>NC_135771.1:21929158-23309158 GCF_052425735.1 Oculina patagonica
ATTAGCACTTTTCTACAATTTATCGTCATTTCCTACCCTATTGATTCAATTTTATCTTATAAACGGTCCTACAAGACATTTAAATTCACTTCAGCCCCTCGGAGGAGATGAACTTTAAACAGAAATTTGCACTGAGCGACTCTCAGGTACGGTGTTTATTGATTACGTAATTTCATTAGAAGTTTCATGTTGAGAATGGATTTTTTTCAAAACTTGTAACAAAATTTACAAGGGTGTCAATGAAAAGGTGACGTTTAGCATGGATTTCGTGGTGAAGCTCCATACCTAAGGAAAATTTGGTTAACCCATCCAGCTGTAAAAGTTTTAATGTCTCGTGATTGTCCGCTCGTACGATCGTACGCAAAAAAACTATTGCGTCTCAACGAAAAAAGTAAATTTTAGTGGAGCTCCTGCAGCGAAGCTCCACACCTAAGAAAAATTTGGTTAAGCCAGCCAGCTGAAAAAGTTTGGTTATCTCGTAATTGCCCGCACGTACGGTCGTACGTCCGTACGTACAGGTGCGTTTGCTGGTGTGTTAGCGCGGTCAAACAAAAACACCCGTATTAAAAAACGCTTGTGGCCCTGAAAATGGGATCACCGAGTAGCCTAGGAATTAAAAAAAAATGTTGAAATACAACATTGTGGTGCTCCAATTTTAGGCTTGAGTTGTTTGCATCTTACATAGATAGTTATGCAAAAACATTTTTGGTTTCGCTGTATTTACTTGAGTTACTTGAGTTTTTTTTTCGTATATTGCTTTCCAAAACCAACGGAATACTGAGCAACAATAAAAGTAGAGCGGAGAAGTGAAGTATTGAGCAAAGATAAAACACAACAACAAGCTTACTCGGTTGAAGAAAGAAACGCTTCACAATTTACAAACTGCAAATGAATCCTGTAGGGCGAGTCAAAATACAGACAACGAGTAAAGCTTCGAAGCGACGCTAAGTACACAGCGGAAAATCTAATTCTAATGAGAAATTTCTTATCCAACTGCTTTATTTTACTTGCATTTTTTATTAGTGAGTGTATTGAAACTTACACACGTAAATCAAGTGTGATACCCGAATTTATTTGCGCAGAAAAATTGTCGCTGAACAGTTGTCGGTCGCCCACAAGCAAGACAACTTTTTTCTTTCGAAATATACCCCGCATAATCTCTTCTAAAGAAAAAAGTGAAATTTTGACAAACAAAAAAGGTAAACAATTGCGTTGTTAAAATTTATATTCCTTGTGCAAATCACCTGAAGCAGTTTACCTAGCCCGTGGCTGTAATCATTATGATTACATAATGATTACATAATGATAGTGTAAAAACGAAGCTAAGCTCAGAATCGATCAACTTCGCTAAAGAAAAGGACAAAAGACCCAAATACAAGGTACAATTTTTACTGAATTGCTAAGCCTAATTTTATGACGAAAACATATTTTTATTCATGTCTGATCGAAATTGTATCAGCCTGTTCTTGGATCTTCCCGTTGTTTTTGAGCTGCTTTTCTCCTTTATTCAGCCGCGCTTTTGTTGTACATGTACATGTACATTTACACATACACGTATAGGGGTCAATTCAATAAAACATTTACAAATGTAATTTACAATTGTTGTTATTGTTTTACAGGTTGAAAACAACAGCACTTGTAATTTTTTATTGAATTGACCGCAGGCCGCAAGTTGGTCTACATTTTTTCGTGCATTGATAATATTTTATCATCAGTCTATTTTCGTTTTTCGCCGTTGATATGATTTTGATTATTTTTATTTATTTGCCATATCGGGGTTAAAGGAAAATAACATATTTGTGTTTTCTTGTTTAATTTTTACGCGAGTTACAGGATCTTATTTTAAAAATACACTCGGACAAAAGAGAAAATGTTTTATTTGTTTTGTTTTCTGTTTTTTTGTTTATTTGTTGTTTATTGCCCCTCTGTATTTAAAAATTTAAGATTTTAAGAATTTGGAAATTATTACGTCTAGCTCGTAAGCAGGATTATTACTATCATTAAATTTCTAGCCTTTTTTCACAGACATTTTGCAATTGTGTTACGATAATTGAGACATCATGTCTTTCTACACGCTATGTAAATAGCTGAACAGACTGTTGAGACTACAAAATCAGCCGTTATTTTTAAGGATTCTTGGCAGAAGAAAGAAATAAAGCTACTCGTACCTCAAATCACACAGTTGGCTGAAGAAGAGTGATGATCTCCTACCTCCCCCCTAAGTTTGCTTCGGTCCTTAATGCTGTCATTGTTTATTTTACGTTTTAAATCTTATTTCAAGTCCGCACTTCGCATACTCGGGGTTTGTTTTTTAATTTTCGTTTTGAATTCGCTGATAAACTCTTCGGTTAAAACGTAGATGAAGTTTTTGGGTCCGCCAGTACGGGTCGTGTCGTTCAGCAATGCTCCAATAACGTCGAGATTAATGCGTAATTATAACAGTAGTGTGCATTTTTGTTTATTCATAATTAAATATTTGTTAAAAAGCGGAAAGATCATGAGGCGTTAACTCATTTCCTGGATAGTTTTGATCGTTTGTGTTTATAATCAGATCAATTAAGCAATTCTCGAGCGTTTAGAATAGCACTATAATTAACACTTTTCTACAACTTATCATCATTTCCTACCCTATTGATTCAATTTTATCTTATAAACGGTCCTTTCAGACAAATTTCAATTCACTTCTGCTCCTCGGAGGAGATGAACTTTAAACGGAAATTTGCACTGAGAGACTCTAAGGTACGGTGATTATTGATTACGTAGTTTCATTAAAAGTTTCATGTTGAGAATGGATTTTTTTTCAAACTTGTAACAAAATTTACAAGGGTTTCAATGAAAAAGTGAAGTTTAAGCGGGGATCCCGAGGCGAAGCTCCATACCTAAGGAAAATTTGGTTAACCCATCCAGTTGTAAAAGTTTTAATGTCTCGTGATTGTCCGCCCGTACGTCCGTACGCCAAAAAATTCATTGCGTCCCAACAAAAAAAGTGAATTTTAGCAGAGCTCACCCAGCGAAGTCCTATGCCTAAAAAAATTCGGTTAACCCATCCAGCTAAATAAGTTTGGTTATTTCGTAATTGTCCGCCCGTATGTCCGTACGTACAGGTGGGTTTGCTGGTGTTTCAGCGCAGTCAAACAAAAACACACGAAATAAAAAACCTTATTGCCCTGAAAATTGCATCATCAAGTAGCCTGAGAATTAAAAGAATGCTAAAAAAATTGTGGTGCTCCAATTTTAGGCTTGAGTTGTTTGCATCTTACATGGTTATTTTCGCAAAACTATTTTTGATTTCGCTGCATTCTTGAGTTCAGATTGCTTTTCCCGGGTACATTGCTTTCCAAAACCAACGGAATACTTAGCAACATTAAAAGTATAACTGAGAAGCGAAGTATCGAGCGACGATAAAACACAACAGTTTTTCAGCCACACGGATCAAAAACAAGGTTTTGCGGTTAAAGAAAGAAACGCTTCGCTATTAACAAACTGCAAATAAATCTTGTAGGGCGAGTCAAAATATAGACAACAAGTAAAACTACTCAGGGACACTACACAGCGAAAACGTTGTTATAATGAGGGATTAATAATCCAGCTGCCTTATTTTACTTGCATTTTTTATTAGATAGTGTATTGAAACTTGCACGCGTAAATTTACTGTGATACCCAAATTTATTTACGCAAAAAATGTTGCTGAACAGTTGAATTTTTGTTGTATCGGTTGCCGTCAAATTAACTAAATACATTTTCTTGATTCAAATAATTAATGGTCTTGATGTAATGTGAACGTTTCAGTTTGATTTTAACGAAGTGATGATATGAAAAGGCGGGAAAATATTTCGGTGCAGTGTTCGCTGTGCGAGGAAACAGGCAAGACAGCTATTTCTTTTGAAATAAACCCGCATAATCTCCCCTAAAGTTGTTTACATTACGTGAAATTGTGACAAACGAAAAAATATAAACAATTGCGTTGTTAAAATTTATATTCCTTGTGCAAATCGCCTGAAGCAGTTTATCTAGCATGTGGCTGTCATCATCATGATTACATAATGATTACATAATGATAGTGTAAAAACGAAGCTAAGTTCAGAATCAATCAATTTCGCTGAAGAAGGACAAAAGACCCAAATACAAGGTAAAATTTTTACTGAATTGCTAAGCCTAATTTTATGACGAAAATATCTTTTCATTCATGTCTGATCATAATTGTAGCGGCCGGTTTTCGGATCTACCCGTACGTTATTTCTGTGCTGCTTTTCTCGTTCATTCAGCCGCTTTTGCAGTGCAGGCTTTTTAAATAAAAGTCCAGGAAAGCCTTGAGTTGATCTTTCTTTTTCGTGCATTAATAATTTCTTATCATCAGTTTAATGTCTTTTTCCGCCGTTGATGATTTTGATTATTTTTATCGATGTACTAAATCGGAGTAAAAAAATTACATTTTTGTGTATTTTTCTTCACTTTTTTGTGCGAGTTACAAGATCGATCGTATTTTAAACATCAGTATACTCGAACAAATAAGAAAACGTTTTAATATGTTTTGTTTGTATGGCCTTTCTGCATTTAAAAGAATTTAGAAATTATCGCGTCTACCTCGTAAGCAGGGTTATCACTGTCGTAAAATTTCTTTCCTCTTATTCACAGACATTTTGCAATTGTGTTACGTGAATAAAACTTTCTACATACTATGTAAATAGCTGAACTGACTGTTGAAACTGCAAAACCAGCAATTATTTTTAGGGCTTTTTGGCAGACGAAAGACGGAAATAAAGCTACTCGTACTTCAAATCATAAAGTTGGCTAAAGAAGCGTAGAGCTTCCCATTACATTATTTATTGAGAAAACTCGATCGCTTTGTTCACAGGGCGTAAACATGCAAAACGCGACAGCCAAATTACCGCTAGCTCACTATTTGTTAATTACTTACGGAGTCAAACATGGCATCCCTATCTCAACTCAAAGTTTGCTTTGGTCCCTAACGCTGTCATTGTTTATTTCTTAGGGTTTTAAAGGTAATTGGTTCACCCACGAATATCTCTACACGAGATAAAAATATGAATCCTCGCTATTTTATGAATATTCTTCTTCTGTCATTGTAGTTAAAGGCCTGGCTAAACTAGGAAACACTGTTGCCAAAACATTGTTGCGGACGCAAATGTTTCCCAGTTTAGCCACCCGGAAAACATACGTTGCGGAAACAAATTTTGCTTCACGGAAACAAAAAATACTTCTGCCTCAAGTCAAAAACATTTTTGCTTCCCGGACACAAATTTTCCTTCCGAAACATATGTTGCCCAGTTTGGCCACGCTAGAAGCAATGTTGATCAGTTTGTTGATTAGTGTCACGCATGTATGGCACTTTGTTCCCGGAACATTGTTTCCTTAAGTTTAGCCACTCGGAAAGAAATTAGAGGATAATACATGGTTGTGGTTGTTCGCTGCGCTCACTCGTTCGATATCGATTTGAAATGACACGTGCACTCGAAGATAAATTTCATATCTCTGCGCAACCATGTATTATTCTGTTTATTATATAAACCTACTAATAACGAGGTTTTTGACGATTTTCCGAAGATTTCCGAAGATGACCGAAAAATGCCAAGGAAGATCCGAAGGTGTTTCGACTTAATATCGATAAACTTTTGCTCATTGAGCATTGAAACATGGCAAACTCTGCGAGCTGGTTGGTCAAAAATGATATCACACATGTGTGGATATCATTTTTATCCACACCATTTTTGTCAATTTTCTACCACTCGCTATACCACTGCAACATTTTCCTTGCTTCCCGCTAATTTAGCCACCTAGGAAGCACGACAACTTAAAATGTTTCCACAACAATGTTTTCTAGCTAGTTTAGCCAAGCATTTAGCCACAGAGAAAACATGACAAGGAACAATGTTTCCGCAAGAATGTTTCCTAGTTTAGCCAAACTTTAGTTTCTTTACCAATTGTAGCATACTATTTTTATTTTTTTTATATTCACCGCTGTGGTAGGTTGGTCGTCACACGTCCACATTAGTTTAAGATGGGAGTCATTTCAATATGTTTCGTCTTCATGTTGGTTGCTTTCGGTCCGATTAATGGAAGAGGATTCTCCCGCAAATCATTTCCAGGTAAATTTTAACAAATATTTTTTTCTACTAAATTAAGACGACGGCGTCGCCAAGAAAAAAAGAAAAAAATTGAATATCATCTGAATACTATAGCGGTTTAACGGTTTTAGCGCTAAACTAAGAATACATAGAACCTGGTAATTTTTTGTTACTTCTTTGAAAAACTCAATTCTCAGAAATTTAAAAGTGTGTTACCCGATAGGTAATGACACCAGTGTTCAAATCGTTGTGGCTGCGTGCGCATGCGCAGCGTAGCCACTATCTTGAGAAACCAAAACGTTCTGGTGGGAAAAGGACACGATATTTTTTCAAAATGTAATACTTGTTAACTGATGGTAACTTAGTTAACTCAATCAATTCTACTATCAAAATCACAAAAGTAGAAAAATGCACCCGCTAAATTTTGTCGTGAAAGGCGTTCTTAAAAATGTGTAATCTTAACTTTGAAACGTTTCATCTTCTTTTTGAAAGAAAGTTTTTAAATTCCCTCCTGCCCTGGTACAATGACACCAAGTCAATGTTCTTCGTGAATCAACTCCTGAAATTCTAAAATTGGCGGAGAAAACTTGTCACAAAATTGCAGGTTCTGCCGCTTCCGAAGATATTCCGAGTCGATAATACGTTCAAGATTGGCACTATTCAAAGCTGTGAATCAAATTATGAAGCTGAATTCGCCACTTTCCAGCGCATAGGACACAAAGCACAGAACTATGACGTGCAATTACTAACACAAAGAACTTTATCAAATATATTATCACGAATATTTCGTCTATTATCGGCCTCAATCGTCGCAGTTCGTACATACTATTTAAATCAATACATACATAATGAGAGCATGCAAGGGTTCTGTCCGACCTTAAGTCATTTACTCGATAACTTTCGCCACCAGGCCCTTGTCAGCCATTCAGGGCAAATCAAACAGCGCATTGTTCTGCGTTGGAGACGTTGGTGCAAGACCATGGGTTTAGACCATTTTGCAATATATCATTAGCATCATGCAGTCCAAACAAAACTTATGGTCCTCCGAGCCGGAATGAGCGCTACTGGGGACACTGCTACTGTGATCCACTTTGCAAAGAGATCGGTGATTGTTGCGTGGACTATGACACATGGTAAGTTGGATTCTATTATGCTCAGCAATTGAGCTGTCAAAAAGTCTGCTTTAAAATTCCTAAAAGTTGTTTGGATGTTCTCAAAAAGTTGCTCGAAAGTTGCCCTAAAAAAGCCAAAACGTTGCTTTTAATAAAGAACATTTCACAGCAATAGAAGTATCTAAATAACATTTCAAGGCCAAAATTTGTTGAATAACAAGGATTTCTTTAACCGGGAAAATTGTAAAAAAAAAAAAAAAAAAAAAAAAAAAAACGATGACGTCATAGCGGAGCTCCCAGCGGCCCGAAGGGCCGCAGAGCAGAGCCACATAGAAAATTTTCGCGGTCATCATGGCTAGCGGCATGGTTTCGCGGCGTACGTACGTCGCCCCAACCTGGCGGCCATACTCCAGAAAAAGGTTAAGGTTAGGTTAACGTCAGCTTACATCTTTGATATTGGACATCCATGACAGCTGTCAAAACAAGGTATCCGCTGACCACTGTGACCAGTATCACATGACCATATCGCGGGTTCAGATTTAGAACTCATCGAGGTCAAATGTTTTTTTTTTTTTAAGTTTACCGCTGACCAAGTAATGATTCGCATTGGATCGCGGGTTCAAGCCCTATATTTTTCTGTCAACGGTCAGTAAATTCGGATTTACAAAAAGGGCAAAGCAAAGAACCGGGGAGCTCCGCCTTTAGGCTTGGCTAAATCTATTTAATATATTTGAAGCAGAGTTTCAGAATTCTCGTACCACAATCTTTAGAGATCTTTCGATTGGCAAATAGTAGTCATCAGAAACGCCATAAAGCTAATTATTTATGCTTAATGATTTTATTTTTAATAAGCAAAATATGCTTGGAATTCCAAAAAATTCAATTGTTAGTAAGAAATTATCGCTCAGAATTTAAGCAACACCAATTTGCAAAGAAATGTGAACCTCGCGTAAACTTTTTGCAATGCGGCATCGTCCTTTTAAAGGTGACTATGGAGTGAAGCTGTTTTGGTCATCTTCTTCGCTGAGATAGACAGACATTGAGAAATTGTTCATACTGAAACTTTTCAATGATTTTCTGTTTGCGTTTTATAAAGGAATACCCGTTCCTTGTCAAATCACAAAACCATACCCGCAATGAAGGAATCCTGCCAAAGAGAACCATCATACAAGAAGAAACACGTCTTGGGCTACATCATGGTCGCTAGTTGTCCATCTTCTTGGAGTAATGATAAAACTTCTCATGCGTGTATTTCCACCAACTACTCAGCTGATCCTGTCACTGCCCTGCCAGTGGTTGACATGAGAACCAATGTCACTTATGCCAACATATACTGCGCCATGTGTCACGGCAAGTCACGCAATCTTCACCATTGGAGTCTCCGCATTTTCCAAGTACCGGGGCAGGCCGTATCTTTGCAGGATATCACATCTACAGACACCATCTGGCAGGCAGTTCCAGTGGGAGACTTCATCCCGAAGAAATGCCTGGCGACACCATCAGAGGCCAGCGTGGGACCTGACACGGTGATCAAGCAGTTGTGTCGTTCCTATGCTAATAGTATTACAACACAAAAAAATCGTGATACACACACGCAGGTTATAATATATGAAGACTTTAAGAACCCGCATTGCGCCCTTCTGTCAAATCCCAATGTGTTTGTAAACCGAAGCATAAACTGCTTAAAATCTGATCGTTTTCCCGCCAGGATGCGTTCCATGCTTTTTGTGTTCTCGAGTCGTGGCAAGACTGCATTTAGTTTTAGCGAATCGACTATTCGTGTGAAGGTTAACTGCCCGGTCAACGAGGTTTACGATCCGTTCAAAGGAAGATGTCTGCCATTACACACCGATGGAAACAGTAACGGTGCGAACTCATCGGAACAGTGTCAAGGTCCCTCCTTTCCATCAAACGAGTTTGTTATTTCAAGTAATAACTCTGTTTTCGTAATTCCTCACCAAAAGCTCTACGACAACGGCACCTACATCGTAGTGAATCAGACGTTAGTTCTGTGCTCTGCAAACTTTTTGCGTAACTACACCAAAATTGTGACGCCCACTGGCCATGTGAAGAAGGAAACGCCTGCTCATCCTCTAGCCTTGCGCATCATTACCTATATCGGGTTCTCACTGTCAGTTATTTCGCTCTTGTTCCTGTTGGTGACGTATTTCCTGTTTGCGGAGCTGCGCACCTACGCTGGTAAAAAAGTGATGCACTTGTCATGCGCAATGATAGCCATGCAGACAGTGTACTTTGTTTCAGACCCGGATGTTGTTTCCTCTGCCGTCTGTGCTGTGATGGGCGCCCTGTTGCATTACTTCATCCTGGCTGTATTCTTGTGGATGAGTGTTATCGCTCACAACACGCGAAAATCCTTGTCGACCATGAGTAAGTATCAGTCTTCTTCTGTAAGTCAGTTGCTCTAGTACGTTTCACTTGTCCTGCAGTTGCTTTACTCTCGAACTCATCGCCAGATTTATATCGTTCGTCTACTAAGCTGACTAAACAGTACGGAAGTGTTTTGACCTGAAATCTAGGGTTCTTAAAATCTTTTGAAATGTTTCACTGAAGTTGCAAGTACCACTTGCAAGCCACACATGTACACATTGCGAACCTTTTAGTGATGTCAAACAGTGTCAGGGTAAGTCTGGTGATATTGTATAGATATGTTCAGAATTGGACGTTAATGATGTGAACGCTTGTTACGAAATGCATCAAAACATGTCCTAATGCTTGCTGATTAAAGGTCATAAAAACCCACATAATTCTCATGTCAAATGCAAAGTTATGAAAATGGCCAATAACCCAGTCATACATAAAATACTTGTAAACAATACATAAGACATAAGTAAATAATGTTAAATACCTTCCCCAACTACCTTTTTTGCAGAAAATAGTTTTATTTATTCATATCAAAACTAACTTTCCAAAATGCGTCGATGACTAGAACGAGTCAATCTAAACCTCTTGTATAGCGCGTGGTTTCGAGTGGTTCAATTGGTTTATTTTGCTTTTGTATAGATGTGAACCCGCGTAACCCTGTGGTGATTGCCATGCAAAGAAAAGCCTACATTCGCTACAGCGTGTTCGTCTGGGGATTCCCGCTGCTTATCATTGGAATTTGCGTGGCTCTTCAATTTGCTAACGTGGGAAATGTTGGTTACGGTAAGATCATACATTGTACATTATTGTGCTGGCTTTAAAATCGCTATACGTACGTTTGATTTGTACATACCGTATTTAACCGATTAAACATCGCGGTTTAATTTTAAGCGTTTCAGATGCGGCGTTTATTCAAGGGAGGCGTTTATTTCAAAGTCATATTTCTCAATTACGGTGAATCATTTGTAAATATTATTGTTATTATGTAAATACGTTTAATGTTCCAATGTCTCGCTTTTTTGCTGAGATTATGCAAGGATGGTGTAGATTACTGTGTTGTGTGTTGTTGTTTTTTGTTGTTGTTTTTTCCCCTTATAATTCTCAAATAAACGGCGCATTTTACTGATTGGGTGCGCCGTTTTTTCGAGGACGGCGTTTATTGGTAATTTTGCTCAATCTGTGGCGTTTAATCGAGGGCAGCGTTTATTTGAGGGCGGCGTTTACTAGAGTAAATACGGTACTGTAGAATGATGTCCACGAACTCTCGGCGCAAGTTAACGCCGAGCAGTGTTGTTGCAGTCACGTCTTCTCCGAGGTTGCATTTGCTTGGCCTGACGCTTTCTAGTTTGTTCAATTTATTTCGCCCTGTATTTGCCAAAAGGCACCAACTAATAATAAATAATAATATAATGTTTAATGGAAACTCATTGCTCCAACTGGCAGTACTACTGTTTTTACTGTAGGACAATCGAGCACGCTACCTGATAAGGAAGAAAAACAATTATGTGGTTACAAAAATATGTCTTCCATTCTTTCTCTTTTAAATTTTATTGACGGACTGTTAATATTTCCCTGCCATGTCCTCTCCACCCAGGTGTGCAAGACGGTTGTCAGTTATCAATACCTGCTCGTACCTTTGCTGTCGCTGTTCCTGTTTCAGCATCGCTTCTTTTCAACATCGTTTCTGTGATCGCTTCTGCTGTTGCTATCAAACAGCACGATCAGGTATGAATATATGTTGTGGTTCAATTTTATCCTTGGTTCAAATTTTATTTTCCTTTGTTTTAAACTCATTCTCATACATTACCATACCCAAAAACAAAGGAAAATAAATTTTGAACCAAGGATAAAATTGAACCACAACATATACATGGCCCAGTAAATGGCCCAGCTCACCACGAGTCTCTCGTAGCTCAGTTGGTTAGAGCGCCCAACCGGTATCTGGGAGGCCATGGGTTCGATTCCCGTCGAGGACTCAGAATTTTTCTTTGTCCCATGCTCGTGTCATTGTTGAAAAATTCATCTTCATTATTTATCACCGAGCTTAAAATTGACTATCTTTATTATTTACAACACACTTGATGATTTCGACATTGCTGATCAGTCCTAGCAGTATGCAGGACGCGTGTCACATATCAACCTAGTAAATGGCCCAGCTCACCACGAGTCTCTCGTAGCTCAGTTGGTTAGAGCGCCCAACCGGTATCTGGGAGGCCATGGGTTCGATTCCCGTCGAGGACTCAGAATTTTTCTTTGTCCCATGCTCGTGTCATTGTTGAAAAATTCATCTTCATTATTTATCACCGAGCTTAAAATTTACCATCTTTATTTTTTACATATACATTGATGTTTACACGCATCTTTACTCTCACAGTGCCTCCCTTCACCTAGATGTATGTATATGCTACAGAAACTGGGATAAGCAGATGATAAGTTCCGGGCTGATTGGCTACTAGATTTGAAAGCAGACTTTATCTTTACATTCATCTTATTAATCAAGAAAGAGGGCTGTGCAAGGAGAATATCAGCCCGAGGACTGACAGTACGGACCGAGCACAGCGAGGTCCGTACAAAAAGACCGAGGGCCAATATGATCCCAATTCAGTCAGAGCAAGCTTGGTTAATAAGAGATTTATTTCACGACTGAAGCAGGCTTTTACGTAACAGGAAAGTGGAAAGAATGAAAAGGGCGGGATTTTGAGCGTGGCTGGAAGAGCTTCGTTTGTAAATGAATTCCCTAACGTTATTTTACAAACCAATAAAAAGTACGAGAGGGTTTTTTTTAATTCGAGTAAAAGTTTTTTTTCTGCTTTTTACCTTTGCAAGCCATTGCAATATTTAGAATATATTAGACCGGCAATGGAGGAACCTGATTGGCTGATTTTCATGGAAACGGTCCGTATGGCAAAATCCCGACCAAGGAAGAACCAATCAAAACGCTCGGATTTATCTACGACTGGCTTTGCATAAAATAAATGGGAATATTTCACTTGAACTACTACTACCACTATAACCACACTATATCTTCAGTAACAAAAGTAATAGCAACAACAGCAACAACTAAAACAATACAACCTGCGGAGGATATAGCGCTACTGAGTCCCTTGCACGCATTTCATGCTAGTGTAGCCAATGTAAGGAGATTCAGAGTTAATCAAAGATACATAAATCTGCAATGTTGTAGCCTATCCATCAATAAGGCAGCGTAGATGTCCACAGAGGTAAAACGCCTTGCGGGAATTGTTAGTTTATGAAATTGATAGTTTCTCTCCTACTAGGCATTAACACAGTTTCTTTTTTTCCTGTGGCAGGGAAACACGTTGGCTGCAAATCAGAGTAACCGTAACCTGACTCTGATAGTACTGAAATTGACAGCTGTCACTGGCAGCACGTGGATCATGGGATTTATCTTGGCTTTCTACCCAACTCCATATTTGGAATATCCATTCGTCATAATAAACAGCTGTCAAGGTTAGTCACAGGCTTCACCCCACCCTCCCCACTCTAAGTCACTATCAATAGCAGGGTCCCAAATGGAGGGGGTGAGGAGATGGCGGCATAAAATCGACCCGTGGGAAGCTTGAAGAGCTAATTGAAGTCGTATTGAAGTATTGACGATCAAAAGAATGCGCGTTTTGACGGTTGACAATTATTAAGAAAAATTATGACGCTTTTTTAACTGTCATGCATTTTGGGAGTTGATACCTTATCATTTTGTTCATTTCTCTTGTTACTGCGTTATCATTTCGTTGTCGTTTCGTTCAGTTTTCTCTTATCATTTTGTTTTTTTCTCCCTCTTCTCTTTATCGATAAGTTAATTAATTTCAGATTCTAAAAGCATTCGTTTGGTAGTTTACTCCCGCTTTCAGTGTTATGTCCATAGCGGTTTTCTTTTGACATCCATCTTTCGACGAGGTAAGAAAACAACACGGATCAAAATCCGCCAATCACAGCCCACTAGCATGACCTTCTGAATTTGTGGGCTCATGTGGATAAAACCCACACCGGTATGTATCGGTTTTGATTGGCTCATTTCAAACAGCACGTCGAAAGATAATGTCGAAAGATGGATGTAGCAAGATAGCTATGCACGTAAAAACTGAAAGCGGGTGTAATGTCAACTGGTTATAACAACTCTTCACTTTATTGGCGGGAAATTAAATGTACCCGTAACGTCGTGCCCAGGTCAACTCACGGCCTGAAGAATGGAGGGTCGTCCACTGCCTCTGGGAGCGTAAACAAATATCTAAAAGACTGTTTTTTATCATTTTACAGGTGTGATGATTGGCCTTTCCTTTGTGTTCAAGAAGAATGTCTTCAAACTCTACAAACGGAGAATCAACCCTGCAATACATCCCGAACCTTCAGCAAAGGAAGATAAACAACAGCAACAACAACAACAACAACAACAACAACAACAACAACAAAGTCATTCAGAGGACACCAGGTTTTGAGGCCCAGCCTGGGAGGAAGGGAGGCCGAGGAGGTAGTCTTGCTCCATTTTGATCGTTTGTTTCTCTACGGCAAAAAAGCAGTACAAATGCATGGTCGCGAAATATAACTGTAGAAGAATTTACGAGTGTTATATACACAAGTGTTTGATTTTTCATTGTAGGGCGGACCTCTTAAAGCTCATTTCGGTTGCTTCTCGATGCTTCAGCTATTTTGACGGGCGCGCTTGTTATAGATGATGCTTGATTAATTCTGCCATTTATATTGACCGTTGAGGGTGAGAAAAGTTTCGTTCTAGAGCAGGAGACGAAACACTTAGGGAAGTGGTCATAACAAGTGTACTCGACGAGGACCCACCTTGTGTAGGGGTAGGGGGGCTATGCAAGACACCATCTGTCTGATTAGCCAAATGGACAAAATTTATTGGCCTCAAAATTCAAGTTGAGACTTTCATATTCAGTGAGCATGAAGCTTGTATTGCTGGAGAAATGGCATAAGGAGGTTTGAATCTTTTTCTTAGTTTCTACTCCTGATAAAGTGGGGGCTATACAAACAAGACACCATCTTATAAGGTGGGAAAGGTAGGGTACATGAAGAGACCACCTGTCTGTTTGCAGAGTGGAGAGTCCTGTTTGAGTACAACAGTTTTGTCCATTTCCCTTAATTTGGAGCAAGACTTCTCAAAGAAAACCGCATCCTACTAAATTGATATACGTTTCGGGACCGATAACGGTATAAATTTTATTGTGTACTTATTATTTAGTTTATTTCTTTCATTAATAATTTAACTAACATTTAAATACTTTACTTCTAAAAGAAGTTGGCTCACGTAATGCCTTCAAATTACCAAAGCAGACAAATACCAAAGAGGAATAAAAATAAACCAAACAATTTATTAGATTGAAGATTCCTTATCCGTCACATAATGCCCTTCTTAAGGTCGGGACACATTAGGCGACAACTCGCTGCAACGACGAATAACGGTGTACGTTTCAGCTCATCAAACTTAGCTGCAAACAATGAACCTTCAAAAGTAAGATCTAGAATAGAAAAAAAAGCCACTTAATCATAAATTATCCAGGGCTGCCTTTAGAATTTTAGGGCGTTTCAGCAAAATAGGATGTGTAAATAATTTGTCATTTTAAGTTTTAGATAGGCAGTGTCAGGAAAACAGTAACATAACATATAATAGTAAGGAGGGGGGGATAGGTTCGCGGATCGGCAGATTTGGCCTTTTTTAAAAAAGGGGCACGGATTTTTTTCCGTTTTTGATACAGTGAGCGGATTTACAGATTTTGAAAATAGAGCGGATCGCGGATTAGCCGACAATTTAGGCCCGGATTCCGGACTCTTTATATCAGGAGGTTCAGATCGTGGATACTAAACGAAGTTCGGATCACTTTGGTCGGTCCTCGCCGGTATGTTGACGGAACTGTTGCAAAAACAAGCAATGAAACGAAACTTCTTAAAAATTTGGCATAAAAGCAACATCTACTGTCCGCTGCAGTGAACTGTACACACAAAGTTCTCAAGTAATTCTGATTCTGATTTGAACGAAAATAGTGGCGGGTTGACGGATTAGGCCAAAAAATAGCACGGATCGGTGGATTTGCGTACCCCTATTCTACCCCTCAGTAAACCTTCGTTATAGCCAAGTAAAATTAAGAGTTATGTAGAGTATAGCTGTACATGCATAGCCTGACTCATCAAAGTAATATCGATAACTTATTGGTAAATATTAAATGCATCCTTTGTTTTATGTAGTGGATCGTGGTGAGCTTAGTGTTTTTTTATACACGATGAAAAAGAAAAAACAGCGGAAAGGGGGCTCGGGTATATTAGTGACAGGGAGGTGCGAATGAGGCCTGTTAAACCTCCAAATAAATTTAAAGTTGTAGTATCCAAAAAAGCTCGGGAACCCCCACTCTTATGACAAGTTGACATTGTCTAACTATACATCAAATGAGTGCAAAATATAGCACATCTCTGTGAGTCAATAAAACATCTTCATTGTCTAAAGAAAGATTGCGTATTTTTTGTGTAAAGAGCCTGTGCCCATTGCTCATTTTTAGTCTTTTTCAAACGTTCTTCTTCCAACCTTGACATCGATCTCTAACAAAAACGTTCAAAGGTTATTACTATTGCTCAATTAACCAGTCAGATTCATTCGATTTGCCCGTCTTTCTTGTGATTGTATCAGGCCTCCCTTTCTTTTCGTGCAACCCCGTAAAGAAAACATAAGAGCGCAAAAAAAACTCGGTATGAACGCAGGTTACACGCTTTGAAGATAGGTCACGCACGTTACTTAGGGCCCTGTGGCCTGGGCTCTATTCCTAGACCCGGAAACATACCGTAGAACTCCGATTATAAGCCCCCCCCCCCCCCCCAGCCCTCTTACAATCCCCCCTGGTTATAGGCCCATCTACCTGGAAACAACAAAATACGTCCGGTTACGAGCTCCCCAGAATATTAGCCCCCCATCCCCCCTTCCCTCCCTCGTTTATAAGTCCACCCAAAACACCTTACGAAGTTGTAAAAGCCCAGGGCTTATAACCGGAATTTTACGGTTGAGTTTGTTGTTGGTTCTCGTCCTTGCTCCGAGGGTTTTGCCCCCACGCGCGTACCGTTCCCTCTCGACACGGGCCCATTCACTTCGACTAATAATTATTTTGGTGATGTTCAAACTCAAAGAAATTTTTCGTTCAATAGCCCTTCAAATTTTTGTTTAATTCTTCCGTTTTACACAACTTTATGTTACTATTCAACCCAATTACTATTCGCCACCTCCACCCTTATCCCCTCCCTCTCCTCCCTCCCCCTAGGTAATTGGCGAACCTATCAAAAGATGCAGCATACAGTACACGACAAGTTCACTGATAGAACACTTTAATTACAGACAATGATTCTCCGTTACACGATCTTTAAACGAATTATAAACCGAAAATTTCCGTATTCACAAGTTTTGCCGTTATCTACAGTACTTATTATACATAAAGAAAATGACTTCTGACAGCTCTTGGCCTTAAGAATGAAATAAGTTCAACATACAACAATTTTGTTACAGGAAAATGAATCTCTGTTAAGCAATCTTTAAAAACAGTTTAACTAAAAATTCCGGTACTTTCTCACAAGCTTTGCCGTGTTGTACAGTGCAAATTATTAAGCAAAGAATGAGATATATTTGTTAACCTGCTTTGAGCTAGTTTTGTCTTTAGATGCGTGAAATGAAAGCGAAAAAAATCCGCAAAGTTCATAAGGTCAATAAGCTTAAGCTTAACTACAAACCAAAAAGTAGTATTACAGTGTCCAAACAGTCACGGTTGCAATATCAGTTTTACACGCAAATTTGTAGCTAGATCTATACAATGACACAAAGTTCTAACCACTTGCACATCTTTTTCGAAGAGTAATCAAACTTATTTGAACTAACAGAAGTCACTGATTATGACTTTTTTAACGCGAGAACATGTCACGCAGTTCGCGCCGAATGTCGCTCTTGAGAAATGCGTAGAAGATTGGATTCACCGCAGAATTGGCAATCAGGACAAGGTAGATGATGAACCTCAGGGTACCAGCGAAGGGGCAGAGGTTGGTGAGGAGACAGATGCACCGGTAGTTGCCTCCGAGGTAAGTGATGTTAAAGGCCGTCATTATCACCACAATCAAGACAGTTGAAGCTCTGGTATTTGACCTTGGGGGAGGGGGTTGGATGACGATGTCGCCCGAGGCGCGGTTGAATTTAACTTGAGCGACCAGTGCCTGTGTTTGGCGGTTGAGTTTCCAGGCAAGGTGAAGCAGACGGCAAGTTGCGATGATGAATACCACGAACGGGAAGATCTGAAAGATGATAACCCGGGAGATCTCCACGAACAAGGTGTATCCTGGGTTGTCTCTGTACGTGAAGATGGCGGGGAGACCAAAGAGGAGAACTGGAGTCATCCATGCTGCAATGATCATAACCCAGATCGTCTCTCTCGTCATGAAAGAAACGTACCGGAGGGGCCTTGTGATGGCAAGGAAGCGGTCAACGGTCATGGCGAAGACGCTGGCGTTCGAACAGTAGAAGAAGGTGAAGCATATTTTGAAGAAGACACCGGCATGAGTAAGATTAATCGTGAAGAAGCCAAACTTGACGAAAAAGATCGGTGGGAAGAAGGATAGGCCGGCACAGAGATCAGCCACGGCCAGCGACAAGATAAACCAGTTTTGAGTGGTATGAAGGCGAGGTTTGGTGATGACCAGGTAAATAATGAAACCATTTCCAATCACCGTCAAGAATACCAGGATCCATCCTAAAATCCAGAACCACATCTAGGACTTGCGATCTGAGAAAAAATTAAAATCAGAATGGCTGTTAGGTTGGAAGCAAAGTAAACAAACCTAAGCGATTCCTTCGTTCAAGGTAGTTTTTCGTCGAGCTGGTAAAAGTTCAGTTCTTTTGCGACTAATCTTTCGAAATGAATGTTGCGCTGTTTATTCCTCGCAGGCGCGTCTTTGAAAAAATTCAACCCCAATTTCTTTCCGCTAAGAAAGTTTAGAATACTTAGTAAGCTCAAAAACCAAGTTAACCAACCTAATTGCCTCCCGCTCCCTTCGAGGCGTTGCTTCTCGCCGAGCTGGTAAAAGTTCAGTTTTTTGCGACTGATCTTTCGCAATGAATGTTGCGCTTTGTATTTCTCGCGAGCGCACCTTACAAAATTCGATAACAATTTCGCTCATGGAAGTTAAAGAGTCGTTAATGGGCTAAAAACCCAGGTAAACTAACCTTATAGACTCCTATGCTTCAAGGCGTTGTTTTCTTGTTGAGCTCAGGTGAAAGTTGTGGACCCTCTTTTTGCGACTGATTCTCGGAATAAATGTTAGACTTTTTATTTATGTCTTGTAAGCGCACCTTACAAAAGACGACTTTCATTTCTTTTCGCTATCACAGAATTTTCCGCCGGTTCAATTGCGTTTTCAGCGAAAACAAATGGAAATGCGAACAACACTCGAGAAATACGCAAATGCCGACGATCCTCGATGAGATATACAAACAGGTGTAAAGGTATGATCTGGAATATCTGTGTAAAGTTATTACCGTTTTATAAAGCTACAAAATCTGGTGGATTATGCTGGGAAGTAGGCTACACATGCAACATATTTTTATGCACACTCTGAAATGCTTGGGCCTGAACACAAACTGCAAATCGTAAGTTAGATTGTGATATTTCGTTGCAAAATTAATACTTAACTATATGTTAATTTTTGTTTTCAAAGTAAATTTTAGCGTTTCCGTGAGTGAACACTACAACTTAACTGATTACGTGCGAACTGCTCAGTTTATCGGTGTTTTTATAAGGGTGTTTTCCACCTTTTGTTTTCGACGATAGAAGATTAATTGATCGAGGAAATGTTTAAATTACTTTTCTGCTTGTAGATAAAAGATTTATTTTAATTTCAAGAAAACGTTTTATGAAAATTACGAATACATTTGGACCTCCGTGGTGAGACGAACCTACTGCAATATTAATATCTACCACCAGAAAAATTAAAACAACGCTGCCTTTTTAATCTTTTTCTAATAAGCAATTTTTGTAATTAGCTATTTATTGTTACTGAAATATTAGCAAGAACTGCATTCTGTAGTTGGACGCCGATTTTCCCAAACAATTTTCAAAATTCAAAAGTATTGTTATGTTAAATTTAGTCGGATTAGTCGCTCTGTGAGAAAAACTCAATGTTGCGAAATTGATTTGCACAGAGTAGTTTTTTTTTTCAGAATAGTTTCCTAATAGATTAATTCCAAACAAAGCAAGGATAATCTGCTAGCGATTTAATAATTTTTTCGGAATAAAGTAGCAATTAGAATATAGCAGGTCGAACAGAAGCGGCCATTGCCTTTGAACGGTGTGTCAAAGGCTCGACGCAGCCTGGATTTTCGCATTTGATGGAAATTAAAGTTTTCAAAAAAGGGATCGTTGAATGTTGTATAAATTGTTTAGGGGGCAGAGGGCAATATGTTTTTGCCATTAGAAATAAATATCTAGAAACCTAAAATTTATTGGCTAAATAAATTAAAGAGTTTTGAATGCTTGTTTTAAATTTGTTATCAGGTACAACTGTTAGTTCATGATCGCAGTCTAATTTATGCGGCGTTTTAGATGAGTGATGGGGATAAAATATGATTTTAAAAAGGTTTGCATTGTTTTAGGTAGATTAAATGAAAATCAACAGCTGCTTAAAATAGCCAATGAAGAAAATCTGTGAGGCTGTTTCTATGACGACCTCTTGAAGTGTAGATTCACATATACATCGAGATGAAACTCGAAGTGCTAATTCAAATAAAGGGCAGATCTTAGGCTATCGGCAATTTAATTCGGCAGTGTTTTGAGCGATTTTCCGCCCTTTTTCGATAAGCGGCCTTGGTTTTGACTAACAGTTTGTTTGTTATTTAAAAAACGGTATACAATGTGACACAACAAACTTCTTCCAGATGGCTAGCTTTTTAGTACGCCTGCACTGAAGAATGATTATGTAATAAGCTAACATGTTTTCCTTCAAAAATAAGACTCGTTCTTTTTCTTGCTCACTTTTCCCCCTAAAATTGCACAAACAGAGAGAAAAAGGCCAGTTCATACACACTTGGGTCTATGTCCTTGTTCAAGACCGGAAAAATAAATTTATCGTGCGAAAAAGTGATGTCTTCGCAACTGAAGATTCACGAAAAGGAGTTGGGGGGGCAGCTTTAGAGGTACATGTGCCGCTAGATAGGGGTGGATGTTCAACCACCTAGATCTGAGGTGAAATCTCAGTTTCACTCTTAAGGTCTAAGGTGAGATACACCGTTTTCTTTTCAATTTCCCGTAACTCAATGTTTTGGTGTCTTTTTCCGGTTTACAAGTTTAACGCTAGAACAAAAGTCAATCTGATATGAATTTCCAATTTAAATCGTTTAGTGCGATATTTGGTAGGAACATAAATGGGTGTAGTAGGTCCTTGAGGGAGTAAGGGGAAGAGGGACAGGTTACCGCTGAGTACCTCTGCCTAGAGCATTATAGAGGGCCTCATTAGCTAACCCTTTGGCCAACAACCGTCGTTTCGCTCCAGCCATCTCGACAACTGACATACACGCGTGTTCCGCGCGCGAGCGGGAGACTATTTTAACCAATCAGTGTGGAATGTTACAGTCGTTATGAACAGTAAGAGGAACGCAAAGCAAACTTTGATCGAGCAGGATATCGATTCAGTGCAATGAAAATTAAACTGCAAACCGATACTGTAAGCGGCAGGACAAAGGCAAAAAAATAAAATAAAACTTATTTAAATAGATCTAAATCTGTTTTAGGTTTGAATGAGTAGAACGCACACCTCGCCGTTTAGCTCGTTTAGTCAATTTTATTCGGCAATTTATCTCTTACAAGCTTTTTGCCGATCTGTCGCGACATTTCTTGATGAGTGCGGCACTCCCACTTGACCTGGACGTGTAGGACTGGAACAAGGGAGGAATAGCTGAGGAAACGCTTGCGTGACTCCAAGCCTCGGGCGCAGGTATTCTCTTTGCTTGTCACGCAATCTTCGTTGGGTTACAATCTTACAATGAAGATTGCGTGACGTATCTACACGCCTGCACGTGTAGGTGGTTAAGTAATTCACGGCCGCTGAAGCCAGATCGCTAGTGTAGCTATGATAGTGACCACGATGAAAATAATAAGAAACAATCTGTCCATTGCTTCCGCGATTTCTTTCCACGAGTCCTTCCATTCATTCTGTTCCTTCTGTTCTATGATATTATCGGCAATCATCTTCAGTGTAGGATCACTGTATGTGTTCTCATTCTTCTTAACTTCAGGCAACTCTAGATCTGTTTGGTCTGTGTCTGGAAGCGATGCTGACCGTACGAAGACTGTATTGCTGGCTTTCTTCCCGTCGCGACGCCAGAGTATAAACTTGGCGAACCTTATCAGAGACGCGGATGGTTTGTTCTCTGCAAAGTGACACCTTAGCACTACAACCGTACCTACCAGGCTAAAACCGATCAGAAATATGGTTGCCATGTAATACAGGCCTAGTATAGCCACATTATCTGACGTCTCCGGCAAGGAGTCAGCTAAAATTAGGAGATAAACGCTCATGGCCAAGAGAATTGTTATGCAAAAGCTAATTCTCTCTCCGCTGTCAGGGGGTGTGATAAAGTTGAGGATGACCAGAAGTATGATCACAACACAAGGCAATATCTGATAGAGCACGTGGTATAACGATTTTCGTTCAAAATGGAACGTGTATGTGACGTCAGAGAAAGGATGTTTGCAGCAGTCATAGATTTTATCCACAGTCTCGATTGTTACATCTTCTAAGGTCCAGTCCCCACTCTCTATGAACTTTTCTGAGGAAAAGAGTTACAATAAAATTGATTAAAATATCAATTAATTTTAAGTAATATATCCAAGTAATATATTCAATTACTTTCACGTAAATGCTATTTATTAAAATAAAAGCAGTCTTCTATTTCTTCCCTCTTTCTCTTTCTATTTCTTTCTTAATTCGTTTAGAAAAGGCGTTTGGGGTTAACTCAGTGAAAACCAACAAATGGCCAATCCTTAACAGGCAAAAACAAATTCTTGACGTTCGCAAACTTTACCATGCTTGCTAGCAACTGAAAACCGGCCAAAATTTTAACTGACCGAATCCGAATGCAACTGAAAAGTAATAAATTCTCATCACTTGTTGCGTTTTTCACAACCAAGTTATTTCGAAAATAATTTTGAGAACATTACAGTATTTAGTACGTAGCTGTCATGTTTGTGTCCCTTTTTGGGGAACAAATATGGCGGCCATAGAATTGTACAATAAGTAAAGTAGATTCTACCATTAATATTATTCGCTTTAACTTAAAATCGTTTTAGGTAGAACTTCTAAATCGTTTTCACTTTTGTGAAAGTTGAAAAATTGAATAAAATATCTGTTTTGCATGTGGCAGATAAAAAAAAAACCTTGTTCCGGGACATAATAAATTTCAAATTACTTTATCTCCTAAACTAAGGATTAAAGCCGCGGTACACCTGAAGGCCGTTTATCTACCGCTTAACTTGGATTTTATGCGAAGATCTCGTTCGCGTTTCAAGCAATCCAAAAACTCTATGCTCAAAACACGAACCTCTGTTTTGAGATGTTTTGTCATTATAGGAGTGATTTCTGGGGATGTTTGGCAGGAGATAGTTTTTTCAAAGGACTAGAAAAATTCAGAGAAATATAAAGAAAAATTGAAGATTTTATGTAATGTTTAATAAATGAGCAGCAGTGTTTTATCAAGTTTAAAACACGAGGCGCAGCCGAGTGTTTTAGTGATAAAACACGAACTGCGAATTTATTGAACGGCTTAAAAACCTTCTGATGTAGATCAACTCGTTCTTGCACTAATATTTAGATTTGGGGTTATTTTGGCCTAGAAAATTGGACGTAAAGTTTAGCCGTTACTTTATCAGATATAAAGACACTCATTAAACATTAATTTCTTTTGTATTTTCTTTATGAATTATTAATGCGTTTTTTAAATGATTTTAAAATTAGAATTTGAAGTTAAAAATTGGTAGACGGACACCAGACAGTCCCCCTGACAACCTGGAGTGCTCTTGCGTGGGGGTCAACTGTCTGGTGGTGTTTCAAATCTTTCTCTTTCTTTGCGTAGGAGTTTTTCAGATGAAACCGCCAATTGTAAGGGAAAATTAGATTTTCATCACTCCAACCTGCATGTGAATGCTTGTTGCTCTTGCTGGCCATCTTCAGTAACCTGTTGTCAAAAGTCCATGATCCAAAAGTCATATCACAAGTCTGCTTATCAAACGGATAATATGTCACCATCATGTCACAGGAACTTTTAAATGTAGCAGGAGACATCCATTTGTTGAATCCAGAACTGTCCACTATAACGTAGGTCTTGAATTTCTCTTTAAATCCTGACAGAGTAACATCTTCATCAGCGCTGATGTAGAGAGAAATGACATATCAGTCGATAAGAGACAATAGATGATAACCGGCTGAACTCCAATCTCGTCCCCTGAGGCCGCGATCCTTCTGGTCTGCACCAGGGATCGGGACCTCTGGGCTAATCTGAAAGCTCTCTAATTATAAAAAGACCACCGAATCTGATTGGCTGTTGAAAACTTGTTCGTTTCACCACAATCTCCGACGCACGCGCAAAAACAAACCGGAACCAGGATTTCCTGGTTCCGGTTTTGGATTAGCTCAGAGCCGTTGAGTTTCCCGACTGCTGGTCAAGGGAAACGCAGGCTCTGGGAACGAGATTGGCTGAACTCTTTTTCGCTGGACAGGTACAGAGGGCCTCCCGAATCCTAAGAGAGGATGTTCTAGGTACATGATGATCAGTACCGAGGGGGTCCCAATCACGAACCAAGAGCCTATTTTACTTCAAATCACGAATCACGTAAATGTTTCAGACAACTTAACGAATCACCTTTCAGTAAAGATTGGTTAGTTAATTTGCATTGAATTTGCTTTTCAAAAGCCTACTAGCAAGATATGTTCTCTCAGACAGACACACTGTAAAACGTATAAATCGAGCCGAAAGAACACTTCCCCTACACAAGATCAGTCGTTTGACTTCATAATTCGTTTCGAAGTTTGTCAATTTTCGGTTTTCACGAACGGTTTCGGCGCGGGATCACGAACCGTTTTCACGTGTCATGCGCTAATGTTTCCTCAAAAGGCAAGTATCACGGGGTTTTTGTGTGACTTGAAAAGTTAAAAAATAAAACATTTCAGTGTTAACGGAAACTTTGAATAATGGTCCGAGTTCTTTAAAAATTACCACCTAGTGTACTTAAACTGTCGATGAGTGTCTCTGGCCATAGGTGGAAAGGGTCGAAATGAATTACAACTTGAAAAATCAGTCCGGCGGAAGTTTTCAAGTTCTCGCTAAGTTCTCGCACTCTTTTCCCAAAATACGTTCTAAACGATCATGATTCGTCCTCATTTTTTTTTCAAGAATTCGGTTGATATCTTCTTCTTGGTGTTCTAGGATTATTTTATAAAGAAGTAGAGGTAATTACACCACAGTTTCGAATCAAAATCCTCGTAATACTTCCCCCCTTTAAACCATGCTTTATTACGTATGACCCCTTTACCACCCTATAGGTTAAGATCCCTGTTCACTTTTTAATACCAAAATCACAGAAATAATGCTGTTTTACAATGGAAAAGTGATACAAGGTTCTTACTTGTTGTAAAGTACAATATCCGGGACCCAAACATCATGAGGTGACATGTGCAGTGTGTGTATCCCTCCATATTTGGTCTCATTCCATGCTAGGTAAGGATTTGTCCACGACTGTGATGAAAATGTACAAAACACTTCGTTATTATATGTTGAACGTCGCTGAGTCACCGCATTAGCAACGGGGTAGGAGAAGAGGTTGCAGGGTGAAGTTGCTAAATTTCCATGCACTTTTCAAAAGGATGCAAGAACGGGACTCCCCCGATGGACTCCCCCGATCCCATTCGAAAGGATCGAGGGTCCTTTTCGTCTCACCTACAATCTCGGACAAAACCAGTTGAGACAAACGCATTTTAAAGATTTTTCGCGAATGAATTCCCCCTCCCTCCTCACTCAATGTTGTTTTAAGGGGTTTGCAATTCACCAGGCTTTGTTTCCATAACACGACAACATTGACAACATTGAAATTGGGAAGTGTGGATTGACAGAAATGAGCTGAAGTACAAAATTGGTGAAAATTAGCAAAGTGTCTCAACCGTTTTTTCCGAGATTGTAGGAGTCTAAATTACGCATTTTGGTCTCTTTAAGGGTGTTCTGGACAAAACGCCAATATTTTTAGCTGTCGAGGTCTCGTTTAGGGCTGCGTCATACTGTATTGACCGTCTAGACCGATCAAGCATGAAAAATGGTATCTTTTATAGGGGTTAAAAAAGGCTTTAGCCACGCTCTGATTGGTCCCCTTTAAGGGTTTAATTGAAATTTCTTGACAAGCTCAGCATCCCCGTCGCTTCATATGGGAGTCCATCCACAGATTGGGGAGAGGGGGTGAGGGTGGGGGTGGAGAGAGCAAGGAATAACCAGGGGAGAATTGCTTACAGGGCTTAATTCAAGATATCAGAGAGATGTTTAGAAGGAATATTTTGTTTCCTTATATACCTTACTTTGTTTGGTTCAGTTAACCGCCTTCTGTGTCCTCGAGTTACGTTACTCGAATAAAGAATATCAGATACAACAAGCCAAAATTTCGGAACCTAGAGAGTTCGCTAAGGAAGCCGTGCTTTGCGCTGTACTGGCACTTTACCTGAATAATCCAGGCATCTGTAGTAAGAACCTGACTTTTAATGTCCTGGAAATGAAAAGGAAAGAGAGCCTGAGAACCGATCCACTTATAACTGAATGTACCTTAAAAGCTCTGCGGACATTTTTAAGATAAACAATACTGCAAGGCTGATCATATCATTCTACGTGAAATAGTAGAGTTTGCGAGACATCACCACGACTAGAACCGATAAAGCAGGATTGCAACCGTGGACAGCTGTTAACTCTTATTGGAGCCCTTCAGCAGTACGGTGTAGCAAGCCTAAATGACTTTTGCTCGAAAGTCGACGCAAATAAACTGCAAAATAACCCATACACTGAATTAAGAATGCCGGTCTCTAAGAATCAGACAATTTCTCGATTTCGCGGCAAGAGGATGGAACTTCGATTTCTTCATACTTTTATGTTAGATAGGCAGGATAACTAATCACTGTATAGTTTGATGATTCCTTTTTTTTAAAGAAAAATGCAAATAACAAAAATCCGTTAAAATCGTATTTGAGGCGCTAATTTTCATGAGTTTTGCACGAGTTTGAGAGCCTCGCGCAAAAACAAATCACTCTACCGTCTTTACACTCAACCAAGTAGAAAGAATGTTAAAAATAACTCCATCGTATCCGGGAATTCGACACGACCTCCGTTTTCTAAAATTCTTAGTAGAGCGTCCTCCCACAGTCACTCACAAAACGTATACCTTTCCTGTAAAAAGCAGGTCGAGGGCCATCCGGCCTAAGCATGATGAGTACTCGGCGCCCCACCGGCGCGACACGTGAATTCGGCGACAGTGAGTCTTATGATTTTTAGGGTGTAGGATAATTTCTGTAAAGTTAAAATATATAACGTTGCCCCAGTATATTGGAACTAAGTTTAAAAAAATAATAATCGTTTATGGCCAATTCGTGTATTAGACCGTCGCCAAAGTACAGAAGAATCTAGGCCTGTATAAAAGAGCGTCACACTATCGCCAGAAGACACATCAAGTCATTATAATACCCAACCTCAGAAGTAGCTATTTTTTGTTAGATGGCCAACGTCTGCCGAACCCGAACACAATTTTATAAAATCGCTTTACTATTAACAAAAATTATTTTAAATACCTTTTTTCGTTTAGCTGGGCGTTTATTTTAGCTGATAAATTTAGGTACCCTATCTAAGGATCACGCGGAAGTTGCGACCCTACTTAGGACGAGAACTCTTCCCTATCCCGGGTTTTCGATCAGTTTTTTCGCGGCGGAGAAAGCCGATCGCAGAGAGCCCCGCCGGAACACGACTTTAATGTATTTTCAAGAGCGCATACACCAAAAAAGTAGTATTTTAAAATAAAAATGGATATGTCCTCTCGAAGTAGAGGAGTAGTGACGAGACACCGCACCAGAAAGGCTAAAACAACAACCTTCCATTTCCAGTGAAATAAATGAACTTTGAAAAAATTTAATGCTGCTTAGCTGCTATGATCGCCCCGATCGTCCTGTCGCCTCTGTCGCTTCAAAAAGTTTGTTGCGATCGGGGCGATAATGAGAAAGAGAGTGACGATGGGGATCGCGATCGCTTCGATCGCCCCTGTTCTATCGGGCGATCGGTCGCAGACCGCGGCGATCGCGAACGATAATGAGAACTACTGCCACAGAGGGAGACGATCGAAGCGATCCAACTGTCCCATGGTGCATCAGTTTACCCAGATACGTTTCCGTTTGGCCTCCTTTGCTTCTCGCCGTAAAACGGTAATAATGAAAAGATAGGAGGCCACGATTTTGCCTTTGCATCGAAGGCTGCCATAAGCGATATCAGAGTTTTGAAAAACACACGTACGTCGATCGGAAAAAACGAAATTATAGTGGGAACAAAAAAAAAATATGATTATTATCTTGTGATTAACCCTATTAATACCGAAGATCGGGGCGATAATGAGAACCCTCGATCGCTTCCAATCGCTTCGACGCCAAAACGCAAGAGAGACGGGGAAATGAGAACCAGCTTCAGACGTGCAACTAGCACGACCAAGGAAGCATGCGATTTTTTCACACGCCGAATGCCATAGAATTTGCTTATCCTTTAAGAGTTTTAGCAGTTTTTTTAAATTTTTATTACTAAAATTTTTAACGCACCTGACCACCCGAAGCCAGGCACCCAATTCGCGAGCGAATGTTTTTTTAGTTGCCAGAACGAAAAAAAATACACATAAATTACAGGCGATTGTGCTGTAAAAAAAAAAATAACTTTGCTAACCAACCAACAAGAACCCCCGGCCCCCACCCACTCACCCCCCCCCCCCCCCCCAAAAAAAAAAAAGACACGAGTTTTTCTCTTCGTTTTCGGTTCTACGGTAAAAAAAGGAATAACTACTTAAAAACTCTACTTGTTAGTAAAATTTTATCCTCCTTCCACCTCCGTTTCAACCAACCCCGCGCGAGCACCGAATTCGCGAAGTTGACTGTACACGTTTTGAAGTATTGTTTTCTGCAAAATATATGTATTTTTTTTTTTTTTTTTGCAGTACACGATAGTTCAAGCATTTCCGCATATCCCTTCCCACACCCACCTACCACCCCCTAAAAGTTAAATAAGATGTGCGGAGATTTATGTGTGAGTGAAGAAGCGAACGATAGGTGGCTAAATACCAAGTACGGGAGAGAAGAAGAGCCGTGGACAAAAAATTGTATCCCGTGCAATAATTCGGACTTCATTATTTAAAATTTATTAAAAATAAGTATTTAGAGGCCAGTGAATATAGCGCCTAGATTACATTTTTTTTTGATTTTTCTTTAAAATAAAACGATTTTTGTTTCCCTGCCTACTAGAAAATAGATCGAAGTTCCATCTTTGCCATAAATGTTGGATTCTAAGCGACCGGCATTCTTAAGTTCAGTACGTTGAACTCAGTTGTCCCTACAATCGCGCGCTGTCACATCACGTTTTTCGGGGGACAAGCAGTCAAAGTGTCACGATGATGTCTCGCCAAGCGAAATTACTGAAATGTGGATAGACACAGCCATTCCAAACATTAAGCGCACGTTCCATGCTTTAAAAAGCACAGCTTATCGGGGGTTAGAGAAACAGGGGGCTTATCAGCAATAAATCATATATCAGCACATAAAAAAGAAATGAAGTTGCCTTTTTAAATAATAATTACGATAATAAATTATGGCTTTTTGTCTCGTTCATAAATTGTTATGATCAGTATCATCTAAGGAAAGTGGAGGTGGGGGGGGGGGCTTAAGGGGAAGGGCGTATTACATGGTGTTTATGTGGGGGGGGGGGAGGAGGGCTTTAGGACGGTCAAGAAACAACATGTGGACAACATTTGATAAGTTACGTATTACTTAAATGGCTATAGAGTTCCATACAAATCCTTACATTTTACCACCGAGTGGTCATACTGTAATCAAAAACCCTTGACTATTAAAGACTGGCAAGAACACAGCAATCAGTAAAAAGTAGAAAAAAGCAAACTGATCTGCGCGTCAAGGAGAGAGATTGAAAAATAAAAAACATAAGCAGTTGAATGTATTTTCCTCAGTAGAGCGATTTTCGATTGAGTGCCGTAAAACCAAAACCAAAGTAATCACTCTAACCAATCAAAGACGCAGGCAATCCAGAGTGCCAATCTATGAAAACTCGAAGCAAATACATGTAGCTGGCACGGAGCGCGTCGAGAGCGCGGGAAAACGTGCTTGAGTGAGTCAAGGTAAACCTCACAAATCCTCGCCCCTCCACACTCCCCGTGCACCCAAAGCCCTTTTTCGAGGAAGGAAAGGCACTGCACACCCTCGGCTTACCAATGACACGATCCTCCCAAGCTTGTAAGAGAAAGTTATGTTGATAACCTCGCCAGGCTTGAGCACGGGCCGAACGTCATGATGGTAATTGGTTAAAAGGTCGTGACGTAATTTTTGTTCCGGGGTTCCAAGAGTAGCTGTCGCAGAATCTGTAAGCAAGTCAAGTGTAATAAAAATTAAAACAGAGGACCATATTTTCGTATCGTTATGGTTCTAATGCTATGTTTTCGACGTGCTCTCTCTAACCGCTGAGGAAAATGGGGGAAATGTCAAAATTCGACCAGCTGCAAGATTGATTCACTACGATAAGCGCTTGAAGAGAAGCCTGTAGCACCTGAATTAAGCTAAGTAATAAAAGGGGGGTGGGGATCATGCGCACGCACAGTTCACGACTATTAAAAAAGGTAAATCACGTTTCACGGAATCATAGGCGAGGAAGTCAGTGTGCACTTGAGCAATGGATATCTTGCACCTGTTCTTAAAGGAATGGTCACGATATTTTAAGTCATTTTTCTGATTACTTCCAAATTGAAAGAAACCTCAAAATAATAGTGACGGTAATGTGGTAAAACAACAATGGAGTAAACGAAACGCGAAAATAACCAAGGATGGTTTCGAGTGACGAAGATTAAGACAGATTACGAACGACAAACGTGAAAAAACTTGCCAGATTTTTCAAGATGAGTTGTCCGTGACTGAGCTCCTTTAAATATTTAGTCATCGCGCAAATTGTGTCCAAAAGTAATCTTCCTTGCACGGCAGGTCGGTTTTCACGGAAAAATGAAGAATTCTTGTCAAGTTTAAAGATTATCCCAAAATTTTCTTGCATTCACATGTCACGACAAATTAAACATGTCATTCACAGTTCACGAACAATATTATTTTATTATCACGGATCAAAGAGAATAAAAACGTACAATCACGTTTCACGAGAAACCCCCTTACGGCACCTCTAATAACAAATGTCACCCCATGAGACTTACTGCTCAGATCTGATTATCTATCCTAATGAAATGAAATGAAATAGACGGAGATGAATGAAATATTAAATGAAGTAATTATTCGTTGACATGCACTATCAGATCAAGGCTAATAATTGATTGAGCGACTCGTAAGAGGTTCTGCACTTCTAATCATTCGATTCGCTGTAGTCACGGAATGGTCTTTCAACGTAAAAAATGTCAATTAACATACAAAATACTAAAAAGTCAAAGGGAAAAACAACAACAACAACTTGGTAATGATCTAAAGCAACGCGACTAGTCAAGTGAAACAGCGGTTTTTCGCTTGACCGGAAATAAGTACATGACAATATGTGTTGATGTGCCGCAGATTGATATGATACGACTTTAGCTGTAAACACATCACACAACATAGTTTGCTTTGAATATTTAAAATGGATTCAGTCGCCGCGGCAGAGACCGACAGCCTATCAATTCAAGAAAAGATTCAAGCTATCGCTCAGCAAAGCGAAGAGAATTTCAACGAAAGCGAGATTTCCGCGACAATAGGAACGTTGGAAGAAGGACTCAGTGTTTTAGTGAATGAAGTTCAGGGGTTACAGAACGATATGGATGGCATTGAAAAGGACACTGAAGACTTAAAGAAACGTATGAATGAATGTTCCAAGCTTGTAGATGACACTACGGAGTGAATTCAACGCTATTACAAATGGTATTATAATTTTCGCCACATTGACAAGAGCCTACAGTACGAAGATGGCTATATGTTCATGTTATGGGAGTTGCGGACTGAAATTCAAGTTCGTCACGACCAGATTTAAAGAATCGACGAGCATCAATTCCAGTAAGAAAACTGCAAAGTAAAACGGACGCAACAATTTACGTACAATCCGTTTAAATCAAGCAGGTTTTCCCCGTACGACAAAAGAGTTGATTGAATAGAAATGATAATTCGAGACAAATGTGAACAAACTAATAAGGTGATGTCAGATGTATAATATAATACTGTTATGTATTTTATTTCATTTTATTATGTAGAACTCCGTAGGTGTCCTTTGGCGAACACAAATTATTTACCCGCGCCCGCGCTGTAATTCTGTAAATCATAAACAAACCACGGTCTACGTTGACTGAAGGTTAATTACTGTAATTTATTAAAAATCACTATTTTTTTGGTGTTGCTCTATTTGAAATTTAAATATCAAACCGTAGCATTTAATTTATTATACCCACGGGCCATTAAATAACATGCGTACTCGGTCGAATATTGATTTCAGGCGCAGAAGAAAATATATTGGCGACTCTATTTTTAGTTGAAAATATTCGCTTTTGTAATCCGAACACTCGAGGGCTATCACGCAAACTCAGTGAGGTCCCATGTTACAAGTTCGCTCGAGTCTTCGCGCAACAGTAGATTTTTAAAGTGACCTTCCTTATACATCATAGGAAAAAAACAATATTTTTCCTAAGTTCGTGGTACGTAAAGGCAAGGCCCTTAGTTTATTATTTGAACAGTGTCCCTTGAATTCTTTTTTATTGATGTAGCGGAGCATTCTGGCTCACTCTCTTATGACCTATTCAGTTCCACATAGTACCGTTTTAGCAACTGACAAAAGGCCAAACCATAACAAATGACCCTCATGTATATTTTACTCGTTCCGACACTAATCAGCCCTCAGGGCAAAGTATTCCGCAAGATGTAAGAACTGATATTGCCCTTTTTTATTGCTGGAAAAATCGAATACAGTCAGCACAAGTCATGTCAAATTGTTTTTTACTTCAAAACAGTCTTCGAAATTAACTTGGTAAGCGTTACGGAAAGACAAACAAACGGCATTTTCGAGTAGAATCGTTGTCGACTTTAAAATCCGCAATTATCTTTCTGCAGTTAACAGAACATGAAGCAGGTCATTTCAATTTTCATCAGCAACATAACAACACTGAATCAAATCAGCGACCCGTGGAAGTAGTGCCGTAGGGTAGAAAACAAACTATTAATAGTAATAAAAACAATGCTTTGTACTGCTCGACTAAGTACTCCGATTAGCTTGCAATATTTGGCGTTAATGAAGCACTGCCGAGTGTTGCCTTAACAACTTCTTAAACGAAAACCGCGGGTCATCCACTTTTTGACCAAGTTTGATGCTTTCAGGATGAACAGAAACGAAGTTATAGACCTTGAAACATGGTTCAAAATCTATACAATTGACTCTAATTGTGAGCCAGCGTCCCCCAAAACCATTTTTATCCGTTTTGTGACAGCTGTAAAATCCTGCCAAAGATAGAAATCACTATGTTTGCCCATTATAAAGAGTATCACAGAAATCATAAAAAAATTAAGAGGTTATATGGTTTTGGGGGACGCTGTCTCAAAATAAGAGACGTTGGTATGAATTTTAAACCATTTAAGGTCCATAACTTCATCTGTTTTCATTCTAAAAGCATCAAACTTGGTCTCACCGTGGTTTTCATGTGTCGGGGGTGGAAGCGGAATCATTGGACTTTGGATATTCATGATTCCTGTCTTATTTTACCTCGATGATTCATGATTCTTTTTTATAAATTTTATTCAATATTCATGATTCATTTCTCTTTCTTTTCACCCAGCTTTCAAAATAACGTGTTACCAGTTGTTTCTGTTGTTTTTCACTTACAGGCTGGTTGCGCATTCCGGTTCCCTGCTAACAGAGTCTCCTTTTCCAAGTGGAGACTCTTCTGGCACGAAAATATGCCGGAAGCCGCGATGTAAATATTTTCAGTCATCAAATTATTTCTAAATATTCACTGTAGGTAACATACTTGATCACTGTAAAGTTAGTATTAACGGGATAAAGATGTGAAGCCAAAGGTACAGTCGTGTTTCCACTGCTTTCCTATAGGGGGGGGGGGGGTCTGGGGGCATGCTCCCCCAGGAAATTTTGAAAATAAGATGCTCAGAAATGCGATTTCAGGCCATTTCTGGAACATATTTGTTAAGAGTTTAGTAAAATGACCCATCAGTTTAATTTTTGTTACGGTACATTCTATATTCACAAGCATTCAATATCGATGGAAGCATTCATTTGTTATCCAATGGCAATTCAAAACAAAGAATTGAGTGAAAATGGAGCTATAATAACCTGAATATCAGTAGACAAGATCAGAAAAAGTCGCTAATGGCTATTATTATAGTTTATAAGTTAAGCCTAGGTGGCTCTTTAACTGTATTCGGCCACCTTCGCGTTACTCGACCTTACTCGGAATAATTTTCTTTTGTCCAGTGATTTAAAAACACTTCCCTCCCAGTACCTTCTCTTAACTGCATCGAGGCCCGCACTTTCTAACCTGTGGTTACCACTAGTTATAGTTTATAAGTTAAGCCTAGGTGGCTCTTTAAGTGATTTTGTAAGCCTTGAAATTGATCTGGTCACCTTTCAAAAGGACACTAACGCTTTTGAATACGCATTTGTAGTTTAAATCCGGTTAAACTTATATAGAACACGCACAAAGTTCCAATCATAAGTTTTCGATTGAAACGGTTCCGATTGGCATGATCGATATTCAACAATACTTTTCACCAAACCTGGCAACCAAAATAATTTTCTAAGTCGAACACAAAACTCCGAAACAATTCTACCAAAAACGGTCGCACGCTTCAAAAGAACACGACCTATAAATGATCATAAATCCCGACCAAACCCGCTGATTTGTTCGAGGATTGCGGTTGTTATGGACGGCCTAAAACGACTTGCCACTCTTGCCACTCAGTAAACCATTAAAAATTAACGACGTGATTAAAATTAATTTTTAAAAATTGGTCGCTGTACTATAACTATATGCCCATGTACTGCAGAAGAAGTAATAGGGGCTTCGTTTTACAGAAAAAATGGAAATACATTATTTGTCGCCGTCAGAAGCAGTTTTGTTGTCACACACAAAACATTTTTGCTAGAGTAACTCTGTATGAGACAAAACACACGCAGAATAAAGCAATTTTCATGGAGAGAGATGAATTTGTTTTTAATATTAGTAATTTCGACCACACGTCGAGTGCGATGAAAGTGACACTAAAGTTATAAATGTGAATGATGAGGCGATTAGATGTGATAACGACTGTGAGTTCAAAGGACTGTGTCACGGATTTTAGCAAAAGTTAGGCATGGGAAATGAGCATCAAAATTAGATGAAATTTTAAAAAAAACCTCTTAAAACAGTGAAGGAACATTTCATAAAAAACAGCACTGAAATACAAAAGAAGGTAGGGATGGTTAAACTGAGGGACGAAGATTGAAACGGATTTCTAGTAACTCATTACGCCCGGAAGACACATTTTGTTGCAATGAGGCTATGGTCTGGTCATTTAGATCCATAGAAGTAATTTCTTTGCAAACATTAAGTTTCATAGCCAGTATTTGGCAAAACTTAATAAAAAAATTAACTCAGCCGTGACACAGTCCCTTTAATCGCATTTACAAGCTTTGAACGGCGAAGTGTAACAGGATTCATGCAAATTTAAAGGAGTGAGTTGATAAACTCTTTCATTATAAAAAAATCTTCGCAGTGTTTTGGAATCTTTCACGACTAATGGACAGTTCTGAAAACTATTTTGTTTAACTAATAGATCCTTAACGGCATGACTCAAGGAAACTAAATGTAATGAAGCGAATGGTTTGACCAAACAAGTACTATAAGTTTTCCTGTTCTAAAACCAGCAGACCTTATCCAAGTGAGATAGTGATGTATTAAAATGTCAACTGATTCAAGTTCGGGGTCATTCATTTGTGGTTTATCAGTCAAGCAAAAGTTTGACGGTTTGTTATATCACGGATTTTGGTTAAAAGAGGTGATTTGTCAGTAAAAATGCTGTGAAAGTTTTGAGAAAATACCATTTACTATAGAATCTTGGTGCTTCGCTCTTCGATCAGTTCTTAACAGTTCAATGCAAAACTGTACGGCATGCAATGATTAATAATTGAAATTTTCAGAGTGTCATTAACCGGCGTTCAGTCGTTGCTTTCCCAAGAACTATAAAATTGAATTTGTCGTCTGAAAGAGTCACTAGAGTAACGATAAAAACCACGTCTAACAGTGAAAAACCACTGTCGGTTGATAGTCAGATTTCGCCCTTTTTCATCAAACCGTTTGTGTAGTGCGTTCTGTATTTTCCTAAACTTGGAACCTATTGGAAGAGTACTATGTCTGAATTAATTATAAAATACTCTTATGACTACTTGATATGTAAAAATTAAAGCAAAATACCTTTCCTTGTAGTCAATATAACTGCTAAAATCCATTTGAGGGTCAAAACTCTCCCAAACTTCATTTTAAAAGCATGAGGAATGTGAAGATTTTTACTTCATGGCCTTGGAACGTGCTCTGAACAGCGTCAAGTTCGATTAATTACTCGTGTACATACGAAGCCGAGTAAAGAGTGTTTACGGCTTACATCTTATCACCGGGGAGCTCTTTGAATTTAGGCCTTGTATTGTGATTAATTCAATCACACAGCAAGCTTTTAAAAACAGTCATTTCAATATGAATAAAATCCATTTCCTTACACCGTTAATTGTTATGGGAACTAGCAAATGTACTTAAAAAATTTAATTTGCACGAAATTCTAGTAACTTTTCATGACGACGACCTAAACTGTCAAATAAAAATTTGCCCCATTCATTATTTTTGCCATTAAACCTATTTCTTGTAATTTTGATAATGTTAACTATACATTACATGAAAAAGGACCCATCAGCTATGATTAATTTGGATAGAGTACCAATTAGTTTTCAAGACAGTTAGATGTAATTTCAACTATTTACATTATTGTGATCACACGCCCACTCAGAGTTGAGTCAGATTGTAAAACAATAAAACATGCAAGCAAGATTGAAATTCTCTCTAGATACTTATTCGTGTGTTTAATTGAGTGAAAAGTACTCTTGATGTTAATAGTTAGGTGTTGGATCATTAAAAATATAAAATTGAAATTTTGTAGGTGCGTAAGACATAAAAACTGTGCGACTTGCTTTCTAGAAATGACTGATCAATTGTTATATTCTTGTAACCTTGCCATTGTACAAACTGATGTAACGTTTCCAAGGAACCAGTTCTTACATGAAATATGTATCTATTACTAAAATATTTACTACAAGGAAAGTAACCGATGTAACTTAGTTGTTTTTAATTGTACACCTTAAATGTAACTTATAAGCTGTCTTTCTCGATTGAATTGGGCTCAAACGTACTACTTGGGCATCATTGCTTTTTAAAATTTATTTTCTATTTCCAGCCGTTTTTAACTGCAGAACTCGATTGTGTACATACGGGTGTCGATGGAAACAATAAGAGAAATTGAGGAACTACTTTTTGTAACCGCACTTTTTGAAAATAGTCTCGTTAGATTCTATTACGCACTAGTAAAACTCTGTCTAATTTTTCTGTCAAACTTTACCTGTTTTACTGACTTTTTACGATGTTTTAGTTGCAATGTTTAATTACTTTCGTAATACGTTCACACTTCGCACAAAGGTGTAAGGACCTTTTAAAAGCAAGATGCCGAAATATCATGTTTGTCCCCAACTCACGTTTCGTTAATGATATGGATAATTTCTAGGGGTAAACCCCTCCCACGAAACTGTTTTTCGCAAGTGTATTCTTGTAACACCTAAGCCTTTCCTAAAATTCTAACAACAACAATTATTGTAAATCTAAACATTACTCTAAACTATTATCTTGTAAACATGTTCCTTGTAAACTTTATAATGCTCGCGCGATCTTGTTTGGACCAAACTTGCCTGTCATGATATTAAAATTCGAGAAAAGACAGATCATTTAGGAAGAAACTTTTTCGAGGGTTCGTGGCCAAGGTGGCGTACGACGCAGTCGCAGTTGAACGTAGAACAAGCTGCGCATGAATTTACGTAAGCCTAAATTTGTAAGTTTAGTGTTTTTGGCAGTTGATTGACAGCTCAAGTTTGGCGCCTTTATAAGCGCGCGAGCAAGATCAATCGTGCAGAGTTGTAAAAGTTGCTGACCAGAACAGTTTGAGAGACTTAATAAAGCAAGTTGGCAGAACATGGAGTGTTGAAGTGGTTACTGCTAATCCCCGTCGTTTCTGCTTCAACAAGATCCAACTGAACGGAGATGATAAATTTAATATGAAGCGAAAAAGGCTAAAGATTAGCATAAAATTCAAAGTCGGGGGCTTTTTATGTCATGCTATATACTGTAATTAAATTAATTTAATAGAAACGAAAATTTTGTTTGCTTTTGATATATTTAAACTACACGAAAGTTGCTCTAAGATATAGATGACTTTAATTTCCTACAGAGTAGGACCAATCAAGATATATATGGCCACATTAAGAATGGTTGTATTAAAGTGAAATCAAAATATCTAGATAAAACAAAAAACATGAAAAAAGCTTGACAGTACAGTGCAAAAGACGGAAATAATGTCGATTTTCTAGTCGAAATATTGGCCATTAAAAAGTCTGCCTATATCTTAATTTCCGTCGTACTAGCCTTGCAGTCCAAATTGCTTGTTCGATTTAAGTTTTTGATGCGACCAACAGTTAAAAGGTCTAATTATATTGAAAATTTCTTTTATTGATAACTCCTCCAGTTTTAAATTAGAGGAAAACTTAATGTACTTAAGCTTCTCTTTGTCACCTTGCCGTCTTTCATCTTGTGTACCTCAATTTACTCTTTTTCAAGAACACTTTATTTTCTTAATTTATTGACCGAGTGTCCGAGTCACCCAATGAAAAATCTGATTTTCCTCTCCTCTTTTCTCAGTCCTCAAATCAAATATTTTCACTCGCTGCAAGTCGTCACGGGACTGTATGTAGTTGCCATAGGCAATTGTGATGTCTATAGCCTCAGTATCATTTTCGTCCCCCACACAGCGGTCAATCGCAGCGCGCGTGCGCAGTTCCTGTGCAATTCCCGCCAAAAATTTCCATACAAAGTCTTAAATTTTCTGAAAACTTTCGCTTTAAAGCCAAAAGTTAACGCCGTCCCTGGAAAGTTAAGATTTATACGCCGCTTATGGATTGGAAATTTGATAATTCATCTTCACTGAGTGTCCCAGCTTGAACTGTTCTTTCACCGTACTATTTCTTTAACAATTTCTTACAAAAGTTTGCCCACTTTCAAGTCGAAAGTTCGAGACGGCGAAGACCGGATGTGACGTCAACTTTTGCGTTTGACCGCTGTGAACTCGTCCCCATAGCCCTTTCGTTTCTCTTAGCCAGCTGGGCCTTGGCACGAGAAAACGAAGGGCTCTGGGGACACAGGATTTCCATTCCTAGATTCTAGGACTTCCGGTCTTCATGTATGCAGTCTCGATGTTTCAAAAGAATGTATGTGAGAGTCGTTACGTTTCTTACTTCCGTTTAGGAATTCTTTGTTCGAAAAGCCAATAAAAAAAATCGAATTAATTCAAAAATCCTTTGTCCCCAGATCCCTTCGTTTTCTCGTGCCAAGCCGGCTAAGAGAAACCGACGAAAGAGCTATGGGGACGAAAATGCCTCAGTATCAACCATAAGTCGCTCCGCGCGTTTGATGTCTTGATTTACAGTGTCCTTTGTATGTCCCTCTGACTGCCTTGTGGTGTTTCAATTCTTCCTTGGACATTTTTACAAGGGTCTCAGTACTAGTTTCGGAGATTTCGATCAGACTGAAATGTGTGTGTGTGATCTCTCGTTTATCCAGTTCAGTCAAGGCTTACAGTATCAGATAAGTGACGTACATAATGATGACTAATTATACGTACTCAATTTACAGTTAAGTAACTGAGAGATCGAAACGGGGAAACATATCAAAGCGGATGGCACATAGTGTTTAGTTTCAGTGGAAGCAGGAGACAATATTTGTAACCCCTGACATGTTGAGCGCTTTGATTTGTATTTCCCTTCCCAAATCATCCCCCTTCCCCCACCCCAACGTTTCCGTCTATTCTCGTCCCCAGAGTCTACGACCCTTCTGGTCTGCGCCAGGATCGATCCCTGGCGCAGACCAGATCGTGGACTCTGGGACGAGAATGGTTTCCGTCTTGAACCCGCTAATAAGTGAATACCATACCAAAATAGGCTCCCTAGTGGTTTGTAATGTGGTCTGCGGAGAAAGATCTGCGAGAACGCGCATGGCTCGCCGACTTCTTTTCCGCCCTATACTCAACTAAGACTTTGTAAAGGAGCGTCAATACTGATATACTGAACTGATTAACAAATTCAGTGAGTGTAGACGGAAAGAGAATCTTAGATAACAGACGAATTTACAAGATGAGATACTGCTCGACTTCTTTGTAATGCTTATAACAAGAGAGGATTTATCCTCTCTTGTTATAAAAGTGATTCTTGTTACAAAAATTGATCCACCGTCCACAGTCCAGTCCAAGTCGTTCTTGACAGGTTTATTCAGTGTTCGCATATCTCGACACATTTTTCTTTCTATTTTTTATTTATTTTCCTATTATTTTTGCAAGCTGCATAGTACGATTCTCGACTTCAGGGTTCAGGGTTTTTTCTTGAAGTTTTTCGACTTTCTTTCGCAAACTGTATTCCCTTTGTTGCAATGTTCGCGATGCCACGTCACAGCGCACGTGACATAACAAAGGTAACGCAACAGGCGTCTGGCTCTCATTGCACAATATCGCGCGTATAAATTGATCTTTTTCTTTCCAGTGATTTCACTTTCGCTTGTGCACCAGCTCGTTGTTGCTCCTTCCTGCCCCTCGTCTGCTATTTTATCGGTAAGTCTCATTTTATCCTTCTTTGTAGCTGGAAATTTTGGTTAGTGGTATCCTTCGCTAGCAACATTGGTCACCAATTTGTGCAAATTTTATAGTTTGATCCAGTTTATAAAATGTCGGAAGCGGAATTGTGCAAAAGTCTTTCAGGTCCATTGATGTTATCGGTTGTGGTTATTCCTCCCTCGTTCTGATTTTAGTCATTTACATGAATTTTAAAGTGTTTTTCAATGCTCATTTTGAGCCTTGGTCATAGGTGTTAAATTTAAAAAATTCGAGTCTTGGAGACGAAAATTTTAGCAGAATCCCGATTCCTCGATGCAAATTCTCGAAACTCCCGATTGCTCGAACCCCTTCGTTTCCCTTAGATACTACTTCTCTTGAATTGTTACCCCTGATCTCTCAAACCTGCCGATTTCTCGAAGCAAGTTTCCCCAGGACTGTTACGAGAAATCGTGACTCTACTGTACAGTTAGATCAAATTTGCGCAATTATAGCAAAATCCGAACGCGTACCTCGAAAGGAAAGAAGCTAGAATTGTGTTTTTTCCAAGAAATCTACTTTGCATGTTGACAGCACAATTTTGTCGACACGCTTAACACCATAAAATTGTTGCATTGAATTTAGGGTGGACCTCGATCGGACTGTTTTCTTTAAGAATCAGTCATCTGCATAATTATCTAACGATATATTCAATTTTATATAATATATAACCGAGTTTTTTCGCTTTTTTGCTTAATGTAGGATTTTCCAACTTTATTGTAGCGTTATTCTAGCATACTAAATTGAAACATGCTGTTTTATACGTGTTAGTTGTTCATTTAGTGCTAGCCTTCGTCCAATTTGCATTGCGTCGCAAATGTATTCGGGTCGCAGAGACAAAATCTTTTTGCGTTTTGCATACCAATTACTATTGTCTAGAAAGGTAAATAATGTGTGTTTGTAGGTTGAGCAAAAAAAACCCGAACCATTAATAAAATTAAATTGAAAAACCATCGAAATCTTCGTTGTTTCTACGACCATTTCGCTGTAAGAAGGAATTTATGGAGATTCGTGTAAATTCTCGTTGAACTGGTTGTGGAACAGGCTTGTGTGTTGTTTTGACGGAGTCAACACAGGATTTTTTGTCGTCTGTGTTTTTTGAACTACTCTTAGCATCTCGCCGCTTCTGCACGGCAGAAAAAGCCGCTATTACTAAGGGTAGATTATGGTAAAATTGGTAAAGAACGCAAGCGGATAACTTAGTGATTACAGTACATGAAATTTCGAAATTCTAACCCAAAAGTTCATTAGATATGCCATCGCTTGTAATTATGCACCTGACTGCCAGGTTTTTCCCGTTAGAGCCCTGTACAATTCCGGCTTAAGGTTATTGTGCTCCCCATGCACAGGGCAGAAAGCTGTTGTTTTATCGGCACCGTGCCAAAGCCCTTTGTATGGTTTAATTTGTTACTGATTGCTTCCTTAACTCTCCTTACGTGTTCCGAGTAGACAATACTTCATGACAATATCATAGAATTTTTGACAGCTTGTCACGCGCCAGTCAATCAGCTGTAAACATAGTAATTAATCTGTCCCAGAGGTTTGTTTTCGAAGATTCGCCGCTCTCGTTTCTTCGGCTTAAGGCCGGCGATGCTCGACTTGTCCGATCTCGAAGCAATCGCCTGCCTTCGATGCAAGAAAAAAATCTCTGTATCTAGAGTCAGCTCAAGCTTAAAAGCTCGACGTTATTTCTATATCGCCGAAAATGTCTTCCCAAGTATTGAGTGGTAGATCGAGGCTTAAATTTTCTTCCACTTTTCGAGCAGTCCGCAAAAATTGAAAGCCGCTGATGGTACTGAAATCTACCGAACTTTTAAAAGGCGGAAATCCGGTTGCGTTCTTTCTTTCTATCTAGAGGGACCTTAAGGGGTACAATGGGAACGGGTTGGGCAAATGTTCACTGGGAAAATTGATTTGGGTCCCTGGGACTGTGATTCACAAACAAAATTAAAAGAAATGGAATTGGAATTTTTTTATAGTGTTACTTGATATTTTACATAGTTTAAAATATTTTTTTCTTTCTTTCCGAGTTCTTTCTTACTTTCTTTCTTTCATTTGCTTGCTCTCTTGCTTTCTTACTTCCCAATCCCTGTTTGTTTCTTTTTCTTTTCTTTCACCCTCGTTTCCTTCATGTTTGTGCCTTTCTTGGTTTGATTTGTGTATCATTGACTGACTGACTGACTGATTTATTTTTGATCCAGAAAACTCCAGAAAATGACGAACGAAATCAAATACCCCAAGCGCTTCTTGGACTTGAACATGAATTCCCCAGTGGAGGATTCAAAAATGGCTTACGATGAAATGGCTCCATGTTGGGAAAAGGTAACTATGAAATGAAGGCGCTGTGATTTAGAGAGTAGCTGACGTTTTACTTTTGGAAGGCGGCGAGCCAAGCTGACTCGTCCCCAGACCTCTCACGCCGGGCATGATGGCAGACTGGAAGCGAGGCGCCGAGGAAGGCATGCAGGAGAGGATCCATGGTAGTTTTTAAAAATGTTAATTTTTCCAGGGCCCTTATTGATAACAGCACTTTTATGCTGATAAGGCCACCCTGGTTAAATAATATTAATTAATTATTAATTATTCATAGCAAAAACCAAAATTTCGATAATTAGCGGGGGTTCAGTTTTGAACAAAAAAAGAAATCTTTTGGTGGGCTAGGATGCTTTTTATCTAAAAAAATCGTTTTCTAGCATTTCTTGGCCTTTATTTTGAAGAGCGTTTGTGTCTGAAAAGCTTTAAGAGCATATCAAAAATGCCGCATGATTACTGAGCAAAACAACTGTTCCAATCAGAACGATATGAAACACAACGACTGTTTACTGTTATCAAAATAAGATTTCTTAATATATTTCACTTTCGAGAATCAGTAATAATTCATACTACTGTCGCATTCTCCTCTAGCAAGTTAAGTGGAAAACACAATTTGGTACTGAATTTGTAAATGGCGTGAAGGGATAAAATCATAATAGGAGGGGATTATCTAGCCTGCGTTGCAGACGAACTAAACCCTGCTATACCGAGGTTTTGTGACACGTCCGGTCGCGACGCAGGCTAGGGATTATCGCGAGGTGGCCTAAGATAATAGTCTCAACATAACACGTGGACTGACTGACCCTTAAGAACATGGCACAATAGCATTGGGAAGGCACTCGCCATTCGCCTCTAAAAGTGTCTATAAAGCTATTTTTTCTGAATACTGGAAACCTTACTATTTAACAAAGTTTGAGAATTGTTGTTTAAAAATTGTCGCTAAAGATGCGCTTTTTGCCTTTAGAAGTCGCATTCGCATCGCGCGGCCAAAGCATTACGTGAAGTAAAAGTGTGACGTCAGTTTCTATGCAAAAACTCAAGAAAATATGGCAGACAGTAAGAAAAGAGAGCGTAGCGGGAAAAATTGGCAACATTTTGATTTTTAAAGTTTGTCGTTCGCCATCCGTCTTAATCTTTGTCTTTCGAACCCGTTCGTGGTTATTTTTTTACTCCGTTGGTATTCTTCTACGTTAGAAAACTATTATTTTGATGGGAACTGTAATGCAATTTGTTTCCGCGCGTCTCAAACAAAAGCGATATTAATTTATAGCCGTTACTTGATTTCTGTCCGCAAATTAAAGTTTCATCTTCCTTCAGATGTTTACAGATAATGTTTTTGATGGGTTAAGTTGGCTATCAATAAATTCAGAACAGTTTAATCCAAAAATTTGCGAAATCCCCGTTACGTAGCCCAGGCCTACTCTGGGACCCAAAGTCTCCGTAACTTTGGGCGACTTAAGGCGACTTTAGGTGATTTTAGCTCATTTTGTCCAAAATTACGGGCGATTTTGGGCGACTTTAGGCGACTTTGGGCGATTTTGAGCGACTTTAGGCGATTTTAGATGACCTTTAAGGCAATTTTAGGTGACCGACCTAAGTACAGTTGTTGTATACATGTACATGGTAATCATCCTGGTACACCATAAAGCATTGTTACAGAAAATATCTATACTTAGAGCGACTTTGGGCGACTTTAGGCGACTTTGGGCGACTTAATGCGATTTTGGGCGACTTTGGGCGATTTTGGGTTCCAGAGTAGGCCTTAGCCCACTTTAAGAATGCGATAAATTTATGATGACGATTAAACGGACTAAATATTTTTGTCTGGTTGTTCGTTATTGTTTTAGATCAGTGACAACGTAGGTTACAAAGGCCACATCCTGTGCGTGGAAGCATTTGATCGCGCCATGAACACCGCTGACGTCTTTCCCAACCCGAAAAAAGACATGAAAATCCTTGATGCCGGGGCTGGCACAGGAGGCATTGGAGAAATGCTGAAAGCCAGAGGGTACACCAATGTCGATGCGCTAGACATCTCTCAGGAAATGCTGAACCTAGCTAAAGGCAAGGGCATTTACAAGAGGCTGATCTGCGCCCCATTGGTGGACACGCATATGAATGAGATCCAAACCGCTGAATACGACGTCGTGCTGTGCGCGGGCACCATCGTGTATGGACAAGTGAAACCTGGGGCAATCGAGGAATGTGCACGATTTGTAAAACCTGGTAAGTGCCTGATTATGAGATATAAGGAATTTGCACACTATTTTGGTCGATGTTGTCCACAGTTGAGAAAACCATTAGATATCAGCTTGTATAAGCGTGTCAGTGATGTTTCCCCTAAGTTGAAGTGACATGACAAAAATGTTTGACTCAAGTAACCTATCTAACCACTGAGTGCGAACACCCTGAAACAACTTGTCACGTTCTTTCCTACCCAGTTTAATAAAACTCTCTCAGAATTCATATCCATAGGGATCCAGGGTATGGTTTTTCTTTGGGGAGGGGGGGGTGGGGGGGCACATAATTGTAGAACTAATAATAATAGGGAAGCAACCCCCGGTCGGGGACCAGCATGCGAGCTGATTCTCCCCTCGCCCCCTCCATCGACATCATCTGAACGACTTTCAGATATTATTCGATTGCCAAACATACTTCGTCACGCAACGTTTTCTGTATTGCGTGACGTCCCAAAGTAACGGCGTCGTTTACTGTTAAAATTTTCCGTTATCGTTACGTTTACCGTCTCTTGGGAGGCAAGGTAGCCTATATATAGCTAACGGTTTGTGCGCTGGTCTCTGGATCGAGCGGTCCGGGGTTCAAACCCTGGCCGGGGTCACTGCATTGTGTTCTTGGACAAGACAGTTCACTCTCATAGTGCCTCTCTCCACCCAGGTGTATCAATGGGCCTCTCTCCACCCAGGTGTATCAGTGGGTACCGGCGAATTTAAAGCTGGGGAGTAACCCTGTGATGAACTAGCATCCCATCCAGGGGGAGTAGAAATACTCATAGTCGCTTCATGCTACGGAAACCGGGATAAGCTCCGGCCTGACGAGCCACCAGGCTCGAACGCGGACTTAATTAACCTCTTTGCCGTCTCCTGTGTATTTCTTTAGGTGGTCTGTTTATCTTCACCATCCGCTGTGACTCGTATGATCCAGTGGAGTACGGATTCAGCGCCACGTGCGAGAAGCTGGAGCAAGCTGGCAAATGGCGTCAGGTGCTCAAAGAGAAACGCGAGCTTCACACCACACCGAACGAGGAAAGATTTCGGTTCTGCTACCTCATCACTTTCAAAGTACTGCAGTGATTCGTGGTGGATATGTTGTGGTTCAATTTTATCCTTGGTTCAAATATATTTTTTCCTTTGTTTTAATCTCATTTTCATTCATTACCTTTCCCAAAAACAAAGGAAAAAAAAACGAACCAAGGATAAAGTTGAACCACAACAGATGCAGCTCACAACTTGCAAGGAACCGTTACTTCACAGCACACCCTTCTGGAGTGTTACAAGAGTCGTTGAAATCTTATTATAAGAAACCTTTGGAAAATAGATCTGAGTAGGCATACGAGACGAGATTTGATGATGAGATTTGATGATTTGATGATCGTAGTTAGTTCTCATTGAAGATTTACCCCATACGGTACCAGTTTAAATTCAAGTTTTGCAAGCAACATAATCGTCGTTAGTTGCTTGTAGTTAGCTTTGCATTGTATAAATGTGAAAGTCTGAAGTTTGCTTAGGGACGGACCATTATTTTCTTGGAGGGGGGGGGGGGGGGATAAAAAATTTCCTCAGCAAACTTTTTTTTAGTTTATGCACTTCTGCAAACATTTTAATTCGAAATGCGAGCTATGTTTTGTTATACATATCGTGTTTGCAAACAATTTATTTTGTCTTTCGAGGCCCTGCAAACAATTTTTTTTCAATATTTTTCATTCCCCCCCCCCCTCCAAAAAATAATGGTCCGTCCCTTAACTTTTGAAAGCCTTTTTGGCCGTTAGTTTTTCGAAGTAATTTGTTGTAATTCACAGCGTCCGTTACATTTTTCCCGCCAAAATGGCACTGGTACACACCGCGTACTCTTTTTTTACCATATTTGGCAAATCTCGTAGTCGTACAGTCGTAGTCTGATCTAAAGGTCTTTAGTATTGTCAATTTGCTAGTGAACAATGATCAAGACATAACATATATTTTGAACGTGCACTGGACGTGTGGAATAATTGTAAATTCTAATGCTTAAATAAAAAATAGAACGCAACAAAGCTGTCCTTTACTTGACCACCCTATTAAATTGTAGATCTTTTATAGATAAAAATTTTGCATGTAGATGTCTAAAATTCTGGATCAAAGGAATGAGCGCGATATTTCGAGGAATTAAATACGGTAATCCTGAAAGAAAACGTAACCGCCTCCTCCGCTGGGGTACTTCTTACATAAGCCATATAGGTATGCTCGGCGCAAAATGGTATGGCTTTTGGTCTCAAGTAGGGTATAGTTTTTGGCCTTTTTGGTATGAAATAGGATATGGCTTGTGCGCTTTGGTCAGCAATTACGTAAAACTTTTGCAAGAAACTGTTCAGCCTGTGAACAGGCTAGAAGCTATTCAGCTATGCTTGTTATTGTTCATCCCTTTAAAAGTGCGTTTTAAAAACGTCGGTTATTTATACCCTTTTGCTATAAGTTTGGAACCGTATTCCGTAAGTTTTTCCGTCCGTATTTTTGCCCTGTTCTACAGTGTAATAACATGGCATATTTGCGCGTTCTTTTGCCCTAATATGGTAAAATAGCGCAATAGTGGAATAATTAAAAGGAAAAATTAACGCAAGCCAAAGCGGATTAGGATGGAAGGGAAAGCTATTCCAAAACTGACAGCAGTTCATTGGACACCAGAAGGGAAAGGACAGAGAGGACGACCAAGAACAACTTGGAGGCGGACTACACCTGGGGAGACATCGAAAAGAAAGCTCGTGACAGGCATGTTTGGAGAAGCTTTGTCGCTGCCCTTAGCGCCAACGGCGTATAGGGCAGTAAGTAAGTAAGTAAAGCGATTTCTGGGTACAGTCTTGCCTGAAATAGGCTATCGATTTTGGGTTCTGGCCTGAAATAGTGTAGGGAAAATCGTATACTGTATTTTGCTCTGAATGCAAGACTTTCAGAAAGCGGGCCGCACACCGGTACCCCAACAAAATTTTCGACAGTAATTCCACCCCCCGGCGCAACAGACGGAGTGATATGAATTCGGTTCACACACTCTTTCAACTATTTGAGATGTCATCACGACGACGTCCGCCTGGCTCTTTTTTTTTAAGAATATTCTTTGCTTTCGCAATAGTTTCTTTTTCTTAGTTGTTTTTCTTATATTATGTGAGCTGATTCACATAAAATAATTACAATAATGATGAAATATACCGTATTTATTCGATTAAGCGCCCAGCCTCGAATAAGCGCCCACCCCACCCCTTAAAAATAGGAAACAAGAGGAATTTTGATTATTATTGAAGTTGAGATTGAAATTGACTAAGTACTACTAATAGACTAATAATAATAATAATTAATGAACTTATATTGCGCAAGTATCAATCAAGGATTTTCACTTGCGCATTACAATATTTATAAAAATATAAATTACTAACTGGTCCTAAAATTAATAAAAATACTAAAATACATGACAAGTGTAAAATTACAATCAAAGACCGAGTTTTTTACTGAAACTCTCAATGAACAGTTAAAATTTAGCTTTGGTACATCTTCACGTTTAGTTATTATACATTGTTTTCTTGCAAAATAAATGTACTACTTGCTAAAAGTAATGAAAATTTAATAAGCGCCCAACCTCGAATAAGCGCCCACTCTCAAGTTCCAAAAATTTAATAAGCGCCCAGAGCGCTTAATCGAATAAATACTGTATTTGCAATGCTAATTGTAGCCGGAGGCAAAATATTAAAGCCCAGTAGCTGACGGTCGCGTGGTCAGTCTAGCGTTAGTCACGCAACCTTTATTGCACAACTCCAGGAGCTATTTGTAGAAGGCGTAGGATTGTGCAATAAAATCCTTTTGTGAGTTTCGGCTTTAGTCCAGTCTGTGGAATCGAGAGAGACGTAAGTATAAATTGTATCTGCCATTTTCAAAGCATGTCTCCCTTTAACGATTTGACGCCAGTATTTAATATTCATTATAGAGGGTCTATCATAGGGGGTTGTTCATTTCGCCAAACCGCCATATTTTGTTGTTCCTAGACCGCAAACAGCTTTCGTTTACTCTTAAGACCGAAACCGCCAGATAAATACGAATGTACTCCCAAACCTACACTCAAAATTGGCTTACACCGCCAGCTTATAATTGAACCCATTTATATACGCACTTTCAGCCGTCCGATTCCTTCAATTTTAAGTAACATATCACTACTGTGCAACAAATGCAAACTGTAAACCCGCAGACTTACATGTAACTCCGATTAGCCTGAATAGCACCGTGGTTTGCCTGAATAATGCTCCGGTTAGCTTTGTTTACGGTTAGCTCTCAATAATGGTAATGGACACGATATTTACTTGAGTTTTGCGAGACTGTGGGTCTGCGTTCTGCATTTGTCGCAAACCTCGACACACCGCTATCATTTCGGTCGAAAAAATGTTGAAACATGGAACACTCGCTCCAACAGAATGCAGTAACTACCTATGCATCAGCAATTCTAGCGGTTCACCGATAAATCAATCGATCTATTCCCGGTTCAAAACTGATATCATGCAAGATCTACCACAAAGTGTTGCGTGATATCTTTACCGTAGGCGGTGTTGCGTGACGATGTCAGCAATAATTAACAGTCAGAACGCACGAAAATGTTTTAGGGCCATTTGCATGGAAAGAGGATGATCCTAGCACTAGGATCATCCTCCTTCCATGTAAAATAGAATGATCCTAGCGCTAGGATGATCCTGCAACCCTTCGCATGTAAACTGAAAGCTGAAAACATGTGGCGCTCAGATGATCCTAGTACTAGGATCGTCACATTTTACATGAAAGGAGGATGATCCTAGTGCTATAATCATCCTTGTCGCTCACCGCTATCATTTCGATCGAAAAGTATAGAGTGTAGAGGAGTGTGGGGTTTCTCCGTTGCAGCTTACCTTCCAGCATTTTTCAAATGATCCTTCCGTCCCTCCCCTACTTACATATAAGGTACTCAGCTTAATGTCACGAGCATTTAGTTCGCAGATTTTTGGTCTCAAATGTTCTGAAATTAGTGGTACGAAACTAAACCCATAAAAAATTATCTTGAACATATAAAAGAAGATATAACCTTATTTTGCGGATAGAAATCAACCTCCGACTATAAATATTTTTTATTTGCTGACGGGCGGAAACAACTTGAAAGCGTTAGCGTAACTTTTTCAAATTGCAATCCGTTTCCATCCGAAGCATCTGCAGCCAAAGATGCTCGTTAACAGTTTCAGTGCTCTAATATAGCAATTTGTAATAAAAATGGACTATTATTTTTAGGTTTCTTGCGACACAAATATTATTACAAATATATTTCGCCGGTCTGGGGTGGATAGTGGAACTGTAAGGATTAATAACAAAATTTAGACCGAATAACTCACGGCCAGAGGTCTTCGTGTACAAATATTATGGCTAGAACTCAGCATCGAACGATTCAGGTTCTAGCGTTGGCAGGGGTTCAGTTGGGTTGTGTTCTTGGGCACTCTCACAGTGCCTTTCCCAACCCAGGGGTATAAGTGGATACCGGCGAATTTAATGCTGGGGGGAAGTGACAATAGAAAGCAAGGGACCGCGGACGAAAATGCTGCTGGTGTACGTAGGAGCTGGCGACAGCTCTAATCAGCCAAAAAAATACAGAGACAAGATAAGCAAAGCTGACACTACGTAGAAATGAAAAAACCTTAACGGGACAACGACATGATAGAGTCCAAACTGAAAGTCAAAAATGCAAACTCTGGACAGCTGTTTCGACCTGATTGGGTCTTTTCAGCAGAGTGTATGCCGCACAGAATAGGACAACCAGCGCAAAGACAGTTGTCTATAAAGTGCTCGTGGTAATGACAATCCGGATGGGCTCAAATTCAAACACCCGCCCACTGATCATAGCCGCGTGACTATTACTCACGCGAAACCCTGCATTAACTAGTATCCCATCCAGGGGGAGTAGAAATGCTCCTGGTCGCTTAATGCTACGGAAACCGGGTAAGATTCGGCCTAACGGCCCTTGGCCCGAACGCAGACATATCCTAACTTACAATGTTACAGTTAACATGCATAAAGGAATAGTTGTAATATTACTTGTAACGTTTTGACTAACTTTAGGACTGAAAAGGTATAAGAAAATGGAAAGCGAAATTAGACTTGCTAATCGAGATTTCTTCGATTTATTTTCAGCTACTCGAAGGAATTTTCTGTGATCGAGATCAGGTGTCCTTCAGATTTTCAATCGTGTTTAGATTCAGTTGAACAATTTGCCAAGTACTGTAGACATGGCAACCGAAATGGACACCAAGAGACGTTTCGTGATACTACCAGGCATGAACGCGACCTTGGAAGAAACCAAAATGGCGTACGATGAACGGGCTTCATACTGGCATGAGGTAAATACGCAAGTGCATTAGGAGCTATACAATAATTGGGTTGGAAGACATAGACTAGTTATGCAACGCTTTCGAGTGGTATACTATGGAATATCCCACGAGTCACTTGTATTTTCTCGGTATACACACGAGCCTTTAGGCGAGTGTGTATGCCAAGAAAATACAAGTGACAAGTGAGATATTCCATAGTATACCACGAGAAAGTGTTGTGTAACTATTTTATACCATGCCATAGAAAATACGCTTACTAAATTTCGTCGAGAATACAGTCGCAGCGCACGATGGGAAGGTTGAGTTGAATACCGTCGAATATACAACGGCTTTCCTGTATTCTGATTGGCTGTATTTTCTATGGCATGGTATAAAAGGCGGGGGTAAACGTGAATTTGAGTGAAGTTTTAAGAGGTTTAAAGAAGGGATAAAAAATGGAACACCGCCAGACAGTTGACCCCCACGCAAGAGCACCCCAGGTTGACAGGGGACTGTTTTGGTGTCTATCTACTAATTTTGGCGCCGAGTGAAATAAATGATAGCAATCAGTCATCGCTAAGGCTAAGGGATATGATGAAAAGCCCCCCCCCCCCTCCCCTTACTCTCCCCGCTCGCTGGCCTTATTCTTCTATACCGCCGACCTCTTCCCATCCCATGTTTTAGAGAACCCGCCTACAGGCTAAAAGCTAAAAGCGTCTGAAAAAATAAAATAATTCTCTAACAACTCTTTTAGATAAAACAGACCATTTGTTTGACTGTCTTTACACATGTGATGTAAATCTTGAGACTTAACTTAAAATGACTGTATCTTAATATAGTAAATGGTTTTAACCCAGGAGTATCAGTAGGTCCTACAGTGTGATCTGACAAACGAGCCGAAAACAGAACGACCTAATTTGACTGACAATGGACGGAACAGAACGACTTAATTTGACAAACAAACAAACTTTACACGAGTCTTAAGCCAATAACATCACGGCTCAACTGACCAATCAATTTCAACGGACCAGACTTATAACATCATCGACTGACAACAACTTTTCACTTGACTCTGAAGATGACTTCCGCTCAGGTTGTCGAAACGTCAGTCACCAACAACAGTTCTTCTCAGAACTACTCTCACCCGGACGATCACACTATAGTAATACGACCGACTGTAACTTAAATCAGTTCGATTGGGGTTCTGCCGTGTCTTTAGCTTACAAGGGTCCGAGTTGACGAAAAACTATCCTGGTGTCACTTTTTTTTTTGCAGATCAGCGACAATTCGGGCTACAAAGGCCATATACTGTGTGTGGAGGCGTTTGATAGAGCCATGCAGTCTGCAGATGTCTATCCCAACCCGAGAAAAGACATGAAAATCCTTGACGCCGGCGCTGGTACAGGTGCGATTGGAGAAATGCTAAAAGCCAGAGGGTACACTAATGTTGATGCGCTAGACATTTCTCAGGAAATGCTGAATTTAGCGGCACCCAAGAATCTTTACAAGAAACTGATCTGTGCTCCTTTGAAGGACACGTACATGAAGGAGGTCGAGACCGCTGAATATGACGTCGTGCTGTGCGCGGGCACCATCGTGTATGGACAAGTGAAGCCTGGAGCGCTGGAGCAATGCGCACGATTCGTAAAGCCTGGTAGGTGAATAACTTAGCTATGGTTGTACCTTAAATTCAACTTACTGGTTTACACATACTACGTAAGGATGAGCATAAAACACAAGGGTTTTTATACGTGTGATTACCATAAGCCGTGTTGGAGAGGCGGTGGCCTAATGGTTTAATTATAGGGCTGGAATTCGGATCGAGCGGTCCGGCTTCGAGCCTTGGCCGGGGTCATTGTGTCGAGTTCTTGGGCAAGACAGTTTACTCGCACAGTGTCTCTCTCTACCCAGGTGTATAAAGGGGTACCGGCTGGTGGGTTACCCTGCGATGGACTAGCATCCCATCCAGGGGAGAGTAGAAGTACTTCTAGTCGCTTTATGCTACGGAACCGGTACAAGCCCCGGCGGTATAGGCCAGCATACGTAAGCGCAGTCTCTAGGCTTGTGCGTACGTTGTACATGTCAACCATGCTTTATAGGCTGCCGAAAGGTTTTATAAAAGACCGCATGTGTTTGTGTTATCCCGGGCAACATGTTCACGTGCGACCCAACGACGCAAACTTAAGCGCAAGCACAAGAAAAAGGAAATATTTACATTTCTAGTAATAATGTTAATGCTTGCACCTCCCCCCTCCCTCCGACCTGAGTAGACTCTCATGTTAAAGGGACGGGGATGTTCGTCGTCTCGTTTAGGGGCATGAATTGCGGATTTAAGTCTCACTGACGGCGTTCGGTCTGTTTTATAATGGTATCTTTTAGGGGTCATTAAACCTTGAGCCACCACCAGATTGTTTTTCGTGGGTTACGTTGCCTAACACTAATTTCAAAACAGTTTAGACCAAAAATCATGTCGTAGCTTCTTTAAACTCCTGAAATAGATCAATTATCTTTGCACATTTTAAGGAAGATATAACCTTAATTTGTGGATAGAAATAAAACCACGGCTATAAATATCGTTTTTTTTTTTGAAGACACGCGGAAACAACTTGAAAAGTTCAGCCATAATTTTTCAAGTTGTAATCCATTTCCAACCTAGCCATTCGCAGCCAAAGACGCTTGTTAACAGTGTCAGTGCTCTAATATTAGCAATTGTTAATAAAAATGGACCATTATTTTAAGGTTTCCTACGGCACAAATATATATTTTGGCTGTCCAAAAATATGTTAAAATACATGACAAAGTCCCTTTTAAAGAGCGACCCCGCCTATTATCATGGTAGTCCCCACCCCTGGGGGCGTGCGCTTACGGTCCGTAGGTCGCCCCGGTTTTTGCGTCGTTTGCACATATAAACCAGTCTTCAGTTAGCCTCTCTTTTTTACTTATTTTCATCACAGGTGGTCTGTTTATTTTCTCCATCCGTGTGGACTCGTATGATCCCGAAGGTCTTGGATACAGTGACAAGTGTGAAGAGCTGGAAAAAACTGGTAAATGGAGTCTGGTGCAAAAAGAGAAACGGGAGCTACACGCCACGCCACAAGAGGAAAGATATCGATACTGCTATCTTATCACTTACAAAATACTGAAGTGAACAATAGTGAAAAATGCACAAGACGACGAAGATGGTTTCTTTAATTTACCGAGACCGCATTTCAAATTCAAATTTAGCGTATTTGTAAATGTTTGAACTTTAAGGTTAGAATTGAACACTTTTAGCTTATTTCTTTATGATAGGGTGGGTGCCGTTGTACGAACTGTGGCGTAATTGTTCATTCTTTTGGCTCCGTCCCCTTTTGTTATCGTTGTGTTGTGTCGTTGTCTTGGGCAAGCAACGAAGAATGAAGAACGATCTTTCGTAATTTGTTTCGTTTGTTAGTAGGTTAATTTGTTAGCTTGTATTCCCTTTTTCTTTACTTTATAAGAAACAAAATTAAATATACCACTTGAATTTATTGTTTTAAGGCATTTATTTTTTATTGTTATTACTTGTTTTTTTTAATAGAGCACTGCTATCATTTACCCTTACTATAGTTTTCTTCTCCACCGCCCGCCTATAATAGCCCTGCAAATTGCGGGAAGCAACTGATGTAATGTAACTTAGAACAACAAAGAAAATGTTTGTTGTTGTTGTAACGTATTTGCAGAGTGGTGGTGGTGGTGGTGGAGGGGGGCAATCATGAATCACGAGCTGCCTCGTACCCAGACGCCTCTCTCTTGTTTTGGGGGACATGGGCGCGCAAGGGAGGAAGGGAAGGCGAAAGGAAGAGAGACGGCGTCTCGCTCCCTTCACCGCGGTCAAACGTCTCAGGCACCTTTTCTTTCTATTTCGGGGAATTTTGTACATATTCAAGTGTTAGTATGAGCAAGAATCGATAAAATAGTTACTGAACGTAAACATATTCCCATTTCCTTAGGTAAAAGAGTCTTTGTAAAATTTAAATGTTCCGCATCCGCACCAAAGTGCTTTGACAAAATGGCGACGACAAGTCCGCTTTGTGCTATTTTCAAACACGTAGAACTTTTTTAGTAAAGCTCCAAAAAACTAGTAAATCGTCAGGATACAGGTAATGTACCAATCTTTGTACTGTGAAAATTAAAACCTTATCTTTAAGGTACTTTTCTTGTTTTTTGCGTATTTCTTTCATTTGACCGCGGTCGACTCGCTCCCTTTCCTTCTCCTTCCCGTGGTCCCTCGCGCTTCGCGCTCGAGGGACTACTTACTACCTCGAATGGTTGATAGAGCCCTCGCCTGAGGCTTGGGTTCTAATGAATGTGGGGACTTGGCTATTATCTTAACTAGAGTATAAAGACAAAGAAACAGAGTATAATCAGTCTATAAAAATGAATGACCGTTATCGTTATCTTTTGTCTAGAGGCGACACAAAGACAGCTAAGCGACAAAACGCTTTTATGAAAGTGATAAATGATCGTCGCAGTGAATTTCCAATTTAAGCATGGCTTAAATTGGAAATTCACTGCGACAATGCTTAAATTGGAAATTCACTGCGACAATGCTTAAATTGGAAATTCACTGCGACGATCATTTATCACTTTCATATACATCCGCAGTTCATATATGAATCATTTCATATACATTACATCAAAACGCTTTTAATCTTAAGTTCACGACCAAACTCTGAGAAAGGTATGTAGACTTTTGGAAGCGCATGACTAAGTAATCATTTTTGAATTGTGAAGAAAGCTGCCGTAAAATTACGACAGCGACAAAGATAATTTAAGCAAAGTAAACAGCGACATTGGCATTTTTTAGAAAAAGCTTAATATTTTCAGATATTTTCAAGTGTTTTCACACAGTATGACAGGTTTGTTTGCCTTTCAAAAGGCAATAATGTACGTTGCGAACTGGCTGCAACTGAGACACCATTATAGATGTTTATTTTCTTTAAAAAACAATACATAGACCTCAAAGATTTATTATATTATGTCCGCTGAGCTAATGCAAAAGAAACACTCGGCGTCAAGACCTTTCCCAGGTAGCAACCTCTTCACCTTCAATTGTATTTTTGCAGCAACTGTTTTAACTGTGCCTGGAGCAAGTTAAACAGCTCTTATGCGTAATTCAGAATGCTGCACAAATTGATTGTTTGGTTGTTTTAAGTCGAAAAACGTCTAATTAAATAAGAATAATTTCATCAAAAAATGCATAAAATGGAACAAATTTTATCGAAAGGAACCCCTAACTATAAACACGTCTACTGTACTGCCAGTTTCTAGAATCAACGGATGAAATCCCATACACAATGACATTATTTACCACCACGTTAGTAAGTATGTAATGGTGTTCTATTTTGGAATTGTCTTGAATGATAAATTATTAATTTTATTATCTTCTTTGTTTTCTTTCAATTATGCCGCGCCCCCTACTTAAGAAGCTGGCTCAAAGAACTTGCTTCATTTCGCAGTAAATCTCGGAGAGGTAAGTACATTTTTTGACGCGCCCTACCGTAAGTTTTCGTACATGATTTGAACTCCAATTTTTTCTTTTCAGTAGCCAGTTGACTGTGCTGAGTTTCTAGAGCAGAATCTTAACCGAAGTACTTTTAAACTTTGGTGAGTTGTACAGTTAAATGATGTAATGCATATGAAATGATTCATATATGAACTGCGGATGTATATGAAAGTGATAAATGATCGTCGCAGTGATTTTCCAATTTAAGCAATTGGAATTTTTTTCAGGCTTCTTTATTCCAATTGCTTAAATGGGAAAATCACTGCGACTTTCTTGTACAGTTAAGTTAGCATGATAATCGTGTCTTGAATTCTTTCGCAGCGGAAAGTGCAACCGCAAATCTGTTTCTTAAAAGTAAGGATTTTAATACAGAAAAACATTATTTTGCACATCGCCAATGCCTTTTTGGAGCGTCAACAAGAAAAGGAAAAAAATCATCGTTTACTAGTAAAGAAATTGTTTAACATGACACGAGCGAGGGACAAAGAAAAAATCTGAGTCCCCGACGGGAATCAAACCCGTGGCCTCCTAGATACCGGTTGGGCGCTCTAACCAACTGAGCTACAAGACTCGTTGTGAGCTGGGCCATTTACTAGGTTGATATGTGACACGCGTCCCGCATTCTGCTAGGATCAGCAATGTCGATAATAAACTGATGGTACTTGAAATTTTAAGCTCGGTGATAAATAGTGAAGAAATTATTCAACATGACACGAGCGAGGGACAAAGAAAAAATCTGAATCCCCGACGGGAATCGACTCTAACCAACTGAGCTACGAGTCTCTCGTAGCTCAGTTGGTTAGAGCGCCCAACCGGTATCTGGGAGGCCATGAGTTTGATTCCCGTAGGGGACTCGTGTCACGGTTGAACAATTTCTTCGCTATTTATCACCGAGCTTAAAATTTACCATCTTTATTATTAACTACACATTTATCAACGTTTACTGTTTTATCAATCCCGGTCACGTCTCAAATCATAGAATAATACTCTGGGATGATCTTATAAATCTTTGAAATGAACTCTTTCGTTTTATTTACGACCAATTCACCACTGATGAAGGGCTAAGCCCGAAACGTTTGGTTTATAATGAACTTTTTGGCACTTACAATACACTTTTTCTCTCTTAATACGTCGATCTTGCTCAGGATTTCATCGCGGTATTTGGTATAGAAGTCGGTGAGCTACGTTTAAGGTAACCTGCGATCAGGCGTTTTTTTCCTTTGCAAAGATGTGGTAAGTAGGGAGGGAGGGCATGATCTAAAAAAACAGTTTTCAGTACTTTCCAGCTCTTATATACTTTGATGGGTCAGTGCTGCAAACATTATTATGATCAGTTACCACTACAAAAATGGTATCAAACAATTGCTCAGTCATTGGCAAGCAAATTGTGATTATTTTCTTGACGTCACTTGAAATTGTGGCAACGGTATTACTAGTTAAAAACTACGGTCCTAAAATTAACCAGATCACGCGACCGGTAATTTACGGATCACGGCCAAATTTGAGCAATCCTCGAGGAAGAAAAAGCTACAGAACACTTCTTAGCCTTGAAAAAATAAAACGCGTTATAATAAATGCCGGATTTGGATTTCGCATGGCAAATTGAATTTTCAAGACCTTCGGGCCTCGGCCGAAAACACAAATAAACATCTTCAAATAATCATCTTGCTCAACATCTTCCAACATTGAATACATTATGGTTTAGAACAGAAATAAATTGCACAATGCATAACAATCAACTAATCAACGATTAAAGGCTGGTTCTCATATGATCGCCCCGATCGTCTCTGTCGCTTCTGTCGTTTGCAAAGTCTGAGGTGATTGGAGCAAGCAAACTTTTTGAAGCGACAGAAGCGACAGAGACGATCGGGACGATCATATGAGAACCAGGCTTTAGGGCAGTGAAAAAAAAAAACAACAAAGCGAACGTGAGCCCCACCGGCCTACTATGTGTTCGTAAGTACAAAGGAGTACAACAGCGTTGCGCAACTGAAAAGTGTAAAACTGATTTACAATGCTAATTTCGTCCGTTCATTGTAGTTTACACTAAGTCGCAGTCACCCCTTCGGGGCGTTCTTGCTTTAAATTTGCCTCAAAGCAGTTTAGCAGCTTTAAAGATTTACGTTTGTTAAAGGGGAGGAGAAGGTTAATCGCTCAGAAAATCTGCCAAGGTAAGTGGGTTTATCTTTTGTCCGTTAGGAGAATGTGTTTTCGTTTAGTAGATTTAATAAAACTAGCGACATAAAAGAAGTAATAGCATGGTCGATCCGGACACAAACAAACATTTCATGCGGATTAAGTCGAAAACATGGAAAATTTATTTGCTACTCTGTATACATCTGAAATATGACCGGTCGTCGGAGTTTCTAAGGACCCTCTCTAATCGATATTTTTGTTAAACGACCTTGCCTCCGGCAGTACTCTATGTAAATGATTATAATGTCCACGATATAATTTCTGTCAGAGGTTAATTTGTTGTCTTTGTTCGATGTTCTGTCAGAGGTAAACTTGTTGTTTTTGTTTGGTTGGAAGCAAAAACAAGGCTAAAAAAATGTGATACGAGTTTCCTTATCGAAATTGGCGAATGGTAAATCCGGCGTTAGCCGAGATGCCGAGTCCCTTGTTGAAAGTATCCGAAACGGAGACTCGAATGATTTTACAAAATCCGAGCCCGAGACTTAGTGCAAAGAAAAGGCCATCCCGAGACTTGCATGTATTTATTTACACGATGTACACAACTTTAAAACCGAAGAATCTGTTATTGGCTCCGGAATTTCGAATTTGCGACCCAAATTATTTCCTCGATTGGCTTTCATCAGGGCTTCGGCCGGTCGTCGAAAGAACAGTCTTTGATAACTAGCTGGAATATCAAATTTGATCGCAAATTCGCTTTCTTAATGTGATCTGTACTCTACAATTACTTTCTGCACTAAATACATTCTCACCAGCGAGGAACATGCCAACAGAATGACGTATCAAATTTGAGTTCGTTTAAAGGGCTAAGTAATTTTGCAATTTCCAATTAATGGGTCATATATGGGACAATTTCAGAAACTAGCTCCCGAGTACCCAAAACAAATAATAACCTGAATAAACGGAAAAGAATTAAAAACCTGGAAAACCACCTCACTTTTTACTCAGTTGCTGATATAGATGACAGTACGTAATTTCGAAAGAAAGAAAGGTAAACAAACCTCTCGTACTATACTATGAGAAAACACTTAAAAACAAATTAATGCAGCAATTAAAATTGTATTGATGAGCTACTCGAGTACTCGATTTTAAGCACCCAGTTTAGCCTCCTATTGGTTTTTAAAGACCCTGGATTAAAGAAACCCTCCGGTGATTAGTCTTTGAAATTCTTAATTGACTGATTCCTTTGACGGATTGCGATGTATAAAGCACGGACTGCGGTCTGGGTATAAAATACGAACTATAGTATATATATAACCACCTGCAAGCTACGGATTGGCGGAAAGGTATAAAATACGGACTAGGGTATAAAACGCGGGGTCAAGATTATAAACTACGTATAAACGCGGACTGAGTGTAAACATACGCGGAGGCAGGCGTGGCCGAGTGGTTTAGGGCGCTGGTGTTGTAATCCGGAGGTCATCGGTTCGAGGCCTGCCCTTGCCACTAGCTGGATTTGTTTCTCGGTTATCCTGGGTTCAAATTCTCGACCACGCTTTGTATAACCTTTTAACCTTGTTATGTTCATTTATAAATTATTTGTTTCCTCTGTTTCAGTGGCATGCCTGTAAACTAGCTATCTCGTGCTAAGTGCATGACCTCTATAAACACATATTTATTAATTTTTTAATTTTTATTATTATTTTTTTATTTTATTTTTATTTTATTTTTTTTTATTTTAACATATTGAAAACCGTGGCTGTAAGCATAAAAATGTGATTTACCTCGGCGAAGTACCTTACAATCACATCAGGCTAGGGGTTAGACCGAGAAGATGGCTCGCTGATTCATACTGCTCTTCATGGTACTAACAAAACGTTTCTGATGTCAATGATTAACAATGGAAGGAAATATTACTCAATTACAAAGATTTCTTACGTTGTTTCTTTCAGCTTCTTGCATAAAAGGAAATCGCTCGACTTGTAACATGACGGCAGAGATTAAGTACAGCCAGCGATTTCTGAAGCTGGGCGTTGACTCGACCCTGGAAGAATCAAAATTGGCCTACGATGAAATGGCTTCTTGTTGGGAAAAGGTAAATATGCAAGACGAGAAGTACGAGGTACAACATTTCCGTCCCCAGAGGCCGCGATTCTTATGGTCAGCTCCGGACTGTGTGTGAAGTTCACGCTACGAACGAACTGTACAACTGGGGTGTTTTGGACAGAACAACAATTTTTTTTAGCCATCGAGGTCTCGTGCTGGGTTGCACGTGAAGAGGAAAAAACGCCGGCCTCATTTAAGGTGGCTGGCGATAGTTTAGTCAGAATTAGACAGGCCCGTCTTTGGTATTCTATCTTTCTTTTAGCATAAATATAAACAACATTTACCAATGAACAATTTAAGGTCATTGTGACATCAAAATCTGTTTCCATGTCAACGTCATATGAGGTTAAAGATTTACTACATTGTATTTTGGACCCTCTGAGGCTAATAACTCAAATTATTATATAAACATCAGTGAAATACTAGGAAATCTTTCGCGCGAAAAAATCATATCTTCACACGTGAAAATAACATGTTATTTTCACATGTGAAGATATCGATTTCGAAACATTTTCTGACAACTTTGCCCTGTTTCAATGCTGAATGAGCCAAAGTAAATCGATATTAAGTCGAAACATCTTCGGATCTTCCTCGGCAATCTTCGGCAAACTTCGGAAATCTTCGGAAAAGTTCGGAAAATGTTCAGAAACATTCGTACGACCTTCGGACAACATTTTGCAAATCTTCGGAAATCTTCGGAAAATGGTCGGAAATCTTCGGAAAATCCCCAAAAACATCGAAATTGGTAGGTTTATATAATAAACAGAATATTACATGGTTGAACACTCGAAGATAAATTTCATATCTCCGCGCAACCATGTAATATCCTCTATAACTACACGGTGAAAGTTTATTTTTCACATATTTTTATCCAACCGACAAAATAAACATATTTGCAAATCTTTAAAGAAATCTGTCAAAAGGACTCGAAGCTACGTTTTTTTTGCATAAATTTAAGGTGGCTCTGAACATTTCTGACATGTCGTTTCTTTAATATCTTTGACCACTTTTGTAGTTGCCATGGCAACTAATTTTGACATCACAGTGATTCCAATTTGTTTTTTTTGGAAATTATTTACAAGGATGTTCTGAAAGTTAAACCTCTACATTACAGGTGTAGCACCAATAGAATGCCGAAGGCGGGAATATCTCAAATATTACCAGCCACCTTAATTTAAATTTTTCGACAATCATCCCCGTTATTTCCATATGGCCGGAATCTCCCTTGAACAAAGGTTATTTCCAAAGAATAGCTTCCCTTTTGGGGCGAAACAAACTGATATAGTGAGCACCCCATGGGGTTTTGTGAGCTGCCAAGGGCCCAGCTTAAAAATATGTGTAAATGCAATGTAATGGTACCGTAATGGCACCTCAAGGGAGGGCGCTTATTCGAGACAGGGCGCTTATTCGGGACAGGGCGCTTATTTAATTTTTTGAGAAACAACCAAATGTATCTAACAATAACAGGAACTGTAACAGTTAGAAATTGTTAAAAGTTCAGTTACTTTTAAAATAATTGTGCATTTTAACAGTAAATATATACATGAACTGTACGGTGAACGGTCAGGAGTTTATCTAGTTGACGTCAGTGACTTCAGTAGGGGCAGTTATCTACAATAGGGGCACTTATTAGAATAGGGGTGCTTATAAGAATGGGGGCGCTAATAAGAATGGGGCGCTTATTGGAATAGGGGCGCTTATTTACAAAAACACATTCGAAGGGGGGCGCTTATTCGGAAGGGGGCGGTTATTGGAAGGAGGGCGCTAAATCGAATCATTACGGTACTTGTATAGCGAATTTCCCAAAGCTCAATTCGCTTCACAATTAGGTTCAAGAATCTAACATTAACTGAATTTTGTTTCAGATTAGTGACAACACAGGTTACAAAGGCCATATACTGTGTGTGGAGGCATTTGATCGAGCCATGCAGAACAGAGACGTTTATCCCAACCCGAGACAAGACATGAAAATCCTTGATGTTGGAGCTGGTACAGGAGGCATTGGTGAAATGCTCAAAGCCAGAGGGTACACCAATGTTGATGCGTTAGACATCTCTCAGGAAATGCTGAATTTGGCCGCAAGTAAGAGCCTTTACAGCAAGCTGATCTGTGCTCCGTTGACAGACACGCATATGAAAGAGGTTGAAACTGCTGAATATGACGTCGCGCTGTGCGCGGGCACCATAGTGTATGGACAAGTGAAACCTGGGGCGATCGAGCAATGTGCGCGATTTGTGAAGCCTGGTAAGTAGTGGTCATCTTAATATATAAATTAGATTAATTCTCTACACATTTTTGCCAATTTTCATGTAAGTTTAGTTCTGAGAATTTCAAGCAAACATGTGACGAAAATAGGAACTTGATGTGGATCTGTCTTGGTGGATCGGATAGTATTCATCTTTTTGAACCTTGTTTTGGTTGGAAATTTACAGTTTGTCGCGTTAAGCATGTGTGGTACCAGTTGATGGTAAAACCAGTGTAGGAAACCGTACTAAAACCGTAGTTTTCGTCGCGAAGTTGTAAGGGAAGTGATCTTGCTACGATGGTCAAGAGGCCTCTGCGGAGGAGAGAGGGCTCGATCGTTGGTTGGTTGGTTTCCTTGTTCGGGAAATTAAGCACTTTCATTTTTCTATAAACAAACTAAGTTCCTTTACCTGGCTAAGGTAAAGTCTGCATCGGCCAAGAGTCCCATATCGCCTGAGGTTATACTGCTGCCAGTAGCACGAGTACTCATCCCCCCCTCCCTTCCCCGCTGTATGGGGTGCAGGGTTACCCCTCCCCCTCTGATTGATTGATCGATTGATCCGATGTCCAGCGCGCGAACCAACAGGTTAATGGTTAATCATTCTTTCTTCTGATTTTCACTACAGGTGGTCTGTTTATATTCTCTATCCGTGTGGACTCGTATGATCCAGTGGGTCTTGGTTTTAGCGAGAAGTGTGAAGAGCTGGAAAAAACTGGTAAATGGGATCTGGTGCTGAAAGAGAAACGCGAGCTACACGCCACGCCGAACGAGGAACGACTTCGATATTGCTACCTCATTACTTATAAAGTACTACAGTAAACAGTGCTGAAAATCTAATACATGTAGCTCATGACAGGAGGCAACCAAGTTATGATCGAAAATTACTTGTTCCAGCAATATTAATTCAGGAGCACGCGAACTTGTTTCGTGCAATGTTCGCGTGAACTTAATAATAATTCAATTTAGTCAATTGTTCACATGCACGGGCACGTGCACGCGCACAAAACACACGACACGTTGTCTATGGGATTTAAGGTGGCTTCGCCACGTCCGGGGTATGTTAAGGACTGGGGAAGATGGATTAGGATCGTAATCTTTTTCATTCTTCCTCATTGTTAACTAACCGTGGTTGTTCTTTATTTATTTTTACCTTTTTTGGTGTTTTTCCACCATGGTAACCTATTATTTTGAGGTATTCTTGGAATTGAATAAAATTTTGTAGATATCGCAAAATGTGGCATACCATGTTTTTACGTCCTACTTTATATAACTGTACTGCCAAGCGTCTAAAATTATCGAACACACTTTAAAATGGAGACCAGGAGGAACTCACATCTTAAGACAGTTCATATTTTTTTCGATTGTTGAACTCCGGGAAAGATCGGCGAGTGAACTGGACGCCAGCACAAAACGGCTCGCTCCCCGCTCCCAGCCCCATCGAGCTTCACCCCTCGCGCTCGCTGTTTTCCCTCGCGCGCGTTCTTTTGCGTTGAAAAGTAGAGGGGCTGTGAACAGTCCGGCCGTAAACAAAAAGCCGCTCTTTTTAATGCGCGCGCGTTAATCACGCGTGAATTTATGCGCAATAGGGATGCGCAATGCAATACTGGGAGACTAGCTCCATCCAGTCGATTTCTTCCCATTTGCTGCTTTGCAGTGTTACCAAGATTTATAACGCGCGCGCAAAACCATGTTTTATTACATACTACTTATTAACCGAGAGTGAGGTCATTACAAGGGAATCCTAGACCGAGGCCTTGATGTATTGACCAAGCGATTGCGAGGTCAATACATCAAGGCCGAGGTCTGGGATTGCCCTGTAATGACCGAACGGACGAGGTTAATAAGTTATTTATTATATGGCCTTTTAGCGCTATTCTAAACTGAAATATCTAAAAAACAGCGAGGCGAAACTCGCTCTCGCTCTCTGTGGCTCTCTTCGTCGCTCATACTAAAGAAGTATCGGTATGCTAATATTTTTCTTTCAGTTGTTGAAAAAATAGTTACATTTTGTCGGTATTTTATTGTCGTTCTCGCAATTGCGCTAGTAGCTTTTACTCACAACTCAAAAAACCGCCGAGCCGAGAAAATTTTTCATAATGCCCGGTCATTACAAGAAAATAATGCCCGCTCAGCAGCCAATCAGAGCGCGCGTACTATTGTAGCCATATAATAATGTTCATTAAACCTTTTGTTTGGCAACGTTCTCGTTGCAATTGCTGTTGGGTTTGCTTAAGCTTCCCACTGCAGCTTTTGTTAAGCGACGTTCCTGCTGCCCCTGCCATTAGCGTAAACTTCCTAATTATATGCATCAATATTTATTAATAAAAATAGAAATGATTTTTCCTTTGTTACAGACCTCAAACTTTCAAATGTTACAATCTATTTACAATATCTCTCAATCGGCTTTCTGTTTTTTAGAAACATTGTTTCGAAGCATTGCGTGACAATTTGGTTTGTCACGCAAAATTAAGCATTGCGTGACGTTCCAAATAAGGGCTACGGACTCGAGGATATTTCACCGTTAATATACAACTTATCCTTAAAATCACGCTTTGTACCTATGAACAAACGGCCACTAAATGGCCAATTATTATTTTTTTCATAAAACGCTGCTCGATATATTACATATAAATTTATATAATTTTTATGGAAATCTCAAAAGGAATCAGATAAGAACTTTTCTTAGAAAAAGTGACACATCTGAAGAGAAAAAGCTGGCTTTTCAACTTACAAATTCTCCTCACTGTTCTCTGCTCAATTCTTACAGAACTAGATGGGAGAATTTGCTCATGCATGTATCAACCCTCTCTCTATGTCAACATGCAAAGTTTCCATATGTAAGGAAAATTTGTATGCTAACAAAATATTTCTGTATAATTTTTAATTGCCCTAACGCCATTTTTCACCAAACGTGAACGAACTTCTTTCATATTTCCATTCACTTTTCAACTTTTTTGTTTCCAGCTAAAAAAGAAAACAGACTGCTTTCCCCACCCTCCACAGGAGGAAAGGTCAGAGAACAACATACTCCTCAGAGGGAGGGCTACAGCTTATCGCTGATACATTTGCAACACTGTTATGTGGGTTTTCAGGCTCAGTTTCAGGCTCGCGTCCAGGCCCCATGCTCTCAAGAAGGCTCTCGGACAGGTTTGCACTGCGAACCAAATCATCAGACGCCAGCGGTTTGCGATGAGATGCGAAAATAAACATTGGATAGTCGCCACGTTGCATTGGTGGCCGTAAAACCTCAAAGAAAATGAAAGAGTAATTAGTGTGTAGACTGTACTTTCAGATGAAAGCTTTTTAGCAGTATGCTGTACAAGGTGGTTCAAACTTTTAAGTCTATGAATGAAACCCTAGTGTGTGACCATTGAAGTGAAAGCTACTGAGCAATACTTTCATGTGCTACTGATTAATATGCTGTACAAGGTGGTTCTAACTTTTATGTTTGTGGATGAAACCCTGGTGTATGACCATTCAAAAGAAAGCTATTGAGCAGTATTTTCGTGTGGTACTGTTGATTATGCTGTACAAGGTAGTTCTAACTTTCAGTCTGCGGATAAAATCCTTGTGTGTAACAACTATTCAAATGAAAGCTATTGAGCAGTTTTGTCATGTGATACTGTTTTTTATGCTGTACAGGGTAATTCTTACTTTTAGTCTGTGAATGAAACCCTTGTGTGTGACCATTCAAATGAAAGCTATTGAGCAGTACTCACATGTGGTACTGTTAGTTATGCTGTACAAGGTGGTTCAAACTTGTAAGTCTGTGAATGAAACCCTAGTGTGTGACCATTCAAATGAAAGCTATTGAGCAGTACGTTTATGTGGCACTGTTCATTAGTGTACAAGGTGGTTCTAACATTCAAGTCTGTGTAAGGAACCCTCGCGTGTGACCATTCAAATGGAAGCTATTGAGTAGTACTTTCGTGTGGTACTGTTCATTATGAAATCCTAGTGTGTGACCATTCAAGGGGAAATACTTTCATGAGATGTAAGTGGATGAAACAAACCCTTACAGTGCACGTACAAAACATTTAGATCAATGATGGACGGTACTTACTTCTGTTGTTTGTTGCCGAAATAGCTCAAAGTCAGCCTTAGAATCGCAGTAAAAACCTATTGTACATGAGGGATCCATCTTTTTGAATGACATAGTTCGCGGCTGAATACTGTGAAATGACTGAAATGAGATAATGCACACAGAAACAGAACGTGAGACAAGCGAAATCCATCAAAAAATATTACTGACAATTAAGTCTTCCAAATTTTTTGAGGAAACTATTCTAGAATTGCGAGATGATGGTGCACTCACTGATCAACAAGACAACTTTTGAACAGCAAAAGAAGGGCATGAACTCATTCTCCTGAACAAACCGTTATCAACGGTTTCAAAGTGATTTTCTTTCAAGTGGCAAACTTGAAAACGTTGGCCTGAAGTTTTCAAGTTTTAGGCCACTTCTTGTCTATCCATCCGTAGCCACACCGCGTTTTAACAAATTTTTTTGTGACTAGTAAAGTGCGCTTTAGCTAGGCTACTATAAATTTATAAGTGTTTTTTTTCCCGACATGCTAAACAAATACGAGAGATCGAAATCCATCAATCACAGACCACTAGCATGACCCTCTGAACTTGTGGGCTGATTTGCATGAAACAAACACCAGAATGCATTGGTTTTGATTGGTTCATTTCAATCTCTCATATTTGTTTAGTATGTCGGGAAAAAACACTAAACAATTTCAGTTTCGAAAGATGGAGGTTGAAAAAAAAAGCTGCTTGCGCGTAAAACTGAAAGCGGGTGTAAAACCAAAACCTTCATTGGATTTTCAAGTAGCAAAAAATCTTGGTGACACTGCCCCTTTAGTTTATCTCTTTTGGTTCCTTACTGATTGTCTGTCCATTTCTTTAATGTAAGTTCTGAGAATTGGTGGAAGGCCCCCACTACCCAAACTTTTAAAGAATTGAGTGGGTGTATGCTACAAAAAAACTTGTGATTTAGCGCCTAGGGTGCTTATTAAATTTTGATAGCCAAAACGAGGATTCCTCAAACAATTTGTAATAACGTGCCAAAATGTTACAAAACGTTTTTTCTGGGTACAAATCTTAAAGAGAGCTTAATGTATTATTATAAGACTTAGTATAACAGTGAATTTACCTCGGTTGGAAAATCATCCTTCGACATGTCCACTGCTGACTGGCAATAGTGAGGGTCTAAGCAAATCATTTTATTATCTGTAAAAAAACAATAGCTTCAACACGTGACAATTATAACAGTCAATAGCTATAAAATTGAGTTACAAGGGGAGAGACTACCACAGATACAACAAATTATTGTCAATTCTTAATACTAGCAACACAGTCAGTGTCAGAGTCCGAGTTGTAATCAGAGTTGTATAAAGAGCGCTTATGGCCTAGTGAAAATTTAAAAAAGGGTGTTGTAAGCAGAGCCATAAGGTCAACAGAATTGGAGTCAAAAGAATCAGAAAGTTTCCATTTTCTTCTGATTCTGGTAATGACTCTGTTGTTTATATCACATACAAAAACTCTGACTTGTCCCCAGTCCTCTACATACAGTGCAGGGAGAGATGGGTACCAAGAAAGAGAATGCAAGGTGAGATGGGTAGGGAGAAAACTATTCTCTCCTATTCTCCCTTCCCATCATCTCCTACCTGGTGCGCTTCTCTCCCTTTGCCGTGTGCTGAAGACAACTGGGGATGAGTCAGGTGAAAACTTGACTGTCCAGGTCACAAGAATAAGAGGAATAAACCAGTCACAATGCTAGTTCTCAGTCCCTCCAAATACAGTAAAAACCCGCGTGTAAGAACCTACTTTTTTCAGAGTTTGGAAAAACAGGTGCTTGTATTATGGGGTACCTATTGACAGTTCAGGTTACGTAGGTTCTTAATTAGGTTCTTAATTTCTACAGAGTAGACATTGTTGTTGATTATCAGAAAATAGTATAAAATCTGGTCAGGCTTTTCACTTTAAATATAAATTATATTAATGTACCCATGTTGCCAAAAGTCCAACAAATTGATCAATGCTACAGTAAAAAAGAAGGTTCTTAAATCCCTAGGTTCTTACATGCGGGTTTTTACTGTACTTCCTTTCTGCTTGCAACTCTAGCACTTTAGTTTTCACTGGATCATAAGCAGAAATTTCGGAAACTCTCTACTACTCTGTTAGTTTGATTTTCACTGGATAGTAACAATCTGCGCTTCTGATTATGACTAGATGTCTCTGTTGCTAGTGAAAACCAGCCTTTGCATGTGTAGTAAACATTCAGGTACACAGTCGCTTGGTATTAATTAACCCATGTTGATGCAAATTACTGTATCTGAAAGTTGGTAGACAGGTCTTTAAAAGGCACTCTTCTAGAAACTAGCCTGTTCACGAATAGAACTGCCTCTTATCGTTTGTGGCAGCTTGGTGCGTTCACAAGAGAAGAATGTCCCAAGTGACCAGAAGTGACAACAGCTGCCTGTATTTGGAGATGAACTAGAAACTGAACTAAAAACTCAAAATAGTTTTTCTTACCTTGGAAACCAACAAAATAAAGAGAGTGTCTAGGTCGTCCTCCAATGATTCCAATACAATGATCTAATGTAAGAAGGGACTGATAGAAACAAAGAATTATCAGATCAGGGCCGGGTTGTTCGAAACCGATTAAGACTAACCCAGGATTAAAAGTTAATCGAGGGTTCAATTTTCCTTGCATAAAAGTGTTTTTATTGCTTACGTTTTGTGGAGTTTGAGTTTAGTCGATGGCAAGGCTGAACAACAGAAAATATAAACAGAAAATCTCAGTGAAAAGTTGAAAATCTGATATCAAAATTTGCGCTAATCCTGGATTAGCTTAATCGTGCTTTGAACAACCCGGCCCTGGAGTCTAACACACTGTTATAAATCACCTTCTGCTAAACTTTTGAAATTTTTCACCTCCAAATGTCGTACCTTAACACAAGGAATATAAATGGGATTTAGCGCTTCACCACCAAGTCGAACAGGAACTAAAATGATAACAGATTGCCACTTGCCACCAGAACAATTCCAATTGTGTGTTCTACAGCCTGTACAAAGCCTTTCTACCTCATCTGTGTAAACTGTCAAAAGAAGAAAATAATTCAGAATTATTAATAAAAATATTGATATATACACAATATTAATAAAAATTAATAATGATTACTGGTATTATTAAATACCAACAGTGTATCATTGGAAATAATAAATGTATTTCTGATTTTTAAACATTTAATTTTTAATATTTTGATAACTTTTTGCATGGGAAAGAGAGTGAATTTTACCATTTAAGGTAAGAGGTGGGGGGTAGCCAAACAGCCTTCCTTAGGAGGGGTATGAATATTTCCTAGAATAACACATTTAGCAACTAAGATCACAGAAGATATTGTAAACTGAAAGAAATGCTCATTTTAAAATGTAAAAAAGTGTACAAACCTGTACAATCTTGAGCCACATAAACATTTATGTCATGAAGTAAAGGGTGTGTCCCTCCTGCCATGGCAAGCCTGAGAGACAAAACAACATATCATTATCTTTTCTGCGCTCAAGCCTATTGGCCCATCAGGCTTCATCCTCGGAGACCCAGGGGCAGTTAGTGGGGGCGACGTGCAGCTTATCGGGACAACGGGATTTTCGGGCGAAAGTTTACAACATAGAGCGTAACAGCCCCTGGGCACTTTGTCTTACCGAACCAGTTCCAGAAGCGTTTGAACTCCTTCCTCTTGATTGGCCACAAAAATATTTTTGTGGCCAATCAGCGAGGTTGACCAGAAGAGCAACTCTGAAGTCTTCTTACACGAAGTTATTTTCCTCATAGACTCGTCGTTGTTGTTAAGCCCCGTCCATCGGATGATTATACTACGTGGGTCTCAGATAAAAAAAGCAAAACAAAAACAAAACAACGAGGCCTGGGAATATGTTAAATGTAGCATAGCGCAAGGAAACCAAAAGTTTTTAAAGCTATACGCGAGCACCTCTTGTTTATAAGTTTTGTTTTTGTTATTTAAATATCCAACAAATTAAACAAAAACCCTTTGTTTTAATAGTCAAGCTGGCAACAAAATAACAATAGGTGACGACAGCGATATCTTCGCTAACGCGTGGCCCGTGCAGTGAAGTACCCAGACCGTGGCAAGTTCCAGAAGTCGGGCAACGACCGAGAAAAATAATAAGAATTGTTGTTTACTCGAATAACTATCAAAAAAGCGCGCAACTAACAGTGTAGAACTGGCAGTCGTCTAAGGCTTATTTTTTTCTGAGACTCTCCCTGTAATAGCATCTGATTGATGGGCAGAGCATCCACGACGAGTCTATGAGGAAAACAACTTCGTGTAAGAAGACATCAGAGTCTCCTGGCCGGTCCTCGTCGCTGATTGGCCACAAAAATATTTTTTAGTGGCCAATCAGGAGGAAGGAGTAAACGCTTCTGGAACTGGTTCGGTAAGACAAAGTGCCCAGGGGCTGTTACGCTCTATGTTGTAAACTTTCGCCCGAAAATCCTGTTGTCCCGATAAGCTGCACGTCGCCCCCACTAACTGCCCCTGGGTCTCCGAGGATGATCAGGCTTGAGCTTATCCCGGTTTCCATAGCATAAAGTGACTACCCTCTGGATAGGATGCTAGTCCATTGCAGGTTATATCCCCCCCCCAGGATCAAATTGGCCAGTACCCATTTATACACCTGGGCCAGGTTGTTCAAAGCACGATTAAGTTTATCCAGGATTAGCGTGAAATTTGGTTTTATTTTTTTAACATTTCTTTGAGGCTTTCTGTTTATATTATCTCTCCCCCAGTTTTGACGTGGACCAATCTCAAACTTCACAAAACATTAGCTATGAAAAACCCTTCTTGACAAGAGAAATTAAAACCTCGATCATCTTTTAATCCTGGGTTAGCGTTAATCGCCTTTCGAACAACCCGGCCCTGGGTGTAGACTGAGAGGCACTTTAAGAGCAAAGTGTCACTACATAATGATCCAGCCAGGCTCAAACCTGGAAAAGTCTGGAAAAGGATGTATTTGTATGGAATAACATTTTGTGCTCTAGTTCTGACTGTTTAAAGGGGTGGAAAATGCTATCCTCCAGATAAATCCCTACCCAGTGACAAAACAAAACCTTACATGCTATCCACTTAATAGTATATGATTTAACTAGCAGATCTTCAATCTATGGGGCCTGACAATACATTCTTGGCTACGTTGTGGCTCAATTTTATATTTGGTTTAAAAAATTTCAGACCAGTTTAATTTTTATTTTTCATTGTCGTATGTTCATTATCAAAATCTGAAACAAAAGGAAATAAAAATCAAACTGGTTTGAAATATTTAACTAAAGATAAAATTAAACCAGAACAGCTACATGTTATTTGGCAGGGATTGCCAGAGGGCATGTGGTATTTGTTCACATGAAAAATCCTTACCTAAGAATGTGCGCTACTGAAGCAGGACCATACCAGTCCCCTGCTTGCTTCCCAGTCTGTTTACCAATAGAAACAAGCCGGTGCAGAGAGAATGGGCACCGTTCTTCATCTTCCAAATCACCAAAGAATCTAAGAATCTACAAAGCAATTTATTTGAACATTGGTTACACATACATGTCTATGAAAAAGAAATTTAATAGGTTAGGCACAAGGGGGCATTGTTGCCTTTGATGTACAGTGACCTGCCCATACTTATAATAAAGGTCATTGCACTGTATTGCATTGCGCGTCCTAACTGCGCAAAATTTTTAAGCATAATTTGCCCGCGCATGTAAACTATATGGTGGCCCTTTCCATGCGGCTTTGTCCAAAAGAGAAATAAATCGTCACTTTCTCGTAATTTAGGTGTATCGTTCACATTATTTCTGTAAAATGAAAACAGATCAATTTTTATGTTTGAAAAATAAATTATTGCTGGAAACGTGTACTTTGCCAGACGAGTACTTACATGGGAATTATAAGGGAGTTATATAGTACATACATGGTCTTCTGCTCCTAAATGAATATGGTGACCCCACTTTTTTTTAGTAGGCAAAGTTTGGTTAAAAATCTACATTCAGTTCTATTTTCAATTGAAGCAATTAATGACCTTAAAACCTGTTGGACAAGACATCTGCCTTTTACAAGCCAAGGATGCAACAGACTAACTCTCACTCACAGTTTTGTAGAAATGCTCTTGTTCTCTACTGCGACATCTTCCTGTTGTCCTCCATTCTGTCAAAGTTTACAAGTTACCATATGCTTACAAATTCTTTACTGATTACTGGACAAAATATTATCCTTTTAAGGGCGTTTGCAATTGATACAATCCCATTCCTCAAATCTTTGCTTCTAATGAAATGAGCAACTCTAAAGCCCTAGCCAAACGGCAAGCGAAGTGGACATTTTGGCCAGGACTTGTGTGTACTTGCATTGACTTATCATTGTACGGTTGTAAAGAAGTTCCTAATTCAGCCACTCCGCACCTTAGCCACAAACTAACTTGAATCAACACACAGCCTATAAGCTCTTACCTCTCTTAAGAAAGTGATAAACCAGCCCAGTTGCTATCATCATTTGTCCACTCCGCAGCATGCAGCCCCAGCCACAGTCAGTTGTTAACGTGGAGTCCCCAAGTTGAGGGATTTCTCGTCGATACGTCAACCAGATTAACGAAGTAAAGTCTCTTTGAAATTCATCCATACTTAAAACCTTACACTTCTCTGATGAGTGCACGCCACTGAATTCTGCAACAGAAAAGAGGATTCACTGTATGATGCTTTAATAATTAAGGGATAAAATTTATATAATTTTACTTCTGAGAAGGCACAGAGAGAGCCCGAGCCTCAGGCAAAGAGTTAGGAAATTTGGAAATAAGGGAACAATATTGATGTGGCTATGAACTCTATGAGGGGAGGTACAGGTTTGTGCCAAACTTTTTATTTTATCCTGTGGTATTAATTACAGTTTTCTAGACTAGGCGATTTGTGGTTTGCAAAATTATTTGGTTAAATTTAATGCAGTATTGTGTTTTTTTGTTGTTGTTTTTTTCTGTGTGGTTTTGTTGATAGCATACCCTCTTTATACCCCCCCCCCCCCTCCTTTATCAAAGTATATAGGAGGTTGTGGTGGCCTAATGGTTAGTGCGTCGGACTCCGGATCGAGCGTTCCGAGTTCAAGCCCAGGCCAGGGTCACTTGTGTTGAGTTCTTGGGCAAGACACTTTACTCTCATAGTGCCTCTCTCCACCCAGGTGTAAAAAATGGGTACCGGCAACAATAATGCTTGGGGGGGGGGGGGGAGAAACCCTGCAATGGATTAGCATCCCATTTAGGGGGGAGTAGAAATATTCCTAGCCGCTTAATGCTACAGAAACCGGGATAAGCCTAAAGACTAAATGCTTCATATTCTTGACAGACACAAAATTACAATTTACCATGATTCCTAGCATGGTAACATCTTCCTAAAAGCCATATTGGTGAGTCCTCATTGAAATGAGCTTTGAAGGGAACAACAAACCCTGAAAACAACGATAAGGTAAAAATAATGTCACATTACAGTGGCACCCGGTTAACTGATGAATAGTACCATCAACATGTCACAAAAGTTTGGTGCCACTCAAACCTTTTCTGTAAGATGGAGACTTCCTTTGCCAGATGCAAATTAATTAAACCCCAACACCCCCCTCCCTGAAAATGAGCCAAAACCATCACCTAGACAAACTGATTGGTTAAATGAGGCCCTGCCAGGGTAAATTCCGACGAGCGACACAGTGAAAGAGGTAGGGACAGAACATAAAATAAAATCGGGACAAATGACAACCCTTTTGAAAAAAATTAAATTCAGACAAGGAAAAGTAATTTTCCTTAAATTCAACTACTGACAGAGACGGGAGGTGCAATAAAACAGCGACACGGTATATTTTTAAATTCAGACAGTTATTGGTGTGGTCATTACACTTAGCTTAGTTTCGATGCGTCCCGCAGACTAGCAAAAACTGTGGGAACGCACCAGATAGTTTTCAGGTAAGCCACAAGGGACACGGTTTCCCCCCTGGCAGAGCCAATTAAATCCTGTTAATTAATTGGATGAGATTTTCAAGCAGTTAAAAAGTCAGTGTTCTCAGAGAGGTTCTCCACTATACTGTTAATGTTGGTGAGTTTTTTTTACTATGGCTTTTCGAACCTCTCCAAACACATTAAACAAACAGGCTTTATTTATAAAAACATGATGCTTATAAATTAAATGATTAATTAATATGTTATTATTTGAAAGTTCAAATTCCAGTCGTATAGTAAATAAGCTTGCTACTATTTATAAACTGGATACGTTTTCTACTCTGCTCAAGATATATTTAACGGGATAGCATTAAATTTACTTCAGACAATAATATCTTTGCGGGAAAGACAAGGACAAAATAAAGCGATAAAATTATTTAATACACAGAATTGCAACGACTTGGTCAATGAAGTACAAACCCATCAACATCCTTCAAAATTAAACTCACCATGTCGCATGTTATTCCACATTGACATCAATCTCGTTTTCAATTTTTCGCCATCAAATAACTCATCATCATCGCTATCACTTGATTCTCTAGATTCTCTGGATTTCTGTCTAGAAGTGCTTCTAACGAACCGAGTAGAACCCCAGCTCCCATATCCTGCGGTGCCCGCCATATTGGATTTTTGTTTTGGGAACTTCTTGGAACCACATCAAGTAACGCTATTCAGCCCTTACCATATTTGTACAGGCTTGTTCCCGTGTCTCTCGCGGTTTGACTCGCGGCACAAAAAAAGTCCTTTGGCGGAATTGGCGCGGCTTCTTCAAACAGCTGGAATTCTTTCACTTTTCACACTTGTCAAATATTCTTAAGAGTCTCTTAATTAATAGACTCTTTCAAGTGATAGTGAATAATAAGCTGTTTCATTTGGTACTCCTGAGCTTTCGAGTTTTTTACCGCGTAAGATTTCGCACACAACCGTCCCGCGCGCTCCGCGCGATTTTTTTGAGCGGAGCGGGACGGCTATACACAGGCTAGATTTCGCAAGATCGACGTGACAAAATAAAGCGCAGAGCGTGTGGTGAATGAGAGAAGCGGAAATCATGTAAAGCTCGCAAAAAATTGCAAGCTCTTTTGTTTCCACAAACAATCATTGTTTGGCAACTTCCTGTTGAAATCCGAGCGGAAATAGATACCGTATCACGTGATCTTATTTGGCGCGTAAAAAGACTGCCCAGCCTTCCCCCGCCCTGATATTAGCCAATCACCGTCCAGTTTGCTCACGTGCACAGTTGGTGAGAAAAAACTGCTTGATTCAGAAAATATCTCACCTTTTCGATTTCTGCTCTTGGAGTTCGCAGTTTGGCTCCTGAGTTTTGAGTTAAATTTTCCCTTTTAAACTCCAAGAACGCTCTTAACCTGCACTTTATTCGAAAAGGTAACTCTTGAGGAGTTTAAATCTTTAAATCAAGCAAACCTGACGTCAAATTAGCGAAGCTATCGAGGATCAAACATGTCGGATAATTGGGAAGATGGCGGCTCTACCACAGTAAGTTTCATGATGTAATATCTTCTAGCCTTCTTCTTAAATCCTCCCAGAATTAATATGATGTGTATTTGTCATTCCTAGACTTCATTTGGTGGCGGCGGTGGTGGTTTTGGAGCCAGCAAAGGCCGGGGTTTCGGAGGTCTAAGTAATGACAGCGCTGCCGAAGAAGCCCCTAGACGAAAAGGTTTCGGTCGCGGTGGATTTGGCGCTCAAAACAACACCAGCGAAGAAGCAAATGGCTCGGACAGTGGAAGCCAGAGTGCTTTTGGTGGTAATAAAGGTTTTGGCCGAGGCGGTGGAGGTTTTGGTGGAAATAACGACAGCTCCAGCTCTGCACGTGGTTTCGGTGGCGGAGGTGGTGGGTTTGGTAAAAGTGGCGGTTTTGGCGGCGGCGGTGGTTTTGGAAAAAAATCCGAAAATGGTGATAATCAAAATGGCACTGAAGGTGGAGGATTTGGTAGCAAAGGTCAGGGCGGCTTTGGAAGCGGTGGTGGTGGTTTTGGCGGCGGCGGCGGTGGTGGTGGCTTTGGCAAAAGTGGTGGTGGTTTTGGAGGTGGGGGTGGTTTTTCAGGTGGCGGTGATGGCGAAGATGGTGGTGGAAGAGGTGGCGGCTTCGGTGGTGGTGGTGGTGGTGGTGATAGTGGGTGTCGCATCTGTAAAGAAGAAGGACACTTTGCAAGGGAGTGCCCTAATAAAGGTAGCGGCGGCGGCGGTGGTGCTTGCCACAAGTGTGGTGAGGAAGGACATTTTGCAAGGGAGTGCCCTAGTGGCGGTGGTGGTGGTGGAAGTGGATGCCGCATCTGTGGTGAGGATGGTCACTTTGCAAGGGAGTGCCCTCAAAAAGGTAGTGGTGGTGGCGGCGGCGGTGCTTGCCACAAGTGTGGTGAGGAAGGACATTTTGCCCGAGAGTGCCCAAAAGCTGCAGAGATTGATGAAAGTAAGTGGGTTTTTAATTATATAGTCTTTTGGCGTCACTTAGTTTCATGAAAAACAAAACACTAAAAAAAATTTGACTTTGTTTTTTTTAAGGCGAAGTGGTGACTTTGTAATAGAAAATGTTTAGTATCTGTTAATATTTAATTGTCCCACTGTTACAAAAATCAGGACTTAAGGGCGTTTAAGGGCAGCTGCCCTTAAACAGCACCCAATCAAAAAGCAATTTGAAAAACTTATAGGGAGTTGAATGAATTTTATCTGTTGATTCATGCCAAATTTTTGTGCACATGCCAGGTGTTATTGAAAGCTTTAAATTAAGAAATTCTTCTTCACAAACAAGGATGTAAAAGAAAGATGCCAAATTTTGTTCATGTAAGCAATCAAGCTAGAGGGCGCGTTTTTTTTAAATTACAATTCTGGAATGAAAATAGCCAGAATGTGAAATGCGTGGGTTTGGAGGGTCCCCAGTAGGGTTTTCAGGATCTGGGATTTAGCTTATTCTAAGGCTGGGATTTTGGAGGAAAAGGGAAGCGAGATCCGGCATTTCAATATTTATGAATGGGGCATGGGATTTGTCAATTTTACGAGCGGGAATCGGAAAATGACTCTTCAAAGAACCGTTGTCTGGGAAAGAAAATCAAGTTGTTGTCTTTAAGAATGTAGAAAATGCCACACAAGGCATTTATTATGGCTTGTACATGCCAGTTACAGCTATTGAGCAACGGTTTGCACCTGACGAAATGGTCTTTTATCTTTGTGGTAGGGACTGTAAAAAATATGATCGAAATGATAAAAAAATTGTTGGGATGTCGAGTTTGAGTGAACATTTTGGTCAGGATGGCAGGATTGAAGGACCCCATTGTACCCTCTACATGCTGAATTTGTCATTGTAGCAGTTAAATTTAGTCATTATTTTCTGGAACTTTTTTTTATTTTTGAGTTCTTTGTGTTCTTGTTTTGCAGATAGGCCAGCCCCAGTGACCTATGTTCCCCCCACTCCATCTGAAAGTGAGGAAGAAATGTTTCGCTCCATTGAACGAGGCATCAACTTTGACAAATATGATGAGATCCCTGTCGAAGTTACAGGAAAGGGAAAAGAAAGCATAACCCCCATCCAGAGTTTTGACCAGGCTGCGCTAAAAGAAAAAATACAGGAAAATGTTAAAAAGGCTCAGTATACTAAGCCAACACCCGTGCAGAAATATGCTATACCCACTGTCCTGGCTGGGAGAGATGTAATGGCATGTGCTCAAACTGGATCGGGAAAGACGGTAAAAATTTTCATAGTAGTTTGCATGAATAAAAAAATGTGCAAGGCTGCAGCATTAGTAAATGAAGGGCCCGGCGCAAAAAGGGCGGAAGTGTTTTTGCCTCAAATGTTCATTGCCAAAACAACACAAAATTGCACATGTTGGTTTGTTACATCCGTGAAACATTGTCCGAGTTTTTTTGTCTCTCTGTTTTTACTTTGTTTTCGAGAATGAAGGTATGCAAAAAAACTTGTTTTTTTAGTCCGCGTCTTTAGTAGTTTATTTGTTGTACTAAAACAAAGGAACTCTGATGCCAACTGGAAAAACCAAGTTTTTTACATATGTTACTTCTCAGAAATAAGCAAAAGCCAGCAAAAATTAATAGAGTACACTGTTTCACTTATGTGAACAAACCCACATGCGAAATTTGGAGTTGTTTTGGCAATGCCCTTGTTGCACCAAGTCCTGGAAAAAGACTACCAGTCCTGGAAAGTTATGGAAATCTGTTAAACTTAAGTAACAACTAAATTTTCAGAACTAACATTATTAGAAATGTATGGGAATTTTGGAGTCCTGGAGAAACAAATCTGAGTCCTGGAAAAGTACTGGAAAATTGTATACCCTGCTTCATGTACCGTAATGATTCGATTTAGCGCCCTCCTTCTGAATAAGCGCCCTCCTTCGAATGTGTTTTTGTCAATAAGTGCCCCCATTAAAATAAGCGCCCCCATTCTATAAGCGCCCCTATTCCTATGAGCGCCCCTATCGTGGATTACTGCCCCTACTTATGTCATCGAAGTTGAATAGATAAACTCATGAACATTCACCTTACCGAACATGTACATATTTACTGCTAAAATGAACAATTCTTTTAAAAGTAACTGAACTTTCGACAATTTGTTAAAGTTAGAGTTTCTGTTATTGTTATTTATTTACATATGTATTAAAATTTTGATTTATACATTCGGTTGTTTCTCAAAAAATTAAATAAGCGCCCTGCCCTAAGGTGCCAAAAGTAAATAAGCGCCGCGGGCGCTAAATCGAATCATTACGTTATAAGCAATTTCTCTGACCTCTTTGCTACTCTGCAGGCGGCATTTCTCTTACCTGTGATGACTGGAATGCTTAACAGTGGTCTAACAAGCAGTCAGCTGTCTGGAACTCAAACCCCTCAGGCTTTGTGTGTATCGCCAACAAGAGAATTAGCCAGTCAGATTTACAATGAAGCTCGCAAGTTTTCAACTGGAACTATGTTAAGGCCAGTTGTCGCCTATGGAGGAGTTAGTGTTGCTCACCAGACCCGTCAAATTGAAAATGGTTGTAACTTTCTTGTGGCAACGCCTGGACGACTTTTGGACTTTGTGGAAAGAGGAAAGGTAGGTTTATGGAACAGGACCATATAAATCATATATGTACTGTAAATTAGGTTCAATTTTTTTTGTTTTTGTTTGCTTGTTGCTCTTTGCTTTTTTTTTAATGCTTGAAATTTAATACATAAACTCCAGAATACTTGCATTTATTTATTTTTTTATTTAGACAATCCAATGGAAATTAGTCATGAAAAAGCAGAAAGTAGCAATAGTTACATAAACCTAAAAAACAGACAATGCTTTTTATGACATTGTGAAAATTATTACAGTATAAGAAGATAAAAAGTGCTTACAGAATAATTAGTTGTTTTAAAATAATTAGTTATAAAATAATTAGTGAGTTAGTTATTTGCAATCTGGATGTTGATTTTGCATGGGATTTTCTTCAGAGCTGTTATGTGTTTCTCAAGTAACTGGGTCAAAGTATTTCAGACTTAAGTCATGTCTCAGTGAAAGAATCTGGCATCAATTTCCAGTTGGATATGTGTTTATGTCACGAGAACACGATGCACTGAAGGGTAACATCATACTTTAGAGTGAATTAGGGCTGCAACGATACACCGGTGCACCGGTGAATCGCGATATTTTTTGTTGAGATACGAATACCAGTATTTGAACAAAATATCGCAGTATCGTGAAACAATAAAATATTCTTCATCAGTATTCAGAAGTTACTGATTTTAATGACTTTTTACCCAAGTCAAAGCTCTCAATAGCGATTTATTAAACTGAGGGACAAGGAAGTTCCATTCTGATTCACTTCCGATCACATACAGTTTGTGTATTCTTAAAAAGATGCTTCAAGTAGTTGTCTACGGACAAAGCCTTGTCTGTCCACAAGGAAAAACATGCAGCTTATGACAACTTCGCTTTGCAAATAAGTTTTCGCTACTGAGAAAGTGGAAAAACCTAAGTTGACAACAGAATTTAGTAAAATTATGGCTCTTGTCAGTTGTATGTTATGTTGTATCGTATCATGTATCGTATTGTGGCGCTTGTACCAAGGTACATATCGTATTGTGAGAAAATGTATCGTTGCAGCCCTAGAGTAAATGCAGTATCGTATCAGAAAACACAAAAATTGAACTGTGTTCCTGAAAAACAGGTTGTGTCGAGTTGAAGTTGTGAACATTAGCTTACTTGTCTTCTGAATTTTGTTTACTAGGTTTCGTTGAAATCTATCCAATACCTGATACTTGACGAGGCAGACAGAATGCTGGACATGGGATTCGAACCATCAATTAGAAAACTAGTGGAGACAATGGGAATGCCTGAAAAAACTGAAAGGCAGACACTTATGTTCAGTGCCACATTCCCAGAAGAAATTCAACGCTTAGCAGGGGACTTTTTAAATGACTACATTTTCTTGACTGTTGGAAGGGTTGGCGGCACAACATCTGACATTCAACAGACAATCTTAGATGTACCAGAAGATCAGAAGCGAGATAAGTTGACAGAGCTACTTAGCCTTTCAGGTAATTGCATGCAACTTTTTATTTCAGTGAAAGATTGGCTGCTGGCTCTTTTACTCCTTGGAAATGATTACTGCATCACAATGTGACTAATAGCTAAGTGATCAATCTTCATGGGAAAACAAATGAAGCAGTTTCATTCACCAGGAAAACATCATTTGAATCAGACTTTGCTTAGATTATGACAACAAAAGTCGAATCACCTGAGTCTGTGAGTTGTTGTCGTCTGCAAACTGATAATTTCAAACTGTTAGCCTGGGTTCAAACTCTTCTGTAGTTCTTTCTGCTGACAGGGTGCTTACAAAAACTGAACAGGAGTGTTTACTTAATGGTAATCTACGCTGCATTGTCAAATAGTCTATTGAGAAAAATTGGCTTGTTCACTCCAGAAGTTAAACCTGGAATAAGCAAGCGATTAAATCAAGTTAGTGTACTTGTAGTTGCTTCCCCTCCAGCAACTTTCTCTCTTCAGAGATTGAACCTGTCATCAGCGGACCAGACTTCATGTACCTTCGTACCATGCTGCAAGACTGTAACACCAACACTCGGTTAATTTTTTATTTCAGGAACTGACAGGACACTAGTTTTTGTGGAATCAAAGCGTGGCGCTGATTTCCTTGCAAGCTTGTTGTCGCAGGAAGGATTTCCTACCACAAGTATTCATGGGTAGGTAGTAAATGAGATTAGCCCAAGTTGCATGCCCAGAGCACTACTAAGCCTTAATCTCATCATAAAGTTGTCTGTGAAGTTGGAATCTTGAGCAATTCTTAGGCATGATAATTATTTAAAAAAACATTCTCTGACTGAAAAAATGAGAGTTACAAGCTTTTGACAATAATTGTTTGATGTACCTTCTTTGCCATGAAAAATTAAAATAAGGCGATAAATTCTAAATATTGAAAGAAATGGCCAAAATTCAGAGAATGCTAGCTGTCTGCTTTAGTCAGACGTGTAGCTGACCTGTATGTGTACCTCCAGCACCCTGAATACTTTTGCTCAATCAAAATTGACAGTTTCACATCTAGGTGGAAATATTACCTTTGTTGCGAAGAAAAGTAGAAAGTCGAAACTTATCAACAAAATTTATTTTCAAATTTTATTAAAAAAAGACTTAGACTTTTATCCAGCTCCTGTTGTGATGTCATTGATTTATTCTCAAATAATACAGGGATGCCACACATCAGGAAATAGCCGGGGAAAAGTCAGGGAATTTTATTTTGAGTCAGGGAAAATTGATATTTTGAAGAAAAGTCAAGGAAGATTGGAATATAACACCGCTGATTTCATACAACTGATGGCAAGAAGAAACATTTCAGGTCAATGTGATCTTGGTAAAAGGTTTTTCATGAAAGTGGGGACTGGTGGTTGCTACTATATCTGACATTTTGAATTTCTTTTGTCAGGGAAATTTTATTTTTGTCAGGAAAAAGTCGGAATTTTAAAATTTAAGTCTGTGGCAACCATGAAATAGCTGCAATGAAGACTAAACGGTTAATATGTTTGTTTTTATTTTAGTGATCGTTATCAGCAAGAAAGAGAAGAAGCTCTCAGGGACTTCAGAAAAGGCAGTTGCCCGGTGCTCATTGCTACAAATGTTGCAGCACGTGGTCTGGACATTGATAATGTTAAGCATGTTGTGAACTATGACTTGCCGCAGGAAATTGATGAATTTGTGCACAGAGTTGGCAGAACAGGACGTATTGGACATCAAGGAAAAGCTACGTCTTTCTTCCAGCAAGGAAAAGATGACAAGATTGCTAGAGCACTTGTGAAGGTCCTCTCTGATGTAAGTACTGTTCAGACCCAGGGCTTGAAAAAGTCCCGCTCCATCGTCTGAGAGTAGATGTTTCTGCCGGGCAAGTAATTTTCCATCTGCACTTGCTCCATGGGCAAGGGTCCAGGAAGGTCATCTCCTGAATACATAGTAAAAAAGTTAACTTGCAGTCAAACCGGATGTTCTTTTGATGGGAACTTTGCAATGTTGCGGTGCAATGTTCCAATATTGATTGACAGTTTGCTCGTCGCAACTTGCAACTTTCAATTTAAATTTGCTCGAGCAATTTGCCAAGTTCCGGTTTTCATTTTTCCCGTATAAAACATCATAATTCCACCTCTGTCTCAGAGAATGATGAGATAATTGCCCTATGGTCAACTGCTTATCAACAGACTGGGATAAATTAGCGACAGGTGTAGTTGAAATCTCCAAACTTGGAATTACGCTTAAAAATTCAAATTTGCTCCGCAAGTTACGGCTCACGTTTGTAATTTTGAAGCGTAATTCCTAACTTAGCAATGTAAACTAAGCCTGTCGCTTATTGCTCGCATTCTCTTGATGAACAGTCGAATAAGGGGCAATTATTTTGTTTCTTTCCAACAAAGTTGGTACAACCTCGTTTTATACGGCAAAATGAAAACCGGAACTTGGCAACTTTGCTCGAGCAAATTTGAATTGAAAGTTGCAAGTTGCGACGAGCAAACTGTCAATCAATATTGGAACATTGCGCCGCAACATTGCAAAGTTCCCATCAAAAGAACATCCGGTTTGACTGTAATCACTTTTCATTAGTCAGAACTAGCCGGCCGGTCCGGTGGCTTTGAATGTGAAATTTGCCTTTTCCACGAGATTTTCCCACAAATCCACCACGACAGTGTATAATATTTATGCGGTGACTGATTTGACAGGACAAATCTGTCTAACAATGGAATTCTGTTCTCTAATTTGTTTCTCTGACTGGCCAGTTCTGATTAATGAAAAGCACCCTTAAGACAAGCAGGTGGCTGACCCAGGCAGGCTGGAATAAGTACCATGTCAAGTGCAAGGCATGACTCAGACAGAATGTTCTTTTGCCCCAATTCCTCAAGAGGTGTGGTGGCCAAAATAATATTTCTGGTTTAAACTACACAGTCAGGGAAACAAGTGTGAGTTGATTGCAACATCACTATGTCTTTTCTGAGAAGTGAGTAAGCCCGCTGTTTTCATCCCAGAAATTGCTAAACAGCATGACAAATTTGTACGCGCGATTGCTTTCGGAGTGCTAGTTTTTGATCGGATGAAATTATTAGTGTGGAAACTCTTCAAGTGCTTCGACGGAGATTTGCCAAAACCCGCACTTATTCCCCGGACTGTACAGAACAAGAGATCTGCATTGGAGCCAGTGTAGTTGTGTTGAGTTTTTGAGCAAGAAATTACCCAGGAGTAATTGGGTTTGGACAAACTGTTATGACAACATGACAAAGATACTTGGTGGTAAATTTCAATGGCCTGTCATTCCTTCCACTGAGTACTTGTATTCCGTAAGCTACATTTTAATGTTGTTGTCAGTAGTAAAACCTTTTTAACTGCGCTGCGCAGTTCTTGCTCTGCACGGGGTTTATTTTTTTTAGTTTTGTCGGTGACCAGACGCAGACCTCCACTCGGTCGAGGTTATGTCACGAGATGTTTAGAAGCTATAAATCAGTAACAAATGGAAACAAATGGTTATTCTTTGTCTTTACAAAGAATGTTTAGTGTGAAATATTCGAATTTGAAGCCTTTGACTCATGAAAAATACTAAATTTCCACGCTTTCAAAGAGAAATGTAATTCAGCGGGCCAGAATCTGTGAATAGATACCATTACGTTGGTGGAAAAAAATGTGCTGACATGACAAGTTTCACTTTCGATCGGCTAGACCTCGAGTCACGTAATTTTTCAAAACTATTAATCAGCTACCTTTCAAATCTTTGCGAATCCTTTGGTCTTTACTAAACAAATTTATTGCATAGTATTTCTCTTTTAAGCGTAATCTATTTTTAGGCTGTGTTATTGAAAGGATTTTAAAGATATGAAGAAAAATTCTCTTCACAAACATGCCCTGACTTATACCGCTTACGTCATTTGGTAGGCTAGGGGAATACCCTCTGTGCTAAAAACGGCTTCAGCGTCCACGCGTGGGAATTCGGCCAGAATTTGCATAAAAGAAAAATAATTAATGGCGTCTGGAACTAGTCAACCATGAAATGTCACACAAGGTGTCTTTTTTTATCATCATGTTTGTCACTCGCTACATTTTAACAACCGCCTATTGTAATACAGAAAGAGGGGCAACAAGCCGGAAGGCGAGATCTGGCCAAGTAAGAAAATTCAATTTTTTTGATTGGCTCTTTCAAAGCATGGCTGTCACAGCGCTAAAATTTGAACGTGCGATGCGGCCCCAAGAGAATTCAATGTCTGCTTTTTATGCAAATTATAGATCATGCACGCAATCATAATATATTCGTTTTTGAGACGTTTCGTTGTTTACAGTCGGCCTCAAAAGACAAGAAGATTTCGTTTTAGTTGTTTGTAGCATTATAAAGCTATTTCTGACGAATAACGATGTTTAAAAACAGAGAATCCGCCGTAAGAATATTTATGTTTGATTACGTGACCGGATCTAATTTGCATAAAATCTAGACATGTCTCGCCGCCAAATGAACAATTTTTTTAAATCAAATAAATATTTTTACCCGACCTAAAGCTTTCATGATTGCCTTCTGCTTAATTCTTTAGTAAAATACTCTGCTAGATATTATTCCTGGAAAGACGAGAATGGTAAAGCATTCGTTATTCATTTGGTTGAGGATTGGATATTCATTTGATTGCCCATTCTCGTCCCCAGAGGCCGCGATCCTTCTGGTCAGCACCCGGGTGCTGACCAGAAGGATCGCGGCCTCTGGGGACGAGAATGTTGATTGCCATTTTCTTAGAATTGTCTAGGGCATGCGCAATTGACTCGCCTGCCACATTCCTGACAGGCAATCACGTGGTGCAAATCGGATTTGACCAGATCTCGCCTTCTGCTTCGCCCACGAGATCTGGGAACGAGATTATTCTGTGCAAAGAGAGAATGCTATCGAAATTCTCACGGATACTTACGTTCCTGGCGTGAAGCCAGACGTAATGAAATCAATATTCGGGGTTTGTTTCGAAAGCGGGTGTTTTTTTTAGGGCGACCATAATTTGTTTGAGGCGGGTTAGGGTAAGGGGGGGAGGGTCAACTTTTATGGCAAAGGCTTTTTTTTCCACTGTCAGGATGTGGAATTATTTATTTATTTATTTATTTATTTTATTTTTTCCCCATTTCACTTCAAGTTGTTCAATATTTTTTTAGTTATCTTTTTTTCACTCCCCCGCCATGGCTCCCTTAGGGTGGTCACGTGACCAGCGCAGTTTTAAGCTCTAAGAGCTGCTTGTTATTATTATTTTTTTTCGTTTTGTCGGTGACCTGTCCCAGACCTCCACTCGGTCGAGCTTGAAGTCACGTAATGTTTAGAAGCTACAAATCAGTAACAAATGGAAAAAGTTTCTCTATTTTTGTCTTTATAAAGTATGTTTATTGTGAACTATTCCATTTTGAAGCGTTTAGTCCATGGAAAATACTAAATTTCCACGCTTTCAAAGAGAAATATAATTAAGCGGGCCAGAATCTGTGAATAAATACCATTACGTTGGTGTAAAAGAATGTGCTGACATGACAAGTTTCACTTTCGATCGGCTAGAGCTCAAGTCACGTAATGTTTTAAAGCTATGTAAGCTACCTATCAAATCTTTGCGAATCCTTTGGTCTTTACTAAACAAATTTATTGCAAAGTATTTCTCTTAAGGGTAATCTATTTTTTTTGGCGTGTGTCATTGAAAGGATTTTAGAGAAAAAGAAAAATTCCCTTCACAAACATGCCCTGACTTGTACCGCTTACGTCATTCGGTATGCTAGGGAAATACCCTCTGTTCTAAAAAGAGCTTCAGCGTCCGCACGTGGGAATTCGGCCAGAATTTGCATATAAGAAAAATTATTAATCGCGGCTAGAACAAGTCAACCATGAAATGTACACAAAGTTTGTCAGACGCTGCATTTTTACAACCGCCTTTTGTAATACGAAAACCGAAACAGGGTCAAATAAATTTTGAACTGTTGAAGAGGTTCAAAAATAGTAGTAACTTCATAGAAACTGCGAAACATTGTCATTGGGCTATTTTGTCATTGGGCTATTTTACTATTATTATTTATTATTATTTTCAGTTTTATGCAAATGGGGAATACTGTCAAAATTCTCACGGATATTTACGTTCCTTGCGTGAAGCTAGACGTACTGATCAATTGTTAAGTTTATCCTCGGAGACCCAGGGGCAGTTGTTGTAAACCTTCGCCCAAAAAATTCCCGTCGTCCGGATAAGCGTTTTTTTGGTTTACGGAGCAGGATCGTGGGAATTAAATTTGGCCAGCATTAGCATATAGGAAAAATATTTAATTGCGGATGGAACTAGTCAACCATGAAATGTCACACAAGGTGTTTTCTTACCATTTTGCTTGTCAGTCGCAACATTGTTTGACGCAGATAAAGGGGATATAAGGGGGTGGGGTGCATTTTTTATTCTCCCCCCATGGCTACCCCTAGGGTGGTCACGTGACCAGCGCAGTTTTAAGCTCTAAGAGCTTCTTGTTGTATTAAGACATGCTGTTTTCATCGCAGGCTTCCCAAGAGGTTCCTGAGTGGCTGGAAGAGATCGCAGAGAGTGCAGTGGGCACCAGTTATGGCCCAGCAGGAGGACGCTTTGCTTCCAGGGATACCAGAAAACAGGTAGATAGTTTTCAATGTCATAACCCTAGTTTAACTGATGGGGGAGGCATGGAAGCTTAATGGTTACCATGCTGTCAAGACTCCAGATAGAGCGATTTAGGTTCAAGCCCAGGTCAGGATCTTTCTTGGCGAGGCACTTAACTCTCACAGTGCCTCTCTTCATCCAAATGTATAAAAGGGTACTTGGAAATTTTAATGCTCTGTGAATGGTTTGTACAGGTCCTGAAATTTTATTGTTGCACTTTCCAGAACTGGAAAAAGACTACGGGTCCTGGAAAGTTCTGGAAATCTGTTTAACTCAAGTAACAAGTGAATTCTCAGAACTAACATAAGAAATGTAAGGCAGACAGTGAGGGGAAATAACATTGAGATCTTGAAAGTGAAAGGGTTAATATGAACCTGAGTCCTGGAAAAGTACTGGAAAGATGTTTGTGAAAAACGGTACAGACCTTGTGTTGTGTGTGGTGTGGTGTGGGGGGGGGGGGGGGGGGAGCGGTAATCTTATAATAGAAGGCCTTTCCAGGGGGCTACATGTCTAAAGTTTGGGCTGAATTTTTCATTTTGACTGAAATGTTTTCCAACTCCATTTCAAGAGGATTTGTTTTAGATTGTGCGCTGTTCTCCCTAAACTGAGTTGAATTTTCCATTTACGTAATCAGCTCCTTATTCCCACATTTGAAGTCAAGGATGAAATCAGCGTATTACCTACCACTGTGCTTCTGGGTAATTTGCTTATAACTTCTGCAAGAATATTTATCTTCGTTAAAACTATTGAATAATTATTTTTAACACGTTCTTTCGATAGTTTGGTGACAGCAACGGAGGAGGAGACAGTGGCTGGGGAGGAGATTGGAACAGCGAAGACACTAACAGTCAAGTTAATGGAACTGCCGCATGGTCTACTGGCGGCGGCGGTGGCGGAGATGAAGAAGAGTGGTGATCATGCTGCTCTTAAAAGTGCAAGTTTTTCCCCCAAAGAACTTTGGACGTTCCGTTTGTGTTCCAATTCAAATCGTTATTTGGCATGGATATAAATCATTTTATATTGTTAAAGTTACTGCTGTTGCATAGATATTATTCAAGTTATCAAGATTTATTGGATTAGTATACATTATTTACCTTTTGTTGACCTGGACAATGCTGGGTTAGAGCTGCGTCTGCAATCTTAAAGTGCAGAAGAACTTGTGGCATTCACTGGAAGATTCACCTGACATGGACGCAACATTTCAAACACACCAAGCAGTGTGAACAACAATCACTGTCTGAGAACTGTTCACTTGGAGAGACACAAAATTCTCCAAAACGAGTATCCATCTTAGAGGATGTCTTGAACATGTTAAGTACTTAACAATGATACGTTTTTACACCCAGTGGAGTGTGGTCTTCTTTGACTTGTAAGAGAAAATATTAAGGCTGTGGCACCAAGGACACAGACTAATGAACACTTGATATCACATTGGCCAAGAACAATAAACCATCAGCTGCATTTAAAAATTGTGGCACAGCAATAAGTTAAGAAGATTTATAACTTTTGGTAACTTTTGCGCAGTCCGAATCGTTAAGGACAAAACCAGCCTAGACTTGTCATCAAATCTTAAAAAGAGAGTTGACTTCAGTTTAGTCTGTTGATGTGAATTGGCATAATGCAGCTGTTTGGTAATTTTCTTGTGCCGTCAGTTTTATCTTGCTGTTCATAAGATGCACTTCAACCATAATTGGCAATAGGTTGTTGCTTCACAAGATGCGTTTAATACAATATGACAGAACTCTTTACTATCATCGAGACAGAACACTTAATGGTTTGTAAATGCCGAGACCAAGTTTCACTACAGTAAATTGCGTCATGATGAATGGACAACTGGATTAGCAAACTAGGAGAACTGGACAGTTACGGATCAAAATCCTACTGGAGGCAAACTGAAACTGCATTATTTTGTGGTCAGTGAGGTTACCAAGGAAACACAACATTTCTAATGGTGACAAGCTACATGTAAGACTGTTCACACACCCTTCCCTGATTAGACAATTAAAGTCCAAGGTCTCTGGATTCGTCTGCAAGAGATCACAAAGTATTGTTCCCTCGACTGTGATCTGTGAGGACAGGATTTGTGCGTCTGGTGTTCATTCTGTCCCTTGGCTCTTAAAGTCATTGCAACTTGATCACAGTCGTTGCAATAAAAATGGAAAGAACGCGTTGGTGTGGATTCTCTTGTTTGCTGCAGATTACACAACAAAAACACTAGAGACTTGGATAACTTGGAATCGGAATAGACTTGCTCATCAAACCTGGGCATCAGTGCCTTTAACACGAGCCAGCTACTTCTTAGTACATGTATTCAAGCCTGGAGTCATTTTCAAGCTTTGCAAACACCAGATTATGCCAAGAATGCATAATTTGGAGACTTGGGCAACTTTTGAAATAGACCTGCTCGACAAACTTGGGCATCACTGACTTAGCACAAGCCAGTTACTTCTTAGTATTGCAAGCCTGGATTTAATTTCAAGCTCTGCAGACACCAGATTATGCAAAGAATACATTGGAGACTTGGACAACTTCAGAATAGACTTGCTCATCAAATTTGGGCATCGGTGACTTCTACACAAGCCAGCTAGTATTGGGAGCCTGGATTTATTTTTCAAGCTTTGCATACACCAGTGCAATGCAACATTTGACGTACATAAACAAACATTATGACAGTACAAGGCTGTGCTCTATTGGAGGCACATTACAATAACTAACTTTTGTCACCAGGTGATGATGATTAAAAAAACTTTTTGTCCCTCACATGTTGGGCAACTTAAATTTTTGGGAGCCTGAAGGCTCCCTATAATTTAACTAAGAGCACAGCCTTGAGTAAAGTTTGTGGAAAGACAGCCGCAGTTCACAGTTAAACACATAGCTAAAAGGTTTAAAACACATGTATGAATTTTAGAGGATTATTGTACATTTAGTTGAGTCAGAAAGAAGTTTATTTTGAAAATGAAGCAAATGAAATTTGAGAATCATTTGAAGGATCATCAACTCTTTCAATTCCAAGACAGGAGGGGTCTCAAGTTATAAGCTGACAGTGTTGCCTGGCTATACAAATCAATAGTTAGGAGAAACTGCATGTAGATCTCTTTTAGGAATTGACGAGTTGATAGTGAACTTTCAGAAGTGTCATGCCAAAGCACAGTGCCTCAGTTGTGGTGCTTAGAGCACAGCTTTTAAGGGGTAATTTGCACTTAAAATTAAACTTGTTAAAAAAAAACCCTGAAGGTTGTAATCTTTTTTGTAATTTACAAAATATTCCTTTGCAAATGCCAGTCGCACTTTTTTTTAGGGGGCTCAGAGTGTTGAGAAAAATAAAATCACTGCAAAGCAAGTACACAGTTTCAAGATCGTCCCTTGAGCATACTTTTCCTCTTATTTTATAGCATTTTATAGTCCAATGCCTGACTCGCAAATTGGGAGGTGTGAAGCTTCTTGCATGTACATGTGTGCATCTACCACTCATTCAAGGGCTGTTTCCGCTGCTGTGTTTTCACCTATAGTGTTTCCATGGCAGCTATCTTGGAGTCGTCAAACAATAAAAGTTATTTGCATAAAAATGATTTTTTCCCCCGATGGAAAGTCATTTTGTTTCACTCCTTCAATATAGCTGCCATGAACACTACACTCACTAAAAATAAATATTTATATGGACAGTTTACACGTGAGCCTTTGTGTCATGGTTGCCTCGATATCGTCCTTAGGACTTGAATTGCCCACCAGTACAAGTAGAAAGCAGGGCTTCAAGCGTCCCTATATTTCCTATATTTCCTATATTTTTTCACTCCTCCTATATTTCCCTATATAGTTTAGAAAAGCCCTATAATCCCTATAATTTAAAGGACCTGAGTCAGCTACACTTTGAAATCTGTGAAATCTGCCATTTTCATTGCCCTCAAAATTACAAAAGTTGTAACTATGATGAAGCATAATCCTATTTGCATCATTCTACACTTTTACTCCCACCGCCTGAAACAAACACTCCAAATTCAAATTCCACCTTTGAGATGCATGTACAATTTCTAACAAACCTAGTCATGCCTTGTATTTCACGCAGAGCATGTCAGGAAAGAGACGGCCATAAGGCAGCCTCAGGGCCATCTCTTTTGTGATACGCTCTTGTGATGGTGGATATAAAGAGAAGGCCTTCCAGGGGGCAAAAGCGACAAGCGACATGGGAATTACTAAACAGCCACAATGTTATAATTTATAATTTATAATGTTATTAAGTGACCTTAAGATCGTTTCTCAAATGAGCCTTTACATTATGATGCAGAACTTTATTTCGAGGATAACTTGCATCAGAAAAACCCAATATTCTAATAAATTTTCATGCTAACCGATCTTAACCACAAAAGAATCTAGACCCTACTAGTCACTTAAAAAAGATGGCAATTTCTCCTGAATAGAGTTTTCTTGTTGCAGAATTCCCTGCAAATCCAACCTTCTTGACCAGTAGTTTTCTTGTCTGCAACTCTTGGCTTGCTTACCCGTATCTTGAAAATCGTGAAGAACTGTTTGCATCTTGACAAAATTTACTTAAGTCGTGAGCATCAAGTACAGATCTTGGCAAGTCTGATTATGTCATAATCTGGACCTGCATGCGCTAACTGAATTTTTTCTTCCTTACAAAAGTAATACATCATTTTTACTTGGACGTGTTACAAAATTAGTGTTACTGTACATAACAGCCACCTTCATTCCTAGCCCCAATGTCTGGGCATAGGAGAAATCTATTCAAACGTTTTAAAAACTTTTAACTGCCAAAATTACTACCGATAAAAGGACCACTTTTGGAAATTTGTTTATTTCCCATTTGAGTTCCAGCAGAAGTAAAGATTGTCAGTGTTGTAAGAACTTCATTGGTGAACAGTGTGAACTTTTCCAAAAGAAAACAACAGTGATGCAAATTATACATGGAAGCTTTCTCCACATCCACAAGTTCCTTTGATGTTAGGATTATTAAACACAAATTCATTGGCAAGCTTGTGTTCTACATAGTCCATTTCAGTTCCTAATAATGACAGCTGTGCCTTGGAGTCAATGTATATTTTTACACCTGCAAGTAAAGAAATGACAATTCTGTTATTGAATGTATTGGGGGGGGGGGGGGGGTTAATTCCTGCTTCCTGCACCTTTAACAGGGTTCGTATGGGTCCTGGAAAACCTGGAAAGTTATTGTGGCACTTTCCAGGCCTGGAAAGTCCTGGAAAAAGACTACCGATCCTGGAAAGTTCTGGATACATGTATCTGTTAAACTCGAGTAACAGCTGAATTCTCAAAACTAACATATAAGAAATGTAAGGCAGACAGTAAGGAAAAATAATATTGAGATCTTGGGAGTGAAAGGGTTAAATACCGGTAAATGTTAATTCTGGAGTCCTGGAAAAATCAATCTGAGTCTTTGAAAAGTCCTGAAAAAGTACTGGAAAATTGCTTTTGAAAAAGGGTACAAACCCTACTTTTACTTTGGCTTTTCACCCCTTCCTTGCCTTGGAGAACATTTCCTTTCTCTGTGGCTTCCTTATCATAGTACTACATGTTCGTTGCAAAATTTCTCAGACCTGTTGTTCATGTTGGGAATCCTATCCGCCATCTCTTCCACTTCCTCTAAGTCTTCCCACTGTCACCCCCCCCCCCCACATTATTGTAACCCCAGGTTGAAAGGCATGTTCCTTTGTGAATACTTTATATAGCTAAAGCTCTCATACAAACCGTAGTATCAACAATGTACTGTTTCACAAATGTTTTGAAACTGAAAAAAAAAGGACCAAAAAAGTAGCTCACCATCTTGTACAACTTCCTCATCAAACTTGCCCTTCTCTTTGGCATAGTCTAGTGTATATGTGAGTCCATTGCATCCTTTCTGTTTTACACCTATTTTTAATGCACTCTGAAAAGATAAACACAGCAGAAACTTAGTGATCTTAAGTGGAAAGCTGAGAGTTCTGTTAGAGGGAATTAAATGTACATTATAACAAAAATTTACTGAAAAGCTCTATCACTCTTATCACTCTTTTTTTAAGGCCCTTTTTAAATAAGCCCCCCGGCTTGAAGTTCCCCCTTGAACTCGCTCGTGCACTTGTCATCGGACAGATTCTCTCACGCATTTGCAGGCTTCAGAGTCATGCCGTACCTCTTGTAACTTAGACTACTTCAAGATCTTAGACTCTGCACCTACCAAGTACCAAGTTAAGCTTAAGGAGTCTATGTACATCAATTTTACGCTTTCCCTATAACTGCTCACGTGTGCGCTTCTTTTTAATTCCGTTAACTTCGAAATTTATCTAGCGTATTACTTTCCAACGCAATGTAATGTATGATTTGTAACAGGCACGTTATAAATCACTGTAAACTTTCATAACCTTCACACTGACGATGACGGATGTACCGTTGAAACATGTTTGTGAAAATTAAAAAAGTCGTATTATTTTTGAAAATTTCTACATTTTTGCTGCTGTCTCGACCATTTGGAGAAATTTCAATAAATTAATCATCACATATGCAAGTGCTGAAAGCTCTGGACATCATTTTATTTGAGTGTGTAAGCTACCTAGATGCAGCAAAAGAAAACGTTTTTGTGTTATTGGTGTGACTGTTCAAATTTCATAACCTACCAGTACATGATATTTGACAATTACAGCAAAATCTACATACCAGTACATAACTATACATCTTAAGTTTTTCCTTAATATACTTACATCATCTGTGTCTGATTTTAAAATTGATTTGAGTTTTTCTACTGCCGCAGGAGTCTGAAAATAATGAAGCAGAAGTTTATTAAAACAGCCGAAATAATGGTACAATAATCAGTATTGAAATTATTATCATTTGATGTTCTGCTCTGTGTCCAATTCAGAGAAAAAATCCCAGCTTGTTTTAATGATAATGATAATGTATTTATATAGCGCATTTTCCATATATATATGTTCAAATGCACTTTACACATACTGTAATTTAAGATACAATTGTAAAGGCCAGACCACAACACTGGGAGCTTCGTGCCCTACTCTTTGCGAATAGTGTGTGGGTTCTTTAACGTCTCCTGTTAGAAGACTGAAGATACAGGAGACGGGACCTACGGTTTATCGTCCTTTTCCGAGAAGACTAGAATGTCTAACCATTTGCAGATGTAATTACAAAGGCAGCACATTCTCCTCAGTTATTTTAAGACCGAGTGTTGGTTCGGTCTGGGATTTGAACCCACGACCTCCCGCACAGCAGTCCGGCGTTCTACCAACTGAGCTAACCAGGCAGCGGTTTTAAAGAAATGATAGAGAACAATTTGAAATTTCTACTAGGCCAAAAACAAGCTCACTGGTCAAAATGATAAAACAATAATAAATTACTGTAATAATAATTACAATGAGTAAATTGAGTTCAATAAATACTATTGAACTACTCAGTTATAATATCAGAAAATATAATTGTGATTTGTCAGTGCCTCACAGATCAGTAAGTTGCCCTGACCAGCCTTCGGCTTCGGCAAATAATAATTGATCTGCTCGCCACCAACAAGTCACAATATTTTGCGCAACCTCATCCAATAACAGTTAACTATTCAGTGACAGAAGATGTCAATATTTAACGATTATCCTGTGAAATCGTGCGGAATATTGCCTGATACTTAGCTGACGAAGCTGTAGGCTAGAACCAGAGAATACTCTGCAAGATTGGGCAGGATTATTGTTTTTGTCTATATTTAACAAAATGTCAACGAAACATTCATTTTGTAGCTAGAGAATCTGTGGTAATGCAGTGCTTTACAAGATTCCTGACGAATCTTTTGTAACCTACATAATTATATTTAACAATTATCCTGCGAAATCACGCGGAATATCGCCTGATACTTAGCCGACAAGGCCGTAGGCCGAGTTGGCTAAAATCAGACGATATTCCGCAAGATTGAGCAGGATAATTGTTTTATTATTCATCAAATTGTCAACGAAACACATTTTGCACATAGAAAAACTGTAATTGTGCAGCGCTTTACAAGATTTTGGACGAATCTTCGCAACCTACGAATATCGCAGGATATCTGTTATGTACGGATGACAGATATTGTTAACATTTTGACCATATTTGGGCAGCGCGCGCATCTGTTGAATAATAACACAGGATATCTGTTATGTACGGATGACAGATAACGCACACATTTGTTGAATAATAACATAGGATATTTACTAAGTTCAAAGCAGCAAAGCAAATTAATATCAGCTCCTTTTGGTACTGGACACAAAATAATGAGAATACAGATTCCCATTGTTCTGTGTCATTTTATTTTGGTCAGTATTGTTTGTTGTTTTTGTTGCTATTATTTTACGTCATTTATGTCTGACACACGAAGCAGAAGCCCAAATATCCGAGAATGATGCAGACAGCTAGTATTTTCGATTTCTGTTCGAGTTTTTGATTACATAACAATAATGCACCTATCAATGTTAAGCCCGAGGGGGGGGGGTCGGGCAAGGGGTGGGGATTTTGACATTTTCTATAAAAAAAAGTCAAATTCCCCACCCCCGGGACAAAATAATTGGTCAAAATCCCGACCCGGGAGCAATGAAAGGTGGTCAGATGTCCTTCAAACCTTGTTGCAGGGGATCATATACGACCAAAATCCCTACCCTGGGGCCATCAGGTACGATCAAAATCCCTACCCTGGGGACCGACCTCACGATCAAAATCCCGTGGTTAGCCCTCCCCCCTCCCCCCCCCCTCGGGCTTAACATTGATAGGTGCATAAGTTAGCGATAGCTAGCTGGATGTGCATTTCTGCACACCTAAGTAAAACAAAGGCACAAACTCAAGTACTGATTTTACACGCATACAACAATTACACAACAACTACATTACATTCTGGAACAATAAATGCATTGGAAATAACCTAAGCTTAGAAGCAACATAATCTTTCAAATTCGTACTCTTACAAAAGCTGTCCCAAAAAATTTCAAGTATCGATGTCACGAAAACATATTATTATAAAGTTTGAAAGCTAATTCTACGCACAAGAGTATTTTCATAACAGCTATTAGACTTACCAGGGTTATTGCAGCTCTTCTGGCCGCAAATTTTCTTGGTTTACTGATCGTTCTTACAGTCGCACCGATAGCGGACCTCGCCGCCATCTTGAACTTTCTTGCATAAGACAATAGTGTGACGTCATAGATTGAACCGCTTACACCACGTACAGAAGTCTCAGGTCTTGTCACGCTTTGAAGTCTTTAGCTTCGAGAAGCTATGAAAAATTCACAATGAATATTTTCGCGGATCGTCAGCTTGTTAAAAGGTCTGGTGTGCTTGTGTATCCGGAAGAAGTCCTTCACAACAAGGTGGTTGCGTTGTATTTTTCGGCGGGATGGTGTCCTCCTTGCAATCAGTTCACGCCGCTTTTGACGGAATTTTACAATGAGCTCCAAGAAAATGATCTTCCTTTCGAGATTGTCTTCGTTTCATCCGATAAAACGGCGTCAGACATGGAAACGTACATGAAGCGTTGCCATGGTGACTGGTTGGCTGTTCCTTTTGGCAGTGAAATAATCCAAGAGCTGAAGAACCGTTATCATGTCACGGCAATTCCAAAGTTGATTGTCGTGACAGATGACGGAGATGTCGTGACAGCGATGGGAAGAAAGGAAGTGACAGAGACTGGACCCAAGTGCTTTACACAGTGGTCACATGCTGTTGCTGTGGCCAGGGGGGAGGTCGCTACGACTGTGACGAAAGCAAGTGGCCGATTGACTGCTGGCTATGAATAATTAGAGTTTTCAGCGAAAGTGTGTCCAGTTATCCACATGGATACCATCTAAAAGGTGACCTGTGTCTAGTCACAGACTTACAGTTGTGGTAGCAAGCTGTTGAGATGGTATAAGCGCACCGTCACCAACAACAAACTACAAATGTTCATTGCAAGAATAACTCTTAACAATGTTTGAGTTTTATCAGAATGTCAGTTTCTTAATCTTGTCATTTGAAAAAAACTATTCAATTTATTGAATTTATGCTTACATATGGGAGGTGCAGTCACACTTTACTCTTATAGTGCCTCTGTCCCGCAGGTGTATACCAGCGACATAATGCTGGGGGGGGGGGGGTACCATGCAATGGAATAGCATAACATTCAGGGGGGAGTAGATGCTACAGAAACCGGGATAAGTTCCGGCAGTGTGGGCGGCATGGCTCGTGGCTTCCCTTATGCTTACATAGCTGGCTCACTTAATAAATAGGAAGACCAATAGATAGATTACCTTCTTGTAGATGTTCTTCTGCGACATCAAGGTCTTGATTCTTGACAGCAGAACAAACAAAACATACTTTAAATACTGAATTCAGATATTGCATGTGCTTTTTGTGAAGATTAATTTTGTCATGACATTGTTGTCTAAATAATAATAAATATGGTATTGATTCACTTGGCAGACACCGTCGGGAACGGTCCAACTGTCCATTGTAGAGAGGGGCTAGAGGTGCCTGTCTTATTGGAAGTTTAGTTACAGTAAAATGACAGAAAAACGGCAGGGATGGGACCAACACCAGATGTCTGTCTGTCTTACAAAGGTGTTCATCTCCGTTAAAGAGTTGACTGTACACAAATATAAATTCTGTTCTTAGTTTTTTGGTATCTTTTAGGGGTCAAGAAAAGCTTGAGCCACACCCAGATTGGTCTCTTTTATAGGGGGTTTTTCAAAATTTCCAACGAGCATCCCTGTTCCTTTCATACAGGAGTCCCCCCCCCCCCCCTCCCCCGTCCCCCTCCTGTGGAGTTAGTGTTCTCTTCTGGTGCCCCTATTCACTCCCAAACCAGCAGTAGAGAAAATCTATAGCCTGCAAACACAACTGCCTGGAACACGAGCTATGAGAGTCGGTTGTATTTGCTTGCAGGTTATGAAAATTACTGCTGACTGCCACTAAAAAAAAATTTCGTGAACTTTGTTGTCCTTTTGTCACGCCACGCGACGTGACAGAGAAAAGAATAATCACGTGACGCTTTGAACGCGGGAGTGACTCGTTTGGACGTTGGACCAAGAAGCGAGCGAAAATGGATTTGTTCTGGTTGACGTGAACTAAAGATTGCAATTATGTGTGAAATCGATCATGATAAGGTATGTAAATTAGATATAGAAGCGTATAAACTGCATGAAGAATCAGTGATTGTGTAGGCTAAATCAAAACTGATGTGGTTGGCGTATTATTCTCGATCTAGTCCGGGACAACTTTGTTTGGGACAGTGGAAATCAATGTCTTGAATCAACAAAATGTTCATTCCTAAATTTTCGTCCAGTGTGGCCGAAAATATCTTTGGCTTTTGAATCTCTAGGTATCCAATGAACATGGCCTTTTTAAGCTCACATTATTTGCTTCGACACAGCAAATGTAAGCTTGTATATTTTTTCGCACTTGCAAAGCGTCCGGAAAACAGCTAAAGGCCACTTCAAGCTACTTCAGCAACAGTTTTCGTTGAGTGGCGAATATTTTTTGACTGAGATCGAAAGTTGCTAGATTTTCTGTCAGATCGGGTGAAAAACCTCCAAGTGGTATACACTAAGCTCCATAAAACTTAACGGAGAACCTAACAGCAAACGTTGCATTTGCGATAAAGCTGCCATAAAGTTCATATTTTTTTTTTATTTCGTTGAGGTTCGCAGCGTCTGGGCCTTCATTTGAATATAAATACTGAAGGCACCGATACAAGCAAGCTAATAGACATGCCCAGTATACAGTACAGTTTTCTATTTTTTTGGTAGCATTGAATTTCGTTTGTTATAAAGTGATGTTTGAACACCTGTATTTGCATTTGCCAAAGAGTTGTGGGCTTGTGGCCTGAGGCTAAATTAAAATTAATTCAGAACACCACAAGCTTATGAAGCCATGATTGGTTAAACTTACTTGTAACATATGGGGGCTTCATAGAGGCCCTGCCAGGGTAAATTCCGACAAGCGACATGGCCTAAAAAGTAGCGACAGCACATAAAATAAAATCGCGACAAACGACAACCCTTTTGAAAAAACTTAAATTCCGACAAGGACAAGTAATTTTCCTTCAATTTTACTATCGACAGCGACGTGAAGTTTAATAAAACAGCGACACGGTGTATTTTTAAATTTAGACAAGCGACACAGGAACCCCCCCTGGCAGGGCCTCTTCATATATTCAACAGCTTCACGTCATTTGTATTTTCTTTTCCAGGCTGCAGTAGCCTCCACTACATGCTAGTTCCAGTCTAAAGCATAGAACAGAGCCAAGAATTTGTCAAAGTTCGCAAAATTTAACCCTACCCAAAACAAATTAAGTCATTTGTACACTGGCTAAGACACCTAGTATACTCCAAAAACTATGCGGCACAAAAATCCATGCAAAAGATCTTTGGCAAGATCTGCCTAAAATACAACCTGGTATAGGGGGTGGTGAATGCTTAATTCCAGACTTTGCAAGACAGCAAACCCAATACTTTTTGTGCAAGCTCAGGTTATCTTATAGCCTTGTAAAAGACAGCAAAACTCAGAGTCATGAGGCCTTGCAAATAAATCTAGATGGCAAGACCTGTAAAATGTTTCGAAATTTTTGTGAGATGTGTATTGGTTGAAGGACCTTTTGCCACCTCTTAGTGTGGCCTATTTTCATCCTGGTCTTCTGTAAACAAGTGTTTACAGTAGAACCCCTATTAAGCGGCCACCCATTAAGCGGCCACCCCCTATTAAGCGGCCAGTTATCAAAGTCCCCAAATTATTGTTGGTGAAATACTATAAATAAAACCTCTATTAAGCGGCCACCTCTATTAAGCAACTGTTGCCACCTTTTTGCCGTCCCGATGAAGGTTTTCTTTTGTCTTTACCCCTATTTAGCGGCCACCCAAAATTTATTCAGAAAAGGCGATGACATATATTAGTCCGAAATATATGAAAAGTTACGACTGATATAAATACAGTACACTCAAAACACACACTTTTATTCTTTAATGATGATTGATTCCATGTTCACTTAGGCTATTAACGACATTAACCGAACGGTAACTGCAGAGTAGAACGTGTCAAATTGTTTTCTTTTTTTAGTAACACTCTGCTTCAGTTACAGGGATTGTCGTTTTCATGATTTCTATGACTTTTTATATCGATATCGATTAACTTGACATGATTTTGGTTGAGACCTTGTACCACAGGATATCAGTCTTGACTTAGATTTGTGCGATATGGTTTTTGTGCTTTTAATGTCCATATCGACTTTTTATATCGTTCTTGTTGAGACCTTGTCAAAGATATTCTTGACTGGATTTGTGTGATTTTTAGGGGACAGCGTGATAGCTGTATTACATGTAACAATAGTCAAAAGGCTTAAAGCATGCTTGTATTTGAATAAATAATATTATTAACGTTTTCAAGAAGCCAAAACTTAATTCCCGAGGAACCCCTATTAAGCGGCCAGTTGCCAATTCCCCGAGGGTGGCCGCTTAATAGGGGTTCTACTGTATTTATAGGGCATATCCCTCCCACAGAAGTTTTTTTGGTTTGAAACCTCCGTCCCACTCCAAGCCATCTGGATTTCCACTTTGTTCGTTCTTTCGTTTAAGAATTTTGGCTATCAAATTCTCCCCCTTCTTACTTAGAATTTACTTTAACCACCCTTGGTGTGGATTCTCTGGAACTGCACATTAAAATAACAAAATTAATAAACCATTTGTAAAGGGGTTTCATTATAATTGGAACCTTTAACAGATCTTTAAATACATGTACTAGGTGTTTTCTTTTCAACATTCCTAGATAGAGAACATTTCTGTCAAATTGAGGGCATCTCCAGCCGATGGAGGGCTTACCATCAAGGACAGATATTATCATCTAAGAAAATATCATTCTTCCTTTGTGGGTGAGTTGATCATTAGCAAAATATATACCGTAAGTCAGGGTCCATTTATCTCATTCAAAGTTATTAGTTTCTAAAGGGGGGTCCTTCTTAACTACCAATTTGTTGCTAAGAAAGATTTCTGACTGTCAAATTTTGGAAACCGAACCTCTTATGGATGAGATTTTTGCACAACTTAGTTCTATTGAAGAGTCCTTCAAAAGTTTCAAAAGGGCCATATTTGACAAGTCACATGACCAGAATAGAAAAAACCCTAAAACTGATTGAAAGGGAGTTTAGATATAAGAATTAAAATCAGTGTCAACAGATAAAGAACATCCATGTGCTTAATGCTTCGTATGGTTTTTAGGAAATTCGCATTATTATTAAAGTTATGGCGTAATAAAGACTCGTATTTTTGGACTTTCTTCAGTAGCGTTCCTTTCTTACATGTAAATGGTAATTCCATACGAAGGATTATGAAGAAAGATATGTTATCTCTAATTCTTTGAAAAAATCGGAACTTTACTTTTCTCTCAAAAGTTTTAGGGATTTCAAATTCTAGCGCGCGGTTTGGGACTGGCACTAGTTAAGCGCGTGCAATATCAATCTTTTCAATTCAGTTGTCCTCCCCACCAAAAATTCACTGTTAAGAATTGCCGAACGCTTCAAAATAGCTTGCCACAAAAAACCATCTTGAGAAATTCCTTAGCAACAGCTCTAGATCTGTAGTTAAGAAGGACCCCCCTTAAGTTGATGATCAACTGGAAGTTGATAAAGGTAATTTGGCTTTTGAAAAAGGTGATGTTTTGAGCCTCAGCCCTTCTTCAGAGTTTTTTAAAATCTCATACAGCTGTCTGTATAATGTTGGCGTGGGAGGTGCAGTGGTCTAATGTTTTACGTGTGTTGGATTCTGGATTGAGAGGTCATGTTTTTATTTATTTGTTATTTTTGTGAAAAAAGGATCTGAAGCAATTGATTGGTTCATTGCAAATGGATTTGCAACTACAAGACAGGAAGGGATTCAGATAGGTCAGGTATACAGGCTATCTTGAGAATTCTTGGAAAATTTATATATTTAACATTCAATGACTCAAGCTATTCAGAGAAGGAATTCTGAGTTCCACTTCCATAGGCCTGCAATGTTTGCTAGGGGCTAGTCTTACATAAATCCATCTGCATGCATTACATTCACTCCCAGGGCTTTCAATAAGACCCTGCACCCACCGGATCTCCAGCAGGTATTCTGTTGTGAATAACTAGCTAAAATTCCAGGGATGTCGCTAAGGGCCGGCTGCCAGCTAATTTAACCTAGCTAATGACCTACTTTGAATCTTATTGGAAGCCCTGCTCTCCTATAATCCTAGATATCATAGAGTAAATTATCATCGGCCTGCAATGCGTGTAAAGGGTTACAGCTACATAGTCCTCTGCACACATTGCATGCCTATAGTACTAGTATAATAGGCCTGCAATGTGTACAAAGGACTGCAGCTAAATAGCTCTCTACACACATTACATGCTTATAATATGATAGGCCTGCAATGTGTGCAAAGGGCTACAGCTACATAGTCCTCTGCACACATTGCATGCCTAAAATGCTAGTATGATAGGCCTGCAATGTGTGCAAAGGACTGCAGCTGCATAGCTCTCTGTACACATTACATGCCTATAATACTAGCCAATAATTCTTGTCCAGTTTCTATCTCTTTCAGTAAATTTTTTGTGTCTGTCAATTCTTTAGGCCCTACTTGATGCAGACTTAGTTCACCATGTGGTTGATGAACACAACTTTGAGGACAGGGAGTTGTTCTATAGATTCCGGCAAGATGGTAAGTAATGCTCTTTTTTTTTTCGAAACAAATGTCAGTGATTTTACGTTCCGTGGTTTACTAGCTATAGTATTGGGAGCAGGGATGACGCAGTGGTGAGAGCACTGGCCTCCCACCAATGTGGCCCGGGTTCTATTCCGACCCGGGGCCATATGTGGGTTGAGTTTGTTGTTGGTTCTTGTCCTTGTTCCAAGGGTTTTTCTCCCTCCACAAAAACCAACACTTCCAAATTCCAATTTGATCTGGAATCAGTGGGATCAAGAAGGACCACTTTATTATTAGCAGTACTTAGTAGTTTTCTTTTAACTGTTTGAACCCATATTTTGGAGCTGTACCACAACACTTCTGCAAACAAAATGGCTGCTTATTAAATCCAATGAAATTCCTTTCCACTTCTCAAGATGCACAAAGAGGACAGTGCAAATTCAAAGTAACACATTTTTGTCAACAGGGTTTTCACAATGGCACGTGAAACTGCAGTGTAGTCTATAGGGTAACTCAGAACAATGCTGATGGGAACAAAGGGTCTGACAATATTTTTGAACTTCTGTTTTAGATCCACCTCATTTGTCGCCGGCTGGTCCATCTGTAGCCTCACTCAAGAAAGACTGTGGCACAAAGTTTGGCCCAGCACAAAAGAAAGGGCTTCTGAAATGGCAACAGGCTTTTATAGTACTGAGACAAGGGGATGATACTCTCTATGAATTCAGAACTGACTTGGTATGTAGCAAGTACATAATGATTATGCTTCATACAAACTACAATCCCAGACAAAAATCTTGGGAAATTTTGCCCTTTGCGAAAAGGGACCTTACACACACAAGGTTGTAAAATGAGGAACCAACATTGATAGGGGGAAGGGGGGTTCCTAAATCAGTACAGTAAATGGCGATTGCTAAATTGAATTAGAAACTCTCTAATTGGGAATGTTTTTACAACCTTCCCAATTCTTTCTGTCTTGGGTTGTATAGATATCGGCCACATTCAAATGCTGTGTAGGATAACACCTCTGAAAATGGGCCATTTGAGAGGTGCGGTGGCCTAATGGTTAGCGCGCTGGATTCTGAATTGAGCAGTAAGTTAGTCAGTCAGTCTGTCAGTCAGTCAGTCAGTCAGTCAGTCAGTCAGTCAGTCAATCAGTGTGTTCTTGGCCAAGGCACTAAGTACTCGCATAGTACCTCTCTCCACTCAGGTGTACAAATGGGTACCATTAAATCTAATTTTGGGGTAACCCAGTGATGGACTAGCGCCCATGCAGAGTGGAGTAGCTGAAGTACTCTGTGTTGCTATGGAAACCATGAAAAGCTCTGGCAGTATGGGACATTTTGCCCTTATGCAGACAGTTTTTTATCTCCAATAAAAAAGGTCCTCGTGAGAGGTGCACTAACCATTAGGTTACCATGCTACTAAGTCTCCCTCCCAACTTTGGATACATATTTTTTTTAGAAAAACCTGATGTTTTCGTTCTTTCTCTTTATAGCACTCAACACCATCAAAGAAATATCCACTGAAAGAGGCCACAGTGAGATTAGACCAATCAGCAAAGTTTTGCCTGTTATTGGCATTTGCTGACATACAGAGGTCAGGTCAGTCCACATTTAATTTTTATCCAGCAAAATTCTGTAATCAAGGCTGGTGCTGGCCTAGGAGGGTTCCATCTCACTTATCTCCCTTTGCAAGCTCACTTCTTCCTCAACAAGAGAGTTGTGTAAGATTTGTCAAGAAAAAATTCCATACTGGTGACGTGGCTGTACAGAGATCTTTGTAGCGTCTCTGGATTGGTTGTTGCTCGGTTTTGAACTTTTGCATGCAAGCAATAACCAATCACAGTCTCTGTTGTCAGAGCTATTGGACTGAGAGAGAACGGTACTTCTCACTATCTTGTAGTTAAATTTTCTAATGATTGCAAGCATTTTAAAAAATTTGGTAAGGGAAATCTGTAAGAGAACTCCCTGCTCCTTACCCCCCCCCCCCCACATCCCCCAACACCTGCACCCATACCCGCTCTGAGAGTAGTTTGTCCTCTACACATTAAAACAAAGTGTCCATTGTAAGAATCTTCTGAGTAAGAAAATGAGTTAAGAAAGACATGGATAGGTCTTTTTTCCCCGTTGTCGAAAGATTCTTTCTTCCCTTTTTTTAGGGAACTCTTCTTGTGCGATATGAAGGCTCAGTATCTGTTATTAATGCAGAATTATTTTCTTCAAATATCAGACTTGCGACTTGCATTTAGTTCTGATGAAGAGCAATTATCATGGTTGAAAGCTTTTGAGCAGTCAGGAGCCGTCACTGGCCAAACTGAAGAGGTAAGGGAGCTTGATACAGGCTATGCCCAGTGACAGCCCAGATTCTTAGTAAAGGAACACTCTGATACCATAAAATTCCGGTTATAAGCCCTGGCCTTATACAACTAATCGTAAGAGGTTTTGGGTGGGCTTATGAACAGAGGGGCTTATATCCGGGGGGACTTATAAGCGGACGAGCCACAACAGTGTTAACTAAAATACGTTTTTAAGATGGGCCTATAATCAGCGGGGCTTATGAGCGGGCGGGCTTATAATCGAAATTTTACGGTATGCTTCAAAAGATGCCCAATATAAGAGATTATACAATAACTGAGAGAATTCTCGCACGCTCATTAGACGAAAGTCGTGGTCAATGAGAGTATTAACCATGAAAATGGCGTACCCTGTAACCTGTCAATTGCCGGCTGCAACTCTTCCATAAAACAAAGTCAGGCGATTTGTGAAACGTCATCTGAAACATTTGGGCAAATTTCCCCCAAATTTGTTGTCTTCAAGTGGAAAAAATGTGACTTTACTTACAAGTTGTTGCATGCGCATGCGATTTCTTTCTAATTTTTCATCTAATTCACTGACCTTTTACAATTTAAATTATATTTGATTCATTTGTTTAGGAGGTGGAAGACCAAGTAAAAAATGCCGAGTCCATTTTTGAATTCAGTGCAAAGGACATTAACGGAAATGTTGTGTCACTTGAAAAATACAGGTTAGGCATTTAATCCTTTTACTCGTTCTGCAGTGAGTTTTTACACTAACACATGTATGATTGTTTTTAGGGGATATGTGACTCTCATTGTCAATGTAGCCTCCTTCTGAGGTTTAACACAGAAGAACTACACGCAGCTGGTGGAACTGCACTCCACTTATGCTGCACGTGGTCTTCGCATTCTTGGGTTCCCGTGTAACCAGTTTGGAAAACAGGTATGACAAGTTTGTTTTTGATCTGCTTTGCAACCATTCGATATATTGTCACGCAACGATTGCGTGATGATTCTATAAGAATGACAGTCATTGTTATGTTGCTACTGACGTTCCAAAACATTTTCCAATAGATTCAGAATTAGCCAATGCAAGAAAAACATGAACTTGCACGCACTGTTAGACTGAAAGCCAATAGATAACATCTTCCGTGTTTCTATCGTGGTATAGAGACATCATGAGTGGACGTTTGGAAAACGAAAAATGTTTTGGGAACATGATCTTTAGATGAATGTTTCCACAGCTATTTTGAGATCTCCTAAACGTTTTGTTTGTGCGATCAATATGGCGATAGTCTGCGCTAGTTCTGTGCTTGGAAAGAGTTAAGAAAAAAGCTCTCTGCGTTTCAGTTAATAGGACAGCCTGACAAGATGTTGGAGTAACCTGTAATATACCAGTTTCCCATCCAGGGGGAGTAGTAATACTTTTAGGCGCCGTCCACACTGACCCAGGTAAATTTGAAAACGCCGCGTAAAATGTTTTCAGTCCACATTAACCCGGGTAAATTTAAAACGATACCCACTTTGGGGAGCGGTTTTGAAAAGTACCGTTTTCGGTGACCAAAAACACCGTTTCAGTGTGGACGGTTGGCCTATTCCGGTAAAAAAAGATGCGTTTTTAAATTTACCCGGGTCAGGGTGGACGGGGCCTTAGTTGGTTCATGCTACAGAAATCGGAGTTAAAGCGTTTACCTTTTGAGCTACTGTGCTCCAAAAAGACTTAAAGTACTTTTACAAGTATATTCGCATCGAGTTCAAGACTAGAATCATCTCAGGTAACGTGAACTGCCCTAAACTATCGTCCATTATTTTCATTCATATAGGAACCCGACCCTGAGCCAGTGATCAAGCAGTTTGCTGAGCGGTATGGCGTACAGTTTGATATGTTCTCCAAGATAAACGTCAATGGCGCGAACGCCTTGCCCTTGTACAAATACCTTAAGAGTCAACTAAAAGGAACTCTGGGAAGGTAAATAGCGTTTGCAGACAGATGTTTCTCTTCGCGCGCAATTTTTCCCTCGCTCGAGAGTCGTCTGAGATTTGATACGAAAAATTCCAATCTGATGACGTAGCTCTACAGAGATCAATGTAGTGTCCCTGATTGGTTGTTGCTAGGTTTTGAATTTTTGCGCGCAAGTAATAGCCAATCAGAGGCACTACATGGATCTCTGTAGGCCTACGTCATCAGTATGGAATTTTTCGGGTCGAAATCTCAATAGTCCTGGACCGAGCAAAAATTGGTTGTGCGAAGAGAGAGGTCGATTTTGTGTACAGTGTGCGTACAATGCTGCAATGTGTCTAGTTCTCCTTGTTCGTCATTTAAACCCATACAAGTTTCAGATTAGGGAAAGTTGATTATAAAGCACACAAAACGTCACCCATTTTTTTCTATATAAGTTTATTGTCTGAAGTGTTCGTTTCGTTTCCTTTCATTCTCAGCTTTATCAAGTGGAATTTTGGAAAGGTTAGTACAGTTGAGTAATTAGCCGTTATTAACGTCTCAACATGGAAAAAATGCAATTACAGTTAACTCTCACTATAACGGACACCTTCGGGACCACAACTTGGTGTCCGTAATTGAGGAAGTCCGTAGTAGTGGGAGTTTTTTTTCAGTAATTCTTATTCGCCGGGACTTCAACTCCTGTCCGTAATAACGAGGTGTCCACAAGGCGGGAGTTGACAGCTCTAACTGCTCTCTTAGAAAATGTACATCCGTGACAAAGAAATAAAATACCAAAATAGAACTAAACAACGTTGGGAGCGGCTTTTCCTGTACTGTCTTTAAGAGGGTGACGTCTTTATCATCAAATATGAAGACCCTTCGTGAATACCTGGAGTTGTAAATAAATCGCAGTCTTGATTGTTTCGAGCGTCAGCTTTGCATCGTAGCAAAATTCAACTGTAAATTAATCTTAAGTTATCGGCGGTCCATTTAACTTAGCAAATCCGAATTTTTGTTGAGTGGGTGGGGCGAGACGTTCAATACAATAAAAGCAGGTACATGGGCCGGCCTGCAAGCTGTCGGGCAAAACCGAGTTTGTTCATTCATAGCCTAGTGCATGTACAAGAGTAAAACCTCTCTCAGACTTCAACTTCTTGCATTTCCTTTTTTAGTTCTTATGTGATCGTGATGGGAAACCCGTGAAGCGATATGCACCGTCAGTTCAGCCATTGGTAAGTCGATCTTTTCGTATAATCAGTTCATGTCAGGCATTAAAATCCATAGACAACAGTAATCCTTAGGAATTTGCCGGAAATTTGTCACATTTGAACCCAAGTAACATATATATCTTAGCTCCCACGAATCTCCTCTATCTCAGTGGTAGAGTGTCCGACTGGTGTGCAGGGCATCGATTCGACTCCTGCTGTGAAATCTCGGAATTTCCTTTTCCGAGTAGCTTGGGTAGAATGTTTTTGGAACCAAACGGAGGCTATTGTCCTCATTGTCCATCATATATTCTAACAAAAGACCGCTCTGTTTAAAAATCGTGCGTTCAGTCCTTGTCGGAATTGTTCAATTCTATTGAGTTTGAAATTTATTTTAGACGAGAATTGAATGCATGGAACGTAATGTACGCAAATTTTGAAAACTAGGGGCTATCTCTTGGGGGATATCTTCGGATACACGGTATAAAACCCCAGGTTTGGCCGAGGTTTAAAAAGTGTTTAATGGTGTTAACTAACCTGAACAAAACAGCCGGCGACTCCAAAGCTTGCCAACAGTCGGTCAATATTTTGGCTAACAGTTGGCCGATGTGTTTGTCTAAACAGTCTTTATCTTGACTGTGATACGTAAAAGGAAAAGGAAAAAAACAATTGAATTGTTTGCTTTTACTTTTTAGGACATTGCGAAGGACATTGAAGCTCTTTTAAAATTATAATTTTCCAAGATAAACTCAAAACATCTGAAGTATATAATATATTTTTAATAGTATAGTATTATTAGTATATAGAAATTTTAAACGACAGTTTGTTAGTGCCATTCCATGTAGATTATGATATCAGATGATTTACTTCAAAGTACTGTATTAATATATTTAATAAGGAAGAGTAATTTTATCTGCACTCATTAAAAAGTATATTTAATAGTGATGAACAACTTTTAAACTTCGCTTATAAAAATAGCAGCAACGCATAATTTGACTGACTGACTGACTGACTGACTGACTGACTGACTGACTGACTGACTGACTGACTGACTGACCTCATAGCAGTAAGTTTAAAACTTAGAAAAGAACAAAATTTTTAACATGTGATCATCTAGTTGTATTTTGAATAACCAAGAAATTAATATATAGTTTTAGATAACATAGTTATTTAGGAATAACAAAATCAATTTTTATTAGTGTATAATTGTTCAAAAAAAGTAAATCGTTGTGTGTGTACACAAGCTAGATTGTAAAACCTCTTATATGACGACAGACCTATAAACTATGTTAATGTAGACGGGTTTTGTCCGATGAGTGCAGGACGGGAGGGACCTGGTTCGAGTCTGAACCTACGATCTAGTTGTTACACTTTCAGCGGTCGACTGCTGTTTGTTCTGAGTTGTAAACTTTAATCTGGAATAAAAAAAGGCAGAAACTTACACTCTGTTCTGTTTATACAAAACGAAATCTCTACTGTTATAACAAATTGCCGTTTTGTTGTTTAAAATGTAATTGTTTTTTGTAACTATCCTTATCGGGCCCATGAGGACTCTTGAGGCCGGCCAGAAAATTGCGCCATCCATCCCGGTCTGCCGCCGATGCGACAGCAGCCCCCCACGAATACCATCCCAGCCGGTTTCTTTCTGTCTCCACGTTTTTCTCGGCCGGCCTCGCCTCCTTTTACCTCCAGGTGCCCACGTTAGCGCAGTCCTCGAGATGTTGGCTGGACTTGTCCGCAATACGTGCCCTATCCATCGCCATCTTCTCACTCGTATGAGGACTGATGACGGTGTACTCACTGTTGCTTCATATAGCTCTTCGTTGCTCAGATGTTCAAAATACTGAGCTTTTAATTATTGCACGAAAAAAATAACAATCAACAATTTTGGGTCCAATAAAAATAGGAGAAACCGTATGGCATAAGAGACTTAGTCTGACTATGTCACGGATTTTAACAGATTTTTGAACAGCCAAAATTTATATATGTGTCGTAGGAAACTTAAATATGATGCTCCAGTTGTTGTCAAGACAAAATGATTTTCGCAAAATGTTAGCGATTGCCATTAACTTTTAACCCGAAGATTCCAAGTAAAGTCTGTTAAATCTCTTTTTGAGCCAAGTAATCCACAAGCAGTGATCAGGTCGTCGCCTATTTCTAGTTTCCGCAGCATGAAACGATAAAGGCCAGTCAAAACGAAGAAACATGTTTCCTTAATTGTTTCCTCGATTTGCCATGTTTCCATGCCGTGCGGAAACACGGAATGTTTATACCTTGTAGCAGAAGCAAATTTTGCTTCTTGAAAACAAAATTGACGCCGGAAACAATGCTTCCTATGTGGCAAAACTGGGAAACGTTGGGGAAACATGCGCATGCTGTGAGTGTTTGTGGAAACATGTTTCCTTACTTGACCAGGCCTTATGTATGGGATCGATGGACGGGATGCTACCCGCCCGCCTGCCCGTTTGACCGTCCGTACCACTGGGTAAAGAGAGGCAGTGTGATAGTAAAGCGATCTAATAAACACCCACTCTCAAATAAACGCCTCGTATCTAATAAACGCCTCCCCTGACTTGTAAAATTTGTATTAGACGCCCCCCTCTTACAAACGCCCCGTGTCCAATAGACGCCCCCTAAGAATGGCCTCGAAAACCCAGGAAACGATCCATGAAGTAAAATTACGCAATTTGTTTAGTTTTGCTTGACTCGAACATCGAAAAGGCCAACGATGCCAACATGTTTGACCCCGATAAAGACATCTTTTGGCTTCGCATTAGCGCACATTAGATTAGTCTCCCATTCGCACTCTGTTTTCTATCTTATTACCCGAGCAAAATACGCCTCTCTCTAATAAACGCCTCATATCTATTTAACGCCCCCCTCAGGACCCCTAAAATTTAATTAAAATTTAATAGACGCCCCGGGTGTTTATTAGATCATTTACGGTAACGCACTAACCACATGTTTGGCCACCGCGCTTCTCACCAAGAATCCAGAAGATCACTATAATGTTCAAAGGTTCCAAAATTTGCCCGAAAGTTTACAAAGATTACCGATGATTCCCGGCCAAAGATTACCAGACCTGAAGATTGTTGGAGATTGAATTTGATCCGTGGGGGCTTGTTATTTCCAATGATTCTCTAACGATTATTTCCAGCCCCTATGTCCCATGCCGTTCAGAGGCGTAGCCGGCTTTCTGAAGAGTTGTAGGCCTGGGTGCTTCTAGAGCTAGGGAGGGTTCGGGGTTATGTTCTCGATAAAGGCTCTCAGGCCTCTCAAAAGTGCAATTCGGCAGCCCCGAAATATTGGCCTTTCATCACCGAGAATTGGATAGATAGATAGATAGATATTTTATTGATATTCTTACATGACAGTCTAAAAACTGAATTGCGTAAAAATTTACAGAGATAAATTATTAAAAATACAACTATTAAAATCTATTATAACTATATTAAAAATACAACTATTAAAATTTATTATAACTATATTATTATAACTATATTAAAAATTTGGCCGGCAATTTTCACTCGCTGCTAAAAGCAATTTTCTTCAACGGCACATGTCTACAACAATGTGTCCACAACATTGTATCCCGTTAAAGATGAGATGTTCAACATGACACGAGCATGGGACAAAGAAAAGAAAAATTCTGAGGTTGGGCGTTTATTTACTACAAACTTGATGATTTCGACATTGCTGATCCTAGCAGTACAGTATACAGGACGCGTGTCACATATCAACCTAGTAAATGGCCCAGCTCGCAGCGAGTCTCTCGTAGCTCAGTTGGTTAGAGCGTAAGGGCAGCTAAAATCATCCATAGGCTACCATGGGACATATCAGATCAAGATGCCCTAGAAGCAACTGGATGGGAGCCACTATCATTTCAATATAAAAAGAAATTACTTATCCTTATGTACAAAGTAAATAGTAACATTACCCCAGATAAAATTTCAAACCTCTTTAGTATAGCTAATCCACACTATAATCTTAGAAATAGTAATCACTTTGTACTACCGAGATTCAACATGGACACTGGCAGAAACTCTCTACGATATAGAGGTCCTCTAGCGTGGGACCTCACATCAACCTCACTCAAAGAGTCCCCGTCCCTAAACAACTTTAAGAAGCTCTTAAAACAGCTCCGCCACAAGCACACTATCAAGAACATAAGCTTTCTGAAGGAAGCTTGCATGATCGCAAATAAAAATCAAGAATACATATATATTTAATAAAGTAGCATATTTTTAATAAAGTAGTTTTAATTATATCCGTCAATTATATCTGTTAATTATATTTATTATATTTATATTTATACCCCTTACAATTTTAATTAGACCGTTTCTAACTTTATACTTTTTTTAATTTTTATAATAACTATTTTAATTAGATTAATGTAGGTCCACATCAGGCTCTGGCTGCCTGTAGTTTTTTAACCTATTTCAAATAAAGTATGTATGTATGTATGTATGTATGTATGTATGTATGTATGTAGCGCCCAACCGGTATCTGGGAGGCCATGGTTCGATTCCCGTCGGGGACTCAGATTTTTTCTTTGTCCCATGCTCGTGTCATGTTAAACATCTCATCTTTATTATTTATCACCGAGCTTGAAATTTACCATCTTTATTATTTACTATTGTATCCTTGTTTGCCACTTCCTTGAAAGATATTTGAAATCTACATTCAGTCCGCGCGGTTGTCTGGTTCCCAGTTTGAAGATGAGTCCCATTTCCTGACGTTTTCGTTGTTTTGTTCTCATCGCAAATCATGATGCCACGGACTTATGCATCTTGAAAGTCATAAGTGTGGCAAATTGTTTTAAAATGCTCTGCGACAGGAAAGCCTGGTAGGTTCTTCTCGATGCTGAGAAGATGCTCAACGAAGACATCAGAGCCATGGCATTTGTGAAATTATTTTGTCCCTTTGAAGTCCTTTTGTTGACGCCAGGACTTTTCGCTTCATGCTATATGAAGTAACATTATGCAGCTGTTGATCGCGGGCTCATTCACAAACTGAACGAAGCCAAGCGGACGAAAGGAACATCACATCGATTTTGGAGAGATTTTCGCGATTTTGTGAATCAAATTGTTCGATCTGAAAATCCTAAGAGACCTTTTCCTTGAAAATGGATGATACAGAGTTAACTTACAAGTTCTGGAGAATCCGTAAAACTGTTATGCAGGTATGATTGAAAATATTTTTACAATAAGCGTCTGATATGTTTCCACGTGCGATGGAATTGGAAGACGTCAAATTTAAGGCTTATTGCATGGGAAGTTTTCAAATGATAGTCTGTTTTTAATTCAGCAAGTGAGTGATTTGTTTTTTTTTTTAACAAGAAGGGTTTGCACTGTAAATCTTTATTAAAAGATCGCCTGTTGTTGCAATCAACGGGAGTGCTGCGAACTCTTGTCGAAATGCAACTGAACTTGTTTGCAAGGGAATTTTAAGCTTAAAATTTATGTAATTTGTGTTTTAGATGTGTCATGACAGAGGTTATCTTGTCACACAAGATGAATTGGATCAAACTCTGGATCAATTCAAGGATCAGTTTGGTGACAGACCAAGGTTATAATTATTATAACTTAACTTAATTCTAGTGTTTTGCATTCAACCACTTTGTATAAGCTGGGCTTAAACTTACACAACAGCTGATGTGAGGCATTGAGAGTCGCCGGGTCAAAGTTCTTGCCTTTGTTTGACTGCCATCTCTCATGCGCTCTTATTGACTTTCATTAACTCTTGTCACAATAGCCTGGTTCAGACGAATGCCGTTCACCTCGCCACCAACCAACTCGCCACCAAGCAAAGTCACCTCAGCTCATGGATTAACGAACGAGGAATACACCAGCTTTGGTGGCGAGTTCGTTGGTAGCGAGATTCCCTGGTGGCGAGGTGATTATATCGCGTCACACCTGTGAGATTACCACAAGCATAAGCACAAGCATGACCACGATGAAATTTATTTTTACTTGCGATCAATCTTGTCTCAAAAGTCCGCAATCCCTCTGGTCTGCACCAGAGATTGAGGCCTCTGGCTGGTCCTGATTTGTGAGCATGTGCAGTAAAGGTGGCCATCACACAGCGGTCAAACGCAGCGCGCGTGTGCAGTTCCTGTGTAGTTCCCGCCAAAATTTTCCATACAAAGTCTTCGAAGTCTTCTTTCGAAAACTTTCGCTTTAAAGCCAAAAGTTAACGCCGTCCCTGGAAAGTTAAGGTTTATACGCCGCTTATGGATTGGAAATTTGATAATTCATCTTCACTGAGTGTCCCAGCTTGAACTGTTCTTTCACCGTACTATTACTTTAACAATTTCTTACAAAAGTTTGCCCACTTTCAAGTCGAAAGTTCGAGGCGGCGAAGACCGGATGTGATGTCAACTTTTGCGTTTGACCGTTGTGAAGGTGGCCATAAGGAACATAAGGAATGAGAACACTTGAATTTTTTTTAAATTTGGTGCAATTATGATTTTGATGAAAAAAAGGCATTGTGGCCTAATGGACTGGACTTCAGATCTAGCAGTCCAGGTTCGATCCATGTCTGGGGTCACTGTGTTGTGTTCTTATAAATTTGGCATGACACTACAGCAGGAGGCAGCCTGGCCGAGTGGTTAGAGCGCCGGACTTGAAATCTGGAGGTCCCGGGTTCAAGTCCCGTTTCTGACCACTATCTGGATTTGTTCTCGGTTGCCCCCGAGCTCAAATCCTCGGTCATGCTTGTAAATAGCCAACTGGTCTGCCTCCTGCCAGTTGGGATTTTTAACCATGTTTGTTTATTTAATATATTATATTTGTTTCATATACACGGCCCCACAAGCTTCTAGCTTTAAACACAAACCATGTATCAGGGCTGGAAATAACGGCTGGTCAACGGACAATGTCCGGTCTGATTAGGGATTTGACCGGTCAAACTTTCCACTTGCCGGTCATGTTGACCGGTCACATTCAATTATATTGAAGTAAACTAAAGTTTTCATGCTGTTCAGTTGTTTTCTATAAGTAGGCACATCGCTTAATTGTGGAACTTTGACCTGAAATGATCTGTAACTGTTGCATTGAAAAAGACATCGGCGTTCTCACACAACCGGTCTAGACGGTCTCATATTCTTTATTCCGTAATTTTCAAGTTCTCCATTTCCTCTTGCATTTAAAATAGCTCTAAATCTCAGAAATAAAAAGTGTAATTTAAAGAAGATACAATTAAAACAATATTTCACATCTTTGCACGTTTTATAGTGTGTTATTTGCTGTAACATTTCCGCAGTGTTACGTGAGGCGAACGTAGCAGTAAGAACCCAATTGTTTACATTGAATAATTTCATGTCTATAAATACTACAAGCAGTTGGATGAAAAAATGAAAAAGCCTCTTGTTTTCGTGAATGAGAACAACTCTCAAATAGTAAATACACAGAAAATAACAATCAGATCAGAACTCAAAAATTATAAGAGCGAGTTTTTATTCTAATGTCTCAACTATTTTTATTTGCATGTTCAAATTTATGCAAATTTCGTGTGAAATGTAATTTGATTTACACTGTCTTGTTTTTCATGTTCATGAATGGTGAAAACAAAACTTTTTTTAAAGAAAGTTGTATTTTCATGAATGAAAAATTTTATGCAAATTTCGTGTGAAATGTAATTTGATTTACACTGTCTTGCTTTTCATGTTCATGTCGAATGGTGAAAACAAAACTTTTTTTAAAGAAAGTTGTATTTTCATGAATGAAACACTGTTTCACTTGAATTTAAAAGTCAATTGCTGACTACAATGTAATTTAATTTCTATTTTTCAAAGTTTTTTTGTAACATGAAACGAATGATGTGATTTTGCAAGTGTCTCACGTCTGGCTCATAATTTGTATTTGTCTGAATCGCTAAACTTAACAAATGGGACATTACTTTTCAATGCTTGGGGCCATGGGTTATAAGCCCTTTTTAGATTAACAATGATTTGTACAATAACAAAATCTGTGGTCTCCTTTTTGGAACTTTTGCAAAATCTTATTTTAGACACAGGTGTCGCCTCCGGATTTTTTTCATGAAAAGATGTAGATTTCACGTTGCGTTTTGCATCTATTAAAATAAACAACCAGCAAGAATAAGAACATTTTCAACAGGTTCAAAAAAAAGGTTGGCTTTTTAATACTTTAGGTGTGGGGGTTAATATTGTGTATTTAATTAGATACAACGTCATGTTGTGTTTGACCGGCCAGAAACGAGGTATGACCGAGCTAAAATTTATTTGGCCGGACATCTTGACCGGTGATCATGTGGCCGTTATTTCCAGCCCTGTGTATAAATAAAGTTGCTTTACCTTTACCTTTTTTTTACACTACTCTCGCAGTGCCTCTCTTCACCCAGGTGTGTTAATGGGTCCTGGCCAATTTTATGCTGGGGGGAGGGGGGAACCCTGTATTGAACTGCAATAGACATGTAGAATGTGCTGTCAGTAACCAATCAGATGGTACAAAATGTACGTCAAACCAAAGGGATAATAATTTATATTTCGAGTTAGGTTTGTATATCATTCATTGGTTTCCATTGCAACGCAATAACACTCCACAAAAAATTTAAGTGTTCACGCTTTTGTGATTTGTGCCCTTACCAGTCTTGTGTTCTCCATTTTGCATTTCAGTGAAGGAAGACCAGCAAGAAGTGATTTATCAATTTTGGTGGCTCACAATGATGATCCAACAGGTACATGCATCAGTCAGTCAATCAATCAATCAATCAGTCAAACTTTGTTCAATTTAGAAAGATCCCAACAATTAAAGGGATTATGTCATGTTATGGTCAAAACTTTCCGAATTTAGTGGAAGGCAGTATCTGTGAACATATAGAGGAAGATGTAACCATATTTTGTGGACAGAAATCATGCTATGGCTAAAAATATTGATTTTTTGAAGACGTACGGAAACAATTTTGAAAACGTTTGCCTAACGTCTTCAAATTCAGGGTTCAAAATAGCAGCCGGCTGTCGGCGGTAGCCGGCACTTTGACGACACTTGCCGGCTACTACCGAAGAAATAGAATATCATGCCTTGATCGGCCGACTGAAATCAAAGTTGCTGGAATGTTGAAGTAAACATTTCATATCAGACAATAAAGCAGCTACAGGGCTAGAGAGTGCGACTTACTGCATTAATGCGACCAAAATTTCATCTTTGGCGACTAAAACGTTTGGTTTTACGGTTTTACATGTACGACTTCATTTCTGTGTTAAGGTGAATAACGGGCTGCCCCACCTTCTCAGGTATTGTGTCCCTCCAGAAAAGTATATTGGAAGATCTTATTTACTTCTCAAACACTCAAAATAAGAAAAGAAGTCACATTTCTCCAATCCATTCTTTTGAAATGCCGTAAAACATTCCATCACTTCGGAAAGCTTGCAGAGGGCTGACTGTGTTTGAAATCGCCCCAGAATACATTGCAAACCTATGGTACGTCCTATGGGTACGTCATGTATGCAAATGGATTGTGTCCCTTGAAAATGCATGGCTCTTTTAACAGCCGGGAAAAAATGAGCCTTGACAAAAAAAGCCGACAAATTCAGGCTAAAAACGAAATTTTATTTTGAACCCTGAAATTGCAATCTGTTTCCATCCGCGCCATTCGCAGCCAATAATATAATGCTAGTTAACAGTTTCAGTGTTCTAATATAGCAATTTTTAATAAAAATGGACTATTATTTTCAGATTTTATGCGACACAGATTTTATGCAGTTCAAAAATCTGGTAAAATCCATGACATAGTCGGGTCCCTTTAAATAAAACCTTGTCGATTATTACTTTTGTGTGTTGCAGATCAGATGTTTGTATTTTTCCCTGACGAACCTAAAGTTGGAATAAAAACAATTAAACAGTGAGTAAAACAGTTTACAATAACTGTAATATTACTCTTCCTCCTGGAAGCTAACATTTTCAAAGAATGATTCGTTGATGTGTTACATGCATACCCAGGAGGAGGGGGGAGGGTACTCTGAATTTCATGTGACGGGGATGATCGAATGGGGGCAAAAATCAAGACCCAAAAAAATCCCTAGGGCTTCCAACAAAACCCCAAAAAATCCCTGGACCAAAAAAACAACCCCCCAAAAAATTCCATGCCAAATTTCTGACCCATTAAATTTTTCAGAAAGGGGGAATCATCTGAAGATATAACACAAAGAAGAACATTAGATTGAAACACTTTCAGAGTTTGTACTTTATTTACAGAACTATGCAGCCAAGGCACTACCACGAATATTTAGATTGTTTTTAATACCCAAAAAATCCCTACTTAAATCAAGCCACCCAAAAAAAATTTTGCCAAATTTTCCCACCCAAAAAATTCCCTGAATTGAAAATTTCAGGCCCAAAAAAAATCCTTCAATCATCCCCGTCATTTGAAATTCCGAGTACCCCCCTGTGCATGCATATTTTATTATTACATGAAAATGCACCCTAGTTATGTGGGACATTAATGTTAGGACATTTAGCACAATTCTGGGCCAAATGACTGCTAGCCCCCCTTACCCCCAAACAATGTTGGGAATTGACCATCCCACACACCAAGATCAGGGCATATATGTTTGTCAACGTTGCTTGGACGGAGGGGGGTTAAGAAATGAACAAGAACAGTGTAAGAAGAAAAACAGTAAGGTTATTTGGTATGATTAAGAGAATGCCTTCATAAGTGTCTCAAGTATTTTTACTTCCATTGTAGGTTAAGATTTTTTTTTAAAAAAAGTTTTACAGGAAAAAACAAATTCACAATTACTGACTCTAGAACTTGTGTTATTAATAGTATACTTAGTGAGGATAATCCTTGTGAGGGATTTTTTTTGCAAATTTTATCTTAAATTATTCATGACAAAAAGTCTTGCAAGCTTTTAGGGTAGCATGTATTTCAAGCAAATGGTACTTGTGCAGGCCATTTAGTTTCTTTTTCTGAGTCCTGCGGTTTACATAGAGGATAATACATTGTTGCACATAGATATGAAATTTATCTTCGAGTGTTCAAATTGATAGCTCACAAACGAGTGCAGCGAAGGAGTGAGATATCGAGATATCAGTTTTGAACACGAGAAGATAAATTTCATATCTCCAAGCAATCATGTATTATTCTGTTAATTATATAAACCTACTAATTACGATGTTTTTGACAATTTTCTGAAGATTTTCGAAGATTTTCAAAATGTTGTCCGAAGGTCATACAAATGATTCCGAACATTTTCCGAAAATTTCCGAAGATTTCTGAAGATTACCGAAGGAAGATCCAAAGATGATTCAACTTCATATCGATAAACTTTGGCTCATTGAGCATTGAAACATGGCCGCTGAAACTCTGCGAGTTGATTGGTCAAAAATGATATCACACATGTGTGGTCAGTGGATACCATTTTTATCTACCACTCGCTATACCACTGCAGTTTATATAATAAAAAAATAATAATCTCATGGCAGGTATTGTAACAGAATGCAGGAGGAAAATATCAACAGAGCAATAATAGTTGTGCAAATGGGTATGACGCCATCGGCAAAACAGGTGAGAAAAAAATTAAAGGTTGAGTCTTCAAAATGCTAAAAATTGCTTCAAAATGTACATTACATGAAAGCTCAGATTAATGAGCATTGCTAGAATCTGAGACCACAGTTTGAAAATTTTATAGCTGCTTAAAATTCGTGGGAGATGCAGTGTTCCATTGATAAGTGTTACCGGCCTAGGGGGGTACTCAGGATTTTAAATGACAGGGATGGTAGAAGGATTTTTTTGGGTTTGAAAGGTTTGATTCCAGGATTTTTTTGAGTAGGAAAATTTGATAAGTATTTTTTTTTAAAGTAGGGATTTTTTGGTTATTTAAAATGAACTTAAGATTTGTGGTTCTGCAAATAAAGTACAAACAAATGTGTTTAGCTGTTAACTGTTTTTTGGGGGTTAATTTTTTGGTTAGGGGATTTTTTTGGGTTTTGGTGGAAGCCCTAGGGTTACCGGTAAGATAAGATAAGATACTTAATTTACCCACATTTCACGGATGAGTACAAAGCTTGTTAAAACGTGAATGTGCATAATTAAAAGGTAAGAAATGAATGAAAAACAATAAATTCTACTACTAAATACGGCTAATAAATTCTTAGTTCAACGTAAGCTTAGCTGAATCTCAAAAAATTTAATATGATAATCCATTTAATAAAGCTACTGGGTTGGTAGAGGCACTGTGATAATATTTAGGATACAACACAATGACGCTGGGATCTCAAAATTCGTAACAATTTATTGTGCATTTTCATGTAGACCCAATGCATGTATCCATGGCCACCACTATTTTTAAAGTGTTACCAGCATTTCAAGAAACTTGACCAGACAAGAGAAAACATAGGCAGCCATTTTGCATAATTTTATAAGGTCTATTGTACAATTTAAAATTACATGAACATACAGTACAACAATAATTCTTATATCTCTTTGTTTTCTCAGGCATTAGTTGACTTAGCGCCAAAATACATCTTGGAACAATTTATGGAGGCAGAACTCATGGTAAACATCACAGAACATGAGGTGAGTGAGCCTTTCAGATGTACATGTTTCCCTTCCCACTGTGTGCAAACCCCTTTCTTGAAAACCTCCCAGTGAAGTTTACTCCAAAAGTAAATTGTACATGGTGGGTCCTCAAGGGGGGGGGTCCTAAATCCCATTTCCCAGGCTATTTTTGGCTCAAATCCCAGTCCCAGCTATGACATTTTTGGTAAATCCCAGTGAATTGAGTGAATGAAAAATCTGGGCTTGAACGCACTATATGTGCAGTAATTGTGTTGTTTTAATTGTCCTAAATCACATTTTTGTTTCTGTTAGTTAACAATGCTGTTGAGTACATTACTTTTCATTTATTCATTTGTTTGTTTGCCTTAAAGGGAATTAGAAATAAATCGATATTTACTGATTTACTGAGCCTTTCTCAAAATACAACTACTCGTTCGATTACCCTGACTGACAACGACTTACTATCACTTCCTTTGAACATTTCCATTTGTTCGTGAGTCCGGAGAACGAATGGTGCCTTGTGTGGATTTCCTGGCAAATCCCAGTTTCCATTTTACCCCTTCAGGACCCTCTATACATACAGTGGAATTCTGCTTTTTTCAAACTTGCAATGGAAACAAAATTGGCTTGAGAAACTGGGAGTTTGAGACATGAGGGTAAAATTGCACTGTTCGACTTACTCCGAGTTATCGGGAGGTTTCGAGAAATCATGGGTTAGAGAAACCTGGATTTCACTTAACACCGGTAGTTTCGAGATTCTAAAATAGATTAAGAAAAACAGTTTAATTAAACTTTTTTTTTTGTACAAATTTAGAAAGAACCAAACCGTGAGCATTGGATAAAAACCTTTGTTGCACCGAGGGGCATACAGAGAATTTTTTTTTCAGCTATTAACTGCATATTTACCTGCATATTTTCTTTTATTCCCTTTGTTTTAGCTCATTCCAGAACACGTCCTCATGACACCAGATGAAAAGGCAGAGCTTCTTCAGAGATAGTATCCTTATTACTACAGTGATACAACATAAATACTAGACTTTTCTCTGGAGGAACTTGATGTACAGTAAATTAATAACTGGGAGGCGCAGTGGCCTAATGGTTAGCACGCCAGACTCTGGAGCGAATGTTTGGGGTTCATGTTCTGGCCGGGTCACTGTGTTGTGTTCTTGGGCAAGACACTTTACTCTCATAGTGCCTCTCTTCACCCAGGTGTATAAATGGGTACCGGCAAAATAATGCTGGGGGGTACCCTGCGGTGGACTAGCATCCCATCCAGGGGGGGAGTAGAAATACTCCTAGCTGCTTAATGCTAAGGAAACCGGGATAAGCTCCGGCAGTATGCGCCACTTTGGCTCGAAGCTGCCCTTTTATTTAAATTAATAACTGTTTATTACAAGCCTGGCATACATATGCATGTAAACGTTAAACGCTTTTCATTTGTACGGAGAAAAGTAAGTTAGTTGTTTTGGTGAAAAATCAAATGGAACGGTCCTTCGCACTGGACGATTTTCGAAAAAAAAATGGCATACCTTCAGAGGTATTCCTCTTTTCTCGTTTTTAAGGGAATGCTTGGAATATCACTGTACCATTTTTGCTTTTTCACACTATTACCTTACTCTTCAGTGAAAATATGCGGCTGTTCCAGTGGGATATTTATGTATCAGTCAATTCCAAGACCGCCCATCCCCCCGAGCATACCCCGGACATTTGACTTGAGGTTAACTCCGTATAGTGGAGCATTTGACGCAAAACTTCGCCCACCGGGTCGGGTATTTGACCATCGAAAAACGTTAGTCAGTCGTCTCATGCTAAAGGGTTTCGTCCTGGTTTCATAATCCATTCAATCACTACAACACGAATGTTTACAGAACACCTGTCAATTCACAATTTCAACTCTGTTTTGCTTTGATAGCTTTTTGCCTTTGTTGTGTTGATTCATTGTCAGTAGAGATTTTATTCTAATGTTTGTTTAATATAGCTAAGCTAGAAAAAGCGTTTTCAAGCTAGATGGAGCAAAAGTAACATCGGCGTTTTCTTTCTTTCCTCTTTAAAATCTGGAAAGTGTGGGGAGATTTGACCCTCTTTGAAGAACTAACCGATGGGGCATTTGACCATGTAAGCTGTCAACATAGTGGGGAATTTGACCAAAAATTTTCAAAAAAGTAAATGCCCGGGGGTTTGCCCGGTGGGGAGCATGGGCGGTTTTGGAATTGACTGATACATTAATGGAGCTGCCCTTTCCACTGGAAATTTTTTTAATAGTTCACACTCGTTTCGTGCCTTTGTGTGTGTTGAAAAATCGTACTGTTCCATTTGCCAGAAAATTCTTACCGGTTTCTACATGCAAATGGAAAGCGCTCGTTAACTTCTATAATTCCAAGTGGAAGTGTTTTGGACTCTTGTTGTTTGTACATGCAGTCCTTAACTGAACTTTTAGTAAACTCAAGGAGCATCAACTTCCTCGTATCCAGTCCGGCGATCCGGTAGCGCGGTATTTTGGACTTAAAAGAGGGCAGGTGAGTTGGGGACGAGAGACATTGACAATTTTGACTGTGGAAAATGCTGGTATTGCATATAATAGGTGAAAGGGTCAACACATCAATCAGCGCAATGCAAAAAATATGAGCCATGTTTCTTTGTCAAACCGATGAGAACTGCAATATTAGCTATTCTGAAGAACTGGAGGGCAAAATTGTCTCTCATTTTGTTTTCAGCTCGGTGAAACAAGTGTTTAGTAAAAACTGTTCATCCTAACAGCTTTTCAAAACCCATAAATAGAGCAGTTTTCGATTGAGTGTCGTAAAACCAAAACCAAAGTAACTACTATGGCCAATAACAAAGGACGTAGCGCAACTCATTGTCCAATCAAAACTCGAAGCAATTACACGAAGCGCGGGAAAACTTGAGCGAGCAAGTCACAATTGGTTTTGGTTTAACTTCTGATTGGTTGAGAAATTGGCTCGAGATTTTTAAGCCAATCACTGAGAGTAGTAATGCAAAACAAAAGTAAACGCAAATAGCTTTCGACACTCAAGTGAAAATTGCTCTAGCTGCTTTTAGTGGTTATTTTGATATTTCATTAATTTTGGTGGCCATTTTCTTGTGTAAATTTGACTAAAATCCGTGACACAGTTCCAGTTGATTTCAGTTTACTTTGGCCGCCCGCTTTGCGAAGTTTGTTGGGAAATTGGAAACTTTGTTATTAATTTGCGAATTACATTGCGAGTAAGCGAATCAAATTGCAAACTACAAAACACAATTCCCAAGATATCGCCATGACTTCCAAGCAACATGTCTTGTTTCTCCTCAAATAGCAAACTTGAGAAGTTCATTTGGGCCAAAGTTGGGAATTTTGTATTGAAGTTTGCAATTTGATTCGCTAACTCACAACGTAATTGGCAAGTTCGGAACAAAGTTTCCAATTTCCCAACGAACTTCGCAAAGCGGGCGGCCAAAGTAAGCTTAAAACAACTGTAATAGCCGGGCGTTTTATGTCATAAAAATAAATAATGCTGACTTCTGGACATTTTTGCCCCACAGGTTGTAAAGATCATTCGTCCTAGTGAGACAGCCGGGCGATACATCACTTACAGACTCGTAGTTTAAAGGGAAAGAGCGACAAAATGACAACCAAGTTTATAAGCTTCTTATCAGTAAAGGATTGGTATGGCCATTGGATTTTATTTATTCTTATCGTTTTTTGTGTCGTGGAGTAACACGTGTCGCTTTCGGCAAATCGTCGGAGTACCCGAGAAGTTTCCGATTCTCGCCCAATCAGAAATAAGTATGAGTAATTCGAAAGTTGTGACGTCAGCATGTCGCCATCGGAATTCGTCATGTAACATAGCAACAACAATGTCAAATTTCGCGGGTTCAAGCAACTCTTGGCACGGGAATTCTACGGAAAAATATGCCCGTTTTGCTCATTTGTTCAGCTGTTCGTGGTGTTATTCAGGGGCAATCTAACAACGAATCTTGGCTTTTGTTCGTAACAATGGACGAAGATACATTTAACTGGACTGATGGAGCTTTTAATGGAACTGAGTTTGAAAATTCCCCTTGTGGAGTGTTTGTGGTCTCTTTTTGTCGAATGGCTTTCAAGCAAGTGGAGCTGGAAGGATAGATGAAGCCAAGGCCGTGCGCAAGTGATTGGGAGTGACCCTTCACTTCAGACAAAGCGACATGACTTTGTGTTTCAAGCAAACAGTAGAATGTGTTTTCGGTTCCTGGTGGACTCAGTTGTTGTTTAATAAACATTTTTTATAACTTCTGGAATCTTTATAAATTTTTCTTGCGGTCTCAGGGTCTACGAATTAGTACATTTTGTCCACCTCCCCCCTCCCAAAAAAGCTTTTCTTTTCCTGAACACAGCATGTGGCAGCTTATTCCAGAGACGAAGGAAAGGTCAAATTACCTGGGGCGAAGTTAAATTGTGCGCTCTTTACCCAGATAACAGAACAATCTTTATAGCTGGCGATTCTTTGACTTAGAACCCTACTCAGTGACAGACGAAACTAGTTTCCATTAACTTACATCCAGAATTGGTTAATTTTCTTTGGCAAATTCCCGTCGCTTGCGCTCTATATATTCCTTGAAGTTTTCGCGCCCTTTCCGTGCTGTTGGTGCTGATAAGAGTTTGATTACAAAGCAATTCTCTACCTTTTCATTACGGAGGGAACTCCAAAACTCGACACCAGGGTTTTGAAGATTGTCCGCGCAACCGCGATCTTGTATGAACGAGAATTCCTTGGTAACCACTTAGGGTGACCATATCTGCAACCGTTATTCTGCCACACAACGCTTTACCACTGTTGGGGACGCGTTGTGTGACGAACCACGTATAGCGTAACGGGTTCGGATACAAGGACATCGTGACAAACGTTGCAAGCTGCTGTAAAATACCGAAAGTAAGCCTTGGACTTGTTTTAACTTTATTTTTGCTCAAACGGTTTCCGGAGGGCTAAATATTGGAAGAATTCTTGCATTTCAAAAGTCATGCTTTGCTACTAAGTGGAAAGAAATTTTGCGTCCGAGAATTGTAATTTTTTTGTGCCTATAAAATGGCGCTTGGTAAAACTAAGCACAACGATATGAAGCCCAAATAAACTCGAGAGTATCTAAGCACAGTAAAATTTGTTAAACCAGGAGCCCATTGCCCGGAGCGTGCACTTTCCGTATATTTGTGACGGGTTTTGAGGAGTTATTTTAAGCTAAGCTTTTCCCACGCCGAAAATTACTGCTTCCGGCGAAGTCAGCTAATACTTTGCAAGGAAATGCTGAAATCATCGCTTGAAATGCTGTCAGAACACTCTGAAATAGTTTCCTCGCATTTATTGATTTATTCCCAAGTGGACGAGGGGCTTTAGTTACCTATCAACAGTCCATTACGAAATCACTTGTGATTGGCTCTCCGAAACCAATTCGCGGGAAAATCTTATCCAAAAATAACTTAACTTGTGAAAACGCCGTTTCAAAGACGCAGTATAGTCAGGGTATGAAATAAAAAAAAGAATAAAAAGCCTGGAGTAGACAGCAGGAGTGAAGTGAGTGGGTGGGGGAGGGGGGGAGGGGGGAGTTGGTGAACCTTGTCCATAGACCGATTATGCGACGCCGCGGGGGGATGGAGGATTTTATTTTCAGACGATTTACGGATAACGGTATTGTGGTTCCATTCAACCATGACAACGCGACTATCGTTGATTTCTATGTATATTTCATTCACCTTCACACAAAGAGACAATACTCTACACACGGACGTTATCTTTGAAAACATTTTTTTAATTTAAACCACTCCAAATGGCACACTGATTAACTGAAACGGTAAACAGCGCCCCAAAGCAACAATTTGTTTTTGTATTTCAAGTTTAGAGGCGAAATGAAACAACGAAACAAATTCTTCATAATTTTGCCTTGTAAATATACAATTTTGTCTTAATCGCCTATCGCAACGCAATAATATCTCATCTCTTTTTTTAGCTCAATTGTGAATGTTCATTTTCATAAATAATTTATATTTCAAACTTTGTTCCTAGTAACAGAGTTATCCGAATGTCTCATTGACTAACTGCATAAGCTTTTTCTTCCCTTTATACAAAATCTTCATGTTGTTAATTAGCGCTTGGAAACGTCTATTTCCGTCGGCCGCGAGTAGAAAAGTCTCTTGGGCTTTGCTCAAGAATGTCACAAAATCCATGTAATGTTTTGGGCTGATGTGGTTCAGCCTGCTATGAGCAGTGTTCACATATGCGCTAATGGTAGCCTCCATAAGTTGCCTCAGAGGCTCATCTTCACACTTGAGCCCGCAGTTATCTTTCAGAAAGTACTGCCCGTTATTCTGGGCCTCATCAGCGGCAGCTTTCGCAAGGGTACATCGGAAGAGCAGATCTGACAGCACCGTGGGACAGTGGACCGCTTTGATGATGAGCGGAATGATCTGTGTGAGCTCGTTGTAGCCTAAAGCCTGGGACAGAGCGCATGCCCAGTGGATGTCTCCAATTGAGGGATGGCTGTCTTGGTTGTAGGCCAGGGTGAAGTGTTTCATGGCAAGAGTAGCAAGTTTGAAAGCTCTTTGAGGGTAACCACGGTAATCCATATAGCGCGCAATGGCGAAGAGTTGTGTAGGAGGTATCACCGCTGCTGACTCGACAACCAGGTGGTAGGCTGCCTCAAAAGCAACAGGGTTCTTCTCGCAGAGTGTTAGGGTGGAGAGGGAGCACCGCTGTGGATCCCGGCTGGCGCACTGCAGGGCCAACGCTCGTGCGCAGCACAGAAGCGCTTCTTTCTCGATTACTGTGAGTTCAAGGCGTGACGCTGTAGCGGGCGCCATGACTGTGGTCGCCACCAATGACGTCGCTTCTGTTGGAGTGAACAGCGTGCTCCAGTTCTTCATCACGTGACTGAGAGCTGACGTGCCTGATTCCACTGCACATTCTATCAGCCACTGCACCATCTCGCGTCGTCGCCAGTTGTGAGTGTTGAGGGTCATACGCAACACTTTGAGTCCCAGTTCCATCGCGAAGTGAAGCATGTCATTGTCACGTGATTCTGACGTCTCACCGCTGGACAGTTTGAACGCGTCCTGCGCGAGACGGAAGAGCTGAGGTGCAGAGTGCATGTGGTGTTGAGAGGCTTCTAGAATAGCTGTTAATCGTTCAGCAGAGTTTTTAGCAGCGTTGAGCAAGCGCGAGGCGAGCTCACACTGCTGTGATTGCAAGTGTCCCAAAGTGTACAAACGAGTGGTCCTGTAAGGGCCCACCAGGGGTATCTCCTCATCCGCAATGTCCCCTGTGACGTCATCCAACGCCAAGAAACGCATCGCTCGAAGGCCAAGCTTGAAAGCAAGGTCTAAATCCTTGTTCACAAATTTACTGAACAAAAACCGCGCAAACGTGTGCATCGGAATGCTGTTTTTCTGTACGCCGAGTCCCAGGCTGCTGAAAGGCCCGCTCTTCAACAAAAGTTCAGTCTGTGATTTTAGGACAGGGTAAAGAAGGTCATTAAATTTCAGAAGATTTAGCTGTGCTATAAGATGTTCCTCCTGTCGACAAGCTTTGTCCTGGGCATAGAATCCCACGGGGATTGTCCGCTGTTGCCCAAGCCCCATAAGCGCGACTTCAAGAGCTAATGTCAAGTAAGTGTCATTTCCGGTCCCGCATTTCGGAAGTGGAATGTTTGTAAATGTTTTCTTATCAAGAAGTTCTGGGTCATCCTTCATCTCTGAATCACTTTCTTGAGGGCCAATTGCTTCCTCTATAAGTGCATCATAGAGCACAACAATGGGATCAAGTTGATGGCCAATCCAGCCCTCTATAAACTCATCTTTGTCTGTACTTTCGTCGCAAAGTTTCTCTGCAATGTCCTCCTCGGCAAACTTCTCTAACAGTTCTTCCATCTCGTAGACTTTTTCCAACTGTTCTTCTTTCATACCACGTGCTACTGCAACAGCCAACCGCAGGGCTTCTTGAGGGTAACCATGAGCCCGCAGTGCATCTACACGAGCAGCGGCCATTGGCACGTCCTCTGTTAGAACAAAAGGCGAAAATTGTTTGGTTATACGAAAAGACGATAAAATTCAAACTTTTTAGTTGTACGTATTCATCGACTCAAAAAGATGGTTCTTACGATTTAGCCTGTGGGTGAAACCCTTGTGTGTGACCATTCAAACGAAATCTATTGAGCAGCACTTTCATGTGGTACTGTTTATTATGCTGTACAAAGTGGTTCTAACTTTGAGGTCTTTGGATGAAACCCTTATGTGTGATCAATCAAATCAAAGCTGCTGAGCAGTATTTTCATGTGGTGCTGTGTTTTAGATTTGGTAGCACGCAAAGTTATTGGCATTAATTCCTCACCTTTCCACGTGAGACATTCGCTTTCTCTATCGTCTCCATCACGTCCAACGATACATTTCAAGTTGTAGTCATCCCAGTCCAAATCACAAGCTTGTATTGCTCTGAAAAACACTGTACGGCGCGGACACGTCTGCTCTTCTACTTCGTCGTTCTCGTCTGCGCTTTGAGCATCCGGGTTTTCTAACGGGCAAACTTCTTGTTGGCTCCAGGTTTCTAGCTGTTGTTTCCACGCGGCCTTTTCCGCACGAGTGCTGTCTGGGTTTAACACTACACACACCCACAATGCACCGAGTTGGTCCCACAGTTGGCGACACTTGTCATTCATTGACGTGCCTTGTTCTTTCCATATTTGGAGTCTTGGGTCGGCAAGGAACTGCTCTGTGATGAGTCTGAGCATGCGTGAGCCATTGTTGTCATGGACACGAAGCATTTCTCGTACCTACAGGAAAAAAAAAACACAAGCGAATCTTATTTGACAGCTCCTGGAAGAGATTGTAAAAGCTTTGAAAACTAAGGGAGGCTTTCCTCTTTCTGAAATCATTGTAGTATAGTAAAAATAAAAGGAATGCAAGCAGCGAAGAACCAAAAAAGTGCTGACAAATACGAGAAAAAACAGAAAGAAATTCTATAAATAATCGAATTGTTCGAAGTGGTACTTAAATTTACTGTCTATTTTCCTTGTTTGTTTGTGTCAAATGCGTTAGTATTGCTTTGTTTTCGGGCTGGAGTTGATTCTCGGGTGTTGTTAAACAATCACAAATGTTCCTTACCTTGGCGAACATAGATAACAGATGTTTTCCACTTCCATAATAGCCTCCTTGAGAAAGGTAATTCCTAACTTGTTGCCTGACTTGTTCAGCGTCTAAATGCCAACAACTCTCGTCTTCTGCACCGGCGCCCGCGGTGGGATCAGGCGCACCCGGTAAGCGGTTGATCTCCGAAGTCTTGAGCAAAATCTCGTCGGCCAATCGCTGCGCAGTCGGCAAAACTTCTGTGTGATGTTCTGTTATAAGATACTGCAAGAGTTTTTGAAGTTGTTCGCGGTTCATTTGAAGCAATGTCTCTGAGATAGGTACACGTAAAGTGACTTTGTCTGGGTTACGAATTCGGAAAAGAGAAAGAGCGACTACATGAGGACACCATAAAATGTCTTTGTTTCCGCAAGTGCAGGAGACCTCGGTTATTTTGCACCTATCAAATCCAACAGACACATTGTATTCTTCTTGCTGAGTGCCGTATCTCGTATCTTCTTGTTCCACGACTTTTCCACTGAGTTGAAAACCTGAAATAAGATTATCAGAGAAAAGAGTGTTATTTCCAATTCCTAAGGAATCTATCGTACAGGAATTTGACCCCAAGTCAACCCCAATATGCCGCAGTTTTGATTCAATTCGGCTAAACCATTTTCTCCACTAATGCAAATCAGCCATTCAGTCTGGTATTAACATTTCTTTGACATTTTTTTTCGCTTTTCTTTGTCAGCGCGGAATTCAATTAAAACGTGATTATTCAACTAACAGACCCCCGTCTCCACTCTAACAAATTTTGCGCGAGGATCATTAGAGAAGCAATGGACATCTGGTTCTCACTTTTTCGCTAATCATCAATTTTCACATCGTGTACACCGCAATTTTCGCCTCTGGCCGTGAAAACGCCTTCAACACTAAAGCTGAACTTCTATGCAAATGTTAATGTCGAAATCTTTGATGGAAAACTTGTAGACATTTTAGAGAACTAAATTTCTTTCTTTGCATTCCAGAAACGGAACCAACGATGTACTGTATAACTTTAGAGTGTAACACATAGTCAAAGGATTGAGAGAAAAAAAGGAGCCCATTGCAGTTCTAGACTTTGCCTTTGATTTAATGGCGGTCATGTTTAGCCTTTCGCTGTTGTTTAAAGGATTAGAAAATGGGCGTTTTTTTCGGTTCGGTTTTCGCACCTAGAAACTAATGTATTCCTGTCTTCGGTCTTACCATCAACATGAATTAGGCTAAAAAAAATGGAGGGTTTGTTCTTGTCCATTTTCACGTTGTTGTCGCGATTCGCCTCTTACTGAGAAAACGCCTAGAGCTGTAGCGAATGGTTAAATCTTCGACCGAAATCTCGCTTGCTGGGCTAAAAATCTCTTGACTGCGTTCTAAAACGACCCCGCAAAACACTTTCATGTACCACTGATACAATACTTTCTAGTTGCAAGAACACCTCTACTCTTCAAAGAGAGTTTTAAAGCAGTATCCTGACTGAAAAGTGTCTGATTGCAAATTTAGAGTTTGGCTTTGCAGTAACAGCAAAATCATTTAGCTTTTAGATCTTGTTGAAAGATTACTCAGGGAGAGAAGTTAGAATTGTGTTTTCAGTTCGGTTTTTGCACGGCTGGTCTTAGTAAACGGCCTCTAATCAGCAAGTTCAGACGGATATCCTACACTGTCCTGCACAGAACCTCTATAGAGCACTCATATTTCAAACAGGGCGTTTCCAAAAGGAATAGAACCAACCCATTTGACCGTACGGAACTACGGTCAAAGAGCTCTATAAAAGCGTGGAAAATTGATCTAAATGATTTCTAAGCGTAGCACCGGATATTTGACAAAATACAGTAAAGAATCGGAGCTACAGAAATTCACTGAAATTTCTCAACCATGGAGGCATAAACAAACCCTTCTTTAACCCTGTTTTAGGCTAAGAGTGGTAAAGAAGTGACTTAAAACTTAGCTAGAAAACAAGTTGAAGCAAAGGAACAAGCTTAAATTGATTGCGCGCCAAGATATACCCAGATATTCGCTCTGCTTACAGCTCAAAATAAACAAACGTAGTTTTTTTTTCTTGTAATTATAAAACAGTTGAAAGTCGAGCAGAACTACCGTTTAATAGCTTTTCTGAAAAGCTAAACATTAGCGTAGTTTATAAGGCAAAAACTGCGCACAGTCTCACAGTATATTTCACGAAGCGATTTAGCGTCTTCAATGTTTCAGATCCAAAAGCAATGAGCAAGAATATACTGTTTAACGAAAGCCATGTAAAATAACGAAAAAATGTGTGATTGTTTCAAGAAATCTACGAATTTAATGCAACAGTTTTAGGCGCCGTCCGATCGGTGCGGTGCGATTTGATCCGGGATAAGTATCTACAAAGTTAAAGAGAATCTGCGCGGATTTACGAATTATTTTCAAAGCAAGAGGAATGAAATATGAAAATCCACGTTCGGTGAGATCAAAAGTTGCTAACTTGTCCCTGTTTGTTCAAGCGAACTCTTTTTACCTCAATCTTAATGAGAAATTCAAACTTTGCAGGCGTTTTTACCTTATTCCAAAGCAAACGAGCAAATATTCCTGACTGAAAATTATGCGTACGGAAAAACAGTCTTAGTATAAAAATAGACATTGAAAGCTTTATAATGTTAAAATGAAAAATATGTATTACAAACTTGGCAGTTTCAAATCAGGTGAACTTTTTTCGACCGGTATAAGTTTTGGAAATTTAAGGTAACTTCGCCGGGTACAAGCAAGAAATTTGCAATCGTATTAAAGAGGAGCCGCGATATTCCAAGAAATCAAAATGCACTCTAAAAGCTGAAATAATTCAAGTAATATTCGAATCCGATAAATTTACACGAGTTGAAGCAAAAGTAGCAGATAAAACACAGATTTAATTTCACTGGTCGACACCAAATTTTCTGTCCCACGCGCTTTTAAAGGATGAATATTTCACGCACTCAATGAGAGCGCGAGAGTTTTAAAAATCCTGCGTTGTTCATAAAATTACGCGGTAGATCTTAAACAAGCTAAAAAAATAATCCCTTGCAAAGCTTCGATTCCGAAAGCGATAACAAATAACTTCCTTCGAAGCGGGATTTTGTTGGGTTATTGCGGAGTAAACAGATAGCGCTCTCTAAGGGTCATTCATTACTATTCTTCACAATCGATGGTAGACTTACTGGCGCTAGCGCTCCGTAGGGCGAAAAAACACATGAAATTAAGCACGGATACCCACGAATTCTATTGAAAACGCCTTAAAACTATTTTACTTCGCTTGATTTAAAACTTGTACAGCTTTCTAGCGATTCGACAGTGAAATAAAAAATTTTACTTCTCACTTCGCAACGGTACTGTCTGGGGACAGACTTAAGTTACAAAGGGGTACAACACAGAAAATTCGCTTACCGACTTGAAGCACATCGCTGACAGCATTTTCCTCCAGAAGAGCTAAACCTCTCTGAAATGGCAATCTTTTCGCGTCGTTGTGTGTTATCGTGGCGTGTAGCGACGAATACATACAAATGTCTCGCTCATTTCTCGGGAAAGACCAGTAAACTACCTTGAGTTGTACGGGCTCGGGTATAGGGGCGCTTTGCTCTTCTACGTGTTGGAAAGGAATATTTGCAGCAACGCATTGTGCGCTTAAATCCAGTAGCGATAATGGTCCACTTTGCTGTGCTTCTTTGTGAAGTTTTTGAAATTTTGTCGTTTCTCTACACGGAGACGATTCTCTAGGTCGTTTACGCGGACTGGCCATCGCAGCAAATGAATGTAGTTGGTCGCATGCGCCGGTAGCTCAAGTGTAAACAGTATCACAAGTGTTGAGAAAAAAAGGCTCCCCACGTAGACTCCCCTCTGGCTTTTTCAATGAGATGCGAGATAATTCACGTCGCCAAAATAAAACTTGTTTTCCACTTCGTCCAAGGAAAACAGCCAGCGTCAATTTCTGTGCTCACTTGAGGCCGGGGAAAAATCTGCCGGGACGAAACAAAGCAAACATAAGCGAAAATGTACAAATCGGTGTAGCGTATAGCTGCTTTATGGCCGTATCGCGGCACGCTGATCAAAAGCTCGGCTCTCCTTACCACGATTGGCAGCTGGAAACAGGTCCTCACCCCAGGGACTTTCTAGTGGCGCTGTTTTGTTGTGTTTGTGTTCTTTTTCGTTTAGGTAGGGGGGAACGAAATTCTGCGATCTTAACGCGTGTTTCAAGCTATTTTAAAGCCGCAACAAAGGCAGAGGCTCTTTGTATGTCAAATCTAGTGACATATCAAAACGCGACAAGGTTTACTTAAGATTTGCTATGCCTCACGTTCGGCTCCTAGATGGCGCAGACTGGCCGATAAACCGCTGTAACTGGCGACAGCCAGTCTGCGAACCCCCGGCACGTGTAGGCTTCAAGCGCGATGATTGACACTTCTCTATTATTAAACGTATAATTAAATTAATAGAAATTTACATTGCGGACGTTACGTCACGGAGTTGTGCGATTAAGGGGAACCTTGCTGAAGAAGACATCTTGGCGACGAGGAAAACTCCGCGGCTGGCAACGCGAAAATATCAAAGCAGACACTATTTAGGCCGAGATAAGTTCATAAAAATGCCAGATCAGTGGGGATTTTGTTGCTATCAGCGAATTAATGCCAGCGAGGGTCTTATTGTGTGACAGCCTAGTTGAAATTCATTCCATTTACTCGCCCCGGGAGAGTAGTGGTGTATTTTTATGGACGGCTCGGTGGCGCCAGAACACAATGCGGACCGCATATGCATTTCAAATTTTAATAACCCCGTGTTTTAAGCCCATATTTGTTTACTAGCCGCCGCGGAGTAGTTCGTTTGACGTCTTGGCTCTTCAGTTGTGTCGAAATAAGCGATCGTGTTTGTTCTTCGATGGGAAAATCGCAGCTAAATCTGCTGGGTTTTCACGCGAAATCGGCCGAAATCGGCGAGTTTTTGACGCCGGAAGTTTGTCGACAATCTGTCTACGAAGGCTTATAACAGAGCGATTAGTCATTGTGGGGTGCGCGAGGGTGTTTTGTGGCTCGGAGACACAGTGTCGCCAACGACAATGGAGGTCCAATTCGATCCAATGATTGGGGGTCTCGAGATAGCTAATGTTGAATTTGCAGTATTTTGAGAATTTATGGATAACCGATCTACTGATGGCTGGGAATATTAGCCTCCCCGCGTTGCTACGGTGGTCTGTGTTTAGAATGACAATTAAGTGAGTAAAAAATCTCCGTCTAATCGACTCGGTAATATTCAAGAGAGACTCACTTCGCAGGTACTCGCTTTTATCTTTCTACGACCTTTCAAAACGTTAATCCAACTTGATAGGTCCTTCTTGGAGCTCAGTGTCGAATCACCAAGGATTTAAGCGGTGCTTTTATGATTTAACTTAACTACAGTGGTCTTTATAAATCGTTTACCCGGTTTTCTTGTAAGACTTTTAAACGTCTCTCGCCAACTCGTCGCGAAAAATAAATTCCGTGCGTGTTTTTGGGAAGGAAACAAGAAATGTTGACCCGGGCAATTTCCCAAAACAACTTGAATATACCTCAAGATTTCCGGCCATATTTTAAAAGTCGAAGCTTGTATTTTGTGGACGTTAAAATCGTTTACGACACTTCCAAGTGGAGAACTTAAAATCTTGAAGAAGTTTTTAAGAAAGCATTCACGCAATGAACCGCGCGAGTTACGGAGTGTTGTGTTGAATCACACTTGTGTAAAATCCTTTAAGAATCTTGTGTCGGTTTTAAAGCTTCTAAAAAGCTATTTGTCGCATTTGCAGATAAACTCTGAGCTAAAACTTAACCGCTTGTAATTTGGCCCGTAAGAGAAATGTTACGTATTCGTCGAATATTTTCATGTTTAAATGCTACTTGATTTCCTTGTTTAGTTAAGTCAAATTTCTAGTAAAGTTTCGTTTTGAAAACGCGTAAAATGTCAGAACTCTGTAGAACTTAACTGCAAATTTTTCAATTTCGTTTTCATTGAAGCAGTTTTTTTCGATATGCAGGTAGATTTCAATTACATTAAGGAATAGAAAATATAAACATGCCCAAACATAAAGGAAATAGTTTGTTGACAACTTTCTCGATTTCGTGCAAAGGATATGAAACTCTTACCTTTTAAAGTTCTGCCTTTTGTAATATTGTAGTTTTAGCCTTTACGTCCTTTTCGTTTGATGCGTTTTTCTGTTTTTCATTTTTCAGGCAAGCTAAGCTCTGAGCAATGCTGTAACGGAGATTCCATGAATCGAAATAAAACTTTTCAAATTGTAATGAGTCTACGAGTCAATGTTATACGCTCAATTAGCCAAAGTCACGCATGAGTTCAAAGACGGATATACAAAATATAGACAAGAAAATTAGCGAAAAATGTGCAAAAAACTTCGCTGGTATTAACTGTGAAACTATTTTAGAAATACTTCTTGTAAAATTCGAGTTTATTCGAAGATTTTTGGCTATAGTTTTTGGGCGGGGACCATTAGTGATAATTTGAGGGCTGCGCTCAACATATACAGAAGTGTGTCGAGGACGAATTTACATTACACAAGCTTACGAAGATTTATAATCTGGATTTCTTTCCAAGCAAGAAGTCGCAATTTTGTCATGAAGGGGTCATCTAATGCTCTCAGATTTTTAGCCTGTTTATCTTGGCCTTCGCTTGTGGCAGAGATTATTTTTAGTTCAAGCTACGTTGATTTAATATATTTATATTTCATCGTGTGGGCAATGGAAACAATTCGACTATGACACGCTGACAGGATTTTTGTAAGGTTGGCTATGAAAAGATCCGGTAAAATCCTATTCTTGTCAGTTCAGTTTTACAAAATACGCATTTCCTTATTTAAATACCAATTTCATTTTGGCGTCCAACGCCACAAGAACATATTTGGCTACGCTGTATTGCACGTGTAACTGTTAGTAATTATTTTGGACAAGGCCCAAATACCACTGATCCAAACAAAATGTAAGTTTACCGGAAAATATGCCTTATCCAGCATACCCTATCAGACATTATGGCGAGGGTCAGATAATCTTTCATTTGGCAACGCTTCCGATCCGAAAAGATGTACTTGTCCATTTCTTAACCCAATTTAAACAAATGGGGCCACAAAGTCGACCCAACGGAAAAATAAAACATCGGAAATTTTTGTAATAATTGATCCTAAATACAACAAATCATCTTTATCTCTTGGCTTCTCGTGTGAGTAGGCTCTGAAGAGTGAATCTCTTGTATTGTTGATAGATGTGAAGAATAAATTATGCATTTCTGAAACTCACACACACTGATATCTTTAATCAAGACTTCTATCTTGCTTAAGAGATTTTGATCGAGAAGTTTCCGTTTAAAATTCTTACTTTTTCCTAAAGGCAGGGAAAATTTTAACAAAATGTATTTCTTTCAAGCCGTATCGTGCGACGTATTATATTTTTTAGAAGAAAGTAATGCTCGCACGGTATTGCCAATGGAGCGAAAATTTTGCTGTAATTTTTTTTCTTTAAAGAAACTCTTAACTTTTGCCTTCTCGGACATCCGTGTCTTGGATATTTTGAAGTGTTTTTTTGTGGTGATGTCAAAGCGACGCTAATTCTTCCGTGAGGAAACCGTGCCTAGCCGCACTTTCTCTACAAAGAAACGAGCTATCGATTAAACTATAGCATGTATGAAAGCAATGCCTAGAGGCGATACAGCGACAAAAGAGCTATTACCGGATTGTCAAACGCTCGTTTTTCTATAGTAAGCCCCATTAGATCTTTGCGGGAAGTGAGCCATCTTTGTAATCCCCTTGGGTGTTTTTAAGCACATAGCGCGTTGTGAGACATTTGTTAGGCGATAAGTGGCTTAATACACGACCCGCGATGACAATATCTCTATTTATCCGCACATGTCAATGCAAGCAAGTTCAAGTAGGGCCAAAATGTGGTCTTTTGAACAATTGCGGGGGCTGTTTCAACATTGAATATGACAACAATGCGTCCCCAAACAATGTCAGGAAACGTGCTATTAACAAAATCACGGATCAACATGCCGTTGAAATAACCCCCTTGTTTGATCTTTCCCTGTACGAGCTAGACACTCTGGCGCTAAACTACTTAACGTGGACTCTGCTTGACATTCTTTTCAAATGGTCAAGGGCTTTATATATCGACGTCTTTATCCGAGCGTTTTAGAAATGAAATCTTTTACGCAAAGCGCGCCATTTTGAGCTGCGTTCACAAAAATAAACCAAAAAAATGCAGCAAATGCTGAAACACACGATCAGGTTTGGTGTTTGATTAATCCCTTGCCACGCAATTGTTTTGGCTGATAAAATTGTTTTGTTTATTTTTTGCTTTTTTGTTGGTGGGGGACGGGGGTGGGGGGCAGGTTTACTTGGTTTTCTAGTATTTCTACTTGAGTAGTGTCGGTTTTGAAAGCTGAGGGTTTTGTAAAACTGCCGTTTCACCCATGTACTAAAAAGCGTGAATTTGTACCCACAAACTTCGACCTAGACAAAAGGTAAAAAATCTGCTGAATATATACCGAATGCCTCACTTTTGTACATAAGTCTTTTAATATTGTTGTTTTTTCCAATATCTCGCTGTTGATTTTTAAACAAAGGATTTATACATTTTGGTCAAAATGCAGCCGGCAAGTCTCCCAGAAACTAACATCTTACATTTTTATGATTCGTGAAAAAGCCAGCTAAATGCAGGCGCGTGACACTGTAACATTTGAATGAATTTTTTACGGTCTTTAACGGCATGAATTAACTTTTTACTGCGAAACTTTTGCTTTGAACTATACAGCTAAATCCTGTCTCCAAGACGCCTCTTTTCTACGTGAAATATGTTGTTTGAAAAAAGGGCCGCTGGATTTAATAATAATATTTCAGTTATGTTTTGAACGTATTGTGTCTTATGGAAGACTTATGCCCGTTTCTTTCTTTGTTTTAAGTCACCAAGGAGATCTCATTTCTTATGGCATTTGCAAGTCAATTAAATCACGTAGAAACTCCCGGCTTTTTAGTTCTCTTTCCTCTTTCCCTAAAGCTATCTTTAAAAAAATCATAGAAAGTCTGAAATTAGTTCTTAACGCGAAAAAGGCTGATAAAGTGCCTGAGACCCTCGCAAGAGGGGCGAAACCTTAAATCCTGTAATTCTTTAATTGTCTATACCGCACCCGGCTCTTGCGAAATATCGCCAAAACACAGTCTTATAACTCACATCTTAATTTTTAAAACTTTAACCTTGACAGCGAATTAATTGCTATAATTACATACTCACCCACAGAAAAATTGATAAAAAACGACCTCGTCAGTCGAAACGTATCCAACAAAATTGAAATAGTCAGGAATTGTTGAAAGAGTTCTCTTGTGTCCAAACGATACTGACCAATTAACGAATCACTATCTCTACGTGCCTTTTTATCAACATTATTCGTATTATTTATTACAATCGATTACGTTTCGACATTCCCTGTATTCTTCTCCCAAAAACCCCCGCTGTGGTATTATTCCTCCCTCGATTACCAGTGTATTGTTTTAAGCGTTGCGCGCAAAAACCTCCGCCATCACGGCGACACCTTTTACCGCTGTTCTTTGGCGCGTTAATCCGTGGGGCGGCCCGATGACGTCATTACCCTGTGGTTATGACTGTTCCTTAGCATCAACAAGAGAAAATAAGGGAGCTGTCCCTAATTTTGTCGTGACTTCGACTAATTAGAAAAATGTGGAAAATTCCGCTTCCTTCGCTGAAACGTGCTCGCGCGGAAGTTTCTAACACCTTTCAAAGGTGTTGTCTGTGAAAACCGCCTCAACAAGTTTCCTTGTATAGTGGCTGACCAACTTTTAATTAAACAGGTTTCCTACGCGACGGTTATGCGTTGTACGACTTGCTAAACGGTCTTTTTTTCCCTGTTTTTTGAAAAGAGACAAGTGTGTAAAATTACTACTGAGCTAGACATGTGTCATGGGCTGGCCATGTGGGATAGTTATGCATTACGAGGTCTTACGAGTTCGGTTCGCTAGTCAGTATGATAAGCACGCGAGAAAAGACCGATTTAACAACAAAAGACCGTTCCACTTCTAGCTAAGGATCATAGGAGCTAAAGAGCTATTCGGTCCTTGCGCTTTAACCGCGGTTTCCGTCTGTAGCATGAAGCGACTAGAAGTATCGCCACTCCCCCTGGGTGGTATGCTAGTCCGTTGCAGGTTACACCCTATGCATTCTATCAGGTTGCTCCAACCATTTACTCTCGGTACCCCTTTATTTCTACTCCTTGGAGGAGCGATAGAGCATTGTAAGAATTAAGTGTCTTGCCCAAGAACACAACACAAGAAACACAGAGCTCGAGCCTTAACGTTTTGATCAGGGATCTAACGCAGTAATCGTTAGGCGACCGCGCTTCTAAGATTCGCAATACGTGATCTTCAAAAACTGCAAAGTCATTGTATAAAGAAACAACCTTTGTGAAACGGTACTTTTCTTAAGAAACTTGAGGCATTTTTGCATAAATAATCGTGGAATACGAGTCCCGGTTTTACCCGTTTTATTCAGAAAGCCGATTTTTTTCAAAAACTGCAAAGTCATTGTATAAAGGAACAAACTTTGTGGAACTCGTCTTTTCTAAAGAAACTAAAGGCTATTTTACATAAATAATCGATGAATACCCGAGTCCCGGACTTACAGACACTTTCAGATATTTTCAGCCCTAACCAATTCAGATATAACGAATACGGTATTGAAATTCTGCCCAACACGCACGCGCGCGGGTCTCTCGCGAAACATGTGATAAGATGCCCGCGAGACATACGGTGGGAACCCTTTAAAATGAACGAAGTTCCCGGTACAACGAACATTTCCCAAGTCCCCCGGGTTTCCCTGTGGATTGTTAGAGTGACTTTATGCACGTGTGCAAAGTTCTTGCAAACGGAAAAAAGCAACGTACGCGTACGTAACGACCACAAACTGAGAAGAGTCCAATAAAACATTAACCGACGCACGAGCTAAAAGGGGGTTGTTAGTAATCCACGTAACGGCGGAACGCGGAACGGCGTAACGGCGGAACGAGAAACGGCGTAACGAGATTTTTTTTCAGTTTTTTTTTTTTTACAAACTAACCAACAAACAAACATTAAATATATCTCACAAAATAAAGGGCATGTATATCTTCTTTATCCTTCGAGGTCAATCTAGAGCCAGCATGTCGAGTTTATTTCGAGTTAGGATTTCAAGGAGAAGCGCGGCCGGGCTTCGGACTTGCTCGCACCGATCGATCATGATCGAGACAATGAAACGAACAAAGTCAAAGCAAGTCAACAAAGCCGTTGACAAAAAAAAAATAGAAGGGCCTGAAAAGTTACTGATTTCGTAAGAGAAAAAAAAAAGAAATGAAAAGCCCACAAGTATTTTCAGTTGGTCACCCATCCAAGTGCTAACCCCGCTCAACAGGGCTTAACTTCGGCGATCGGACGAAAGCCGATGCTTTCCTTGTGGTATCAGTGTCAGACGAGACAAAGGGTTATAAGAATCATGAAAATAGTGAAAAAGGAATACCTTGTTTAAATGGATCTTATGGACAATTTGGCACTTTCCTGCTTAAACTGGACTAACTTTTATGAGCTGATTTACGCGCTTTCTGATACCACATGGAAAGCAACGGTTCTTGTCCGATCGCCGAAGTTAAGCCCTGTTGGGCAGGAATAGTACCCGGTACTTGGATGGGTGACCAACTGAAAATACCCCTTGTTGTGGGCTTTTCATTTCTGTTTTTTTTTTCTTACGAAATCAGTAACTTTTCAGGCCCTTCTATTTTTTTTTATCAACGGCTTTGTTGACTTGCTTTGACTTTGTTCGTTTCATTGTCTCGATCATGATCGATCGGCGAGCAAGTCCGAAGCCCGGCCGCGCTTCTCCTTGAAATCCTAACTCGAAATAAACTCGACATCCTGGCTCTAGATTGACCTCGAAGGATAAAGAAGATATACATGCCCTTTATTTTGTGAGATATATTTAATGTTTGTTTGTTGGTTAGTTTGTTAAAAAAAAAAAAAAAAAAAAAAAAAACTGAAAAAAAAAACTGAAAAAAAATCTCGTTACGCCGTTTCTCGTTCCGCCGTTCCGCCGTTCCGCGTTCCGCCGTTACGTGGATTACTAACAACCCTTCGAAGTCAACTGTCAAGATTTGTTTACATGGTACAACACAGGCTTATAAATAAACTTAAGCAATAGGGTGTTACCTCGTACGGAAAGCAAGCAGGGTCTTTAAATTTTTTAAAACATTGAGTTTATGCTTTTGCTTGCGTCGCGTATTCGTCAAACCGCGTGGCATATTCTTTGAAAATGCACGGAGCTATTCTGATGTAGTAGTTCTACCTATGTGCATTCGGATGAAATCGTAGTCTGACCATTCAATGAAAGCTATTGAGCAGTACTTTCATGTAGTACTGTTCATGTAGTACTGTTTTTTTTTTTATAATAATGTAAATAGTGTCCACAATTAGTTTTTTTAAGCTAAATACTTCAGACACTTTAATAAAGTATTTCATTCATTTTACACTAAACAAAGTGGTTCTAACTTTTAAGACTGCGGATGAAACCCTAGTGTGTGACCATTCTAATGAAAGCTATTGAGCAGTACTTTCATGTTTGACTAGTCGTCCCCACTTTTGTGGCTCGACCCAAAAATTACATACTGAAGAGGTAGCTCTACAGAGATCCTTGATTGGTCCGGATCGAGCGGTCCGAGTTCGAGCCCTGGCCGGGGTCACTTGTGTTGTGTTCTTGGGCAAGACACTTTACTCTCATAGTGCCTCTCTCCACCCAGGTGTATAAATGTCATTGTGTTGTGTTCTCTTATAGTGCCTCTCTCCAATCATGGGTACCGGCAAACTAATGCTGGGGGTAACACTGCGATGGACTGGCATCCCATCTATCGGGGAGTAGAGACACTCCTAGTTGCTTAATGCTACAGAAACTGGGATGAGCTCCGGCCTGTATGGGCCACTAGGCTCGACGCAGACTTTACCTTTACCTTTCGCTTTGATGGTTGACTGACAAGTGGGCGTTAGAATGGACAGGTCACGCCCTTTTTATAACGGAACTTTTTGTTTGGCTCTGGGGGAGTCCAAACCAGGTTTTCAGAAGTACAGAAGCAAAACAGCAAAACATTTGGGAAAGGATCACTTTACATCTGTTGCAAAAGCTCTTTAAACACCTGACGCGTTTAGCCGATAAATAATCGTTGAGATTTCTGCTAAAAAACAAAGTTTCTACCAGACTCGAAAAAAAAAAAAAAAACAGTTGGAGAAAGCATCGCTCATATGAGCGCAACTTGCATTTTAAGTGACCATTGTTAAAAGGAAATTTCACGGTCAAACAGTTGACCGCGGTCAAACGTCTCAGGCAGCTTTTCTTTCCATTTCGGCGTTTTTTGTTCATATTGAAGTGTTAGTATGAGCAAGGATAGATAAAAATAGTTGCTGAGTGTAAGCATAATCCCATTTCTTTAGGTAAACGGGTGTTTTTACTTTTTAAATGTTTCGCATCCGAACCAAAGTGCTTTGACAAATGGCGCCGACAAGTCCGCATATCGCTATTTTCAAACACGTAGGACCACGTAGAACTTTTTTAGTAAAGCTCCAAAAAACTTAGTAAACCCTAAGGATACCGGTAATGTATCGAACTTTGAACTGTGAAAACCTTATCTTTGCAGTACTTTTCTTATTTTTTGCATATTTCTGTCGTTTGACCGCGGTCGAGTCAAACAGGCGATTTGCTGTTACGCACAACGAGTTCCTATTAAAGGAACTTACGTAACTGTAAATCAGAAACTTAAATGGGGTTTCTGTGTAGATACAAAGATTTACTTTTCTGGTATCAATTTACTAAAGGCAGTGGCAAACGAGGACACATTGTTACTCGTGATGTTTCCTTGGGCGAGCGAAAAGGGAAACATTTGTCACGGACACAAAATGTTTCTGCATGAATTTGTTGCGCGCGCGGGAAAAACGGGAAACGTTTGTGTCCGCAACATTGTGTCTTCGTTTGCGACCCCTTTTTTTTAGTCCACGCCTATGCAAATACATTTGTGCAGATAAATTTAAAAACGCATCTTTTTTGGTCAAATTTATCCACATAAGTGCGGACTTGACCTTAGTCAATTCTGGCATTCGCGTTTAAGCAATTCGTAAATTTAAAATGATCGAATTTTTGTTTTCCAAACTGTCTCGAAGTATAACGGTACGAATTTTTAAATTGAAAAGCAAGACGGCTGAGTCAGCTGAGTTTTTACTCGCAAAGACTCGCAATGACACAGTGCCAAGATTTCTAGAATAGCATGAAGTTGAAATCAGTTAAAATAAAAATAGAAAAATAAGTTGAAAATCAGGAACGAGTACAAAAAAAAACAAATCCGTAGGAAGTTCCCCGTAGGGAGCTTAAACTTGGAGATTATCTAAGGCCTTAATATCATGGGCTCAAAGCCCGGCTCAAAGCTAGTAAAGATGCTCTAAATGACATGAACTAAAGTTCGAACCTACCAAATTCTTGACGCCATTTCCTCAGCTAATATCTGTTTCAGTTTATATCAACGTTGCTAAGTTCCAAGTTGCAAATCATTGGTTAATTGTTGTGCTTAATTTAACGAAATAAAACATTTTTCTAAGCCCCCGAGCTCGTACGTGAGACGATGCTAAGCGTAGGTGTTGGGAACCACGCTTAAAATTATCGCATTTCCGACAAAATTTGCGCAAGCAAAGGCTTCGTGGTGGTCTATTTTGATATTTTGCATTCTTTGCAACAGCCGTGTGGTAATATCTCTTTAAATTTGTTGGTGTTTTTTCCGACCTTTGCCAAATGTTTTACAACACACTCCAAGGCCAGACCAAGCCTTATAAGTGCTAGGCAAAAAATAGACTTTTAAAGGAATGGCATGGCTATATACCATCGACGAGAACTTTTCACGAGCAGAGCAACAGCGGAGAAGTTCAACATCACATAATATTACTGAGCCTACTATAGTTTATTTGTTTAAACTACTGTTTGTTTCTACGCTATTAAAATTTAGCAATGACTATCAAAGTTAAGGCGAAAGAAAAAAAAACTCCTTTTTAGACAATTGTTAGACGATTAAAAGTGGCGGCCTTTTTTTAACTCCAATAATTAACCTTGTAATTATGGCCTTCTCAGTAGCAAAGTCGAAATATGAGTATTGTTATGTAAAAACCAAACAATTCTTCAGTTATTTGTCCTTCTAGGAATTTCTTGCTTATTCACGGCAAAATCGCTTGTAGTTGCTATCAATTTTCTCTGTTTTTGCCACAATACTTAGAGAAGTCTTAGCGTTTGAATCCGTTTGCATCCGAAAACTGAACGAGTTGTATGGTACATAAGCGACCACGCAATACTGTCAATTTTCTCTTACTCAAAATAAAATTCCCTGACCTTGAAGAATTTTATTTTTCCCTGACCATTTCCTGAGATCTAGTAACCCTGGAAAAAAAGAAAAAAAAACTGGTCCATTTTGTAGGCTGTCTCCATGCATGGAAAAACCAGTCATTCTGACATACAGCAGATATTGCAGTTTGCCATTTTCACGAATACCCACAAAATCTTGCGAAAATGTGACTGTGACCTTTTCATTATTTCTGGGGGTTTAAAAATGTTGAAAAATGCGACTGCTTCAGCTAAGTAAAATTACATACTTATAACAAAAAAAATATTTCACTTACTATTTCGGTTGGGACAAAGGCATTCAGTGGAACATGTTGCTCCAAGCGGACAAATGAAAACGTTTTCCTCATTCACGAGATTACTTACTACCTATTCGTAATAAGAACTGAAGAACTTCACTGATTCTTATAACAATGTATAACAAATCACAGTGATATCTCTACCACTCAGTAAACAATAAAAGAATTCTTTGGAGCTTACTAACTGGGTAGTTGAAACTGATTAAGACGCAGAGAAGTGTTTTGACTAGACCCGATTTCAAAAATGTTATCTGGCAAAAACAATAAATAAACTTTATTGATCTGACCCGCAAAGATACGTTATCTACGCACTTGGCTATCAACTTAAATTTAGTTTATACCGGTGAAGTCTACTTCAAATAAACATAAAACTTCAAACTTTTGTGCATTGTTACATATTTTTTTAGAATTTGTTTATATCATGTTATTTAACTCGTTAGTTCCGGCATACTTTCATAGAGAATGTTTAATCTTAGCTTTGCAGAAGTGCTTTTGATTCTCATTTCAAATGGTGAATCTTAAATTTTGTTAGCCTGCGAATACAGCCGTCTCTCACGTTCCGATCCGCTTGCTGCGTTAGGGGCTAAAATTTTGTTTACTTTGCCTTAAACTGTTCATCAGATTTAAGAGTCCAGTATTGTGCGATGTTTCCGAATTGTTTGTGATTACGTTCGGTTGGGTAAATTTGTCGGTAGGGTAAGAGCGCCCAAACCAAGCAAACATCTCCAGGCTTGCAAATTTTGCCACACCTTAAAAAGGCAAATATAGTAGAAAAACTCAAACCTCCAGGGGAAACGAAAATTGCTTCGAGAAATCGGGAGATTCGAGAGATCGGGGGTAAAATTACAGAGAAGTAATATCCAAGGGAAACAGAAATTGATTCGAGAAATCGGAATTCTACTGTATCTCAAAATCGTCAGCAGTGAAATGCAAATTCAACTGTTACTCAAAAGAATTGATTAAGGTAACGTCGACCAGCATTTGTAGATTAGCAGCTAGCCCTGCGTGCAAGCCAGTAAAAAGTTATTCTGGTCAAAGCTGTAGAATCACCAATAGAGCAGTTTTCAATTGAGTGTCGTAAAACCAAAACCAAAGTAATTACTCTGGCCTATCACAAAGAACACAGACAATCCAGTGAACCAATCAAAACTCGAAGCAAATACATGTATCTGGCACGAAGCACGGGAAAACGTACGCGAGCTAGTCACGATTGGTTTTGGTTTTACTCCTGATTGGCTGAGAAAGTGGCGCGAGATTTTTAAGCCAATCACTAAGCGTAGTAATGCAAAACCAAAGCAAACGCAATTTACTTTCGACACTCAAGTGAAAACCGCTCTATTTTGCAACACCATCGAAATGCGTTACCTCCTCGGTGAATGAGTATTTTAGTAAATGTTTCCTGATATGTATTGTTTATTTTCAATTTCTAGCAAGGCGATTTATCACCGAAACTCGTTTACTAATTTTTAACTTTAAATTCTAGTTTTAAGATCACATGAAATCTTCAATATTTCTTATTTCTCTCAATTTTACTAATTCTTTGGGAAAACTATCTCCTCCCAAACATCCCCCAAAATCACCAAAAAAATCACAAAACACCGCAATACATAGGTTCGTGTGATGAGCAAAGGGTTTTTTAATTGCTCAAACGCGAACGAAATATTTGCATTTAACCCAAGTTAATCGGTGGATAAACGGCCTTCTTAAAGTTGCGATCACAAAGACCTTAGATCTGGTGAAAAGTCAGCTTTTTACGATTGAATGTCAGTTATGAAGGGTCTCTGCACATTATAAAGTACCCCAGGGTTAAAATTGACGAGATGTTTTTCTGCGCCACCTTTTTATTTCAATTTTTTAAATACCGGAAAATTCAGGAAATAAGACCCCACACCTTCCAAAAAATAATATGCCCCCCCAAACATCGGTCGCAAAGATCCTTTCGAAATTAAGCCCCCCCCCCCCCCCCCCCGAATGTAAGCCCATGGGCATATGTTTAGTTTAAGTTGGTAAAAAGACAACTTTTCCGATTATAAGGCCCTGCAACTCGTTGGGGGCCCCCCCCTGGGCCCCCCCCCCCCCCGCCTATTTTACAGCATGTTTTGAGAATGGTCAAAGCGACTCGACTGTAGGTCTTTTGGGTTTCGTGTTGCTATGTTACGAGAGTTTTTACTATGTGGTATTCCTGTATGTACTCAATAACTTCGGTGACAGTATTTTCTTGTCGTCTTGCATATTTGCCAACATTTTAATCATGTAAAACCCTGCACTGTGGGCAGAACTTTCTTTCTCAAGTATTGTACCGTTTCATGATCGATACATGCAGTATAACCCGGCTATAGCCCGCACTCAGTTTTGAAACTTCTGAAAATTAATAAATTTTTCATATGCCATTTTCATCATACACGCTACAAAGCTCTGCATCTTAGCTTTTAGGCCCGGGTCGCACTTGAGACAAACATTTGAAATGTTGCAAGATGTTGAGGACAATGTTTGTCTCGGAAGTTGTCCGAGACAATTTGAATTGTTGTATTTAGGGTCGTTCCGTTCCACAAATATTACCCGGACCTTCGTTAAAATCCCGGTGGATCCGAGTTTCCTATACACCCTGCAGATTGCACCGTATGTGTTGTCGAAGATAATATAAATATTAGGTCCTCTTGTGGGGCAGAGAACATTAAAAATTAGCTGCAAACTGCCCCTGTAAGCTGATATGTGTATTTTCTACGGAAACGTCTTTTAAAATCGGCCGGAATTTTACGCCGGGGGCCAGTAAATATTTGACTCTACGCTATACGTGTACCGGATAAACGAACACTTAAATTGAATCTTTTCAGCTTGGTGTTTTTTTTTCTATTTTGTCAGCTCAAGCCAAATATAAATATTTAGAAAAATCCTCGAGGTGGTCCAGTTTTTCCCAAAACCAAATTCTTCAGACATTACATGAGTATTCACTTGAATCGAGGCTACATTACATATATGGCTAATTAATGTTCTACTTACATTTTTTGTGCCGTTTCCTTGGCCACGTGAACTGTGTCTTTTACACTGTCAATAATATGCCACGAACGCCAAGGATTTCGTGCGATCTTATTTGTAATACTGCTCTATCTACTGACATTTCACTTATAGAACCGTCTTGGTTTTTCGCGTTGCTTTCGCCACTCAAACTGTTATTTATGCTTCCTTTTCAATATCTTTGCGGGGGTAAAAAGGCCCCCCTGACTTAAGAAAGCCTTCAAAATCGAAGCATTAAAACCCCCTACCTGGGGGGTAACAAATGATTTGAACCTCGCTCAGTTGCTAAACTGCTAATTACGCCATTTTTACAAAATGACTAATCGTAAAAAACACCTGTAATTATGAAAGCACTAAAACACTAGCCATGATGACCAAAATTCATGCAATGAAATTTCTCTGTATTGTGCGAAATGAAAGTGATAAACACACTAACTTCTTACAGTGGCATAATTAAAAATGCTTTCACCATTCAAATATTTTTAACAATGTGTCCTTACGCGAGCTTTTTCAAACGGGGTGACGGATTTTTAAGGAGAACATTAGACACCGAAATATTATCATTTGCATGTAAACCGTCTTTGTACGACGAAATTTACATATTGAAACTTTGAAATGCGTGTGTTACTGTACGAGTTTCATGTTTGTTTAAGCTCTGAAAATCTCCTTCGGGCGTTCTGAAAGATTACCAAAAACAGAGATTATGCTCTGCATCTTTCTGAAAGCGCTGACGAAAAAGTCAGCAATCGTTGAGAGCAGCTAACGACTTCTTAACGAGGTACCTGTACTTTTGACACGATACGCTGTGGTTACGCTGGAGTATCGAACCTGTTTTTTCTTTGTTTTTATTCATTCTCGATGGCTTAACTCGTGGACTTTATTCAGTAACAGCCGTGGCAATGCTCTGTTTGTTCGTCGGCTGTAAACCTTTTCTTTACATCAACGTATACCAGGCAAAAAAAATCAACATATACTCCGGCATTTTGCTACCACTGAAGACACGGAACGAAAGACATTTTATACGCGTTTAATGGGAATCGTGTTCGACCAATACTGCGAAGTAACAAAAACACGTTCTGTCACTGAATGGCTACTTAATATTAAAGCTCGCAGAAATAACACTGTTACAGATGGTTTATAAAAAGATTCTGCACAGAATTTTGGTCGCATGTGTCGATTTTTCTTGTTGAACATATTCGAAAAGCTAATTTAAAGCGGTTAAAATTGGATCCCGGAGTATGACCTTTATAGTGAAAACGCGTACGACTTTCACTATGAAATACGCCCTAATAAATCGTATACGCAGAGTTTATTTACAAATCGTTCGCTTAGAAATGAACATCCAAAACAAAATGTATTGTAAGGCCCAACAGAGCCGAGGGCATTTAACGTTGATGTTGAATTTTCAACGTGTAATTGTAATACAAAATTAATTCAAAAGATAAGACTTAAGAAAAAGCTTTACCTTCTTCCGGTATATGTGGTCGATGTTCTTTAACACGGTTCCTTCAGAGTTCACGAAGTCCAAAACGGTCGTTATGCCATCACGTATTTTGCTGGATTGTCGTCGCTCGTATTTTCAAGTTGAACATGTTGCTCTCTGTTGAACCTGGCGTTCACAACTGCTTTATATTCTTCTGCTAGACATTTCCCAAACACGAACAGCTGTTTCCATTAAGCCATTCTTTCTGGCCTTTTTAATTCATGCAAAATGACAGCTTTTCGCTCAAGGTCTTTCAAGACTGTATTGTTTTACAGGTCGAGTCAGTTTGCATAGTCGTCGAAACTGACACGAAATCGACGCGAAACTGACAGTACCCTTAGAGAGCAGAAGAGCGCGTGTCACGATAAATTTCACAAATTAAAATTAAAGCTAGAACGGACAAAACACAAGGAAATTTCCTTGATGGGATCCATAATCTACAATGAATTATACCACCATTAATTGCAAAGAAAATATTGGCCTTTACAGGGTACCAAAATATAAGCGCATAATCTTTGCCAAAATGAATTGTTACGACGGGTTGTGAAAAACGTTTCATCGCATGCGAGGTTTTTACCTGGTTTGGTTTTATATTTGAAGTTAAATTTTACGTCGAAGGCGATTCGTATTTGATTCTTTTAAATAAAAAAAATGCTCTGTAAATATATATCTGCATCTGAAAAAGGGACGGGCTAACAAATTTGAAAAGCGAATTCGTCTTCGATAAACAGGAAGACTTAAAAAGACAAAAGCATAGTTCTTTGCTCCCCAGAAACTTGCCCAAAATCGATTGTGCGCAAACAAACTAGCTCCTTATAGCTTGTAGAAAAAGTTACAATTTCAAAACCAAATGTCTTTAAGGATAGAATTTAGGTTAAGGAAAAAATGATTAGATCGTATTATTAAACCCGCAATCGAGGAAGGAAGAATTAATTCTTGACAGCAGATAATCGTTGATCCGATGTGGCATTTGTTCTAAGAGCTGCGCTAATTCAAAGAGATCATTATTACGTTTTAAATTAAAATTGTAGTCTTGGTTTTATTATTTAGATTTTTTATGCGACAAGGCACTTGGTTTTTTAAGCAAGGGATTTTCGTTTAATATTAACGTTTTCCAGTGTCATTTTTTCGGACTCCTCCTTATAAAAAGAAGCACAAAGTCACTGAGAAATTTTACAACTAAACAAAAAATGTAAATAAATAAAAGAGAAAAAGAAAAAAAAAACAGTGGAGTGAAATTTTTACTTAGTTTTCGTGAAGAGCGGTCAAGTTAGTAAAAAAACTACAAAGTTTACCTGATTTCCATCAAGCTATAAGTTACTTGTATTTTTTGTGTGCAAATTCTATTAAAATGCAAGAAAGAGGGAGAAAACTCGGCCAAACTATTGGAACAAAACGAGCTACATTGGCTAAATTTTAGCTGCTTGACCGAGCGAGGTCTGTGGGATGTTTAGGTTACGAGTTCCGGGACAACAAACAAACTTTGTTTCTTTCCAGTCCTCTGTAAAACCAATAGTAAACTGATAGGGTCTCTTGATAAAATTCATGATTCATTTTCGTGAAAAAGCAAGGTCTTATTTCAGTCCAGTTTCATAAAAAAGGAAAACTTAGGTTTGAGCTGAATGCAAAGAAAAAATATTATTTTCCGTTGCTTGTAATAACAACGAAAAAAATCGACAATACTACCCCACAACCAAGCTGCAGCTGGTTTTGTTTGTCAGACTTAACTGTTTAACTCTCAGCTTGAAAACAGTTTTTCCGCATAAAAAAGAAAACACGTGAAAGCTGTTTGTTGCTACCAAAACAAATTTTCACTTAAATATACCCTTATGTACCCACATAATTACTTTTTTTCCTACTTTTTTGGTGCAAGTTCTAAGTTTTATTGCGAACGTTAACGTTGTTTTAGGTTTATTTCAAGAATATTTGTTTTGTCAACTCCTGACTGCAATTTCAGTATTTTTCGCTTAATTCTAGGGGTCATGAATGGTCCCTCAAAATTTGCAGTGCTCGTAAAATTAGGCTTCTGCGCGGAATGCTCGCAAAATTTTATTGGGAGCTCGTTTGCTCGAGCTCGCATGCTCGGTTTTTATATACTGAGTGGAGGTAGCTTTTTGAAAAGTGCTCGCTGCTCGCAAGGCTAACTTTTGTCAATGCTTGTGCTCGCAAAGAAAAAACCCCTGTGTTTTGCTCGCAAAGACGATTCGATGTCAACTCCTGACTGCAATTTCAGCCGTATTTTTCGCTTAATTCTAGGGGTCATGAATGGTCCCTCAAAATTTGCAGTGCTCGTAAAATTAGGCTTCTGCGCGGAATGCTCGCAAAATTTTATTGGGAGCTCGTTTGCTCGAGCTCGCATGCTCGGTTTTTATATATTAAGTGTAGGTAGCTTTTTGAAAAGTGCTCGCTGCTCGCAAGGCTAACTTTTGTTAATGCTTGTGCTCGCAAAGAAAAAAACCCTGTGTTTTACTCGCAAAGACGATTCGATACCACTATTTCTTAGTCCTTGTCGCTGAAATAACAGTCCCCAGTGCTCACGTGCCAAATGCAGCCGAAAAGGCATGGGTAAACACAGCGTTTGCCTTACAAGACATTAGAAGCAAATACAGCAGACTTTCTTATCATACAAAGGAAACCAACTTACTTTTTTGCTGGCTTGTGAGACGATTGTGCAATTATTCTCAATGCAAGCTTTATGCAGAGAAGCTTCAGAAGTCAGCTATAAAATCGTTTAAATTCAACAGGAACACACAAGAGCTAAATACAGAATATGTTACGGACTCCAGTGGCTCGTTATTCTTGTTGATCCAGACATATGGCGCCTAGCGACCTGGGAGGGCTAATTTTCTTGAACAAAAAGGTTGTAGGGGGTCCAAATTAGGACCCGTTTTCTAAAAAGATCTGGAGAAAGAAGCTCATCAAAGCAGACTGTATTGTATGTTTGTCCCAGAGGAGCCGTTAAACAAATTTGCAACCAGCTTAACATTAATTGAAGAGAAAAACCAAAAGGATTATTCGATCTGCTCGGACTTTAATATAAGAAAGCATTGGAAAAATTGCTTGACATGCAAGTTTGGAATAATGTTGTCACGACGACATTTACAAAAGGTATATTAAACCCTCGATTTTAAGCTTCAAGCTGTGAAAACAGAGTCAATACAGAAGTTTTATTTTGACGTTGTTGTCGCGCAAAAGCCTGCACTATTTCCTACATCTGCCCACGTTTAAACTTTAATGTTACCTTAAACAAAAATATGTGTATGTCACCTTTGATCAACAAAGGCATCTTTCTAGATTTCGTTCTAGTTATGAACACAGAAGCAGTTTTTTTATAGCGGATTGCGAATCCATAAATGATGGCTGCATCATTAAGCTAGAATTTATAGGGATATAGGTGATTCTGTTGCTTGCTGCTGCAAATTAAAATCCTGTTGAAGATAACATAACAGTTCGCTTTTTAATACTTGTATAACAATAATACATTTTTAGGCGGAGTAATTTTTATTACACCGTCATATAAGCGGCGAACATATCATAAAGGTCAGACTAGTTTTACAAACAAAAATGTAATTAAATGTGGATCAATTTTAGACTGGAAGTATAAAGCGGTTTTCAGAATGGCTGTGTCCATTCACATTTTAGTTATTTTGCTTTGCGAGACTCCATCGTGACACTTTGGATTTCTTGTCCCCCGAAATACGTGATGTGGCAGCGCGTGATTCGGGGGACAAGTGAGTTCAAAGTACGGAACTTGATACAGTGTACGAGTTAATGGGCAATTTATTTGCGTTGGCTCTTTGGGCTGGCGTTATTTAGATTCACTACACCACGCTGATGAGTTCCAATAAGGACGAAACAGTTGTCCGCGGTTGCAATCCTGCTGTATCGGTTCTAGTCGTGTTGGTGTCTCGCAAAGTCTACTTTTCACGTAGTACGATCAGCCTTGCAGTCTTGTTTGTCAGTGCAAAAATTACGACGATTTGACCAAGAAGATACGATAAATTATCGATTGATCAACTCGGAGGACCGCTGATAGAAGTTATCGGGGACGCAAAACCAAAATGGCGACTCTAAAGGTCAAACTTTGCGGTGTGAAGTTAGAGGCTACTTTTAAACAAGAACACATTGCTAGATCTGTACGGGACGTTTTGAGTCTGCTACATGCAGGAACCTTTCGGAACGATGAGGCCGATTATCTCCATTTTAGGAAAAAAGGTTAAACCTTTGGGTAAAAAGGTTAAAAGGTTAAACCTTTGGTAGGCCATGGCCTACGCAATAGGGTAGGGCATGGGGTAAACTATGACCTACCGGTGGATAATGAGGGTAACTATTCTTCGATTCGGCCGTAGCAAATTTTCTCCGACGGCAACTGGCATTTGTCTTTTACCAGTAAGATGGCTGCAGGAAGCGCACCGAAGTTAATACGTTTTTGTAGAATTAGATATTACAGACGCAATATTTTCAATGGTTGTACATGTATTATATCTCATCGAAGATTCCGGGGGAACTTCCACATTAAAAGCTATTAAAGTGAAGGGGAGTCGGGTGATTGGAATTATAGGGAAGAAAATAAATTCGATCTGCGCCCACAAAAAGAAATTCTGGTACCGTTAAGACGGGTTCCTTTTAATTATTTCTGACAATCAACCCCGTCAAATCTACGGGAATCCCCCAAGCACCAAATTCCTTTCAGTTCTAGAACAACATCACATTGTTTTCATGTGGGTACTCTTTACTTTTTGTTTCCTTGTCTTTTGGGATTCCCTCATAAGAAACACGTTTGCACTTCGACAGTGAGGCCTGGAGTGAAATTAGCTCAGTCAAACGTAAATGAGAAAAAGGGCTTTTTAAGGTGGCGTTGAAAGGGAATTTTTTTTCGTATTATGTACAGTAGAACCCCGATATAACGATCCTCGATATAACGATATTCCCGGTATAACGATGAATATTCTATGTCCCGGCAAAAGTTACAGTAAAATGTATGGGACAGAACCCCGATATAACGATCTTCGATATAACGATATTCCCGTTATAACGATGAGAATTTAGCGGACCGAACGTAAAATCCTCCCGATATAACGATATTATCAGTACACAGTCACAATTTAGGCAAAACATTACAGTAATCGAGTAATCTCTAACGTTTCTGACAACAGCTTTGTATGGTGATATACGAAAATGATACTGTGTTCTAAGCCTCTTTTCATTAAAAAAGTATATGTTAGGTTTACTCCGATATAACGATATTTGCGGTTATTTTACGGCCATATCGTTATATCGGGAGTTTCGATATAACGATTCTTCGATATAACGATATAATTTTACTGCTCCCTTGGCATATCGTTATATCGGGGTTCCACTGTACATCGTATAAACGGAGCAAGATGGTTACGTATAAATTTAAAATTGAGCTCTGAGATTTTTGCAATGGGTTCTTTGCAGGTTACGGTCACACGGTTCAAAACAAAGAAATATCATGGTTTGTACCACATGACCGTTAGCTGAAAGGGCCACTTGTTGATCTTTAACGCGTGGACCAAGTTTTTTCCCGTTAAATGGAGGACCAATTGTTAAATCCTTAACAAGCAATAGAATGACAAGTATGACAAAATTCACCCGTAGCTATAAAATAAAAAGATATATTCACTGATCCATCCACAGGTTACAAAATCTTTACATTAGATTTAGTTCCTAAAACGGGTGCTACATGGACAGTCTATACTGTATAAACAATTAAAAAACTGATCCGATACAAAAAAGTTCTTATAATATGGAGTTATAAAGCCTTAACTGACAACTGAAATAAACCCGTCCGGATTATATGCAAAAACAAAAACGTTATTTATATCTCCTGAATTTGCGGCATAATAAAAAATTGTCGCGTCTACACAAGCATAAATATAATTTTTTTAACTTCGTTGATTCATACGTTTTATGCATACAGATCAAAAGTAAAAGAAAAAGTATGAAATGTGATGAGTAAAAATCCTTGTTTGCTTCTATCAGGAACTATATTGAATAACATACGAGATATCTATAGCTTTTCCAAGGCTACGCGCCGATTATAATTTGGAATTGTGTTGCTTGGAAGAGGCTAAAGACACTCATGCCACTTGAATATAAAAGTCACATGAAAAGCGAAACAGTAAAAGCAAGTTAATAAAGTGTATTTCCTTATTAAATGACTTCGGTCTTAGACCAGAAGGAATTTCCATTCGTCCCTGCATCATTATCAATGGCTGGATTATAATGGGCCCCGGGTGAAGAAAGATCTCGCATGGACTGCGATGGTGTCCAGTTGCCTTCTGAGTGGGGAGGTTCTTTCTCCACATCGTACGCATGATCTAAGTGGTAGGCCTTTTCGTTCACTGGTTTCTCTGCCCTGTACCCGCTACCCACGTGGTAGCCATTATAGTGGTCTGGTTTCTCCTCCATGGGGTAGTCTGTTCGGTCCAAATCATAGGCGTGCTCCATGTGGTGGTCCATCTGGTAGGCTGCAAACGGGTACAAGACCATCACTGCAAAGAAATCTTCCACGCTGTTACCATAGATGCCGTACCTCTCACGGATGGAATAACGAATGGATGTGGCGTACGAAAAGAAACCAATCAGGATCGTCCAACCAACGTAGGATATCGCGTCTACAGCAGGCTCCACCGCCATCAGAATGACCCACAGGTAAAATAGAACTGCCAGGATCAACATGTACACCCATCGCTTCTCTTTTTTACCATTGATCTTGTAGGCAGCATTTCCCATCGGGTACCACGGTGCAATGACAGCTAATAGAACCCTGCCGACGCTTTCTTTAGTTGGATTGCTTATGACGTCCAAGAGACTGGTGGTGAACTGCGGACCATGCGGATCAAGGTCACCACCTTCCATCTTCACAGCTCGCCATAATGCCACACACATAAAGCAGAGCAGGATAGTGTACGGGACACCAGATGCTATTGACATGGACTGCAGGGCTACCAGCCCCTCTTCTCCTCCAGCATTTAGTAGAGCTGTAGCTGTTGCGCCTTCTGTCAGGGCCCAGAAGATGCGCTGTATGACAGGTGGTTCTGGGTCGCCATTGGCTGAAAGGCAATCTATGACAAGAGAACCGCTATCAGAACTGGTGACGAAATAGAGAATAATGCTGATGAGTGAAATAACGGAGAGAAACGTCCCTAGGTCACCATACTGTTGCACGACATCAAACCACATGTCATTCTTTCCTCTGCAGGACAAGCGGTACAGGCCTTGGTATGGTTCCAATGATCCTCTTCCTCCCAGCTTGGAGTCACACGTTATGTTGGCAATTGCAGCATCACGCTCCATCTTCAAGCCTTGGCCACCAAAAATGCAAAACCACAAGAATGCGTACAATATCGGCGCTGTCATCGTGCCATGGATGAACTGTCGGATGGTTCGTCCTTTGGAAATCTTGGCAATGAACATGCCCACGAACGGAGACCAGGCGATCCACCATCCCCAGTAGAAGATGGTCCAGTCATTCATCCATCGCTCAGCTTGCTTGTTATCAGGTGCATTTCCCAGTTGTGCGAAGGCATCGGTATGAAAGCCAAGTTGCACAATATACTGCATGTAGTAGCCAACGCTCTGAACGTACACATTCAATGAATGCCAAGGGTTGTCGTAAAAGAAGCCAATTAGCATGATGAACATGCCCAGTGTGAAACAGATCTCGCTCAGCCGACGGATTCCAACCTTCAAGCCGCTGACCACAGAAGCCGTGGCGCACGCTGTCACTGACCAAATGATGATAATCTGGTTGGTGACGTTAAACTCGATATCTGGATTCAGACGTTTAAAGCCATTGTTGATCTGCATGACACCAACACCAAGACTGGTACAAACGCCAAACATGGTACACACCACAGAGAAGATGTCTACCGCATCACCCATCCAGCCGTAGATCTTGTCACCAATGAGAGGATAGAAGCAGGAACGTATGGTCATGGGAAGGCCTTTTCTGTAACCCACGAAGGCGAGAAGAAGACCAACTACCACGTACACGATCCATCCATGGACACCCCAGTGAAATAGGGTCAAATTGATAGCATCCTGAGCACGCTGATTATCGCTGTACCTAGATAGGAGAAAACAAAATGGTGTAACTGGCTGAGAAACAGTTAGTGCAGTTTGGTACTATACCGGTAATTACTGACCTTTACAGCCTGTACCTCTAAAAATAATGATCTCCTAAAACGTTTCCTTCCATTTAAGAGTGACAAACTTAGGGCATGTTTACAAGCAGGTAGGGTAACCCTAGTGCTAGGGTTACCCTAGCAAGAGGTTTTAGAAGATAGTCCGGGTTTACAAGCAAAAATTCGCAGGTAGGGTAACCCTACTACCCGGGTCAACTTACACCGGTTACGCTTCAGTTAACCTTGTAAATATAGCATGTAACGGGTAATTATCTTAGCGCCAAAACCGATTTTCGTTTTAGTTACGCAGTTAATCAGTTCCAGTAAAATCATATTTCAATTTGCAAGCTCATTAACGTGCCATGCACAATTTTGTTTTATAGTTGGAACGCGTTTGACGGAGAAACTATAAATACTTATGTTATGGAATGACCTCACATATGCAGCGTCAAACATTTTACCACAAACTTTGTCTTAAGAAGCTGTTATTCGAAAATAATTCCGTTCCAGTGCAAAAATACGACAAATTGTGAATGAACACGATGTTTCGCTGTTTTTGTCGGTATTTTTAAACATAATTAGCTTCTTGGAGCCAGAATAAAGTTGTCCCGGGTAGGCGAGTTATCCCTAGCAGAGCGTTTACAAGGCGCTTGGGTACAATACCCTGGCGCTAGGGTAACTCTAGCGCTCAGCTAGGGTTACCCTAGTGCTAGGGTAACCCTAGCTGCCTTGTAAACACGTCGATGAAAAAAAGAAGAAATGTGGGAGCGCTAGGGTAACCCTCTTGCTAGGGTAACCCTAGCACTAGGGTTACCCTACCTGCTTGTAAACAGGCCTTTAAAGTTTGTGACCTGTCATTTTGTGTCAAGAGAGGATTGCTTCAATACTAATCCTCCTCTTTTCTAATTATTGACGTAAAATGGGAAAAGAAAGGCAACTAATTAACAGGTAAACATGGACGAGTACCAGCAGTTATTATTTCATATTTTAAAATGTTCTCTTGTTAAAATTTTGTAACAGCTATAAGTTTTCGGCCATTTATTATAGAAATTAAGTTTTTTTTTTTTTTTTTTTTTTTTATTCAGCAGCTGTTGACAAAGGCTTCGGACTAGTAACCGAAAGCTCAACGTTTTTGCAAGGTTTTAACCAGGAAACCTTTTATTTATTTATTTATTTATTTATTTATTTATTTTTTTCAATTCAATTAAAGAGCTCGAGTTGGCTGCTGTACACCGACTGTAATTAAAAGAAGGGAGACAAGTGAATTATTTATCTGTCCCAGTAACGATTTCCATACTTTTTTCGTCTACGTTTATCGTTTACGCTTACGTTTAGCGTAAATCTTATCTTTTTAAAGAAGCCTATGACATTTAATTTTTATTTCTTATACACGTTTACTTTAAGTCCAGTTAAATAATCATGATATTTTTAGTTTTTAAATTTTTAACTTTTAAAACTTCACTCTCTGCATGTATAGATATTTTAGCTCAATAGATTAATTTAGTTAGGTATTTTTATATTTTATTTTTATTTTTTAGCATAGTGATTGTAAAGCGCTATGAAAGATTAGCTAAATAGCGCTATAGAAATGATTATTATTTTATATTTTTTTTTTAAATCGTTTACGCTTATAGCACTCTCCTCTTGGTTACTGTGATGCTTAAGTGCACCTAACCTCTTTTTTCTAAAATAAATTGTTTTTCGACGCACTTGTGAGAAAAAAGTTTAGACTTGGTTGAGCCCTCGATTTTCTGTGCGCCGGTGAAGTCTCGAAAATTGTTCTTAAAACGCCGCCATTTTGTCTCACGGCCGTGTTTTGAGGGGAAATGTGTCAAGCGACCCTGTCAGATAACATAAAGTCTTTTATGCTTATAGCACTCTCCTCTCGATTACTGGGGTCCTATCAGTATGCTTAAGTGCACCTAGCCTAAAATCGGCATAAAAATAAGAATATCGCCGGGCGGAAAAGATAGTGAACCTAAGTGCACTAAGCCTTTTCCTAAAATAAATTGTTATTCGAAGCACTTGTGAAAAAAAGTTTGGATTTGGTTGAGCCCTCGATTTTCTGTGCCCCGGTGAAGTCTCGAAAATTGTTCTTAAAACGCCGCCATTTTGTCTCACGGCCGTGTTTTGAGGGAAATGTGTCAAGCGACCCTGTCAGATAACATAAAGTCTTTTATGCTTATAGCACTCTCCTCTCGATTACTGGGGTCCTAGCTTAAGTGCACCTAGCCTTAGTGAACCTAAGTGCACTAAGCATTTTCCTAAAATAAATTGTTATTCGAAGCACTTGTGAAAAAAAGTTTGGATTTGGTTGAACCCTCGATTTTCTGTGCCCCGGTGAAGTCTCGAAAATTGTTCTTAAAACGCCGCCATTTTGTCTCACGGCCGTGTTTTGAGGGAAATGTGTCAAGCGGTTATTATGACGTCTACCCAGAAAAGAAAAATAAAAAAATAGCAAGTACAAGAAAACATTTACCTGTCCACATAACGATTTCCATAGTTCCCTGGTTCATAGTGCCATACAGGTTCAGCTGTAAGATAATGAGCCACAACAGTCAAGTTTGATAACAATGTTATTGCATGATGTAGCGGTCTTCTAATGTAGCGCTGATAATACACATTAAACCATCAAATAATTGAGACTTTTAATAATAAACATGTACAGTGATGTGTTGTAAGCTCCTAATGACTACAATATAGTTGTCAGTGGCTGCTGATATATGTTTGCTGTATAATAAGGAAATTAATCAGAATCTCGCAGTATTTAGGTTGGGAAACTGGGAAAGTAATTTAGTGCCCTTCAACGATATCAATAGGTTTTAATTTGTTATCATTCTATTTTTGTTGTCCGATTTTCACTGCAAGTTCCATGTCTACATTGTTGTTTGAAAAGCTCAGTCGCAGTGCTTGAAAATTTGTTCTTCTAGTTTAACTTCGTTGACAAAAAAGTATCATATAGATGACACTTATGTCAGTGATATTTCATCCCCAAAATTGGAATTTACATTCAGCGAAATTATTGGAAACATATACAATCCTAGCGGGACATGCATTAGGAGTGCTGATTTGCAGTGGCTGATATTTTACATCTCGTCGATTCTTTTTACTTAGCTCAGTTAACTACAGTCGAAGCTCTCTTAACGGACACTCTCGTAAGCGGACAGCTCTACTTACGGCCGCCTTGTTTGAAACCCCGAGTTAACTCCCATACAAACTCTGTATTTTTACATTCTCGTAAGCGGACATTCCCGTAAGCGGCCGCGGACGCTTTCAGAGATTACGACTTAAACTTTTTCTTTGTTTTTAAGCTCTCGTAAGCGGACACCCCAATGAAAATTCTGTTAACAACCTCTATATCTTGTTTTTAACAATCAACTTCACATAGCCTTTCGACACAATGATTTTACAATAATTACAGTACCATATTTCAGTGCTTGTTTTGTCGTCATCCGCGTCCGTCCGGTTATTGTTAGCTGGGCAAGCTCCCAAAAGCGGCCATATATCCCCTACACCTCCAGTTACGGACGCTTTTTTCGCGTCCCGAGGGTGTCCGCCTTCGAGAGCTTCGACTGTATTCTATTCTTTAATTTGGGGTCGGTCCTATTTCATTTGGAAATTATTTTGTACAATGCAGAATCACTTAGCAGTCTCTTTTGACTCAAGTTCTGAGCTCGCTATGAAGACTGAATCGAACATCGTCTAGCTAGCGTAGCAGGCGCCTGTGTCGTTTTGGCAGTTTTGGGCGCGTATTTGGAAAACGCGAAAGGCGAGAGACGGCCAACGCGAGGGCTGTCTCTCGCCTTTCGCTTTTCCCACAGTTTCCCAAACGCGCTCAAAAACTTCACAGGCGCCTACTACGCAGCCAGGCTAAACATCGTCCGGCTTTACAGATTATAAATCTTGAAAAGTCGGCCCGAAATTTTCATGTCACCGTTAGAAACTACCCCATCCTTGTTTTGTTTTAAATTATCATCACTTCTTGGTATTTTTTTCTTTACCTTAATAAACTGTTATTTTAAGCTGGGTTTTTGAAACTTTAAGATTTTTTTTAACATTGCGAAAAATAAGCACCAAGCCTTTAAGACCGCCATCCCGCCAATGCCCATTGTACTGCGTGCCGTTATCAGCACTACACCGCAATTTGTTTGTCTGGTTTACTGGAGCAGAACAAGAGCTATCGGCCAGCCAAGAAAATATGGCAGTGTAGTTTTTCACAAAAGGGCCTTTTGTCACTCAACTTTAAGAGTCTACTTGAAAATGACACCAGGCAGCCAATCAATGCTTTAGAATTTTTATTCGGTACTGATCAACAAGTCAAGGGTAACAACAATTGCATATCACGATGACATTGCAAATAAAACACACAGTGGGCGCGGCCCTCTTGTAACATACACTTGTCTAACAAGTTTTCTTGCAGGCTTCTCTTATCCATTCGCAGTTCTCTTGCGGTCCCAGTTGGTCGCGGTAATTTAAGAAAAAAAAACATTACCGTAAAATTGGGACGCGAGCAAATTAAATGGCTACATGTCTTACTATTACCAATTGAAGAATCGTGAGCAATGGAATAAACTCAGTGTATGTTACGTCGCTTTTACGGTCTTCGTTGCCTTAACGAAAGGAAGCGAAGTTTTACACGTTTGAAGTTCTTTATAGCTGGAGAGCCGAGAAGGACTACGGAACTGTTATAGGTATCAAATGGTCTTTGCGAGCATTTGCGAGCATGCGAGCGCAGCGTTTTTCTTTGCGAGCACGAGCATTGACATAAAATAGCCTTGCGAGCAACGAGCACTTTTCAAAAACCTACCTCCACTAAAAACCGAGCATGCAAGCACTTGTAAAAATGTGCGAGCACGAGCAAACGAGCACCCACTAAAATTTTGCGAGCATTGCGAGCACTGAGACATTTTGAGGGACCATTCATGACCCCTTGTTATCGTAACCAGAAACAAGATTTTGATGGCAAACGCTCTAATTTTGATTGATATTATTTTACTGGCTGGTTCTTTGAGAGCATGGACTATTTGTTGAGCGGGGAAGTCATTGAGGCATGGCTTCACCTTCACCTGGGGGGAGGTAACTCTATATATTTTTGGGTGGGGGTGTGCCGCTGGGACTCTAAAACCCTTACCCTTTACCAGACCATGTTCAGCTGATTTTGCAACCCTATACTAGACTAGATACCGAAAATCCCTACCCTATCCTAGACTTGCTTTTCTTTAGAACTGTATCGCTATTAGTGTTTTAATTGAAAATCATTTGTCAACAAGGTTACCGCGATGATTATATTTACGTTAGGAAAGCCTCTTTCTCTGCCGAGTTTCTATTCCTATTCTCAGGACTTACTTCTTCATATCTCTCTGATTTCTATACCCTATTCCAGACTAAACTGCTTGAAAACCATACCTTTTAACAGCGGCGCATACCTATATATATGGCTCATATATGAAAGTGCCCCCCCCCCCCCCCCCGGCACTTTCATCTATCCACTCCGTGTCAAGTGGCACATAAGGCCTCCGAGGCATGAGGCATGGTTTACTCAGCTGGAAATCGTCAGTTGAAACTATCACTTCTCTACACTGGTTCTTATACATATCGTATGGTACTTAACAGGAGAATTTGTCGAAATATCAAAGCAATGTCATTCCCTGCCGGCTTTAGTGGTCATATCTGCAGTTGACGTGACCTTTGAACATGCCCACTTATATACAAGTCGTTACGAGGACAAATTAATTTGTCCTTGTGATATGAAAAAATTATCTATCACACGAGGGGCTTCGCCTTGTTGTGTGTAAAGTTCTAAAATTTTAAATTGTTTTCTAAGATAAGTCTATAAATCTCTTAAAAGTCTCTTGAAGGTTGACTGAAAATCTTTTTACAGCAAGACCTCATGTTCATTTGCTTTTGTAAAAGAACTAATTTAGTTTTCTATTGAATTGATCATTTGTTTCATTGTATTATTTTGTTTTTGTTATGCTTTTAAGGCAAAACACGAATGAAATGTGTGGTAAAGCAAAGCATTTGACGCTGCTGAACGAATTAATCTCAATGTTAACTTCACGAGAGTTTTGAAAACTTGCCACCAAAATTTCTTAAAGCGCAAATTGTCTTCTTTTTCGTGAGCTTTGCCGCTTATAAAATTAAATATGCAATTCCATGCTTGACTAAGCGAGATAAAGCTGCTGAACTGAGAGCCTTTTCATTCATTTTACTTAACAAACTCCGTCCGCACAGAGTAAACCGTTCTTTCGTAACTATTTTGATTTCAGTTGGACGCGTGAGCCGGTTTCGTTTGACGCAACAATTTAATTCATCAACAGATATTTGCATGTTCCAAAGATCTTTATGAAAATTAATGATTCTGTGGCCACTTCGCACGTACTCGTTGCTCAATATCAAAAAGCTTCCGTTTATGACGCAGCGATGTAAACAGACCGCAAGTGTAAAAATTTCGATATTATAAAGACTTACAGTCGTATTACACGGAAACTGACAGCGCGCAGTAAATCACGTCCTTTTATTGACCGCAAAGTTTCATTTATATACGCAGCTATTTTCTCTCAAGCGGAACCACTTATAACTTATCGAAGAAAAGATTTCACAACATCACATTCCTTTTTTATTAAAACAAACCCCAACTGCCTTAATAAAAGCACTAACCGGCTCTAAAGATAAAGATTGACTTAGTTTCAAAAGCTATATCGCAGTCCAAATGACTTACCTACTCCGAAGTAGAACAGACCAATCCCGATACCAGCCGCGAACAACATTGTGAAGTAGGTCAGGTCATTGAAGTCTGGTTTATCATCAGGTTTTCCAAGTTTCATTTTCCCATACTTGGAGAAGTAAAGCACAATGATGAAAATTGCCCATACATCTTGGGTACCGATGTACATCCACGTGAAAACCTCCGTAATCCACAACATCCATTTCGACATCTCTCGGTTCGCGACATCAGCTTGGACAGCGCACCAAATCACAAAGAACCAAATGATAGCGGCGGATAAAAATGTGACCACTGGGTTGAATCGCAAAAAAATGCCAAGTTTTGCTTTTCCGATAGTTCCCCATTTCCAATTGACGCGAAGCCAACGACACTTTTCAGAGGCTTGTTCGTCGATTTCCATTTTGAAGTCCGGCGACGCAACGGTAAAGCCGGTGAATGAACTTTCACCTAAACTCTTTATACAAAGTATTTAAACTATGTTTTATGAGTCAATGGAGCGTGCGTTTCCACTTAACATGTCCGCCCTTTTGTTTTAATAGAACTCCAACCAGCCAATGCCGTTTAACAATATGATTAACAAAGGATGTTTTCACAAAACCGTTTGTTACTCGTGTTTTGGAAAATTACGGGGTTTATAAATGGAATCGTGTATATAGGTCCGTGGAACACTCACCGTTAGCATTAATTTATTCAAAATATAATTCGACTTTGTCTTGAGTGAAATCAAATGCAAACTTTAAAGGGGCTACCGTAAAATTCCGGTTATAAGCCCCCCCGCTTATAAGCCGCCCCGGTTATAGGCCCATCTACCTGGAAACGAAAAAATACATCCGATTATAAGCCCCCCCGGATATAACCCCCCCTCTACCGGATGACAGTACTGAACAGGGCTAAATGTTGCTTTATTATGCGTTTTTAACTTAAAAATATGTCTCGATCAACACTCCCGAGGCGCGTTTCGAAACGTTTTTTTCATTTCGCTTATAAGCCCTCCCGGATATAAGCCCCTCCAATTATAAGCCCACCGAAAAACCCTAACGAAGTTGTATAAGCCCAGGGCTTATAACCGGAATTCTACGGTATGTCACGCAGTTTTCAAGCCATTTCAGCACTGACCAACTGTAGATTTAACTAACATGTCACAGTAACGACTTAAAACTGTAGAATAACTCACAAGAAATACAGAAAGGCCAAAAGGGGCATGAATGAGCAAAATTCGAGAGGATTAAAACGGATTGCGTTCGTGTAAACTTGAAAAACGTCGGCTCGACTTTTTTCAAGTTTATCTCAATCTGTATGAAAGTGTCATTTACAGTGCTCGAAAATCATCCTTGTTTGTTATGTCAGTAGCCGTGATTTTACCAATAAAGGCTATTTATTTCCCGAAATAAATAATTTTATGCAGGAACAAAGATGCATAAATGACTTTTCTCTGCCAATTTGAAGTTTACAGCTCTTAATTAGCAAAAAATAAATAGAATTTCCTGAAATACCGTGACCTGCTTACTTGCTTGTGCGCACTTTAAAACCCAACAATACCACCAGCTACGCAGGGTAGATGACATACTGAACAGGGCTAAATGTTGCTCTATTATGCGTTTTTAACTTAAAACGTATTTCGATCAACACTCCTGTGGCCCGTTTCGGAACGTTTTTGTAATTCCGCTTATAAGCCCTCCCAGATATAAGCCCCTCCACTTATAAGCCCACCCAAAAACCCTTATGAAGTTGTATAATCCCAGGGCTTATAACCGGAATTTTACGGTATGCACTGAATGAAACTGGTGTATCCAAATAATTTCAATCCAATCCAACAAAAGACACTAAGATTGTTTTACAGAATAATTTCTCCGATTTTTTTTTTTTTGCTTTCTTACCATGAGAGAACTTATTCGTCTGTTTTGTGTACCAATGCAACGGAAAGTGCCAATGTGCCTAGTTCCCAGTGCTCTTCGGTCTTGTAATCCGGACATGATGGGGACATCCCCCAACTCGCCAGCCGACATTAAGCGATGACGTCATCGATTAAAAAAAGTAAAAATCAATACTAATCCAACCCAACAAAAAAAAAAAATTTTTCATTAAAACAACTAGAACGCTTCTACGTCCGTTTATATTTGTTTCATGCATAAAAATTATCAAGCTGTAAAATTTTACCAGGAGTGGGGTTCGAACCCACGCGGACAATACGTCCATTGGATCTTAAGTCCAACGCCTTAACCACTCGGCCATCCTGGTGAAGTGCTGGTAGAAGGGACGCAAAAGATATATTTATTTGTTTACTTGCATTTTGATATTGTTATAACAATCTAACTTAATTTATTTAAAGTGCCTATATGGGCTTTGGGTTTTGTTTCAGTAAATATCTCTAAAATACTGATTGAGACGGCAGGATTCTGTTTTCAATTTTCGCATGCGACGTGTTTACAACACAAACTGGTTTTTATCATATTTTCACGCGCACAGCTTTGTAACTGTAACCGTTACTATTATACAGGCTAAATGTTAGAAATGCTGTCAAAGGGGAAGAACGATGTAGAAGTATGCTTGCAGTAACTTTATGAACTGTACTTAGTGTACATTTTTCTGCTTGGAACAGTAGGGTATTTTAGAATTGAACTGAGTTTTAATTTTACAATAAGCCATATTAAAATTTTGTAGCAATATCAAGGATGTATAAACAAAATATAAGGTAAAGGAGACTTATAGCATCTGATACTCTTTAATAAAACTATACTAGTAATAACCAAAGGTTAGGAAGTGGGGGCGAGATCGATGCAAGGTGTCGTAGGATTACACAGTAATAACTGAGTTTAACAGACGTGTACTAATTAATTATAAGTAACTTATAGGTTTAAGATAGACAAAACAATTATTTATATAGATATAAGATACCCGTGCAACTAGGAATCAGTAATTTTTTATGTGAAAAGATTGAGTGCCGGTAGTAGGCAATAATGCTGATACACCAAATCCCCCTGGGTTACTACCCCGTTAAAGAAAATTTGAAAATGATGCCACGGTGCAAAGGAAATGTTGACCCCGGTCAGATTTGAACCCACGAGCTCCAGATTTCCTTTTACAGGATTGTAATCAAGGGGAATTTGGTGTATCGGCAGATAGCCCACTACAGCACTCAATCACATAAAAAATGCACAATGGGACGGGTCGCTGCAACGTGTCTCTAGTTCTGTGATATTTTCTTGCCGTGTGTGTGTGTGTTCATCATGTTTTAATTTTGTCCCTGCAGGACCTGCAATTAATTTATTTGTCTTTTTGTGTGTTACGTGTGTTCACAAAGACATCTCAAATGATAAAGTAAGAAAGTTTTGACCACATCAATAGACTATTCAACAATGGAATACATAAAAATGACTTTTTCACTTCTGCACCCTACGAGAAAACTGGCCAATTATTGTAGTAATTGGCGCAAAATTAGATTCTGAAACATGGTCTAAAGGTTTTGGGTACAGTCAACTCTATACGACGGACACCTCCATAAGACGGACACCTGGTGATGGTCCCTGCCGTTTTTTAGTCATTTTACTGTAACCAAACTCTCTGTAAGACGGACACCTCTTTAAGAGGGACAACGGGCGCTTTGAAACCGCCAACGGACACGCACAAAAAGTTATTTTTTAGTGAATAATATAATGCTTCATAACTTGGTATCGACATATAGCATAATAAGTGAGCGCCTTTAGAATACCAAACTTACCAAAAACAATTCGTTTTAACGTATTACTTCTCTGCGTATGGGTACCAAAGAAGTAGTTTTCTATTACAGTATTACCGTTTGTAATATAATAAACAAACGAATCAAGTTTCTGATATTATTTTTGTTCCACTTAAAAGGTTTTGCTGAAGTAAGCGACTTAAAACAGACGTGTATTCGTTGTGCATAGCCGTTTAGCTTTATCATCTCAAAATTTCTGGTGTCACGTTACCTCGACTCTCTATAAGGCGGACACTTCTCTAAGACGGACAGTTGGGGCCGGTCCCGACGGTGTCCGTCTTAGAGAGAGTTGACTGTATTACAAAATCAAACCAACTTTTCTTCCACTTTTCATTGAAACCTATTTTTTTTTTCTTTTCACAGCGCTTCACCAGGATGGCCGAGTGGTTAAGGCGTTGGACTTAAGATCCAATGGACGTATTGTCCGCGTGGGTTCGAACCCCACTCCTGGTAAATTTTTAATAAAAATAATTAACAGTACAAAATAAATCACCAACTTATCTGATTTCAATTTATTTTGTCTGTAAACTTTAGATTTAAGGTTTTAGTTCTCTAGAAAAACGGGATTTGTGCAAAATTATGTCTCTTATGCCCTGAGTAAGGTACGTACAGCAGGAAGCAATAACAAAGACTAGGAAGACTCCATAACCATCTGGCTTTCTGTTCCGTACATCGGAGATAAAACATCGCAACTCTTAAGATCCTTCAATAGAAAGCTATGCAGATGTCTTGCAAACTCTAACATCGAGATAAAAGTACGCGAGAGAACAACGAAACTATGTTTCTACACCAACAACAAACATCAAGTTCCATTTTTGGATCAATCAGATGTTATTTACAAATTCAATTGCCCTGGTTGTCAATCAGCGTATATCGGCAAAACGTACAGAAGTCTTTTTGTCCGAACACATGAACACGCTATCTCTGACAAATAGAGCGCAATTTACAAACACTTCCGAACGTGTGACCATCGACTTTTCATTCGCAATTTGTGTAATTTACCGGATACTTTAAATATTGACATTGTTCCACCTCCTGTTAGTTGTGACAAAGAATATTTCACCCAAGAAGTCCGTGATAATACAACAGTATTAGATTGTGACAATTAGAGTGATTTTATTTAACCCGTGAAACAACATCAAACAATTAGTGCTAAATAGTGAAAACTAAACAAAAGAAAACAATGGAATAAGTGTCTAATAGTATCTATTTGAGTGGTAACTATTTCACGGTTGAAGTAAAATCACTCTATTGGAATCTTCTTCTGTACAAAGAGGCATATTACATCAAACGCCTTTCACCTCCCTCAACGATGGACTGAATCCAGTAGAGAACTTTGTCTATTCTCTTGAGTAAACTGTTTGTTTCGTCTCGTTATAGTTTTTTAGTCTGATACTGGTATAGCTTATACCGAAATATTACAGTTTATGTACCAAGTTCTTCATTTGTTGTCTAAATTTATTGGCCCGAATCAACCTACAGTCAGGAACTCTCACTATAACGGACACCTTCGGGACCACAATTTGGATGGGTGTCCGCAAAACAGAACACAACAACCTTACTTAAATCCAAAGTTTACAGACAAAATCAATTGAAAAAAGATAAGTTGGTGATTTATATAGAACTGTTATGATTTTTTTCTATTGCGCTACACAGTTTTGTCTAGATTTGCCTTGTATAGTTGCTAGCTTGAAAAATTTCGCCTAAATGTTTCGTCTCAAGTTGTTATCACTTTTTTGATGTTTTTGTACTTCAGTTGACTTTCATTCCTGAATGATTCCGTTTGATCCAAGGTTAATTTTGTACGTCTAAAAACGACTATAAAGAAATCGTAAATCGCAGCAGCATAAACTACAAAAATACAGTGAAACGTCTCTAATACGGCCACCTCTCTATTACGGACAATCTCCGATGTCCCAACAAAATTGTCACATATTTTCTTTAAAAAAGACCTCTATAATACGGACCCTCTCTAATACGGACAACGGTCACTAAATCTCAGCTCCAGGGAACAGATTCATATAAATTTAACCTCTTTATTACGAACCCTACGGTGATCAGGCGATTATATTTTGTATTCGTTATACAATTTCATGATTGTGGCTACAAAAACAGCAACGTAACGCTTCATTCATCTTAGACGTTTTCGGATCTGTGCTAAGCGTAACTGTTAACTTTTTTACCTGCAGCATTGCGTTGCAGAACATTTCGAGTTACTAAATACTTTAAGCTGTCAATGAAGTCAAAAGTGACGTCACAGTGGTGACCTCTATAATACGGACACCTCTCTAATACGGTGACACTTTGTTCTGTCCCTTCCGTGTCCGTATCAGAGAGGTTCAATTGTAGACAGATTCAAACTTTATTAAATTGCAGGTGGTTTCACGCAAGGCAAAGTCTAGGTTGATTTGACTTAATTTTTCTAAAAGAAACTTGGACTTTGCTCGAAACAGTCAAAAGCAATTGTTAAAACATCCTTTGTTGGGCACACTGGCATTGTGCTGGTGCTTTAAATACATCAATTCTAAACCTTTTATTAATTTGTATTTCATTCGAATCAAGGCTAACTTTTCTGAGTCATAATTTATTTCTTGATAAGTTTAAATCTAGTTGTGTTCAACGGACCTATCCATGATTCCGAGTCAGATAAATCCAGTACTTTTCCAATACAGTCAACGACTAGCTTAAAAAAACGGATATGTCAAAACATCCTTTGTTAAATAAACAAACAAAAGCATTGGCTGACTGGGGTGATTTATTCCGAGGGCGGAATTAAAAAACCGCACGCTCCATTGACTCATAAAACATAGTTTAAATACTCTGTATAAAGAGTTTAGGTGAAAGTTCATTCACCGGCTTTACCGTTGCGTCGCCGGACTTCAAAATGGAAATAGACGAACACGCCTCTGAAAAGTGTCGTTGGCTTCGCGTCAATTGGAAATGGGGAACTATTGGAAGAGTAAAACTTGGCATTTTCCTACGATTCAACCCGGTGGTCACTTTTTTATCCGCCGCTATCATTTGGTTCTTTGTGATTTGGTGCGCTGTCCAAGCTGATGTCGCGAACCGAGAGATGTCGAAATGGATGTTGTGGATTACGGAGGTTTTCACGTGGATGTACATCGGTACCCAAGATGTATGGGCAATTTTCATCATTGTGCTCTACTTCTCCAAGTATGGCAAAATGAAACTTGGAAAACCTGATGATAAACCAGACTTCAATGACCTGACCTACTTCACAATGTTGTTCGCAGCTGGTATCGGGATTGGCTTGTTCTACTTCGGAGTAGGTAAGTTATTTTGATAACTGTATATTTTTATCTATTTTTAAAACAAAACTGATCCATCTTTTAAAGCCGGTCTATATTGCTGCTAAAAGGAATTTGGGGTTTTTAACCGTTTTATAAACCAGTTAGTAGCAGTTGCGTTGTACGTGATGCACTCATAAGTTTGATTGATTTTTTTTGAATGGTCAGTTCCTGTGTAAAATAACTTTCACGTGTTTCCTTGCGAATTCTTGCGTGTTAATTGAACTTTTGGTTTAACGGGCAACTAATATGGTTTGTTATAGTTCGAAGTACGTGAATTTTGCTTGCTTAATGCGGTAAACATCTTTTCTCTTCAAACTAAGTTGATATATCTATACAAAGCAAGTTAATTCTGCTACGAATTTTCGTGTGGGAATGTGGGGTTTAAAATCGTTTTTTGCATGACCCAGTTACTAGTTTTTCCGCTCCAGGGAATATGTTGTGGTTATCAATTCGTCATAGCGGGGGTGTTAATTAGCTCTGACGACTGACTGTTCAAACAATTGCAGTGTGGCGGTAGTTTCTAATACATTTAAGGTCATTTGAAGCTGGGTTGACGGTCATTGGGAAATTACTTGTGACTACCTTTAAATTAGAAGACACTTTCGGGGGCCTTTTAAGTTCGAACCCCATGTTGTTTCGGCGATGAGCTAATTACCGTATTTTCTCGATTAAACGCCGGGCCTCTAAGGTGGAGCTGAAAATAGGCCCCTCAGGTATTTATTTGAGGTGTAATAAGCTGTACGTACATTTCCAAGATATGTCTCTGTCAAAAATAATGAATAAAATTTTTCCTTAATGAACACCGGGTTCGAATAAACTTCATGCAGGAGTCAAATAAACGGTGGGTCTACAAGGCCAAGTGTGAAATAAACGCCAGGGGCGTTGAATCGAGAAAATACGGTACACGCAATTCAATTATCAAAAAATTTCCTATAAAATAAACTATTTGAATGTTCGATTGCTGACTGCCATTTAAAAACCATGCATAAAGATTGTGTTGTTTGTTTTGTTCAACTAACTGCGGAAGTATTGAAAAGCTAGCCAAAATAGCTGATCAATAACTGAAAATACAAATCACAGAAGTGCCAGCGTTAGTAACGATGACTCATTTTCACTGTTTTCCAGTCCTTAAGTACAATCAGTGAATGATCAAGCCCTCAAGGAGTATTTGTCCACTTCACAACTCAGTCTTACTTCGCCGAAATCAGCTCGTTAAATGACCTTAAATCACGCATGGAATTGCATATTTAATTTTCTAAGCGGCGACAAACTTCTAAAAGGCTTAGCATGTCAATAGATCATGGTCTTTAAAGCCCTTTTAAGCGCTTAAAAAGGGCTTATCTACGTCACGAGTCACGATAATTTATAAAATAAGTCATTTTTTGCGAAGCTCAAAATTTGCCCAAGCAGAGCCTCGAAATGATAATTTGTTGAGAGAAACAGCGAAGTTGGTTTAAAAACTGAGTAGATTTGGAATAAAGTAGATCTCATTTTATCCATTTCACATCAAACTAGTGGAAATAAATTGCACTTGCACCGTTGAGAAAAATGCTTTCATTTAAACCTGTTGTTAAGAGCAGCGCTGCGAGCCTAGAGCTTGAAGCTGTTTCAGCCCTTGCGATGGAAAGAAGCTCTGCACAAGCTGGTTCGACTGTCTTAGACTGTATACTTTTGTTCAACTTGAGTTTATTCTTCACACTTCAAAGTTGATTACAAATGCTGCATTTATCAGCTATGAATAACCACACCAAGATACGCAAGTCCGGTGTGGTTGGTGGTACCAGTTCGTTTTAGTTTTGCGTTTCACGTTTCCTACACGTTCTACAATGCTTCGGGGACATCAATATGACTAATTTCCTACTACGTCATTTCATTCCATAACCACAATACAAATCCTCACATGCGGTTTTACTGCAAATTAACTGATTGAGTACATCATTGCTCGTCAAAGTTTGATTTAGTTATTATGTGTCGCAGTGTTGCAGTGTTACATGCCAATGTTGAAAATGATAAAATATAATTGATACAATTGAGGATAAAAAATGCAAATAAAAGGAAAAGGCCGAATACCACTAAAAACTCTATTAGCAACAATGGAAATTTTTCTTCAGAAAATAAGAACATATTAAGAACCTAGATAGCCTAAATTTGTGCCAGTTACCATTTATGTAAGAATGTTTAGGCTAACTTGAGAAAATACAGGTTCTTTTTCGCGGGTTTTTACTGTATCGTTGTTTAAGAAAATCATACAATGACATTGATATGGAACTTTGACGGCTATTGTTCATTACCTTACAGCTGAACCTGTATGGCACTATGCACCGGGCAAATATGGAAATCGTTATTGGGACAGGTAAATATTTTTCTTGTACTTGCTATTTTTAAATTGTTCTTTCTGGGTAGACGTCATAATAACCGCTTGACCCTTTTACCTCAAACACAGTCGTGAGACAAAATGGCGTGCTATTTTCGACGAATTCGCCGGGGCACAGAAAATCGAGGGTTTAACCAAATCTAAACTTTTTTTCTCACAAGTTCTTCGAATGATAAATTATTGGAGGAAACATTTTGGGGTCAAGTGCACTTTAACACACTTATAAGACCCCAGTAACCGAGAGGAAAGAGCTATAAGCGCCAAATAGATTATGTTATCTGACAGGTTCTAACTACGCTGGGTACCAGAGGATTTTTCTCGCGCGCGCGGAAGAGCGAAATACTTCGCTTCGGCGGCCAAAGGCCGTCGCCGCGAGCGCGAACCCTGCGCGGATCACAAAAACTTAACCGAAACCAGAAACCACGCATGAAAAGCAACTGGCAACAGGAGCCCATTACCGAGAGCGTGCACTCTGTATATTTGTACAACAGCGTTCTCACAAGTAAAGTTATTTTTAGCTAACCTTTCCCGCAAACGTTTCACAGACTCAGTAAGGAAGTTGCACGCTCTGGGTAATGGGCTCCCGCTGGCACACAGGGGAAGGTCTCGCAGACCTCGGGAGAAACGTAAAAACGTTTATGACGGGTCACAAAGATTAGAGATGTTACTTTTTGAATGAATGTTGGTTCAGATGGATCGTTATTTTCGAAGGTATGGGTTGCCTCGTTCACAAGTTCGGGAAACACCAGTGGGGCAACGAACTCTTTCAACTATCTCTCAGCCAATCCTCCATTTTATTATTTTTCTCACATCTAGGTACAGCGACAACCAGCGTGCTCAGGATGCTATCAATTTGACCCTGTTCCACTGGGGTGTCCATGGATGGATCGTGTACGTGGTAGTTGGCCTTCTCCTCGCCTTCGTTGGTTACAGAAAAGGTCTTCCCATGACCATACGTTCCTGTTTCTATCCTCTCATTGGTGAGAAGATCTACGGCTGGATGGGTGATGCGGTAGACATCTTCTCTGTGGTGTGCACCATGTTTGGCGTTTGTACCAGTCTTGGTGTTGGTGTCATGCAGATCAACAATGGCTTTAAACGTCTGAATCCAGATATCGAGTTTAACGTCACCAATCAGATAATCATCATTTGGTCAGTGACAGCGTGTGCCACGGCTTCTGTGGTGAGCGGCTTGAAGGTTGGAATCCGTCGGCTGAGCGAGATCTGTTTTACACTGGGCATGTTCATCATGCTAATTGGCTTCTTTTACGACAACCCTTGGCATTCGTTGAATGTGTACGTTCAGAGTGTTGGCTACTACATGCAGTATATTGTGCAACTTGGCTTTCACACCGATGCCTTCGCACAACTGGGAAATGCACCTGATAACAAGCAAGCTGAGCGATGGATGAATGACTGGACCATCTTCTACTGGGGATGGTGGATCGCCTGGTCTCCGTTCGTGGGCATGTTTATTGCCAAGATTTCCAAAGGACGAACCATCCGACAGTTCATCCATGGCACAATGACCGCGCCGATATTGTACGCATTCTTGTGGTTTTGCATTTTTGGTGGCCAAGGCTTGAAGATGGAGCGTGATGCTGCAGTTGCCAACATAACGTGTGACTCCAAGCTGGGAGGAAGAGGATCATTGGAACCATACCAAGGCCTGTACCGCTTGTCCTGCAGAGGAAAGAATGACATGTGGTTTGATGTCGTGCAACAGTATGGTGACCTAGGGACGTTTCTCTCCGTTATTTCACTCATCAGCATTATTCTCTATTTTGTCACCAGTTCTGATAGTGGTTCTCTTGTCATCGATTGCCTTTCTGCTAATGGCGACCCAGAACCTCCAGTCATACAGCGCATCTTCTGGGCCCTGACAGAAGGTGCAACAGCTACAGCTCTGCTAAATGCTGGAGGCGAAGAGGGGCTGGTAGCCCTGCAGTCCATGTCAATAGCATCTGGTGTCCCGTACACTATCCTGCTCTGCTTTATGTGTGTGGCATTATGGCGAGCTGTGAAGATGGAAGGTGGTGACCTTGATCCGCATGGTCCGCAGTTCACCACCAGTCTTTTGGACGTCGTGAGCCGTCCAACAAAAGAAAGCGTTGGCAAGGTTCTATTAGCCGTCATTGCACCGTGGTATCCGATGGGAAATGCTGCCTACAAGATCAATGGTAAAAAAGAGAAGCGATGGTGGTACATGTTGATCCTGGCGGTTCTATTTTACCTGTGGGTCATTCTGATGGCGGTGGAGCCTGCTGTAGACGCAATATCCTACGTTGGTTGGACGATCCTGATTGGTTTCTTTTCCTACGCCACATCCATTCGTTATTCTATCCGTGAGAGGTACAACATCTATGGTAACAGCGTGGAGGATTTCTTTGCAGTGATGGTCTTGTACCCGTTTGCAGCCTACCAGATGGACCACCACATTCAGCACGCCCACGAGTTAGACCTACCAAACTACCATATGGAGAACAAGTACGAAAAGGAGAAACCAGACAGCCAAGTGGACAAAGAACCTCCCTCGGCAAATGGGGCTCATTTTAACCCAGCCATTGAATATGAAGAAGAGAAACGGAGGCCTGCAGAGTCGACTCGACTTTAAGAACAAACGCTTTCATTCATTTTAATGATTGTAGTAGTAGGAAAAACAGGTTAAAACTCGCGTGTTTTAGTTTTACCTGTTTTTTTTTTTTTATATATTGTCTAAAAACTGCTAGTTAACATTGTATTCAGTTACAATTCCTGCTAGAAGCAGGTTTTTATACCCGTCGCTTTTTTTAAACGTTATTCTATTTATTCATGTTCGTATACCGTATGAATAATAGGTTAAAATTTTCAACTAAGGGGTGCCAGATAAATGCAAATTTTACATTTTGGAATATAATTGAGGCGTAGAGTTTTCTATCTTTGTAAAACATAGATAGTATTACATAAAGGTACTGCAAAATAATTTTCATTTTAATGGTTACACACTAGGGTCCACAGACTTAGAACCACCATATCCAGCATAATAAATAGTATCACATAAAAGTACTACTCAATAGCTTTCATTTTAATGGTCAAACACTGGGGTTTCTTCGCAGTTTTTAATGTTCAAATTCATTAACTGACTCGATTTTTAAAGGACTACGTTTGTTACATTGTCGCAGGTTTTTTCTACTAATTGTTGGTACGAAAGACCAAAATAGGAGCCTAAAAATTATAAAATCACACAAAGCTCAAATCAGAATTTCTGTGCATAAGATCCACGGGTTCCCAATTAGGGTTGTGCTTTGTCCTTTGGGGAGGCGGGGTAACCTAATAGTTTGTGAGCTGGACTCTGGCTCGGGCGGTCCAGGTTCGAGCCCTAATTGGGGTCGTCTGCGTTTTGTTCATGTGCAGGACACTTTTCTCTCAAAGTAACCCTCCCCACCCAGGTGTATAAATGGGTACCGGCGAAGTTAATTGGCAGGGGGTAACCCTGCGATGGACTAGCATCCCATCCAGGGGGAAGTAAAAATACTCCTAGTCGCTTCACGCTACGGAAACTAGGATAAGCGCCGGTCTGATGGGCCACTCGACTCGAACGGAAACTTTTTTTATCATTCAAAACTACTATGATTTTACGATTCTAGCTTAAAGCCCTGATCAAAATGAAACGTGCCACAGACAGATTTTTGTAATTTGACAAAGAAAACACGCAATATTCATGCCACCGCACTGCAATAAACTTTATTAAACTTTTTCAACAAAACTTGCGCTGCCTTACACTGTTCAGTGCAAAGTTGATCTCGATCAAACTGAGCACTTGTAATTTCATATCAATGGAAGTCCAGGCCTAACGAAAAAAGTCAACACAAATTGAGCGGAGTCGCAAAATTCGAAATATGAATTTGCGTACGGACTTGCGTTTGGTAGTCAAATGGACTTACACGTTTCCTCGCAAGTGTTGCCAAAAAAGCCAATTTAATGCTACAGCGCGCGCTACAATTAAATTTAGCATGCGAAGGTGTCCAAATGGTGAAAAATGCGCTCCACGTGCTGAATAAAAACACTTTATCCGCGCTTCCGTATTTAACCAAGTTATTTTCGTAATGCAAGCAACAATCTAAAGATTTAATTTGGCGACACCCAATTTCCTGGATTGGCATTTTTAACTGCCCGGGACCTTTTATATCGCTAAATCAAAATACGTCCCTGTTCCCTGAGGCCATTGCCTGAGCAAAGGTTGTGTCTTTTTTTATGCGCTCAGTTCTTCCTTCGCTAGAAACCTGCTAGAGAGACGTTTGAACATTCGATCCGAAAAATTCCATACTGATAACGTAACTCTTCGGATCCGTGTAGTGTCGCTGATTGGTTGCTGCTCAGAACTTATTTTTTTTACGTTAAGTCCGCGGCTCTGTGAATATTCTACCACTATTCACCTCGATTTCAAAGATAAGTATCATTTTTGTGTGGAAGATTGGGTTCCAGTTAGTGTTCAGGAGGAAGACTGGGTTCCAGTTAGTGGTCGAGTTTGTCGGCCATTTTGCTTGCAGCCTGAGTGAGTGAGTGTAAACCGGGAACGGTTGCTTCCATATTTTGCTAATGGCGTGGCGAGTTAACTTTTTACTGTTTTCCCCTTGTTTTTAGTTTGGAAGGTAAGTCGATTTTTATTTCTGGCTTGTTATTAAATTGTGCATCTCATCAATGAGTGCATGTGTCGAAAATCTGGCTTTAGAATTTCAGTGGCTAAACTGCAGAATACCCATCTTATTGAATAACAATAGTTCCTTTTGTTTTCCGTCGCGTTCTTCAAAGAGTGAATCTTATTTGTGGGGCATTCTGCAGTTGCTCTCTTTGTTGTTCTTTGTTCTTTGTTTTGCGTCATCAGTGAGTTTCACAGGTTCTTACACCGAGGATGAGCCATAAGTAATTTCCTACAAATAACGAACCCGTTTCCATTTGTTTTTCTTTCAGGTGTTTATATAAGTACAGGAGTTCTTTTCCTCATGCAAGCCAGCACACGCAGATTCGGCATGTTTTCAGTGCTGGTTGCACTGGAGATATTATGCTTTTATAAGCCACCATTCATTGCTTTGAACCTTCAGTGCTGTTTATATCAAACAAGAACATTGAGAAGCTTGAGAAGCTTAAAATCGGGCGCTTTGCCTTGAAAGGCAGGGTTCAGTACAGCAGAAACCACGAAGCAGTTACTTAAGTTAAGCACTCAGTCCGACTGTGTTTGTGTAAGTCACAGGGCTTGCATGAGCTGTATTAGTGTGCATAATATAATATCTAGAACGTTGTCGAGATTGCATTATTACTTAAAGACATGATGGTTTCAATTTATAAATGTATCTCACACAATACAAATAAACGATTGAAGTAGACGAATAGACAATGTAAAGTTTTAAGACTTAGCAAAGTGCAGTGTATTGGTAATACTGTAAGGTGCGGTTTCACCTGAAGGTCGTGTGCTTTTCGGTATTTTCCAGGCATTGCACTTTGATGGGACAGTACTACAACTGTTTACCGGGGAACTACTATTGTCAAGAAAATGATCACAACTTGTTGATGAATGATTGAACATTTGTTTCATACCATTACTGTAATAGCAATTGATGAAGGCTTTTAGTCCTGAACCAAAGTATAAGGACTGGGAAATACTGAAACCCATTATCAGCCACCTTAAACGGAAATATCTTGTTGGTGTTTCAAGGAATCCAAGGAAACTTCACTCATCCCATGTATCTATGTATTGCGGTATTTTGTAATTTTTTGAGTGATTTTTGGGGATGTTTGGCAGGTGATAGTTTTTTTAAAAGAATTAGTAAAATTTAGACAACTAAGAAATATTGAAAATTTAATGTGAATTTAACATTGGAATTTGAAGTAAGAAATTGGCAGACGGACACCAAACAGCCCCGTGACATCCTGGAGTGTTTTTGCATGGGGGTCAACTGTGTGATGATGTTTCCATTTTTTTCTTCAATCCCCACTGATAAAGAACTGTTGTTGGTGTTATGTTGGTGTTATCACATGTCAAGCCTTTAACAAGGTATGAAAGAACACAAGGATTTAAATTATTCTGGTGCTCAATTTTTGCGTAACTAAAATTAATGTTACTCAAATTCCTGATGGATTCTGTCTTAAACTGTTACGAGCTTAGTATTTCCAAATTATTGCATGTCAATGTAAGGCAAGACAAGACATGCCTTGGTTCTTATGTAATTCTCTTAAAAACACATAAGATATTGACTATAATTTTGTCTGTGCTATGGCAATTCACAGTGGGGTGGTCTTGATGTGTCTTTAACTTGTAGACTGGACTGGACTAGTAAAACGCGGACTAGTAAAACGCGGACTTGTAAAACGCCTCTAGACACTTCGAATTCCTTGGCCACAATCATCTTACGGCTCTCTTCAATACATAATGTCTCAAAAAAACAGTAACCTCAGAAAGAAGTCAGAAGCAAATAAGGTCGAAAGACCGAATTTGAACATATAACGGCAAATGTTCTAATGTCACGAACGTAGGAGTCGTGTAGGCCCGTCACCTTTATTTACCACATACTGCCCCCAAATTAAAACAGTACCCTCAGAAAGAAGTCAGAAGCAAATAAGGTCGAAAGACCGAATTTAAACATTTAACGGCAAATATTCTAATGTCACGAACGTAGGAGTCGTGTAGGCCCGTCACCTTTATTTACGATTGACTGTTGATTTCTGGACGGGCCCCGTTCTACCTCGTGCGAGCAATAAAAACGACTGCACTCAACAGACGTCAAGTAGTGGAAAGAAAGAAACATATGCACACAACTCATAGCATCAATCCCGTTGTTTTAGTAGGGGTTTGCAGAACGAACATGTGCTATACTGCAAAAACATCTCCACGCTAAAACAGACCATAGAGTGCTCAAAAAAGCTAGAAATATGCCGTCGAAGAAACACACAAGAGCTTCAAACACAAATTGTTTCGCTCGCTAAACCGTTTAGTTTTATCCGATTTACAAGCGCTTGTTTTACAAGTCCGCGCTCTACAAGTCCGTGCTTAACAAGCCCTCGTTTTACAAGTCCGCGTTTTACAAGTCCGCGTTTTACTAGTCCGCGTTTTACTAGTCCGCCTTTTACAAGTCCGCGTTTTACCTGAGTCCGCGTTTTACAAGTCCGCGTTTTACTAGTCCGCGTTATACTAGTCCGCGTTTTACAATTCCGCGTTTTACTAGTCCGCGTTTTACTAGTCCGGTCCAGTCCTCAAAATACAGTATGCCAAAACTCCCCGCCCTCTAAAGATAAGTCCTTGACGGTTCTTGTCGTTTTTCGGTGCCTATATATTCATCTTCGGCATCTTTCTCATCCACCTCTCGTTCTGTCCTGTGTCTGTCATCACACGAAAGAAAAGCTGATTCTCAAAAAATCTGCCACAAAAGGAAATTGACAAAAACAATATGAAAACCATATATCGAAAGTTTCTTATTCTAAAATTTTATCATACGTCTTAATTTAGAGCTACAAAGAAGTTCCTCCTTTTGAGTTATTGATACTGTTCTTACGGTACCTCTTTCTACTAGCGAAATTTTACAAAATTCCTTCGCGGCGAAAAGGTAGCGCGAATCCAGAACAGACTCCAATCGAGAGTGGGTTAATTCTAGATTACTATTAATTAACTATTACAACATTCATTTTTAAAATAGTTTCCCAAGCCGACTAAGCTAACTAAACGTCGAGTGTATCTTTCAGTAAACAAAACATGCCGTTGTGACGCCGGAAATCCAGCTCACGCATACTATACCCCGTGACTCACGCAAACCTCCGACTTACGTGCTACTACAGTCATTCCTTTCTAAACATTTTTTTTTTGACCACCACCGTACCTTTCTACCCAAAAAACTCATGAAACCGCCCGGTTTTAACCTGTTTTAACCTTTCAAAAATTAGAGCGTTCGAAACTAAATAAGATCCGTAATCACAAACAACATACAGCCGTTTACCAGCACTCTTTAAAACTCCTGAAACCCTTCAAAATCAGGCAAAATAAATCTTTGAAATAACCTTTATCAAAGTTTCTAATTTTTTATTCAGTTCTATAAAATGCCTTTCATACACTACTGTCGAACAAAAATTTCAATTTCCTCAAAGTTTCAAGACAAAAGAATAACAAATATTTCGTGCACAATGTAATTTGATTAAGCCAATATTATCACGTCTAAAAATACTTCAAGCAATTCAGTGAAAACCCGTTTTTTTTTTCGTATCAACGAAAACCACTTTCGAATAATCAATACATGAAAATAACAATAAGATCAAAAGGAAGAAAGGAACCTTTCTAATTATTTGAAGACTTTCAAAGCCGTGATATTATGCATCCAATCCGCGATAAAATTTAATTACAACAAAATCCAAGTTCTTATTTTGAATTCCATTTTTTTCAGTTGATACCTTTATCCAACTTGTGAAAAATTCCATTCAAGTTCCTATTAATACTGTACATTCCCAATGTTTTGCTCAGGTCTTCAGAAGCGTCTTACTAACCAAATCTAAAATAATTCCAAAACATGCTGTACAAACATTCTACTCTTTGTGACAAACGACTTGACGACCAATTGTTCAGAAATGAAAATCGACACAGTTCTTGCTAAATAAAAAAAAGTTTTACGGCGGAGTCAGGCTCAAAAAATATACCGCAAGATCACACCCCCATTCATAGTCAGAAACCAGCAAACCATCTAGTTTGCTAAAAAAAAAAACACTGCGTGACATCAATGACGTTACCTTTTTCATTTACAAAAATAACTTTAACTTGTCAAAGTAAGTGCAATTTCACAATGGTGAATATCAGTACAGTATGGGGCCCAGTTCTCGGCCACTTTGTGTTTAACGCGTTTTTTCACACTCCAGTTGAATCAAAAGAAAAAGGTATTTCCTTCAAACGATAGACTGATTCATGTGCTTTAAGTATCTTGAGTTTGATCGTTCAATTCGATATAGAAAGCTCACACGTCGAGTTTACGCGGAGGTAGGTGAATTTGCATTCCCAAAAAAGTTGTTTGTTTACGGCTCCAAATTCATGGATGTAGTTAAATTCGTATTTTATCCAAAAGCCCCCACCATACGAGCTAATTTTTGGCATGTGAAACGTAGAATAATTCAGCTTTCTGCTTTAGTTAACTTTTCGTTGAACCGTTGTATTTTTTGGTCTTAATTTACTTCGAAATTTTTTCTTGCGACGTTTGCGTATTTGCCAGTTCTCGGCCACCCTGCTCGCTATCACAGCTTAGCGCTTGGTTTTTAATATAATTTTATCTGCTGCTGCCAGAATGAAAGAAATAAATGTTTTAAAAATAAAGTTCAATCTTATCTCTAAGTTTTGAGCTGACTCTTGTCTTGTCTATTATTTCTACAACACCTAAATCTTTCAAGACCTTTTCACTGCAAAATAAACCATCTAAATGCACGGGTCACACAATGCGGTTTTGCCAGAACCTGCACATAGGCAACTAGGCGCGTTAAAATCCTTCTTTTCTAAAGTAAAACAAAGCATCATAAAAATAATTTGGGATCGATATAGTATAAATAGGTTTACAGAGTGATTTTATGACTGTGAAAATTAATTGAGCATTTTTTACAGATAATTACGGACAAGCTTTTTAGTGGCCGAGAACTGGGCCAAGGTTGCCGAGAACTGGGCCCACAAATGAAGCTTTTATTTTTATTATTGCTCGGGCAAATTAATTTTTGACCGGTCGATAGCTTTACACCAAAAAGCTGAATAATGTAGCTAGCTCTGGGAGAAATTTCAAGTTCCTGCAGTTCTTCTGAGGTAAGAAATACAAGTTTACGTCAAAAGTGGCCGAGAACTGGGCCAAGGTGGCCGAGAACTGGGCCCACAAATGGAGCTTTTATTTTTATTATTGCTCGGGCAAATTAATTTTTGACCGGTCGATAGCTTTACAACAAAAAGCTGAATAATGTAGCTAGCTCTGGGAGAAATTTCAAGTTCCTGCGGTTCTTCTGAGGTAAGAAATACAAGTTTACGTCAAAAGTGGCCGAGAACTGGGCCAAGGTGGCCGAGAACTGGGCCCACAAATGGAGCTTTTATTTTTATTATTGCTCGGGCAAATTAATTTTTGACCGGTCGATAGCTTTACACCAAAAAGCTGAATAATGTAGCTAGCTCTGGGAGAAATTTTAAGTTCCTGCGATTCTTCTGAGGTAAGAAATACAAGTTTACGTCAAAAGTGGCCGAGAACTGGGCCCCATACTGTACTTTGCCCCGTAAGCTTTTTTCTCTGTCCTTCCGCCGAAGCAAAAAAACACAACCTGATTACACATTAACCCAAAAGTCGACCAAGTGTGCCTGCAACGATTTCCTGTCAAAACTAAAATGAAAACCATTGCGGTATGCGTCACCCGTAGCGGTTTTGTAGCAACCCCGAGCTATCCCCGTCTTTTTGGCCGCGCCAGGAGACTACGCTCTAGGACGACCAAAGGGTAAACCTTAAATCGGCCAGCCACGCCCGATTAATAGGTGAAGAAATGTCAAACTTCTCCTTTGGGAATTCAACGGGAATTCAAAGACGGTGCCGCTTGCAAATGAGTTTGAAAAAAATAAATCACAGACTTAAAAAGTGACTTTCCCAAGACTCTCTCAAGACTTCTAAAAAGCAAAATGGTAATGTAGTTTATTGCTTTTAAGATGTTTAAATGTGGATGGAATTAGTGTAATTATTTGTTTATGTCATTAATAATATTTTAATGCTTTTGGGTACGTTTCTTCTCTTCAGTTTGAATGAAAATTAATCTTTTTTCTTTCTTTCGAGATAGTTAGTAGTAGTAGTCCCCTCTACTAACTATGTTTCGAGTTTCTTTAATTTCCCCAAATGTGCACACGTATTTTTTGCATAAAAAAAAGTCAAACAAATAACCTGATTAGAGTTGACTGGCATTTGTTTATTTATATATCATAACTATGTTGTTCCAACAGTATATGTAATGGGAATTTAGACAATGATTTTTCTGCCATGTGTAGTTCAAAGTTTAATCTTGGTGACTATAAATTGATGTGATGTATGGGTTTGTGGGTTCGTCTTATTTATATACGTTGAGCCATTAATATAATCTATAAATTATTTGTGGTTTTCTGTACAGTTAGTTAATGTTTTTAAGGCGTTTTTTCTATGGCACTTTTAAATCTGAATGCAAGACTTTATATACAGTCGAACCTCGTAAGCGGACACCCTCGGGACGCGAAAAAAGTGTCCGACGGAGCGGCGCAGAGAACGGCCGACGGAGAGAGTGTAGGGGACAGATGGCCGCACGGGAGCGCCCAGCAACAAAACGAACGGAGGGAGACGACAAAACAAGCGGAAAATGGACTGAGATGAAATTGTGACGAACGGCGATGAGAAGAATGAAAAAACAAAAAACAGAGGCTGAGGACTCGGGGTGTCCGCATGGGAGCAAAAACAAAGAAAAAGCAACGTACGTGAAGTGTCCGCGGCCGCACGGAATGCCGCACGAGACAGAGGTGGGAGAAAACGGGCACAAGGCGGCCGAAGAGAGCGTCCGCACGAGAGTGTCGAAGAGAGCTTTGACTGTATCATTTTTGGTATTTATTATCATTATTGGTGTCTGCGAATCTGGGTTTTTCTTCTATTGTCACTACTTTTGTATTTCGTTCGCCAAAAGCAAGCGATGATTCAAGTTTATATATACATTTACGATGATGCAACAAAGGAAAATGTGTTGCTTCGTTGAAACCAGAAGCAGGATTTCGCTTGAAGCCCTATCAGTTGAATGTATTGTAAATTCAGTCAAACAGTGACAAACAGATGAATAATGTTTGTTCCTGATGCCCGGCTGTTAGTGATAACATTCTTTTAACCGGGGTTATTCTGTATTCTTTAAAATACATCGTTGTTGTCTCCTAAGTTCACGTATTAGTCCCACTGACGTATTGGCTTATTCTCTGCCTTGTTTACAATGATTTTTCACCCCGCCGGGTGTGTGAGTATCACATTGCCATCACAAGAAACACCAGATCTCTTCACACCAGGATGCTATCTCGTCTGATACTTGCTTTCCTGGTGAGGGGTACAGGAGGGCGCGGGGAAGAAACTTGCTTCAAGGGAATCGGAGGATCTTGGGAAGCTTGACAGGCACATGGAGATCTAGGTAATGGAGCGTTGGAATCAAACACGAAGCTGTTCCGATCGCAGATTTGAAGGCGATTGGGTGAACGCTGATAACCGCTGTCTGAGGTGTTGGAAATCACTGTGGAGTCAGTTTGGCTTGTTCTGCAGGCGAGCACGGTCGGCAGACTTTGGCAGTCGACTTCAAAATTCCGTTGTTTTCTGGGAATCTTCAGCTGCGCTTGCGCTAAGTTGTAGTACAGCGAGAAGGTGCTGCCAATCACCGAGGCGGAAGTTGAGAGGATGATAATGCCGCAAATGGAGGCGATTCCGCCAATGACCTTTCCTGCAAATGATGCTGGGACGATGTCTCCATACCCTACCGTTGTCATGGTGATGACTCCCCACCAGACAGCATTGGGCAGGCTGTGGAACTGCGATTTGGATTTATCGGTGCCCCAACTCTTCTCGGTGTACAAGGTGAGGCTGGAGAAGATGATGACGGGGATGAGGAGAATGAGGAGGAGAAGACCCAACTGGTGACGGCTTGCCTTCAATGTCTTGCCGAGAATCTGAAGATCGTACAACAGCTTGAAGAAGCGGAAGATGCGCACCACTCGCGTCGTGTTCAGGACTTCGATTAGAGTTGTACGCTCGAACACCAGAAGCAAGTACAACGGGATTATCACCAGCAGGTCAATCCAGTTTTGCAACTTCTTGGCAAATTGGAACTTACTGGGGCAGAAAACCAGGCGCAAAAGGAATTCCAACGTGAACCAGCCTGTACACACCGAGTCGATTATCGTTAGCGCGTCCATTGGGGTTTGAGAACCAACCTGCTCCGTCGTGGTTTTCGTTGCTGAAAAGTGTTGTAGGAAAACTTTGTTAGCAACTTTAGAATTGCACTCACTGCTACAATGTCAGTGATCCAGGCAACAGGTAGTTTCGCCTACAGGTTGATTCGCCCACAGTGAAGTTGATTCGCCTCCGCCTGTTTTTCGCCTACACAAATTTCTCTTTTTTTTTTTTTTTTTTTTTTTTTTTTTGGTTTTTTTTTAAAAAGAAAAAAGAAAAATTATTATATAAAAAAAATAGAAAAAAAAAATTAGAAATGTTGGAAATTGACTTAATTACCTCGCCTTTATTTGTTTGCTTCGGGTACACACCTCCTAATTGTATTTTTTTTTTTTTTTTTTTTTTTTTTTTTTTTTTTTTTTTTGATTTTTGGAGAAAATTTGGGTTTGGTCTGGGAGAAAATTACCCAAGCGCTTCCAAGTAAACTGAAAATCACTACATTGTTTTTTTTGCCAATTTATGAAACGTTATATCAAGACAAATCATCTGCAAATAAAGGGCAATAAACGGTACTGATCCAGGTACAAAGACTAAGGAAGTTTTAAGGCACTAAAGGTTGCCCAATACCGTTTCACGCACTAAGAACGATAAATATCTGTCCCTCTCAATTAAGTCCCTCCCAACACAAAATCAATTTTAAAGGTACTTTTTTTCTGCTGTACTTACTATAATTGTTTGCTGCATTCGTGACATTGCGAGTCACAGTCACTTCTCTGACTCCTTTGAAGTATTCAACAGTCCACAGACAAATAGTGAAAATGGAGGTGACGATGAAGGCCAAAGAGACCCAGGCGAATACCTAATAAAAATCAGTTTAAGACGTTAACTGGGCTGTTAATGGAAATATTAAAACAATTCTACGTAATAATTGGCTATAATTTTAAACGAGCTTGAGTTTGATCATGGGAGGCGCAGTGTCCGGGTTCGAGCCCAGGCTGGGGTCACTGCGTTGTGTTCTTGGACAAGACACTTTACTCTCTCATAGTGCCTCTCGCTTAACCGAGTTGTATAAATGGGGCGAATAATGCTGAGGGGTACCCTCCTAGTCGCTTAATGCTAAGGTACCCGGGATAAGCTTCAGTCTGATGGGCCTCTTAGGCCCGAACGCAGACTTAACTTTCTTTCAAGTTTGCGCACGAACAGGTCAATGAGAAGTGGCTGGTTTTGCCGTTGTTCAAAATTTTGTATTTTAAAACATGGTTGGGTTATGGACATGTACTTTAATAAATATCTACGTTGTGTTGAGCAGTAACTGTAAACGGGAACCAAAATTTGCTGCTTCAATTCCAGTTATTGGTAACATTCGTTCGCCATTTTTTTTTTCGTATTTTTTTTTTGTTAAAAAATTCTTCCATTTTAATTCCTGAAATAAATTTGGATAAAATCTCCGCAAGCATAACGTAACCTTTGAAATTTGTTGACTGTAACAGTTCGGGGACGCAAGACAGCAAACGTTTTCATTTACTTCAGTAAAATAAGGGATATGACAAAACATGTATAAATTAAAATATAACATTAAAACAGAGTTCTGATGTCTTCTTTGCTAGGAAGCAATTTCAAGACCATTTACTCGGTTTTTTTGTATATAAAGTATGTAATGAAATCATATTTGTTTTAATTCAACGTAGCTATTTTGTATGCGTTTATATTGTGGTTTGTATTGATAGAAATTTGCATCTCTCGAGTTAAATAAAAGTACATTTTCAGGTAGCTTTCCTAGGGTTTATTTTTGTGGTTTGCGGTAAGAAACTATACATCGCCAAATTTTATAAGCTAGACATAAGTCAGTAAGTTACGTTATTCACAAAGATGTAGCACAACAGAAACAGAACGTACCTTAGCCGTCGAGGACGAATAAGGATCATCGAGAATTTCCCAGACTATTGGCTGATTTCTTTGCCACCAGGGCAAATTAGGATCGTTGTAGAAATGTTGCCTCGGTCGCTCATCCGCTGAATTTTCGTATTTCGGCCTGAAATCTAAAGCCTGTAAATTTTCTTGAGCGTCTCTGTGTTTCGTATAATTTGGCCAACAACACGACTCCATCTGCTGTTCATCCAAGCCCCAATACGCGAGTTCTTGCTCGAACAGTGGACCACAAATATTACGAGGACAGTGAAGCTTGCCCGTTTGTAAATAGTTCAAAACCTGCGCAAAAACGCCTGGATGTCGATCGAAAAAATATTCCCCCGTTTCTGGATCGTAGTCTAGTTTGTTTCGGTTTTCCAGGATCGTCGCCAGTGGAATATCAGGGATATTTTTCAGCGTACTTTTGTATGGCTCAAAGAGTTTTCCGCCGACATTGAGAACAACTCGATCGCGGAGATCTTTCTTTGGAGCGAGAGACTCGAGCCTGCTTGTATTCTTTCTTTCTTGCGGCGACATTGTTTCTTCATAAACTGTTATTTACGGCATGAAGCTCGCTTAAAAGTCCTGATCTTAAACCAAACCGCAATTTTAACGAGAAGAAGACCAGAATTTCCTCGCTTTTAACTTGAAGATGTTTTTTATTCTCATCCGGGACTTTATTTTTCCTTTGCACCTGTCGGCCAAGCGTTTCCTAGCTACGCGTGACATTGTCTGTCTGCTTTCAATCATTTATTATTGAGTGTGAATTAATTATTATGAATTAATTTCTGTGTTGTTGACAGAATCTTAAAATAAATGACGCATTTATAAATAAGAAAATGGCCACCAAATTAAGTGAAATATAAAAATAATCACTCAAAACAGTGAAGGAACATTTAAAGGGACTGTGTCACGGATTGTAGCTAACTTTAGGCATGGGAAAAAACCATCAAATTTCGTTGAAATATTCAAGTAACCTCTTAAAACAGTGTAGGAACATTTCAATAACCGACACCAAATACAAAAGAAGGTAGGGATGGCCAAAATCGACGAAGATTGAAAGAGATTGCGACATGGGTTTTTGAAATATTGTTGGGCTGAACAGTTTTCAAAGTTAATCTTGTTTGCTTGTAACCTCAACATTTTTGGTTGCAATGAAGCTATGGTTTTGTCATTTAGATCCATAGAAGTATTTCTTTGCAAACATTAAGTTTCATAGCGAGTATTTGGCAAAACTTAATAAAATAAATTTAACTTAGCCGTGACACAGTCCCTTTAAGTTACACATCAAATACAAATAAAGGTACGGGTGAACAAAGATAGAAGATTAAAACAGATTGTGATAGGGTTTTGAGAACTTGTTAGGCTGGACAAAGCGGTTAATCTCGTTTGTTTGTAACTTTAAATTATAACGCCCGGAGAAGTATTTGTTTGTAATGAAGCTATGGTTTTGTCATTTAGGTCCATGGAAGGAATTTCTTTGCTAACATTATGCTTGTATTAGATTTGGCAACATACCGTGGCTCATATACCATGCACCACAAATATGGTAGGCGTACGCGTCAGCGATAACAGCCAGGGAGCTTAAATATTGCAATTCTTTGGGCGTTTTTAATAAAAACAATTACAGTATTCCACTCGGGCTTGTTGGATTTGAAATAGTTATAGCCAACTCGGTGCTACGTGCCTCGTTGGCTATCTACCATCTCATATCCAACGCGCCCTCGTAAGTAAACTATTTAAGCAGGGTAGCCCATCTCAGCTCGTAGGCGATATCCAGCGGGGCCCTGCATCTAAAAAGCAATACATAAAAAAAAGATGAAAAAAATGGATACCTGTAACCCTGTTACCATGGTTACGAGCGGTAAAAAGTAAAAAAAAAATGATTGAGGTTGCCGTCGATTAAGACAATTTACGAACGGAGAAATTAAAAATTTAGGCAAATTTTTTTTGTACCATCCTAAGGTAGTTTTGTTGAGATCTGTCTGCACTTCGAGACATTTAGACAGTACGTACGTTTTTTTGTTTATTGTCAAAATTGACAGCTCATTGTAATGTTGACACTTAAATACGTGACAATAGGCTCAATAAATTCACAAGTATCAAAGGCACCAGAAAAAACTAAGTTGTTTCCTCTATTCACGTTAAGATTGTAGCTCTTAGAATATTTGGAAAATATGGACGCAAGATGCTAAAAAAAAGCTGTTAGACATATCATTGAAAGGTAAGATTCCCTTTTATTTTTTCTGCCAAAAGAAAATATGTTTTGCAGACTGCCAAAACTGAAATCGTTACAAAAAGCGTATTGCAGTAAATAAAACTAAATATTCATTGATTATAAGGCTGCTCGAAGGTATGTTTGCTCAATCTAATACTGATTTTTAACAGCAAAAACATTTTGTAAAAGGTTTCTGAAACATTGGAAAAAAAAATTAAGTGTCATTAAGTTTCTTCTGTAGAAATATCACAGCTAACGTGGTTCGGAGATAGCTTATACTGTCTTTATCTCGAAGTTTTTAAAAATATTACATCTTTACAGTTAATTAAATGAAAAAACATCGATTTTGTAAACAACTAGTAACCTGCCAGAATAAGAAAAAAGCATGCTGAGTATTGAATTTTATGAAATAATTTATAATATTTTTGCACCACCACTCGGTTCGAATGCAATTAAGGAAACGAGAAATGTTGATATTTTCTGTATCAAACTACGTCAAAGGAAATAACATTTTTGAATTAATAAAAATTTCATGTGACGACTGAAAAACAATCTAATTGATACAATTAGCGTCCATTAGGCTCTACATTACAAACGCTCAGTACCTTTTTGTTTTAAAATCGTTATTTTGTCTCTACTCGGTACGTAAAATGAAAGTTTTCTAATTAACTCTAATTCGTTAAATTTTTCTTGGCAATTCCTCGTGAAAAGAAAACAAAAGGAAACTAAATCTTTAAATCCGGGTATTGTCTTAATGTTGCAACAATTTTTCTTCAGAAGCAAGTTAGAAAACATTTGCAATTGCATTAGGAGCATAAATATTTTAGAAAGTGGAGTTACTCAGTGCATTACAATTTTAAAAAAAATGTCAATGACCTCTTTTCTGTACGTAAAGATACGTAAAAGAACACATTTTTCAATTAATGAAATTAAAACGTGACAAAAGGTACTTTTGTTTAAAAATCTGTTGACAGTGGCGTCCATTAGAAGACCCATTTCCTTTATGTTTTAGTTTATTTTCTTTTTCGTTCCCATTAGATAAAAGTGTCAGCTTGCACGTACGATGTACATTTAAGCCAGACAAGGATTTTGCTAAAAGATATAGAACTGGTATTTTCTCGCTCTTTTTCATTGAAATCTTCGAACATATCTCTGGGGTTACAAATAAAAAGGCATAAAAGTTGCACTGAATGACCCATTTAAAATGAACCCCGCCACCGGTAACTTACAATTGTTCCAACCGATTAATAATGAATGCTCGCTTTGTTATAAATATTTCGCGAATTGCGGTTGATTGTATACACCAGTTTCTTTACTTCGACATCTCTTCATTGTAAGAAGACGAATTTCAAAGGCCCAAATGCAAGGCTGAATTAATTCCGCATAATGAAACCATTTACTTCAGTCGCCATCGCTAGACATCGCCACTTTAATGGTAGGGTACAAAGAAAATAATGTTAAGTTATCTCAAGTAGGATTCATTAGAAACCATCTTCACAATAGTATCAAATTCTGAAGAACAAAGCCGTTTTACACATTTTCTCCAAATCATTGCACTGAAAAATCGCAAGACCCCATGCTAAGCTCAATGGAGGCAATTTTGTGTTTCTCGGTAATGGGTTCTTGTCATTTGTTATCAAACAAATAGACAAGAGTGATGAATGTTTAGAAACGTCAATCATGCCTTCCGGATCTTTTGACGTAGGTCTGCATGAAACAGAGGCAATGACGTAATATTGTTGACGTCCAATTTTACAGTCCAGCCACCCGTAAGAGAAAACTCTTGGGACTCGGCAACTTTCATCTTTCGGTTACGGGAAATGTCTTTTTAGGTTTCCGGTGCTGGTAAAGCTTTTATCAAGAGTTAATGTTTCTTAACAGTTTTTCAAACAAAATGAATAGTCTGTTGACAGTCTCTATTATGAAGAAAACGGCGACAGAAAGGAACAAAAAAGCCGTCGGCGAGCGAACTTTGGTGTGCAGAGTCAAAATCCTCCACCTCCCTTTTTCTCGTTTTCACTGCGTTTGTCCCTTAGCTTTCCACGTAAGACCCTGATTCACTGGCTAATAAAAAAATATCGTACGCTTAGAAAATGGCGTAAATGGCTATTAAAAAATAGCTTTTCAGCTATCACTTCAATGTTCAGGCGTTATTTTAAAGAAGCGTTAAATAATACAATTAAAATCCGCTTGCTAGCTATCATTTTGATGCGTGGATTCGTCTCTATTTCATCTCTGACACCTCACTCTTTAGTATCTTATGATACTGGAGGTCAAAAGAACACGTGCTGAAAACCTTCGATTATGTTAATGATCGACTATCTGGAACATATCGTCATATATATATAATATTAACTTGACAAGAGGTCAGGCTTCAGTATACATCGTTTTATTGCGACAACGCTGTTTCGTATGGACTTAAAGTTGCCTGATGAGTGTGGACCTATTAGTTTAGGTCCATACGAAACAGCGTTGTCGCAATAAAACGATGTATACTGAAGCCTGACCTCTTGTCAAGTTAATATTATTTATGCTCCTCGATCAAATGAGTTGAGCGCTCTTCAAAATACATTCTTCCCAAGAAAGAAAGAAAGTCATATATATATATATATATATTTTTTTTTATTATTATTATTATTATTATTATTATTATTATTACAAAATTGCTCATAATGTCTCAAAATACTTCAATATGCGGATTTTGATACTTTCCTAACCTAAGTTATATGTGCCATACTCCCTTGTACACAGAGAACCACCTGACAGAAAAAAATCTCATACAGTGTTAACTACTTCATTAAGTTTAAGGCCTAGAGCCTCAAATTTTTTGGTGTAAATTAGATTTAAGTCGAAACATCTCGGATCTATTTTGAATCTTAAGCAATCTTCTGAGTTGTCTGTGAAACGTCCGAAACGTTTCGCATAACCATCGAGCAATGTCGAGTACCTTCGAAAATCTTCAAAGAAACTGTCAAAAATTTTCAAAATCTTCAGTGTATATGTTTATATAACAAACTAAATAATAATTGGTACCTTGAAGGCATGAAGCTTTTCTTCTGTTAACTTTTATCAGGACATTTTTTGTTTTGTCTCAAAATCATGATTCCGGATTCAGAATCAGATAAGAACTAGGTTACTGAAAATATAAATATAAACGAAACAAACAGATGACTGTTTCTAGCAATCACAAAGAAAAGTTTTCCTGCAGACGGTATTTAATGAAAGAGGCTCGAGAGAAAGGCATTATTTGATGATGGTCCTGCCCCCTAACAGATGCTGGTTGTTTTTTCCATGCCGCCAGAAAAAGGCGGGAAGATCACCCGGATTCTTGGGTTGTTTTAAAGGAAGTTTATACAAACAGCCTGGGCGTAAAGGCGCAGGAAGAGCGGAACAACTAACAATTTGAACAAAAAAGGCAAAAAATATTGACAACGCCGTTAACGTCGTCTTCAATTCGAGATCCGAAACTGTTCCAGAAGCACTCATTGTGAAAGCGCACTCTGATCATTCCGCGATTTGAGGATAAACAAAATTAATGTTTTCCTTTTTTTCAATGATCATTCGGCAAGTTATACGTGACTTACTCACAACCATTGGCTTGCCGAGTATGCTAAGCTCAAGTCGTTATCAACGATTTCGTTTTAATAACAAAACAATTTACTGAAACATCCGTTTCTTAGCGTTTATATCATAGACGGACGACATGTGTAAATGTAATTTTATTTACCTATGTGACACGCAAGAGGTCTCAAGATCTTGTACGTGCCTTGAGATTAAATTAGAATTTGGAGTGTTGATTTTTGTGGAGGGAGGAAACCGGAGAACCCGGAGAAAAACCCTTTAAGCAACGATGAAAACCAACAACAAACTCAACCCACATATGACGCCAGGACCAGATGCCAAACCCACACCTATGCCACATTGGTAGGAGGAGGGCGTTCTCGCCTCTGCGCAACCCATGCTTCCCAACATAAAGATGTATTTCAATACAACTAACACAAAGTGTATTCTTTTGATAACCAATTAAACCACAGAGCTTTCTAAAAAGAAAAGGAAGATTTTCCGATATTAACCAACGGTTGACCTTGGTTTTCCTCAAATTGCATTTCAATAACAAAAACAATTCTTGTAAGAATTTACTTGTTGAGTACAGTTTTCAGAAACATGCTTTTGAATAATGCTGACATAAATCGAAATTCTGGTATAAGCGGCGGTGGTAAGTCTGAAAATGTGGGGTTTCGAGCATCCTGTTGCTGTTTTCATGGTTTTATAACTTAATACGACAACAGAAACAGTTCAACTTGTACGCCCCTTCACACTAGAACTTATAAAAGTGTTTTGAAGTCGTTCAGTTGCAGTATGGGTTAAATCTTTTTTTGTGTATTTAACTCGAAGCCTGATAAAAAACGTATTGACTTGATGTTAACATAAACAGCAAGGTCAGCTGAGCTTTTTTTATGTCATTCCCCTTAGTACAATAAGCTTAAACTAACATTTTTTTAATAGGGTCAAAATATGGTTGGTTGGCGTTATAGAAGTTTTACAGTTTAAATTCTTAAAATCACAAAGTATGCTCGAGCTGGCTGGTTACGTAATAAGAATAAATGCTATCATCGGCCTTCAGTGAGGATATTGGAATACATTATAACTAATAGAGTAGCCGAGCTGTCCGCAAAAAATTGCCCAACGAAAAAGAAAAATAAAGAGCGCGGGAACATAAAATGAGGCGAGGCGCGAGACCTCCAATTTTCGCGCTTTAATTTTTCCCGCCGTCATTCCCCCCCCTTGCTGTTGTTGGCTTGCTTCTCGGTCTAGGGAAGGATTATGTGCGTTATCCAGTTATGAAGAGTTAATCATAGATTCCTTGGGCATCTATGAAAACTACAACGAAAGACCGCGTCGCTAGTTTTTGGATGCCGCTCATTTAATGAGAGGGAGAATTGATATTTAACCGTCGAAGGTCTTTTTAATATGCAAGACGACAGAGAGAAAAAAGCAATCCAATGGATTTACGAACTTTACCAAACGTTGTTTTTACAGCTACAACCGATATTGCATAGTTACAGGTTTGTTATGACCTATTTATTTTACACAGAACAAAATATTCCGCTTAATATTTCCTTAACATCCGTTCCAGCCTTCTGGTTTGTTCGAAATTATTACAAACAGCATGCTTTTTTAACCAAAAATTAATCAAACTGCGTTTACTGATAACGTTGTTTTTTTCTTTCTACACGAATGGCTAGTTAAGGCGGTTCTAGAAGAAAAATGTCATTACTTTTGTACTCAAGTGAAATGAGAATTATTGTGGAAAATATAATTTTTCTTAAAATGTAATTCTCGTCTAAATTGCTTACGGGCAAGAGCGTCGCCGGAAGACGAAACCAAAGCCTTATTTCAGCTGTCGGTGCGTATACTTGGACGGTAAATGGCCTTCAAATATTCCAAACAATTAACAAAAACACTGATATCAACATACGCTTCTTCAAAAATGAAACTCGAGACTTCGAATTGGTTTCACTTGGGGATAAATAACAGTATCTATCATCACCCAAGGAAATAAGTAACGAGTAAGTCATACATTGCGAGAATAAGTGAAATTGAAGTCGTTAACTCCTTTGTAACAAAAACCTGACTAAAACAACCAAGCGCCTCAGACATAAATAAAGGTAAAATAATGCATATCACCAAGGTAACAAGGACTGATTTCTGTCAAGGTGGATACGCCGATTATAGTCTTGCTGTGGAGTTTTGTCTTTCGCAGCGAAAAAGGATTTTAATTACGCAAATTTTTTCGACTTTTTTCCAGTCGATTTAAGAATTCAAATGTTTACGCACTTTTTAAAAACAGAAGATGATATTCTGAATTTAAACTAAACGAAAGTCGCGTTCTTAACCGATATGGATTCGACGGGGAATAGAAGAAGACACAAATTTATGTATATTCACGCGCGTTAATTCTGTCATCAGTCTATACTGTTGACACGAATGACGTCAAAATGAAGCAACGCTAGCAGATAACCGATTTCGACGGAAAATATATGGCTTTTGTCCGGCTTACAAGCCTTATCTACTTTGGTGTTCTAAACACGTCTATTTTCTGTTAAATAATCGGAAGAATCGTTTACAATCTTGATCGAAATATTAGCGATAAAACGAAGAAGATTATTGTTTCAATCATTAAGAAAAAGTTATTTGCCTTGAAGCTAAGGCGACGATCTTCCGCCCCTTAGCGTAAGAACTATTCTTTTCAGTTTTAAACCTTTTAAAATTATGAATTATTTTTTAAGCCTGAGTGAATCGTTCATCTTGCTCTGTCGTCACAAACGCTCTGATGTTTATTTTCCATTGCGACCGTTTCTAAGAACAAATTTACATAACACCATTTCGCTTCTTGGGATGTTAATTTCAATTTCAGCCATTCAGAAGCGAGCGATTTTTGAAACTGATGCGAAATTCGCCGAATCCAGGACGGTGATTGGCCACAAATTGACACCAACGTGTGACAAAGGCGTCTTGTATTAATAAAATGACTCAATAGATATTGTTCAACGCGCGTTTTTATTAAACCTTGTAATTGGCAATCACCCAATAGAATCATGAATATTTATGTTGGTGCAGGTGAAAGCTGAATGCGAGAGCTTTGTAATATCGCCCCCCAAATTATTTATCCTAACCTATCCTGAACCAGAACGAGCCTCTGCTAGCAACGATTACCAAAACACCGCAACACACTAAAATGTAACAGGAGAAGTTTCTTCGCCAGCGTAAAAAAGACTAACCGCCGTCGATATGCGAATAAAAAGAAGGTCAGAAGAACAGGTATAGATAACACGAAGAAAAATACGGCAAATTTTAATTTACAGCGAGAGAAGCCGCTGTTGTTTATACAAAGAATTACCATACGAAGGCTGTTCAAGTGTAGTTTTGGCCTTGTTCGGGTCCGTTGTGTGGTTTTACTTGGTGTTGATGATCTAATGCTCGGTAAAAATCTTCAAAATAACTCCCTCGTTGTCTGTGTTTTATCAGGGGAGACGACGAATGTGGAAAATCATGTTAACGCGAGGGAAACCTGAATGAAAGATGTCCGAGGAAGCTGACGAAAATCTTCCCAGTGCGTCAAGACGAGACCGCATTGTTATTAATTGTGGTGGAGTTCGACATGAAACATTCAGGAATACACTTCGAAATTTCCCAGGGACCCGACTTGCCTGGTGCACAGAAAACGAAAATAACAGTGCAGAGTTCTACGATGCGGAGAAACAAGAGTTTTTCTTCGATCGACATCCAGGCGTTTTCGCGGCCATTATAAATTACTATCGCACGGGGAAGCTACACAGTCCGCACGATGTTTGCGGACCGCTTTTCGAAGATGAGTTGTTGTTCTGGGGAATCGATGAAAAGCAAATGGAGCCATGTTGTTGGACGTATTACACGCAGCACCGTGAAGCGCAGGAAAATTTGAAGTTTTTCGAAGCGGCGGAAATGTCCGACGACGAAGATGATAGTAATTCTGAACTTGGCGAGATCGTATCTGAGAATTTTGGAGGCGAGCATCAGTCCTGCTGGCAAAAGTATAAACCAAGGATTTGGAACGTGTTGGAACATCAACGGTCGTCAAAACTTGCAAGGGTAAGTTGGTTAAGAGCCTTTTTATGATATCAGTAAGAGAAAACGTTCTGAGAAAAATGATCGTAGTCCGTTATTAATGAGTGTTTAACATATGGCGGTTTTTTCTTCAAGGCTAGGAATTATGGCGACTTTTCGTGCATTAAGTCGAAAGTATCGTGTGGCGAACCGTCTGTGAAATGAGCAAGGAAATTTCGACTCGTTCTGAAATTCGATCACTCGATTTATTTCTTTTACGAAATAACTCACTCGTTTTTATTTAAAATGATGCTATCTACGAACCGTTCGCTGAAAAAAAAAAATACTGTAATTACCATTAAGATGAAAAGGTCTAGCGGTTGTGATAAACACAAGGGCGATTGGGAAACACTGTTGCAAAAAGATAATTTCGCCACTGTGGTCGTTAATATGCTAAGAAGATATCAGAATATCAAATTTTACTTTGTGACTTGTTGTATTTATCCCTGAAATATATGAATTATCATGAAGCGGTAACATGCTATCGTGCGATAATAATAATATCTTGTTTTCTTTTCGAGCAGTAAGTTTTTTGTTAACCCGGAATTTTCCAAACATCTGTCTCGGAAAATCGGCGCCTTTTGAGAAATTTCGTCTGTTTTTTATTTCATGTTTTTGATATTTTTAATGCATGTGTTGAATACTGAAAACCTTCGTTTAAACATTGATATATATTTAGACAACTGTGTCGAAAACCGTACTTTAGGTTATAGCTTGAATAAATTCAAACCAAAATGAATATTGGAGCGTATTCCATAAAATTATGTTGGTTTTTGTTTTGAGAGCGTGTTATCTTATGACTGATGTTCTTGGCAAAATATATAAGAGTTAAGACATAAGTTTTCGCATAAAGAAGGAATAAAGTAGAATTAGAAATATTCAAATATAAATGTTTGTTTATATACATCGAAATAAACATCTCTACTTAGAAACATGGATCACTATTCGTAATTTATCTCAAGTGATTCAGTTTATTTGAAATTTTACGGTTTCTCGAGTGTAGTTCGTTCTTTAAAGAAAGGCATTTTCGTTTGTCAGCAATTTAGCAAAAACATTTCACAGTTTTATTAATCTGAAATAAAAACAACGTTAGGACAATTAATCTTTCATCATCCGAACATAAACAGTTTAAAAAGGGCGGTTTTCTCAACTGCTTGCTTCAAAACTGCATTAGAGAATAACCGACCTGTGAAAGTCTGATTTAGCATTAATTTTTTAAACGTACTTTCCAACTTTTTATTTCTAAAAGGGTCATTAATATTCCTTCTCTATCAACGCTATTAAAGTACACACTTAAAATAAAACGTTATGATGTTGCAACTATAAATTGGCGAAGTTGGGTTAAAGGTTGCACATAAACGCAAATTAGAATCTAGTTTCTATGTAAATCTGTACATTTATACCATGCAAGCTTTTTAATCAATAAATTATTTCCATAGTCGGCATTTAAAATGGATTAATTAACATTCTACACTTTGTCGCTACTGTCTCTAAAAAGTCGTCAAATTTTCATTTGAATGTCAACATGACTCAGCGAATTTACAGTATTTTTAAAAAATATATATATATACATATCTATCCATCAGCCAGGTAATATAGATGTTTTTGGCTAATATTGGCTTCTATGAAAAATGTCATGTCACATTGCCTTGCGTACCTTACAGCGAATTAAAACACATTTAACTCTACTTATTTATCGTTTTTCAATTTTCAACTCCAGGAGTTTGTTACTGATTTTGATACTGCTAAACGTCGTACTTTTGATAAACAAATTTTAAAATCTGGCACAAGAAAAAGTGTCAAGTTTTAATTTTTGATACCCGAGATATCAATTTTCTTCTTTAAACGAATGCTTGTCTTCAGATGTAACTTAGCAATAAATAATTGATTGCAAAATAGCTTTTAAAACCCGGCATGGTGTAGTATCCACACTGCTTTCAATTACTGATTAAAACCAGCAGGTCGTCCTCCTGCGATTCCACTTAAATGGTACAAGCACATTTGCATTAAATAGCAAAGAAATAAAAACAACTCCTTGCTAGTTTTCAGATATTCACAGCCCATACCTTATGCCTTCACTTATTATCAGATATTCGAAAAAGCTGTATCAAAATTCCTCTCAAATCGAAGAAATCCTCTAAATATTACAATATTAAAAAACACGAAAGAATCATTTTGTAAGAAATTATAATTTAAAGAGGTTCTGGATGAGGGTGCTGAAATCTCAGTTATCAGCTATCAATTAAAATTGTAGCTCATTTCTCAGTAAATTATGCAGCTTTCAGATCTCAAAATATTCTCCCAGAATTTTGGCCTCATCTGAGCTATCACTAGAACTCAAATCTAGACCCTCTTTAAAGTTTCGTGTTGAAGGTCTGGTCGACGAAATAGTTCAAATTAGGAATAAAAAAGAAACAAACTTTCGGTTTTGACCCATTCTTTTGAAGAAAGAAAGAAGAAGTTTGAAAGTTTGTTGATAAAAGATAGTTATGTGTTTCCCTTTTGTGGAAAACAATACTTATCTTAGTTTTAAGAAACACCAAACAGGTGATGCGTATAAAAGCACAAGGAAGATGGTTAAGAAATACTGAAACAGATTACGTAATCAGCGTCTAACGTGAAAATTTTAGGCAAAATGTCCAAAATGTGACATCCTTGATATAACTCCTTCAACTGGGAATAAACATGTAGATAACGAAAAACGTGCAAACATGTAAACACATAAAAAGGTAAATAAGAGTTCTCCCGTCAAGGCACACAGTGCCAAGATGTACAATATATAGCTCCAAACGTTTCGGGCTAAGCCCTTCATCAGTGAAGTCAAATTGGTATCAACTGTCGAAGGGCATAGCCTGAAACGTTTGGAGCAATATGTTATTAAATTTTGGCACTGTATACCCTGATGCGAGAACTTTTATTTACCATTTTATGTTTTAAGTACAAGTGCCACGCATCTCACGGGAATTTTGCGATAATCATTCAACTTTTAAAGAGCATTTTACATTATTTTCATCGTGACGTCATCAAATGCTAAAATCCTAGATAGCTACTATATAGCTAATCTTTTAAAGATCTTTTTTCACTTGGCTTAAAAATATTAATCTTTTCGTAAGTCTCTCAGTCCATAAACTTATTGGTTATAGAATATTAATTTCAGAAGCTATAGTCTAAGAGTAGTTTGGAAATTTCTCGAAGACCTAGATCGTTTTTTTTATATCACAATGTAACTTAGGATATTTTTTTGAATTTTTAAACTTAATTACAGTTGTAGAGGGATGGCTACTCACGATCATTTTAAAATGAAACTACCGTGTACCGGCATTTTTGGTAAAACGTATTCAATTGGAACATGACAATGTCATGCCAAAATGGCGGATGCTTTAATTTAATTGCTCCTTATACTTTTTCTTCCAATAATATGGTTGTTCGAAACACTAAAATCAAATATTGAGCCTTTACTGTTTCTTACAGTAAAAGCGACAAGTTCTTGTTTTCACAAAGGACGTATAAGGTCATCAAAATTTCTAAAATTCAAGAAACGCAAGGCCATTGAGTTTTATCAGTACTTGTTGCATGGTTAGACGTCCTTAATATATATTTTGTTGAAGGTTTTCAGCACGATAGCATCCTTCGTTTTTTAATAAGTAGAGCGTTTTGAATTTCAGAGTTTTCACGCCACACGATATCAAGATGGCCGCCAGAAGGCTGCCATTTATGTTTAAGAAAATCACTCATCCTGTCACTTTTGCTTTTAGCAATCTTAACAGAGGTACCGTGTAATATGTGAATGTTTACCAGTTTATGACCGTGAACTGATCGCTTTTATAGCAGAAATGAATTCCAGTTGTTCGCATAAATTTCTGAGCACCATTTTGGCGCCCCTTCGCGGAGCACTTATATGGCGTTTTCATACTGAGTTCTATAAACTTGTGTGGAACATTTTGACCCGGCCGACAATAATACCGCACAGACCTGAGACTCGGACAAGTAGATTATCTATTAATCTTCTATAACATTTCAAATTCTTAACTTTTTTACTCAGTGGTTTTGGTTTTACTTTTTCGTGGTGTGACAGTGAAAACCAGCTATGGAAGCGTAAGGGCCTGTTTACAAGCAGGCGAGTTGAGTGCTGGGTTACCCTATTCTACCCTGCTTTTTAATCTTTGGGGAACCCCCCGGGGTTTTTTTCTCCAAAAAAATAAATATTTTTAAAAAAAAAAAAAAATATTTTTTTTTTTTTTTTTTTTGGTTTTTTTTTAAAAAATTTTTTTCGGGTGCTTTTTCTTTTTTTTTTCCCCCCTTAAAACGAAGTGGTTTGCATCATATAATTCGATATCACAATGAACTAAAAAGGTATCTGTGGATTTAGCACTTTTGTTCTTACTGTGAACGCTGTATAAGAGACCCAAATATTTCTTTATTAGTCACAGATTTTAGCTAAATTTAGGCATGGGAAATGACCATCAAATTCGTTGAAATAAAAAAAAAACCTCTTAAAACAGCGAAGGACATTTCAGTAACACACAAAATACAAAAGAGAGTTCGGATGACCAAAATTGACGAAGATTAAAACGGATTGGGATATTGGTTTTTGAAATATTGTTGGGCTGAACAGTTTTCAAAGTTAATCTTGTTTGCTTGTAACTTTAAATTATAACATCCTTTAGATCCATAGAAGTAATTTCTTTGCAAACATTAAGTTTCATAGCGAGTATTTGGCAAAACTTAATAAAATAAACTTAACTCAGCCGTGATACTGTCCCTTTAAGTTTGAACTTACATAGGGTATACATCATAAAACTCAATATTAGGAATGGGGAAATGTTGTAGTCCTTGTATTTGTACAGGTGTTTAGTCTGGGGTACATTTTAAGGCGATTCTGTTAAATTTATATGGGTGAATTGAAATGAAATAAGATTTGAGTTATAGGGATGAATGAAATAACAATTTTCAGACAAACAAAAAATTTATAGCATCAAATAAATTACTCCACACGAGAACACTTCAAGTTCACTGACAGCAGTCTATTTTGGTCTACATCGATGAATTATTAACTCAAAATTCTAGTTTTAAATATTTTTAAACATTCATAATACCTATTTACTTCAAATCTAGAATTATCCGTAATCGAAAATTATTTACAATTTCACGGACAGCAGTTTATTTCGGTACACATCGAAATATTATTAACTTGAAATTCTAGTTTTAAACCTTATTAAATATTCATTATACCTATTTATTTTAAATCCAAAAATATCTTAAATCTAAAATTATTTACAGTTTATGCATTGGACCTAACACAGTATTCCGATGACGACATCGCACCTGACAACGATAATGGGAAAATGGCCTTATCTGTGTCAATCTTTATTAATCTTAAACGTTCTTGTTGTTTTATATTGGTGAACTGGTACGTCCATTTTGGCCAGTTGGCTTATTGTTATACCTATTAGGTGTTTTTCTTCCATAGTTGATTGTTATCTGGAAGTTTTTATAGATTCGGAAGCAATTTTGTACACAGTAAAAATTGACCTGATATAATATAGTGAAAAAAAAATCCCTGACTACCTAGTTTTATTAAAAAACTAGCAATGGTATACTACAACTCATGCATGGGTTTTGATTGGTTAGCAGGCAATACGTGCTCATATTCGATGAACCAGCAAATAGGGGAGCTCAAATATTGCAATTCTTTGAGTGTTTTTATTAAAACATTGATTCCACTTGCTTCCACGAGCTTGTTGGATATGAAATAGCTATAGCCAAAAAGGCGCGTAGTTCCTCGCTCGCTATCTACCATCTTATATCGAACGCGCGCTCATGGAATAATTGTTTAAGAAATCGACATTTTCATTGCATCTTTACAGGTGATGTTTCTGGTGTCATTGATGTTTATAATTCTGTCAGTCCTGGCTTATTGTGTGCAGACGCTCGAGCAGGTTTCTGGGAACAGCTCTGCTCGTCTGGCCATGGTGATTATCGAAGGCGTCTGCGGAATCTGGTTTACGGTCGAGTTCACACTGAGACTCGCAACCTGCCCAAGCAAACAGGACTTTGTCAAGCAAATAATGAACTGGGTAGATTTTATCGCCATTTGGCCATTTTACGTTCGTATTTTAACAACAAGTAATTACCCGGACGGGGATCCCAGTATCGAATACGACATTCTGGCAATATGCCGGCTGTTCCGCCTGTTCAGGTTTTTTAAGGTGAATCTTGGATTCCAGATTCTTAAGCAGACAATGATCGCCAGTTCACGTGAGTTGATGCTGTTGGTCTTGCTTCTCATCGTACCGGTGATTATATTCGCCAGCTGTGCTTACCTTGCAGAGAAGAACACAAATCCTGAAGACTTTCCTTCCATCTTGGAGTCATTCTGGTGGGCCATTATCACCATCACTACGGTGGGCTATGGAGATGATGTTCCAAAGACCCCCATTGGAAAAGTGTTTGGCGCGCTTTGTGCCGCGCTGTCAATCATCATCACTGCCCTTCCCATCTCTATCATCGGTAGCAACTTCTCTCTCTACTACTCACACGCGCAGGCGCAGATGAAACTTCCCAAGAAATCAAAGCGGCCTATGGTTGGTGCGGCAAATGCTTTGATGTTACAATCTGCCAGACCCAGTGAAGATATGACTAGCGCGGATATGATTGAAGGAGGGCTGGAAATGAGGAGATCATCGCCTATTGTGAACGGATCTCTGGGAGGAGATTCGAAAGTCCATCCGTATCGAGGACGGTAAGTCGATCAACCCATTCATATAAATAAACCTACACAGGAGCCTAAGGCAAAAATCTATAGGCCCCTTTTCATTTCGTTGAATTTTGCAAGACTGTGAAATGTTAGTGCAAGACACTACAAAACGTTACAATATTAAAATGCAAGCCAAATACTAGTCAGAAAACCTGGTAAATAACAACTAATAGGTTCGTTAGGCATATTTGGCTGACAATGTTAACGTATCAGCTTCCAAAATTACAGTCTTTCCTCACCTCACGGATACTTCCGTCAGGATATATGATCAACCTCGATCCCAGGGCTTTTCCCTTGGTAACTTGGAACGGGAGTTTCAAATTACCAAGGAAAAAGCCCTGGGAACGAGGTTGGATATATGATTTCTTACTCTATAATACAGACACCTCCACAGTATGGAGACAGCTTTAGTCCTTTGGTGACCTTATTTAAGAGGCTTTTCTGTATTTGACCGGCGCTGTACATTTCAGTGATGACTACATATGCACTGTACATTTCAGTGCTGTGCAACCACGTTAGAAACATGTTTGAGGACCGAATTATTTTAATGCTGCATAACACACAGCCCTCTGTCTTAAACAAAGCATTTAATCATTTCTTACCTCTTTATACTTCTTGTTTATATATCAAACTATCTACTTCTCTTCTCCAGGGCTCGACGAGCGCGGTCCTCTTTGTACGCGGGGGGCATGAATCATAGACAGTCTTACCCAGTCCGCTCTCGAAGCAGTGAAGAATTCATCGCAGTTAACAGTCCACCACTACTGGACGACAGAAAGAAAAGCCACACCAGTACCCAAAGTACAACGATAGACACTCCCCCTAAAAGCCCTCCTCATTACGGAAATACTCTTACAGTGGACCCGCCGGAACTCTCGGAAGCCATTACAGGATTAATAGACGAACCCGAAGAAGAATTACCAAAATGCCATCCCATTGTTCACCGAGAGAGCGAAGAGTTCGAAATTGATGATATCGACAACGTGCTTGCTGCTATGAAGCAGAGAGATAAAAAAGAAAATATGGTAAATGGGAACGCCCGGCCGGGTTCTCCGGCGGGCAGACCCGGTAGCTCGGGAAGACCGGGCACCCCAGTAAAGAGGAACCATGCGGTACGGTTTGTTAAACCAACGTTAACAGTGACTATTAATACAGACGATAGAGGCATGGTGAATGAGTCATTCGAAGAGGAAGCTCAAGAGGATGAGAATGAAAACGAAGAAAATAAAAAGATCGTGGAACCGATGCCAGAAGTTGACACTAAGTACTCGAGACGTCGGGCAGTACGGAGCCCCGGTCTCTGCGTCAATAACAGACTTACAGACTCATAGGACGTGATATCGATTCAGGACTTGGTGAATCAGTGATGTAGCTCAGCAATATAAGTGATAAGAAAATCAATAATTCCGAGAAAGGAGTTACGGGAGGGCATGGGCATAGGCAACACCATATAGTGTGCTTCAGACACTGGCTGTCAAAGCCAGACGCAGGAGGCTCAAAAGAAATGGGTGTAAAGTGCGTTGGCCCTGGCCGGGGTCATTGTGCTGTGTTCTAAGGCAAAACACTTTATTCTGACTCGCGTTGCCTGTCTCCACCCAGGAATATAAAAGAGTTCCGTCGAAGTGTTAGGGCAGCCTAAGAAAATGCTTGGTTGTAGCAAGCGATGGTCGTGCATCCCTTCCAGGAGGTAGCAGAACTCTTAGTCTCTTGATGCTACACAAACCAGGGTTGAGTGCCGGCCAGGCTTTAACATATGTTGGTGCGTACACCGCTTTGAGACTGCTAATACACATAGACCAGTGGAGTTAAACTCCTGAAACGTCAAGGCAAGGGTAAGGGGGTATATTTTGATCTAGTCATTGTATCCAGTCTTCACTGATTCGCTAAGTCCTGAACGAACGACGATGTCAATCACTGATTTAAAATGTCGTCCACAAGCTTAGCCGGATTTAAGTCGTCAAAACATCAAGTGAAGTCTAAGCGAGAAGCAAATCTTACTTAGTCTCTCATGGCGAGGTGCCAGTCGACAAACGCTTGATCAGAGCGGCAACGGTGTTCTAGTTGCTATGGCAACGAGTTGCCATGAGAGTACTGAGATTGGTTGACGAGTGTCACAAGCAAACGGCGTTATACATGGACCAGCTGTCAAGAAGCTTTTCTCCTTCAGAGAACAAATCAACATGCAATGCGCATGGACAGTGGCGTGACACAGATGTTATAGGTCAGGGAGCTACCTCGTTTCCAGGCCCTGTCTTCCTTCCTCCTTCTGGAAGAAACAATGAAACAAGGCAGTTCGCAACGAGGTAAAGGGTCCGCAATGAAATCTTTTTACCTCATGAGTTATTAACTGCATGTAAATATCCATTTGGGAAATAACTGCCTTATTTTCTAGCAATCACTTTGATATGGACTGAATATTTTCTTAGAAGAAAGTACCAACATAATCATGTAATTTTATGTAAATTAGAAAAAGTAAGAAAAAGACCAAAACTGCTTCATTTCTTTAATATAAATTGCCACGCACATTAAAACAACAAAAAAATGAAATATGAATGTTCTGCGGCAAATAATAGTACACGAAAAAAGGCTTTCAGTTTTATCTTAAATCTTTGTACAAATTTTGTTATTGCATATCAATTCTTGTATAGTGAAGTCTTTTAAGTTTTTAATGGCTGTCGTAAGAGCGAAAATTAAGTCAACATTTTTGTGCTCAAATAATGCAATTACAACTCGTTTGAAAACCTTGCAACTTTGGTTGATTGATTGATTAAAACATGCAACAGGTTGCAAGAAGCGAGAAAGTCACGTGACACAGTTCACCTGACTCGCCAAGAAAACAACTCGCTTTTTCTTATCAGTATTGCACAAGTATTTTTAACCAATCGCAGAGTTGAACAAAAAGCAATTCAAGCACTCACGACAGTCAATTGAAAGCTGCTCGAGTGTGTGTCAGAATTTTCGATTTATACAGTAAAATAAAAAGTAGTTTTGAATTGTACTTATAATATTAACTTCCAAAAAGTGGTGTGCTCCGGTCTTCAAATCAAACGGTTTCAGCTGCATAGCACGAGAAGAGCAGTTACCTCGACTTCCTTTAACTTGAAATAAAATACCCTCAGGTTACATTTTGTAAATTTTGTAAAATTTGTTTATCATGGCTATCTTATGTAATTGAAAGAGTATTTTCCTATTGTAAGATATATGTCAGTAGTCTAGGATTTTCGAGCAGCTGAAACTGTTTATTTGTACTCTGGTGCGTGATCAAGAAAGATATCATCTTTAATAGTACTTTAAAGGAACTGTGTTACGGATTTTAGCGAGATTTAGACTAGGTAAATAGTCACCAGAACTTTAGTGAAATATAACAACAACTAGCTTAAGCCTGGTGTTTCGAGCTAGCGACGGGCAGTACCACAAGCTGCAAGCACAAGCGCAATCACGCAACAATGGACAAATTTTGACCTTTGACTAATTTAACTTGCGTCGAAGCCGTTTATCAAGGTGAAATAAGAGCTGTTACTCCAATATGCCGCTTGTGCTTGCCAGTTCTAACTAGTGAAAACCAGGTTTTATTAAAACAGTAAAGGAACATTTCAATAACACAGCGAATACAAAAGAAGGTCCGGATGTGACAAAAATTGAAGAAGATTGAAACAGATCGCGATATGGGTTTTTGAAAAGCTGTTATAGGCTGAACATTTTTCAATGTTAATCTCGTCTGTTTGTAACTTTTAATTACGCACGGGATACATACTTATTTGTAATGAAGCTATGGTTTTGTCATTTAGATCCATAGAAGTAATTTCTTCGCTAACCTTAAGTTCTATTGCATGTATTTGGCAAACTTACTAAAATCAGACCTAGCCGTGACACAGTTCCTTTAAGCAGGAAACCAGATATATCCGGCTTTACATAGCTTATGGTATCTTTCGCTCGTTTCTCTATGAAAGAAGTAAAGGATATATCAGTTTAAAAGAAGTGACTCTTGTTTGCGGCGTTTCAATGTCCCCCCGCCGATATTTTGCTTTAGAAACTCTTCATTACAAGTAGTTTTTAGACGAAGCTCTCTAATTAATTTTATTTTAAATTCTGTAAATGATCAAATTCTTATTATGTAGTTCTGTTTATGAACAGAAATTGAATTTGACGACGAGATTTAGAGTATTTGATTAATGCAAAATGCACAAGTCTCGCTTTATAGAGCTTCTTTGTGATAGATTGTTAAAAAATTACAATGACAATATTAATGATTCTCAGTGTATCGTTAGATATGAATGAAGAACAATTAATTTTTAAAGTCGCATGACCCTCACTGAAAATAAAACAAGAAATTCAACAAATACAGGTCTTGGCTTGTTAATAATTATTGATCTTTGATAAATATAAGGTTTTTATCCTTGTCTTTTCTCCAACTCTCGGTATATAGCTGGAAGCACTCGAAGTTCTAAACAAAAGCGACTGCTTTCTTTTTCTTTTATTCCAACGAGACAGCCGAGCGAGGGGGGAGCCGGTGGAGAGTGGGGAGAATCAGTCTGCGAAGGGACACCAATGGGGGACCCCAATGGGATGTCTCCCCGCCCCCCACCCGCAGAGAGCAATGACCAATGGCGTCCACGCGACCGGACATGTGCTCTCCCCCAACCCGGAGACCCCGCACCGCCAGACCGCCGGGCCGAGAGCGCGGAGGCAGCGGACGGACGCGAGAGGCGGGAGCATAGGTGGACCGAACCAACCGGCGCGCGGACGAGCGACGCCGCGGGGCCCCGGGGGGCCCGTGGACGACGCGGACGGGACGAAGGAGCCCACCCGGGGAGGACGGGAGAGGGGCGCGAGAGCGCGCGGGCCGCCCGCCGCCGGACACAGAGAGCCCGCCCCACATGTCACAAAAGCAAAAACAAACTGAAAATGAGAGCGTGGCACACCGATAGGTACAACTAGTAAAATAAGGCTAATAAAATGCAATGAAATCAGTGTCTAAACGGTGCTATCAGAGCCTCATACAATAATCTACTTTATGCTCTCTTGATCAGTGTAGGTCGAAATGGCCTGCAAATTTGATTCCCTCCTCACCCTATTACTCATTTACAGTGTCCTCAACTTGCACAGCAGTGCTAAATACATTTACACACTGTAAGGTGCGGAATGATCGAAAATCTGATACATACATACCAAGACTCTTTTCCAAATGTATATCGACACTCCTTTTCTAAAACGTGTTCAGTTTTTTCAAGATGGATTTTTGAACTGTAGCTGTTGAGTACGAGTTGCTCCAAAATATTTTGTCAGGGTTAGCGTACACAAGCTGCCTTCATAAAATATTCCTTTGCCATTTTTTGGCAATTATATTGAAGGAGTTTAATTAAGAGCCACTTTTTTTTGAAAACATCGAACCGATTTTAAATGTTCTTTTATCGGAGTGCAGTAACTCGTAACATTCATTTTATTAATTCAATTTCAATTTAACCCCCCCCCCCCCCCCTTACTCGTCTCCATATCGAATGAACCCCTTTAAATTCCACCGACACCTCCTGACATTAAAGGAGAAGTTCACTCCAGAATGGGCATTTCTTTTCTTTACGCCAATAAAAAGTTTACACAAAAATATGTTATTCACCAAACTTTCAGCCTCCAACGTGCGCTATAACCCTATGAAATCTTTCCCAAAACTCGACAATTGAACGCCGCCATCTTGGAGCTGGTAATGTATGCATGACGTCAAAGAGCTCAGCCTGAAATGTGGCGGGAATATTTTAAAAGTAAAATCTCCTTGTTTTTTGTATTTCCTGGGGCTCTCTTTGAACAAAATGGAGCTGCACAAACAGGCATTTTGACAAATAAAAGCCACTACAAAGAAACAAGGAGTTTCGAGTTTATAAATTTCCCCGCCAAACTTCAGCCTGAGCTCTTTGACATCACGCATACATTACCAGCGCCAAGATGGCGGCGCTCAGTTGTCGAGTTTTGGGAAAGATTTGGTAGGGTTGTAGCGCACGTTGGAGACTGAAATTTTGGTGAACAACACATCTTTGTATAAACCTTTTATTGGCGTAAAGAAAATAAATGGCCATTCTGGAGTGAACTTCTCCTTTAAGAAAAAATCTTTCTACGTTTGTGCGTGAGTGAATTGTCATTTTTACTATTGCTTTACAAGGTGTTATTCAAGCAAAGCTAGCATATTCGAAAGAAAATCGAAATCATATAATGAAAATGTTAAATTACAACGAAAGAAGGTCATCAAAAACAACAAAATAGCCCGCAGATCACGCAGTACAATCAATGGTATCAACCACAACGTAATCAAAACTGCAACATACATTATGTCATAAAGAATTAAAAAATCGCTGTCACTTAAATCTCAAGGCTCAAGAGAGCTAACAAGGCAGAATGCGAGATGAAAACCTCTTTCCAAGCAGTTTTTTACGAGCAATGGCTTAATCACGGCCAACTTGGAACAAAATTTATCCAAGCTTAGTATCCGGGGCTTAATTCTATTCCATGAAGAGTAATTGTTTTCAATTCACGTGCGCGCGCATGCAAGTGCGGTTACTAATTGCGGGCGCAGCTCTGCTCCGCGCAAGGAATATAATGATATTCTACTCGTGTACAAGAAAAGGTATCTTAATTAATAAAGCCGCCATGTTTGCCCCCCGCTGACCGTAGTCAACAAACTTCATACAACGTACGAGGCTTATTTCAAAGTCGGATGCATTTTTCAATCAGTTCTGGTGAATTAAGACCTTTTATTCCCTCATACATGTTTAAAGGTCTATTCTCTTAATCAATGCTCTAGTGGATTGCTTAAATAGGAGACCTGTTTTAGCCAAAACATAGGCGTAAAAGGGCCCCAAGCCATCAACAAGTTATGCCATTTGCATTAATTTTATAACCCAAACAGTTTTATCACTAAGTGTTTCACGCTGGAAAAGACAGCGAGCCGTATTTCACTGTGGAATCGTTAGATTTTGTAGGATAACACGACTTTTAAGCTCCTTCGACAACATAAAAATAAAGCCCACTGGATTGATTAATTAAAGCTGGTGTTGAAATGTTTTAAATTACTAGAATCAAAACATCACCACCAAATAAATAATTACAAATAGATAAACAATTTGCAACTACGAATTTCGACCTTGAATTCTACAGCAAATTTATTTGATGTTATTTTAAATATTTCCGTTAAGACAGTGCGAATGTTTGTTATTTCTTAATGCTGGCTTATTATTACAATTCTAAATCTGCTCTTAGGTTTCCTAAGGCCTAGTAAAGAATTTATGCGCCTATTGTAACAAAAACAATAATTTCGTGCTTTGGGTTTTAAAAAGGAAATACCTCAAAGACTGACAGTGTTCAACGCTATGGCTCAAGATTCTCAAACGTCCTCATACCTGAAGTAAACATCAAAAGGATTTTTCCATAACGTCGATTATTTCAATGCAATCAAACTATGAGATGACGGGTGGTCGCTAATGCCGCGAAGATTAAAATGTCGGGAACAAAATAACTCCGAAAATGCTTAATTATTTCATTTTTCATCATCCTTCATTTTCATTAGAGCCTGGCGTTAAATTAGAATTTTTTAAAAATCCGTCTAGGGGTTCCCCTGGAAAATTAAATTTTCCATTCCTTTTTATATCATTAGCCCCAAAACGCTCGAATCGAATATTTAGTTCAATTCCAGCGCCTGACTAACAACAAACTAATTATTGCAATTGTCCGTTGTGAATTTCATTGTTTTTCTCTAGCTAGAGCAGCGAGTTTAGGTCTCATCTAGTATGATTTTAACCGCAATTTCGACAACTTAACTCTTCTGCTTAAACACACATATATCGATTTCGTTCGCTTTTAGGCCGTAGACGAAAGTCTGACCTAAAAGGGATAATTTTCTCACAACTGTTTGGCCACAGGCTCTCAGTCTGTGATTTATAACAATGCTTATTTTTCATTTTCCTTCCACTATTTTGTGCCCGCCTAGTTCTTTCTTGCAAGATCTTGATGTGTTAAGTTTCAGACTACTGTTTTGACAGTGAAAGTCGCCAAATAATCTATGCTAAAGATGAAGATTTTAAAGCTTTTAGTCGATAGGCCAAAGTCGGTCGGTGATTGGCCAATAGTCCGGTTCATTGTGTTTAAATATTGATTTACAACGTAAAACAAACCTTAGGGCTTTTATAAATTAACAAGAGTACTTCTAGAGCCCGTACCGCAAACTAGGATGTTTTTTGCACGCTCAGATGTCATTTAAAGGTGTTATTTAATGGATGGTACATTTCGAGCAATGGACGTATTAACCGTGCAGATATAACACAGCAGAAAGGGCAGCAAAGAAGCATGTTGTGCTTAAAATGCAAATGTGTTTAAATTACATGAAGATTCTGCCAAACAGGTGGCTGTCCAGCGCAATGATGATAGATGTAACCTGTGTGTTTTGAATTGAACCGAACAGCACTATTCGCTTCAAGTGATTTTTGATTAGGAAAATGGCCGTGTACAGCTGAGAGTGTATGGTCTAAACTGCAGTATAATATGCTTGAGCCTGGGTTAGGAATCGCGCGGGTTAAATCCGAATCTAACTTCGAAGATTTGCTGCCGGCGCGCGGCGGAGTCGCAAAAGACCGTGTTATAATTAATGTAGGCGGCTATCGACATGAAACGTATTTAAGCACGCTTAGAGTTGTACCGGATTCAAGGCTGGCCTGGATCGCGGAAAATGCTTCAAAACAAGCCGAGTACGACCCGGAAAACAACGAGTATTTTTTCGATCGTCATCCTGGGGTTTTCGCTAGTATTATCAATTACTATCGTACCGGTAAACTTCACAGCCCCAGTGATGTATGCGGACCGCTATTTGAAGAAGAACTGGCGTTTTGGGGGATCGACGAGTTGCAAATGGAACCGTGTTGTTGGAGTAATTATACCCAACATAGAAACGCTCAAGATACGCTGAAAGCCTTCGAAGGATTGCAAAAAAGCGTCGAGGAATCCGAAAATGAAGCCAGCGCGTTTAAAGTGCGACGCAAGGAATCTTCACGAACGAGGTGGAAAAAGGAAGTTTGGGCAATGTTAGAGCAGCCATATTCTTCAAAATACGCGCAGGTAAGGGTTTCCTTATTTTACCGTCAAATGCAAATTAAATAATAATAATCATAACAAAAAAAATTTCGGTTATTTATAAAAGCAATTTTACGCAGCAAGTATCTTGTAAAGATATCGCGTCCTTTTCCTGAATTGAATGCTTTGCAAATTTAGAACGGAAGTGATGTGTACTTTTTTACACCGTTGCTTTTTTCTGTCGTTTTTTTTTTTTAGTGAAATACGTGATTTGAGACGCAGGTAAATTCCTCAATGCCAGAGCTTGCGTAAGAAGGATATATTTCTTCGTTTATAAGTTGTACGCGCGCAAAAGCGTCGTTTTTATATGCGTATGCAAATTAAAAAAGAGTTGGCGTTTTGACTAGTCAAGTGGATGTGATGTCGAAACCTAAACCAGGGCACTTGCGGTATCGCTATCGGTTTACCACTCGAAAACAGCTCAATTTTTTTCGAAAACAATTTAAATTAGAAGTCATCTCGACGCAGAATACGTCTTATTAAACGTAAATTTGATTCCATCTAGTTCAATGATAAAATTTCACCGCAGAACCGGGCCTCGAAGCGCGAATTTGTTTTTAATTATTTTATTTTTATTTAAAATTCATCAACGGTTGTCAGGATGCATGTTTTAAACCTTGAAAAAGTTTCGCTGTAAACATCAACATGTCGCCCTGCTGTCCCGCTGTTAAATTACTGACATGAAATTCGCCGTCTATAGCAACAAGACTCTTAAAGCATTTTTGCATTAATAACCATGGCAATAAATGTGTGCCATTCTCGTATTATTAGATCTCGTAAAAGATTTCTTCTTTAGTTATAAATATTATTATCCCTGCTTAATTTTTTCACTCAGTATTCGATGTAGGATTTAGTGGAGCCCCTCATAAACCGTATGAAGAATCAAAAAGGGCTCGTCGCCATACACAAAGTGCTAAACACCAGTTCATGGAATTTGTCTCTTGTAAAATTTGCATTTTTTTCGATCAAAGCCCCTTTTGATACAATACATTGTTTTGGCTGCGATAACAAAAGTAAACCTTTCTGCTCGGAGAACCACATGTAACTTCTGAAAGTTAAAAAATCACGTACACTTTCTGATAAACAAAATAACAGTTAATTTCGCCTCCTTTTTCGATCAAGTCAGAGCTACAATATTTTTACTCTTTAGTGTCTATTAAAAGCATTGACATAATATTCTGTTGAAGTTAGGGCTTTATTTTCAAAACTATTTTATTTACGTTATATCGAACCAGTGTATTGAAGGTTGAAAGGATTTTTCTCGAAACTAGGAATCTTTATCAATACACTTTATCAAAATTTCATTAAATCTCTCCCGATAGATTTCAAAGCAATCTGTTAATTTCTCATTTCAGAAAAAAAATGAGAAATGTTTTGCATAAGCCGAGCGAAGTATGAATTAAGGTGAAATACAAAACATTGCCTTGGGTCTATAATCTATCGAAAATCTATGTCAAATTGTTTACTTTGTAAAAGACATGTCTGTCTAACAGTTGTTAGGCAATATTACGTTTTTCTCGCGATCTTGATAGTTTTTAATAAAATCCATTTGACAGTGTCATTGGCCTAGGAAAATAATCTGTCGGCTTACAGAAGTTAATAGAAGCCATTTTCTTCCTTTTTTGCGATTTTTCTTTTCGCCCAATTGAAAATAATTCATATCTGCAAAATATACTACGTATTTTTATTTTTAATTTGCACGAACCTTTACTAAACGAACAACTATCAAAATAATCATTGTTACACAGCTCCATCTTGAGAGAAAGTGAAACATAGAAATAGAAACATTATGGTCCTTAATGCGCCAAATTTCCTTCAATGTATTCCAAGTTAACATGACTTTTCGTACACTATTTTATATATATTACACAGTGCCGATCACATCTAGAAGTACAATCATTGCTTTCTCCCAACGATGTTACAATAAAAACCGCGACTTCAAACGCTATAACCGCTTTCAAAACAAACAAAACCCTACACCTTAACTCATTAAAATTTCCGTTTGTATACAGCCCGACACAACAGTAGCAAGGGATAATTTTAAATTTTAGTGTACCCTCATATTTTTTTTTTTGGCTTCTGGTATTCAGTATACTATGAACGAAATAAGTAACAGGGAAATAAAACAACTAATTTTGTTGTTATTTTTAACATAAGACAATAAATGTCGCACATGCCTTTTTCTCTGTTATTTACAATAAACTTTCATCTACCAATTTATGTATTTACTTTTTTAATGCTAAATTGCCAGACAAGCTATTTCAATGCTGTTTAAATCAGACGAATGTCTAGCGAAAAATGTTCTTTTAACTCTCATATATGTCATATTTACTCTGACTATTTTATATACGAAAATTTCAGCCGACTTTAAATTGAACATGTTTTATTGATGCGCGTTGCCAAAGTCATTTAGCTAAGCCTGTTAGCCATTCAAGTACTTTAACAGTTTTGTCCCTTAGTGGCAAAGGAAATGAAGTACACATCCAGGATATTAACTTCAATTATTTATACCCACCAGCTGGGAATTAATATGGTCACACGAAAATCTATAGTCTGAACGCTTTTGTCATGTATGAAATTAGCACAGAGAGCTTTCAACTGTCGAATCAATTAATACATGCCTATTTTTAAAAAGTGTTTATAATGCTTTTGACAAGAAAGGCAGTTTATGTCAGGAAATATTTTGCAGTACGCCATTTTTTGATAGTGTGCTTAAGTCAGAAAGCATATCATTTTGAGGTTCCAATTATTAAGATTTGTTTCCAAGACTAGCCTGGCTTATTGTGGTAGTTTAAGAAGCTACATACAACTTTATTGAGGTGGTCCAGCCCCAATTAGTCAAATTGGCTGCGGTTAAAATACGAAAGGCATTGATTATTATTGTTCCAATTAATAATTTTGAGCAAGATAGATAACAAAAGCTAAGTACCGTATTTCCTCAATTAAACGCCTCCAGCGTTTATTTCAAACTTGGCTTGGTGGACCCGGAGTAAGATAAGATAAGATAAGAAATTTTATTTATTGTTTTTGTGGAAAAAAATTTGGGGATAAAAAAAATATTATTTATAAATATTAAAATAATATAAATTTTTTTTATTTTAATTTTATTTGAAGCCGGCGTTTACCCGTAATCCGGCGTTTATTTACGAGGTGCAATTTTTTTTTATCATTTTCCAGTTTGATTTGCTATTATCAATTAGTCGTGACCCAGGGGCAGATTTTCAAGGCGGGACGATTTTTCCATCCCTTCGTCCCGCCTTGACAAACTGTCCCTGGGTCTTCGAGGATGATTATTACCAAAAGTTACAGTATTACATACGGAATGTTTTTTTTGTAATCAAGATTTGTGACAAACATGAACAAAAAAGGAGCAAGTAAATTTTATGGGTACAAAGTAACAAGTTCATAAACGGCAGCATCGCCATCATCCTCCTCGTTAATAAACGTTCTCCTCCGACTTATAATCGAAAGTTAGAGGATCCTCGCAATTTCAACGACAGTGAGCACTACGCCACACGAAAGAAAGTTCGTCAGTCACGACAACACGAACACGAACATCCATTCAAGTAATGTAACGCAGGAATTATCCTTTGAGCATTTATTAAAATTACCAAAGTAGCATACAGTATTAGTATGTCATAGCAGTGCTATTCAAGAGAATATATTTATTTGTTAGCTCGACCGCAAATAAAAGCTGGGACCTCGATTAAACGCCCCCGACGTTTATTTAAAAATTATCAATTTTGACTCGGCGTTTATACGAGTCCGGCGTCTAATCGGGGTCCGGCGTTTAATCGAGAAAATACGGGTTTGCAACTACAGTGTTTTTGAAACAAAATACGTTTAGTTAGGCAAATTATTCCTAGTTAAACGTGATTGATTTTTCTGAAGAAATACGCTATGAAAATCCTGAAAATAGCGTTTCAGACCTTCTAGATTTCAAAATGTCCTGGGAAATGCCCGAAGCAGGGCTCCCTTGTTGGTCGCAGCTTTGGCGATCACAGATCTTGCCTTGTATATGCAAAAATTATGGCTACGGCACTGCAGATACTCGCTACGAAACTAATGTTAGCGAAGAAAACAGTCCATTTTTGCCTTTTTTGGTCACATGTGTGGCCGTTTTATTTCATAACAATCATTAAAAGATTACATAAGAAAAAGATACAAAAAAGATATTGAGAATATCAGCGAAAAGGGATCGAAATTACGCGCCTAACTTTCATGTAAGAACCCATGAAGTAATATCCCGGATGACAGGAAGTTTCCCGACAGGTACCTGGGAGATAATTACATCACAAGCTATATGATGTTTTGTTCTTTTTCAGATATTTGCTATGGTGTCATTGATTGTTATTGTCCTATCGGTGCTCACATTTTGCCTGGAATCCATAGATATTCTTAGTCACAAATACCACGGAATGTTTGAAGGCATGGAGTATTTCTACTTGGTGTGGTTTTCAGCCGACTTCCTGGCCAGACTTTGCTCATGCCCTTCACTGATTGAATTTTTTAAAACATTCATGACTTGGGTCGACATAACGTCCGTTGTTCCTCTTTACGTCAACTTAGCAAGTCCAGGAGGCACCCTTACGTTTCTCTTCGTTCTGCGGTTGATCAGGATTTTCCGGTTATTCCGGTTTTTCCGGACCATGAGTGGCATGCAGGTGATTGGGCATACTCTGAGGGCCAGTGCACGGGAGCTGTTTCTATTGATTCTTATTCTGTTGATTCCCATGGTGATTTTCTCAACGTTAGTTTTCTACGCAGAAAAGGTAAGAAGCTTTGACATTCTGGGCTTATCAAGGTAAAAACCAAGTGTGCAGCAATAAAACCAACTGTGCAGTTATTCAAGTTAAGGTACAGTCAACTCTCTCTTAACGGACACCTCCATAAGACGGACACCTGGTTATGGTCCCTGCCGTTTTTCAGTCATTTTACTGTAAGAAAACTCTCTGTAAGACGGACACCTCTCTAAGACGGACAACGGACACTTTGAAACCGCCAACGGACAGGCACTAAAAGTTATTTTTTCGTGAATAATACTTCAAAACTTTGTTATCGACATATAGCATAGCAGGTCAGCGCCTTTAGAATACCAAATTTACCAAAAACAATCCGCTAAAACGCATTACTTCTCTGCTTAAACTTGTAGATTTAGTTTTCTACTTACAGTATCACCGTTTGTTATTAACAAACAAGTTGAATCTCTGATATTATTTTTGTTCCACTTTATAGGTGAGGTTTTGCTAACGTAAGTGACTAAAACAGACGTGTATTCGTTGTGCATAGCCGTTTAGCTTTATCGTCTCAAAATTTCTGGTGTCACGTTACCTCGACTCTCTATAAGGCGGACACCTCTATAAGACGGACAGTTGGGGCCGGTCCCGACGGTGTCCGTCTTAGAGAGAGTTGACTGTATTGAGCAATACTGTAATATGGTACTATTTATTTTGCTGTACAAAGCACTTTAACTTTTTCAAATAAACCCTAGTCTGTGACCATTCTTGCTTATTATGCTGTATAAGGTGTTTTTAGCTTTAAAGTCTGTGAATAAACCCTAGTGTATGACCATTCACACGAAAGCTGTTGAGCAGTACTTTATGTGGTACTGTTAATTATGCTGTACAAGGTGGTTGTAACTTTAAAGTCTGTAGAAGTAACCCTAGTGTGTGACCACTCAAATAAGTGCTATCGAGCAGTACTTTCATGTGGTGCTGTTGATTATGCTGTGTAAGGTGGTTCTAACTTTTAAGTCTGTGGATTAAACCCTAGTGTGTGACCATTCACACGAAAGCTATTGAGCAGTACTTCTGTTTATTATGCTGTCCAAGGTCATCCTAGCTAGATTTTTAGTCTACAGATCAACCCTATATCGTGACTATTGAAATAAAAAGTGTTGCTCTATTACTAGCTTATATATTTTTTTTTCCTCAGACTCTTGACCCACCGTCGGCGTCGGATTTTGGAAGCATCCCAGAAGCCTTTTGGTGGGCAGTAATCACCATGACAACAGTAGGTTACGGTGATGTTCATCCAAAGTCTGTTCTTGGAAAGGTTATTGGCACAGTTTGCGCATGCGTTGGAGTTCTTATCGTAGCTCTTCCTGTGTCTGTGATTGGCAGCAACTTTACTTTGTTTTATTCTCATGCGCAAGCGCAGTTGAAGCTCCCCAAGAAGAAGCGCACGCCGATATTGCTCGGAGCTGCAGGAGCGCTCGTGTCAGAGTCGACTTTATACAACAACGACGGAAACTCGGACAGTTCCGAAGCGGTGAGCAACCCGAGCCCTCGCGAAGAATCCTTGGCTCTGCCTCGTAAGAGCCTTCGGAATCCATCGATAACTCCTCGATGCCGCTCGTTTCGTCGGGAAGCAGTGCTACCACCCTCTACGCTGCCTCCGCTCGAGTCGGACAACTCAGATATAGAACGTACTTCAAATGTTAAAAAGAGCGCAGAGGAGCTGTTCTCTTCTCCTCCCACTGGGAGCGCAATGGATATATCCAGCGGTCTCAAGGGGGCCAGTGACGTCATGTTGCATATCACGGCTCCATCACATCGCCGAATGGCGATTTCCCCGGCCCCCACCCCTCCGGTCAGGAGACAGAGTCGTAGGAGAAGAAGAGGGGGAAGTAAACGCCTCGCTAATCGTGGAAACGGCGATGGGTCATCGCACGAGAAAGAAAGAGACAGTTACTATACAACAACGGACGGGGAAAGCCCAGGGGAAAGTGGAATTCCTGGGAAATCTCAAAGTGAAAACTCACCACCGGACGGGGACGGTGGAGCGCACGATTCTTCCAATGAGTCAAACACATCAGAACGCAAGAATAACGAGGGCAGAAGGGCTGTTCTTTCTGACGAAAAAACAGAAGATGAGATGCGGTCACGGCGTGACTCTAGTCACGCTCATGTTAATTTACGTGGAGTAACGTTTGATTCTAGCAACGATTATGATGAGTGTGACAAGGAACAAGAAAGGAAAGACGATAAAATTGAGCCTGCGCCGCCATGGAAATCATCCGAAAATTTAAACGAAGGGAAAGCTCACAACAAGCTCTCTATTGAGCCTCGGGTGAGGTCCAAAAGCGAACTCGCGTCCAGTAACACTCCGCCATGTAAAAGAAGGAACGCAATTGGTGGAAATCGTGGTATTACGTCATTACCCATCTCGCCGCTTGTGAGATCGGAAGAAAAGTTACACAGGCCGCCTCTGAATGGGTCTTTTGTTGATAATAATGCTAGGAAATGTGCGGACAGTACAAGAAACTCGCAAAATACAGACAGAAATTCTCCGCAAGAATTAAAAAATTTGCAACATTCTACACCCTCGAAAAGTAGCAACGCGTTGGAATCTGAGGGTAGGGAGGATATGCTTAGGTCAGCGATAAGGGGACATAAAAGAGACAATGTTCAGAGTATGACTCGTGTTTAACCCTAGTTCGGACGTACAACGGGAGAAGGTTTGGTGGGAAGGATGAAAAAGGGCGTCGGTTTTGGTGATGGTAAATGTCACTGCCATTTTGTGAAGACAACTTTTTTATTTTAGCTCTAAGATAACTCTTCAGGCACTTTGTGAAATACTTTTGTTATGGCATGTTGAAAGGTTCGGACGCATTGTGCGATATAGCAAATATTTGAGTTTGTATCATTGCGCGCAGTGGTGTGGCTCAAACCCAAACAGCACTGTCTTATTTTTTTTTTTCCTTTTTTTATTTTTTTTTTGTTTGTATGTTTTTTGCTCTAAGAGTAAAAGTACTAATTAGGTACGGTTCATTCTTCTTGGCTTCGTGATTTGGTTACGTGATTTTTGATCGTGCTTTGTGACTTGTACAGTGACTTGATAGTGATTTGTACATTGACGCGTCGGCAATGTATAAATAACCGCGTGGGGCCTTGTCGATTGCAATGTACGCGGAATCTTGCAGGGTGTGTCCGGGCCTTAAATGCGCAGCTTTGATTCCATTAGAACTAGAAATTTCAAAACGAATTTTGTTTGTTTGTTTTCTTATTTTTTTTTTCTGATAACGCATCATCAAAAATCCTAGGCAATATATTTGGCGGTAACATTTTCCCTCCATCCTCCCGGCCACCTCTCCATTAAATTGGCAAGTACGTCCGAGGGTAAACAAACATTTTTCAATTATTTAGCTGGAAATACAGAATCTTAAATTAATTCCAGCACAAGCATCTATCTACGCGCTTACGACTGAGATTCGACGAAGAAAAACGTCCAAAGTAATGACATGATGCAGCTGTAGAGATAACTGTCTCTCACTGGTGGTTACTTTCCACGTGAAAATTTGTAACCAAGCAACAACCAATCACATTACGCCTAAGAAGAATCTAAGACGCCTCTCGAGTCGGGGAACAATTAAGCGCGCAAAGAAACTAATGTATGTTTTATTTAGGCAAGTATAGTATTTCGCAAGTTGATATAAAAATACTGTCGTTTTAATCTTTTGTGTAGCAGAGATCTTTGACTGAATACCAAAGTATTTCCATTGAGACGATGTGCATGTAAGATACAAATTTCTTGCACGCATTGCAATTATTTTTTCTATAATATGCTGATTGTAGATTGTTTACTAGAAGACCTTTTCTAATAGCACACGTAGACAGCCGTCTCTTGACGTATTAAATTCTTTATCCGCTTATCTCGGTGGAACCAGTAGTAGTTTATGGTGAATTCCGGTCTCTGGGTCCATATTAGCGACCGTTATATTGGACTACGAGTACGAGATTAAGAACGAGTACGAGTTTTCAAATTAAACCAAATTCGTGTGCCTCTAATAATCACTTAGCACACCCATCTTATCCCTAACGTTTATTTATGTGTTAGCCAGCAGCAGGAAAGAGTTAGAGTTCGGGGGATACAATTGTCTCCAAATTCCAAAGTCGTACTCGTACTCGATCTCGTACTCGTAGTCAAATCTATTAAGCACTTGTACCATTGACTACGTCAAAGGATGTCTGGTGATTCGACCTAGAAAGTTATATTCTTATATTAAAGCTCTTTGCAGACGTCTGTTGAGCGGCGGAAGAATTAAGCTCGCGCGAAATAGACCCAGCTGTTTATGTAAATGCTCAGCTGCCTGGCTACCTTTTATGCCCAAGTAAGACCGCGCACTATACTGTAAATGGGCCCTGCCACTTAGTTGAAATGCGTTGTGTTTTAAGGTGTATGCATAGAAAAGGGGTTGTTGTGGAAACATGCATGTTGCAGCGACATGCGGCAGCGACAAAATCACGATATGTACACAGCTATTCGAAGAGAAGGAAGGTTGTTGGAAAAAAGCAGAAAAATACACGCGACAGGACCGAAAGGAAGTATGGGTAGAAGAAGAGAGCTACTGCACGTGCTGAATACTAAAGAGATCTAACGACATGAGAAATAAAAATTTACAAATTTTCTTTCTCTTCAAACATGTGAAAACAAGGCACTTTCAGCCAAACTCAAATGCATGCGACGCCTCCTGAGAGGAAAAACAAACTCGTCACTTTCAAAAAAACAAGTTTGTACATTTCCTCCAGGCGAATATACCAAATTCTAACTTTAGAGTATACCCAGACCACCTTTCAGTCTTATCGCGTAGGCTTAAATGCTTTCATCCGACAACGTTAATTGAAATAACTGTACACAAAAGAAAATGTACCAGGGACATGTTGCAGGAACATGTCACAGCGACATGTAGCAGCGATAAAATCACGAAGTGCACACACACGACAGAATGTACCAGGGACATGTTGCGGGGACATGTCTCTTTATGGGACGCGTCCCTGCAAAATGTCCCAGAAAGATTTTCTTCTGTGTGTACATGTAGTGATTCTGTCCCTGCTACTTATGTCCCTGAAACATGTCCCTACGTATGTCAGCACGGTTAGGGTCATGATTAAAAAGGACCTTAACACCAAACAGGTTTTTACTTTCGAATATTTTTAAAGAAGAAGTAAAATTGAACGCAAATTTTAAAGGCCACTTTGTGTAAATACATGAAAATGTTTGTACAAAAGATTATTTATAAGGTGGTCAAAGCAATAATCTTCTTGGTAATTTCAGCAATTGCTTCTACTAAAATACTGGAATATTTAGGTCATAAGGTGACGTTAGTAAAATTGATAGATTACATATCTAGCATTTAAAATAGTCTAGCAAAAAATAAAAAGGCAAAATTACACAGGCAAATATGGGTAGTCCCCCTACGCGCGTCTCTTCAAATAAAATTAGAATTTGGACTTGATTTCTAGGTATTAGTTTACTTAGCTTTGTTTTATTGCATAAGCTTTCAGAAAATATATATTTTATTGGGGTTAGCATTTATGGTTTGCAGACAATTTTACTTGGAACGCAAACGCCAATTTTCCTTACGTGATACCTTAAGCGTCTCTCAAGCTCTTCTGATCTGAATACAAGATTTCAATCTTTATGCCAGTTACTTTCTGGAAAAGTTTTTTTTTAAAATAACTTTTCCAGAACGTAACTGACATAAAGACAATTATCAAAAGAGACGTGCACCTGGCAAGAGACAGATCCAGAGGTAATCTAGTTAGCTCGCCACGCACGCGCCTAAATTTAAACTGTGTCGTCCGTTTATCGTTACAGTTGCAAAATGGTGTTGCTCGTGTTTGGGATATATGTTAAAGGGAACCTCTGTTCTTGAGGCAAGTTGACGTTGAGTTATTTGAATTAATGCCTAAACTACAAATTTTACAGGACAGGGGAGAAACAACATTTAATAACAACCGTAAACGGAAAAGATTATGGCTTTTAAATTTCCCGCTCGGCGCCATTTTGGAATTTATGACGTCAGTGCGTTGCCCAATTGTTTCACACAAAAGAACCTCTGCTTTCTAATAATAGCGGCAACGCAGTGACGTCATAAAATTCAAAATGGCGGCGCGCGGGAAATTTAAAAGCACAAAAATTGACAAATCAAAGGCCCACTATTCTAATGAAAAAACGAATCCGCGACTTTAAACAACCAAAACGATTTTAGACTGTGGTAAACTTATTATTTTGACCAGAACTGTTTTACAGTCGAGGTTCCCTTTAATGGCTTTGATGGTGGGAGTAGGGATGGTTGGTCGTGATGACAAAAGTCTATCGGCATTAAGAAAGTAGTGGACTCTTAAAAATAGCGTCAGCTTGCAATCAATCCTGGCTAACCTTTAACTAAACTATTCTTGACCATTAATCTTAGCTTCAAGATTAATTAATCTCTAATTGTCCTTTAATTATTTTAATTATTTTAGTGTCTGCTCTAAGAATCATTTGGTATACAGCCAACTCTCTCTAAAACCGCCATCGCCGGGACCGACTCCAACTATCCATCTTAGAGAGGTGTCCATCTTATAGGGAGTTTAGTTACAGTAAAACGACTGAAAAACGGCAGGGACCATAGCCAGGTGTCCATCTTATGAAGGTGTCCGTCTTATAGAGGTGTCCGTTAAGAGAGAGTTGACTGTATCAAGAAATCACACGCTCTTTGTTGATAACATTTGTTTTAATTCTTTTTTCAAACATGGTCTGACAAATGAAAACTTTTATGTGAATCAAAGTCGGTTTGTGTTATTACTGACATGGAGGGTATAATCAATACTTAAAGCTCTCGCAATAGTTTTAGAACGAGTTGCAATGGAAAAACAGATAAGTTTCTTATAAAGCTCTCCATCATATACATATATTCTTCGTATATTTTATTTTAACATTTTCCTTAGTTGTTAAAGCTACTTTTCAACTGTTGACCAGGTTAATTAAAACAATAACTGCCGGTTGTGGAAAACGAGCCTGCGTCTTCCCCGGACACAAGAAAGCGGCGGAAATCGAAACCGCTAGCAATCCTTGCTTTTTCTTCGTTACTGCCGCACAGCGGTCATACGTACGGGTCATGCGAAGCTGTCGCCAAAACTGTCGCTACCAAATCATACAAATATTCTTCTCAAATTAAATTTAGAAAATCCTCAACTGAAATTTACGCGTTTCTTTGTGCGCCAAATATGCATTGAGAATTTGTTATTTGTTATATCGACCTACTCTGTTACACGATTGGTTTGTTGCTGTATTTTTATGTATTTTTCCTCGCAAATTACCCTTTAAATTCTTATTAAATTCATGGAAAATAAGTAACGTTACATGCTATCGTTAGAGCATGGTTTAAGTCTTGATGTTCAATACTAGTTATGCAACGCTTTCGAGTGGTATACTATGGAATATCCCACGAGTCACTTGTATTTTCTCGGTATACACACGAACCTTTAGGCGAGTGTGTATGCCAAGAAAATACAAGTGACTAGTGGGATATCCCATAGTATACCACGAGAAAGTGTTGTGTAACTAGTTTATACCATGCCATAGAAAATACGCTCACTAAATTTCGTCGAGAATACAGTCGCAGCGCACTATGGGAAGGTTGGGTTGAATACCGTCGAATATACAACGGCTTTCCTGTATTCTGATTGGCTGTATTTTTATGGCATGGTATAAATGAATATATACCATTAAGCAGTAAATCCGTTTGAAATGTCATGCTCATTTGTGATTCCCGTTCTGCGATTATTATCCCTCGTCGATGAATTTGTGTTCTTTTCATTATTCTGTTCCGCAGACAAGTTTCCTATATTAGCCTTATCTAATCGAGTAGTCTCCACGCCTACTTTAAACGCGGGTACAGAGTATATACGAGATGGTGATAAAGTTTGAGCATTTTCCGATTCCATTGCAGGGTTTTTATAACTCCCTCGTGCGTCTGCGGGCGACACGCGAGATTTACTCCCGCGGGAACTTTGAGGGCGTCCGTTCTCGTGCGGGGCATGTTCAGTTTTTAACTCTATCCACGACTTAGATAGAGAACTGTTGGATTTCTTACGACGAGTTGTTGGGACAGTTATAGATTTCTTTTTCTTTCTAGTTCCACGGCGTTCAGAAAGAACTGAAGAGGGTCTTGTATCCTCTTCAATTATCTCCTCGCTTTCATGCATTGAGTTAATAAGTGTGAAATTTCTTGGCAGGGCAGAAATAATGGGTAGTTCTTCGGTTTTCGGTGCGGGCGGATGATGCGCTGTTTTTTCTGACCCGTTGTCTAAATCTCCACTACTCATTGTCTCCTTGGTGGTTAGACATTCGCTTTTAGTTTCACTTTCGCTTTCATTTTCGTTTTCCTCCTCGTTGCAAGTGTTTCCGCGGCGAATCTTGTTTCTGTCAAAATTGCTCGGGCCTATGTAGACATCGCCATGAGCGAATAAAGTGTTCCGAGAGCGTCGATGGTAACGCCTGAATTTTGTCGCTGAGCCCTCCCTTGTCTCCTGAGCTAACCCCTCTGGCAGATCATGTAGTCCATTTTGGCGTAAGGATGTTGTGCTCGTTGGTGATGCGCCATGACGAGGGTTGTTCATTCGCAGCTTTGCTTCGCATATTAAACGCCGCTTTTTCTTCGGTAAGCTAAGCCTTGCTTGTGCATGAGAGTAATACGTGGAGAAATTATTTCCTATGACAGACACAGGCAACGCTACGATAAGCACTCCAAATATGGCACACACTCCACCAATGATCCTTCCAGGAATTGTTTTCGGCACCATGTCACCGTAGCCAACCGTTGTCATGGTAATGATAGCCCACCAAAAGGCTTCTGGGATATTCTGAAAATCAGGCTGGTTTGCTTTGTCGGTTTCGATCTCGAATAAAATGCTGGAAAATACCACAACTGGGATGAGTAGGATTATTAGAAGCAGGATCAGTTCTCTGAAGCTCGCTTTGAGTGATTGCACTATAATCTGCAAGCCACTTGTAAAAGCGAACACTTTCAACGCACGGAAGGTGCGAATGAGTCTCACCGCTCGCAGAAAGTTTAAACTCCCGGTTCCAAGAATAATATTCTCATAAAATGGAAGAAGAGAGATGAAATCGACCCAAGTCATCATTTCTTTGAAGAAAGCGATCTTGTCTGGGCAAAAAAGTAACCTTGCACCAAATTCCAGTGTGAACCAAACACAAAAGGCATACTCAAAACCTTGAATGTACTTGTTATTTTTGTCCTTCACAACTGACCAGGCACACATGGAAGCTACTGATGCTAAAATCATGAACAGAGAAACCAAGGCAAATACCTGAAAAAGAGGTCAGTGTACCTTCCGTCCATTCTATTTTTATAAAAATCAAAAATTGAAAAATGAAAAATGGTTCCATCTTTTTTGATTTTCGAATTCAACAAAAATCAAAATTGAATGTCTGTTTTCAATTTTTGACATTTGACATCGAAACAAAAATTAAAAATGTTTTCCTATTTCGATTTTCTTATTTTCCAACTAAATGAAAATCGAAAATTACCACCCTTTTTCCAAAAATCTATCGACTTTAAGAACAAAAATTCTAGTTTTCGATATCCTTTTTCGATGTCATGGATCCAAAAGATAAGGTATCGCGACTGGAAAACCGCAAATCAAAATCGCATTTCAACTTTCGTCTTCGATGAAAATTGAAAATCGAAAATTGACAAAAGTACCATGTGGGGAGGGGTGGGTAGACTGTCGACATGCCAGGCTGGGTTACTAAGGCAAAGATGGCGGCCAAGGACTGCTCCAAAAAAATTGCGCGAAGTATAAGACCTCCGGTTATGCCACAGGTTAAAAATATCTTTTTAGATGCACTGTACCGAGGGGGATTGAGGGGGGGAATGAACGTATCATATTATCGGTAAACTTATAATATAATGGGTAAAAAATATGTAATTAACGTTCATCTTGTCTCCTTTCAATACTACTCTCTTAAAATCTTGTCCCTTCTTTATCTCTCGATCTGACATAAAAGTATGAATAAATATTTATGGAAGAACACTTGCTGCCCAATTTGAAGAGAGACATACCTGCCAACCCCCAGAGTACAAAAATCTAATTAGAAATTTCATTTAAGGTATCATTTAAGACAATGTTAATACTCTCCAAAAATCAGACCGGGAGATTTGATGAAAATTGAGACTCCCGGGAAAATCTGGAGAGTTGGCAGGTATGGGAGTAGAGAGCGTAAACTTTTGACGTCAAAGTATTACATTACAGCTTTGATCAGTCGTAGTCGACAGGAGAAGTGAAGATGCGGTAGCTGAAATTTTAGTGAAGGAGTGATACGCGTGTGACACCCGTGATATTTGTGTACCTGTGATACGGTTTTTCATTATAATATGGTTTCCTCTTTGATAAGGCGTATAAAGGACTAAACTCTTGCACGTTAAACCGGTTTCCTTTTGAAAAATATTTTAAAAAAAACGATACTAGATATCGCACCGGCTATCTAGCACTTTAAACGACAGAAAAATTTGACCTTGTGACAGAATCACAAATAATTTTATGTGGAATTTACACAACTCCCAAAATGAGTAAAAAGTCTGAATTTTACCGTTTAAATAAAGATTATTATTATTAAAAACCATTTACAGCATAACAACGTTAAAAAATTTTACAGAAGAATGACAAGATATTAAAAGAGGAAAGTAGTACACTGAGGGAAGAGGTCCTGTAATATCCAGTACAGCATTCCGATGATTAGTATAGTTCAGTTTCGCAATTTGTGCAAAACAATCATTTTACAGTGCCACATTGTCAGATGTTAAGTCAGCAAAGTGTTTATTATTTAATAGCATTTATTTAGAGAAAGACTCGCGGTTGTTACAGCTCCAACATAATGACTCCACTTTTGTGGAATGCAAAACATACAGCTGAACTGACAGTGGTAAACAAGTACATTTCTCTACCTCTATTAGTGATGTCATTGATGCCTTTAACTGCAAAATATGCCTTAAGGCACAGATGTCCCCACCAGTTATTGCAACTGGGTGTAGCAATGTACTGCCTGGATCCAGCTTTGTATCAATGAGTGGAATAGTAGGGAGGAAGGGGGGAGGGAGCTTGATAAAAGTTGACCCCACTTCAATGAGGCAAGGAGCTATGCACTAAATGTTCAACTGAAAGGATGATTTGACAACTTTTTTTAAGGAGTGTAAAGAAATGATGATGGACCCATCTAGAGACGATGTAGAGAAGAGACTCCCATGACTGCCCTTCAGATTAAGGATACTACTGTTTATTCCTTGCATTCTTTAATCAATAGCCGATTCCCTATATAGCACGCGCCTGCAGGGAATCACGGTAGTTGTATTCATCAAACCATGCGCAAGACTCAGCAAGGATGCACGTTGCTGAGTCTTGCGCATGTTTGATGAATACAACTACCGTGATTCCCTGCAGGTGTGCGCTATAGAGGGAATCGGGTATTGTATATTATTTAGATCCACCTAAAAATTGCCCAATACCTGGAATCTCAAATATATCTACATTGATTTGATAAAATGTTGACTCTGGATTTCTGCTTGAAGATCGTCAGCCTTCAAACCAATCCTGCAGCTGGGGAAAATTGAGAGGGGCCTGACATGGAATCTTGTGCCAGGTACCCGAATCAAAGATCTAATAACCTTAGGGAGCCTAGGGTCAGGCATTGAATGGCTGGCTTTCTGGAGGGGTGGGCAAAGTCAGGTTTTGGTCAGTCTCAAGAGACTTTGCCAGTCTCAAGAATGTCATGGTATTGTTGTCATGATTGCCATATTTTGGGGGTGAATTCAACTGCATGCAACCCTGTGAAGGCTTAGCTATGATTGGGGAGGACACAACACTCCACCAAAACCCCTGGAAGGGCCTGGACCACACAGGGGGAGGCAGAGTGAGGTCCAGTGAGTTTTAGGCCTTTTTGTCATTCAACTAGTACTGTGTACCTTTTGTTGAAACAAAGCATACACAATTGCTCTTTACTTTTGATTGTTTTTATGGTGTAAATTCACATGGAACTAACAATTGGTTCATGTTCAAGCTATATCACACATTTGTACATGCCTCACGCTATATTATAGACTGTTGCAAGAGAAGATAATATCCTCTCTTGACTGTTAGTACCTGATGCTGATTTCATATAGATACATGGTGTTATTCTGCGTCCTATTCATGTGCTCCTGACCCACCGTGAAGACTGAAATATACCTATTCAAAGATCCAATAATGTGTAACAAGTGTTCTTCTCTCAGTGTCGTGTGTGTAAAACACGTGAGTCACCGATCACGTGAATACTATTGTCTGATTCTGTTGCCCGATGAGGTACTAGATCTCAACTCAGTGAGGCTGGTCTGCCCAAAGCACATGTTATATTTCAAAGGTCTATTGCTTCAAAGAAGTGTTATACTGGTTCCAGCTTGTCAGTTTTAGTTTTGAGGTAAATAAAACAAATTTATTATGAAACAAACAAGGTCCTCCCAGGGGTTTTAGGGAACAAGAGAACATGGCAATCAACTTTTGGGAACGTGGGAACAAAATAAATATATGGCTGGGAACACGGGAACGAAAGCACTTTCAGGGAACAGAGAACATCACAATCGAATAACAATCGATAACACGGGAACACAAGGAACATTTTGTTGCGAACAAGGAAACATTGGACCCCCCCCCCCCTCCCCGGGAGGTCCTCGCAGACCTTGTATTTTTGTTTTAGTTATTGAAAATTAGTTCTCCAGGAAGCTGCAGGGAAAAATAGGGGCCCATTACCTAGTTAACTCTGAGAACCTGATAGGAGTGATTGCAAACAGTCGTGATGATATATAGAAAATGATTATAGTTTAATTCCTTATTCATTCCATCTTCCATAACAGTACACAAGTTTACGCCAAATCGACAACATAAAACAGGGACAACATTTTAAGACAGTATTCACTATTGAAAGAAGACAAGAACAACATGATTTTTTTAAGCATTATTATATATACACACGTCCACTGCAGGGGCCCTGCCTCGCTCATAAACATTGCTGGCTTGCAACCACGTGACAAAGCGGCCATGTTGGGGGTCAAAACAATAAAATAAATTTCCGCAAAATTTACATGATAAAAAAGGTAAATTCCCAGCGGAGGGAAACGCTTTGTTCTTGTCCCCCAGCATGGCCGCCGTGACGTCAGTTGCAAGCCAGCAATATCAGATGATATCAGAGCACTTCACTAACTCACCAACACGGTCGTTCGTAGCTTTATTCAAGATAGTCTTAAGTCTCTAAAAATATCCCTGCAAACTGGCCAACTCGGTACAGTGCATCTAAAAAGATATTTTTAACCTGTGACCATACACCGGAGGTCTTATAACTTCGCGCAAGATTTTTTGGAGCAGTCCTTGGCCGCCATCTTTGCCTTAGTAACCCAGCCTGGCATGTCGACAGTCTACCCACCCCTCCCCACATGGTACTTTTTCAATTTTCGATTTTCAATTTCATCGAAGACGAAAATTGAAATGCATATTCGTTTTCAGTCGCGATACCTTATCTATTGGATCCATGACATCGAAAAAGCATCTCGAAAACTAGAATTTTTTTTTAAAGTCGATAGATTTTTGGAAAAAGGGTGGTAATTTTCGATTTTCATTTAGTTGGAAAATAAGAAAATCGAAATAAACGTAAAAAAATAAAAAACATTCAATTTTTTTTAATTCGAAAATCAAAAAAGATGGAATCCATTTTTCATTTTTCAATTTTGGATTTTTATAAAAATAGAATGGACGGAAGGTACACTGACCGTCGTCCTACTGTGAACACAAATTACTGTTTAATGATAATATAAAGTAAGCGTAACTAGGTCTATACCTGTGAAAATATTGTCAATATGATTGCCAGGTTTGGAAGATTAGGAATGAGAAATGCGAAAAAGGTGAATAGTCAGGCGAAATTAGTTGTTTCCAGTCCCCTCGGTCGACTCGCACGGCGGGAAAGTGAGTCGTAGGAGCTGAGGAGTGGCGAAGCTGCGAACAGAAGTTTAGCCAGGAAGGGAACGTTTTGACACCACCCTAAAAACTCAAGGTATCTCACGCGAAGGTGTGAGTAGCAGGGGAGAAGCACAGAGCAGGATTATTTGAACAGGGAAATGAATGCAAAGGGAAAAAATACCGATGATCCAGCGAGGAAAGGAGGTGGGAGGCACAAGAAGAAGATGCGCACAGCCCCACAAATCAACACGATCGCCAATTGCTAGTGAGAAAAGTTGAAAATGTAGGTGTGCATCCCGACAGCACGTCACAGTAAGAAACCACCCAAGAAAGGAGTGGAAGAGCAACAAGGAAGAAAGAGCACCATCCAGAGGGATTGGGGGGGGTGAGTGGTGGTAGTGGGGGGGGGGGGAAGACTTACTTCACCCTTTCACAAGCTATCTCCTGCACAGCCTGAGAACTCCAGGAGATATTGTCTCGTGGGAAAGAAGACGAGTGCTGTCTCATATTTGGAGTAAAGGCTAAAAAATAAAAAAACACAACGTTAGTTTTGTCAGAGTTTTGTTACCTTTTTAACTTCTACTTTTGACTTCCAAAGAAATTGTTTATCTAAAATAATGGTGTGAGGCACGACGCAGCCGACAGAAAATCAAAAAAAAGAAAAGCGAAAGATAAGTTCACGTCAAGTCGAACAACCGTATCCTAAGGGAGTTTGGAGCACTATGGGACGTGCGCGCCGGAAGGAAACAAAAAGTAACACCGACAGGAAAGGAGCCACAGCAATAGAAAGGAAAGGGACTAAGGAAGGATGCACACTCAGAACTTATATAACTAACACTAAAGAAAAAAAAAGGAAAGAAAAAATAAGAAAAATAGGCTATAGTTAAAATTGGTTATACTAAGAGGTTAAAATAGTTCTTACTCGCGGGTTTCTTATCTATCAGCAGTAATAAATACTTCATCTCTTGTCAACAAGTGTTTGACCTTCTGAGTATAGTACCACAACGAGAGAAGAATTATAGTATAACTCAATAGATAGCTGAAGAACTTAAGAAGCGGAAAGCGAAAGTAAGGCTCTGAGCTAAGTATTTAATATCCGCCACACGTGCGGGTAGTGAATTTGCTTCTCCCCAAAAGATCCTCACCAAGAAACACAGAATTCCCTAAAGGTACCGGTAGAGAATGACGGGCTGAAGTGCGAGCCAGCGCACTTGGCCTAATACACACGGTAGCTATAGCACTCGTAGCCTAATAGCACTCCGGTTAGCCTACAGTTAGTAGGTAGCGGTGTAAGGTAGGATGAGTTGGAGAGGAGAGCACAGGTTAGCAAAAAATGGTTAGCCTAAATAGCACTTCGGTTAGCTAAATAGTTCTGGTTAGCCGTATTAGTTTGGGTAGTTTGGTTAGTTGATGAGGGATGCAGGATGGGGGGTGGCGAGTAATCGAATAATAAAAAGTTCTCGGAACCTCCAATTAAATAAGGAAGGAGACTAAAAAAAAAAAAAAAAAAACAAAAGAGTTTCCAATATCAAAATAAAATAGAAAGACGGACAACAATAGAATCATTAGTTTTGATAAAATTATCTTTTGTTATGATGCACCTCAACCCTCCAAGTTTATTTTTTCCTTTGTGGCCACCAGGGAGGGATGTAGTCCGTCGCAGGGTTGTCTCCCAGTTTAATTCGCCGGTACCCATTTTTAGTAAAGTGTCTTGCCCAAGAACACAATGCACCCTAGTAGTCTATTGAACCTGGACTGCTTGATTGAAGTCCAGCACACTAACCATAAAGCCAACAGGCCTCCATAAGTTCCCAAAAAGAATTAAGGATAGGGAGGAAAGTAATTTTGATATGTTTCAGACCGACCATACAATGTAAGATGAAGGAGAAAGTGGAAGAGGGGAAGATGCCGACTCACAGAAAGAGAGAAGAGAGAACAAAAGTGGCCCAAAAGCCGAGATCAACTTGTGATCTAAAGGGTATGAGGAAGTCATCATGTGAGAACAAGAGAGAGGGAGAGGAGAGGAGAATGCCGCCTGACCAGGAGTATGTGCCCTGATGGAGGGAAAGATGGTGTGCCTGACAGAGCTGGGAGGAGGGGGGGAAGGAAGAGGAGAAATACACCAGGAAAAAAATAAAACAGCAAGACAAAAAAGATCATCATTCCTAGGAGAAAAGATAGGAATAGGCGAGAAGGTGGGAAAGACACGAACTACACATAAAATGTAGAGATTCACGTCCCCCAAAGCTGAAGCATTCTGGGGGAAGAATAAAATAGGAGAGCGAGAAGTCAATCAGACAACCCCAAAGAGGCGCTAGCGGCAATTGCTCAGAGATGAGGGAAGAGAAGAGTAAAGGAAGGAGAGAAAAAAGAGGAGAAGAGAACAAAAAGAAAATAGGAAAAGGGAGAGGAAGTGTCTGATGATGTATATTGTTGGAAAATATGTAAAGGAAGAAGATACGTGATCAATGAAACAATAAAAGAACAGCACAGACAGCAAATAGAGCAAGATGAGCGAGAAGATAGTAAAGAACAAAAAGAAAGTAAAAATCAAAGCAGAAAAAAGGAGGAGAACCACACAAAAGTAGAAAGTGGAGGAACGCCGAAAACCCGGGGGAAAAGAAGGGAAACAGCCCACAGCCCACAAGTAAAATAAAAAAAGAATATGCCACGGAAAAGTCACACAATACAGAACTGCACTCAGGCAGGGCATCGGCGGAAATTCAGCCACCAAAGACAGACAAGAGAAGATTGGATGCGGCCGAGCAAAGAAAAGAAAAGAGAGAAGAAGGTGAAAAAGAATGACGAGGTAAAAGCTAAGAGGAGAGAAAGAGAAGGCTACAAGACGAACACTCTCCACCACCATGGAACCGCCACCCCACATAGCAGCGAAGCCCCCTGACCTAACGAGTGGAAAGGAAGGGAGACTAAGTGCAACACCAAGAATATATAGACGTAACCAGTAAAGATGAGGACAACTAAAACCTCCGAAAAAGGATCAATCAACAATTTGAAGAAGAAAACGGGGCAGGTGTCCCGACAGATTCCCATCCCTTCTGATCGTACAACTTGTAGCCAAAATTCCTGACCCAGAAAGAACGAATAATAAAGTGAGGAATCAGCACCACAAAAGCACAATAGAAAGGTCTACCTCCCAGTTTAATCTAGCCGCCTCACGCACCCGTTAGAGAGGGGACACAAGACCGTGATGCATGTAAAGCGGGTAAGAAAGGAAGTAGAAAACAGAATGAAAGAGGAAAAGAGAGAGAACGCCGAAGTACGTCCAGGGCCCCGCGAAAAATAGACGAGGAGGGAAGTGATAGGCCGGCAGAGCAAAATAAAAAAAGAAAAGACGGGAGAAAGACAAAGAGACCAAAGAAAGGGAACTGCCACTGACAGTAAAAGTGAGAAAGCGAGAAACCCGAAAAAAGCCTAAAAATGCTAGTAAAACAGTCACAGGAGAACAGAAGAAAAGAGCGCCCTCCGCTAAGGAGAGAGAAGTGAGAAGAAGCAGTGAAAAAAAAAGAGAAATAAAATAAAAAAAAAAAAAAAAAAAATAGACAAAATAGAAATGGCGCAAGCTTACCAGAGGAAAATAACAGGGAGCAGGAGAAAAAATATACAATCCACAGTTTTTAGCTCCTCATGAACCTTCTCCTCAGTGGGAGAAGAAAATGCAAAGGAGAAAAAAAATGTTGTACAAGGCAACAAGAGAAGAAGGAGAAAAAAAGTATGCCGTCTGTTCAGAGAAAGACATAATAAGACAATCTCACCACCTACAAAGGGAAACGCCCAGCAGCAAATCACACTCAACAACCTCAGGAAATAGTAAAAAAGACAATGTCTACAGTACAAGAGTATGATGTCCCACAGGACTTCTTCGAAAAACAAAAGAATCAGCACTGTAATAGAAGGAGTAGCACCACCTCCTAAACCGACAGAAAAATAATAGTGCACTCATGAGAGAAAAGAGAGAAACGGACATAAAATTGCTCCCACCAACCAGAAAAAATAAAGATAAGGAAAAAAAAATAAAAATAGACAAAGAGGCCAGAAGATCTCACACTAAAGTGAAAATGAAAATACGTGCCAGAAAAAAACCTTGTAAATCGGATCGGGGGGCGCGAGGCCGGTCGCGGGGGGCGCGGATTGGCGCGATCGCGCCGCGATGGAGGGATGGCGCGATGCGCCGGATCGGGATCGCGGCGATTCGTGCCGCGATTCGCGGCGCGTTTTTGGCCGCCGGATGGCGCGATCGCGCCGCGATTGAGCTGGATCGCGCCGCGATTCGTGCCGCGATTCGCGCCGCGTTTGGCCGCCGCGATTCTCGCATCGCGGCGCGATGGGTGGGAATCGCGCCGCGATTTGGCTTGAATCGCGCCGCGATCGCGCCTAAATCTATAAATTTAAAAACAATTATCTGGGCGTTTTGCATACCGACAAAACAAACACACAGACTGTATCGAAACAACATCATTTATTTACGGAAGCTACAGAAAAAGACGGCCAGTTTCGCTGCCGAGCACAATTAAATTTCGCAAAGCCGGAGAGCGTGATTGAGTCTTTATTTACAAGAAATAAGTGAACAGTTCTTCTGTAAAATGTGAACAACACATACATAACGGCAACTAACCTTTACTCGTGCTCAAGCGAAAGAAGATGCAATGATGTGATCTACCAAACGAGCGAACTATCTCTTGCATCTGCGAAGAAGCCGAACCGTCGAAGATGCGCTTTCTTTTCCCCGAAGCTTTTAAATAATACAACATTTAAGTCCCAAGCATCAACAGGTACAAGATTGAATGTCCTACCGTCAAAATTTTCCTCTTTCCACTGTTCGAGTTTGCATTTTTATTCACAGTAGCTGTAGTTCAGTCAACAAAGTCCACGGCGAGAAGCGTAGCTGTTGAAATTATAAACAAGTTGTCGCCGAATAACAAAACAAATTTAGCAGTTTCACAGAGAGCTTTTCCCTCAAGTTAGGTCGCTTAAACTCTTGTATTCAGAAGCAGCTAAAAAAGAACACATTTTTCCAGTCCTGATGTGAAGAGAAAAATACCAACTTCTGAAATAAAATTTTTAGGAGAGAGCTAGACAACGTACGCGGACGGAAAAGGGGGAAAGGAGAGTGCAGAGTGGTCTACGGGAGGGTAAATATAAAGCTCTAAAAAGCGAGAAAAAAGAAAGACAGCAGCGAATAGTAGATGAAGAAAAGGGAAAAAGACCAAAGGAGCAAAGAAAAAAAGAAAAAAATTTGAAAAGATTAAAAAACGGACTAAAAATAAAAATTTTCTTTTTCACATTCACGGCCGTGGGGAAATAAAAAATTTTTGGGGAATCCGTCCTCCGCCACCGAAAAAGAAAAATAGAAGGAAAAAAGAAGACGGGATCGAGAAGGAGCCGCCGGGAACACTCGAGATTTTCAGCCCCACAACGGGGGCACGCCGGATCGCAACGCGCGACGCGATCGCGGAGGCGATCGGACGGGCGCGATCGCAACTATCGCGGCGCGTTCGCGTTCATTACAATCGCGCACGCACGATCGCGTCGGAGACCTCGCGGCGCGATCGCGTCAGTCGCGGCGCGAGCGACATTCGCGGCGGATCGCGGATCGCGGCGGATCGCGCCGCGATCGCGGTAAAATTTTTACAAGGGAACCTCTTCTGCCTGAAGACGAAAGAATGAGAAAGAACCCAGACCTCCACATGTCTAAGAAGATCTAAAATAGACGAACAACCTCAGGTGAACATATTAGGACTGACGGGAGCGGGAAAGATGAACGGTTTGTAACCCGCGATGACAAACAACAAAACCGGCACCATTTCCCCACGCGAAATTATAGAGCACACTGCCGAACACACGGTAAGATACGGTAACAAAAGGCGAGAAGAAGCAAAAATATCATCCTCAAAGCAGTATAAAGTATAAAACAATGGAAACAACTACACCTTGATCTTGTTCTTGCTCTTCGGTAGTATTGTCCCGCACGCGGCTTGGCAGTAAACAACGGACATGTGCCCTCCAATGGCCCGGACAAGCGAAGCAGCAACCTGGCTTGGTTTGGTCCTGAACTGGCCATCTATGGTAGGAATCGGCCCAAGCAGATCCAGAATTGTATGGAAATGGTGGGATGGAGATCTAGGAAACTCCCGTTAGCAGCGGAAATTTGATTTCGTCTTTACGAATTCTGCTTAGCCTGGGCTCTCGCCCTCGCCTCCGCTCTGATGATCTTCTTTCGTCATCGGAATCGTCGGCCAGGTCATTCTTCTTGTATTCTTGTATAACCATCCAGCCGACTCGGATGTCGCCAAAAGAATATGCTTTGCCAGCAAGCACCTTTAGTGATTTTGACCTTGTCCAGTTTTTGAGCGAAACGAGGCCGAACACACAGCTTGAATTAAAAGATATTGATCTTCGTTGCCTTCTTCTTAAACCGGCGCGGCTCTTCGAATTTCAGCTTTTAATCTCTCTGAGGTGCGTGTCCGCCGAGTAGAATGGCTCTCTTGATCCAGTAAAGAGTCGTAAGAATCTCAGGAAGCAACAAGAGCGCCGAAGAAAGGGAGTCGACAATGAGATTGGGACCGCAGGAGTTGAAATAAAACAGCGAGTTGGGCGGGAAGATTGCCACGGCAAACCAAGAAATTCACACACCATACCCATGATGCACTGCACTCAGGCCCAGGGCCTGTCGTCTCGTGCCGCAGAAATATCAATTTCCGGCAATTCGTATTCACTCAACGCCAGAAATTCCATTTGACACAAATGTGTGAGTAAGTTTGGTTGTGAATTCTGATGCGATGATGCCAAACATGTCCTCATCCTCTTCTTAGGGTCGTGTTCTACCGGCGCGCGGGATCAAGCTTTTAATGACTTACACGTTGGTTGTTTTTTATTGTCTTCTCTTGACAAAAATAAACGTTTTTGGTTGGTATGGTTGGTTTTCAATAGAAAACGCCGTGTCAACCAATCGTGATTAGTGGGTAGACACTCACCAAGTTGTATTGGAAATCCACAAATATGATTGGTTTTTCTCGTCGTTTTCATATTTAACAATTGGGACCTTCAGATCGATGTATGAGTACGAGATCGAGTACGAGTACGACTTTCGAATTTCAATCCAGTTACGTTCCCAGAGCCCTCACTCCTCATTATTGCTGACCGGTTGCAAAGAAACTATATATCGGTTCTAGATTGATGTGAAATGTGATAACAAGCAGTAAGGTTTGAAAAGTCGTACTCGTATTGAATCTCGTACTCGTACGCCGATCTGAAGGTCCCTAATTATTCCATGAGCGCGCGTTGGATGTGAGATGGTAGATAGCCAACGAGGCGCGTAACTATTTCATATCCAACAAGCGCGAGTGGAATAATTGTTTTACTAAAAACACTGACGCGTACACCTACCATATTTGCGGTTCATGGTATATGAGCTCATATACCATGGCTTGTAAACCAATCAAAACTCAGGAAATGCAATATGCCATGGCTAGTTTTTAATAATCGCTGATATGCTGGATTTCCTCTGACGCGTATTTTTTACGTGCGTTTACGTGCGTAAAAAAATTAATAGAGACAATGTATGAACGACTTGCGTAAAAACGTGTACCCAAGTCGTTCATACATTGTCTCTTAATTTTTTTACGCACGTAAACGCACGTAAAAAATTACGCGTCAGTGGAAATCCACCTATAGACTACGATCGCGCACGCGTTGCGTAACTTAAAAATACCAAAACTTTTAGGTTTATAGACTGTTACTCTTTCAATTGTCAACTAAAGCAAATATACGATATTCGTATTTTCGCTATTGGACTGGAACTAGCTTGCAGTGGAGGCTAATGCGGGAGAATATCATTGAAGAGAGCTTCATGTCATTTGCATTTGAAAAGATTCCACGCATTAGCTTCCATAACAAGCTAGTTCCAGTCCACTACCAAAAATACTAATATGGTCTGTTGAACAAATTGAACTGTGCTTCGTTGACTATTCACTCAAGTCAGTGGGAAAATATTTCTCAATTTCTCCTGGTTACGCAACCCTTTTTTAATAAGCAATTTTGTTTTTATTTACTTATTTCTATAAATAAAAATTTACTTAACAGCTAAACTAAACAACACTGTACTGAGTAACAGTTGGTACACTAAATTGCACAACTAAAAGAAAAAAATATTTTAGGGACAAGAAACATGGTAAACGTAACAGTAAAAGATCTTTTAACAGATGGCAATGATTTTCCCCATTTTGGGGAATCCCGCTTCTCGCCCTTTCTCCTCCCACCTCCTTAGATTTTCCGCCCCCAGATCCCCACCCTCTCCCCTCCCCCCCCCCCCCCCTCCCTTCCTGTATTTTACGGTCCCCACAACGAAAAATTACTACACGGTCAAAATATTGTTGCGAAACTTTGTTTCCCTAGAAAAAAAAAATGCCCTCTTTGCACGTACACGCAATATTTGTTGCGGAAACATTTTTTGTTTCCTGAAAACATAAAAATGTTTCTGAATGTTTTTAAAAATACGTTGCTTCCTCAGGAAATATTTTCCTGGTTACGGGCCAGGGAAAATTAAACAATTTAGGGAAACAGTGTTTCCGCAGCAATTTTTTCTCATTTGCTGGGGCTTTTTTAAGCACGCACATTTTAAAAAAGGTGTACTTAAATGTGGTGTGGTGACATTTTAACATCTTGGGCGAAACTTCTGTCAAAAAGAATACCGAAAAATGAGCATTGAAGGAAAATGTTGTGCAGTTTAACTATAGTAAGAACCTAGTAAGAACATATTTAATAAAGAGGATGTCACGGCTTTTACTTTCGCACTGCGACGGTCAATGTTGGGTGGGAAATTCAATTAAATATGTTGTTGACATCTGATTTATGTGGGACTGTTTAGTTTGACGCGACATCGGGCAATTAAAGTTATCTTTACGCATCAAATTCAGCTTGCGGTTGCATACACTTGTGCTTTCAATTTTGATGCGTATTTGGATCGGGTTAAAGTTAATTAAAAAAGGAGTTTGTTTCCAAGTATTAGGTAGTTCATGGACAGCCAATCAGATAACGCGAGTTTTTAATTTGCAAGCGTTAAAATCTAGAAGGTTTTCCACTGATTGAAAACACAAAAATGAACAATTGGTTCCGCAACTTGAAAGTGCAATGTGTGAATATCTTGTCCGATTTTTGCGGTTGATAAATATTCAAGAGATATTTCAACAAGCCACTAGAATCCATCAATGAAATAATTCCTAAGTGTACAAAGTGACTAAAAAAGGGCGTGCTTACTCATTAGAACGAAAAAAGGTTTCTTGCCAATTTAACTTATAAAGTCAGTTAATTTTTTTTCGTTTAAGTTTTGACTCCTTTTATCACTTCACTGGCTTGTTAGGATTAAATAATACCAAAGATATATCTGATAGCAGAGATGAAACAAATTGCAGCTGAATAGCTTTCAGTGGGAAGCATAGCAGCTGCAGAATAAAGCGTACGACACTTACACATGTGCCAAGTCGAGTTTTGTTTACGAGTCGGTTAAGGGTCTATTTTACTTACAGAAACGCCGGAGGCTTTTAGAGAGATTTATTCACTACTGACCGGTTCTTAAATTTTCCTAGCTGTGTTTGCTTCTCTAAAAATTAGACCTCATAAATAGGAACCTGATTTAATCTGAAAAACCGGCTCTCTCAAACCTGGCAACGAAATTTCACAGTTGATATTGCAATTCGAATTCATTAAAAACGTGACTGTGCAAAAAACAAAAAGAATATGAAAATTAGAATATTTAGCGTTAATGCCTTCATTTCGCTTTCAAAAAAAAAACTTTTAAAGGACTTCTCTTGTGGTTTTAAGAGGAATAAAAACGAGATACTATATATAAGCTGGCTAAATCTGAAGGGATTGAGATGTATAAACCATATAAATGCGTCGATTCGCGAAACGCTGAAATTGCTAAATGTTATCCATATATAAAGAAATTCCATGAATTCACCGGCGCTCCGCGGAATCTTGTTTAAGAACGTATTTTGCGTTAATATTGCAGTTTATATTTAATAGTTTCTATTGTGTGCAGGCGTTGTTATTTTTTGTGTATTTATTCAGGAGCCACGGGTTAAAATAAATAATTCTCCATGTCGTATTCAACTTGCATTGCGATAATTTAATTCGTAGCGATTCGCTCCGCGATCATTTAACTAACTCATGTTAGATGGCGGATTTCATAAAAGCGGGAAAAAATAAGTAGATTCACTGTTAGTATCAAAACGAATAAACTAAAAAATTAGATCAATGCTTTGGAAAAAATTAGGGAGCGATCGAGAAGCTTAATCCAAAATTTGACCGGCAATATTTACAATGTTGAAAACAATATTGCCTTTATCTTAAGATAGGTGCAGAATCGAACCTTGTAAAAACAAACTTAAAACAAACCCTGCATTTTTTTCATATATGTTTCGTACCTTCGCTCTGGTTGATGAATGTGCATCATCTAATACAGCCCAGATTTTTGGCCTGTAGATTGTCCAACATGAAACTTGACCATATGAGGAATCTAAATCTGGGGACGATTCGTCATCGCCATCGTCCGAATCTTCAAACTCAGGTCCGACAAAATCTTTCAAATTTTTCTCGGCATCTCGATGTTGTGTGTAATACGGCCAACAACAAGCCTCCATCTCCTTTTCCTCGATGCCCCAAAACGCCAGTTCTTCTTGAAATAGCGGTCCGCAGAAGTCCCTCGGAGCGTGCAACTGACCCGTGCGGTAATAGTTTAGAATAATGCCGAATATTTTAGGGTTTCGATCGAAGAAATACTCTTGTTTAAGGTTATCGCCTTTGATAGAACTCCCCGCTAACCATGCGAGCCTGGTATCGGGGATGGTTTGAAGAGTGCTAGCATACGTTTCATGGCGTTTTCCTCCAACGTTGATAACAATTCTGTCAGTCTCTGTGTCCATAGTTGCTAAGGAATATGCAACGATGCGAAGAATTGCGATTAAATGTTCTCGGGCAGAAATCAACTAATATAAATGCACAGTGATATTGTCAGCGCGCGTACTTAGTTGCTTAGCACATTTTGCGTCAAAATCCTCGATAATAAAGTTGATTTAGCCTCAAGGCATTCGTTGGAGACATAAAAGTACACAAACTCAGAACCTCTGTCGGATATTAATCTTGCTTTTCTGCAATATGATCGACAGCTGTCTTTTTTCTAAAGCAGGTGATATCACGAACAAGAACCGTGTATAAGCTTTAGACCATAGCATTGTTTTGTGGCAATAAACGTCGGGGCTATGCCGCCAATGAGAGTGGCTTTTTTCTCAGACCGTTGAAATTTTTATGAGTTTGCTTCGAGATTTTTATATACTCCTCCTATGTTATTGCAAAAGCGGAGATCGGAGAACAATAGCGAAGCGAGGAAAAACTTATATTGACAATTTGTCGCGCGTATATCATTCAAAAAGCAGAGGCTGTCATCAATTGTCGCTTATTCAAATACAAAATTTCAACATGCAAATCATACGTCTTCTTGAGAAATGGCCGTGGGCATATTTGCGTTGAAATGATTTAGTGATGTAAAAAGAGACTTTTTCCCGGTGCGGTTTTGCTGAGGAAAAACGTTCATAATTTAGCAGTGCAGTGGATAGACTCAACACTAGCTTTCCTATCAAAATCACATCTCCGAGCTTGCATAGACGAAAAATATTTATTAGCTCTAAATTATTTTATTTTCCAGGACTGCATTTAGTGGTAAAATAGCTACATTAACAAACTTGTCTGAGGCAAGTTGTAACGCAAATGGTTTTATATTTAATGGATTGTTTTCGCCAGTTTTGTCTTTTACTCTGTTTTCATTTTTGTTATTGCGCGCAAACCAACAACCGTGAATATGTGCCGTTTCCAAGGAAAACATTTGTAATTCAAATTATAAACAGGCGATTTGCGTTTTACCGCGCTTGGTGTTGATCTTTAATAGCAATAACCTACAATATTTTTCATTACTTTGTTTAGTTTATTAAAGGAACTAGGCGTATGTTTTGCTAATTAACAAAAATTTATTTGGTGTAGTTTACGTGAATTTCGAAAGCAGAGGCGAATCACTACATGAAAGAACACCCATCGCCAAATGAGTCCGTTTTTCAATTACCTATCTTTGTTTCTAAAAACGCCCGCTTGATTAATTGGATTTTTTATAAAGCATAGCAAGGTGTTTTCCCCCTAAATACAGAAATCCTTCATGTACTTAAGTACATCGATGGCTTCAAAGTACCGGATTTTCATTTCCGCGCAAAAGGTTTCCTTGTTCGTAATGAATGTCTGTCAGAATTTGTTGTGACTATTTAATGAATTTATAGCCAAGTATTAAGATGTTTTCGACTTCCTCGAAGTGGATAAAATTTTTCATTCGTCATTTTCTTATTAAAAATCCAAAAATTCCCAAAAATCCCAACAAAATTTCATTTTTTTACTTTCGAAAAACAGAGAAAATCTCATAAAGGTATTGCTCAATAGTTCTTGTTTGTGATAGTCACGTATTAAAGATTTATGAGTGGACGTATATAAGTTGGAACTAAATTAATTGAGTTGATATTTGCTTCTGGACGTAAAAGGGTTAAAAGCTTCTTTGAAAAGGTCCACTGCAGCCGACAGCGGAAGAATTAATAACCATTAAAAATTATTACGGAGAAAACAAAATATTCAACACCCGTTTAATTTCTTGATGACGGTAAAAGAGGCCATTTTAAAAATTTGCAAAAAAAGTGGGAAAAGCATTTTAACACTTGGATAGAAGAAAGTTTTAATGTTAATGAAACCTTTAGTTAACAATAGAAACAGAAAAAGGGAACTGAGTGTACGGTTTTTACAAGAAATGTAAATTGAAAAGCACTCCCCTACATTTTTTCATCGGAAATATGTAAACCAAAATAAGCTATATTATCTTTTAAGTTTAAAATAGTGATATGATAATAAAACCAGGAAGAGATGTGCTTTCAAATTTTTTAACAGAATTCAAGTAAATAATTATGTACTTCAACAGTTATTCCACGAGCAGAAATACCAAAGTTACTTTTGACTGGGATAACCACTTAAAATAATTTTGAGAAACGTAGTGAAAAAGAAGAAATTTTCAAAGGGAGCTACGTGATCAATATATTATAAAACATTAACGCTAATTGAATGAGAGAAAAAAGTAAAGAAAAGTCCAGAAAGTCATAGCATTTGTAACCTGCGATTTGCAATGTTTTTGTCGAAGCGTCTCGAAGCGCGGGAACTGGGCTCGGAAATTGAGCCGTAAGTCATTTTGGTCATCGGCATGTCCAGTGGTAACCATTGTCAACAAATATGGCGGACGAAGTGGCGGACGAAAAGAACCGTAAATTTGCCTTGTTTTGATCCATTTTAAGAGGTGAGGTACTAAAACGACTTGTTCTTTTGATATTATTTGTATTGATTGATTTGAATTCGAATTTTGTTGAACTCTCGCCATCTTCGTTTCAGAATGAAGACCGACCAGGCAGCTGTGACTAAATTATTGCAACAGTGGGACCATGGATCGAAGAGTGTTCGATCAAAGATTCTGCAGGATTTTATCGCCTCAAATCAGGGTAAAACTGGACCAGAACTGGAACTCGAGTTTGCACATGCAGCAAGCTTGTTTCTTACAAGAGTGACTGCGTGGTTACGGCTAACGTATCCTTTTCATTTATACTTCAAAACGTTTTCTTCTAAGGAAAGGCGAACGACGTTTCTTTTTTCGTTACCCCCGGAAAAGAGTCTGTTCACATTCACCAGGCTCTGTGTAAATACATGTACATGTACGGATATCCCGCATGTATTTAAACTTCCTCAATAGCAATGGGACGTTCCATTTTTGACCCCCCCCCCCCCCCCTGGCCCACTTATAGCGTCCCCTCTGGCCCTCTTATTATAAAAGTCATGTCTTCTTCTAATGGTTCTCTTGTGTAGCAGTTGCTACTGTTTTGGAGGCTTATGGGGCACTGTTCCTGTTGTTTGTCTTATTGTTCTCTCGAAGGGGTAATGAGCTGTTCATGCGTGACCTTGGAAGAGGGTAGCAAAGGGGGTGTCGTGAACCCGTTTCATGCACAAATTTTAACAAAATTCATGCGTCACATATAACGAAACCACAGAATTCACGAATCAAATGTTTTTTTGTAGCTATTTTTACGCGTTACAGTGTAATTGTTGCCCTATTTTCACGCGTCACGGACTAATTTTTGCCCTTTTCATGTGTCATGCATAAACCCTTCAAATTTGCTACCCTCTTGGAAGAGCTGCTACCTGACCCAACATAGAAAGATAACATTATTTTGAATGTGTACAAAAAATGGGCCAGTCACGAAATTTCATCGAGAAAAGAAAAATTACAAAAAGTCAAGAAGGTGTAGTGTGGAGAATCAATGAAATTCTTGCTGTTTCACACCAGGTACAATCTGGTATTTCCATTCAACTGTTTTATGTTCATTACTGGGGAGCAGGGATGGCATAGTGGTGAGAGCACTTTCCTCCACCAATGTGGCCCAGGTTTGATTCCCAGACCCAGCATCATATGTGGGGAACTTGAGTTTGTTGTTGGTTGGTCGTCCTTGCTCTGAGGGGTTTTCTCTGGGTTAGAACAAATGAAAATACCAAATTGTACCAAGGGTATAAAATTGAAGCACAACGCATATAATTATGTATGTCACAACTGTTGCTGTTTTATGGCAAGTTTGCTAAATTCATGATTAGAAATCATTAAGGCTGGAGAAGGCAAATTTCCGATGTAATATTGGTATTCCTTGACTGGCATTTCTTGCATGACAAAGATACATGCTTGGAACATGTGTTCAACTGCAGCTTCAATCTATCACAATTTTTGTTGGGTCTTCAAGTGGGTGAGTCTCTCACAGTAATAAAACCTTTGTAATACTTGAGGAAACAATAACTACCACCACTGAGCTATGAAGGCAGTCAGAACTTAAGACCAAATGCAAGCACATTTCATCTTGTTCTTGCAAAATGATGAACAATAGAGGAATTCATACAGAGGCTTGGGATGGGGGCTTATTAAAAATTGAACTTCCAGGCAGGGCAGTCTTATTTAGAGGGGGGTAATAAAAAGAGAAGGGACTTATAATTAATGGAGCTTTTACAGTTGTCCTAAAACTGTGTTCTAAATACAGCACCCCATACGTGACCCTCTCTCCGAGCCCCTTCTATGATCCAGGCTTTTTGTACTGAAATGGTCTGTATTTAACTTACTTATTCTTCACTAGTGCATGATGACTCAAGTTTTTCCTTTTATTGTGCATTGTATTTCAGGCATAAATTTTTAGCAGAATTTTTAGAAGTTGGAGGTGTCCTTACTGTCCTGGAAATTCTTGGTCTCAAGCAGGCAAAAGAGGTATGTTTAGTATTTTTGCCTGTATTTTTAATGCATTACAAAGTAACCGGTACTGCCATTAACTAAATCTCTAAATGGTATGATAATGATGTACCAGTATAAAACTTATTTAGAGAGAGATTTCTGGGTCATTGTTGGGTGCAGCCGAAATCCGTCTTTCCGGTAATATTAGTTTGGTAGAGTTAAAGATAAAACTGCAATTACATAGAATTGTAGGAGTTGGGGAGTAATGATAATGATAATGAATTTATATAGCGCATTTTTCATATATATATATATGTTCAAATGCGCTGTACACATATTGTAATTTACTACACAAGGCCAGACCACAACACCGGGAGCTTCGTGCCCTAATCTTTGCGAATATTGTGTGGGTTCTTTAACGTCCCCTGTTATAAGACTGAAGATACAGGAGACGGGACCTACGGTTTATCGTCCTTTTCCGAGAAGACTAGAATGTCTAACCGTTTGCAGATGTAATTACAAAGGCAGCACATTCTCCTCAGTTATTTTAAGACCCTGAGTGTTGGTCAGGTCTGGGGTTCGAACCCATGACCTCCCGCACAGCAGTCCGGCGCTCTACCAACTGAGCTAACCAGGCGGCGGTGAGTTAATTACAAGCAAAGATTTTAATCTTGTAAATGACTGCCATTGCCCTTACATTTCTTGGTGGTTAGGAGGATAAAGCCCAGGCATTGAAACTTCTAATGTGTGTGGCAAACTCTGGAAGAAGATACAAGGAGCTCATTTGTGAAAGCTTTGGTAAGTAAATCCATTCAGAAATTAGAATCATTTTAACAACATGGCTTATCAGCTGTGGTTCCCGTAGCATAAAACAAACTAGGACAATATCTACTCCCCTTGGATGGGACGCTAGTGATGCAGCAGCTTTCGTGAGTTTGTAAATTTTACTGATCCTCAAGTGTAGTTAAGCCTGCACCACAGATGCAACTAAACCCCTGGTTACTAGTGTAGCAGTTGCTTTTGTTTTTGGGGCTAGGGACATCGTTCTTGTTGTTTGTTCTATTGTTCTCTGAAAGGGTAGCAAGCCATTTATGTAAGACCTTACGAGGGCTGCTACCGGTCCCTTAAAATGTGTATCCCTGGAAGTAGGGAGAGACGTACTGCGAGAGTATTGGGGTGGGGAGGGGTGCGAGGGGAGGGGAGTTTAGAACAACTGATCTGAACTCCGTTGACGTGTACATGTAGTTACTGAAGCAGAAGATAAGTTTTCAAATTTACATAATTTCACTGTATGTGAATAAAACCAATTGATTTTTTTCTTTGTAAGGTATCAGAGCTGTTGCAGAATGCCTGGCAAAGTCAAATTCTGAAGAGACACAAGACTGTGCCAGAAATTTACTACAGCAACTTTCAAATGTGAGTACCGATACATGTAGACAACAACTTTGAACCTCAAAACTTTAAAAAAATTTATGAAAGCCAAAAGAATATTTATTTTATAACCACAGATATAGATTCTAGAGGTGCTTGTGAACAAATAGTTTACTAGTTTATTTTTTATAAAAATGACAACGACAATGATAATAATGATGATGGCAGTGGTGGTGGTGATAATGATGATGATGATTTTTCAGGGAAACCCAAAATACGAGGGTCAAGTCTACAAGGCACTGATTGCTCTGTTGAAGTGCGTGTCTCCAAAGGCTCAACAGATGGCTGCCCAGACTCTCAGAATAGTACAGGTGGGTGTGGTCTTGTACCAGATACCTTGCCGTAAACTACATGTAAGCACCATGCAAGAAAAAAAGGACTTTAAGTTTAAAAAATTCTTTTATGTGCCATGTATGAAACCATGAATGAAGTTATTAGTAAATTTATGACCACCCCATTGTAGGAGTAGCCAAGTGTCAATGTGCATCGTGAGTTGCACTGACTGCACTGCCTTAACTATTACATGCAGATTAAGCTGCACCCCAGACAAAAATGTTTACAGTTCTAGTGAAGTTTAAAACACTGAATGCAGCCGATAACTCAAACTATCACGGGAAATAAAAAACACCCTGTTCGAGTTGTTCAGTGTTCAAGTTGTTGAGGTAAAATTAGTAAGAAAATGACCTGGAGGGAAATTGAAAAAGGTTAATGAGTAAGGGAGTTTCGAGTTTTTGAGGATTCCAGTTATCAGGAGTCAACTGTGCATTGAAACTTTGTTAATTAAACAAAATAAGGCCCTTTAATTAAAAATTACCTTTATTACCTTTATTTAGACACGGTAAGGATTAAAGCTATAAGCTTGTGGGGCCGTGTATTCCCGATCGAATTGGAATTTGGAAGTGTTGGTTTTTGTGGAGGGAGGAAAACCAGAGAACCCGGAGAAAAACCCTCGGAGCGAGGACGAGAACCAACAACAAACTCAACCCACATATGACGCCGAGCTGGAATCGAACCCGGGCCACATTGGTGGGAAGCGAGTGCTCTCACCACTGCGCCATCCCTGCTCCCCATTAATTCAATTTTTTTCTGTATTGTTGCTTCAAAACACCCCAGGAACTTAAAGGTGTTAAGGTATATTGTCAAATTTTCCCTCAGAGAGGCACTGTGAGAGTTAAGTACAGTATTGCCCAAGAATGAAACACAAAGACATCGGCCAAGCCACTTAATATACATAAGACCACCGACCCCTCCCATTATGTATTAATTTGCCAATGTTATCACCTATGGTTTTCTTGTAACAGCCAATAGTTGGAGCAGCTAACCCAACCATTGTGGAGCCAGTACTGATGCTGTTGAGATCGCTTCACCTGGAAGTTCAGTACGAAGCCTGTGAGCTGATCAAAGACCTGATGCAGTATGACGTGCAACACTCTCTGCTGCAAGGCATGGTGGGATTGTTAAAACCAACTAAGGATGAGATCAAAGACAGCTCAGAAGCAACCCTGTCAGGTTTGTTAGCAATATTACTCTGGAGCTACCACAGGGGGTACTTGAGGTGGGGGTGAATAGGTTCGTTCGATTGATTTGGCTTTAAAAAGCGCACGGATTGTGGATTTTTGTGATACATTGAACGGATTCGCGGATTTCAAAAATACAGCGGATCGCAGATTAGCTGAGAATTTTGCCCAGATTCTGGACTCTCCATGTCAGGAAGTTCGGTTTGTGGATACTAAACAAAGTTCTTCAATCGGTCTTCGTCGGTATGTTGGCGGAATTGTCGCAAAACAAGCAATGACACGGAACTTCTTAAAAATTGGCATAAAAAACAACATCTACTGACCGTTGCAGCAGTGAAACTATACCACACAAAGTTCTGTAAAGTAATGCGGATTCGGATTTGAACGAAAATAGGGTCGCGTTGACGGATTTGGCCAAAAATAGTACGGATCAGCGGATTTGCGTACCTTTATTCACCCCCTCCTTGAGGAAGAAATTAACTAAAGGTGTAAGTGCACAACAAAAAGCTACCCTGAATTAACTAGCCTGCAATGCAGGCGTTTTGGATGGATGAGCGTTGGATAATTTTGTTTGCGTATTTGGCCTTGGAGTCGCAAAGGTAGGAGACGAGAAAACAGCTACACTTCTACTCCCTAATACGCTTTTTTCCTCTCTCACCAAGCCTCTCCCAAGTTCGAATCCAAGATGGAAGATGGCGCTCACCCGATCAAAATGCACTTGTTCGCTTAAATAGCTCTCGGGAGTCTAACAAACTTTATCGCTGCAAACGTGATTCCACCTCTAGATTGCTGATAACAAGGAGAACAACCCTAACAGCCCAAAAACCTAGGCGTATTTAAGCGAACAAGTGCATTTTGATCGGGTGAGCGCCATCTTCCATCTTGGATTCGAACTTGGGCTGTTAGGGTTGTTCTCCTTGTTCTCAGCAATCCAGAGGTGGAATCACGTTTGCAGCGACAAAGTCTGTTAGACTTCCGGGAGCCGGGATCTATTACAGCAAAACAATCCTCAGAGATGACAGAGAACTTCTCTGTCGTTCCAGAGGATTGTTTTACCATGGTTGGAGCCAAGTTAAGTTCTGCGTACTCTTGGCTCCAACAACTTACAGTTCATTGAGGCAAGCGTGGCCGAGTGGTTTAGGGCGCTGGTGTTGTAATCCGGAGGTCACCGGTTCGAGGCCTGCCCTTGCCACTAGCTGGATTTGTTTCTCGGTTGTCCCGAGTTCAAATCCTCGACCACGCTTTGTATATAGCCAACTGGTCTGCCTCCTGCCAGTTGGGATTTTTGACCTTGTTATGTTCATTAATAAATTATTTGTTTCCTCTGTTTCAGTGGCATGCCTGTAAACTAGCTATCTCGTTGAGATATGAAGCTAATTGCATGACCACTATAAAACACATATTTATTTATTTTTTTTTGTTTTATTTTTTTTATTAAACAGACGTCGTCATTTTACCCCTTCCCTGCCCTCAATCTGGGCCCTAAAATATGCTAAACCCTGGTACAATAAATGCAGATTTATGAACAAACCAACGATTCTGTCTGTTGATTGACGTGTTATATGGTGCTACTTCGTACAACTTGTGATCCATTTTTCATTGCAGATCCTGATGCGCCTCAGCTTCAGGCCCCTCTCCCTGTATTTGTACAGCAAGCAGCAGCTGCTAAGATGATCGGGTAAGGCAGTTTGTTTGCGGTCACTTTAATTTAAAGAAAAAAGTCTGCATACCAGCCTAGTGGCCCATCAGGCCGGAGCTTATCCCGGTTTCTGTTGCGTGAAGCGACTAAGAGTATTTCTTCTCCCCCTGGATGGAATAATAGTCCATTGCAGGGTTACCCCCAGCACTGCCGACCGGTTAGCTCAGTGGTAGAGCGCCAGACTGTCGTGCGGGAGGTCTCCGGTTCGACTCCCACGTGCGCTACCTCACGTGCGGTCACATAAAGTTTCATTTTTCCTGCAAACGGCAAAAATTCAACTTCTGCCGTCTGCTGTTTGGTGTTCGTACGCGGAAATGAGTAGTTTTGTGTTTGTCGTGAATGTGGGATTTTTCCCCTATTTTTATGAGGGATTAATTTTAGAATTCCATAAGAAGGTAACAAAATGAAAGGCAAGCTCGCGTTTGCCGTATGAAGTCATGCTTAAGACGAAATCCACAAGGAAGTCGAGTAATATTTATTAAAGTTGGACAAAAATAAAGTACCAGAATAATTTAAATCCTATTGCGTTATTTCCTACCCTTAATAAAAGATAAAGATGTAAGTAATTATCCGTGATAACACCAACAATCATTTCTTATCAGAGTCTGTGAAAATGAATTTCAAAGTTCACAAGGTATAGGCAAAATCTCACGTGTAGCCATTTTGTAAATTCGTCTTAAGCGATTCAGTGGAATTCAGCGGAACTTCGAAATTTGTTTTCGATGTTTGGTGTTGTTAGAAAAGATTTCTTTTGATAAGATATTTGAAGCAGTAACAAAAAAGTTTGCAATAAGGTGGAAATAATTCTGGTACAACAATTTCTTATCAGAGTCTGAGAAAATGATATTCAAAGTTCATAAGCTATGGGCAAAAGCTCACATCTTTTAAGCGTTTCATGGGAATTCAGTGAAACTTCGAAATTTGTTTTCGATGTTTGGTGTTGTTAGGAAAGATTTCTTTCGATAAGATACTTGAAGCAGTAACACAAAAGCTTGCAATCATGTGTAAATAGTTTTGGTACATAATTTTGTCCAATAACTACTCGAAGTTCTGGCGGATTTGCTCTTAATCTCTCTAATAATTTTGTCACGGACGTCAGGATTTTTTATAGCTTTAGTTGATTCTGTTGGATACATATTTTTTATGTATTCAAGAGCTTCCAAGTATGTTACATACAAACAATGACGTTACTTTAGTTTTGCCCTTCTTTCTTTTTCAAATAGAATTCTCGCCAAAGAGTCAGCCAAGACGGCAGAAAGTCTCGTACAAGTAAGTTAAACAAAATTATCAAAAACGGTACTTTCAACTGACAAAAAATTCAAGGAACAAGTTATAATCGGCAGCAAAAGTAGGCCAGGACACTTGGCCATGGACGTATAAATGCCTTCTTATTCTTACACTCACGTTTTCGTCGCAACCAACTCCTGAATACACGTCTTGAGTTCAACTTTGCGGCTTTCCTTGAAACTATCTCAGTGGATCTCGACTTCACTAACTCAGTGGTGTTATTTACTGATCACTAAGTGCGTCATTTGATTTGTCTCTCCCGCAGTTACGCACTGTTCATGCGCTTCTCTTTGCCATGGGAAACACTCAACATGCTGACAGTCAAAGACAAGCAGGAATCGCTCTGGAGGTACGTGTTTTACCCGAGGGAGTATTCCCCGAAAATTTAAGTGTGGTTGTGCGGCGTGTTTCAGTCGGTTTTTTGTTTCTGAAATGCAACGCGCGACCGGAAGAGTTGAAATTATGTAATTGGGGTAAAACACTCGCATTCGCGTTTTTCGCGTCGCACGCTTGGAAAAGAAAGAGACTACTCCTAGTCTAGCGCGCTTCTTGAAACCTTCAGACTCTATTTCAGACCAAACTGAGCCCCTCCCAGTTGGAAGGGGGGGGGGGGGGGAGGGGTCCATGTTCCCTTGTTCCCCCCAAAAAATTCCCTTGTTCCCTAAAAGTATTTTGTCGATTTTTGTGATTCCTGTTCCCTAAAATATCAGAAACACAGCTTTTGTTACCGTGTTCCCAGCTTTATTTTTCTTTTGTTCCATTGTTCCCAATTATTTGATTGCCGTGTTTCCTTGTCCTTGTTCCCTGAGGGCTCCAAAATGTGCGATTTTTGAACAATTTTTTTTTTCATTTTACTTATTTTCGTGCCCGGACAGTCTCTTTCCTATCGTAAATAATAAATTGCCGGTATTTTTGTATTTCTGCAGTTCTTTGTTCGATCTTACCCTCTTGTAAACGATCGTGTACGAGAGGCCCTGGGTGACACCTTTTACGAAGAGTTTATGGTAAGACCTTAATAAATAGTGTTATATGTATTTCTTGAAAATCTTACTATTGCTGTTTGCCTACTGAAGCTTAGTATAGATATAAAAATACAATCGGTATCCAGTGTACTCGAATAATAAGGGATTTTTTTTTTAAATATTTAACTACGAAAAAGCTGCGTTAAAATGTTTCTTTAAAACAATTTAAGAAGTTTCGACGTTGAGCTAACGTCATTATCAAGTCAAAATGAAAGTTGATAAAAGATGTGTAAATACTAGGTAAAAACAATAGATTTGCTCAAGGAATAAAATTGTTGGAATGTTCTTTCAAACAAAGAGTTTCTAAAGGATGGAGTCCGCCCCATTCGGGAGGGGGCCATCCTCGGAGACCCAGGGGCAGTTTGTGGAGCAAGAGAAACGCGAAAAAGCGGGTAAAAAATAGCGCGAAACTGCCAGTTACATAAATCAGCATATAAAAGTTCTATTGACTGAAAGTGCACTTTCAGTCAATAGAACTTTTATATGCTGATTTATGTAACTGGCAGTTTCGCACTATTTTTTACCCGCTTTTTCGCGTTTCCCTTGCCCCACTAACTGCCCCTGGGTCTCCGAGGATGGGAGGGGGCGAGTCATCCTGTTGGGATTCTTATCTTGATGAAGCAGTTTCATTATGTCAAAGTCATTATATCTGGCCAATCGCGACAAACAGAAACAACGAAATGAACCAATCAGAACTCGAAGATAAAACATGCAACCCGCGCCAAGCGCGGGAAAATGTTCTTATGCTTGTTATGTTCAATTAAAGCATTTGCCTCATATACACCGCCCCACGAGCTGCAAACTTTAAACAAATAGTCGCCCTCCTTTCCTCAGACCCAAAGCACCAGCGGAAAGTTTTATTCATGGCGCAAATCTACTTCGCTTTCCTCTAGCGCCAATAGAAAAATTTGAAAAAATTATGACTGTTCATAGTTCAGCTTTAAATCGTGTATTAGTAATAATACAGTGACTTGAACTTTATGTCTATCGTTTTTGCTTAGTCTAAGTTCGCGTAAAAATGAATGGATGAACTTAATTTAACACAGAAGTCAAACAGTTTGCAGAACGTATAGCGTTCCTTAAAGACTTCTCCGGCCTGCTATTTGCGGTCGTCCTCAATGCGAAAGAAGACTTTTTTATGAGTTCACTTTTGTGTTTTTCCACTAGACTCACCCGGACACCATGTATGTAAGCATGACAGCAATACAAGCTGATGTGTTGGTGTCAAACAAAGTCAACATACCAAGAGGTAAAACAATAAAAAAATATATTTCTGTGTTTGTGCCCACAAAAAAGTTGTTCGATTACCCTTCATACCGAGCCACCCCGGGCGAGAAAGCTTTTCATACATTTCTTTATAAATAGCTGTAAACCTTTTATATGAGAAATCGCAAAGTTGGCTCGGGGCAGGGTGACCCCGGTTGGAGTATCACTCGCTTTGAAGGCAGGGTAACCCTGGGAATGGCGACCCAACATTTTTTTCATATAAACACTGGCTATTTTGAATCACCTATCAGGGACAAATCTGGACACGCATAGTATGCGTGAAACTGGGAGGTCCAATTTTTGGGTCGGTTGACAGGGACAACTTTTGTCATATACACGCCAGGTAAAAGATGGCTCGGGTGAGAGGGCAACCCTCCTACCAGGGACACTGTTCTTCATAGAAACACATACTTAGTTTTTTGCTTATTGCCTGAGCGAGGTTATGATGTACGGCACGTCCGGTCCGTTTATTGTGTTCTTGGACCAAATATTGCCATCTGGCCATCTCATTATCTGACTGCGTATTTATGGTGGTTTGAATGGAAAAGTGTAAAGAAAAGAGAAAATGCCGTGGGACCTATGCGTCATAAATATGCACTAGATGAACTGCTGACGTGCGGGAAACGCTTGTTTCCCAAAATTGAGAAACAAAAAAAGAACAACAAAAATTTTGGAAGTAGCAATGTTTAAAACTGTTATAGTATATCATTTTTAAACATTGCTACTTCCAAAGCCGCGATTTGTTCTCGTGCGGCAAAACAAACGAGCATTTCTTTCTGCAACAATGTAACTCCGCTCTCCTTGGTGTGTAACCGCTATAAACCTTACGACGGCAGTAAACGCACATGAAAAACTTGCGTTCATAGGAAAAAATAAAACAATTCCGTTATAGTCAAACTTCTCAAGCATCGTGCCCTGAGAACTTTCAGTTCTTGTGCTGTGTTAATAGAAAAAGTGGAAGCCATTCGAAAGTTGCAGGTCAGCTTATTGCCATGGAGATATATGGCTCATGTTGCGTAGCAACAGCCCCTCGAAAATACCGCGGGCTCGTCTAAAACTGCCGGCTCAGTCAATTCCATTCAAAAAAGGTCAGCTTTTCTCTACCGCACCTCGTGTATAGCATATTTATAAGGCAAAGAAACATTTGTTGTTATAAATTAACCTCACTCATTTTCGTATTACCGTATTTTCTCAAATAAACGCCCCCGGCGTTTATTTCAAACTTGGCTTCGTGAACCCGGCGTTTATTTGAAGCCGGCGTTTAATCGGGGCCCGGCGTTTATTAACGGACTGCAATTTTCTGCCAATTTTTCAGATTGATTTATTGTTACTGATCTATGAGACCAAGGGGCAGTTTGTCAAGGCGGGACGATTTTTCTCTTCGTTCTGCCCCGAAAAAGTGTCCCTGGGTATTCAAAGATGATTATTTCCCAAAGGTGCACTATTACTGATTGGATAGTTTATGTTGCAATTGAGATTTGTGACAAACAGAATATATTTACTTGTTAGCTTGGCCTCAAATAAACGCCGGGACCTCGAACAAACGCCCCCGGCGTTTATTTAAAAACTAGCAATTTTGACCCGGCGTTTATACGAGGCCGGCGTTTAATCGGGGTCCGGCGTTTAATCGAGAAAATACGGTATTTTTGTTTTCCAGTTATCGAAACGAAGGAATGATGTGCGCCTGGCTTTCTACGAAGACATGACGTCACGACCAAAGAACGAGGACTGTGTTGTATTTTTTTTTAACGTATTGTAATGCTCAAGTTCACTTGTTTAGAGTCATTTCTGTAAATATCACCCACTGATAAACACATTCGATATTTATAACATAACTGTTAGTTTGACAATTGTACATGTGGGCTTGGAGAAATAGTAAAACTTCGAAAGATCTCAACTCATTAAGTCTGTATCCTGTTTAAAAAAGTTTTGTCTAACGGTTACCAAATTGGATATCTATCAAGCCCTAGCCGAAGTCTTTGTGTTGTGTTCTTGGGCAAGGCCCTTGACTATCATAAGTTCCTCTCTTTACCCAGGTGTATAAATGGTACTTACAAACCTCGTTCCCAGGGTCTCTCTCCCTGGGAACGAGGTTGTCTTGACAAGCTGTTACGGCAACCCGACAAAATACTGGCGGAGGGGGCTAACCCGCGTTAGATTGGCGTTCCATCCAGGTTTCTTACGCTGAAACCGAGATAATCAACAGCTAAATGCGCCATTATGGCGCGGATAAAATCTACATCCCATCATCGAAAACGCAAGATTAAATCTCATAAACGTTCTATTCACATTTTTTCGTTAACGTTACAATTTCAGTTAAATAAATGAGCTGATTTGATTCTATAGTACAACAAGCATTTCACACGACAAGCATTTGGGTGGTAACACGCCGGATGAAGCATGCAGCAACACCACACAAGCCGGGTGCTTTTAATATTATTATTTACATATTTTATACGTTGTTTCTTGGTTAATTTTTCTTTATTTTTTTTAGCCAATTGAAACGACAACAGTGACCTCACTAACTATATTTGACTATATACAAAGAGATCGATTACCCCCGGGGGTACCCAACAAACCCAACAAAGTTTTATACAGGAAGGCTATGCCCCGAAGTCCAAACGCTTACCCTTGTATATACCATTTTTAACGGAAAATGTAACCCTGTAATATATATGCCTTGTAACACCTAAAAGACAGTTTTCTTACTCGTTCCTATGCGTCAACACGTGAAATTTCTTCGCTTTTGCATACCTCCAGCCTGAAAACGCCCCGCTTTTCGGGTGAAGGCTCTTCCTATAGTGATAGTCCACTATAAAGAGTATTCCCCGGGAATCTATAAGAATTCACCCAGCCTAGAGCCCCGCCTGGACTTGGTGTACTCGGGTATTAAAAATTCTGGCCGTAAAATACATTTCTAAACCTTTATCATTGTAAATAACATAAATTAAGGTGACTCCGTAGTTATTCCAGGCGCACTCGTCCATGTCAAACTTTGCGTTATAACTTTTTCGGCTTTGACGTGATGGCTATGAAACTTTGGGAAAACTTTCACCTATCATTCAGTAATGACGTTATTTCACTGGTGAAAAATATTTTCAAACTGGCGTTTAACTGGACCCCACTTTAATACACACATTTTCAAAAAAAGCTGCAAAACGCAACTTTGGAGGTTGGAGAATGTTTTCATGCATTTTATAATGTTTACAGAACTAGCGAATACTTTTTAACGGTTTGCACGATTAACAATCGGCTAGGCACTCTGATTTACCAAGCATTGGAGACGCTTCTCACGAAAATTTGGGGTCGTAGCTTGTTTCGTCGACGAGCGTCAAGTATGGAAACTTTCAAAAGAATGTAAGAGTTGAGTTTACATGACCTTAGTATTTTCGGACTTCTGCTCCAACGATTTTCCTGAAACTTGGCTATGGTGTGTATTAAGTGAAAAAAAAAATATATCAAAAAATATAAAATATATATCAGCAAAAATATATCAGCAAAATTTTTTATTGGACGCGATTTTGTCCAAAAAGTGGGGTCCAGTTAAACGCCAGTAACATTGAAAATATTTGTTACCAGTGAAATCAAATTAAATCATATCATTACTGAATGATAGGCGAAAGTTTTCCCAAAGTTTCATAGCCATCACGTCAAAGCCGAAAAAGTTATAACGCAAAGTTTGACATGGACGAGTGCGCCTGGAATAACTACGGAGCCACCTTAACTTTTATCCTCAATAAAGACTTACAATCGCTTTCTCTTTCGGCTATCTGTTAAAATATCTAATTCATGGGAAATATTCCTCAAATTAAAACTCTCCTCGCTTCGGTTCCTTAGTAAACCTACTGTGGTGTCCAGTTCCTCGCAGATAGCGTGCCTACGGCGGCCTTGGTAGACTCCAGAAATAGAGATCCAGTCTGCTCGAAGTGCAAATTCCTGATACCAAATGAATTGCTCATGCTCAGTCACGTCAGCAGAAGGAGGATCAAATGAGCCCTCTTGGAATTGTGGGTCTGCACATGCGTAGTCAGGACTTTGCGGTCGGGAACGGGCGCATTGCATAATCCAATTTTCGTTTTCATCTGGTAAAGCTGAAATAAATGTTTTCTCTTTCTCTTCATCGATCAGTTTCTCTTCTGCAAGACGACAGAATTTTTTAATAGCTGGCTCTTCCTCCTCATTTAATATGCCTTGATTATAGTCCTGGCTGGCGAGGTAGCACTCGTTTGGCGGTTGAAAATCTTCGCCAGTTTCGCCGAAAAAATTCTCAGATTGTGTTTGAAGACATGAAGGCGACTGCGCTATTTCGTCTGCCGTTAGCTCTGTAAAAAATTCAGCCGCCTGCTCGCTGTCTGAATTATATCGGTTACCCTCAGCCATAGTAGTCATTGCTGATAATATCAGCTGTCACCAAGACAAAATTCTCTCGCTGTCACCGAATCTCTGTCTTAGCTTTCCACAAATCGAAAACCTTGCTTCTTTTGGTCACCTTGAAGAACCACTATTTGAAATTTGATAAAATCACTGAAAACGGTGTAATTAGCCAAATATTACCCAATACTATCATGCCTTTATGCCGGCTAAAGTATAACTAATCGTTACATTGACCGACAAAACTTGAAAAACCGGTTAGTCCGTGACGTATTTCATGCACCCATTGACGTATCTTGCTCGGCCACAGCTGCGCACTCTATATAATTGTTAAAAAAAGAAAAGGAACAACTAAAAATAGTTGTATTGTTTTTGGATATTTTCACGTACAGCAACGTCAGTAACGCATTATTTCGAAATATGTTATTTCGTTTTGCGTAATTTTATAATTAACCTTAATTAAACGACGCTCTATAATTTCAGTTGCAACGGGGAGCGATGTGAGCCTTTACAGACCGTTGTTCAAAATTACATGCCATCTTTCCCGACATCTCTTTGAAATTACAGATATATGATTTCCTATTTCCTGGCAAATATTTCGAAAAATCATATGCTGTGGTTTAATTTTATGTTTGGTTTAAAATTTTCAAACCAGTTTCGTTTTAATTTTTCATCGTATCATACTCGACATTATAATAATCTGAAAAAAGGGGAATACTGGTTTGTAGATTTTGAAACCAAAAATGAAATTAAACTACAACATGATTTATTTAAAATTTTTAGCAATTGTTTGCCGATCTTTCGAAACAGCATCTATTACGTCAAGGCATTCCATTCACTAATTCACGTTACTCCAACCCAAGGAAGGTTGTTTGGGGGGGGGGGGGGGACTATACGTTAATGGTTTTCTGACGGGGCCTCCCGGAGGACTGAATCTTACACTTTCATATACCATTTCGACAGAAAAGGTACCCCTTACGTATATTTTCGATATAAATCTACCTCTTTTACATACCTACAAGAGGGATCGTGTTCTGTATTTTTTTTCTGAAAAAGGTACCCGTAACCTCTTTCGGACGGAGCCACCCCATGAAGCCTCCTGTAGGGTGACGACCCCCCCCCCCCCCCCATTTCACCCGTTTTCCCTAAGATATCTATTTTTTGTAAGACCCTACCGAAAACCTGTTTTTTATTTTTGTAATTCTTTCACGAAGATAGCCTTTGCAACATTCTGTATCAGCTGTGTTTTTCACTTGTTATTGCGCAATGGAACGGCTAGAAGCAACAAAATGGTTTTGTAATTTATTCTAAAAATAAAATCTGCATTTCGCAGCGCCCGGACTGCAAGCAGTTGCTATGGTTTTGAGCGTGAAAAAGGGCTCAAATCACATTTCACGAAAAATGAAACCGTCATTTCACGTTTTGTTTAGGTTCATAGTCCCCCGCGTACTCACGTACACATACGTATAACGACCAAAATCACAGTACACACGGTTCTCGATCACGGCAAACTGAGATCTTAGCCCAAGGCTATTTTGGCTATTTAGCAGATCACGTTTCACGAACAATTCCCATTTCACGCCCACGGTCCCAAGAAAAAAGCCTCGCTTCTGACCTCGCCCAGCGGAGACTGGGTTCAACAGTCTGGAAGGCGGGAAATAAAAAAATATCAAAGATGGCGACCAGAGGAGGTTTTCTTGTTGGCGACCGCAACATTGTTCGTCCTCGACACCCTATGAGATATGTAGCTTCAAAGCAAACTAAATCTACTAAAAGAAAGAAGAAGAAGCCAGAATGGGATGTAAGTACTTGAGAGCTAGCGAAGTGGGTCGGCATTTTAGCTGTGGCGAAAGCTCAATTTATTTATTTCATGAAGTTGACAACTACCTACCTTCTGTTGAGGTTGTTGTTGTTATTTTTTCAGAGCACAGTAAATGACCTCAATGTACACAAGGCCACAAAAGAGGAACAGGTAGTTTGTGAAACTTTTATAACAGCTAATAAGCTAGGTATTCTGATAAATTTGACAGTACATGAATTATGCTTGATACGTTTCCACTAACAGCTATAAACTGTATGATAAGTTATGTTTGTAACAATGTAGCAAATCCTTCCTCTCTTAAAATAAAATAAAAAACAGTTTCTCCATAAAGTGATCATCTTTGACTTAAGGGTACTGTAGTTTACATAATTATCTGTTTGGCAGTTGGCTGATTATCGACATTAAGTGGAAACATCTTCGGATCTTCCTCAGCAATCTTTGGTAATCTTTAGAAATCTGTTTGGAAACATTCACAGGACCTCCAAACAACATGAAAATCTTCGGAAAATGGTCGGAAATCTTCCAAAAAATTTGTCAAAAACATTGTAATTATTAGGTTTATATAATAAACAGAATAATACATGGTGGTTTGGATGTATGAAATTTATCTTTTCGTGTTCAAAACCGATATCTCACTCATTCGCTGCGCTCACTCATGAGCTATCGATTTGAACACTCGAAGATAAATTTCATATCTCTGCGCAACCATGTATTATCCTCTATATCTACAAGGTGTCAAAACAAGTAAATAGCTTGTTATAACTTTTTTTGAAGATCAAAAGACATGAAACTCACAAATCCAAAAATGCAAGCAGAGTGCATTTGCAAAGTAAAGTCAAAGATAGAAGTCTTGGTGAGTGACATTCATTTATTAATTTTACAATAAAGAAGTCAAAGCCAAGCTAAATATATGCAAGTAATGGTTTTCTCTGAGCTTTTTTTATACTCTCAGTCTCACTTCTGATATAAAAAAAAAATTAGCCAATAAGTCAGAGGGCGTGCCATATCCAAATCTGAAATACAGTGGAACCCCAGTTTCTCAGAGAATAGCCGATTCCCTCTAAAGCGTGCGCCTGCAAGGAATCACGGTAGTTGTATTCATCAAACCATGCGCAAGACTTAGCAACGATGCACGTTTGTGAGTCTCGCGCATGATTTGATGAATACAACTACCGTGATTCCCTGCAGGCGCGCGCTATAGAGGGAATCGGGAATTGATTTCTTCAAAATCTCAAAAACTTGAACCAAAACTTAGTTTCCTTGGATTTGCTACGCTCAGTTGAACTTCAGGGCTCGAAAAAAGTGCCACCTAGTTGTTCGGGATGAGTAGATTTTCCTGCCGGGCAGGCTAGACATCTGTCGACTAAATCATATAAAAAAGTAAACTAAGAGAAGCATGCAACTTCCCCAGGCAAGCAAAATTTGAGAGCTGCTTGTCCAAAGGGCAAACTGGAATGATAATGATAATGATAATGAATTTATATAGCGCATTTTTCATATATACATGTATATGTTCAAATGCGCTGTACACATACTGTACTGTAATTTTTATTTCACTAGGCCAGACCACAACACCGGGAGCTTCGTGCCCTACTCTTTGCGAATAGTGTGTGGGTTCTTTAACGTCCCCTGTGATAAGACTGAAGATATCATACAGGAGACGGGACCTATGGTTTAATTATCGTCCTTTTCCGAGCAGACTAGAATGTCTAACCATTTGCAGATGTAATTACAAAGGCAGCACATTCCCCTCAGTTATTTTAAGACCCTGAGTGTTGGTCCGTTCTGGGGTTCGAACCCGAGACCTCCCGCACAGCAGTCCGGCGCTCTACCAACTGAGCTAACCCTGACCCTTAGCCCTGACTTCCATTTCTTGAGCTCCCTATTTCTCAAGCTAATTTAATTGTTTGGTGTCCCTTGGAGGTTTGATTGATCGGGACTTCACTGTTAAGGTATAGTCTTATTTAAAACTGTCGTTTCTTCTAGACTCAACCATTCAGACTCCTGATACACTAGAGCGAAGGAAACTGGCCATTGTTCAAGAAGTTCTGTATGGTCAAGATAAGGTAATGCAAGTATTTAACTTCCGCTGAATTATTAATGACAAATGTACAAGTTACATGTACATAGTACAAAGATCTACATTCCTGGAGATTGAATGAGTTCCTCTATTACCAGTTCACATGTAGTTGGAACCCCAGTAATGGGGGGGGGGGGGGGGGGTACTAAAAATACTTAAACATCTAGGTGCCACCTTGACTGGTCCAAACCGTTACCCTTTTATATTACCATCTTTAACAGGAAACCAACTAAGGTGACCTTTGGTACCCCTTTCATATACCTACAGTAAGGACACTGCATCTCTTCTAAATCTTTCACTTGAATAACCCATTAAAATACAAGCTAAAGATGAATCAACTGTTTGATGAGTCTGTTCACGATGTTTAGATAGTTTTTCTTAGATATTCTTTTACCCAAATCATAAAAACTGCATCATTTCTTTATATACATCCAGCCTGAAAATTGTACGCCTTTTGTGCGGAGCATCCCCATATAGTCCACCAGAGGCAGTACCCAACCCTCCAAGTTTACTTTTTTCCAACTACTCAAGTTTTGGTCACCAGTGAAAAATTTTAGTCACCAAATTAAGCTGATGCTTTCAATCATTCCTCTCAATTTTAGTCGCCAGGCTGGCGACCTTGGTTCAAATTTAGTCGCCAGCTCCAAAGTTTTAGTCGCACATGGCGACTTAAATGGTCTTAACTTGGAGGGTTGAGTACCCCCTTTTTTTTCAGTCAGGGGCTTTTTCAAGCAAACCCATTTTAGCTGCATTAATTTTGTGATCTTTTCAGCTAATCCTGCCTAGAATTTTGTTTTCTTTCTTTCTATCTGTGACAGTGTCACTTTGCTCGTTTTTGAACAGAATTTCTAAATAATTTTTTTAAGCTATTTTAGAAATAGTTTTCTCGTGCGTTTCTCAGTACGACTGTACTGTTGTTTTATTTTTATCCGTGACCTGTTACGTAATGTTGCAGACGTGAGCAGATCAGTTTACTCTCACCGTCTAGAAAGTTGTTGCGTTATTGTTTAAATTACTTTAGAGGTCAGATCACGTAATTGTAGGATTTAACTCGCTAGTATTTTGTAGTTTTGTGTTGCTTTCACTGTAGGAGTGGTTAAGTTGGTAAACACCCAGTTCCTTTAGGTAAATCCTGTGTGTGGGTTTACTAGCCGAATCTCTGTTTTCTGTTGTCAACACTTTTAGTTATCAGTTAGACTTTGGTCAAGGGCGTTGATTAATCCCCTTGTACGTAATTGTGATGTAATTAAGTTCCAGTTCCGGTCACATAGACAAATGTGTGCTATAGTTTGATATAAATACAAGTAGTTTTGTGCAGTTTATTTGAGTTAGCTGTGGAGCTTAGCTCCCCAGAGGGCCTAATGCTAGACCTCTGGTAGATTGCTGTTTGTGCCGTTGTTCAGGTCAGTACGAATCTCTGTTGACTAGAGTTCGTTGGATTATTAATGTTTCGTTATTGCAATAGGTTTGGTTCGTTTGTTGCTTTGCACAGCTACAATGTATTTAAATCTTGTATTAGGATTAAGTCCTGTTCATTTGTCTACGGTTACAAAGTGTAATTCGTCAGTTCTAATCATGTTTATCATGTTATTCAGTTTTATTTAGTTCTTCCGTTTCCTTTTATTGTACTGTATGTAAATATTCGGTTTATCACTGCATGATTTCTGATTATTTGTAACTTATAGCTGTAATTGTTCTTTTTGCAGAATGTAACTCATTCCCGTTTTTAGTACCGTTTTTATCACCGTTTTTAGTACCGTTTTTATCACCGTTTTTAGTACCGTTTTTATCACCGTTTTTTAGTACCGTTTAAATAGTCTGTTTTTAACTTGTTATCGTTGTTTTGTACGTAGCTTTCTATGTTTTCAATAAAGTTCGTGTAAGTCCAGCCCTTGCATCCATTTAGAACTCGCGTTGTGCCTCCGCTTAGGCCTCCGCCGTTGGCGACGTTTCCGCTCGCGTCGCGCGGCTTACATATCTTTATGGTTTGTTGAGTTGGAATAAGAAATCAGAACAGTTAATAATGTGAACTTTGTGTTACTACATGCAATGTAATTATAAAAATATTACTAACACATATCGTAACAATAGCTATTATTGAAGTTTCAGGATGTACTGTCGGAATCAGACAAAGCTATGTCAGTTGTAAAAGATTTATTTGGTGATGATCCAAAGGTAATGAAAACCTTATAAAAAAAAGTCTAAAGAACGTTTAATTTTTAAGCGATGACGTAGTCGAGCTTTATGCCGGAGCCCTTGGATCGGTTCTGTCGTTCTCGTTCGAACAACCGAATAGGACTGGGAACTAACTACAGAGAGAACAAAGATTAAGTTTAGCACAACAAGAAATTGCCGCGAAGAACACAAAGCAAAATACTCCTGGGAAGTTAAAAAGGACTAATAAAAGATATGAACGAAAGAGACAAATTATATTTGACAAATTCTATTAGATTCAGTAAACAGACAGATGTACAATTGACCTGTGTAAAGGAGAATAATGCGCCAGATAAAGGAAATATGTTGCTTTTGTATCGGGGTTACTGTCCCTTCTTCTGTGGAATAAATTGAAATGCCAGTTGATTTTTTTCCACCGAAGAAGGGACAGAAACCCTGAAACGTATGGAACATATTTCTTTTATCTGGCGCCATGTTCACCATTTAAAATCAGCATATAAAATCACTGTTTACATGCGTCATACAATGGGTCTGTGTGGTCCGGTCAGAGACAGAACTTGACCTTGCATATCCGGTCGCTCGCGATAGGTATTTGTAGATTAGATGTCACGCTATAAGGTAACGCAACTAGAATAAAACGCATAGCTTGAAGAAAGTTTTCATTTTTCTAACGAGGTGCAATAAGCACACAACCATTACAAATGGAAAAATGTATGGTGCAAAGATAATATTAGCAGTGACCGAAAAGTATCCGTAAAGCGAGGTAAACTTTGTATGAGAGCGTTTCACTTGGGTCACAGAAAAAAGTGTCCATTGTCTGTTATTAACTTAATGTTAGAGAAAATGTATGGACAAACAAAACTGTTCGTATTAAGCGGGCGCCGTAAAGCGGTGTTCCACTGAACTTTAATTTACGTTAATTTTTGACAAATTTCCTAAAAATATTTAAAACCCTTTGTAAAACGTCATCGCTTCTGCATGCATTGCGTGCCAGTTATTATACTTGTTGTCATTTTTTGACATTTTTTTCTATTTTGACATTATAAATTTATTTTTTAAGTTTAAGTTGTCCTTCAATGTTTTTCTACCATATACTCTTAGTACATGTAGTTGTATAATGCAGCATTTTTTAACATTTAACAGAAGTTCATGGGATTTCCAAATATCACAGCTGCTCCAGGTAACCTTTTGCATGGCAAAGAAAACAAGTAAGTGAAGTCAACACAATTTGAAGACAAGTTTAATCAAGACCCGACCGTAAATGACCTTTAAAATGGAAGGAGTGCAATAAGTTGACCCTGCAGAAACCTGGCACTGACAAGAGCCATGACCCCGTACTGATAACAAAGGCGGGTGTTACTAATTGCGGGCCCAAGAGAGGCCCGCAACCCTAATCTTGACAGTGACCAGTGGATTGCGTTTTACGCGTGCGCGCCACGTTTATAAACCGAAAAGAGAAGCGGAAGTTGAAAATTTTTGTTCTTCCACTAAGCACGATCGGAATGCGAAAATGTGTCAATCACGACAGTTTGTCGTAACACCGGAAGAGAAAAATCGGTTCTCCAAGAACGAATGCGAAAAATAAGTTAATCTCACAACAGCTTGTCACATAAGATCTAAACCTTCTGTCACATGGAAGGCGTTATGTGTTGCTTATTGTCGAGAAATTCGTTATAACACTGACAACATAGCAAGTTAACCGACTGAGAAAAATTCACATCCCGATCAGTTCACACCGCGTGCTCGATTACAATTCCCAAATCGACAATCAAAAGATAACTTTGATCGGTTCGCGGCAATAAGCAAAATTATTAACATGCATTCCCGTTACTTGGAATAATCGTCTTTTGTCCATTTTATCATTAATTTATCGACACAGATAAATTACGGGAAAGCGAATGATTCCAACAACGGTTATTGTCGAGAAATTCGTTATAACACTTACAGCATAGCGAGTTTACCGACTGAGAAAAATCACATCTCAATTCACACTGCACCGCAAAAATCCTTGCGTGACGCGTTACTCGGAATAATTGTCTTTTGTCCATTTTATCATTTCAGTCATTAATTTATTGGCACTGCCTACCGGTACCGTCAAGGCCCGCACTTTTTAACCTGTGGTTACCACTAGTTTAAAAGAACTTTGACAAAATCAAAACCATCCCTTTAGAACTGCACACCAGACACAGGGATATCTGAACTTTCTGCTTCCTGCACCTTTAATTCCCAGTTCCACTTCTTCCTTAGTGGATCCCACGTCTTGTTGCCTTTTCAAGTGCAAATTAAGTACCATATTTTCTCGATTAAACGCCGGACCCCGATTAAACGCCAGCCTCGTATAAACGCCAGGTCAAAATTGCTAGTTTTTAAATAAACGCCAGGGGCGTTTGTTCGAGGTCTCAGCGTTTTTTTGAGGTCAAGCTACAGCTGTAACAAGTAAATATTATTCTGTTTGTCACAAATCTCGATTGCAACATAAACTATCCAATCCGTAATAGTGCACCTTTGGGGAATAATCACCTTTGGATACCCCCAGGGACACTTTTTCGGGGCAGAACGAAGAGAAAAATCGTCCCGCCTTGACAAACTGCCCCTTGGTCTCGAAGATTGGTAAAAATAAATCAAGTCCGTTAACAAACACCGGGCCCCGATTAAACGCCGGCTTCAAATAAACACCGGGTTCACCAAGGCAAGTTTGAAATAAACGCTGGGGGTGTTTATTTGAGAAAATATGGTATTACAGATTGAACATTGCCAAGTTTTCCTTATTTCTCTCAGTTCTCGCAACCTCTTGCCCTCTATTTTCCTGCCTCCCATGGAGGTCCTACTTTCTTTACTTTCGGGTAACCTCCCCCCCCCCACTCCCATGCATGCTCAGAATACCGTGAAATTCCGGTTATAAGCCCTCCCGCTTATAAGCCCCCTGGTTATAGGCTCATCTATCTGGCAACAAAAAATACATCCGATTATAAGCCCTCCCGGATATAAGTCCCCCTCTGCTGGATGACAGTACTGAACAGGGCTAAATGTTGCTTAATAATGCGTTTTTAACTTAAAAATGTATTTCGATCAACACTCCTGTGGCTCGTTTCGAAACATTTTTTTATCCGCTTATAAGCCCTCCAGTTATAAGCCCACCCAAAACTTCTTACGAAGTTGTATTAGCCCAGGGCTTATAACCAGAATTTTACGGTTAGTAATATTGTAGTTAAACATTAACGGTATGCATTTCCAGATGATTAATATGTTTTCATACAACAAACAGTGTTACTGTGTATTTATTTGTTTATTCAATTTATTGTGGTTAGATATGCAGTTGGTCCAGTGGCTGAAATGCCTGAAACTCCAACCCATCTGTCTTTGCTAAGTGACTCTGTCATGAGAACACCAGCTTTGAATGAGCTGCCTGATGACGACAAAGAAGGTGGGTACTGTTGGGTAAACACAGGAACCAGTTATAGTTACTAACGCATAAATAACTCTTTCAATTGAGAACTAATAAATCCTTGTTGACATGAAACTTGAGACAAACTGGTAATTTTTTACTCTACATACTTTCATAGTAAGTTTATTTTTTAGACTTGTCTGCTAGTCCACTGAGGTTACCCCTCCCCCCAGGATTTTGTATGGTTTCGGCTAATACAGTAATTTGCTGGAACACATCAAAATTACTGTGAGAGTCAAGTGTCTTATCTAAGAACACAATACAGTGACCCTGGTCAGAAATTGAGTTTCAAAATTATTAAAGACCTTGAACAATGAGTCCAATTGATAAGCTATTACCTATAGACCACTTTGCCTCCACCCTTTATGTTGATGCCATGTCTTAACTATTTCGCTGCTGACTTTTCTGTTGACCTTACTCCCCCGCATGCGCAGTGCTGCATTTTTTTCACTGTTCAATGAATCACACAGTCACGCATCGCATTCAACAATATCTTTCGTTCTATTCAAGCACTTTAATTAAGATTTTCAGGAATTGTGCCTAACATAATTCTACATCGTAAAAAGCAACCTTTTCATAAATTCATTGCATTTTGGTCCTTTCAGCAATTTCATTCGCCATCTGATAGCTTCCTTCCCAAGCGTGAAGGTTGAAACCACTGTTTTGCAATAGCCGCGTCTCAAATACTCAATCTGTTCATTGAAATTACTTGATTCGTAAACCACAACTGTTATATTCTCGGCGAAAGTCGGTTAGAATCTTCTCCGAAGCACTCCTCGATTGAAAATTTCTCATTCGACGCCATGTTTAAATGTCCTTTGGCCATAAACAGCAACAGTGTAACATGAATTTGTCGATAATACTCCGCCATTATATGCAAACAGAAAAAGATCGTGTTCGTCACGCTTTCCAGTTCTCCTAGAGGGTATCTGAAGTAATTATTGATCATAGCTTCCCTATTGAAGACAGCTTCGAAAGGAAATCTGGGATTGTTTAATCATGTCGAGAAAACTTGACATCCGCACTCAGAGTCACGAAATGAAATGTCAAGTTTTCTCGACAACCGCAGCAAAAGAGTTATTAAAGGAAAATTGAACATTTTTATGTTGAAAAATCAACTCCTTAAAATGTAATTTAACTTTGTGCCACAGAGGTAAGTTATTTACTGAATAAGAGTTACAACTGTTCATGATGATGTGGGAGATGGAGGGGGGGGGGGGTAGGAAATCTTAACCTCCTGCTTCCCGTACCATTTACTCTTTCTGCTCTTTCCCTTAGAGGTTCCCAATTCTTTGTGCTATTACTATTACAAAATATTATGTGACGTTGCAAAATTTTCTCTAGTTCTTGCCACCTTAAGAATCCCACTTGCTACCCTCTCTTCTCATGTCCCATAATTATTCTCCAAGGCTACTGCCCTGGTGCCCCTCATGATGCAATAATAAATTAAACAATAAATAAATATGCTTTTTCCAGATGAGGAGTTCTCTCCAGGAACACCCCCACCTGGTCAAGAAAGAGGAACAACTTCATCCTTCCAACCCATGCTTGATCTTCAAAGATTTCAACAGTATGTGGCTCAAGAACAGAGCAAATATGTAGAGCACAACACAGCACCTCTCTTAAATGGGCGTGGCACCGACCATGTGCCCCCATACAGTGGTATTGCTACTGGACAAGCTACTGTACCCTCAACAGTTGGTACAAAAATCATTGGAGAGGAGTCAGGACCTTTCTTTGTAGGGCGTGGCGTGGACCATGTGGTAGCACCACATGGCAGCAGTGCCATTGGACAGGCCACTTTTCCTTCAACAGTTGGTGCAGAAATGAATGATGAGGGCTCTAGACTCATTCAAGATGGGCATGGCCCTGACCATGTGGCACCACAAAGCGGCATGGCTGTTACGACTGGTCATAGTCAACCACCATCTTTTCTTAGTCAGGAATCAGCAGATACTGTCATTGCTGGAGGGCCTAACTTTGTAAAACCAGGTACAGGCAAGTCTTGTTGTGTTTTAGCTGCAGAATACCTGGCAGTTTTTGCACTTGTTTAGTAACTATAGTTCACAATTTCATTAATTTGGTAAATTATGTCTGGTACTGGGTTGTAGCTAAGATTTGAAACTGGTGGAAATTTCCCCAGTTATCAGCCTTTTGGCAGTAAAATTTACGCCAGATGGGTATCATCAACCTCTTTCTGAGAGCTTTTCCCTTTGTGGGGGATGAGAGGGAAGGGGTGCATTTTCCCGCCCATCCTCCACAAAGTATGGAAAGCCCTAGAAATGAGGTTGGGGTATTAAACTTGGCTCCTGATTTTAATCTACTTTCCCGTTCGACTTTTAATTAGTTATTAAAAAAGCATTTGTCATGATTAAATTTAGTGTCTATAGGAGAACCAACTACAAACAGCAGTATTCCATCCAATGTTAGAATGCCATCATCCAGGTATAAAAATATAACGAACTTGATGCTTTGATGTTTAAATGAATTCTAACCAGTTTACTGTTGCCCAATACTGTAGTAAATAAATTTATTATTTATTCTTCTTACAAGAAGAGTGGAAACTGATCAGCAGGACTCTGGGAAGGCAAAGACAAAGACTAAAACCTCTCACAAGCCACCCACAAATTCATCTTCAAGTGGATTACGAAGTCTTGATGACTTAAAAAAGGTGTGTTTGTTGTGTATGTATGCTCTCTGCACACATTGCATGCCTATAATGCTAATTTGATAGGCCTGCAATGTGTGCAAAGGACTACAGATACATAGCTCTCTGCACACATTGCATACCTATATTGGCATGCAATATATACTAGTTATGCAACGTTCGAGTGGTAACTATGGAATATCCCACGAGTCACTTGTATTTCTCGGTATACACACGAGCCTTTAGGCGAGTGTGTATACCAAGAAAATACAAGTGACAAGTGGGATATTCCATATTATACCACGAGAAAGTGTTGTGTAACTATTTTATACCATGCCATAGAAAATACGCCTTCTAAATTTCGTCGAGAATACAATCGCAGCGCACGATGGGAAGGTTGGGTTGAATACCGTCGAATACAACGGCTTTCCTGTATTCTGATTGGCTGTATTTTCTATGGCATGGTATAAATGCATATATGCTTACATTGTATAGGCATCCTCATTGGATGTCTATAAGCCTATGCTTGCAGTGCTTTTTGGGATAAAATGTAAAAAAATGCTCGCGAAGCCAAATAATGCCAGAAAAGTGCTAGCACTATCGGTAAGAGCCTACCTATAATACCAGAAACCCATAAGGGTTGAAACGTGTAATGCGCATGCACAGCGTTTGAATATTCATTTTGCTAAGTACCATATTTGGAAAAGAAAATTGTACGCGAGTGCTTTATACATGTAATGACACACGCAACATAATTTTTGGTTTGCGGTAAGTTGCTTGAATTTCGACCTACGACAAATAAAAAAATAATGTATCGAGCATTCTCCAGACTACTTCAAGAAGATGAAACAGGAAAAGTTAACCAAATTTACTTTATTCAACCAAGCTTGTTCAAAAACAAGATCACGCCACGAGCGAGCTACGCGCGCTGTAAATTTAATCCAAATATAGTAATTTTGATTGTCCAAATATGGTATTAGCGTAAACGAATGTGCAAACGCTTTGTTCAATGCGAATCATAGGGAGTTACACGTTTCAACCCTTATGGGTTTCTGATAATACTAGTATGATAGGTCTGCAATGTGTGCAAATGTACAAAGTGCACTCTGTACACATTTTCTGTTTACTGAACTTTTTTCTTGTACTGTCTTCTAGATGGTGGAAGAATTGGAAACAGAAGTAGCAGCATATGAATATGAAACAGGTCGACAACAAACCAAGCTGTCTTCGCCATCTATGGCTGGTAGCTTCAGTGGATACACAGCATCACTTATCACTGCCGTCACCAAGTTAATGGGTTATTTGAAAGAGGTACATTGTACATGTAGTCTATTATAAATTATTGCACTAACAGCATACACTAAAAGGAACCCGCTTGGAGCCACTAACTGAGTACATGTATAACTGCGTTTGAGGCTAGTGGCCTTTCAGGCTAGAGCTTATCCCAGTTTCCATAGCACGAAGCGTCTAGTGAAAATTGAACAACACTGCGCCTCATTCACTTCAACATTTCATCCACCAGCTGCAGCCGGTTAATCCCTCAGTATTTCTGCTCACCCCTGGATGGGATGCTAGTCTGGTAAAATAATTTGCCACTTCCCATTTATACACCAGGGTGGAGAGAGGCACTATGAGAGTAAGGAATATTGCCCAAGAACACAACAGAAGTGCCCCAGCCAGAGCTAAAACCCGGAAATCTTGATCCGGATGCCAGTGCTCTAACCATTAGGCCACTGCGCTTCCCATAAGCATGTACCCATTACATTGCATTTTATTTTTGGCCTCTAGAGTGAAATCCAACGAAAAGCAGAAATGGTAATGAGAGAGCAAGTCCTCCAGGGATTTGAAGAACAAAGAGCTTTGGTTGACGCACTTACTAATGTAAGTTTTTTGTTGTAAGTGAGTTTAATTACACTTATGACTCCATTGTTATCCAGTTAAAGCTAGACTGTTGGGGTGGCAAGCAGAAAGGAAGTACTCAGAGGGTGTGGGAATGCACGGCCGGCATTGTGATTGGTTTTCTTTTCCGCTTCTGCTTGCGACTCTTAACAATCTAGTTTTCACTGTGTCTTAAGCCAAATTTGAAGAAAATGGAAACATTGTGATTCTTCTGTATCTTCAGAGCTTATGACTCCGCTTAGGATTCAGATTTCCGATTTTGCACTACACACAGTGAACTAGCCTCAGAGTAAGCGACCTTGGACTGTCTGACAATAGGCTAACACTGAACTTTATAAATGTTAAATTGGTTTTAAGTTTATGTTATGATTAACTTGATATTAATGTTAGGACATACTCCATACACAAGAACAGAACCTGGCCTTACAATATGAACTGCTGGAATACAGAAAAACCACAGATGAGCAACTACAATACTTGAAGGTAACTTTAGTTACTGGATTCTTGAAAAGAATCATAATAAGTTAATTTTCATTAAAGGGACTATGTCACAGGGATTTCGCAGTTTATTAGTCTTAACTGTTCTGAAATATTTAGTGGTAGGCAACTTTACCCATGAAAAACATTGTCTTTGAACATTTAACAGACATAACTTTAGTATTTGAGGATAGAAATCAAAATTTGTCTATAGATATCAAAAGGCACGCTGAAGCAACTTGAAAATGTCAGGCTAACATTTTCAAATTGCAATCCATTTCCAACTGAGCCATTCGCAGCCAAACACGCTTTAAAACAGTTTTAGTGCTCAATATTGTTATTTTTGGGCTGTTAAAAAATCTGTTGAAATCCGTGACATAGTCCCTTTAACAACATAGTGGATGACATGACCGCACCCTCCTTCGCCTCTGCCCATCCTCCGTTGTCTTCACCTCCATAATGTTATTACAGGAGAATCCCGATATCTCGAACCCTCGGTTTCTCAAAACCCCTGATTTCTAGGGCTGCAACGATACACCGGTGCATTGTGAATCGCGATATTTTTTGTCAAGACACGAGTATCGTCATTTGAAAAAAAATCTACCATCTCTATTATTTACTATCGCAGTATTGTTAAACAATAAATTATTCTTCATCAACGTTCAGAAATTACTGTTTTTAATGACTTTTTCCCATGTCAAAGCACTCAATAGCAATTTATTAAACTGAGGGACAAGGAAATTCCATTCTGCTTCACTTCCGATCACATATTCTTTAAAGATGCAACAATTAGATATCAACTAACACGGCCTCACAAGCAAAAACATGCGGTTCATGAGAACTTAACTTTGCAAAAAATTAATAAGTTTTCGCTGCTGAGAAAGTGGAAAGAGTGAATTACCAACAGGATTTAGCACGTATCAGTTGTTTGTAATATTGTATTGTATCGTGTATCGTATCGTGGCACTTGTATCGAGGTACGTATGACGTATTGTGAGAAAATGTATCGTTGCAACCCTACTGAATTCTCAAATCAAGCTAAATTTCCCTTGGATAGTACTTCTCTGTAATTTTACACCTGATGTCTCAAAGCAATAATTTTCATTTCCCCAGGTTTGGGAAATCAGGATTCTACTGTTTACTCAAAAGTAAGCAAAATTGAAAAAAGAAATGCACCAATATTGTTTAATTGATCCCTATTATAGAGAGAACTTTCTGCTGTATTGAGAAGTCACGAGTACCAAGCATTGTCTAGCAGTATCAACACTCTATATAGCCTAAACCCTGTGGCCCTGAAGAAAGAAGCTTTTGATGCCCTTAATCCAACACAACATGAAAATCAAAGTTTGGAGTATTTGCCTGGGGCTCCAGTTCCTCAAGCACACAGAAATCAAGAACAGGAGAGGATTGGAAATAGCACAGGCAGAGATTTTACAGAAGACACTAAAAACAAGCCTTCATTTATACCTCTTGCAACATTCGAGGATCAGACTGTGTCACAGTACTCTGCATTAAATAGAATGACTACATCATCACAGGTTTCCCAAGCAGATAATCAACCAATTAAGAGCAGTAACGCTGGGCAGCCACACACACAAATTTCCACAGAGGATTACACTAAACCACCGCATTCAGTAGCCGCTCCAACTGCTGCATCAGTTCACCAACTGCTACACAATGGCCATGTTCCGTTGGTGTATCCTAATTCTGGGTTAGCTAGTGCCAATTATGGGATGCCTGGCCATGGCCAGATAAGTTCTAACATTGTCATGTACCCACCCAGCCAAGTTCATTTTACTCAAGCTGGCGACAGAGGAGCCACCACAGTAAGGCCTCAAATGTCTGCACCTGGTGTTCCTGGCATACCAGCAGTACAAAGCGAACCAGTGCCTCCTGGCTTTAGAGTGGTACACACAGGACCACCCATAGCTTCACCTTTGTACAGTCCTCATCGGCAGACGCCAGGACAATCTGGTAGTAATGTGCAGATGCAAGTACAATCTGGTCAGCCAGCCGTTTTGAACACCATGCAACCAATGCCTAGTGTTCCACAAGGGAACCCACAACCACATCAACCTGCCTCCCTCAGTTTGTCCCAGGAAATACCTCCAACCGTTTCCCAAGAAGACCCAAGATTGGCTTCTGCTACGCATTCAAAGAAGTCTGAGTCCACAAGACAAGCTGGTGCTGTAGTTACATCTGGCGAAGCATCTGATTTGTTGCATGGCCAACAACAGCCTTCCTGGCAATTTCACGCGCAACCAGCTCCAAAAATGGAACAGGCATCAAAATCCAGAGGTTTTGCACCAGTTTCAAGGGCAATGATTGGTGCAATTCCAGCCAATCATCAGCTAAGAGAACGGCTTCAGAACTTGGCTAACAGGCAGAAGACTTTGACAGCTAAAAGTGGTGAGCAGGATGTTGGCAGTGTACAGCAGAAGAAAGGAGAAGGCAGGGGAGGTAACGATTGAACAACTCTTGTATTCAATCACAACATCAAATAAATAATTAAATATATGTAAATATTTAATCGAATAATTTATTATGTATAAACCCCCAAAGAGCCCTACGTGCCTCTGAAATATACATACATGTACTTCCATGAACGACATGCTTTTTTTAATAGGCTAGTTTCAAATTATTCCCCACTGATCCCAAACAAAGAAGTGAAGTCGAGGTTGAGGGGAATAAAGCAAATGAAAATTCAAATTATTCCCCCGAACCTCAATTTACAATTCCTTTGATGTGATTCAGTGGAGCATAATTTGAAAGTAGCCTATTAGCAGCAGCCTCCTACTGCCAAGCTTGTCTTGCATTTCATTATTTTATGCTCAGAGACTTTTGTAGTTTATTTGACAACTGAAAAGCAAGTTGCCCAATGTTCTTATAATGCTATAAAGAAAGTTTGACACATTTGTTAGAAATTGTACAGTAATATTGCTGTCATTGTTTTTTTAAAAAATTAATTTGCAGTTGCAGTACATCAGCCACGCCCAACTTCCCCACATGTACACTTCCAAGATCCTCCAGTTTTAGTAAATGGGCAAGACACTGGTAAACAGCAACACTCCCCTCCTGTATCACCCATCCCATATAAGAATCCTCAAGTCCTTAGGTCAACTGCTCCTCCTGAGAAAAGAGTTGTGGTCAATCTACCTAATGCCTGGTCCGATGTCTCATCAACAATTTCACTGTGAAATGCAGTGTTGAACAGTCTTCCTTGGGGACTTGGGGGTGTTTTTTTTTTGAGGTTCTGCTTCCTATAAAGTGTGCAATTGTGTAATATTTGGTTTCAATGTGCATATTAAAAAGCATTTTTGTTATGAACTGTCAGTTGCTGTTTGGGAAAATGAACTCACAGCTTCTCAGTAAGCACAAGACTGGACTCAAGAGATTACCAGGAATTAAGCCTAGGTATGTGTACATACATGTACATATAGAGCAAGCCAAAACAAAGACAAAAATTAAGCATAAAAAACTGAAAAAAAAAATGATGAAAGTGTCATTTTGTGCAGGTCACAGACACAAGCATTTTGGGAATAGCCTTTCTTTAGTGTGAAACTGTTAAAGATTTGTATGAGGGACTGTATGTTTTAAAAGGTGCAAGCGTTCAGAAGCCAGAGGTGTGCACCAAGCGACAAAACTCTTGTAAATCGTAGTGTGACACACAGTGATAAATTTTTATGTATAATGTTGTTGTTCAATTTTACCCTCAGTACAACATGATATTTTCCTTGTTGTTTTGGTGTGTGGTAAAATTTAACCACAACATTTACATCTATCAGTAGTGATGTTGTACCTTAAATCACTTTGACAGCAAGGAGCCCAGAAGTGTAACCACTTTTATTTATTCACATTCCTTTGTGCAGATTTTATCCAATCAGAAGTCAACTGGAAACTATCCTTGGCTTCTGATTGGATGATGGCTGCACAGAAGAATGTGAATCACACCTTTAGAATGTGGTCACACTTTTTTGGGCTCCTTGCTGTAAGTTTGGAGTGTAACGTACTCTCTTTGTAGCAAACACAAACAATGAAATACATAGACACATTTTTATTAGTTTGACCAAAATAATTGTTTAAATACAAGCAAGTGTTTTCATTTCCCTTTGCCCTTCTTTCCTTTCTTTTTCTTGGAACTTGCCCCGGCTCCTTGCTGTTGGTTTGAACTCTCACTTTGTGAAGATTTACTTTGACGACTTTTCAACTTGGGGATCATCTCACCAAGATATAGAAACAATGCTTTTCCTTAGAAAAGTAAAAAAAAAAAAAAATAATTAAAATAAATGCGACATACAAGAAAAGAGTGTCAATCTGTCAGAAACATTCTTATTTTCTGAGTTCCCCCAAGTCTCATTTACGACATTTTGCACCAGTTGGAAGTTCTACTACTAAGCTACAACAGTTGCAGTAGCCTGGGTCACTGATGGGTTAACATATTTCATATTTCCACCAAGTTGGCCATACATACCTTTTATGATGAAATATTGAACAACCTCTATTATCCCATCCCCACGCCAACAGCAAACTCTCTATAACTTCAGAAGCCCCCTAAACACTATTGACTATGTCGGCTCTCACACAGAATGTAAACCTGACTTTGTCAAAGTTAAGTGTTTTTTTGTTGTTGTTGTTATTTAAATGCCGTTGGCCGTTAAATGCTATAGAAACTGGTTAGCACAGTTACAGTAAAACACTGAAACGTGGTAAAATAACTAACACAAACTGAGAACCTGTAAAATCATGTTTTTTTTTTTAATTTTTTGTTGTGCTGTATTTTGGAAGATTACACAATGCACAAGAGGCGAACAAAGACTTAGCTACAAGAATAATTACTTCACAAAAAATTATGCCAAACTTTACCATATCAGACTTACTTGATTGGAATCTTTCATTGATAAAGCTGTTATCACTTTGTTTTAGTTGTACACGCACTCTGCCTTTGCACAATGCATCTTTAGCGCTGTCCTTGGGATAACACTTGTTCTAAAATAATAACATGCAAAGAAAATATCAGTGTACATGTATCTCCAATGTATACCTTGAACGATAAAGTTTATCATTGATTGAGTTTTCATAAAAGAAGGAAAAACAAAATCGGTTGTTCATATCTCTATGTAGAGAAGCCTCCTATGCAGACGTTCTTAGGGCTCGTCACACTTTTCTCCCCCAATAAAATTAATCGTGATGAAGCAGGCCATATCACTCATGAAAGCTAATAGAGATTATTAGCAAATACGGGTAATCCAACCCCTCCAAACATCCCAGATCAGTTGCAAAAGCTAGTAATTCCAAGTAATTATTTACAATAATTATGTTATTGATAGTTGCTAATTCTGCATAATATTTAATTATAAACACCAACCTCTAGTTCACAATTGAGTCCTTGACTCAGGCACACATCTCTTATTTCATAAACTGTAGGGTTATCTGCTGACTGTCAAAAGGATCAGGATATTAAAATTAATGAGAAAACATTCATCAGTCTGTTACTGACGAATCATATCTCTCATTGTGTACTACCATGCAACAAATAACATTGCCTTCCACTGGATATTTAATTGAATAGAAGACTGATAATTGTGTGAAGTGTTTATGCGAACTTAGTGGCCTGAAAACTAATGTCATTGGCTTTAACGTGAATGCAATGCGACAATTAAATAAAGTGGCTTCCAATTCCTAAATAAGTATAATAAGTATATGTACATGATGATTTATATTAAAGCAAAAAAGCTTTTTGTTCTGAGTCAGTGTTTTCGCAAAGCCACAAACTTCCACATCGAAATCTAAGTGAAAGCTTCCATACATAATCTGAACCTGAAGAAAATTCAAACAGATATTTAACTTATACTAAAAGAATTCAGCCTTTAAGCTTTAGCTTACGTGTATTTTTCTTACCTTTGCTTTGGGGACACGTCGACCTTGCTCGACAGTTCTTCTGCTATTTAAGTAAGCTGGGTACACAACAATCCACCTAAAATACGAACCATACATAGCAGTATAAAACTACGTTAAATCAGGGGAATCAGACAACGATTTAAGGTCATAATAAAGAAAAATTTTACCTGTCTTTTGATGAAGGATCATCTCCTAGATGCGCCATATTGAATTTAACAATGCTTCCGCTGGCTTTGAGAACTGCGGAATAATATGAGCCCGCGTGCAGTTTGTAAGAAAATCAGCGTTCACCTGCGCGAAGGCAAAAGGACCGTTGGAAAACAACTTTTATAAATCGTAAAATATGGAGGTTTTATACGATTGTTTATCAAGGTTTTAAAGGAAAATCTATCATGGAACAACAGTGTTTTCATTTCTGATAAAGTGGTTTACAAATACAAGGATCTTGTGGCTAATTGGTGGAGAAAAAGCGCGCCAAATATCAAATATGGCTATGATTGAAACCGTTCGCCAACGGCAAAAGAACTCCGTCGATTTTGCATCTTGCTACGATAATCTCTGCGCTTTGCAGAACTCTTGTCCTCTTGGATCAATCACTGCGAATTTAGACGAACATACTATTGATTGCAATGCCGATCGAATTCGTCACTCCGACTGGACTCCCATCTTAAACGCGCTGAAGATTAACAAGACTTTGAAAACCATTTCTTTCAGGAGTTATTGGCAGCAGACTTTATATCCGGATGGAGGTACGCTTTATTTAACTGTTTTCTTTATTAAACTTTTATTCAGTGCTACAAGAGGTTAATACATATATTTATATAAAACTGTTACTGACAGTGCAGAGGCAACAGAGCTACAGTATCAGCACCCACCCACCCCACCCCCCCCCCCCTTCTGTGATACCCTTGCATCAACTCCCTGGGACAATAATAATAAGATAAAAATAATAGACCTAGCTACATGTACATGTATGTATTAGGGTGCATTTTATGTACATGTTGGTTACACCAAATGACTTAATGTCTTTGGTGTCACATGTGGGTTTTAAATCATGTGGTGTACTGGCATACAGACGTCATTCTTTGGTTTCTACGTACTGATGCAGCACTGATTAAAAGAAGGTGCCTGGCATTAGCTTGCAATGAATACCTTGGCCACTTGTTGGAGAATGTTGTAACCTTGGTTTATATGTATCCAGGGACATCGCTAAGGGCCGGCTGAAATTTCACATGAAAACAAAGACTTCGGTAAACGTTTAGAGCTGTCAAGGCCAGAAAAGCCAGCTGGGCTTGTTGATGAGCTGGCTTAGTGTTTTCTTAGCTACATCCCTGTATGCCTTCACACTATAGGGAGTACCCCCCCCCCCCCACTTTCAGGAATGCACCCTGGCCCCTTGTTCTAATGCCCCAAGTGAAGCTAAAGGAAATTAAAAAGAAAGGCCTCACTTCCTGTGTTCGTTAAACTGCTTATACTAGCTCAAAGTTGCATACTCTTGAGTAGATTTTTAGACAAAAATGTACAGCAAGTAGTCCATGAGCCATAATTGAACATGTAAAAAATCAGTACAGAGTAGATGGACTCAAAAGGGTTGGCCAGGAAATATGAAGACATGACTCTTAATGTTTATAGCAACCTGACATTGACAGAGCTTTTGTTAAATCTTCCATTTTTCCAGAAGTATCTGAGCAGCGTTTGCAGGCATTGAGGAAGAAAGCTCCTCCAATCCGCAGCAAGGATGTCACATATAGAGTCTGCAGGTACAATAATTTAATGTACTATTCTGTTACAATGTACTATTCTGCACACTATATAGTACTAATGTACCATTCTGGTTGCTCTGCTTTTCCCTTTTGCCAACATACCAATCAACTAATGTAGAAGATCAGACTAGTGGTACACAAATATTGTTAGAAATGAGTTTTTCATGTACATGTAAGGAAACATTGTCAGGTGCAGATTGGGGGGGGGGGGGTGAACAAAAATATGCCCACTACATGTAGTTTATTTTCTTCAAAATGGCTGGTTTGAAACTTCAAGGCTAGTTAACCTGTGTCAAAGGCAATCTATGTGATATTATAATCAATAACTGACTCACAAAGTGCATTTAATATATAATTCTTTTGTTTTTGAGGTATTGTAACCAAATAACTATATTTAATATGTTCTTTATTAACTAAGAAAAAATGTTTCTGTTATGATTTTGCAGGACTATCAAAGAATGTCTAAGTGTCACTGAAAACTTGAATTCTATAACTTTTCAAGGAATTCCTCTTAGAGAACGAGACCTGACTTGCTTAGCAAAGGTACTAAGCCTCACTTTTTTGTAAATTAAAAAAAAAATGATATTGCCTATTGTAATAAATTATTTGTATGTTTTTTCAAACCATACTTTCAAAATGATATAAAGTGAGTGTGTATTTATTAAAAATATTAAACATGATTCCAGTCCGTCTGCGCTCTCGTTTTTTTTGCCCCCGTATTTTTAAAGAAAATTTTTTTTTTTTTTTTTTTAAAAAAAAAAAAAAAATTATAAAAAATGGGGAAAAAAAATTTCGTGTTAAAAAAAAAAAAAAAAAAAAAAAAAAAACCTTAACAGCCAACGATTTGAATGAATTAATTATATATTTTTTTGTTCTTGTAGGGTATCTCTAAGAACAAAACACTACAGCATTTGTCTCTAGAATTCTGCCAAATTGGAGATAGTGGTGTTGAAAGTACGTATTTGAAACACTCAAACTGTGCAAGCCATAAACTGACTGCTCATTTTGAAAGGCAATTTTCTTCTTGTATATGTTGTGGTTTATATTTATTTTTTTTTTATATTTTTTATCTTTTTTTTTTTTTTTTTTTTTTTTTTTTTTTTTTTTTTTTACAATTTTTAAAAATAAATTTTTTTAAAATTTTTTAAAAAAAAAAAAAATATATTTCTGTTGCTTGAGATTCAATAACTGCACAAGTATGACTTTTTTTGTTTTTGTTTTTTTTAGTTTTTATTTTGTTAATATATATATTTTTTTGCAGTTCTCTGTAATGCCATAAAAAATAACACGTCAGTGATAACAGTGAACTTCTCTGGCTGCAGTTTAACCTGGAGAGGAGCTGATACCCTGGCTAAAGTTATAAGGGTAAGCAACATTCCTTGTACTTTGATCAAGACTGGCTTTTAACTAGTGACTGATTGAAGCATATGCCGTAAGCACATTAGCCTTATGCTCGCCTATTTATAAGTGCTTACTGTAGTCAAAGTGCAAATTTATTGCTCCTCACATGTGGGACTTAAGTTTAAAAATTTTTGAAATACAAATGACACAGTCAACCTTGAGAGGCTAAACATGTCAATTAGCTAGTCAGATCCTAAGGGTGTCAGCTGGTTCGTTTATATAGTTCATAATGGTATAATGACAAAGATTTGCAAATGCAAAAAAAAAACTCACATTGATGTTTCATGTCACTAGACAGTGTGAAAAATGTTTAAGGCCATCCCCTTTTCTTTTTTGCTTATCGTCGTATGTGTTTTCTGATTTTGGGTCAGTCGGTTGGAATTAAAGAAAAAAAAAACAAAAAAAAGTGGATAAGGAGTCTGGAACTAGGAGGCCTGGTACCTCAGCATAATATCCGTGGAGCCTGGAAACAAGAAGGCATGGTTGCAAAGTCAACATGGTGGCAATGGAGGAAGGAAAAATCGATGTCGTGGTTAAACTCAAACGAGAACAGAGTAAAAAGGATGAACCATTATTTAAAATAATGTGTCATTGCCTTCATTAATAAGGCAATAACAATTTTTTTTTGAAAATGCGAAAATCTGGGTCGGCCGGACGACGCTAAACAGAAAAAAAGGGGATGGCCTCAATCTAACCACATTGCAAAAACCTTAAGTTTATTGCTGCAATTAAGCATAACAACGTCTACATGTACAAGGAAAAGTGAATGATCTTTTCTTTACATCATTATGTTCAATCATGTTATGTCATTATGGAATAAAACTAACTGTATTGCATAACCCTGTTGTACATTTAGCATCAAGCCACCAGACGCCACAGCGTAGCTTGGCAAGACAGTCTTCGTTATCGCCGTCCAGATCTCGACAGGATGCCAGGACTTCGTAGAATAACAATTTGTAAAAACCCACTGATTAACGATCATGGAGCTGAACTGATAGCAGAAGCGCTAAAAGATGATCTTTGGGTGAAAGGTAAGTTTAATATTTCATCCTCTTCCGTTCTCTTGAGCTTACAACTTAGTTTACATTGTTACTATCCTACTAAAAATTTAATGTTCTATCCAACTATTTACAAACTTTCCTCAGCTTCATGTATCATCTCTCCTCGCCAAGTGACCAATACCCCTGGAGCTTATCCTGGTTTCGATAGCATTAAAGCCGGCTGGGAATATTTCTTCTCCCCCCCCCCCCCTGGATAGGATGCTAGTCCATCGCAGGGTACCCCCCCCCCCCCCAGCATTATTTTGTCGGTATCCATTTATACACCTGGGTTGATAGAGGCACAGTGATTATAAAGTGTCTTTCCCAAGAATGCAACACAGTGACCCCAATGCAGCTAGGGCTCGAACCCAAACCATTTGATCGGCAGTCTGACACACTTACCCAACCCTCCAAGTTTATTTTTTCCTAAGTGGCCTTTTCCCTCTTTCTTTTTTCCTTAAATTTTTTTTATTATACCTTTTATTTTTTTTTTTTTTTTCCCGTGGCGCTTTTTTTTTTCCTCAAAATTTTCCCCCAGGGCAAAAAAAATGTAACTAACCATTAGGCCACCACCGCCTCCCATTTTCTTGTAGATGGCCAAATACAAATTGGAGCTGCTAAGATTTCGAATATGACATCACGCTTCAATATAAATTCAGTTGTCAGGAATAATGTATAATTTTTCTTTTTTTTTTTTTCTCTTGTAGCTTTAGATATGCAACAATGTGGGATTTCAACTGTAGGAGCAATGGCCTTCCAGCCTGTCTTAAAGTTTAACACCACTATCTATGTATTGGACCTCAGATTAAACCCTTTGATTGGTGAGTGTAACAGAGGGATTTACAATAATTTAAATGAAGTAGGTTTTATTTGAGCATCATAAAAGTAACATCAAATCAATTACAATGGGAAATAGCAAGAATGTATTCCAAACAACACAGAAAAACAATGAGAAACATTGTCCGATAACAGTCATCGGACATTGGCCGACCAAAATTCCAAGTGTGGTCCGACATGACATAGTGGACAATTTTTTGACCGTAAATCATTTTACAGCAACAACGAATAAAAATAAGTAACAGAAGTGCAAAGAGATTGCTAGGAAAATGATAGCTCAGTAATTTTAAGGAAATAAAACTCAACCTTTTGTTTTTGCTAATGTCCAACCACAATTTTGTTTTGTCTTACCATCTTAGTAGGACCTATGTCCTTTCAAGTGAAAAGAATTATTTGCAGCCCTGTTAAAATCAGTAGTGTATTAAAATGATAAGTAGATTTGTTCATTCCTTGAAGTGCTTGAAACATTGTCACAATTTTACCCTTCCCTTTTTCTAACCCATATTATTTTGTATAGAACGAGAAGTGTTTGGATCATTAATGGAACAGCTGATGATTAACACTGGAGAAAGTGAATTGGAAGTAAGTCAAAATCACTCCTGTTGTTGTTGTTGTGTTGTTGTTTTAAGTTGCTGTCGCCCATAGTAACTGTTACATAGTACAATATACATGTCTACACCTTCTGCAGGTCTTTAATTTTAACAAGAAGCTTAAAAAGGGTGTGGCCTGGCTGGCCGTTCAGATGCCAGGGTTTCAATCAACCATCAAACCGTAAACAGCTGACAATCAATCTGTTTAATTTCTAGGACAGTTAGCGATAAAATGTTTATCATGTTTTCAAAGAATGTTCTGTTACAGTATTAGCAAGTTACATCTATTTTTCAATGTTATTTTGGTTTACGAGATTTAAATTTCAAATATTTGCATTTCATAGTGAAGGGGGGGGGGGGGGGCTTTTCTTTCATGTTGGAGTTCAGTTGATTTTATGTCACCGGTTACTTTGGCCACAGCAATCAGCTTGTAAGAAACAAACTAGGCTTGTCACAGCCGCCTACGTCAAAACATTTTGAAATCCCTGGTTTACCCCATTTTCCAAATGGTGGATTTTACTGCATAGTGCTCACTGCCCACCTGCACCTAACCGTTCTGATTGGTTGCTACATGCACACAAAATAACATGTTGCCAAGCAACAACCAATCAGAGACACTACATGGATCTCTGAAGAGTTACGTCATCAGTATGGAATTTTGTAAGCGTAAAGCCGAACTTCAGACGTTTCTGATGGGAAATTTAAACTCGTAAAGACTTAAGCCCTGGCCAAATGGTAGCGCAAGTGGACGCAAGTAATCGCAAGTTGAACTTGCATACAGACTTGCGTAGGCTGGCCAAACGGACACACTAGCTCACTCGCTAGTGCACCCAAGTTTAAAAAAATCTCGATTTGGTAAGTGCAGAATGCAATATGGAACAATTGAAAGTATGATGTTTTATATATGTTCGTGTTTATTTGCTTTATTTTACTTTCGGAAAAACTGTTCACAGGCTACTTGTATTCTTTCCCAGGTGTTCCTTACGCTAATCTTTGCAAACGTATCACGACACTTTTGTTCGTTTGTAACAAAATACTTTTGTCTTCCTTGAAAATGCGATAACATGAAACTTTTGTTTTTTGTTTGTTTTACGGCGGCATCGATGACATTTGTTTAATTTAATTAAGTTACGGTTTAGACTGCACGAAAGACGATTCTCAAAAACTAAAGAAACAAATCTAATCAAAAAACATATTTTTCGACAGGTTTTTTAAAACGCAGTACAGCTAGGATATTTGTTTCCTGGTTATCAGGTGTTCACGCCGAAAATCCCGGTGCAAGTTTTTGCATACCTAATTACGAAAGCGATGTGAAAGTCTCAAAATCTAATTTAATTAATTTGCGGTTTTTACTTGGCGCCAAGAAGTCTGCAGGAAGCCTACCGCAAACACGCAATACAAGCGATGTTCATGATAGTTCCAGAAAACAACGTAGACTAATCTGCGCATGCGTTTGGTGTAAATTACGTTGAGTAGTACCACAAGGAGAGCAAAGGGTTTTCTGAAACAAATATATACGTTTGAGATCTTCATATGAAAGTAACGTAGATGTGCTCCAGGTTTTACCTAGGGGTACGGTCAGGTGCTCCCCACCCCCACCCCCTTCACAAGAAATAATTAATTAATTGATATTAATTAATTAATTGACTATTAAAGTTTACACCATAGCGCTTTAGGGGTTTAGCGGACGACAGCCCCAACAAACCATCACAATAGTGCATTCTGCACTAAAAAGCAATTTCAACGGTACTGTGCGCGCTGCAATTCAGTACTTGAAAAAAAAAGAAAACAGCAAGATATGCGTTGACTTTCGTTGGGTGGCCAAACGGTGAAAAACTTGCGTTGACTTGCGTGCAAATTTGATCTCGACCATAGTGAACGCAAGTACACGCAAGTCCTGGCCAAACGGAGACGCAAGTGGACGTCCGTTGAAAACTTGCGTCTCCGTTTGGCCAGGCCTTCAGTGAAAAGTCTGTTTTGCTCAGGCTTGCTATTCAAATGTAAAATCTTTTAATTTATAATTGTTATTGTATGTTATGTTGTAGTATCCTTGGTTAGTAATTCGAGAGCCCAAACCAGGACGAATAAGACCTCAAAAACGAAAAAGCACATCTACAAACCAAGGACAGCGCGGAGGAAGGTGAGGTTCTGTAAATTTAGGACAGGAATTACCATCATCGTCCGTCAGGCCTTAAAACAGGAAAACGCATCTTGAAAAATTTAGCCTAAATTCTCCTCGATCTTATACGCAGCCATATCTTTGCTCCTTTTTTTAAATTTGTCATTACATTTTGGCGTTTTTCTGTCTTATTTTTCGGTTTCCATCAATTCTCAGCAGGAAATTTTATATGTCGCAGAAAAGTTTTTTTTTAATAATATTTCTTTCTATTGTGAGGTTCCAAAAAAATGACAATAAAGTGACCATATGTGTTATTTGTTGCCTGTGAACTTAGAATGGTTTTGACTATTCATATCAAACGGTACGCGAACTTCCCTGGAGTAAACAGAAGTTTCTAATGATTGAACTGGAAACTATGCCCATCACCGGCTGAAGGGATGGACATACGGGGGGTGGGGTGGGGGCTATTTTCGGATGGAAATTTGCGTTTCTTGATACTTACTAATAGATTGAATTTTTTTAGTGCATACAAGAATAAGACAAGGTAACTCTAAACATAACGATATAAAAACTCAAACAATTTTTTTTTGGCTTGTAAAGAGGTGGCGTTTCCAAGAATGCTTCTGTTCTAACAAAGAAGTCTTCTGGTGGATTTATTCCTTGGAGGACAGCCGCCAGAGTGGGAAAGAACAGGTAAGTTCATAGTCTAACCACTGTGGTGAGTGATCGTGAAAGTTCTACGGTCCCAGCTTGTAGTGAAAAGCTCGTAAGAAATTCTGAATACAGTAAATGTAGGCTTAAGCCCTGGCCAAACGCAAGTGGACCCAAGTTTTCAACTTGCGTCCACTTGCGTTTCCGTTTGGCCAGGACTTGCGTTGACTTGCGTTCACTCTGGTCAAGATCAAATTTGCACGCAAATCAACGCGAGATTTTCACCGTTTGGTCACCCAACGCAAGTCAACGCAAGTCTTTCTTTTTACATCCACTTTAAGTACTAAATTGCAGCGCGCGCAATTGCATTGTAATGGCTTTTTAGACAACTTGCGTGCACTTGCGAGAAAACTTGTGAGTCCGTTGGCTAGCCAACGCAAGTCTGTACGAAAGTTCAACAAGCGATTACTTGCGTCAACGTGCATTATCGTTTGGCCAGGGCTAAAAAGTGGACAGGCATAGCTCGCTGCAGCAAAAAAAATGTCGGCGAGACGTGGGGCGAAGGGGCCTTTTTTCAGGGACATGTTGCAGTGACATGTTACAGGGACAAATCACAACATGTACTCACACAGGAAAATGTAAGAGGGACGTGTTGCAGTAAAACGTCCCATTGTGCCACAATGCGACAGCGCCCGCATGTTAAGGAAGGGACTAAGGAAAAACAAGGAACTAAGGAAAAACAAGGACTGCTCATAATCTGCAAATAGCTTCTGGTAAATACACGGTTGTAAACCGCGTATGTTGACTTATTTTCTTATATCTTTCTCTTTTTTTTTCAGACATAAACTCGGAAGGCAAGGTGCACAGGACGGTTTGTCAGTCAAAAAGAAGAAGGTTAGTGTTCCTGTGACACACGGTCCAAAACTTGTTAGGAAACAAATGTTACAACTGTTGTGTGACAATAGTTGAAAGGAAAAGACTATGCATTCACTACTTAATAATTGGACTTCGAGCTCGAGTTTCTATAGGATAGGAGAACAGTCTCCGAGGCGCAGCCGAGTTGACTATCGCTCATAGAGTACGACTAAAGTCCCTGAAAAGGTCAAGTTAAGGTGCTGATACAGAAATAGACGTGTTGTTAAGACATGTTGCAGCGACATGTAGCGGGCACAAAATCACAACGTATACTGTACTCACACAAGATGTACCAGGAACTTGTTGCAGTGACACTAGTTGCCCTAGCTTTCAAAGGTTCAAACTTGCATGTGGTAGTCTAATTGTTTCAGTAGACACTATAAAGGAGATAAGTCCAAACACTACAATTTTAGGAGTTTTTTTTAAGCCAAAGCTCAAGAAAAACTTTAAAAGACAGAAGTGGTAGGCCTAATTGAGAACATACTCCCTTGTTGAATAGACGGAACTAGACTACATTTGTAAGGTTCGATGTAGCAATGACACGCAAAGTTAAGGCAAGGCTCGGTTGTTTTTCAATTTGTCTGACTCAATGTTTTGATTATACCTTGTAATAACTTCAGGTAAAGAGTAAACCTCGTGCTACAAGTTCACCGTTAGTAAGTGAAGAAGATGAACGAACTTCGAACCGTACAAGTACTACAGGTGAAACAGCAATCTTTTCTTTGAGTGTAATAAAAGATGATTTGCTGAGTTGCTGAAGTGGTAAGAGCCATACCACTGAAATTTAGCCATTAATGTTCTGTGTGTTTCTTTGTATTTCAGAGTCTTCCGTTGACAATCGTGAAAAGTTGAAAGACATGGCGGTAAGTTTTCTTGCGATGCGTGTCGTGTCAAATTTAGCCCGTTCTTCAAAACTGTACTCTTTGATGTATTATTCGTTCGTTCGCTCGTCCGTCCGTCCGTCCGTCCCGTCAGTCGGTCGGTCGGTTTCTCACTTTCTCGCTCGTTCGTTCGTTCGGTCGCTCGCTCGCTTGCACGTTCATTCTTATTTTTGCGGGCGTTATTAACTGCGGGTGAAGCAACAACGAGAACTCAATCCAAAAGGCCGTTTCAAACTGAATCCTAGCACGAACCTTTTCAAATGAAGATGAGTTTTGGAACAGACAAAAATCTACTCAAAAATGTCCTATTGACGCGTCTAGCTCTATGGCCCAATCACAGCCAATGCAAATAACTCTATGAACCAATCACAACTCGCAGCTCAAACATGCAACGTGTATCAAGCACGGAAAATAGCAACCGGGCCAAGCGGAAAACATGCAATGTGTGTCAAGCGCGGGAAAACGTGTATACGCCAAGTCATGTGGTTTTGATTGGTTGAAAAAGCAGCAGTTTTGCTCTTATTGGCTAGTAGAGCACGTCTCGTGAAATTTTGAACTACAGTTAAGTAGTTACAGATCTAAGCAAACTCAAAACTAAATCAGTCACTCGAAAATCGCTCTAGTTATGGCGGACATTTTCTAACTTTTTTCATTCTGACATTGTTACGTTTCAGGTAGAGATGGAGCTTCTTAAACGTCGTCTTGAAGAGGAGAGTCGAGCACGGGCTACTGCTGATTCAAGAATACTCGAAGTAGGTGATGCTACTAAGTTTGTCGGGGGGGGTGGGGTAGCACTGTTACTTCGAAAAAATCAGCGGGGACCTCCTAAGTTTTTCAAAACTTGAGTTCCCGAAGATTCCTTAAGATTAGAACGTAATAATTATTCTATTACTATTACTAATATTACGTGATTTTATGTTTCTATAGATGTACGTAATAGAGTTATGTAGTTGTTTAATAAAAACAAAACCCGTTGTCGTTTTATTCCTTTTATTACATTTTAGTTGCAAGTCGAAAATAGAAGGCTACAGCAGGAAATACGGCTTTTGAAGACTAAACAAACAGTAAGTTTGTCTTGTCGTTATTAATTGTGAATTTCTAACGGTGTATTTGTAAGGGAAAAATTCCGCGTTTTCCTAAATAAAGATAAGTAATATATACCGTAAAACCTCGGTTATAAGCCCCCCCCCCCCCCCCCCCCTGCCCATCTACCTGGAAACAAAAAATCCGATTATAAAACAACCAACCCCCCCCCCCCCCCCCCCTTCCCACCCTCTGCTGGATGGTAGTACTGAACAGGGCCAAATGTTACTTTACTATGCGTTTTTAACTTAAAAACGTATTTCGATCAACACTCCCGTGGCTCGTTTCGAAACATTTTTTTTATTCCGCTTGTAAGCCCTCCCGGATATAAGCCCCTCCGCTTATAAGCCCACACAAAACCCCTTACGAAGTTGTATAAGTCCAGGGCTTATAACCGGAATTTTACGGTATGCTAATTAAGACCGGGTATCCAAACCTCCGTCATGGTTATGATTTTGTTTGTTTTAACTTGATGAATTATTTATGATTGCAATAAGGGCTAATAAACCTCGTGAGCTATAACTTTGTTGTTTGTTTGCTTAGCACTTAGTACTCGTTTTTGTTTTTGTTTTTGTCTATGCCTGTAACTTTATTTATTTTTTTTTATTTATTTATTTTTATTTATTTATTTATTTATTCATTTTTTATGCAGCTACCACAACCAGCAGTTCGCCCCAATCCGTTTAACGGCATGTTACTGAATGCCGCGTTTGATCAACAAAAGAATGGAGGTATGTCTTACAGCATTAAAGTTTCCTTTGTCTCAGACTGTGTCTTGTTTTCTTGGTAGAAGAAAGATTTGCCGTTAGGGAAGGGTATTAGATAAGTGGAGGAAAAGATGAAGAGATTAGAGCTCCGTCCTCAGTATGGAATGTTTCGGGTTAAATCTTAGAAGTCTCACGAAGAAACTGTGTCACGGATTTTAGTCAAATTTAGACATAAGAAAATGGCCATCAAACTGAGCACAATATAAAAATAACCTCTTAAAACAGTGAAGGAACATTTCAATAACACAGCAAATACAAAAGAAGGTACGGAAAGCCAAAAATTGAACTGAGAAGACTGAAACAGATGGCGAAATGGGTTTTTGAAAAAAAAAAAACTGTTAGGCTAAATGGTTTTCAAAGTTAATGTCATTGTTTCAATACATCCTGTTATACAGGTATCTCCCTGTTTCAATACATCCTGTTATACAGGTATCTCCCTGTTTCAATACATCCTGTTATACAGGTATCTCCCTGGTCACGGCCCTGTTTAGATCAGTCCCTGATTGTTCAAAGGATGGATAGCGCAATTCACTAAAAAAATTTCTCTCAGTAGATAGCATAGTCTGTTTTTGAACACTTATCCCACTGGATCAATATTTTTGTTCTGTTTCATCGTCAATAAAATTACTCGTCAGCTCGTAGTCGCAATGTACACATCGCGGACCATCCCACTGGATTGCGTTATCCACTATTTGGAAAACCGGTCCCAGAAGTGTTAGAAACACGATGCTCAAAGCTGTTTTGATTTTTTTTTTGTAGGAGCGAAAACGATTCTTGAAGATGATCGTGTACTAGAAAGCATAGAGGCGTCTTTCAGGCAGTTTCATGGTTTCTTAGATCTGTTGAAAGGATCCAAGTAAGTAAAGAATGTTAACCTTTTTTATCATGATTTGATTCAGACTGTAACGCAATGAAACGAAACGTTTGGTCGCAACCTAACAAATCACGGCTGTTAGCGAATCCTAGACCAGAAGACTAGGATCTTGTAGCGTTTTGAAAAAGCTCCACTGCCTATACCCCCCCCCCCCCCCACCCAAATCTTGGTAATATTCATACCTGTTCACTAACGAAACTCAGAGACTCAACGGATGGTGCACAATGCAACGCCGCCAATCAATAGCCGATTCCCTCATAGCGCGCCTGCAGGGAATCACGGTAGTTTTATTCATCAAACCATGCGCGAGATTCCGCAGCGTGTATCGTTGCTGAGTCTCGCGCATGGTTTGATGAATACAACTACCGTGATTCCCTGCAGGCGCGCGCTATAGAGGGAATCGGCTATTGACAGTACAGTGGTTTTCACATTCACATCCCCGTATCATCAGAGCATTTTACGCATAAAACAGAAAATTAGCGATGAAGCAGCTTCTTACCATCCTCACAAACGAAAAATCTGAAGAGACTGATTATGTTAGAGCAGTGTTTCTCCTAAATATCGACATAAACACGTCACCTGGTTTGCGAGCGATTTTTTAAAAAACCTCCAGGCGTTCGACACGTCTTTTGGAACTTGCGTCTACTTGCTTCTCCAGGACTTGCGTGCACTTGCGTTCACTTTGGTCGAGACTGATCAAATTTGCACGCAAGTCAATGCAAGTTTTGCTGTTTACTTCAAGTACTGAATTGCAGCGCGCGCAGTAGCATTGAAATTGCTTTTTTGATAACTTGCATGCACTTGCGAGTCCGTTTGGCCAGCAAACGCAAGTCTGTACGCAAATTCAACTTGCGATTACTTGCGTCCACTTGCGTTACCGTTTGGCCAGGGCTTTACATAAATTTCAAGTTTGCATAATGACTGGCGTTTCTGTCTTTCAAGGTTCAGCGATCTCGCGCATGTTCTTGGCGAGAACAGCCGCTTATCTGAGCCGGATAAGGGTCTTTCTCCCATCACAGAAGAGTCATCTGGAACAGCGAGATGACGATTGGTTGGTTACTGACAGTGAAGACCAAGGAAGCCAATTAAATGCATCAACAAGTGTTCTTTTAATTTATCTGACATCTGACAATTTATGCAAGATTTAGACTGTTTACAGTCCCCTATTTTTCCGTGAAGTCGTGGAGATCGATCGTTGAGTCCGACGGGCCGCCATCTTGGTTCATGAACGGGAGCGAAATCTGGGGAGAGTGCCAAATCTGCTCCCCCACACCCCGCTATAAACACACCACTTCCCCTACCCACGGGGTTTTTGCACTCTCCCTAATTTTTGCTCGCGTACATGAACCAAGATGGCGGCCGTCGGACTCAACGATCGATCTCTACGACTTCACGGAAAAATGGGCGACTGTAAACAGTCTATGCAAGATTAGGCTAACTTCTCGTTTTCTTAAGCCTACCTTCAATTCAGTTTCGATTTATCTCACAAACATGTATTTACGTAATTATTTTTTGTAATCTTAATCATGTACAAGATACACATCTTTTCAGAACGATTTGAGCGATGTTCGACCAACACTACTATAAATAAGTCAATGTATAATATTTTTTGGTAATTTTAAAGTTAATTTACATTTTATTTTTGTATCTAAAAGTTAGTAGCATTAAAGTTATGTGCTTAAGATGGCTAAAAAAAGGATATTTTTCTTTGCTTTAAAGCACAATGTGTTGTTGCCAATCAAAGAACCAACAATAGTGCGTATAACTTTTTGACATCTTTATGTTGGCCTTCCAAACTTCTAAGCCAATCAAACAACAGAGTCCTGCACGAGCACGTTTTTGGCACGTGACTAAGTTGATTTCTCTGCCTCTCAGGCTAACTTGGCTCTGATTGGTCGAGAGACGCATATAGTGTAGCTAAGGTAAAAGGATAAATTTTGTTTTTTGTTTGTTTTTTTTTTTTAGCGAGTAGAGTATAGCGCGATACTCAATTCGTCGCATGATGTAGAAGAAACCAGAGTTAATAAGCGCCGACAGTACTCATTGTGTGCCACTAGCTAGGCTTCGAAAAATCTTTACCTACAGAATACTCTAATGACTGATGTAGAACGTATAATGATATATGTACATCCGTTCCCTCCATTCGTATACCTTTTGGGAGCAGCCAAAAGAAAAAGCTCGGTTGCACAGCCATAACGGTGTTCGCTCGTTATTCACGTGACGGCGTCTTGTTTACTGCCAAGAAGCCAAGAAGGGACATGTGAAAGATTTTCGTAACTTTTTATGCCAACTTTATTTACAAAAGTAGATATATTTACCCTTAAATTTTAATCGCAACTTTCTTTAGAGTTTAAATTTCTTCCGACAAGGTCTCTGTTCGGTGATTTTGTCTCATAATTCCCACCATTTCCATAGCGTTCGCGTGAGTACCGTAATTCGCATTTGATTTTCGTATCGGCCTTCTCCGATACTGCGACGATGTTTTTCGTCTGATGCTTGACCCACACCTCACGGACGACCTTCCATGTACACTTCCGTTCGCTTCAGATCCGGAACCACTGCGTCTGCGCGGTAGGCGCTTGTACATCAAATTGGCGGGAACATGTGACAGCGCGGGCATCTTTGTGGAGCGCCGCGGCTGCTGTATGCGCGTGCGCGCTTGCATGTAAAAATAACTGAAGTTGCTGCCAATCACCGAGACCGGAAGTGCGATGATTATAACACCGCAGATGGCGCACATGGCTCCGATGATTTTCCCGACTTTGGTCACCGGGACCACGTCCCCGTACCCCAGAGTCGTAACTGTCACTATAGCCCACCAAAAGGATTCTGGGATGCTTGGGAACATTTCTTTGTTCGCTTCGTTCTCCGCGAAGTAAATCATACTCGAGAATAAAATTATTGGAACAATCAGGCTGAGAAAGACCAGAAACAGCTCGTTCTTGCTTGATATTAGAGTGTGGAATAAGATTTGGAAAGAAAATGACAGGCTGAAAATGCGGAAAATTCTGAACGTTCTCATCACGACAAGCCAAGATGTTCGCGTCCCGACGTGATAAAGCGAAAGGTAAAATGGAAGTACGGCAAGCAAGTCGATCCAGTTCATAGGATTCTTAGCAAAGCTTTTGAAATCTGGGCAGAAGATCAGGCGTAGAAGGAACTCCACTGTAAACCATATGGATGTCACGGCGTCCAGTGTTCGGAGTATGCGCATTGGTGTAGTGTTTTCTTTGATGGATGTCACGGTGCCGAGGCAGAATTGCGTGACTGAGACGACAATGAATAGACTTGTCAAGCCAATGAAAACCTGTAAAATAATCAATATTTGGTTAGCCTAAGGGGTGGACCATTTGATTTTTGATGGGGGGGTTGCAGGATTTTTAGGCTGCTAGATATTTTTTTTTTATTCTTCCAGCCCTGCAGGATTTTTTTTTTTAATCTTCAGGTTCTTGCACGATATTTTTTTTAATGGAAATTTGGAACACAAATTTTGAAGTTAACTTGACCATCACCAGCCACTCATAATTGACATAATTCACCCTATTAAAAACCACTTAACAGGCAATGCCTTTTAAAGTTTACATCTTTTTTCAAAGCAGTAAAAAGTTTCATCTTTATTCAATGTACAAAGAAATGCATCTCCACTAGCCTGGGGCTAGTGGATTTTACTGTCAGGCTAGTGGATGTTATGCATCACTTACCCACTGGGCAAGCGAACGTTTTTTCCTGCTAATTACGTAACGCTACTCAGAAAAGCCTCCAGACTTGCATGTAATGGTTCCAACTCCTTGGGCATCCAGGATTCTAACAAGGGGGTTCAAAAAATGGGCCACCGAAGGCGGACCCTTCTAGGGGGGTACGGGGGCATGCTCCCCGGGAAATTTTGAAATTGAAGTCCTCGGAAATGCGGTTTCCAGCTTTTTGAGGGATGATTGTGGACGGTTTAAATTTTATTAAACAAGGACTACGTTTAAGACTTTACAGTACAAGATCAACTGACTCTTAGAAAATGAAACTGAAATCACTGTAATATATTTGTCTTCGCCATCTCTCAAAAATTGGATCAACGAGTAACATTATGAGGTTGTTCGGCAAATTTCTGAACTATAGCATCGTAATCGACAGGCTTTTCGTAATGGCTACTCATTAAAGCCAGGCCCGAGAGTCTCGGTTGTCATCGTCGTTCGAAGGTGGCCCTTGACTAGTTTTAGAGTGCTGTTTGAGCACTCGTTGTCTGCTAATGCCACTGCAATTGTACATGCAATTCGCAACAACAGGTGGATGTTCGGAAAGATGTTTTGAATCTGAATGCATGAACATCTTTGAATCATAATGCCCTTCTGGATCATAGGTTCACTTTAATAGGAAATCTAATTGGTAAATCACGCGTCACGCGCTTGCAAAATACCAAATCACGCATTAAAATATGCGATGCCCAGTGTGACTCACAGCTACTTCAGGGGCCGTCATGCGTCACGCAAAAATCCTTTGCCACGCCCTGATTACGGCTGCTCGACATTTTTTTCCTTCTTAACAATTCTGCATGATATTTTTTTAAAACCAGAAGCACATGCTCGATATTTTTTGGGGATTTGCACAACCCCCCCATCAAAAATCTAATGGTCCACCCCTAACATAGTTGAACTGTGTACAGTCCCCTTTTTTTGACCGTGTGCTCGACGGGATCGTATGCATATATGCTTCAAATCTGGGGAGAGTAATAAGCCTATACTGTGCGAGCAACTGTGTTTTTTCTTCTGCAGATATTTGTCTGTTTGTTATTAATTAACGTCATTGACATATTTTTCAGATTAAGCACCAGTCTTTTATTTCACATTTAACTCCTATTGTAATCTTGTTAACGGTCACTTCTGAAGATGTATGTTGTAGCATACGAAACGTTAAGTTCTTAAATCAAGGTTTTTCCTACATGCGTTGTCTTGTCATGTTTGTCACTGCAGTGTGTTTTATTTTATTATTAAAACCATTTACTTTCCAAAGTGAAACCCATAAAACATAGTTAAGACTTAATGGTTAATTTGAAATAACGTTTACTGCTCTCGACCAATTGGAATCAAGTATTTTTGTGCTCATGATTTCATAACTGAGCAACCTTGTTCCCAGATCTCTTTTACTACCTATGATGCGGCGATTTTCTACTGCTGGTTAGAGACTGGAAAAGAGTCTACTGGGAATTTTTTGGGTTTCTTTGTAAACATTAATTCTGTACCGTCGAAGCTCTCGTAAGCGGACACCCTCGGGACGCGAAAAAAGTGTGACTGTCCGCGACTGGAGCTGGCCGCTTACGAGAATGGTTCTCGTAAGCGGCCACTAGAGGTGTAGGGGATAGATCGCCGCTTATGGGAGCTTGCCCAGCTAACAATAACCGGACGGACGTGGATAACGACAAAACAAACACTGAAATATGGTACTGTAATCGGTACTGTATAATCATTGTGACGATTGGCGATGTGAAGTTGATTGATAAAAACAAACAGTGGTTGTAAAATAGGATTTTCTTTGGAGTGTCCGCTTACGGGAGCTTAAAAACAAAGAAAACGTCTAAGTCGTAATCTCTGAAGGTGTCCGCGGCCGCTTACGGGAATGTCCGCTTACGAGAATGTAAAGATACAGAGTTTGTTTCGTTTTTTAGTCCTATATTATTTTTTTTTTTTTTATATACTCATTTTTTTTTTTTTTTTTTTTTTTGGGGGGGCTTTTAAAAAAAAAAAATAAAAATAATAAAATTTTAAAAAAAAAGGGGAAAAGAAAATGGGAGATAAAACGGGGTTTCAAACAAGGCGACCGTAAGTAGAGCTGTCCGCTTACGAGAGTGTCCGTTAAGAGAGCTTCGACTGTAGTAGTAAAAATCCGTCTACTATCTTGGGAATGTTTTCTAAATCAGACAGGTGATGGGAAGATAAGAAATCATGTACTCGGGGTCACGATTTAATTTGATTTAGCAACACGTTCATCGTAGCGAAATTGTTCTGACTTTTATTTAACCAAGCATATTTATGTATTCTTTCGATAGAGGAGAAAGTTTTGTTTAACTAATTAAAACAAAAAATAGAGTCGACACTCTACGTGAGTTCCCCCAAAAAGGATGATATTTGTGTCAATGCCTTAATCTCTGCAAACATAAAAAAAATATAAGCCAAAATGTCATTTATTTAATCACAGATTTAATTCTGGCGTTTGTTCCAATAAAGAGCTATCACTCATGTACGGAAAGAATTGACAGACATTGAGAGAAAATTTAATTGGAAGTTGAGATGAGCAGATGTTTACAGAGCTTTATGAAAAAGCTCTTTTTTCGAAAAGAGCACCTGCCTTTACAACATTTCTCTTAATCTGTTGGTTGTAGTCTTCAATGGGCTTTCAGGTGCATACAGTTTAGAAAAGCTGGCAATCGGAAAACCATTAGATGAAATAGGATTGGTTATAATTAGTTTGAACCTCTTGGAGGGAGGTTTTTTACTACACCATTATGCTTTTAAAAAGGACTTATAAAAACGGAGTCGAATATAGATTTTTGTAAAATGAAAAAAAGTCCCCTGGTGCGAGATGCAAAATTATCAACGACCGTCGCTTTTCAAAGGCTTGTATTTACTTGTAGCTTTGTTTAAATCTTTTTTCGCAATCAATGGTAGTTTCTTATATAGAGGTCTGTAAACTTTAAGTACAACAACGATATAGTTTGGCCGTTTGGCTAGGAAGGGCAACGATTAATTACTAAAAAATCTAAGCAAACTAAAAAATACTTAAAGACGAGGAAATAATACTTGCAACAAACAAATTTTGTCTTGCATTAGTTAAGTTGACTTTTAAAAGAGATTTAAATTTGAACTTTATTTTTGTAAAACCGATTTTAGTTGCGTCTAAATTTATTATGCAAATTTAAAATTAAGGCAGCTTTACTGAAGTTTAACGTATACTACGTCAAGTAATTTTTTATGACGAATTCACTTGGACATATCTTAAATTCTGCAGAAAATAGATCGTATAACAATCGGTTTTTTTTTTCTGAAACAATTTTCGCATAAAAACAAAATTTTAAACTTTGCTTACCTTCGCTGCAAGAGAGGAACGCGGGTCATCTAAGAGAGCCCAGACTTTCGGCTGAAATCGTTTCCATCTTTCCTTAAAATCTCTTTTTATGACTGTCTCCGATCCAAACAGACTAACAAGGGTACGTTTTCTCCCCCTTTTACGTTGTCGCAATCTCCAGACGCCTTCCTTGCGTTATCAAGATGGAAGGTTTTAAGAGTTTCTTCTGTGTTAATTTGTCTCTTGTACAAAACCCAACAACAAGGTTCAATATCTCGGTCGTTTATTCCCCAATACGAAAGCTCTTCTTGAAACAGCGCCGAGCAGACATCTACAGGGCAATGAAGTTTTCCGATGCGGTAATAATTCAACACTTCGGCAAACATACGTGGATGTCGGTCGAAGAAATATTCTCCCAAAACCGGGTCATAATCTGGACTGTTGGGGTGATTCTCTGCAATCCACGAGAGTCTTGTATCAGGGATATTTTTCAAAGTTGTCAAAAAAGTGTTATGGCGGTAGCCACCAACATTTATAGTAATTCTGTCGTTTCTTAAAACGTCGAATAAGTTGTCGCCAGTTGTGGAAATTTTGCCAGCCATTTTGCTTCGAAGAATCGCACTGTGGTGCGTAATATTGATACGAGATCAGACAATAGTCGAAGCAAGTATAAAAGATCTCCATATAATTCGACGCAGTTCCTTGTTAGTGGAGCAAAGGTGGCCGGGTTTTAATTAAATCATACAGTCAAAGGATTGTTTAAGTATGAACAGTTGGGTGACACATTTATTACGCCGGGAAACTCTTTTCAAAAGCGTTTGTTTATAGTCTACTCGATGTAAGCCGGAATCAGAATAAGCTTGCAACAAACGTTGTTTTAAACAAAACTGCGAATCGCCTTTATTCTTTAATAATGTACGTGTGCCAAGCGGTTATAACTGTGCTTTTCAAATCATACGTTTATTTGCTTCCTTTTATGTTTCTCTTTTTACAAAAAAGTGCTTATTCGCTTCACTTCACCTGCAGTATGTTTTGTTTGTTTTTGTTTTGTTGACTCAGATCGAACTGTCCAAACTCGAACTCTTGATCAACACAAGGCAAACAACAGTTCAAAGGCAAAATGCCGCCAATTGACAGCGCAAACACGTGCCGATTAGATTAGAGACCTTCACAATAGTTTTATTTATAAACCTCTCAATTATTGTATATGTGTGCCCTTCGTAAGAAACATGATCCTATTTCGTGAGTTCTATTTTTGCCGAGAAAGGCCTGGGTCGGCGTAGGAGTACTGTCGCCCAGTCTCTCTCCTGGCAGTCTCCGGGAATGCATGGTCGAAAGTCGACCTCGGTCAAACGACAGAAATATGCAAAAAAATAAGAAAAGTACTGCAAAGATCAGGTTTTAAATTTTCACAGTTCAAAGTTCGATACATTACCGGTATCCTAAGAGTTTACTAAGGTTTTTGGAGCTTTACTAAAAAAGTTCTACGTGTTTGAAAATATCGATATGCGGACTTGTCGACGCCATTTGTCAAAGCACTTTGGTTCGGATGCGAAACATTTATAAAGTAAAAACACTCGTTTACCTGAGGAAATGGAATTATGCTTACACACAACAACTATTTTTATCTATCCTTGCTCATACTAACACAATATGAACAAAAAACGCCGAAATGGAAAGAAAAGCTGCTTGAGACGTTTGACCGCGGTAAAGGTCGAAAGTCGTAAATGAAGACAAAAATGACGCAGCAAGCATCTGCCGTTTTACACTCGAGGCTAGATTACACCAAGATCATGAGCCTCGAGAGCTAAAAGGAGAGTTTACGTAACACGGCATTTCTTCAACCATGATTTAAAAACTTAAACGAAGTCAAGAAAAATATTGCCCTAAGGCTGGTTCTCATATAATCGCATCGATCGTTTCTATCGCCTATGTCACTTTGAAAAGTTTTCTTGCCATCGGGGCGATCATATGATAACCAACCTCATGAACATTCACCGTACCGTACAGGTATATATTTACTGATAAAATGAACAATTCTTTTAAAAGTAACAGAACTTTCAACAATTTGTTACTGTTACAGTTTCTGTTATTGTTAGTTATTTTTATATTTATTTAAGTTTTGTTTTGAACATTATTGATTGTGTCTCAAAAAAATTAAATAAGCGCCCTGTCCCGAATAAGCGCCCTGTCTCGAATAAGCGCCCCGGACGCTAAATCGAATCATTACGGTAGCTAAATGTGAGGTGTGAGTTTCACCCCTCGTAGTTGACATTTTTTTTTCCAAAAGTCGCGTTGCCCGTTCATGAATAAAAAGATACATCGCGGAGCTGCGGGTTCAAAGTGTGGTAAATGTTTTCCCTGTTAGGCGAATAAATGGAAGAGCATTTTGGTTTTGAATCATGTCAGGTCCGCTACATTGTGTACTACTACCCAAATACAAAGGGCTGAAATCTAGTCGAACTGACTTGAAGGGATCCAGAATGGGTACATTTACCTACAAAGGAAACTGATGTTCGGTAAATGAGAAAATTGTGACTCTACACTACTACTCCCACAAAGGGCAACAACACAGAAACGTTGGGCTTATTTTATAAGATTTGGATTTAAGCATAAGTTTTGGAGTTTTGAATTGAAGTATTGTTTTAAATCACGGTAGGAAATAACGGCTTCGACTGTAAGCAGCTTCTTTTTAAGCTTCGATCCGGATTTAAAGGTGTGGATTTGAGCTCTCCGTTTCGCAGAGACTTCCAAGAGAAATTTGTAAGAGATATAAAAACCGGTTTGCGTTGTGTTTTCTGTGTTCTGCGCGTGCGCTAGCAAGGGTACAAAAGAAGACATTGCGAAGGGGAGGAGAGGGTTAGGGTATTACTTGAGAATCGTTCACATTAATTTGTATGATACATTATATAGAGCGGTTTTTTAATTGAGTGTCGTGAAACCAAAACCAAATTAATTACTCTAGCCAACGACAAAAGGCATGGAAAATCCAGTGAACCAATCAAAAGTTGAAGTAATTACATGTAGACTGCGCAAGCGCAGGAAAACGGCGCCAGCGAGAGACGATTGGTTTTAGTTTTACTTCTGATTGTCTAAGTAATTGGCGCGAGTTTTTTTTGAACCAATCACTAATCCTAGTAATGCAAAACCAAAGCAAATGCGAATTACTTTCAATACTCAAGTGAAAACGGCTGTATACGACATAAGAAAGCCGACACCAACTTTTTTTTAATTTCACTGGGCAATGCTCAGTGCATGGTAGATCATTTCCACTACAATAAACAAAACTGACCGTCTATGTTATACATTGCCTGTTTTCTTTATTATATCTACAGTTCACAGAGTTTATTCTGTATCTTATATTATTTTCACATTTCTGGCATTGTTTTCATCCTAGCTGCTACCAGGTTTCGTAAATTAATTCATCTGATAAAGCTTTCGTTGCTTGAGTTTACTTGGATCCTGTAAAGGAAATTTAACAAGAATAGAGACTGTTATACTCGATCATTAAAAAGTAAAACATTGTACAGGGGGGGGGGCGAGACCAGGAATTTTCGATATGGATGGTTTTCGCTGTCACGCTACTGTCACGCCGTGAAAAAATAAATCCAAAACTACTGAGTCAAAAAAAAAAAATTAACAATATTACAGGTTGTAGAAAACTACTACATAAACTACTTGTCCAAGTCTCAGGTCTGTACGTTATTCCGTACTCGAGCTATAGGTCAAAATGTTTCACGCAAATTTAGAGAACACAATATGGAAACGCCATGCTGGAGCCCAACTGCTTGGGCTCCAACATGGCGGCCGGAAATCAATGAAAACATCTGGCATTAAATTCTGCTACAAAAAGCGGTAAACATACACATAAACACTTCTCGCAAAACCTCAACTGTCCAGGTTGTTACAATTCGCAGGATGAGGCATTTTTAAAAGAAAACGTGACAGCCTTCTGGCGGCCATCTTTGATCTCGTGTGGCGTGAAACTCCGAAATTTAAAATGCTCTATCTGAAAGATGGCCAATGCTATCGAGTTAAAAACCTTCAACAAAATATATATTATGGACGTCTTACAGCCAGTAAAAGATAAAACATCAGCAGGGGTCTTGCGTTTCTGGGAATTTTGGAATTTTGATGACGTCACGTGAAAACCAAGAATTGGGTGATGAAGCTCTAGCTGAACTAAAGAGCTATGTCTTGTGTAATCTCAAAAATCGCTTTACTTGTAGCAACAACCGTTACACTGACGATGACGGATGTAACCGTCGATTGGAAACATGTTTGTTAAATAATGAAGATGAATTTTTCAACAATGACACGAGCATGGGACAAAGAAAAATTCTGAGTCCCCGACGGGAATCGAACCCATGGCCTCCCAGATACCGGTTGGGCGCTCTAACCAACTGAGCTACGAGAGACTCGTGGTGAGCTGAGCCATTTACTGGGTTGATATGTGACACGCGTCCTGCATACTGCTAGGATCAGCATGGGTTCGATTCCCGTCGGGGACTCAGAATTTTTCTTTGTCCCATGCTCGTGTCATTGTTGAAAAATTCATCTTCATTATTTATCACCGAGCTTAAAATTTACCATCTTTATTATTTACAACACACTTGATGATTTCTACATTGCTGATCCTAGCAGTATGCAGGACGCGTGTCACATATCAACCTAGTAAATGGCCCAGCTCACCACGAGTCTCTCGTAGCTCAGTTGGTTAGAGCGCCCAACCGGTATCTGGGAGGCCATGGGTTCGATTCCCGTCGGGGACTCAGAATTTTTCTTTGTCCCATGCTCGTGTCATTGTTGAAAAATTCATCTTCATTATTTATCACCGAGCTTAAAATTTACCATCTTTATTATTGACATGTTTGTTAAATTAAAGAAAGTTGTCTTGTTATCAACAGTGTTGCTGTTGTTTCGACCATTGGGACAAAAAAGAGTGTTTTACTCTTTTACGCGCGTAGCATGTAGCAGATAAAGAAGTTAAAGCCATGTATTATACTGTCGTAAAAAACGCACGTCAATAATTTCGATCACTTAGGAAATGTAGAAACATTCGCCAGAGGCTCGCGCATTCTAAATTTCTCTCGTCTTCTAAAATTTCCGTCGTGTTTTGTGTGTATTGCTGGGTTGCAGCTGACGTCACGGCGGCCATGCTGGAGGACAAGAAAAAAGCGTTCCCCTCCGTTGGGAACTAAACTCTTATCATGCAAATTCCGCGAAAACATGTTCTATTGTTTTGTCCACCAACATGGCCGCCTTGTCACGTGGTTGCAAGCCAAGAATAATACAAGGGTTGCGTTTCTTTACTCGTGAAATAAACCATGACCTGATTTTAACTGAAAATGGTAGCAGCCCATGGCAGAGAGCTGGGAAAGGGTGAGAGGGGGAGGGTGATAAAGGTAGAATTACCTTATTCTTACTTATGTTCGCGAGTACTAATTTTCGCGATTTCAAAATAATCGCGAAATTGAATACGCGCGAAAAAAACATTGCGCGAAATTTAAACACGCGAAAATTATTACCATATTAGAATTTATATCAAAACAGTAAAAATTTTAAATGTTTGGAACTGCAACTGTTTAAGGCCCGGTAATACGGGCAACATTTTTGTTCAACTTGTCTCGCAACATTGTTGCATTGCAAGTTGAACAAGTTGTTGCCCGTATTACTACGCGCGCTTAACTTGTTACGCAACAAATTTCGGTGTTGCAAGTTGCAGCAACATGTTACACAAAGTAGAACCGAGTTCTACTTTTTGCAACAATTTTTTTCAACTTGCAACACCGAAATTTGTTGCGAGACAAGTTGAGCGCGCGGTAGTAATACGGGCAACAACTTGTTCAACTTGCAATGCAACAATGTTGCGAGACAAGTTGAATAAAAATGTTGCTCGTATTACCGGACCTTTATTCTTGAAAAAAATATATCCACCTTGTTTTCGAATAGCACCATTCCTCTGATTACTCTTTTCTTCAGCTTGAAAATCGGTCAAAACCTCTTTATTACAGTCACCAAAGTTTCCGTTTGCAGACTCCTTGCAGTTACATTGAACCAGACCTATGTATATTTCCAGTAGTTCCTTAGTCTTTGAACGGCTAAGCCTAAATGTTTATTTGTTTTTGTTTTTTTTTTTTTGGAACAATAAAGCACTGACAAAATCGCGAAATTTAATACACTTTTGCTCTAATTTGTCTTGCAATCGCGAAAATTACTACTCGCGAAATTCGGCTCTCGAATTTTCGCGAAATTAAGTACGCGCGAAAATTAGTAAGAATAAGGTATTCCAACTATGCGGCACAGGTATACTAACCAGACGGAACACAGTCAGCCCATGGAACCACCCCGCCCGTTCCTGGCGGGTTCCACTGACCCAAGCTGTAGACGTAGGACTTAGCATGTGGATTATCCGCTGGAGCTACGTATCCGTCATCACATCCAACTTGACATATCTGTTCACCCCAAATATTAATGCAGTGTACATGTCCATGAGCTGGGTCCGTAATGATCACCTCTGCTGCTTGACCTGTGAAAACGGGACAACATTCTCGTCCCCATAGCCCTTTCTTTTTTTCTTAGCAGGCTAGGCCGTGGCACGGCCTAGCCTGGGGACATAGGATTTTTGAATTAATTCGAATTTTTTTTATTGGCTGTTTGAAACAAAGAATTCTTTAACGGAAGTCAAAAACGTAACGACTCTCTCATAGATTCCCTTGAAACATCGTGACCGCATACATAAAGACCGGAAGTCCTAGAATCTACCTAAGGGTTACTATTGTTAGCGGCTACTAATTTTAGCGAGTTGGGCAAAAATCGCTAAATTTAGTACTCGCTAAAATTTATCTCGGTCAAATTTTAAAACTCGTTAAATTTAAGAACCCACCTCCCACCCTAAAGAGAAACGCAATTAAGCATAGTCGACTTGAAATATTCTTTTTAAAAAAGATGCCGATTACTTTGTTCTTTCTGGCAATGCAAATGTTCGTTCAATTTCAAGTCAGTTTGTCCTTTACTGAACATTTATTTCCAACTTAGCTATATGTCCATTAAAAAGTGATTTACACGATATTACTAACTTTTTAAATTTTTCGGAAAATCGCTAAATTAAATAGTCGCTAAATCTTCTACTGAAAAAATCGCCAAAATTAGTAGCCGCTAAAATAGTAACCTTAAGGTAGGACTGGAAATTCTGTGTCTTCAGAGCCCTTTGTTTTCTCGTGCCAAGGCCCAGCCGGCTAAGAGAAACGAAAGGGCTATGGGGACAAGAATGACGGTACAATAATTTGCTCATTCTCGTCCCCAGATTCATTTGTCTCTTTTAGCCGGAGAAGCCTGTGCACGAGAAACAAGTGGCACTGGGGACACATTGTTCGGCTAGATTTTAACAAAGGAAACAGCCAATCAAATAGACCGTTTTAAAATCCCTTTGTTATACCAGAGTTTAGATCGGTTGATTTGATTGGCTAGATTTGAAACTCCCTTTCTTTTCCTCAAAGTGATTTCTAAAGAAATATAAAACGCTTTTCCCGTTTCTATCGAGATACAGAAACACTCGTGAAAGTTTGAGAGAATTCAAAAAAGCTATGGGAACTTGACGGTAAATTCTACTCGTGTTTCTAAAACTTGTGGAAACACGGAGAATGTTTTCTATTCCTTAATAACGCGAGCGAAAAGACCAAGGTCAGACTTAGCAAGTCTTACAAAGACCCAGACTACCCCATCTAATTATTCCTCCCCCCTCCTCCTCCTCCTCCTCCTCCTCCTCCTTTTTCCTCCTCCTCCTCCTCCTCTACCTCCTCCTCCTCCTCCTTAATTCTGTTGTTTTCCTCCTCCTCCTCCTCCTCCTCCTCCTCCATTTTTGCTCGACCGACCGACTGACCGACTTTCATGAGGGAGCGGACGATGGAAAACAAAACATTTTATTGAGATGGCCTTACAGTTAAGATACACACAATCCTGCAGAATAAAAGTGTACCTTCAAGCTGACACCAGACGCCAAGTCAAAAAAAAAAATTCAATGGATTTTTAGTCTATGTAAGCATTTTAAGCCACAGTCCTGTCGAACCTCCGAAATACGAACAGCAAAGGGACAGAGAAGAGTTTTTTGCTGGTCGCGTTATTCCAATAAACACACATGTCAGTTACATAAATACCTCCCCCGAGGAGGGACTCTCGTATGAAAGAAACAGGGATACTTGTTCTCTCGCTTATGGGAGCTAAATTACGGATTTTGGTCTAACTTAGGGTGTTCAGTACAAAACGCCAATATTTTTAGACGTCATGGCCCCTTTTACATTGCATGTTAAGAGAAATATAACGCTGTCATCTGTGCTGGCAATCTGGACCGTTCAGATTTTCTTTAGGGGGTAAAAAATAAGCTTGAGCCATGCCCAGACAGTTCCCCTTTAGTAACCTTAGGGGTTTAATTTAAATTTTCAGACAAGCATCCCCGTCCCTATAGCTATCACATGCGAGTCCTCCATCCTTCGAGAAATGCCCGGAAATGTCATCTTTACCACGATGACTTAGAAAAATATGGATTGAACTCTGTTACTCTTACTCTCTTTTCCAAAATGATCTTACATACCCATTTCCGTCTAATACAAACTACAAGGAATCAATGATTAATTTACGCAACAGTGTTAGCCTCCGACTCCCGCCTGCGATCAGGACTTCTGTGTGACTTTAGCTGCATACAGCTATTTTCAAGAATGGTTTTTCGGATAAAATTAAACATTTAGTATTCCGATAAGAATATTGAATATCGGTGGAGAAAAAATTTAAGAGTATTTATTTGCTCTATACGAAATCTTTTGTCTTTGAAGATTTTTTTCACCGTTGCATGGTTTTGGGGTTTTGAAAAATTCTGCTAAAATCAAACGTGGCTGAAGTTCAACGTTCTCTGAATATATTTAAAATAAAAAAAGCCAGAAAAGGTAAAAATCATAATTATGGTGTTTGTAAATCTTATCAGTATTCAGCAGTTGCATCGCATTTGTAATAATTCTGAGCATTCGGTCTAGTCGGCGGCTACACTTTGGAATGCGCTCCCAGCTAGCCTGCGAAATATCAGTTCCATTTTTATTTTTAAATCTCGTCTTAAGACATATTTTTTTAAATTAGCTTTTAACCTTTAGATTTTGTTGATAATATGTATATCTTTAGTATATTTTAATATTTTAAGGTTTTTATATTGTAATGCATTTTTGATCATTTTTATGTTAAAAAGCGCACTATAAATTAATAAATAATTATTATTGTTATTATAGTCAGTTTGCAGGTTTTCAACTGGGTTTCTATTCTGCGCTTTCATTACAAGACTCCTTGAGGAAGCGCCCGCTAGGTGTTAGCGTTCTCGTATTAACTTTCGATTTTTTACGCATACTTCTTTTACCCTTCGATTCGTTTTTCTCGGATCGCGGGTATTACAGTCGTCCGCAATTTTCTGTTTGCAAAATTACATGATTTTGAATTCGACGATGGACTAGCTAGAATTAACGGATAAGATTTCGACGATAGTTTTCTTCGAATATCATTATCGTTAAATTTAACAAAAGAGCTGACTTTATATCCCTATCAAAGAAGCTAATTTCATATCGACACTCAAAAATTAAGCCCGTTATCTGAGCTAGATTTAAATTCGATAAGAAAGTTCTAGAATCTATGAGAATTGCAATAATATTGTGAGTCCATCAAGCAAGAGTGAACATTTTGATTCTTTTTACCTTATTCACACTTAAGTACTAAATTTCGCGATTTGAAAAAATCTCGAAATTTAATACTCGCGAAATATAGGACACGCGAAGATTAAAATTGCGAAGTTTAATACATATAATATCATAAAATAACGAAACATGTCTCAGCTTCATGTCTTCAACATGTCTCAGCTTCATGTTTAGGAGTTTTATTGTTTGATTTTGACCACTGCATCACTCTCACTGTCCGAACTGTCCTCTGCCGCTAAGTTCTTCGTAATCTCGCTTGTGGAGTCGTAGATGTACCTATCAAGTGTTTAGACTGTAGAATACCTTATGTTTTGTTATGTTTAGCTCGTTTTGTTTGCAGTTTTTTTTTTTTATGATGACGATCATATTAAGACTTTTAATCATGTAACAGTTCTGAAGTCAAAGCTACATATTAAAGAATAGAAAAAAAATCGCGAAACTTAATACACTCTAATTCTACCTTCCTCTCAAAATCGCGAAATTTTATACTCGCGAAATATAGCTCTTGATTTTTCGCGAAATTTAGTGAGAATAAGGTACGTTCTTTGCAGTTTTGTGGTTACGATTTCATGCTACCCCTTACTATCAAGTCATGTTAATGTTTTAAAAAATCCTATTTAACTACGATCTCTTACCAGCAACAAAAGTCCAGCAAAACAGAACAGCACAAAGAACAAAAGATTGCTTCATAATTTTCCAGTCGAAGTTGGTCGGTTATAATCAAAGCGTGTTCGATCTGACGTATTCAATGTGCGGAAGGTCTCACAATTTGCAACCTGAGAAAATTTTGAGCTAATTTTTACTGTGACGAAATGAATAGCAAACAAATACTAACAGCTAAGTCAATAAAATAGTAATTAAAACCTATGCGGTTTTACGTCAAATTTAAACAGAGGCGATGCAAGGTTTATTTAGATGTAAATAATCATTGTTTGAGAACGAAAGCTGAACAAATTAAAAATCGGTGCTGTAGTTTGAATCAAAAAAGAATATTTCGTCGGGGTTTTGATATTTTTCATAAACCATGTTCTCCGGAACATAGCAACAAAGGAAGACAACCTTTCAAAAAAAATACAACAAAGATTTTACTGTTTATTTGTTTTAAAAATAGATTTTCTCGTCTTTCCTGAAGAGTTTGACCATACAATATAGCGAGTGAACGCCACTTTCAATTACACCAAAATAAAAAATAATTCTTCCATAGTAGGTAGCTATAGTATTTCCGTATTAAGAACGGCCCCTTATGTTACATTTTCCGTTAACTTTTCGAGCGTTTATGCAATCTAAAATACCTCTCTAAAGGCCTGGCCAAACGGAGACGCAAGTAGGCGCAAGTTTTCAACTTGCGTTTGCGTTTGGCCAGAACTTGCGTGCACTTGCGTTGACTTGCCATGACTTCAATTCACTTTCGTCGGGATCAACGCAAGTCTTGCTGTTTTAATACTTCAAGTAATGAGTTGCAGCGCGCGCAGTAGCATTGCAATGACTTTTTTGACAACTTGCGTGCACTTGCGAGTTAATTTAACTTGCGAGTCCGTTTGGCCAGCCAACGTAAGTCTGTACGCAAGTTCAACTTGCGACTTCTTGCATCTACTTGCACTACCGTTTGGCCAGGATTTAAGCTCTTTAGGATAACAAGGAACAGAGAAATGCTTAAGACTTCACATCAATGCATTCATAGATCTCGACTCGCATACATATGTAACCGTTCACATTCCACGCTACTGGATTAAAGCGAATATATTTCGCCTTAACTGGCTGAGTGAAAAACGTCCTGTTCACTGTGTCGTTATCCCGGTTTCCAAGAAATTCCTGAAACAGAAAAGAACAAAGTATGAACAAATTAACGTCGACAGACGTTAATTTGTTCATTTGTTAATTTGTTTCATTTGTTAATTTGTTAATTTGTTGTTAAGTTTCAACGAAATCGGCTGGGTAGAAATTGCTGCACAGTTGACTGTTAAATTTTAGCTTATAAATTATAGCTGTTAAATTTAGCCAATCTGAAGGTCGCTATTTACAATTAGACGCCACGGCAAGCTCGAGCTCGAGGTTTCTATCGGTTGATAGATGACGTCGAAGGCGAAGCTCCGAGTCAACTGTCAAAGTCGATAGAAACCGAGAGCAAGCCTTCTCGTAGAGTAAATCATGAGTCTTGCCGAAGAGCAAAACACAATTACATCATCATCATCATCATGACTCATCACGCCAGTAGACGCAAAAGGCCGCATCATTGTCCACGTTTCTGGTTTCTGTAACAAATTGCTTTTTATGGGTAGGGTTGTTAACCCTACGCCCAACCATGGAGGACCAGGGGGTCACTCTTTGTCTTGTCTCTACCCTTCGACCTGTTCGGCATGGGTGGCCCTACCAGGAGTACAAGAATCCAGCTGACATAGCTCTGCCGCCCCACCACGATTAGGTGGTGACCCCATTCGGAGCACAATTACACAGAGTTTGAATTAGGACCGCTAACAACCACAGATAAAAAGGAAAAAAGGGCTACTGGAAATTTCAAAAGTGACAATATAGGTCAGTGAAGGACAACCTTTCAATCCAAAGTTTTTTTTACCTTTGTAGCATTAGCACCAGGCTCTTTGTAGGCCTGCCAGTCCTTTCCATCAGTGCTGTAATAGGCTTTGTATTTGAATACAAACATTCCGGCCATGTAGCCTTGAGAAGCCACTCCGGACATGAGTCTTTCATGACCAAGATTAATCTGAGAGAATAAAATGTTCTTTTGCTACATAATTATTTGATTTGAGAATCTTTACAACTGCCGGTACGCGATGTGATTTTGGCAATGGTGGGCGTGGCTGTCGAGGACCCGGGGGAAGGACTAGATTAAGACCAGAGGCTATTAAAAAGATTCATTTAAGGAAATCTGTCCAGGATCAGTGGAGAAACAAAGAAGATGCACTCGGGTGCCAGAAAAAATCTCGCGTTTGTATTTTATCGAAGCGCGTTTTACCTGCAAGAACTGTTTCTTATTCAGTTTGTTACTACACCATGCACCCCAGAACACTTCGCCTGAGTTGCTTACACTGGCTTGGTTGTAAAGCCTGCCATTGAACGCATAGTGCTGGTTCCAGTGAGATGAGGCAGACATCTGTTGGTCTGTGATCTTTGTACGATCTTCAACACCCACCGGCTTGTTACAATCTTTGATGCAAATTTATAAAGCAAATTAATTAGTTACCTCTCTTCCGCAGTCCCGTGGTCCTGTAGTCCTGCACAACTGAAGCGACTGCCACCGCGGTCCGCAGGTGCGGTGTAATAAATAAATAAATTAATTAATTCGATCGATCGATCAACTACTCAATTAATACTTAATTGATTAGCGATCGATATTTAGATATTCATTTAACAGGACTCGAACCTGCGACCGCCAGATGGCCAAACCACAGGCAACCCAAGCACACGTTATGGACTACCGGTAGTTGCATATAAGCACATAAAGGGTTTGTTATATCTATAAAGATTTTGCTGTAATTTAGTTTGTAATTAATTAAGAAGATCAACTGATAAAATAAACTTTACTTTTGTTATTTTCTTTATCCTGTTTTCTGTTTCGAGTCTTGTATAGGGCTTTCCACAAGTTGCTCGAGATTTCCCAAAAAGTTGCCCGAAATTTCTCAAAAAGTTGCTCAAAAGTTGCTCCAAAAATAAAAAAAAGTTGCTTCTGATAATAAAAGTTGCTCGAAAGTTGCTCCAAAAAATCCAAAACGCTGCTTCTAATCACGAGAATTTCCCTAAATATATGCTAATTTCCCTCTGAGAGTAAGGTTTCTAAGCAGTTTTATGCAATTTTACAGCAAAAGAAGTATCTAAATAACATATTAAGGGGAAAATTTGTTAAATAACAAGGATTTCTTTAGCTGAGAAATATCGTGAAGATATCAATGACGTCATGTTTGCTGACGAGTTTTGTAATGTTTTAATGCAAAATGAGCCGAAAGTTGAAATGTCTTCAGATGTTCTTCGAAAGTCTTCGGCAAAGTTCGTAAATCTTCGGAAACGTTCGTATTGCCTTTGAACAACACTCGGATAATCTTCGGAGATCATCGGTCTGGAAATTGCTCAAAATGCAACAAGTTGCTCGAGAGGAAAAAAGTTGCTCGAAGGGGAAAAAGTTGCTCGAATCATGAAAAGTTGCCAAAAAGTTGCCGAGCAACTTGTGGAAAGCCCTAGTCTTGTACTCAGGAAAGGAGAACGAAGGACCGAAAGACTCCCATATAAATTAGAAAGGGACGTACCCAGCGGGGTTTTGTAGTGGTGTTTTACTGTCCCTTCCCTGGAGGGGCAGATTTGATACCAGCAGGCCGGGCCGCTAAGCCACGTTTGGAGGCAACTTTGAATTACACAAATTCTTCGACCGAGTATTATACTTAATTATACTAGTAATAGTTCTCACTATAAAGCTGCCCCCGCCTTTTTATAATTTGTTTTACATCATTCTAAGTTTAGTGGAGTCTTTTTGTCTTTTTTAATTATTGATGCCGATGGACTACACAATTAGACTTCTTTTTTTACTGTGCAATGTACGTCACGACCGACATTGTTTGCTGCAGAATTTCTTGTTGTGTGACACTCCATTGCGTCCTAAAAATATTCACAAGTTCAAGTCGAATATATCACCTAGCGCGCGGAACTAACTCCTAGCGGAAATAACACATAACACATGTACATTATTCGTGGTGACAACACGCAAGCTTTATATTCTCGGGCTTATAACATTCAAAATAATATTCACAAGTTCAAGTCGAATATATCACCTAGCGCGCGGAACTAACTCCTAGCGGAAATAACACATAACACATTATTCGTGGTGACAACACGCAAGCTTTATATTCCCGGGCTTATAACATTCAAAATAACTTACAATAATTTCCAGGCCAAAAAGCCCAAAAATTCCACGAGTAACAAAATATGGCACATTCAAAGATTCGAGAAAACAATTTTTAACCTTATTCAACCCACTCTTTGGATCAAATAATCTGACAGTTTGTTAGCGAAACGAATTACCTTGTATTACATGACAAAGTTCATGCTTTTGTTTATTACTCGTTGAAAGATGTATACGATACAGCAAACATCCGAAAGCACTCGAACCAGCTCTTGGAACACACGTACACGTAGCCAAGAACACGAAACTAATTGCTCGAAATCTTTCGACGTATTACTATGATATTACTATAAACAACTGCTTCAAATATCACTTAACACAACCAAAGCAGAGAAACTGCTCGAACATATCTGTGAACACGCGTAAGCCAAAACCGGAAAACGAAATGCTGCTAGAAGATGGCGAAGCTCGAAGGTGACGAAACGCGACCTCGTGGTTGCAAGTTCCCGACACCACCGTGCGCGCTTGCTAAAATATTACCCGTCACGACCGTGCGCGCCTAGTTTCGTCAAATCGAGAACGCTTCGCCCATTACAAACACATTTCTTACTTTTTCAACAAATATTCTTTGTCCTTGTATGTATACACGCGGGGACTCCTAGGGTGCCTCCTCGGGTTTTGGCCTCTGGGCCAAAACCCTGCGGGGGCAATTATATTATACTTATATTATATTTACTATAATAGTAAAGCCGTAAATTCGACGCATAAACCGTATTATGGAAAGGAAGTTTCTAAACTGGATGTTTATGGGAGAAAGAATATTATCTACCTTCAAGCGGGAAAGGAAACGACGTCAGTTAGAGCGAATTTGAGCGTTAGAGTCGCCCTTGATTGCGGAGTATTACGTGATGTGTTTTGCCTTGGATGGAAAGAACGGGATAAAGGAAATCGCCAAAAACACCACGAGACTGAATATAGACAACAGAGTGCATACAATGACAAAAGTAAGTTCATTTTATCGATATTCTTAATTACAAGCTTAATTACGGTTAAAGCTAAACAGTTTCCATACGAACTCTTTGCATATATAAATGTTTCGATGGATAAAAAAACAATTCTCTAGAGAATACCACCATGTTACTCTGACATAAGAAAATGAACCCTCTCCAAAAAAAGTGAGGTTTATTGTTATAAACTGTAATCGATTGAATGGCCCTACTTTTCAACAAATAATGGCAATTGGACTAGTATCGAAACTAGTATTAGTCTTTCTTTTTGAAAGTCTCATTCCTTCGTTGCGTGACAAGCGCAAACGCTTGTCACGCAATTTCGACCTGGGAGATGAGAGGAGCGTTTGTGATGAGGCAAATAACGGCTACGAAAGATGGCGGAATTGGGGATTATGACGTCATTTTCGCTCAAAGAGGACACAATTGACACGTCTAGACTGAACCAAGATAAAGTAACCAATAGCGGAGTACGTTTGGACACTCTTTTGCAAAGTCGAATTATGCTTGAATGTAACTTTTAGCAAAAGCCTCGTGGAGAATGCTAGAAAATATATTTCCGAACCTCTTGATATCAAAATCTGTAGGAGAAGGGATTCAAGGAGATATGAAAGGCATGTCCCTTTACCTTTCGAAAGGCAATGACCCCCTCCCCATATCCTTCCTCCTTCCCCAATGAAGGACCTTCCAAACGCAACAGAAGCATTGTCATAAACTGATAAAATATTGGTCATAAACAAGATTCTGCGCCATGACTTGAATTAATGCGAAGAAAACTGAAACACAGGGGAAAGTGAGATACGTGTGACTAAGTGTAGCAATGACAGATAATATAATATGCAAAAATAGCACTACGTCATCAAACTGCTCAAACTTGCCTGAATGACACAAACTGAGTGACCCGATTAAGATATGGACTCGAGGAAGTTGCCGCAAGTGTGTAGTCACTGTGCTGAAGATGTAAAATGGATTAGCTTCACTTCCCTTAAATTCGATATTTTTATTGTCATAGTGTATTGAAAAGACTCCAATGGAAATTGAAAGGTGATGCCGTCGTTGGAAAATCTAATAATTGCTTGCGTCATTGCTAATTTTGAAGGAGGTTCGCATTTACAGCAAGGCGCCCAAAAGTGTGACCACTTTTAATTTATTCACATTCTTTCGTGCAGATTTAATCCAATCAGAAGTCATTTGCAAGCTATCCACGGCTTTTGATTGGATTAAATCTGCACGAAAGAATGTGAATAAATTAAAAGTGGTCACACTTTTGGGCGCCTTGCTGTAACCAACCCAGCCTAATGTGGAATTTTATCATTTTGATTTGGACTTCCCATAGAGCGGTACTGACGTACAGAAAGCTTAACCCAAGCTTTGATGCAAATTAATTGGCGAAGTTAATTTCCGTTATAAGAAGACAGGAACCGATTCAGCTCTTCTAACTATTAGAAATACGTCTCTCACAGGACCTCGCAAAGGTAGATGTGTTTTTATGTACTGAGAGTCTGTCATTAATTTTCTTCAGTATTGGTAATTCGTATAACCGTTCCTGTTCAGTTTCTGTATTCATTCTGTCTACTGAAGCGCACAAGAGTAAAGCTCGCTATATCATATGGTTTGGTAGAATTTTGACCCTACCGAGTCAGACCGGGTTAAGTTTAAAAGGCAATAGTTCTACAATATTTGTAAAGAAATTTTCTAAAATTGAAAATCGCCAACCTCAGTGGATTAACTAGCTTTGAAGCATTCTCCTTTGCCTGCCTCATTTCATAAAGTATAACTGATAAGGAATTTAGACTTCTCGTTTCAGTATAATTGGTTAAAACGCTGGCCAAAGATGCCATAAATAAACCGGTACGATTTTTTTGGTTATCTTGCAGACAAAGTTCCTGTTGTTAACTGCCGCTGTTACTTTTGTATTCTTTCCACACGGCACAAGGGAAGTGGTGAGTACAAACTTAATTTGATTTGCACCTAGGCAGGGGTTCATACTTCTCTTGAATAAATCTGAAACATCTTATAGTTGAGTTTGTTAATATTTACTTTTTTTTCTAAAAGTAAGAATAAGAAATCTAATCAGTAATCAATAACAATGTTAGACTGCGAATAATTTCACGATAAAATGGCATTTGCTTTATAAAAATTTCACTTTCTGAAGGTAAGAGATCGCATGAATGCAATGTGCCTGCGCCTGTCATTTTGCAAAGTGAGTTCAAGACTGACTTTCTTAGTTCCCCGTGAGTTAAGTCAAATATGTTCTGACAAATAACAGAGACTCAAAACCAACTCACATTTCGTTTCTCAATACTGTTGTACGTTAGAAAGATTAGAGTCGAATTTGAAAGCAAGGAAAGAAGTGTTCAATACATTCGCCATCGTGATTTTGAAGGGATTGAAGATCCCTGATAAGCAAACGCATATCTTGCTGTCAGTTGTAGTTTTCCACACGTTTTTGTGGTTACCTCACATAAAGTCTATAAAGAACTCATGCAAGGCTGAAATGGTAGCAACATTCGCTAAACCTGAGGTAACATATGTTGTTTTATTTGTTGTTGTTTGTGAACGAGACAATTTTACTAAAATAACAAAACAATCTAAATGGTTCTCTTTGCTCATGATGGAAGGTGAACAGTTATTGAGGCTGAGAACGTGGCAGTCCTGATTTCACTTTCTGACGATTTTATTTTATTTTTTTTTAAGGTAGAAGAATCGATTTTTTTTTGTTTTACGTGTCGTATCACCATGAAATTAAAGGGTCCTCAAGATGAAATGACAATGTTGGTCGCGGGTGATCTCATTTCCCTTTACCGTGCACAGATGGTGACCGAAATTGTGTTTCATGACGTACAAAGTGAGACATGAGGCTAACAACTTTATTTGTGATTTACATTGAATATATGCTCGAAAAGTGAATCTTTATGCCGTTTCCTCCTCTTGAACGGCTTTAGTATCCATGAATTCCTGGTACACCGGGAGGACTTATTCGTATTGCAGCTGATACCCTCTTAGGTTTCTGTATGGGTCATGTGATCAAACAGCCATGTGAGCGTCAGTCAATTTTTAGATGTATCTCTAGATAATAACAAACCTTATTACACGACTAAGGCGGTCTGAGGGCCAATACCTAAATCAGCCAATCAGATTACTTTATTTCCGGTCCCGCAAGGGCCGATATTTTCCAAGTATCGGACCGGGTTTTGTCCCGGATGATCCCGCGCTTATTCCGGCGCGATTTAGCGCAAGATTTTTTCGGAGTTTTTATTGCTTTGAAAATGAAATGACCTTAAACACAGAAATAATCATAACTCCTTTAGCGCGTGTAAAAGTTTAATAATTTGCTGCACATTGTTTTCCACGATATCTACCGGGTAGCAATTCTCACTACACAAAGTTTCCAGTCATGTAATAAATCTCTTATTAACCAAGCTTTCTCGGGACCGTACTGGTCGATTATTGGCCCTCGGTCTTTTTTGTACGGACCTCGCTGCGCTCGATCCGTACTATCAAGACCTCGGGCCAATATTCGCCCAGTACGGCCCTCGCGCGTGGTTAATAAGATATATATATTTTCGCCTTCTGTGAATTATGTTTGGCAGGGAAAGTACAAGAAAGATACCTTCTGTTAACAATGCTGTAAATAATTGAAATATTGCTTTAAAAACCATGATGTCTAACTGTTTTCTATGCTCGAGCACAAGACGCTCGTGCACGATGAATGAGAAATAAATATTCCTCGCCTCGTCAGAGAAGCGCACTCAATAACTGTTTTGTCGAAAGGAATGTTTATAAAACCTGTTCACAAAGTGATTACTGAAAAATGCCCTATTTCACAGCAGACAGTAGTTCTGTAAACGTTTTGTTTAAAGTAGTTTTGAGAAAAAAAATCTTTTAATATACAGTCTCTACAGCCCGTTCCAAATTAACTAGGCTACGAACTACCATTACTCAAACATTTAAATTCACTCACTTTACAAGCAATGGAAAAGAAGCGCAATAAGTATTAATTTCATTATTCTCAAAGAGGATTTTTCCCAGTAAAAGTAGAACAACCATAAACGGACTATTTTTACTTTAATATTATTCTTCTTATTCTGACAGAAGTGCTTGATATGATCAACATAGCTGAAGTTATACAAACCATCTATATCGGCTTCTTTGTCGCCAATTTCCTTGTCAAGACTAGTCGAGTTCTAAAAGCCATCGAGTTATGCAAAGAATGTTTGTTCATCCTTGACAACACACCACTCATAAAAGAAAAGAAGAAATTCAAATTCCTTTACAAGGGGTTATATTGGACAATGTTACTGGCGTACTGGCGTATCGATGATTACACAAATGTGATAAAATACGCTACAAAATTTCTCCCCATTGTTAACGAATGCGGTGACAGGTTCGTAGAATGTACGGTAAGCCAAATGCTAGCAGGATCGTATCTTCGTCAGAGTAAGTACGTAGAAGCAAGAGAACATGGTGAGAAAGCACTAACAATCAATGCAGAAATTGATTACAAAAATGGAGAAGCTTTCTGTTACGGAATCCTTGGGGAGGTGTATCAGTCAGTTGGAGAATATGAGAAGGCGAAAGAATATCACATGAAAGCGCTTGCCATCAGAAAGGAAATTGGTGACAGAAATGGAGAAGCCTCCTGTTACGGAGACCTTGGAACGGTGTTTCAATCTGTTAATGAATATGACAAGGCAAAAGAATACCACGAAAAAGCGCTTGCGATGAAAATAGAAATTGGTGACAGAGATGGTGAAGCTGCTGCATACGGAAACCTTGGAACTATGTTCGAATGTGTTGGAGAATATCAGAAGGCGAAGGAATATCACGAGAAAGCACTTGAGATTAATAAGGACATGGGGAACAGAAACGGAGAAGCCTCTTGTTTCGGAAACCTTGGAACTGTACTTAACTTACTTGGAGAATATGAGAAGGCGAAAGAGTATTTTGAGACAGCACTTGCGATCAAAAAAGAAATCGGCGACAGAGAAGGAGAAGCCTCCTCTTACTTAAACCTTGGACATGTGTTTACATCTGTTGGTGAGTATGTTAAGGCCAAAGACTATTACCAGAAAACAGTTGTGATCACAAGAGAAATTGGCGACCGAAAAGTAGAAGGAAGTGTTTGTGAAAGCCTCGGTACTGTGTTCCTATCTCTCGGTAAATATGCCAAGGCTAACGAATATCTTCAGAAAGCACTTGCTCTCAGTAAAGAAATTGGTGACAAAAAAGGAGAAGCCAGTGTTTACGGAAACCTTGGGCTTGTGTTTCAATCTATTGGAGACTACGAGAAAGCGAGAGAATATTCACAGAAGGCACTGGCGATCAGTAAAGAAATTGGCGACAGGGAAGGAGAAGCCTCAAGTTACGCAAATCTTGGAAATGTTTTTGAATTGCATGGTGAATATGTCGAGGCAGAAGAATATTACAAGAGGGCACTTGCTTTAAGCGTAGAGATTGGCGACGTTAAAAAACAATATACATTCCTCTGCAATCTTGGATGGATTATGCTTATAGCAGGAAAGGTTCAGAAATCTTTGTCGTATCTCCTTCCAAGTATTCAGAAATGCGAGGACTTGCGAGGTTTTCTACGAGACAACGATCAATTTAAGATATCTTTTTCTCACGAACATGGTTATCCCTACAGGGTACTCACTGCATTCTTTAGTTCAGCCGGAAATCCTAATAAAGCTCTGTACGTTTCAGAGCTTCGTCGAGCCAGAGCTCTGGCAGATTTAATGTCAGCTCAGTACTCCGTGGAGAATCAAATCTCAGCTAATCCTCAATCATGGGTTGGCATTGAAAGTGTCATGGACAAAGAACTTAGTAGTACTTGCCTATACTTCTCTTATTTTGATCACGATATATTTGTGTGGATTCTTAAAGAAGGAAAACTCGTGCAATTCAAAAGTGTGAATGGAAAAGAAATGATTGTTCAGGAGGGATTGATCGAAAATTTGGACGAGCTTTTTACTAACGAACGCTTCAGAAGTTTCAGCATTCCACCAGACAAACAATGCGAAGATCGATCTTTGAAAGATGTTCAACGAAAATCTTATGAGGAAGACATCCGTGAACCGTCGCGAATTGAAAATGACGGTAAAGATAACCAAACTACCCTCAAACGGAATCTTTCTCTGTGCCACAAATTGATCATCTCTCCTGTGGCGGACTTAATAGAAGGTACTGAAATCATCATTGTTCCTGAACGGTCTTTATACAGCATTCCATTTGCCGCTTTACCTGATGAAAGTGGAAAATACTTATCAGAGACTTTCAGGATCCGCGTCGTTCCTTCTTTGACGACTCTCAAGCTCATTCAGAACAGTCCAGCAGACTATCACAGTCAGACTGGTGCACTGATAGTGGGAAATCCTGATGTTGGTAGGGTGCGTTACAAGGGACGTCTTAAATACATTGCACCGCTGCCCTGTGCAGAAAGCGAAGCAAACATGGTAGGAGAAAAGCTTGGTGTCAAGCCGTTCCTGGGACAAGAAGCAACTAAGCAAGCGGTTCTTCAAGTGATCAATTCAGTGAGTCTGGTACATTTTGCTGCACACGGTGATGCAGAAAGAGGAGAGATTGCCCTTGCTCCTCTTCGTACTCCTAACAGGATCCCACGAGAAGAAGACTACCTTTTGACAATGTCTGATATTTCGAAAGTTCAACTGCGTGCTAAACTGGTAGTACTAAGCTGTTGTCACAGTGGACGTGGACAGATTAGATCCGAGGGAGTTGTTGGAATCGCACGAGCATTCTTAGGATCTGGTGCACGCTCAGTGTTAGTGGCACTGTGGGCTCTAGAAGACAGTGCGACAGAGCAGTTCATGAGTCGTTTCTACGAGCACCTTGTTGGTGGGGATAGCGCCAGTAAATCTCTTCACGAGGCCATGAAGTGGATGAGATGCAACGGCTATTCTGAAGTGAGACAGTGGGCACCTTTTATGCTGATTGGTGATAACGTGACATTCGATTTTGGAAAATCAAAGTAAGTTTTGAAAAGAAATAAAAAGAAATAACAATTAAGGGAAAAGATTCTGCCAGAAGACTCTACTCACTGAGGTGGAGACTCCTAGATTAGATAATGTAGTATAATAATTATAATTCAGGTTTTATTTTTGGTAGCTATTGATGTATTTCATATAAGTTTATCATTTAAATTATTAGGATACTATCTATGCTGTCTCAACAACGCAAAGTTAAATTTGAAAAGTTTAGGGAAGTCCCCATTGTAATTTTAAAATCGGTATACCGTATTTACTCGAATAAGCGCCGCCCCCGAAAAAGCGCCGCCCTCGAATAAGCGCCGCATTTGGGACAAAAAAGTTAATAAGCGCCGCCCTTAAATAAGCGCCGCAGTCACGATGCGGCGCTTATTCGATGAATTCCGAGTTTACCTCTCTGATGATGAACAATTCCGTTTAACTAAAAACACTCCTACAAAGCCACTCTAAAACATACTTGGACATTTCTTTCCATCAAAAGCGATGTTTTTTAGTTCAAAGTGGTTGTTTTACCGCTCGCCCATTAGTTTTTCTATCCAACATTCTTACGATAGACAGTTCTGTAAATGTTGCGAACTTTGCCAGGATAGCTAGGGCAACTGACAACCAAAAACGTTATTTTCAATTACTGTAAAAGATTAGATTCTTTGTGGCGTCCAAATTTTAAATAAGCGCCGCCCTCAAATAAGCGCCGCCCCCGAATAAGCGCCGCACTTGAGGCGCCGACAATTTAATAAGCGCCGCGGCGCTTCTTCGAGTAAATACGGTATTGCAAGTCCTTTTAAATCCTTGTTTTGGTTCCGACCATAAGTTACCTCAATGTTTAAAATACAGTAGAATCCCGATTTCTCGAACCTCCAATACAAAAGAAAACTGGCGCGAGAAATCGGCGGGGGGGGGGGGGGGGATTGCTAAGGAAGGGAAGGGAAACGACTTTCCCACATCCCCAATGAAGAACCTCAAGAACGCAAGGGAAGGATCAAATATGTGTCATAAAGAAGATTCTGCATTGTGACTTGAATTTATGTGAAATTCAGAAACTGAAACACAGGGGAAGGTGAAATATGTGAGACTAAGTGTAGCAATAACAGATAATATAATATGCAATAAAAGCACTACGTCAAACTGCTTGAACTCGCCTTAATAACACAAACTCAGTGACGAGATTCAGATATGGACTTGAGGAAATTGCCGTAAGTACTAAGTCGCTGTGCTGAAGATGTCAAAAAGCCTATCTTACCTTTCCTTAAATTTGATATTTTTATTGTCACAGTGTATTAAAAAGACTCCACTCGAAATTGAAAGGTGATGTCATGGTTGGAAAATCCAATAATTACTTGCGTCACTGTTAGTTTTGAAGGAGGTTCACATTTTTAAAAGGCACAGGCTAACGTAGATTTTGTCATTTTGATTTGGATCAGAAAGTTAATAACTCAAGTTTTGATCCAAAGTAATTGGCGAAGTTAATTTCCGTTATAAGATGACAGGAATAAAGAAAAGGACAGAAATAGTAGATTCCAGTTCACTTGACCTTCCAGGGCCAAAATAGGATTTTTTTCATTTTACATTAGCTGATAACTCCAGTGGAAAAATACCTCAAAGACAGGCAGAGGTTTAAGAAGTCTACATTTATCAATTATCAATCAGTTGTCCAAGCGTTAAATTATAAAGATGAAACTCGAGTATCGCTTACTGTCAATTTTATCAGATAGTAGGCAAACGTCATAAATTTTGCTGATAGTATTTTTAAAGCAAACAGCTTGAGATGGATTCAGAAGCACCAGCCATTCCAGCCTAAAATGCCGGCCAGATTTTAATACGGACCAGGATAAAGTATTGCTTTCTACGGCCCAAAAATTGGGCAAGGAATATCGTTGTCTCTAGCTTTTGTTTCTTGGATAGGATTTGACATGACACTGCCCTATGTCACGCAATTTTAGGCAATTTCGGCACTGAAAACTATTCATAAAATTAACTGAACTATCACAACAACGGCTTAAAACTGTAGAAGAACTGAAAAGAAACACAGAAAGGCGAAAAAAGGCATGAATTGGCAAAATTCGAAAAGATTAAAACAGATTGCGTTCGGGTAAACTTGAAAAACGTCGGCCCGACTTTTTTAGTTTTTTTTAGTTAGTTTTTAGTTTTCAAGTTTATTTCAGTTTGTATAAAAGTGTCATTTCTAATGCTCGAAAATCATCCTTTTTTGTTATGTAGCCGTGATTTTGCCAATAAAAGACTTTTTCTCTGCCAATTTAAAGTTAAGAGCCCTTAATTAACGAAAATAAATAGAATTACCGTGACCTTGCCCCTTTATTAACATCCAACAGAATATCGGATTATCTTCCCTTGGTAATTATGGCCATGGTAATCATTAAAACTCATCAGGGATTATCACGGCAAAGATATAAGAAAGAAAGAGAAAAAAATTAAAGGCTCATTTGTAAACAATGTAAAAGCTTACCTTGGTTAATTTTCGTAACATAAGCAGAATCCGCGAAGAAAAAAAGTCCACAAACGAAGATAAACTTCGCCTCCATAATTTCAAGTCTGGCGCCCTTGAGGACTTCCACTATGAAACCACGCGACAAAGCTACTACTATACTGCATTGAGTTCGCTGGCTTTTTATAAAACATTTGACAAAATTTTATCACGTTTTTATGTTTACGTTGCACCTATATTTTGACATAAACGGGAAATGACGCGACATTAGTGGCATTTTCCACGGTACGGAAACGGAGTTAACTATCTGGGCTGGTTATAAAACGGTTCCCAATTGTAAGTGTAATGACGAAACCGCGCATCGAAGGACTTTGAGAAAGTCTACTACACAAGTAATGATCGAAATTCAACCATTTTTATAACATAATCAAACGTTGTTCTGGGTTCTAATGGCTCTTGTTAATGGGAATATCGCCATTACGCAATGGAACTAAATTAGTGGGTGTTGCGGAAGCCGACAACAAATGTTTTAAAACAGTTTCTGAAACAAACTACCGCAAAAAATAATCGTAAATAACTTAACTAATTCGTAGACAAACCACAAACCAAAACATTTTTTTAAAAAAAAAAAAATCATTATTTCGGCTCTGCACAAACTTTGGTGACGTTTTAGAAACGCTCAAGTTTGAAAAGTAAATTTGCGTTTACAGTTTGTGAATTTCTCGTTTAAATCAAGACTGCTATTAATAATAATTTTAGCTTATCTTGTTGATCTTTTGAGTCCACGTTCGCCTCCAGATCTATTGACCTTTATGTAAAGGAAAGGAAAACGTTGTTGTACCTAGCTATAAATTATGGTTGCTTCAAACACGCGCCCCGGAAAATGTTTCGGAAAAGTGGCTTAAATAAAACATTACAAAATCAAAACACACCGCCAATGTCGACGTCCTTCAGTTCTGAGCAAAGAAAGGTCAAGTTCCAAACGTTCTCTCATGAAAGTTTTATCTGCAATTTAGAGCTTCTCTATGGGTACCCACGGTCTTCGTTTTCTTGGCAATTTTTTTTGCAAATCTTCGTTTTCTTAAGGAGATCTTCGTTTTATCTTCGTTCGTTTTTTTCCGTGAAATATGGTCAAATACAAACATTCAGAAATTACAGATATTTTTCTGTGGTGTTTACGAATTTTGACAGTTTTATATCGGAGTGTTCAATTTGATCGCGCGAATTTTGGTCAATTTCAGATCTTCGCTTCAATCTTGAGTTCTCGTTTTTTCCACGGTGATCTTCGCGTCTTCGATTTCTTCGGAAATGCCCATATATATTGAGAGGTTCAATTTAGAAACACGTTTTTCTCTTCATGTGCAAGTGAACAAATTCTGATTTTATCAATGAATCGGCATTTTTGTTAACTTCAGAAAAAAATGTCTGCTATGAAGATAAACAAAATTGTTTATTGATTGTTTATGGCTTAGTGGCACACGCCTATAACGAAAATCCGCAGTTCGAGGATGTCCTGTAATTATCACTACGCCTAAATACACTCCCATTTAAAAATTTATTTCGTTATTTCAAATATTTAACAGTTATTCCATGAGCGCGCGTTGGATATGAGATGGTAGATAGCCAAAAAGGCGCGTAGTATTGGCTTTAACTATCTGATATTCAACAAGCGCTAGTGGAATAATTGTCTTACTAAAAACGCCCACAGAATTGCGATATTTGAGCTCCCCGGCTGTTCTCACTGACGCGTACACCTTCCATATTTGTGGTCTATGGTATATGAGCCCATATCGCAAAGAGTAGCGCACGAAGTTCCCAGTGTTGTGGTCCGTATCTCTGGGTTGGGTGGTGGGGTGAGATCATACACATGGACGGATAGCGGCTGCCCAAGGCGCCTGATATGCTGATGTCCGGTCTCATCCCATAATTCTAATTGTGAAGCGCATTGAGCTTTGTAAATGCGCTATATAAGAACCTACGGGAATGCTCAGAATATCACTTAACCATTTTTTCCCACTTTTCCCTTGCTCCTAGTTGAAATACGCAGCTGTTCCCGTGGAAAATGAAATGGAATGGTCTTTTCCACTGGAAAGCTTTCAAATGGTACACACTCGTCCTGTTCCATTGTGTTTGTTGAAAAATAGTACTGTTCCATTTGCAAACAAAATTCTCCCCGGTTTTTCCACACAAATTGAAAGCACTCTTGCGTCACTAACAATACGTGAGGCTCCCCATGCTGTTCTTGGCGCGCGTTGTGTATTTGAGATGTTTCCAGGCTCAAGCTGAATTTGCTTAAAGGAGTACGTCACGGAGATTTTGCAGATTTTTGGTCTTGACTGTACTGAAATTAGTTGTAGGCAACTTAACCCATGAAAAACATTATCTTTGAATATCTAAAGGAAGCTGTAACCTTCATTTGCGGATAGAAATCATGCTACGGTTATAAATATCGATTTTCTTTGAAGATGCGCAGAAAGATCTTGAAAAGTTAAGCCTTAATTTTTCAAGTTGCAATCCATTTCCATCCGAGCCATCCGCAACCAAAGACGCTCGTTAACAGTTTCACTGCTCTAATACTGCTATTTGTGATAACAGTGAACCATTATTTTCAGGTTTCCTGGGACAAAAATTATAAATCTTGGCTGTTCAAAAATCTGTTTAAATCCGTGACAAAGCCCTTTAACAAATGGTAAACTCCACAGCGTACACTCAAGTGAATAAAGGAATGGGTCAAGCTAAATTTTGGAGGGGGGTGGTCTAATCTAAAAGTTATTTAAGTTTTCGCTTATTAACTTGCATAAAGTGAAATGTTTGTACGAAAAGTTTCAGTTTTTGGTTTAAAGGTCATTCCTGCTTGGTCACGTGACATACCACACCCAATTATGGATATAAATTTCAAACCAAATTTACGAGAACTTGCAAATATAACGATTGACTAATTTTGATTTCTGCGAATGGCTGTAACTACCAAGTATAGAGAACTAATCGGGGATTTACAAATTTAATTCTTTTGTTTCAATTACAACGTTTTTCCGTTGGAGAGGGACTGGGACTAGGAAAAAATAGGAAATATTGAAGAAATAATAAACATTTTTCAGAATCCCCGTTTAGCCGGACGTTTGACTAGGTGAGGTAAAGGTTTTGAGAGAAAACACGAGAGTTTTCTTGTACATTTACTTCCCGTAACTTAAATGCACATAATTTTTACAATTGTGGGCGTGGTCAGTCACGTGACCACTTAGAGCTGAGCCAATCATTAGAAAATTTCATTTCATATATAATCAAACAAAAAGAAGCAACGTTTTTAAGGAAAAGAACAAATCAAGAAGAAATGACCAAAACGTCGTATAAAAACAAGAACCATGCCTTAATTCACGTGAGCAATGTTCAGTTATGGATGTTGATACGAAGCTTTTCAAATTCACTAGTAGATAACTGACGAACTGAATAGAAAAACTCGTGTAGTAAGTACACTTTGTTTTCAGCGTTGATCGCTTGAGCCCTGTCGCATCGCATCAGCGCGCGTGCTCAAGTTGAAGGCATACGTCAGTGTACACCCATGGGCAAATAGTAGACGCTAAATTAACCAATCAGAGAGCGCGGTTTACTTTAGTTGAGCTATAATTGTTTTTGGAGCTTCCTTTCTTACAATTTCAATTAATTACCGAGAAAAAGAATAGTACACAATCGAACACTCAGTCTTTGGCCACTTGCCATGTTAAATTTATTGATATTAGAAAACGAATACTTGCCAGAAAACATCAAGTATGGACAACTGGCATAACAATTCAATAAAGAAACACAATCTTCTCGCTAGACAATCAAGTCCATATATTGACTTACAGAGATATGCATAATTCTTTTCGATCGAAATGAAACAAGTTTACCTCCCCCCCAAGCCCTGCCTTCCTCCCAGGCTGGGTCTCAAAACCTGGTGTCCTCTGAATGACTTTGTTGTTGTTGTTGTTGTTGTTGTTGTTGTTGTTGTTGTTGTTGTTGTTGCTGCTGTTGCTGCTGTTGTTCTTGTTCACCTTTCCTTGCTGTTGGTTCGGGAAGAGTTGCAGGGTTGAATCTCTGTTTGAAGAGAATGAAGACACTCTTCTTGAACACAAACGAGAGGCAAATCAACACACCTGTCAAATAATAAAAACAGTTTTTTTATATATGGTTTTAGAGAACATTTTAGAGAACATCTTTATTATTTACTACATAACACATTTTAAAGGGAAGTTGGTCCAGCCTAATCTTGTACCCAGATCCCACTCTGCCCGGAACACGAAAAATTAAAAAATCTGCCATTCGTCTGACCGTGGAAGAACTGGGCACAAGGTTACCGTTAGTTGCCAAACAAGGGTAAGTTTAAACCATCTAAGTCTAAGTCAACTTTATTTAGGCAGGGTGACCCAATCAGCACTTGGCTGGTATCAAAAGGGGCCCTGCATAACCAACAACCTGAACATTACAATCATTTGGCATCAAAACAATCAGAAGGATGTCTTTAGAAACCGAAATTAATTAATTTATGCACAACGAAATGGTAAACTTTCATTTCCCAAAATGCAGTACAGTTAAAATCGTCAAGATGATTTTTCTTATTAACTGTGAAAAAAGCGTATTTGTTAATCGTTGATGCTTCAATACGACTTCAAGTACCTATTGCAGCTTCCCAAAGTGGTTTCGGGCTCAAAGGCCCCTGGTTCAAAAAAGCCAAGATACAGCGCTTTTCTCCCCACCCCGGAAAAAATAAATAAAGGGCGCGCAATACATGCAGAAGCGATGATTTTTACTATGTGGGTGTTAAAATTTCTTTAGGAAATTTGTCAAAACATTAACGTCAATAAAAGTAGCCAGTGATATCTGACAACTTCTCCCTTAAATGATTTTTCAACAAAAGTTGTATTAGATTACTGCCTGACATCCTGTGACTAACCTTGAGAGCTGTTTATTATGACAAATGGATATTCCAAATACGGAGTTGGATAGAATGCCAAGATGAAACCCAGGATCCACGTACTGCCAGTGACAGCTGTCAATTTCAGTACTATCAGAGTCAGGTTACGGTTACTCTGATTTGCAGCCACCGTGTTTCCCTGCCACAAGAAAAAGGAAGAAACACTGTATACACCTGATTGAAGAAACGTTGACCCGCGAAAAGCATAGCTAGGCCATGAACGATGCGACCCAAATGTTTGCTGGGAAGTCGGAAAAAATAATTTCCAAATCAAAGTTTTTTTTTCTGACATGAGTTGCCTTGTCATGTTTGTCACCGCAGTGTGTTTTTTATTTTTATAAACAGCATTTCCAGGCTTTTTGCATATAACAGAATAGCTTCGTCTTCTTCTCAAAAACTCCGTTTTTATTTTATTCCGTAAGCAAATTACGGTCTTATTTAATTTGTTTCGTTGACGTTGTTACAGTTAAAGTGAAATAAACGCCTCTCCCTAATAAAAGCCTCATCTATTAATGGTCCCTCCTAGGACCTCTAAGGTATGTGAACATGAAAGTTTATTCTTACTTGACTGTACTTTCTGATAGCAACAGCAGAGGCGATCACAGAAATGATGTTGAAAAGAAGCGATGCGGAAACAGGAGCAGCGACAGCAAAGGTACGGGCAGGTATTGATAACTGACAGCCGTCTTGCTCACCTGGGTGGAGAGGACATGGCAGGGAAATATTAACAGTCTGTCGATAATAATAATAATAATAATAATAATAATAATAATAATAATAATAATAATAATAATAATGGTGATGATGATGATGATGATAATGATGATGATGATGATGTTGATGATGATGATGATATTATTGGCTTTTTAGTATAATTTCAGAGGTAAATATAAGAATCGAGGCATTCTGATTGGTCGAGAAACTCGGCTAATGACGCTATAATTATCCCGTGAGAGGTGATTATAGCATTTGAAGGCTTGAACTACAAGCCATGTAACCTTTGACATCCAGGAAAGTAAACATGGCAGCATTTGCTGAGTGACATTTTCTTCCATTTGAAAGAAATCACTCCAAGTCCGGGATATTCAAAACATTGGGAATTTTGAAATTTGGCTGCCAAGGCTTTCGGACCGAAAATATTGGCAAGAATTTTTGAAGCTCCGCGTGAAGTTATTTGTTTAGAAATATTTTTAGGTATTTTATATTCTTATTTACATCGCCTTTTCGCTTGTTTTACCATTTTAATAACATCTTTTACAACTATGCATTCCATTCGCACAAAGTTTTTTTTAGCCATTTTTTGCCTTTTATTCTTATTGTCTATTGTTTGTATATGCATATTTTAGCGCTTTTACGATATTTACGCCTGAAATTTCATTCTTACACCGAACTTGAAAATGACCTTTGAACGGTCGAAACGTCGTTCATTCTTAGCGTTCACTTTTCTTACAAAATTTCATTAAAAAAAGGCTTTTGACGGGAACAAACTACATCGGTTTTGTTTACTACCTAGTATTTATATATAAAAGAAAACAAATGAAAGAAATCGACTTTTCAACTTTTGCCACGAAATCAAGGTTTTACTCGATTTTTTTCTTGACAGCCGCTCTTAAGCAAACTGGTATAGAAAGCGTCCGGCGAGTTTTATACTTTTTTCAAATCAACCTGGGAGAACACATGACTCCAACAAAACTGCTCGGCGAGAACTTACGCCGAGAGCACATGGACGTCCACTTACCACAAATCAAATGCGCTTATGGCTATTTTAAACATAGCACAATGATGTATAATGTATGATCTTACCGTAACCAACATTTCCTATGTTTGCAAATTGAAGAGCCACGCAAATTCCAACGACGACTATTGGGAATCCCCAGGCAAACATGCTGTAGCGAATGTACGCGTTTCTTTGTTTGGCAATCACCACAGGGTTACGCAGGTTCACATCTATACAAAAAAAATAAATTAAAGATGTTTATTTCGAAAAATAAATGATTTTATGTAGCTTGTGACGTATTTATCTCCCAGCTTACGGTTGGGGAGTTTCTTGTCATCCGGGATATTGCTGAATGGGTTTTTATACATAGAAGTAAAGCATACGTTTTTTGTAATCCTCTTTCGCTGATATCTTCAACAAGCGAAGACAAATTTAAGCAACGTGTTATACAAGAGGTTTAGATTGAATTATTTTACTCATCGAAGCACTGTAAAAAGTAAGTTTTGAGATTTAAATGGATAAAACGAATTTCTGCAAACAAAGTACTAGCCATTTTCATACAAATTTACATCTAACAGAATAATGTGGGTATAGGTGACCTTAAATCGACAAGCATTAGGACAGTCTGCTATGTCCATCGTAACGTGCGTCCAATTCTAAACATATCTCCACAATCTCTCAAGACTGACCTTGACTGTTTGACTTAAGTAATAGGCGCGCAGTGGGTACATGTGTGGCTTGTAACTACAGTAAATTATTTAAAAACCGTTAAAGAAACTACTAAGATTTTCAGGTTAAAACAAGTCCATTCTGTTTGGGCTTAATAGACGAACGGGCGACGCGTCCGAGAGGTAAGCAACCGCAGGACAAGAGGAACGTACTAATTATAAGGCAACTGACTTATAGAAGAAGACTGGTACTTACTTATGGTCGACAAGGATTTTCGTGTGTTGTGAGCGATAACACTCATCCACAGGAATACAGCCAGGATGAAGTAATGCAACAGGGCGCCCATCACAGCACAGACGGCAGAGGAAACAACATCCGGGTCTGAAACAAAGTACACTGTCTGCATGGCTATCATTGCGCATGACAAGTGCATCACATTTTTGCCATGGTAGGTGCGCAGCTCAGCAAACAGGAAATACGTCACCAACAGGAACAAGAGCGAAATAATTGACAGGGAGAACCCGATATAGGTAATGATGCGCAGGGCGAGCGACTGACCTGGCGTTTCTTGCTTTGTGTGCCCAGTGGGAGTCGCGATGTCGGTGTAGTTACGAGAAAAGTTTGCAGAGCACAGAACTAACGTCTGGTTGATCACGATGTAGGTTCCGTTGTTGTAGAGCTTTTTGTGAGGAATTAAGAAAACAGAGTTATTTCTTAAAATAACAAATTCGTTTGATGGAAAGGAAGGACCTCGGCACTGTTCCGATGAGTTCGCGCCGTTAGTGTTGGCATCAGTGTGTACTGACAGACATCTTCTTTTGAATGGATCGTAAACCTCGTTGTTCGGGCAGTTAACCCTAATAAAACGAGTCAATTCTCTGAATTTATTTGAATTCGTGCCATGAATCGAGAATGCAAAAAGCATGGTAGTCATCCTGGGGGGTAAACGATCAACGTTTAACTTGAGGCAATTAACGGTTCGGTTTACAAACACATTGGGATTTGACAATAGGGCGCAATGCGGGTTCTTAACATCCTCAAATATTATTTGTCGTGTAAGTGTATCTCCATTTTGAAGTATTTGAATACCATTAGCATAGGAACGGCACAACTGTTTGATCACCGTGTCAGGTCCCGTGTTGGCCTCTTGTGGTGTCACCAGGCACTTCCTCGGGATAACGTCTCCCACTGGAACTGCTTCCCAAATAGTGTCTGCAGATGTGATATCCTGCAAGGAAACGCGCTGCATCGGTTTTTGCACAATGCGGAGACTCCAATGGTGAAGATTGCGTGACTTGCCATGACATATGGCGCAGTATATATTGGCATAAGTGACATTGGTTGTCATGTCAACCACTGGCAGGGCAGTGGCAGGATCAGCTGAGTAGTTGGTCGACATACACGCATGAGCAGTTTCATCATTACGCCAAGAAGATGGACAGCTAGCGACCATCATGTAGCCCCTGATTTGTTTCTCCATGTTTGACGGTTCTCTTTGGCAGGATTCCTTCAGTGGTTTGGGTTTGTTGTTTGACAAGCGAGGGGTATACCTTCATAAAATACAAACAAAGATCATCGTTAAAACGTTTCAGTAAGAGAAATATCTCTCTCTATTTCGATGGTTATCTCTGCGGAAAAGATCTAGATGACACAACTTCATTCCATAGTCAACTTGAGATGACAATACCACATGACATAAATTTTACGCGAATTCACTTTTTTTGCAGATTGGTGTTTTTTGCTCAGGCTTCTAAAAGATATTTTTTTTATTAACAATAACGTTAATAATTGTTTTAAAATTCCGTGTAATCTCTGCTTACTTAAAATATCCTAACTGAACATAAACCTGGGAACCTCCGCATCTGTTAAAATGCGGAATTAAAAGACCTGCACGATTAAGATTTTTGCTACCAAAATGCTAAAATTCGCTTCAAGTATAGTAAGTAAAGCTTGCTTAAAATAGAAAACGTTGCTCCTAAAATACAAAACGTTGTGCCCTTCACCCTGCATTTTCTTAATCTTCTTGAGCTATAAGTTGTAGTCCCTTTCGCAGTCGTTGTTTGTACTCGTCAAGCAACGCTCTCTCTCCAGAAAGCGTCGCGTGACGAAGACAAACAGCAGCCTCCAAAATGGCGGTCAGTAACTGAGCTAGGTAGAATACTTGCTGGAAACACGGAACATTGGTTCCGTTGTTTCCTGGTGGAATAGGGAACCGTTTGAAGTCAGTTCATATTTTTAAACAAAACAAGACACACAAGGTCTTCTAAGGGTGGCCTTATCAGTAAAGTATGCCGTTATTTATGTTCGAACAGATATGTACAGGATTGAACGCTAATGAAATGCACGTTTCTCATAACAGGCATCACAAAGTGTCCTCATTAATAAAAGTTCACCAGAACACACCAGAATAGAGTGAATTCGTGTAACCCGTTTTTTATATGCAAATGCGCCGTGTAATATTTAAATGAGCTGTACAGGAAAACAGAAAATTGCGGACAAATCATAAGTATTATTTGCATGTGGAAGTCAGGTTAAAATTCAAGCATTTACCAATATGTAAAAACCAAAACAGATAACGGGGCTTAAAATTTATCATGCCTTGAATTGTCTTGCGATTTTAGACAAACATTTTATATTCAACATCCCGTAAAGAAAAACAAACTAATTTTCGATTTAGGTTGAACATGTTCTTGAAGTGCTTAAAGAAAGACACGTCCTGTTTATACTTATTTTCTGTTTAACTATTAAAGTGATTTCTTTGAGGTTTTCTGACCACTCGTGTATTGTTTTAGTGTACACAAACATTAGAATATTATACGACTCATTACCATATAAAAAACGGGTTACACGAATTCACTCTAATCTGTCAAATATGAAGTAATATGGAAATGTCAAATGACACAGTCAAACATGAAGTACTCATTAAACAATACTTGTACTCAATCCTGGACATTAGTGTGTTCGAAAACTGGAATATCCTATACATTCTTCTTTGGCCGTAGAAAATTGCTTGAGGGCGCTGACTTCCTAAGATTTTTTTCCAAGTCAAAAATCAGCAAAAAGCTTACGACCACCTACAATCTGTAGAAGCTAACTTACCACGTGTCATAGTCCACACAACAATCACCGATCTCTTGGCAGAGCGCATCGCAATAGCAGCGTCCCCAGTAGCTTTTCGTCCGGCTCGGAGGTCTTACAGTCGTGTTCGGTCTGCATGATACTTCAGATTTATTGCAAAATGTTCCATCACCATGGTCGTGCACCAGAGTCTCCAATCCGGAACAATGCGCGGTTTGGTTTGCACTGAATGGCTGACAAGGGCCTGGTAGCGAAAATGACCAAGTAAATCACTTGATTAAGGTTGAATAAGGTTCGCAGGACCTTTGCTCTCATAATGTATATAAAAATGTATTTATTTGAATAAATCGAACAGCAACGACTGAGGCCGACAACAGACGAAATATTCATGAGAATATATTTCTTAAAGTTGCTATTGTTAGTAAATGCACGTGTCCCGTTTGTGTCCCGTGCGTTGATTCACAGCTTTGGATAGTGCCAATCTTGAAACGACCTCATCCCCAGGGCGCATTTGCCCCCCCCCCCCCCCTTTCCACTTTGAAGGTTGAAGGGAAAAGCACCCCGGGGACAAGGTTGTTCTTAAAAACATTATCGACTTGGATTTTTGTGCCAATTTTTCTCCGCTGTTATAAAATTTTATAAGTTAATTCACAAAGAAAACAGACTTGGTGCCATGGTGCCATGACAGAAGCGAATTTAAAATCTCACTTTCAAAAAGATAGCACGCTTCAAAGTTTAAGAACGCCTTTCAGAAAAAACCGAGCACAAGGTGACAGAAGATGAAAAATCGCTTTCCTTCGTTTTTTGCTCATTAATAGCTTAAAGGAAGATGAGAAACCCTGATGAAATTTGTTAATTACCTCGAGATGGTTCGCCAGAATATCCTCTTCCAGAAAACGGACCGAAAGTGATCAGCATGATGACGAAACATATTGAAATTGATCCCATCATTTACTGTTTCTGATGTGTGACGACCAACCTATAACAGTGGTGACTGAAGAAAAAAAAAATACTTCAATTGTAAAAGAGACAAAACTATGTAGACAAAAGGGATTGCATAGAATCAGCCTTACATGGTCAGCATTTTTGTGGCGTTTGCACTGCCTTACATGGTCAGCAATTCTTAAAGATAAATTCCAGTCCTTACTGCGCAATCTCTGCCCCAATGTTTTTTTGAGCCTCGCACGAAGTAATTTTTACTAGCCAAAATAAAAATTCCAGAACAAACTTTTCTTCATTATCAACGCTACATTTCTTTGTTGAACAATAATGACGAGTAGAAGAAGCTCGACATTATTCGACCATTGCTGGACGACACAACCCGTACGTACTGACGGAACCAAAAATTCCATTTACGTTATAACCGAAGTTTTGATCAGCGAATTCAAAACAAAAAAAAAATCAAACCCCGAGATGCGCAGTGCGGACTTGAATTACCCTTTATACCATGCCATAGAAAATACAGCCAATCAGAATACAGGAAAGCCGTTGTATATTCGACGGTATTCAACCCAACCTTCCCATCGTGCGCTGCGATCTTATTCTCGCTGAAATTTAGTAAGTGTATTTCCTATGGCATGGTATAAAATAGTTACACAACACTTTCTCGTGGTATACTATGGAATATCCCACTTGTCACTTGTATTTTCTTCGTATACACACTCGCCTAAAGGCTCGTGTGTATACCGAGAAAATACAAGTGACTCGTGGGATATTCCATTATATAACACCCAGAAAAAAACAATGACATCATTGAGGACCAAATCAAACTTAGAACAGGGGACGTCGCATTTGACTCCGTAAATAATGAACTAACAGTGAGCGAGTGGTAATTTGGCTGTTGCGTTTTGCATGTTAACGACCTGCGAGGTAAAGGCTGGTTCTCAGTATGATCGCACCGATCTTTTCTAACGCATCGATCGTTTGCAAATACTGATAATGAGACGATAGGCGAACGAGGCGATTGGAAGCGATCGGGGGCTCTTATATAATCGTCTCGATCACCTGGTATAAGCGAAGACCTTCGAAAAACAATCATTTTAGCCCTAGATGCAACACAGTAGCAGCCTTCAATGAAAGAGCAAAACTAGTGGCCTCCTATCTTCTCAGTTATTGCAGTTTTACGGCGAAGAAAAGAAAAGAGAAGCTATAGAAGGATAGAACACGGGCTATCCAAGCGATCGTGATCGCCCCAATCGCCGCAGACGTTAGCGATCGCAAGACGTTATGTATTTAGCAACCGCAGAGGCGATAACAAAGGCGATAAAAACGATCGGGGGCGATTATATGAGAACCAACCTTAAGTGCTCGTTGGGATCGCCGATCGAGTTTTTTCGATAAATAATATTAATGCAAATTGGGAGAAAGCCCAACACTCTTCTACAGCCAGCTGCATGTTTTGAAGTACGAGTAGCTTTATTTCTTTTTGAGCCCCATAACTGGCAGCTTAATTTACAGTTTCAACAGACAGTTCAGCTATTACGTAACATGTAGAAAGACATGATAAAGTAATTATCGTAACACATGAATTGCAAAATGTCAGTGAGTAAGAGGCAAGAAATTTCATGAGAGTGATAACCCAGACTAGACTAGAACTAGAAAACGAGCCAGACTAGAAAATTAATAATTTTTTTAAAATTGTGAATGTTGAAAAAGGCCAAGACAGATACAATTAAAATTTAACAGTTCAGGGACAATGTTTTTGCGCAAATAAATTTGGGTTTCACACTTTCAACTTACGCGAGGTCCAAAACACTCACTTATAAAAAATGCAAGTAAAATAAGCAGTTGGATAATAATATTTCATTATAATTAGATTCCTCGCTACTAGTTTTACTCGTCTGTATTTTGACTCGCTAAACAGGAATTAAATTGCGGAGCGTTTTTTTCTTCAACCTCGATATCTTGCTTTTGATCCGTATAGCTGAAAAAAACTAAAATTAATTTACGGCGAGCTATATATTTTGTTTTAACGTTACTCAATACTTCACTCCTCAGTGTTACGTAAGCAATACATGGAAAAACAGAATTTGAACTCAAGTAAATGCAACGACATCAAAAATGTTTTTGCGAAAATATCCATGTAAGATTTAGTCAACTCAAGCCGAAAATTGAAGCACCACAATTTTTTAAACATCTTTTTAAAATATCTTGCTACTCGATGATGCCATTTTCAGGGCGATAAGGTTTTTATTTTTTTTTAATTCGTGTGTTTTTGTTTGACAGCGCTGTGAAACACCAGCAATAGCACCTGTACGTACCAACGTACGTACAACAACGAGACAACCAAACATTTTCAGCAAGATTGGTTTACTGATTTTTTTTAGGTGTAGGGCTTCAATACGGGAGCTCCGCTATAAACTTGCCTCTCTTTGAGTAAGTTTTAATTTTCTGTGCGTATGGACGAACGGGCGGACAATCACGAGACATCAAAACTTTTACAGCGGCGCTAAATGGGTAACAATTTTTTTAGGCTTCGCTGCGGGAGCTCCGCTAAAATTCATTTTTTCGTTGAGTCCTTAATAAAATTTGTCACAAGTTTAAAAAAAAAATCAATTCTTAGCATGAAACTACTGATGAAGTTACCTAATCAATAAGCAACCTACCTTAGAGTCGCTTAGTGCAAATTTCCGTTTGATGTTCATCTTCTTCGAGAGGGTACAGTGAATTGAAAATTTGTCGAAAAAAGCTGATTATAAGACAAAACTGAACTTGTAGGGTAGGAAATGACTGTATAAGGTTGAAAAGTACTAATTATAGCGCTATTTTAAACGCTTTAGACGTTACACTCATGAACACAATTGCTTAATTGAAAGTGATTATATAACACAGGATCAAAATGTCCAGGAAATGAGGCAAAGCCTCCTAATCTCTTTTAAATATGAACACAAAAACGTACTTCGGAAACCTCGAAGTTGAAAGTGTTGTTTGTTATCGCTAAACCCCAATAAAGTATGATTTTTTTTAAGAAAAAAAGTAAAAAAATGAAACTATAAAGATTTTTTTGGTTCATATCAAACTTTTTCTGTTTCTAAAATTCGAACCATCAGTTCGAAACACCTTTATCAAATTAAAGGAAAGATTGAGACAAAGGCCAAGCTAAAGAAAACCTGGAATGGGATAATTTCACAACGATGAATTTCTTGTTTTCAAAGGCAAATATTGACTATATTCGCTATTATTTTGTGTGCAGGAAATGATCGAGAAGAAACCATTAGCATCACACCACTCGCTCAATAACCGTGCCGGCTGTTTCTACGTGCCCACCTGATGTCTTAGATATCAGCAAAGTTACTGTAAAATGCATTACAATAAGTAACTCCCAGCTGCAAAAGCAGCATGCAAAATTCGAGCTTGATTAAAAAAAATTCTTGACTTTTTTAAAGACTGAAAATTAAACGGCGTTCTTCGTTATTTGAAATCCTTAACCCTATTCAGACCGGGGGGGGGGGGGGCTTTTAAGGCCCGCGCTGACTTTGAACTTTTATAACTTTTTTAAGATTTAACCAAACGCTGCCAAACTTTTTGAGTTTTCCTAAAATTTATCTGGCAACAATTTGGTAGGGTTGGATGATGTGTCAGGAACTTGACATCACCATGGCAACGGCATTTTGACAGGCATGTTTTCCCAAATTTGTAATTTTGCGTGTTTCTGTTAGTAAAAATCAACTTAAATGGAATTATTTTTACATTTTTACGGGTTTAAAGCACATTTTTATTTATTTTGAGTAATTTGCAGTGATTTTGGGTGGTTTTCTGGCATTTTGGAAAAATTTTGAAATCCAAGATGGCGGATCCAAGATGGCGGCTGTTTTGACATCATGATGTAATTGTCACGTGATGTGACGTCACCATCCCACGTGACATATATCAAAAGAAAGAGTTTTGGACATACAATACATCTTATAAGTTTCATGGTGATTGCTTAAATATTCTGGAAGTTACATAGGGGGGGGGCTTCCGAAGCCCCCCCCCCCCCGGTCTGAGAAGGTCCAAAAAAGCCCGGTCTGAATCATCCTCGGAGACCCAGGGGCAGTTAGTGGGGGCGGGGAAAAGTCTATACGGGCGAAAAAAAAATCGGCGAATAAAAGTCAAGAACGAAAAAAATAGCCCCTGGGGACAACCTCTTATCGGACCAGTTCCAAAAGGACGCCGTCGTTCTGGCTTCTGATTGGTGCCACAAAACTTTTGTTTTTTTTGTGCCCAATCAGAGAGCAGCAAGACCAGGAGTCGTTTCGTGTGTTCTTACACGGATAGATACACGAAGCCCCAGTTGGTCGCCATGTTTTCTGTTCGTTGAAGCTACAGTTGGAGGAGAAAAGTTGCAGTCACAGATGTAGGGGAAATCGTTCGGCATATCTGCAAGAAACTTACGCGAAATACGCTGGATCTTCGTAGGTATCGTACACACACCGATTAACTGATGTCGATGTATAAACTTGGACGTGTTTCGAAATTCGCTTTCTTTGGCTGGACGAACAGTTTCTTTCTCCTGCTTTCTCGCATCACTTGCTGTGACTGAAACTGTGCCTGCCCCCACTAACTGCCCCTGGGTCTCCGAGGATGGGTCTGAATAGGGTTAAGCTAAAATAACAAAATAGTGTACTTTCTTTCATTTCTACATTTTTAATTTGTAGTATAAAAAATGCGCAGGTGTCGCTTGATATTTAACTATTTTTCTACATACATTTTACGACATATCAATTCTTTTTTTTTTTTTCATTTCTAAAATTTCATCTTTTTGTTTGACTAATCCAACCAAGGCTACCTGACAAAATTTTGTGCAAATTGACAAATGAAAACCTCGGACGTTAAAAATAGATTTCTAACAAACTATCAAACTATAGCTAAGCAGAGCTTACACTACAGAAGCAATAAATTTAGGACCTTTTTATCGTTTTGAGACCCTTTTAACACTCAAACACTATTGGTAAATTTGCAAACAATTTGCTTGGGTGGCCTTGGTTGGAGTAGTTGCACTGTAAACTAAACAGCAATTTTTTATTCTGTTTTGTTGGATTAAATATTTTTTAAACAATTGTGTTGTTCAAATTGGATTAAAATTTTATTCCCGTTTTTTTTCCTGGACCGAGCCCACGGAACAGTCACGAAACAATATCTTACAGGCCGCGTTCTTACAGGCGGGAAAGTTCGACTGTAGTTTCCATCAATCAAATCCTGGACTCTCTCTTTCCGCGCCTGGGTTCGAATTCAACCCCTATAATGGGCGCGCGGAAGGGAGAGTTCATGGACTGGACTAATAGGCCACAAAATGTTTGGACATCGATTAGTTAGCGATTAATTTACCCATTGATCATCGCCAAAAATCAATCAGGCAGAGTTTTTTTGCGCTATTACCGTCGCTTGCATCTAAGCGTGAACACGTGCCGCCGAAACATGTTCTATTTGGGTATAAAGTGGATGTTTGTCATCAAATTTGATTTAGAAGAGGATTCGGTTTTTTGGGGAATTTTTTTTTTTATTTTGGGTTGCGCAAAAAAGGAGGCCTGATACAATCAAAAGTAGGATGGCCAAATCAAATGAATCTCATTGGCTAATTGAACAATAGCCAATAGCCTTTGTAATGTCTTTGTTTGAGATCGATATCAGGGCTAAAGAAGAACTCTTGAAAAACACCAAGAATTGACAATGGGCAAGATCCTCAGACAAAGAAACACGCAAACTTTTTTGGTAGATAATGAAGCTGTTTTATTGACTCACAAATATATGCCTTATTCTGCACTCATTTGATGTAGTTAGACAAAAGCGAGACTCGGTTTGGAGGAAAAACTGTAAAATTGAACACTGTGAAACTTTGAATAAAAGTAAGACATTTCGACAGTGCTTCCTTTATCAGTAGTAAAATGTAATCGTTTTTTATTTTACTACTGATATAAAGGCAGCTCTGCCGAAACGCCTGGCTCTTTTTACAAAGTTTCACAGCGTTCAATTTTACATTTTTTCATGTAACTATAATTAACGCTATGCAGTATACTCATTTACTTATAAAGGGAAAAATTAAGTCTTTCATTCGGCAGGGAGTAGCGATTTGGCCGAAAGGAGAATAAGCTGGCTTTAGTCGGTTAAGAATATATCTCTTGAGTAGGATGAGTATTACTCGCGTTTCATTGCTACGAGCTTTAGCTAGATTTTGACCTCGGGTCTGGTTGATACTCAGGTTTAATAGCGACAGTGAGGTAAAAATTAAACGCTTTTTGGGTGGATTGAAATTTGCACTCTTCGAACTTCTTTGTGTTATAGAAACTTTGTGGTGACTTTACTTTGGGTGAAAGTTTTTGGTAAGACGTACCTTTTTTAATTTGCGCTGGAATAAAAAGCATTACCTTAGGGAACGTATGTTTATGTCAAACAGTTGGGACTTTTTTGAGTTATGTTCTGGGACTTAATACTTTTTGTAAATCTATTTTTTTTTCTAATTTTATTACAACTTTTTAGTTAATTTGGGGGTTTAACAATTTGGCCTCATTTGCACCTCAATGTCACTTATATACCTGAGTACCCCCTTCCCCCAAGGGCATTTTTACCTCGTGTTTGAAAAACACGGAAGCTCATATTAGGGACGGACCATTATTTTTTTGGGGGGGGGGGGGGAAAAAATTTAAAAAAATTTTTTTGGGGGGGGAAAAAAAAAAAAATTTTTTTTAAAAAAAAAAATAAAAAAAAAAAAAAAAAAAAAAATTAAAAAAAAAAAAATTTTGGGAGGGAAAAAAAAAAAAAAATTGAGAAAAATATATCCCCCCCCCCCCCCAAAAAACTAAGATCAACTACATCAACAGAGTGAAGAGAGTCCTTAAATCTAAATCCTTAAATCTAATATTTACCACTGAATAAGTTATCAATTTTACTTTATTGGCCGGGCTATGCATGAACAGCTATGCTCCACATAACACTTAATTTTACTTGGCTACGAAGGTTTACTGAGGAGTGGGGGGAGTAGGGGTACGAAATCGGCCGGTCCGTGTTATTGGCCAAATCCGTCAATCCGGCCGCCACTCTTTTCGTTGAAATCGGAATCCGCATTACTTGAAAAACTTTGTGTGGTACAGTTTCACTGCAACGGACAGTAGACGTTGTCTTTATAATAAATGCTAATCTTTTAAGACGTCTCGTTTCTTAGCTTATTTTTGCGGCAATTCCGTCAACATACTGACGAGGACCGACCAAAGTGATCCGAACTTCGATTAATATCCACGATCCGAACTTCTTGACATAAAGAGTACGGAATCCGCGCCAAAATCCTAAGCTTATCCATAATTTGCTCTATTTTAAAAATCCGCCGTGAAATCGCCCATTGTATCGCAAAAAAAGGCACAATCCGTGCGCATTTAAGGCTATCCGTCGATCCGCGAACATATTTACTCCCCTCCCCCCGCTTTACTATTTTAAGTTATGTTACTATTAACCTGACACTGCCTATCTAAAACTTAAAATTTAAAATGATTTACACATCCAAATTTTGCTGAAGTGGTCTGAAGTACTGAAGTAGCGATCCTGGCTAATTTCTGATTTAGCGGCTTTTACCTATCGTTACATTCGAAGGTTCACTATTTGCGACTACTTTTGAGGAACTGGAATATGTACTGTTATTCGTCATTGTTTCTTAAAAGCAGATTAAACTATCTTTTTTTGAGGTCGCTACTTAAAGGAGCTACATCACGAGCATTTCATAGATTTTTTTATATAAAGTGTTCTGAAATTGGTGGTAGGTAACTTAACCCTGCATGAAAAACGTTTATCTTTGAACATCTAAAAGAACATATAGCTATAATCTGCAGAGAGAAATCAAAATTCCGCTATAAATATCGATTTTTTTGAAGACGTGTGGAAACAACTTGAAATGTTTAGCCTCAAGTTTTTAAGTTGCAATCCGTTTCCATCCCAGCGATCCGAAGCCAAAGACACTTGTTAACAGTTTCTGTGGTCTAGTATAGCATTTTTTAATAAAAATAAATGATCCATTATATTAGGTTTTCTACGTCACAAATATATATTTGGCTGTTCAAAAATCTGTTAAAATCCGTGACAAAGTCCCTTTAAGAACCTCGGTAGTTTCGGATCTTACGGTTGTACTTAACTCTCGTGGTCACTCGTGGGAGACCCCTTTTTTATCAAATTCTCACAATATGATTTACGATAACTTGATAGTGTTAATAGTAAAATTGAAATATTACTCTTACTACCACTGCCACTATCACTTTAACTACAAAATTCAAGAAAAGCGTTTTAAGCCAGAGGCTTAAATCTAAATTCTGCCGCATGAAGCGGCTGGAAGTATTGCTAATCCCCTTGGATGGGATGCTAGCCCCCAGCATTAAGTGAAGTTGCCCCAACAATAATCGCCGATACCTATTTATACCCTTGGGTGGAGGGGGCACTGTGAGAGTAAAGTGTCTTGCTTAAGAACACAACGCAGTTCTCAAGCTAGACCCTATCTAAGGACTAACCATTAGGCCACCGTGCCTTCCACACTACTGCTACTAGTTTACTATAATTATTTCCTTGTTACTGTTTTCGCTGTAACTGTTATTGGTATATACCACACAAGTGAATAGTGCTTTTCGCGCGCGCTGATTGGTTAACTCGGAGGTGATTCGCAAAGTACTATTCACCTCTGAGCAGCTAAAGAGAAACAAACTGCCTTCGCGCGTCGCTTTGTTTACCGAAAGTGAAGTTTTAGTCCGTTAGTTATTCAACTTGTGTGGTATATACTAAAACAATTATTCACTTCAGTGTCGGTGAATGTAAAGCGGCTCGGTAAATATCCACCACTATTCACCTCCACTTCGGTGAATAATTGTTAACTATTGCTAACTGTAAGTGTTGTTGTTGTTGTTGTTTATTGTTGCTGTTACGGATGTTGTTTATGTTGCTTTGTTATTGTTGACTGACTCCGAACTGGGAAACGTAACGAAACAGTTCTTCAGTTCCTACAACTTAGCCTGCGTTGCAGACGAACAAAACCCTGGTATATTCCTCTGCAACGCAGGCTACCACAACTCAGCTTCCATTAATTTTCTATTAAAGATATCGGTAACAAAATCTCCGAATCTGATTGGTTCTTAGCACGCCCTATTGTGCACCAAATTGGAGCGCAAGCTAATAACTGTGTATGCTACGTTTGAGTGCTTTGCATGCGCGCGCTTTTTATTTGGTTTCTTCTTGTGTCCTTATACCCCTTGATTTTCCTAAAACCTTCCAGAAACGGCCTGTGAATTTTGTCATTGAGGTCATAAATTTGTTTAACTTTTCATCAAATTTGAGCGCGCGGGAAAATCTCTTCGCACGAGATCTTATATTTCTTACCGCAGCTCACGCAGTTGGCCAAAATCCTTAACTGCTGTATTTTCGAAATCCGCGAATCCATGGATAGTAAAAGGATAATCCATGGCAAATCAAAGAAATCCAGAATCATTTTGCTTTGTAACGCTCAATCCGTCGATCGCGAACCTAGTCATCATCATCGCACATCATCGTGAGATAAACAACTTATTTTAGAAGTAAAAAAATATTTATCAGTTAAACTATTAATAAATAATGATAAACTAAATAATGAATAAACTATAAAATTAAAGACCGTGAATTAATGTTTATAATTGCCAAATTAATATCAGATCTGCATGATAGGAAGTTTTTTTAGTATTACTGATATGGGCGTAGACTTGTTCCCAATCTATTATTTTGTCTCCAACCTTTGTAGAAAATTGTTTCACTTTTTAGGATCAACGTTATTGGCAGAATTAACCAAACAAGAAACGAACGTCAAAATAGCTGAAGCTGTCGAAATGACCTTCAAGCGGTCCGTCCTACAAAGTAAAAACAAACACTTGTGTATATAACACTCGTAATTTTTCCTACAGTTATATATCACGACCATGCATGGTATTGTATGGGGGGGGGGGGGGGGCCCCCCTTTTTTTACCTTTTTGCTTAGAAAATCAAAACGATCGAAAGGGAGCAAGTCTACCTCCCCCCAAGCCCTGCCTTCCTCCCAGGCCGGGTCTTAAAACCTGGTGTCCTCTGAATGACTTTATGGTCGTTGTTGTTCTTGTTCACCTTTCCTTGCTGTTGGTTCGGGAAGGGTTGCAGGGTTGAATCTCTGTTTGTAGAGATTGAAGACATTCTTCTTGAACACAAACGAGATGCAAATCAACACACCTGTCAAATAATAAAAACAGTGTTTTTTTTTTTTTCGGGATCGGTGGTCCAAGAGTAAGTCGTCAGTCTATTCTTGTGCCTAGATCTCACACGGCCAGTGGCGCAAAAAAGTGAGAATCTCTATACTCGTCCGCAGAGCTGCTTGTCCCTCTTAGCCGTCTGAGCCTGGGCACGAGGAACAAGTGGATCTTGGAACACATGATTTGATTAGCTAGATTTTTAACAAAGAGAATTTTAATCTAGCCAATCAAATGAACCGTAGAAAAATCCCATACAACAAAGGGATTTTTTTAAACGGTTGATTTGATTTGCTTAATTTAAATTTCCTTTGCTAAAGATCTAGGTAATCAAATCATGTGTTCCCAGAGCCACTTGTTCCTCGTGCCCCAGGCTCAGACGGCAGAAAGGGACAAGCGCGCGGCGCTTAAAAAAATGCAGTACAGTTAAAATCGTCGAAATGATTTTTCTAAATAACTGTCAACCGTCAGCATGCGTATTTGTTTATCGTAGATGCTTTAAAACGACTTCACGTAGCATCAAGTAGCTTCAAGAACCTGGTCCAGAAAAGCCAGGATACAGCGCGCGTCAGATAAACCATGGGGCCCACTGGTGGGCCCCAAGGGCCTTGGTCTTACCCCTTTCCCTTAATTTGTGACCCTCCTATTAATTGTTACTGAGAGTGGGGAGGGTGGGGTGGAGCCTGTTACTAACCTTGGCAGCTGTTTATTACGATGAATGGATATTCCAAATACGGAGTTGGATAGAAAGCCAAGATAAATCCCATGATCCACGTGCCGCCAGTGACAGCTGTCAATTTCAGTACTATCAGAGTCAGGTTACGATTACTCTGGTTTGCAGCCACCGTGTTTCCCTGCCACAAGAAAAAAGAAGAAACACTGTATATTCTATATGTATCTACAACCAGTTGCGCTGAGGATTTTTTCGCGCGCTTTGTCGTCTTTTTTCGTAGATCGTCGGCCGAGTAGCGACTGGAACCGGTAGAGCGGAAAAAAAGCCCTAGGACTCTGGTTTAAGTCACACGAACGAGTTAAACTTCCACACCACAACCTTTTAAGCAAATACGTTATTTAATAATAACAAAATACGCTATTTTCTTTTTTTTACGCACTTATCTCATTAAGTGCTCGTTAGGAGGAAAACTATCAGTTTCATTCACTAACAATTCCTGGATAGTAAACCAAAAAAGTCATTTTCATCTTAAAGCGGACAAACCCATAAATCCAACGTTACTTCTAATTCCCGTTGCCTCGTAGTTTGTAAAGGTTGGAAACGAAAATGTGCAAAATTTTTTGGAAGAAAACATTGTGAAAAGAGCCAGTGGCAAACCTAAAGAAAGGAAAAAAACCCTTGACGCGAATTAAAAACCCTCTCGTACTTTTAATTGGCTTGTAAAGCAACGTTAAGGAATTATTTTCTATTTAAACGAAGCCCCCGTTGGGTCCTCGTTCAAAGTGCCGGGTTTTTTTTATTATTCCCGCTTTCCTCGTATATCTATAAAGATCATGTTCAGTCGTGAAATAAATCTCTTATTAACCGCTCGGTCCTTACTATCAAGACCTTGGACCGATATTCTCCCACTGAGCACGGCCCTAGCACTTGGTTAGTAAGATGTATGTAAAAGTAAAATAAAGTAAAGTCTTTGTTCCAAACGATTGGCCCATCAGGCCGAAACGTATCTCGTTTTCAGTAGCATAAAGCGTCTAGGAGTATTTCTACTTCCCCATGAATGGGATGCTAGTCCATCGCAGGGTCACCCACCTGGGTGGAGAGAGGCACTATGAGACGAAATATCTATGTTAACATCAATGTTTATTCATCATACCTGACTGTGCTGTCTGATAGCAACAGCAGAAGCGATCACAGAAATGATGTTGAAAAGAAGCGATGCGGAAACAGGAGCAGCGACAGCAAAGGTACGAGCAGGTATTGATAACTGACAACCGTCTTGCACACCTGAGTGGAGAGGATTTGGCAGGGAAATATTAACAGTCTCACTAATAATAATAATAATAATAATAATAATAATAATCACTATAATGATGATGATGATGATGATGATGATGATGATGATGATGATGATGATAATGATGATAGCGATAATGGCTTTATACTTAAAAGATCTTAAAAGAGGAATAATAATAGTTAAATAATATTTAAAATAGACAAATTGGTTCAAAGTCATATTTTTAAACCCACTGAAAGTTACAGATATTACCTGAGGTTTTAGCAAACAGCAAACAGCAAAGTTATTGTTTAAAATTAAAATTGGCAAGGACAATCAAAAACCGTGGTTATTGTTCGAAATTGAAGGTACGCCATTCAGAACATCTTTATTTTGGTCAATACTTTGGTATCAATATCTAGCTAGCTCACGCGAATTGCAAATACGAGGCGAAAGTAATTAAACAAATTAGAACGTAAGAAAGCGTCTGAAGAGTTCTATACTTTTCCCGAATCAACCTCGAGAGAACACGCGACTCCAGCAAAACTGCTTGACGAGAACTTGCACCGAGAGCGGGACGTCCATTTACCACAAATCAAATGCGCGTATATTTATTTTAAAGCCAGCACAATAACGTCAGTATGATCTTACCGTAACCAACATTTCCGATGTTTGCAAATTGAAGAGCCACGCAGATTCCAATGACGACAAATGGGATTCCCCAGGCAAACACGCTGAAGCGAATGTACGCTTTTCTTTGTCTGGCAATCACCACAGGGTTATGCGGGTTCACATCTATACAAAAGCAAAATAAATTAATTTAAACCACGCTGCATGATGCTTTAACGTTCACTGAATTCTGAACATAATTCCACAATCTCACCAGGCTAACCCTGACTGTTTGACTTCTGTAAAAGGTTTTCAATGCGTACATGTGTGGCTTAAAAATTTTACTTGTAACTACAATAAACTGTTTTAAAACGTTTAAAGAAAGATTTTCAGTTTAAAGCAAGTCCATCCTGTTTGAGCTTAGTAGACGAACGGCACAAATCTGGCGTCCAGAGTAAAGCAAAGGCAGGACAAGAGGAACGTACTAGAGCAACTGACTTACAGAAGAAGATTGATACTCACTCATGGTCGACAAGGATTTTCGTGTGTTGTGAGCGATAACACTCATCCACAGGAATACAGCCAGGATGAAGTAATGCAACAGGGCACCCATCACAGCACAGACGGCAGAGGAAACAACATCCGGGTCTGAAACAAAGTACACTGACTGCATGGCTATCATTGCGCATGACAAGTGCATCACTTTTTTGCCAGGGTAGGTGCGCAGCTCAGCAAACAGGAAATACGACACCAACAGGAACAAGAGCGAAATGATTGACAGCGAGAACCCGACATATGTGATGATGCGCAAGGCTAGAGGATGAGCAGGCGTTTCTTGCTTTGTGTGCCCAGTGGGCGTCACAATTTTGGTGTAGTTACGCGAAAAGTTAGCAGAGCATAGAATTAACGTCTGATTCACTACGGTGTAGGTGCCATTGTCGTAGAGCTTTTGGTGAGGAATTAAGAAAACAGAGTCATTACTTGAAATAACAAACTCGTTTGATGGAAAGGAAGGACCTCTGCACTGTTTTGATGAGTTCTTGCCGTTACTGTTTGCATCAGGGTGCAATGGCAGACATCTTCCTTTGAATGGATCGTAAACCTCGTTATTCTGGCAGTTAACCTTCACACGAATAGTCGATTCGCTAAAACTATTTGAAATCTTGCCATGCCTCGAGAATACAAAAAGCATGGAACGCATCCTTGCGGGAAAACGATCTAATTTTAAGCAGCGAACTGTTTGGTTTACAAACGCTTTGATATTGGACAATAGGGCACAATGCGGGTTCTTAACGTCTTCAGCTATTATAAGCTGTGTTTGTGTATCACGATCTTTAAGTGTTGTAATACTATTAGCATAGGAACGGCACAACTGCTTGATCGCCGTGTCAGGTCCCACGTTGGCCTCTGATGGTGTAACTATGCATTTCTTCGGGATAACGTCTCCCACTGGAACTGCCTGCCAGATGGTGTCCTCAGATGTGATGTCATGCAAGGATAAAGGACGCCTCGGGTTTTGCACAATGCGGAGACTCCAATGGTGAAGATTTCGTGACTTGCCGTGACACATGGCGCAGTATATGTTGGCATAAGTGACATTGGTTGTCATGTCAACCACTGGCAGGGCAGTGGCAGGATCAGCTGAGTAGTTGGTGGACATACACGCATGAGCAGTTTCATCATTACTCCAAGAAGATGGACAGCTAGCGACCATGATGTAGCCCAAGATGTGTTTCTTCTTGTATGATGGTTCTCTTTGGCAGGATTTCTTCATTGGTATGCTTTTGTGATTTGACAAGCTAGGGGTATACCTTCATAAAACACAAACAGAAAATCATTGAAAAGTTTCAATATGAACAATTTCTTAATATATGTCTATCTCTGCGGGGAAGATGACGAAAACAACTTCACTCCATAGTCACCTCAAGATGACAATACCGCATTGCAAAAAGTTTACCGCTAATATTAAAGTGCCTATAAACCCCAAAAATTCTTCCGTTTTGATAATTACTTGTATAATTCTGAGGAAAATGACGCAAAAGTTTATGTTTTTGGTCAAAACCGAAATTTTCTATGAATTTTCAAAGTTAGGGGAAATACTTTGTGGCTAATATTAAGCTTTCTGGATAATAATTATTATGACAAATATTTACCGATCGATAGACCTCTAAAGATTGTGCTACGAGAATACTGAAATTTTGCTTGAAATAAATGACGTCATCGATGTCTTCTCAATTTTTTTAGCTAAAGAAATTCATGTAATTCTACAAATTTTGGCCTTAAAATGTCTTTTAGATACTTCTGTTGCTGCGAAGTTGCATGAACTGAAAATGCTTAGAAATCTTACTTTCAAAGGATAAAAAGCATTTATTTGGAGAATTTTTTTTAATTAAAAGCAATATTTTGGCTTGTTTAAGGCAACATTTGAGCAACTTTTTAAATATAAGAAATTTTTTGGAGCAACTTTTCAGCAACTTTTTTGAGAAAATGAGAGCACCTTTTTGGAAGGTTTCAAGTAGAATTATTGACGGCCCCGTTACTGAGCAAAATAATACCCCACCTACCACGTGTCATAGTCCACGCAACAATCGCCAATTTCTTGACAGAGCGAATCACAATAGCAGAGTCCCCAGTAGCGTTCATTCCGGCTCGGAGGACCAAAAGTCATGTTCGGTTTACAAGATGCTACCGATTTATTGCAAAATGTTCCAACACCGTGCTCTTGCACCAGTGTCTTCAACCCAGTACAATGCGTGGTTTGGTTTGCCCCGAATGGCTGACAAGGGCCTTGTAATGAAAAAAAAAATGATATACTGTTAATGTCTTTGCCGATGATTAAATCTCGGGTGGAAAATCCCTTGTGTAGGCTATATAGGTTTGTGCTGTTCCAACTAGGGTATGGTTTTATAGAAGATTCTGACTCATCTTTTAAGAAGTGCGATTTAATTTACATCAGGAATTTGTAGCCCTTCTCAAATGCTAACGCAAAACGGAGGGAGTTTCTTGGTAAGAATATTGTCTGAAATAGTGTAAGGAAAATAGAAATTTTGGTCTGAAGTAGCATAAAGGTTTCAAGAGTCGCGCCGTACATCCGCTGAACCCCCCCCCCCCCCCCCCCCCCCCTCTAAAGAAACTAAATTTAGGATGAATTTAAAAAATTTACGAAGAATGAGTGTAGAAGCTTATACCATCGCTGGCGATTCTAGAACACGCCGCCACTTTTTCTGCCGAACTGAAGCGACTGCCACTGCGGTCCGCGGTCGCCATACAAATATCACAACTTTATGCAAAACTGGTGTTACTGCCACCGCAGTCCACGGTCCGTACTCAAAAGACATGCAAATCAATCAATTATTGATTTGTATGAATAATAGTTCTAAGAATCTGCCACCGAATTCCCGTACATAAAAATAAAAACGGCTTGAATGCGTAAAGCCATTGCAATCGAAAAGCACGCAAACTTTCTTTCTAAAAAGAGAAATTCTTCCAAAAATTTGTTAATAAAAATACCTGGAAATGGTTCGCGGTAGAATCCTCTTCCAGAAAACGGACCGAAAGCAAGAAGCATGACGACGAAACACAGTGAAATCACTCCCATCTTAAAGTAGTGATGACCAACCTGCAACACCGGTGACGATAACGATCATAACGATGTAAGACCATAACGATGTAAGATTTTTAAAAATGGTTTACATTATTTGCAAAAACTTTCGGACGATTTTAGTTTTGGGTAAAAAGTGGTCGAAAATAAGTCCGTCCGAAATTTTAAGCGTCCGAAATATTTACAGCACAGTGTAACTGTTTTAAGACGATAAGCAAACCCGATGTGATAAGGAAGGGTTTTAAAATGACAGAAATCGATGGAAGATATAACTAAGGGTCTGTTTACATGGAGGGAGGGTGCCCCGGCTAACCGAGTTACCCGGCTAGAAGGGATGAAACATAGCCCGCCTTTACATGCAGAATTCACAGCCCATTTTGATGTGCAAGCTCTTAGAACTTTAGTACGTCCATTTATGGGGGAATTCAATCGAAATTAAACAGTCTTTGGCCGCCAAATTGAAATTAAATTTGTTGTTTCGTGAGTTAATAAGGATAATCATTCCTACAAAAATTTCGATTTAATTAGCTTTTGCTCAAAGAAAAATTTTCCAGCCAACAGATAAAACTAATTTGATCTAATTTTGGTCAAATAGCACTGTTTGGGTCCAGAAGTTATACATTTTATGCCATTAACTTCAAATTTAATTTAAGAACACGCGCGAAGACTTATCCCGGCAAGCCGGGATAGCCCGAGCATAACAGTTTACATGGCAAAAAGTTATCCCGCCTAGAAGGGTGCCCCGGGCAAACAGACCGAGTGCCCCGGCAAGGCGGGTTTCCCGTCTTGCATGTAAACGCTTCGATGCGTTCTCTAAAGAAACGTATGAAAAGTTGGCTCGCCCAGGGTAGCTCGGTTAGCCGCGTAACTCAGTTAGCCGGGGCACCCGCCTTCCATGTAAACAGGCCCTAAGAAGCTAGAACCAGATGATCCTTTTTAAGATCTTGTAGCAGATCATTAAGCCACTTTGAGCTCTAACGCTTTTAGCTTCCTTTATGGAGCGAGCTCTAGTTGAGACATTGCTTGAGATACTTAACGGTTTAATAGCACTTCTCTTATTTTAGCGTCGGTGTATCTGTAAAACCTTCTAGGGGCAGTATAAGACTATAATTTTCACAAATGTTGTTTCAGTCTAGTTGCTGGTTTTTAGGCGTAAATTTACGTTAACTATGTGTCAGCAAAGTGTCCGAAATTTTTGTCCGAAATGAGATAAAAAGTGTCCGTCCGTAAATGAAACGCCCGAAATTTTTCGCAAGTAATGTATTATTTTTATCTGGTGCAAAGATATTAGCTTGGGCTAACCGTGGAATTAATTATTTGGTATCACCCTTACCTCGTCAGCACTTTTTGTTTTTAGCACTCCAGTTTTAAATTTGAAGAGTTGCAATCCCCTTAAATCTATTGAATAAACAATGACAGTGTTACAGGACTACAAAAAATAGTTGGTTAGGTAGGGAATATCGCGCGTGTACGCAACTTTATTAAAGCGCACTTTGCGTTCGAGAGGTTACTTGTAGTATCGATGAAGTACTCTTTTTTCTTCTGACCTCGCAGAACACAAAACAAACTGAGTTCAAAGCCTCGGGATTTTGGGAGAGTCATAAAAATATACCACGTACTAAAATTCCACATAGGATATTGCGTGGTCACCTGACGACCTTAGATATGAGTAGAACTTTAACCATCAAACTTGGGTAAACGATTCAAATTTTCCTCAAGCCGGAGAAGAAATTCGAAAAAGCGTTTTTCTTCATTAATTTTTCCTTAATTTCAACATATTTTTTTTAAACTACAGTGGAACCCCGATATAACGATCTTCGATATAACGATATTCCCGATATAACGATGAATATGTTATGTCCCGCAATAGTAAAATGTATGGGACGAAACCCCGATATAACGATTCCTCGATATAACGATATAATTTTACTGCCCCCTTAGCATATCGTTATATCGGGGTTCCACTGTAGTACTCTCTTTATTTGACAAATTTCTGACATTAAAAGAAATTGTTACGTTTCTGATGTGGCCCAAAGGCGCAAGATTATTTTTATCACTTTCGGTTAAACTGAATATCTTACGGCACAACAAAATAGGCTCACCGCGGCAAAACGCCTGAATTATCTTGAGGCAGAACAAAACAAAATAAAAATTCACGGCAATGTACGTAATATCGCGACCCTCCTACAGTTTTGCTTACAAGAGGGACGTGGATATTTCGTTTTAACAGGGGCACCCCGGCAACAAGAAAATTTTACTATAGGTGTGGGAACACGGTTTTTACGTTATAGTTTCTTTTTGTGCGATTTAAAAAGCCTTTTTTTAAAACGCTAAGAAAAGTGTATCTTTTCGGATACGCTAGCTGGACATTCAAACTTCAGAGAATTTAGGGAACGAAATATTATTAACCGAATTTACGAACCGCTGTTGTCTTCTCGAAAATCGTACTGGCCTATTTTCGTACCCAAAACGACATTTTTCTCTCCCCCAAAACAACAGGCATTAAGTTCTCCATGACATGAAAGTTAGAGCTAAAGAAATCTCCAGTTTTTCATCACACTTTAATCCGAAAATCGTAGGCGGTTATAGGTCTTCCGAACAGATATTCACCGAAATGGTCTAATTGGCGCCCTTGTTTTATATTCATTCTCTGTATTTTGAGTTGCTCTGCGGGCTTTCTTTGCAGTTTAAAATTTTTGAAGCGTTCCTTGCTACGACATCGGAAACTTGTTACTGATCCGTGTGGCTGAAAATTCAATTTAGGTCGTATTATTTTGTTTTATTGTTGCTCAGTTCTTCTTTTATCGGTACTATTATTGCTATTTGTTACTTCTTCGGTTTTGGTAAGCAATGAACGGCAAAAAACAAACAAACAACCAACCAACCCACAAAACAGGCTGAATCCAAGTACGAAACTCGCAACGGAAACATAAAAGTTTTCTTTTGTGTGATTTAAATATTCGTGTAAGATTTTAGCTAGCTCTATTTTGTCCTTTATTGAGCTCTAAACTTACTTGGTGATGCCATTTTTAGGGTTAAGAAATTTTGTATTCGTGTCGTTTTATTTGACTGTACAGAAACAACAGCAAACTTGCCAGTGTGTACGGACGGATAATCGTTTGACAACCAAAATTTTACAGCTCGATGGATTTACTAAATTTTCTTAAGTATAGGGCTCCGCTCACGCACGCCTTAACTGGAGCTCCGTTATGGGAGATAAGTAACACAGTATCATACGGTATAAGATATAACACAAAAGATACGTCATAAAATTAATTAGTATTTCGCGTTTTTCGAGTTAGTCAAATGGTTCAAAACCCTCTCTGGAAATAAACCCTGGCTCGTACCAGGGGGTATATATCCAAAAAAATCGTCAGATTCGTCAGGGTGCGAAGTCCTTTAACTGACAGGGTTGTTTTAAGCATATTTGCCAATTTTTGTTTTTTAGATAACCTTAGAACGCTTCTTAAGTAACTTAAATACCCTTTAATAGCAACAGAGCTTGACAAAATTTGTACTTGAGGTAATTTCAGATATTTTTTGAACACAAAATTTAGGAGCCTTGCGGATTCGAAATAAACCGGCCATATCAAATTAATACAACTTTTTTTTAAATCGGGACCGATATTCAAAATGCCATTTTTAAATCGTATTGTATAACATGCGACATTTTCGTTCACATTAATTAAATATTTGACAAAAATGTCCACGAGGCCAATAGAATTAACTTTTGTTTTATGTTAGCAAGCGTTGTACGTATGTTTTTAGAAAATCTTAAAAAGTAAAAAGTACCTACTTAGTAAACACCATACCTTATGGCCGCTTGCTGGACTTCTCCTCACGGTGGAAAGCTAAGCTGAATTAAAAGATTCGCACGAGCCGGTTATAAGATATAGCTTAATCCATGGGTAGGAAATGACCAATCTGTTCATGAATTGTTCTAATTAGTGCTTTCTTGAATGTCTGAAACTGAATACTAGTGAAAATAATCGCTTTATTTGAACCAAATTAAAGGTATAGTTTATATATAGACACAAAGAATGAATGAATGAGCGATAATATAAATGTCCAGGAAATTAAATGCTTTGTTTCGTTGACAAAGGTTTACGTTACTGTTAGCGGGAAATGATCGAGAAGAAGCCATTAGCATTACACCTTTCTCTCAATAGCTGTTCTGGGCATTTTTTAGTACTTTTCCTGTTTGTTTCCGCGTGCCCACGCGCTGTCTTAGATACCAGCAAGGTTGCTTTAAAATATATCATAACAGGTTTCTCCCAGGTGCTAAAGAAGAGTGCAAAATCCGAGCTTGATTAAATAAATTTTAAACTTTAAGGGGGCTTTATAACTGAATTTTATTGAAATTTTAAGACGTTTTAAGAAGGGATTAAAGAAAAAAATTGAAACACCAGCAGACAGTTGAACCCCACGCAAAAGCACTCCAGGTTGTCAGGGGAACTGTCTGGTATGCGTCTACTAATTTTTAACTAAAAAATTACAATTTTAAAAAGGCAATAAATCCCCAATATTTCTTATTTCTCTTAATTTTACTTATCATTTGCCAAAAAACAATCTTCTCCCAACATCCCCCCAAATCACCCAAAAATCTGCAAAACACCGTTAAACATAGATATATGAGATAATAAGGGCGTTTTAGGAGTCCTTGAAACGCGAACGAGATATTTCCGCTAAACTCGTGTTTAGCTATGAAAAAACGACCTTCGGGTATAATTCCCCCTTAAGACTGAAAAAACTAGTAACGCTGCTCTTCGCTATTTTAACTGCTTAAGCAAACAACAAAATGTAATAATTTTCTAACTTTGCCATACATTTTAAAAATTTACCATAAAAGTATAAAAAGGCTTAGACCTTTCTATCTAATTGTTTTTTTTTAATAGATTTTTACTTTAATTTATCTGATTACTGTAAAAGATTCCTCCTTGACTTAAATCAGTGTCACTTATAAAATTTAATTAACCATAAAGCTCAATAACAAAGCAATTTTTTCAGTTTTCTCGGATTTTTTCTTTTTGCTCAATTGCATCGTTTTATTCAATTTTATATAAACGTATTCCGGTTTTTAAGTGTTTTGAGGTCATTCCCCAGTATTGCATTGCACATCCCTACTGTGCAAAATTGCATACGCATTAAAAATGGCGTTTGAAAACTTTGAATTGAGTATGAATGAGTATAGAATAAATATGGACCAATTTTCAGTGTAGAATATGAAATAATCGTCGGGAACGTGAAGTTAGCAAGCAATTGTGACTATAATCGTTTTAGTCAATATAGTCCTATTAGGATGAGAAAGCATTTTTTCATCCCGAAGTTTTCAGGAACAAATACACACGCCTGTTTGCTGCATGTCCTTCTCAATACAGAATTAATTAACGAATAGCACATAATAGGGTTTGTTATGATTTTGCCGTAATTTAGCTTGTCATTCATAAGATCAACTGATAAAACGAACTTTACTTTTCTTATTTTTATATGTATCCTGTTTTCTGTTTCGAGTCTTGCACCCGGGGGAGGGGGAGGTGAAGGGAGCACCAGGGGACTCCCATATGAATTAGTAAGGAACAGCCACCCCGTGGAGTTTTGCAGTGGTGGTGTTGGCGATTTCTTTGTCGCGTTCTTTCCTTTCTAAGACGTTTAAGTGTAATTTCTTTTGCCATCAAGTAATATTCTGTTGCTAACATCGCAGATTCTGTTTGTTAAAATGACTTTAAGTACGGGCCTCACCGGGTCAAGCAGGGAATGGATGGGCGAGAATAAAGGGATGTATTAAACGAACCATATTACCTTCCCTCCCCCAGAGAGGGCAGATTTGGTACCAGGCCTGGCCGCTTAGCCACGTTTGGAGGCAACTTCGAATAACACAAACACTTCGGACCGAACAAAGCCGCAGATTCTTTGCGTAAACCCGCTTATGGAGAGTAATTTTCCAAAGCTATATGTTTTGGAGTGAAGGAGAATTATCTAACTTTATGGGAAAAAAGAAACGACGCCAGTTAGGCGTAATTTGAGCGTAAAATTTGCCATCGACTGCGGAGCGATTAAGTGATGTGTTTTGCCTTGGAAGGAAGGAACAGGATGAAGAGAATCGCCACAAACACCACAACAAGACTCAAAACAGACAACAGGATGCATAAAATGACAAACGTAAGTTTATTTTATTGATCTCTTTAATTACAAGCTAAAAAACGGTATAAACTTTATAGTCATACGAAGCTTTAATGACTAAATTTTATGGATAAAGCGAACAATATTAACAGAATATTACATGGCATAAAATGAGAAAACAAACTGCCCAAACAAATGAGGTTTAGCGTTTTAAACTTTTATCGATTGTAATAATTGTGATCTATTAAACTAACCTCATTTTCAACAGATAATTGATAAGTCGTGGTGTTAAAATTTCCTGTTTAAAACCTCATCCTTTCGTTACATGTCGTTACGTATGTGAATTTAATGTCACGCAATCAAAACCCTGGATGAAAGTGGCGTTGGGTGATGACACAGCCGGTGACACAACTAACGCCTGCGAAGGCGTCATTTTTGCTCAATAAGGTTTCACAATTGACTTGTCACTTTCACTAAAATGACTACACTCCCAGAAGGTTTTATAACCATAGCAAAACATCCTTTATTGCTTAAACAGTTTTGATCATAAAGAGAAGGGGGACGTCTTACACTACCTCCCTCTTTCCCCAGTCCCTGGAAATACTGACGAGAAAGATTCCCCTTCAATTCGACTTGCCCTTTCAGGGCCAAAATAGTAAGAAGTCGTTGAGTTGGCCGAAAAACTGAAAGTTTCTACAGTTGAACCCCACTATTTCGAACCGTCAGGAAAAAAGCAGTTCGAAATAGCGGGAGTTCGAAATAGCCGATAGTAAATGACCGAAAGGCAAATCAAAGGGAAATAGGTTTTTGTTTGAAATAACGTGAAATTTGGAATTTCTGAGTTCGAATTAGCGGGGTTCAACATGAATTTTCTTTTTCGCTGAAAACTAGCTGAACTTCAGTGGAGTAAAAACGTCAAAGGCATGCATATTTATCAGCTGTTTTATCAGTTGTCCAAGCGCAAAAAAGAAAAAACTTTTCATTGGCGACGCAAACACTTGTAAGCGCTGGCATAAGTAGTTTGTAACAAATGAAAACAAACGTCGACATAAGCATAAACACAAGACTAAGAAGACGATGTTTACTAGTTACCGCAGAGGCTCAAATGCTCAGACGCGGGGAAATCTAGAACGGGTGCAAATGGATGCTAATGAATTATTTGGTTTTGACACGGAATAACGCGAACGCAAGCGCAAGCGTAAGCACAAGAAAAGAAAAAAAAAATTGTCCTTGCGCTTGTGCTTATGCATGCTTGCGTCGTTGCCGCTTTCACGGTAAAATAAGAGCTATTATTATACATTGTAGCCGCTCTTTCTGTTCTCATTGGTCGAGAACCTGCAGCTAATTCACACTGACATCGAATTTTGATGTCATATCTACAGACGATAGGATTATACATGCAGAACTGGCGTCATTTCTGCAGATTATAGGGTACAGATAAGAGCATCTTGCAAACGCCGCCTTTTCCCGTCTTGCTAGTTTGTCTGGCTTGTCAGTGAGAGAGATCGAAGCGATGGCGGAACGATTTGCAACAGTTAAACTAACGGAAAGCGATTTAGAAAAGCTTCTTGATGATAAGGACGTATTATCCGCCTCAGCCTTTGGCTTCGGCAGAAATTACAAACCTCGGCCTTGATAATTCTCCCTATCATGCTCAACCTCATCCAGTAATTGTTAATTATATGCTTGCGCTTGTGTTTCCGTCGCTAGTGAAAACCTGTCTTTAATCCTTGAGTTCACTTTCAAGTCAAAAGTTAAGGCAGCCACTGAAAAGGTAAGCTTTGCATGCCGTATATGCAAAAAATATTTTATCCACCTAATGTACCGACTCGAAATCTGGCTTTACGGCTACTCTTTTAACATGTAACCTTTAACAAAAGCCTGGCACATTTTCGCATCAAAGTTTGAGGTAGGGAAACCGAAAGTGTCGTTGGACTTTTGCGATTGACCGCTGTGAAAGTGCGCACCGCCGGCGTTCAACCAAAGAAGAGAGTCTAGGAACAAGGCAATATGGCAATTTGCAGTTTGCTTGCTTTGCCCTATTTCAAAATAAGAAATACTCAATCTGATTTGATCCAAATCGACTAGTGACTCGTGATTACTACACCAAAAAGTTGATAGTTTACTATGATAGGCCAATGATTAATGTTGAAACTTGTTAAAGGAGTGTATGATTTTATGAGTTGGTTAGTTTGGTTTGTTTGGGGTTTTTGTTGGGTTGCGCCCTTTTCCAAAAAAAAGGGGGGAAAAAGGGGGGAAAATTTATACTAATTTATAATAATAAGGACAGAGGCGGGAATTTTAACGCTTTTCGGTAAAAAGTACTAAAATTGGAAATAGTATTTTCTCGTACATGGAATGCACCTAGTACATCAAGATGAAGACTTAAAATAAATTGTTTGTTGAAGGAAGAAGGGAGCCATTATAGTTTTTAGGTGTTTTTCCAGTCCACAAGGACAAAACTTGAAAAAAAGTTTGATCTAAAGTTCTTGATGACATCACAATAATATCGCTTTTTTATCGCTTCAGTAACAAAATTGGACCACTATTCGTAGTGTCCATATGTCTTTCGGCCCTTGCGGTTCTGATGTGAAAATGATGACAGTTTACCTTTAAGTCGGTGGTAACCAGTTGAGAAACAATTCGTAGGCGAAACGACCGAAATCCAAGTCAGTCAGTGAGCTACGATTTATCAGTGATCATTATAATGTGCGATGTCGATTATTTAAGTTTGCAAACTTGGAATGTAGCCGGCTACTTAATTTGAAATTTATTTCGTTACGCATACATGGCGTAGTCTGTGGATTTGGCTTGTGCAAGAAGGCTAAGTTGAATTTGATAAAACTGGCTTGACACAGTTTGGATTTGTTTACCAATCGTTTACCCGCCCCCAGAAAACTCCTTGTAATTGTTTATACGAGCTAGTTCTAATATCCTCGAATTCTTAAATATTTTCTTCTTTGTTTGATGGATTACAAAAGCGGCCTTTTAACGTAAGGTATTCATTGTTCTTTCTTTTCAATTAGTATCGTCATTAACGCAATGAAAGAATCTTAATTTTCTCGATTTAATTTACGGAGGACAAAGAAGGGCTTTGTTCAGATAACAATAGGACCATTTCAGTTTTGAGTCGCAGAAAGATTGCATACACTAACTTCAGGTAATTTCGAGCTGTTTGCCGTTACCTCTAAGCTGGGAGAGTCGACTTTTCGCAGAGACCATCAAGAAAGCGTACCAGTTATGCGTTTAATAATTATTTTGATCTTTTGCATTGTCCTTCCCTCTAAAGGAAGCGGAGGTAAGAAATTTTTAAACGATAATTACACAAAAGTTAATTTTTCCCGGTCAAAGACCGTATTCGGTTTGGTTATGTTCAATCGCTTCAGAATGCTTATCTGAAAGTATTATCATTTTTCAAAGCAATGAAACAAAATATCATTATAAGTATTTTTGGAGTGCAGTAGGTTCCCTTTATGTAAAGAACTGCTTTGATCAGCCTGAATTTGAGTAAGTTGGTACAGTTTTGCATGGTACAAGCGTTCTTATAAATCATCACATCGGCATGTATAGATGTACTACGTACATACATAAACCATTGTTTTACTTTTTGCTTGCTTATAATTTGGCTTAGAATAGATGCCACAGGGTAAATGAGTGGTTTTGGCAAATTTTACTGGGGTTGAAAATGCTTTGAGTTCTGAACTGGTTACGAAGTAGCGATTTCAAGAGCAATCGAAGCTGCAAAACTGGTTTGTTGTGTTGTTTGGGTAGGGTTTTAATACTAAACGTTGTAGTCTTGATTTTTTTTTATATATTCACTTTGTCAGGATATATTTTGGTCGGAGGCCAGTGTTTTGGTCCGGCATACCTGATCACCTCTAGCTGTTGATTATCTGTAAATATGAATACGGTTTACGTATGTTGCTTCCCGGTCCTATGTGTTTTCCCATGCATACTATATGCTCTAAACTCCAAAACAACAATTAAAACTACTGTTATCTGCATATTTTGCCTAAACGAAATCAATATTACAGTTCTCAACAATGACGTTCATAACTGTAAACATTGTGAAGCAATTAGAGTCTTTGTGGAAATTTATAACAACTTTTTAATTAATAACTTACAAGAGATACTTTACATTTTGTCATTTTTCTGCCTTTTAATTGATCTACATGTACATAACGCTAAAGATATTCTTTTTTTACCGTTTTGTACAAGTCAAGCTTAATCAAGAAGAGCCTGTGCAGTAATCAATTTTTTTTTACACAAAGGATTTGGTAACTTGTACACTCACTTGGTCTTTCAGTATTAAATGGTAGTTCTATGAAATTTTCTTAATTACTTCAACCACATTATTAAATGCCGAAAATTCCAAAAATAAGCCCTGGGCTTACGTTTGTAAACATTTCTTTCAGCTGGGCTTATTTTCAGGGAGGGCTACAGACCTGGCAAAACGAGGAAACATGTTAACAGAAACATTGACAGCGCTCGTGTGTTTTCCCAATGTTTTCCAGTTTTGCCACACGAGAAACATTGTTTTCAGATGTCAATTTTGATTACAAGAAGCAAAATTTGCTTCTGCTACATGGCAAACGTTTCGTGATTCCGCGCGGCATGGAAGCATGGCGAGACGCAGAAACAGTTATAGAAACATGTTTCCGGCATGTTTCTTGAGCATGTTTCCTCGTTTTGCCGGGCCTTAACACACGGGGGGCTTATTTTCCGGTAGAAATTTGCTTTTAAAAAATCTTTGGGTTACTATCTGGACTGGATGCTGTGACTGAAAAATTTTAGTGCATACAAGAATATCACATGGTAACACACTTTACACACAACGATATGAAACCCAAAACAAGACCTAAAGTTGTTCTGAGCATACTCTAACAACGTGTAAAATACAAACAAGCCCTACAATGGGATCTATTTCTTTAAAAGCTACAACTAAATATAAGCCCATGGGCTTTTCTTTCTAGAAAGCTTGTTTTTGTAAGGAATTTTGTGCCGTTTTTTTGGAGGGGGGAGGGGGAGCTTATTTTTGGATTAAACTGTTTACGGTTTGCTCGCTTTTGAATGGTTCTTGAATACATTATTTCGTTGACAAATTTAATGGAAACGTCTACGATTTTGTCGATATATAATATTTAAATAAGTGCTTCAGGATACATGGGACGACTTCCTTTCTCGCCTTATTTTGATATTAGGCGTTTTTTATTTATAAAGGCTGTTCTCCCTACGATGGCCCCCTGACTGCTTCACTACCAGACAGCCACTTTAACGCCTCGTCAGTCCTTTCCGCTAGTCTAAACCAACCTTACATGGCCAAGCTTCATGGCAGTAAAGAGTGGTGTCCCGCTACCGCCACGCCAGATGTCGAGTTCATTGAGATGGATTTGTCGACTCCGTTCCGCATCTGCGCAGTAGACACTCAAGGTCATCACACGCTTTCTACATGGTTTGTGTCTAGCTACAAAGTTGCTTACTCGTTGAATGGATCAACGTGGCTTATAGCACAGCAAAATGAAACAAATTCGGTGAGTATAATTATTTGTTGTTGGTGATATTCATCCTTAATATGGCCTTTGCTGAGAATCTCATTCAATGTCTTACGCGTGATCAGCTACCTCGCTATCGCTTAAGGTATCACGGAAGGAAAATTGGCGTTTTCGTTCCAAGTGAAATTGTGTGCAAACGATCAATGGTAACCCCAATAAAGTATATATTTTCTGAAAGCTTATTGAATAAAGATTGTAATTTTGGATTTTGTTTCGATCATATAGACCATAATAAGCAACGTCAGCATTTTGTTTGCAATTATGATGTTGCGCAACTTTAGGTTTATTTGAGAACACATTTACATGATTGCCAAAACTTTTATGTGGAATTTGATCTACAGATATTGGTCTAAAAAACGGTGTCTCAGATTTTTCTCTTCTTGCTCCATTAATTTTTTATGAATTTTTAAACTTTAAAATGGCGTTTTTAGGGCTTCTTTAAGATTAAAAATTCATAAAAAATTAATGGAGCAAGAAAAGAAAAATCTGAGACACCGTTTTTTAGACCAATATATGTAGATCAAATTCCACGTAAAAGTTTAGGCCCTCATGTAAATGTGTTCTTAAATAAACCTAAAGTTGCGCAACATCATAATTGCAAACAAAGTGTTGACGTTGCTTATTATGGTCTATATGATGCAAACAAAATGCACAATTAGAATCTTTGTTCAATAAGCTTTCAGAAAATATATACTTTATTGGGGTTACCATTGATGGTTTGCACACAATTTCACTTGGAACGAAAACGCCAATTTTCCTTCCGTGATACCTTAATTGTAATTACTTTTAGTAGAAACTCAGCCGTGTTTTTATAATTGTTTCCTCATGCCTAGCTGCAAGTCAAGACATGTATATTGCATCCTTTCATATTAAAACTAGGTTTTAAACATTCCAGGTTTTAATATATATATTAGTATTGTAATAATATTGGGACTAAACCGCGTCTAAATATTGCAATTAATTATGCATCTATTTTTTGATATGGTTTAATGGTCTAACGGCTTGCAGGCTTGGTTTCTCATTCGGATTTTTCCGTACATGTAATATCTTGGTTCACACTGTTTACAACTTTTTTTATGTCATCATTGCTAACGGATATGATGTAGTCAAATAACCTGCTGGTATGTTTGATTTGATAATTAGAGAGAAAGGAGTTACTCAAAATTCTTTTTTGAGTAGCGGATGTAGACCACATCCAAAGGAACGAACAAATGAAAGGCAGGTCAATCAGAAAATCATGCAACATTCACACGCCCAACCGAGAGACCCACCAGACAAATGAATGGAAATCCGCTGATCTGATTTATTTATTTTCTATAAAACTGTAGGTTTCGGACTGCAATCTTTTAGAGTTTCTACTCAAACAATTACACTACTCGCCCTTGTTTTCTATTTCTTCTATTCGCTTATAGAAAACTTGGGAACGTCTGTCTGCCTGTCTGTCTGTCTGTCTGCCTGCCTGTCTGTCTGTCTGTCTGTCTGTATATCTGTCTGTACATACATACATACATACATTAACTTTATTTTTTTCTCGGATTTACAGAGTAGCTGGTTATTAGCTAATATCTCCGAGAAAAAAATGTAAAGATAACGCCTAGAAAATTATAAAAACAAAAAAAAAACACTAAGCGGAAAAAATAAAGTGGTACAATAAAAATAAAGTTACCTAATATAATAATAATAATATATAATAAATAAGATCAGTTTAAATACAAATTACATAAAATTATCTGTCTCTCTCCCCTCTGTCTGTCTGTCTGTTTTCTTCTTGTTTCTTATCATTTTTTCTCTTCTTATTTGTTATGTTCTCTTTTCCTTTGTCTTGTTCCCTCTCCTCTCCTCTCCTTATTATTTGTCTTTCACACTAACTCAGTTCTGAATTGATTTCAGATATTTGTTGGGAACACTGTTGGCAGTACTGTGGCTAGGAGTGGGCTGAATGACAACTCAAGTTTTGTCGCGAGGTATCTCCGTGTTTTTCCTTTAACGTGGAATACATGGCCTTGCTTAAGGATAGAGGTGTATGGCAGAGGTAAATTTAAACATATATTAAGGGACGTTGCTGATTAAAATGGGGGATTTTTCATAGGATATAGGAGCGGATTTAGAGGGGAGCAGAGGGGGCGCCCCCCCCCTTTTTCTTCCGAAGCCTTGACTTTTGGTCACAAATGCTCCCAGAATGCTGCAAGTAACATCTCCACGAACTTTTATTATTCATCGAGGGTTGAAGGAGGGAGGACAGGGAGGGGTGGATTGTGCTCTCGCCACAATTTTCTCAGCCCCCTCTTTCTGAATTTTCTGGATCCACCCCTGGGATATGCAAAGCCTTATTTTCCTTGAGCTGGTAGGTAGTGCAGGCTAGCGAACAGGAGGAAGGACAATGCTCAGAACTTTGTGAATGTTTGTAGATATGTAAGTAGGTGCTCTCGGACATGGGTGGAAAAATGCCGAGTAGATATTTTTGTGAGATATTTATTCTCAAGATATTTTTGCAATTCTCAAGGTTTTTTCTACTTTTTTGTTGCCAATAAATGTATTAATTAGTATTCACGAGTTATTTACTTGATTAGCCTTAGCTATTTCTAAGTGGCTGTGCTCTTTTTTTATTGTTAATTTTTCTCTTTGCATGTATTTACTTATTGTAAAACTCTTCTGGGCACGAAATAAGAGACTGTTGTTGTTGTTGATTGTTGTTGTTGTTCAAACGCGCATCTTCTGTAATATTTGCACTAAATAAGGCAGCTGTGTTTGTCGACACATGTCTTTAAAACTTAAAATAATCTTGCTGTATCTTAGACTTTTAGTAGAACCCCTATTAAGAGGCCACCCTCGGGGAAATGCTACAAAGAGGTTGGCCGCTTAATAGGGGTTTCGTCAGAAATTAGCGTAAGGCTTGTTAAAAACGAAACGTTATTTCAGTGCAAAAATTCGTGAAAAGGAATGACCGAGTCACATGAAGACAGCAAAAAACTTGTGTTTGAATGATTTTTTCAGTCGCCACCTTCAATTTTAGGCTCTTGTCTGTGACGCGCTTGTCAGAAAACATAGCTAAACCTTCTACATCACATTCTCGCTGGCCACTAAATTGGGGCAAAAACAATAGAAGAACCCTTATCGGAACGGCCAAAAGGTGGCTGCCGTCGCTTAGCAAAGGTGACCGCTCTATAGGGGTTTTATATCGTATTATACTGATAATAGTTTAGGGACTATGACAAATGGTCGCTTAATAGGGGATGGCCGTTTAATGGGTGGCCACTTAATAGGGATTTATTAACTCTATTGTCAGTTGCTTGTGTCTAGACCAAATGAGACCCCAAATTGACTATCCATGATTACGGTTTCTTTTAGAGTTACCATCCCTTAATACAAGCTTCCCTCGCAACAAAACAGTCCTGGAGGGAGAGCAGTTTACTCTTTTGTGTTTTCCATTGGGAAATGTGGACAAAGTCAACGTTACATGGATAAAGAAAAGCGAAAGTAACATTTCATTTCCTGTGTCTGCGGGACACCTCACCATAAACGCCACCAGACTTGACTCCGGGGAATATTCCTGCAAAGTGTCCAACGGAGTGGAGTCCGTTATCTCGCCTACTGCTTATGTCAACGTGTTGTGTAAGTATGGTATTTAAAAGATCTAGACCTTTGCCCAATAATAGGAGGCTGCATACGTGGCCTAGTGGTTTGGGCGGACTTGTAATCTGGATGTCCCGGGTTTAAATCCTTCCTCCCTGCCACGTGATGGATTTGTGTTTGGTGGTCCCAAATTCAACTAATCCACGTTTTGCAAATATCCAACTGGTCAGCCTTCTGCCAGTTGGGATTTTTGACAAGTTTTCGTTTCTGTTGGTTTTATCATATTTGTTTCCTCAGATTTACACCGTCAGTGGATGATAGCCACTGCAAATTCTCATTATTTTTTAATTATTATTTTTATTATTATAAATATCGAGAGAGTTAGTCCTTTGTCTTATATTTTCTGTTCGGATCTCGTTTTGCTCGATCCTAAGACGTTTATGAGCCAAAAACGGCAGCCGAAACGCGTTAATTATTGTTTTGGTTTGTTTTCGCCTCCTCGAATAAGTTGAAGGGTTCCGTTTTAGCATTTATAACGATGTCACAGACAAAAATAATATAATACTGGTTGCCCGGTTGGCGGCTCAAAAACGTCTGTGACCAAGCTCTCTGGGAACGAAATCGTCATAAAGCTGAACTACGCCTGGGATTTTTGATAATTATTTGAGCCTTAGACTTAACTTGTAAGATCGTTTAAAATGCCACCTTTTTTGTTGCTAAGTACTTTAACCTCAATTCCTTTTTTAATTCAGTATTATAAGAAATAATAGTTTTATTCACTTTCTGCTGTACTGACTTAACCGTCAAAATCGTCATCTTCCTGCAGATCCACCTTCACTGGATGCCATGTACCCACGTGATCACACAGTTGTGGAAGGACACAATCTGACTCTTAAATGTAAAGTGACAGCTGCCAATCCAAACCCAAACATTACGTGGTATAATATTTCTGCAAACGGCAACACGACGCTATCTTTTGGAGAAAATTTGACATTTGCAAGCATCAAGCGCTCTAATGCAGGAAAATATTATTGCGTTGCCGAAAATGGAATTGGTGAATCTGCCATGTCAAGAATTAGTACAGTTGATGTTCAGTGTAAGTAAATCTCTGATGATCCCCAGGGGTTTTAGGGAACAAGGGAACATAGCCATTAACTTTTTAGGAACATGGGAGCAAAAGAAAAATAAACTCGGAACCCCGGGGTGGGTACTCCCATATATGGGCTATATAGGTATGTGCCGCGGGATAAGGTATCAATCAATCAATCAATCAATCAATCAATCAATCAATCAATCAATCAATCAATCAATCAATCAATCAATCAATCAATCAATCAACCAAATTTTATTTATAGAGGGTTACACGTAATAGTTTTACAATTAGAAATTTATTAGTTTACAACTAATAAATTTGTGGCCCTCTCTAATGTACTAAAAAATTAAGAATCTACTTTAAACAATAATCTTATTTAAAATTTAGTTTAAACCTAATTTAAAATCGAAATGTAAGTTAAAAATTTAAAAACTAATCTACAATATTGATCCAAAGGTAATTATTACTAAATAACACAATCTAAAAGTTATTATCTAAAAAAGGAGTAAAAATATTATTCTTGAGCTGACTTAATTTAAAATATTTATACAAAGCATTCCTAAGGATATTTACAGATGAAGAGGTGCGTAACCTAAGGGGGAGGTGATTCCAGCATTTACTAGTCGTTGCGGAAAACGTGCGACCTCCCTCTTTCACTCTATTAAATTTCGTTGGTAAAATGGTAAAATTAGCGCCCCGTGTATTCCTATTGTGCTGGCTGTTATTAAGTCTTAATAGGTCGTTTATGTATAACGGGCAAGCACCCATGATCCTTTGGTGAGCTATAGTGCATCTTTTTATATCAGCCTCGATGTAGTAAGGTATCCATCCTAAAGTATTAAAAAGATCTACAGTTCTATGGCGTTGCTGAGCGTCAAGGATAATACGAGCACATCGTTTTTGCAGCCTGAATATCTTACTTATGTTGTCGTGGCTGCAGCAGCTGGTCCATGTTACACTGCAGTATAAAACCAATGGTTTAATTAAAGAATTATAATAAAGTATGCGCTCTGCTCTTGGAAGATATGCCTTGATTCTGTTGAGTTGTATACCAATACGCTTCGAAATCTTCTTACATAATGAGTCAATATGAATATCAAAGCTGAGTTCTTCATCAAGTTCAAGGCCTAGCAGTTTAGCGTTCTCGACTTGCTCTAGTGCGCTTCCTTTGAGCTCTATCTTAAGCTTTCGATCTTCATTACTCAAACGTTTCCGTAAGCGCGGTCCATCAATTAGTATTGTCTTCGTTTTGGAACAATTTAGTGGCAGTTTGTTGTTAGTTGCCCACTCATGTACATTGGAGACCTCACTGGAGAGAGTTTTCTTAAGTTCTTCAACATTTGCACAATCGGAAGAAGCGAGAAGGGTGGTGTCATCCGCAAACATGTCCAACCGAGTTCGATCGGTTAAGTATGAACTGAACCAAAGTAAAGCGTTACTGTCTAGTTTGTAAGCTTCAAGCTTGCTAAGCAAAGTCACATGATCCACCATGTCAAAAGCCTTCTTATAGTCTACTAGAACCAGACCATTAACATGGTTTTTGTCTAGATTGAAAAGCAGGGTGTCAACAATATATGCAAGCGCCGTTTCTGTGCTGTACTGCTTTCTGAATCCAGACTGGTTCTTATAGATGAGGTCGTGATCATTTAGATAATCAGATAAATGGTCATGCACATGACGTTCGATGATTTAGACAGCACCGGAAGTACTGAAATGGGCCTATAGGTATGGTTTTTGAGGTTCTCGGTCCTTAAATAGGGTATAATTTGTCCCCCTTTTGGCATTGTGTTCCTGGTGTAATCCTTAGATAGGGTACCTAAATTCTATCAGCTAAAATTAAAGCCTAGCTAAACGAAAAAAAGGGATCTTGAAACTGTACTATCCGTTCAAGTATTAGTAAAGCGATTTTATAAGGATTTGTGTTTTGCCATGCGTGATTAGCCGTTAACCTTTTGGGTTTTTTTTTTTTTTTTGTAAAATTAATTTTTTGAGAAAAAAAAAAAAAAAAAAATATTTGGGTCGTCACGGAACGTTTTTCCTCCCCTTGAATAGGGTGTCATTTTTCGGTTTTGGGCCTTAAAGAGGGTATCAATTTATTTATCCTTAAATAGGGTCAGGGTTTAAGAACCTTCGCGGCACACCCCTATCCGAAATTTATGGGAGTACCCCCCCCCCCCGGGCTCGGAACACGGTAACAGAAGCGTATTTTAAGGAACAGGGAACACCAAAATTAAAGAAATACTTTAAGCGAACACGGGAACAACACGGAAAATTTTGTTCTGAATAAGGGAACATGTATGTATGTACGTTACTTTAAGAACAAGCTTTGAGAAATTGGTTAAATCGTAGTATAGTTTCCGTATGGTGTTTTAGTGGGGGGGGGGGAAGAGGGATAGGAGGGGGAGGGGGAAGGGCAGGACGGGACGAGAGCAACAGGACGCAGGAAAAATGAAGGCGAGAAGTCATATTACAAAGATGGTGGCACCCGGGAGAAATGATCAACAAATAATCGCAACACTTAAAGCAGCCATTTAAAAGCAGATACGAAAGGCGGACAGTTCATATGCAATGCCTTCTCTCCGAAACAGCTCACAACACAGTTGCTCTCCAGGACGTTGCATCCCGTGCATTCAGAATCCCGGGACTCAGACCAAATAATTGAGACTTTACTCGGGTCTTTTTGGTTGCTTGTATATACTTCATACTGTATTGATGATAGATGAAATTCGAAGTGTTTGATCATTCTTTGAGCCCCGAAAGGATTATTTTATCGATGGGTTTGATCCAGACAGTTAAAATTAACTTGACATGGAGGAAAAAAACCGGTATCAATGTAATTGTATGCTGAGGAGCTTGTATTTCAGTCTTTCGAGAAAACTTCTTTTTAATCCCAAAATTTAAAGGCTCTGATATCTGATAACTGCTTATAATTTTAATTTACTAGAACCTGACAGGCCAACTTTGCTTACACTAGCGTAAAATCGTAATTGCTGACAAAGATAACAAATGAAGTTATCTATTTTCAGACACTCCATCGCTGGATGCATTGTTTCCTTGTAATCACACGGCTATTGAAGGCGTTAACCTAACTCTCCAATGTAAAGTGACAGCTGCCAATCCTAAGCCAAACATCACGTGGTATAGCGTTACAGCAAACAACACAATACTGTGGTATGGAGTGAACTTGACCTTTACCAGAATCTCAAGATCTGATGCGGGACAATACTATTGTGTTGTTGGAAATGGAATCGGCCAAGCTGTGACTTCCAGGATCAGCAACATTGATGTGCAGTGTAAGTAACTTCTGTTTTAATTAGCTTCCATGTAATCCTGGTTTTAATAAACTCTTGAGCTTAATGTGGTTTCAGACCAAGCAGCCTGATGCCACCTGTATTAGGCAGTAGCCAGTGACGGATCCAGACCTTCAGATTAGGGGGGGGGGGGGGGGGGGGGGGGGGGGGGGGCGATCATCCAGACCCTAAAATAAGGGGGGCGCTGTCGAAAATATCCGGCCTCACTTTGTTCCAAAATTAAGGTAGGGGCCCGGGCCCCGCGGGCCCCTCCCCTAGATCCGCCACTCACAGCTAAAGAGACCGTCTATCCGCTGTTAAAAAGAAAGAGCCATACGCTAAGATAAAAAAGTAAAAACATATCTCTGCCAAGTTGGGTTTTAAAAGTTCCTGTGAGCCACAATGATAGTTTGATAATGTCACACAATTGAATTCACTGTTCAACATGACAAAAAGGGAGTCCCCTTTTGCCAGAGGGTTATCTCTCTGCTAAATACTTTAAGACACAGTCACATACTTAATAATGAAGTTCGTTCGTTCGTTCGTTCGTTATTTCCTTCCTACCTTCCTTCGTTTGTTCCTTGGTTCATTTATGAAAGGGACGTTATCAGATTCAAAATGGATAAAAAGGGCGCCCTGGTGTAGATAGCCCTTTAACAATCCTTTTCCAATTTTTAAGATAAATTTTTCAGGTCACCGTTTGTCAGGTCCACATCATTCCTTCCAATTTCAACTCCACCAGCATGTTGTGCACACTTGGAACAGTACTGGGGTCCACCCTGCCGGCTGAACGCCATGCCGAGTTGGCCGGTTGGGGAGCGGACGCCAAGATACAACTTTAACATCTTTAGGGCAATTTGTAAAGGAGAACATGGGAGGAGGCCAAATTCGCTGCACTTGAAGTACCGGGAGGGTACCCTGCAAACAGACTCAGCCACTACCTAATATGGTTCGTCGTTCTCCTCTCCCTCGTTGTTGCTTCGTTTGAAAGGGACGTTATCAGATTCAAAATGGATAAAAAGGGCGCCCTGCTGTAGATAGCCCTTTAACAATCCTTTTCCAATTTTTTAAGATAAATTTTTACTTTAAAAAATATTTAAAAACACGTGGCGACCACTGTGTTTCAACGGTTAATGTTGCCATTAAACACTTCTGCTTTTCGGAGTACGCGTTACACGCCCTGAAATTGGAAGGTTTACTGGATCTAACTTCCATGGCGTTGCGTATAACCAGATTGGTTCCAGCAGTTGAACTGAAGCAAATTGATACCTGGAAACTGGATGCGAGCTGTGAAAGAAAGTGTGTGCACGCAGAACATCAAAGAACATTGTAGCTTTGCATTTAAGGCATATGTACATGTTTATCGACGAAAGTAGTGCCATAATTATAACAATGTTAGTCAGTGTTTTTGGAATAATTCATGCCCGTTTTGGAAGACTAGTGCGTTTGACACGTCTTCTACGTACAGTAAGCTAAAACTCAAATGTCTTTTTGTGCAACTTTAATACGCATTTAAAACAATTTAAAGACAAAAATGATTACTTATGCACGGACTTATCAGATAATTCAAGCTTACAAGAGTTTCCCGTTGTTTTGATACAGTTCTAGCATTTTTCGTGACTTACAGCAGCCGGCGACGGGTCTACGAATGGTAATCCCCAGTCAATGACACCACGGTTGGCTTTTGTGCCTAAGAACTCATTAGCACAGCGGAAGTAGTTTCCACCAAAAAATCTTGCTTCATTTGTCTGACTCCTAGGAGAGGGATGATTTCCAGCCTTGATGTAATGCTTGTTTGTTTTGATAAGTTTAGCAAACTTTTGCGCTTGACGTCCCCAAAGAATCCAAGCTGATGGCGGGCTTTCCTTATTGATATACTGAATCAGCAACTTAGTGAATTCCGCCCACAATCGTTGGTGAACCCCTGTTTTTCCTCCTTGTATAACTGTTAATGCCGCGTTTAACAGCAACACTCCCTGATCTCGCCATGGCGTCAGGTCACCGTTTGTCAGGTCCACATCCACTCCTTCCAATTTCAACTCCACCAGCATGTTGTGCACACTTGGAACAGTACTGGGGTCTACACCTGGCTTCAAGCTGAACGCCATACCTGTTGCCTGGTTTGGTTGGGGAGTGGGATCCTGACCTAAGATAACAACTTTGACATCGGCGAGGCCGATGTTTTGAAAGGCATTGAAGATGTCTGGCATCGGAGGCTCGATTTGATTCCCTTCAGCATCGTTTGCAAGTATAGGAGATATTTCGGCAATTTCGTTCCTTACATCGTCACGTTCCAAGAAGAATCCTTCCCAACCCCCGGGAAAACAGTTATGTTCGTAGACAAAATCGGACAAGGTGACCGTTTTGTATGTTGCTGTGTCACAGACTGATTCGATTTCTATGGCGGAGTGCATTGCCAAGCCAGTGACATTAGTATTCGCAGCAAAGGGTACATCTGCAAGTAAAATAAAAATTACCTTGCATCTAATAAAGCCGACGAGGCGCGTTGGCTTTAACTACAGTTGACTTCCGATAACTTGAACCTTCAAGGGAAATTGAAAATGGTTCGAGTTATCGGGAGTTCGAGTTATCGGGAGTTGAAAACAAATGACCAGAAATAAGGAAAAATGGTGTATACTGATTTTTTATTCATAGAGTGTTGACCAGTGTACATTTTAAACAAATTTAATTCGAATATAGAAGAGCCAAAAGAAAAAGGAACAATACATTTCTAAATCACTGTATAAACAAGAACGTAACGTAACGTAAAACAAAGCGAATCAGCTGCGAACGTTGTAGGTTTCAAAGAGAACAACACTATAGGCTGCTGCTGCAGGGTTTATGTGATTTACTTTTTCGAGCAATGGTCAATTAATTCGTCCTGGCGTTAATTTTTGGTGTGATCAGATCAGATCAGCCTGAAAAATTCAGCATGATCTTATAAAATGGAAAAGGTGTCGTAATTACATAAATCAAGTGATTTTATTCATCATTACCTATAATGAAGGACAGCCAGTCATCTCATTTATAGGCTCAATGATAACGTATTGATTGTGATCATTAAAATCAAAGAATATTTATTAATTTATGCTAATTTTACATCTAGGGGCATATAGAACATTTTAAGAACACTTTGAGGCTGATTTGTCACTAAGCACCCATAAAATAAGAACCTGATCAGCCTGACGTCCGAAACCATGTGTTCTTATATGCGGGTGTTTACTGTAATTGTTTTATTATTAACACCCAATGCAAAGAATTGCAATATTTTAGCTTCCTGGCTGTTCTCGTTAACGCGTGCACCTACCTTTGCCTGTTACCTTAATCTTACTAATTTTCGCGCGTACTTAATTTCGCGAAAATTCGGGAGGCGAATTTCGCGGGTATTAATTTTCGCGATTGCGAGAAAAATTTGAGCAAAAGTGTATTAAATTTCGCGATTTTCAATCGTCAGAATTAGAGTAAGGAACTACTTAAAATATACAAAGGTCTTGTTCAATGAACTACAGGGAGCCTGCTAACGGAAACTTTGGTGATTTTACTAACGAGGTTTTGCCTGATTTATTAGGTAAAGAAAACGGTAATCACAGGGTGCTAGTCGAAAACAAGACGGATAGATATTTTAAGGGTAAATAGTTGCAGTTCCAAACATTTAAATTTTTTATTGTTTTGATACTGATATAATATGGTATTAATTTTTCGCGTGTTGAAATTTCGCGCAATTTTTTTTTCGCGCGTATTAAATTTCGCGATTATTTTGAAATCGCGAAAATCAATTAGTACTCGCAAAAATTAGTAAGAATAAGGTAACCAAATACAATGTAGTTCCGGTGCGTTATTAGATGCAAGTTAGCTATCTATCACCTCTTATCCAACTCGCGCTCATGGAATAATTGTAAATTAACGCTCCAGGAAATTAACGTGAATTCTCAAAATTCGCGTTAACTTACCGGTAATTTAAGTCACGTTTATTTTTATGAGCGTTAATTTCCACGACATTTTTAAGAAGAGCGTTGATTTCCGAGACTTTAATTGCACCACAAATTCTGGATACTGTCCGAACACATATAGCAACTAGGAAACAATAATCTTCCCTTTTCTGTACACAGTTTTTCGATCGTTTACAATGTGAAAGCCTTAAAGATACATGTCAACTGCAATATTTCCAGTTCATTTTTGCTTTCAGAAGAGCGGTTCTCGTCGTGCGTTTTTTCTGTACGTTCAGCCAAAATTTTCTCAAGAGACATCAATAATCGCGTTAATTTTCTTTATTTTAAAAATTTGCCCCCCTCTCTCGCGTTATCTCCAAATCGTGTTAATTAAAGTGGCGTTAATTTTAAAGACCTTTTAAATCAACAGGAGCGTTAATTTTCTGTAATAAAGTAATCTCTGACTCGGATTATTGCAGGCGAAAAAAATTTTATAAAAGCGGAAACAGCTATAGCCAGAAATGTTGAATACCGTTTATGATATTATCAAGAAACAACTTTCTATAAACTTATAAAAATATCTAGGTCTTTTGATAAAAAAGTAGAAAAATTCTGGAACAGAATTTAGTTCCGTGGCCTTGATTTTCTCGTCCTTTCCTTATACATTCTACGAGTTCAGTTGCTCATTTAGCCACTTTGTTTACTAAAGGGCTATAGTGTAATTCTTTCACCCGGGGCGAATGTCGCTTGTAGCTCTCATGTACCAGAAAGTGGAACAAACGTTTGGTAACAATTTGACCCACCTGTTGGATTGACCTCCTTACTAAGAGCAAAGCTTTCACAGTGTAAACATGCCCTTAAAATTCGAGCAGTTTAAAATTATTAAAAATTTCAAAATAATGAACAGAAATTTTACAAAACGAAATATCTGATCTAACTTAAACCTAGAAAACAACGTTTCGAGTTTTTACAACTGAGTTTTTTGGTTGTCTCGGACAAACATTTTGTGTCCGCAACAAAAGGTTGCGTGCGCAGGCAAACAGGGAAGCATTCGACTAAAACATTATGTCCTCGTTTGCCAGCATCTTTATGTATTCGAAACATTTGCAATTGCTATAGGCTAGGCTTTTACTATTATATATTTCATTTTTCACTTCTGCTTTTAAGAATGTAATTGCCATACCTGCATAGATGCCATTAAGACTCCGTAACAAAATGATGATAGCAATGATTCGAGCCATTGTTAAGATGACGATGCGCCTTAAAACAAAGAGGAACGTCAAAGGGTTCAGTCACAAATCAATTTACATTCGTAACTTTTTTACTGCGATCTACTAAAGTCTGGCAAATCAGTTGTACTGATTTATAAAAGGTAGTTCTATTTTCTTGATTATAATGAATGAAACACCGTCGTTGCGCAGGGGACCCAAATGCTGTATTAGTTATTCATAATCTTAAAATAAAAATGTTCTTATTTACCTGCGTTCCTGTGTTTTTTTTTTTTACCGGTTTGGGGGCGATTTGAATAAAAAAACGAAGGCGGTTTACGTTTCGAGTTTTAAACGGTAATCGATCTGTCGCAATGTCAATACGACGCGCCTCAATTATGTCCCAAGTTTTCCCACGAAACTTCCCGCGAGGAGAGTTAATAGGTAATGGTGTTAGTAACTTGAGTTTTAACTCAAGTTACTAAAATAACAATTGCAGCTTAAGGCGCGTCGTATTGACATTGCGACAAATCGATTACCGTTTAAAACTCGCAACGTAAACCGCCTTCGCTCTGATTCAAATCGCCCCCAAACCGGTAAAAAACAAACAAACACAGGAACGCAGGTAAATAAGAACATTTTTATTTGAAGATCATGAATAACTAATACAGCGTTTGGGTTCCCTTTGGTCGTTGTCCCTAGCTAATTGAACTTCTAGTTTTTCGGACAAATGAGTTTTGTATTCTTGCAAGCATAGGATTTAAAACTTATATAATCGCATTTAGTTATCCCGCAATGTAATTTGTTTCGTTTGTAATCTTTGAGTGACTTACCGTGATGTTCTTTTCGAAAGGATTTAAAACTTTTTAATCACATTTAGTGCCACAGTGAAAACTGCGTAAAAGGAACCCGATTTTGTTTGAGTAGGCGTGACTAGCTAGTCGTACTTCTGGTCGGGTTTGACGGCCTTTGCGTCGAGATAAAGTGATGAAACTTGGCATGCGTCTTCTCATATCCATTCCATAAGTTCTGAAAGTTTAGTTTTGTGTTGATCTTTCCGTGGGGTTCGGCAAAATTAAATAGTGCCACAGTGAAAACTGCGTAAAAGGAACCCGATTTTGTTTGTTTTCGTTTAAGTCAACGCACCATGCAATTGCCGGCGGTTTACCCTGATTTTTGTATTCACAAGCCAACCCACGAAAGGACGAGCTAAGCTTGGTAAACAAAATTTTTGTGTTCAGCGCATAATTTGCACCCAGAAAAGTATGTTTACCAACTTTTCCTCGAATTTGCCGACAGAAGTTCACTATCACGAAAAGTGTCCCAGTCTAAATGATAAAAATATAGCATGAGAAGACAGAACAGTACTCACTTTTGAATACGCTGTTAATCCAAAGAAGGTTCAAAGCCAACTAAAGGAAAATCCAAAGATAAACGACAGTGCATTTGTTTGTTAATAAGTCATGGTTGCCCTTTGTTCATTTCTCTTGGTGCTTAAGTTGTTGGCAGATTTTTGAAAAAAAATATCATGTTTTGAAGTAGTATATCACAACAAATGATTATGAGACAATGATTCATCACCCACAACTTATAAAGAGCAATGTGTTTGTGAATAAGTCATGATTGCACAAAATATATTGAAACGTAAGTCTGGTTGCCCCTTTGTTCATTTTTTCTGGGTGCTTAGCTTGTTGTACAGGGTTCGAATCCCGTTAAGCTTTTTTTTTTTTTTTTTTTTTTTTTGGTTTTTTTTCTCTCTTGTTGGCAGTTTGTTGAACAAAAATGTCATTTTTTAAGTACTCCATTCTAGCACACAAGACAATGGTTCATTACCCACAACTTAGCAGTTATCATCTATGGTGATTTAAACATTTTGTGTTCTCTTTATTTCATCGCCCTTTTTTAAAAGATAAATCAAACAAAATGTGGCCATTTCATTATGGGATCCATGCCCAGAAGTTCCACATCCAACGGTTGTCAACATAATTTATTTTTTTCCTTATGCCACTGGCATTGGAGGTTCGATAAGATAGTTCTTATTGTTTTTAACGTTAGGAAGCTGAAACTGAGAAGAGATGTGGTTTATTTCTGTTTTAACGTCCGGAAGATCCAAAAACGCATTCCATCCCGCTGGAAAACAGTTATGAGTGTACACAAAATCAAAAAGAGAGACTTCTTTATATCTGGCACTGTTGCAGTCGAAGTCAACCTCCATGGCGGAATGTTTTTCCAAGCGAGTTGAATTAGTTTCTGTGGCATATGGCATCCCTGCAAAAGCCAATTTTTTTCACTAAACTCTGACTCAAATTACCAGTTGGTAATAAAATTAAATTATATAAACGCGGGAACAGCTAGATTGAGAACTGTTACTAGTATTATTAATAATGATATTTATACCTAATCGTATGTTTTTGGTTCGCTTCGGCGCCATACCAGGCGAGTTTGGTCAAGCCATGATCACTTGATTGGCCTCGGTATTCTCACCCTTTCATAATATATTTTCCGAATTCAGAGGCTCATAGCCACGTGCACTTTAATTACCAAAGTAAGTGAATAGGATGATTTTCGATGATTCTTTCACCCAGGGCAAATGTCCCTTGTAGTTCTCATGTGCCGGAACGTGGAACAAACATTTGGTAACTATTTGACCCACCTGTTAGATTGACCTCTTTAGGCCAAGTAAAAAAAAAAAACAAATGTTTCTCGTCCGGATTTCTATAAAAAAGAAAGCAGGCGGGCGCTTTTTTTTTGTTATTTGAAACAAACTTGAAAAATAAATCCTGACCTCTCCAGTACGGACCAACCGTGGCGAGGTTTTTAAAATTTTGGCCCTAGTTCGTATTAAAACGCAGACAAAAGCCATGTCTTATAGAATTTTCTTTGTACTTTATTGAGGAGTAACGCCTGCTGGTTTTTGTTCTTTCTAACTTTACCAATAACAAATATTAAAAAAAAAAGAGAAGCGGCCCCCAAAAATGAAGCGGGCGGGGACCGTGTAAACATGCATGCACGGATTTTAACAGATTTATTTAACAGCCAAAAGATACCTTTGTGTCGTAGGAAACCTAAAAACAATGGTCCATTTTTATCAACAAATGCTATACATGTATTAGAGCACTAAAAAGAATATTAACCGAGGGGGTGCATTACATGTTTAATACTTTATTCAATATGGACTGGAAAGAGTTCACGTTAAGTTAACTTATCGTAGATAAATCCACAAATATCCTTAGGTTTTTTTAATGGTTGATTCATTAAAAGTAGCGTGATTCCTGGCCTTTTACCGAGACATCCATCCTTTTTTACTGCTTTTTTTTTTTAGAACGTGACCGTCATACCTGCATAGACGACATTAGAACTCCGTAGCAGAACGATAATAACAATGATTCGAACCATTGTTAATTTGTCGACGCACCTAACAACAAAGAGTAATGTGTAACAGTGTCTCTCTAATCGAAACATGTAGTGTTCTCGATCGATAAAGAATGGAACACTGTTCATAATAGTATTTTTAGATTTGCGTACAAAAAAAGCATTAAGTACCTTAAAATTTCAATGAGATCATCATCATTTTTTCCGTAACGGCCTATCGTTGTAATTATATAATTTAAAAATATTGTGACCGCCAAGCCTTTTCACCATGTATTTTGTTTCGTTGGTAATCTCTCAGTGATTTACCGTAATTTTTCTGCAAACAAACCATCTCATGTAAAGGAGGAATATTTATCATGTAAAAAAAAGCATATAAATATATATCATTACTCACTTTGTGATGCGATGCTAATCCAAGCAAAGTGCAAAGCCAAGTAAAGGATGACTGTATTCAAATACCATGGGGAAGCCACGAGCCATGCGGCCCACACTGCCGGAGCTTATCCCGGTTTCCGTAGCATTAAGCGGCTAGGAATATTTCTACTCCCCCCTGGATGGGATGCTAGTCCATCGCAGGGTTCCCCCCAGCATTATGTCGCCGGTGCCCATTTATACACCTGGGTGGAGAGAGGCACTATGAGAGTAAAGTGTCTTGCCCAAGAACACAACTCAGTGACCCCAGCCGAGGCTCGAACTCGGACCGTTCATTCCAGAGTCCGGCGCACTAACCATTAGGCCACCGCGCCTCCCGTGAAAATATTAGAAATGCAAGTCTGGTTGCCTTTTGTTCATTTTTTCTGGGTGCTTAGCTTGTTGGCAGTTTGTTAAATAAAAATGACATTATTTTGAGTAGTTCATTTCAACACGTGAGACAATAGTTCATCACCTACAAATTAACGATTATCATCTGTGGTGATTGAAACATTTGTGTTCTCTTTATTTAAGGTATATCGAGCAAAATCAGCCATTTGGTAATGGATCCGTACCGGCAAATTTCATTTCAGCTCATATCCATGATCTTATTTGTTTGTTTTCTTATGCCATGGTACCTCTCATGTCTTTAACACGATCCACATGCCGTACAGAACAAGAAGTTCCAAAAAAGATATTTTTGCGAAGTTGAAATTCACAGTATTCTTCGATTTGCTCTGACGGCGTGTTGTCGGAATCGATGCTAGCTAGCTGGCCCTTAAACTTTTAAACAAAATCGTTCTTTGACTCAAGAATAAGCGATACTTCGTAACTTGTTAGATTTAGTAATTGCATGGACTGAGTAAAGTACAATTCAGGGAGTAATCAGGCGAACAATTTTAAAATCGGCCGAGCGTCAATTTGAAATTACGAGTTTTATCACATACTCAGTGAATTGTATGATACACTTCAATTTTTTTGGTTTGGAAGTCTGCAGGAAAATGTATCTTCGTTAAAAGCTAATAATATAATTCATAAAGTTTACAGTTACCAAGGGTTGCATTTAGCCACCAGTAATTAGAAATCCATGTAATGCGCTGTTTTACATACCAAATAGGCGTGCGAAACAAGAAACAAGAATTATGTTGTTGTTGTTGTTATGGCTACATCTACGGCGTGCCTAAGCTCTGCATAAGCAGAAATAAACCAGGAAAATAATGAGTAAAGTTATATCCCGTCTCAGAAATTGCAAGCAAATGTAGCAGCAAGGATTGTTTGATAGTGGAGATAAAAAAAACGCGCTCTCATTGGCTGGTTCTTCAGTCACGTGGCGAGGATTTAAATTTAATGGTAGCTCTTGCGGTACTCTATGCAGTTGTTATGGATCCTTTTTTTCTGTTTTTTTGTTTGTTTGTTTGTTTGTTTTCTGTTTCTCTCTTTACACGACAGCGATTGACTGTGTAATAGTAACGCATTCCGCTAGAGGGGGTATCCTCTGATTAAGCCCTATGACCTCTCCGCACATGCTCGGATGTTGTCACGCAACCCGTAACACAACATGGCAACTTAACATTAGAATGTCGGAGAAAAACATAAAAATCCTATTTGCAAGCAAATATTTCATTTGTTACTGTTAAACAAAAAAAATAATGACTGGTTCCCCGTTAAAATAAAAATTGAGTTCGTAAATCCTAATGTTTTACACATTTTACAAATTTCCTAAAGGACTAGACATAAGATACATATGCCAACACATAAATTCTCCCTATTGGCCACCATACTTTTCTTAGATTACTACTGAGGAGAATATATGTTAAAATATCAGGACAATTCTCCCTTTGGTGGTCATCTTCTTAACTCTCCTGTTCTTTGTTCGTGATTAATGTGTTGTTATCATGGGGAGAATTAGCATGTAAATCGCTTTTGATTGTGTGGCATTTAAGGTGATTTCCATTGGATTTCGAACGTGACAATAATAATGATATTAATGCTCATAATGATATTTTGTTTATTTTCAGATTCTCCTTCACTAGATAACCTTTATCCTGGTAGCCACACAGTTGTCGAAGGCGTCAATGTCACGCTTCAATGTAAAGTGACAGCTGCCAATCCTAAACCAAACATCACGTGGTATAGCGTTACAGCAAACAACGCAGTACTGTGGTATGGAGTGAACTTGACCTTTACCAGAATCTCAAGATCTGATGCGGGACAGTACTATTGTGTTGTTGGAAATGGAGTCGGTCAAGCTGTGACTTCCAGGATCAGTAACATTGATGTGCAATGTAAGCAACTAACTTTATCGTCCTTATATACTTCCAAGTATTCATTTTTCTTTTATTTCCAGTGACATAGTGTTTTTTTTAAATAGTCCAAAAGACCCTAACCCTAACCCAGCCCATCTCAACCCAAGCCAACTTAACCTATCCTTACTTAACCTAAATTTACCCCTCTGGGTTCCAATACCAAGTAGCATGATTTCACTTCTACTATGCTATTTACGCCCTCTCTCCACTGCTGCAAAGTTGCAGATTGATATTAAATTTATGGCAATATTGTCAGACCAGAAAATAAATTGGAAACAAACAAAATTATGCCATTTTGAGCTTTAATTTCTTTGGTTGCCGCTATTTTAGCTCACAACTTCACATGAAGTTGCCCCTTTTCCACAACGAAAGAGCTCTTGTTTTTGGATAACAGGGATATCAAAAGATTCAAAGTGGTGGCGCGGGGTACAACACTTAAAAAGTGCTCTTTACACACGAAAAAGACAAAAGTTATAATTGTTTTTAAAATAACTTTAATGGCATTGGGTATGATAAGCATATTGGATCCATCCGAGCTGTAAATTAGCTGTAACTTGGTTAACAATGCAATTCAATTTTTATAGAAGAGTTTATGCACGTTGATATCAACTATTATGACATTACATAAGAAGTTAAAAGAATGTAATACTTCCAACACTGGAAACGCAATGTTTACAAGATAAACAGATTGGAACTACACTGTGTAATGTTTGACTTTTAAACATTTCACTTTTTCTCTACGTCAAAATAGCAATTTGAAGGGAAAAAACGTTATGCTTATACATATATGGAGTTTCCCGCTGCTCAATTTCACTGCTAGCATTGCGCATGCGTTCTTATGCTTTCAATCTCATGCGGAGGTGGAGGTATATGCCAGTCAATTCCGCCATGAACAAAACCTTCCAAGAATTCATTAGCACAGCGGAAGTAGTTGCCACCAAAGAAATGTGCTGCACCCTGTGGAGAGGGATGCCCTCCAGTCTTGATGTAAACCGGCTTGTTCTTGCTGATAAATTTAGCAAACCTCTGTGCCTCCGCTCCCCAAAGAATCCAAGCTGATGGAGGGCCGTTCTTGCTTATATATTGTATCAGTAATTCTGTGAAACCTTGCCACACTCCTTGATGAGACCCTGCTTGTCCTTGCTGAACTGTTAACGCTGCGTTTAACAGCAAGACTCCCTGATTCCGCCATGAAGTCAGGTCACCGTTTGAGAGACCTACATCTATTCCTTCCGATCTCAACTCCACCAGCATGTTTAACACGCTTGGGACTGTACGGGGGTCTACACCTGGCTTCAAGCTGAACGCCATACCTGTAGCTTGGTTTGCTTGAGGAGTAGGATCCTGACCTAAAATAACAACTTTGACGTTTTCGAGGCCGATGTTTTGAAAGGCATTGAACATGTGCGGCATTGGAGGCTCGATAAGATAATTTTTGTTGTTTTTAAATTTATTAAGTTGATAAGAGATATGGTTTATCTCCTGTTGAATGTTTTCTTGACTAAAGAACCCTTCCCATCCTGGTGGAAAACACTTATATGTGTAGACAAAATTATATAGGGTGACTGTCTTGTATGTTGCTGTGTTGCAGTCCAATCCCATGGCGGAATGCTTTGCTAATTGAGTTGAATTGCTTTCTGTATCATATGACATCCCTACAGGTGAAATGAATATAATAAAAAAGTAATCAATACCTTATCACTGTGTGCTCACCTACCCACCCCCCCCCCCCCCCCCATTTTCGTTCACTTAATTCTAGCAATCGGCAAAGCGCCCTCATGAACCACTTCTGAAGTGGCTTGTCAACACTAACAAGGGGTGGGGACTGGAAATATTGTCAAAACGAAGTGTTTCAAAAACTGTGGCAAGTATTTAATTGTAAATTTGTGTTGTCGAAGGAACATTTCTTTATTTATCGTCAAAAGCTGGGTGGGGGGGGGGGGGGGGTTGGTAACAGTTCAGTGCCCCCAAACGTTATTTAGAGGTCATAATTTAAGGGACAAATTTCTACAATAAAATAACTTGGAATTTCAAGTCCTTCCATAACTCCTGATAATCCCAGCCTTAAGTGCTAGGTTGATCCCTTCCACCAAGGCAAAGTGCAACCACTTCGCGCAAAAACAGAAAGTGGTACAACACTTTTAAGCTCAACAACCTGCTAGACTAACTGCTGAGCTAGGTTCGATTTCCTACCGCGTGTAAACAGGTTCCCAGAGAGAGAACAGAGAGCAGTTTAAAACCATTTTTTTTTTTACTGATCAATGATTCATAAGTTGACGAGAGAAGGCTGAATATGTTATTATCTCTGAAAGAAAGCCGACAAATAGATGAGAAGTAGGTTTTGTATTTCCTCTTGCTCGTAAGGAAAATTTATGTCGAATTTACTTTAAAGCGTTTATGATGTTTTTACGGAGTTTGTTAGGACAGACAATGCAAGATGGAGAAAAGCGCGCACTGTAAGAAATTTCCAGATCAACGGTCCTTTAGATGTAATGCTCGCGTCCTGAGTTCTGAGTCATAAATAAGGCTGGCATCCTTACTGAATTGTCTTTTTTTAGTTCTCCCCTTTTAATTGTTTCTTAGTTTAACATCATATGACATCCTTACCTGCATCAATGCTAATAAGACTCGACAGCAAAATGATGGCAACAGTAATTCCAACCATTGTTGATTCGACGATGATTCTAAAAAATAGAAATAAAGAAGACGTCTAGAAAGGACGCTCAAAAGTTAAAAGACAGATTAACTCATAAATGACCCAGAAAAATTTAACCTGGCAAGGTTTAAATTAAAGTGAACGCTTGTAAGGGCTGGAAATTAAAACCGTAAGGTTTTAATTTTATGTAGCGAAGACTATATATATTAGTAGCATCTTCTTTGATGAAAAAAATGTTAATATTTATTTTTCTTTTGTTGCGATATATGGAATGCTCATAAAAAAGTGACTTGACAATTTTAAAGTTTTAAGAACGAAGGAGTCAAGTTTACATAAACCTTTGAGTACTTTAAACGTTGTATTCATATTTAAACGTTGTAACATATCATATACTAACACTTTAAAAGTTGTGAGCTTATCAGTTGTAACGCTTTTAGCTAATAAGTACCTATTCTAATTATACCGCGCACAATTTTAACTTTGTTGTCATATTACTTATAGCAATAATAACCTTGTTATCATAACACTTGAATAACATTTTTTGACCTTCGCATCATTGTCTTTCCATTGACCTTAATTCTTATCATTTCACTTAATTATCGTAATCTTGAACTATGTAACTTCAACGCGTTCTTTAGTTTGATAGCTTAACCTTTCGAAAATTATTCCCACACTTATTACTGAAAATAAACAACGAGAGAGCTTTCATGTACTTACTTGCTAATATGAAGTGGATCGGATGAAGGTCCAAGCAAATTAAGAGGGTTTTGTTTATTGAGTTACAGATAAGTAGAAGTGTGTGTTAATTAGTAATGAATTAGGAGCGTGGGTTTGGGTTTTCTTTTGTTCACTTTTCAAGGTGTCTAGTTTGTTCGCATTTTGTTGCATAGTATGGCACCTTCTCTAAAGAAGTATGTCACGAAACACGAGAAAGAGTAGTAAAAATGGAGGTCCAGATACCGTTTAAAAGAAAAGAAACTAGTTGTTTCGAGTTTTATCGAGTTCAATTAAAATTCCTAAAAAAGATCAGTAATTTTATTTCACAAATAATCACGATAATGGTAAATTGTAGCTTAAGGCTACTAAAGCCGAACATGTTTCACGAACTTAGGGAATAAAGTCATTTTCATTTATATTTTTTACAGTCTTAAAACATTTTAAATCACTGCTTATAAAAGTTACAGATAACAGGATAAGGAGTGTGTTAATTTGTAAAGAACTAAAATCGTTGGTTTGGTTTTCTTTTGTTCGTGTTTAGCTTGTTCGCAGCTTGTTCCATAATATGGCACCATCTTTAAAGTGTATATGACACAGTTTTTTTATTTGCCTGATCGAATGTACGTGGAATGCTGATGGGAACATCGAAAAAAGAAATTCGAAATCTCTTTTTTTCACCGCGTTTTCGCGCTCTAAAATCGTGAAATTTCACTTCCGGTTGGGTCCAAAACCGCGCACATTGGGGAGCTGGGTCTATTCTGCTTTTGACGTCATGGCCGGTCTAGACCCAGCTCCCCACTGTGCGCCTTGACGTCAAACAAGAATGCGCTCAGTGATACACTCAATAACCAAACAAACCGAACATGGAATTTTAAAGCTGCGACGGCATAGATTTAAAATCGCTAAAATCACAACAACACGTGCGCTACTTCTAAACTTGTTTTGAGCCTAATACGTCAAGATTAAAAACCGCCTTTTCATTTTACTTACCTGTATATTTGCTGATATGATATATGATAGCTTTTTTTCACACGCTGTTTCCCTCGGCTTTTCTAAAAAAACTATTATTACACTAGTATCCCTCTAGACTTCAGATCATTTATAAACTTCCAAGCCTTTAGCTTTTTTTTCGGTTTTCCGGCATCCCAACCGCAATCTTCCTTTGAAATTCCCTGTTCAGTTTGTTTGTTTCTTGAGTGTATCACTTGTTTGACGTCACGGCGCCCAGTGGGGAGCTGGGTCTAGACCGGCCATGACGTCAAAAGCAGAATAGACCCAGCTCCCCACTGTGCGCGGTTTTGGACCCAACCGGAAGTGAAAATATTGCGTGTTTTAGGTCGAAAACGTGGTGAAAAAAACGAGATTTCGAATTTCTTTTTTCGATGTTCGCATCAGCATACCACGTAGATTTGATCAGGCAAATAAAAAAAACATCTGTCATATACACTTTAAGGTGATATTTCACGAAGCACGGGAAAGAGTAGTTAGAGATCTAAAGGAGGTCCAAATACCGTTTGAAGAAAAACTGAGTGGTTATTTCGAGTTTTTTCGAGTTCACAACATCACAATGAACAAAACGGTCAGTAATTCTCGTTCACGGAAAATCACGACGATGATAAATCGTGGCTAATGGCTTCTAAAGCATAACATATTTCACGAGCTGAGGAAAAAAAGCCATTTTACGTTTCACAGTCTAAAACAGTTTTAATCACGGCTTATGAAAGTACCCTTTACCAACCTCAGTGAATATAATATAATAAACTAAGTTTCAATTTTGGTGATTTTATTCCACTGTTTCTTTTTTTCTTTAAAAGTTTATTCTTTGAAAAAAATACGTACGTATTTAAGGACGAAAACATCTGGAAGATATCGTCAAAGTTATTTGAACTGTCAGTTTGATGCTTTGTTGGGAGCTACTCGATGTAAATTGCCAAAGTACGGTATTAATTAATAGCACCAGCTAGAAGTTTATAATGGGCTGTTGATTGCACTTGAAAGTGAACAAAATGCGTTACTCCATAGCCAAACTTTTGTAAGGGTTTTTACCTGACACTGGTCTTTGACGCAAGGAAAAATTTCACTACTCGCCTGCGAGGTTTTGTCACTTTTGGTAAGTTTCGCGGATACAGCTACGTACAAAGCTAAACTTAAAAAGCATTCATTTACGTTTTAGTTATCAAACCTATAGGGTGTGTTTTAAAAGTATCCAGAAATGTTTTATTTTAGTGGTAGCAACGTACAGAATTATGGCGTCATATTTCTGTATATTGCTAAAGTCCACCATGCTGGATCCGTCATCTTGGAATGTTTAAATTTTTTCAAGTGTCAGAAAATCTCTAAAATTGTTTTTTTTTTAGAGTCGAGAAAATTTTTAGATGAAAAACTTATCTATGTAACCTTTAACACATGCTTTAATGCATAGTTTAAAATTATTTCCACGATTATTGTTAAATAGAAACAACGAGAGATTGTTCATTTACTTGTTGACATTATGTGGATGGGAAGAAGGTCCAAACAAATTAAGAGAACTTTGTTTATTGAATTACAGATATAGCATAGACTTACAACAACTTTTCACTTGACTCTGAAGATGGCTTCCGCTCAGGTTGTCGAAACGTCAGTCACCAATTAACAAATGGTAAACGTCACAGCGTGCACTATTAAGTTTCAGATGCACGCGGGAGGTTGCTAAGCACGAAAGAAGCGTAAGAGTAGCTTCTTGCGTGCTTAACAAACCAAACAAACTTGAATTATTTCAAACTTGCATTATACCTCAAATTCTTTAAGCATTATGGAGAAATGGTTTTTCCTCTGTTGAGCTTTTTAAATTCACAGGAAAATCGAGAAAACATGTAAAAACTCGCGAAGAAGTGGCACTTTCTTGTGCCACATCAGATCAGCGCGCTCGCTCAGGTTGAACAAACATGGACAAACAGTAGACGCTAAATTAACCAATCAGAACGCGCGCTTTACTTTAGTTGTGCTATAACATTAGTTCTTTTCAGAACTACTCTCACTCGCACGATCACACTATACGAACTACAGCTAAATACCCGAGCTGATAGTGAATGTTTGCTCGTGTCACGATCATGCACGCATGCGCCATGGAAGAAGAATTTTAGCTTCGTTTAAAGGTCTCTCTCCTCCGCAGAGGCCTCTTTTGTGTTTCGTAAGGAGCGTCTGCGGGGGAGAGAGTTTTAAGGTAGTTGCACCGGGAAAATTTCGAATTTTTGTTTTCCCCAATTTTTTCTTATCATGTTCCTTATTCCTCATATTTTATAGAAATATCAATTTTGAGACAAAATACGCACGAGGAGGTGAGAACGGTGAAGCTAAAATTTGGGCATGTACCGGAAGTAAATAGTATTTCCGAGCGAGGAACTGGGTCGGTTGTTAGGCTCTTTGTCCATTTGTTGGCTTTTCTCGATGATATTTTCTATCCGATAGCTGCTTTAGGATGTTGTTTTGATTGTTCGAGCACCATTTGCTTTTCATACGCCATATTGGATTTGAAACTTGTCCCTAGTCCTCAAAAGTGAATGTTCGAGAAACAGAAAATCTGGGACGAGTGCTGCACCTAGCAACGGATAAATAAACAAAGGTTTTGAGGTCTGCAGGTCTTTTAAAACAGCGGAAATTCCATCCAAAATGGCGGCATTGAACACAAAGGGCTTCGAACTCTTTAATGACATAGATTTTGCCGGGTTTTTTTTTACGGAATCTTCGCCACAATGGAATTTAATTTGAGTTTATTGCTAAGCAGGGATTCACAAAATCACATTTTATTCTGGAATGATTACACATTTTCGAATTAAATTTGGCATGTAGTTCGTACTAGTGATAGTCTACAATCATGTACTTGGAAATAAGCAAGCCTCAACACTGTCCGTTTGGTAGCCGTAGGTGTTAAATTAATGTAAAACAATAGTTGATGTTGGCATCAACTGCACAATGCAGACTACAAAGGGAACGTCGACGAATAGTAAAAGATCGCGGCGCTAAGCTCGTCTTACTTCTGACTAGTACACTAATAAAAAATATTGTGCCTGCAGTTTAACTGAAGCAGAAAGTAGTGCCATAATTATCACAATGTTATTCAGTGTTTTTGGAATAATTCATGCCAGTTTAGTAGTAATTATTGCGGGCCCAAGAGAGGCCCGCAACCCTAATCTTGACAGTGACCAGCGGATTGCGTATTACGCGTGCGCGCCACGTTTATAAAGGCTATCTGCAAACCGGAAGTTGAAAATTTTGTTCTTCCACTAAGAACGATCGGAATGCAAAAAATGTGTCAATCACGACAGTTTGTCGTAACACCGGAAGAGAAAAATCTTGTCTCCAAGAGGGATAAGAATGCGAAAAATCAACAGTTTGTCACATTAGATCGAGGCTTCTGTCTTGCAGACATTGCGTTTTGCAGACGTTGTTTTATAGGTGTTGCTTTTGAGAAGATCTGCTGTGATTGTATCACAGATAAACTACGGCAAAGCGAATGATTCCAACAACGGTTATTCTCGAGAAATTCCTTATAACACTGACAACAAAGCGAGTTTGCCGACGGAGGAAAATCACATCTCAATTCACACCGCGTGCTCGACTACACTTCGCAAAACTGTCAATCAAAAAAACAACTCTGATTGGTTCGCGGCAATAGGAAACGATAAAAAACATTCGTGACTTAAGCGTGACGCGTTACTCGACCTTACTCGGAATAATTTTCTTTTGTCCAGTGATTTATCGACACTGTCTGAAAAATTTTCGTGAGCTGTTGAAAAAATTGCCGTGAAATGAGGTGACTTAAGTTATTTCTTCTTCCATCATGAACGGTTACAATGCGAAAGGATCCGAAAATGTGTTGTTCAAACAGGAAGTTAACTGCATCTAGGCCCGCACTTTCTAACCTGTGGTTACCACTAGTCACGATGCATGGAAGACTTGTTCGTTTGACACGTCTTCTACAGTATGCTAAAGCTCAAATGTCTTTTCGTGCAACTTTAATACGCATTTAAAACAATTTAAAGACAAAATGATATACGGAATTATCATTCCTGTTGTTTTGATACAGTTCTAGCATTTTGCGTGGTTTTTGGCAGCCAGCGACGGGGGTGCGCGTTGTAATCCCCAGTCAATGACACCACGTTTGGCTTTTATGAACAAGAACTCATTAGCACAGCGGAAGTAGTTTCCACCAAAAAATCTAGCTTCATTTGTCTGACTCCTAGGAGAGGGATGATGTCCAGTCTTGATGTAATGCCTGTTTGTGCTGATAAGTCCAGCAAATTTTTGCGCATGTTTTCCCCAAAGAATCCAAGCTGATGGCGGGCTTTCCGTATTGATATGATCAATCAGCAACTTAGTGAATTTCACCCACAATCCTTTGTGAGACCCTGCATGTCCTTGTATAACTGTTAATGCCGCGTTTAACAGCAAGACTCCCTGATTTCGCCATTGTGTCAGGTCACCGTTTGACAGGTCCACATTCATTCCTTCCAATTTCAACTCCACCAGCATGTTGTGCACACTTGGAACAGTACTGGGGTCTACGCCTTTCTTTAAGCTGAACGCCATGCCTGTAGCTTGGCCTGGTTGGGGAGTCGGATCCTGACCTAAGATGACAACTTTGATGTCTTTAGGGCTGATTTTGTTAAAGGCATTGAACATGTGCGGCAATGGAGGTTCGATTGGAATCCTTTCTGCATCTTTTTGAAGTACCAGGGATATTTCGCCGATTGCTTCCCGGACCTCCCCGATTTTAAAGAACTTGTCCCACCCGTCAGCTGGAAAACAGTTGTGCTTGTAGATAAAATCGTATATGGAAACTGTTTTATATCTTGCTGTTGTACAAAAATCCACGGCGGAATGCTTTTCCAAGCGAATTGTATTGGTTTCTGCAGCAAAGAAAAAATATGATAAACAACTAGTCAAAAACAAATTTTATCAAATTATGCCGGCGGGGAAAAGAAAGGTGAAGGACTTTCACTGACTTACGTGAAACGAGCTTGTAATAATAACCCTTCAAGCAAGTTAAAGTTATATTCAGTTATATAATCCCTTATTGGTGCCAAACTCCATGGGTCTTCAGAAGGCAAACTAAATTCGATATAAACCGGGAAATCTTTGAAAAACAGGAATGGAAACGAATTTTTTTTTTTAAAAAAAAATAACTCTCTTGCACGACAACCGAGCTGTTCGAAAGGTTTAGGCCAACCTAGATGTTTCATTGGCTAAACATTCACTCGCGGCAAAATCCACACCTGTCGCTGAGCGACCATAGCTCGATGTTTCAAACGTGAAATAAATTTTTTACGATAAAAGTTTAAGAAAAGAAATTTGACAGCGACAAAAACATGACTTTGGAGTACTTATTACACGTGATGATTCAAGGCTAAAGTGCTAGAATTATTTTTCTAACCGATTTTCACAAGAAAAATTGTAGATTAAAATCGCTGCGTGCAAGTTCATCAACCTGCTAGACTGGCGGCTGTGTCGACTAAATCTCCCACCGTGTAAACAGGTACTCAGAGAAGTTGAAAATATTTTTTTAACTGTTCCATGATTCATAAGACAGCGAAAAGGAAATTTCACTCCACGACATTAGGTTTAGTGGTAAACAAAGTTTTCATTTTCACTGAAGAAATACGAATCTCGTAGAGTTGTTAATTTAGTTATCAACTGTTATAATATCATAAATGCTGGATTACCTCATAGAAAATGACAGTTCCCTATATTTTCCATTCTCGGAAGGAGAATTCGTGTTAAAAATTACTTTTTTAAGCCGGCGTGTATGATGCTTTGGCGAGTTTAGAAGGACAGATCAATCTGCAAGATCTAGATGTAGGAGAGTTGTATTAACTGTGGGACGAGTTTTACCATGTCGGTCCTTTTGGTGTACTAGCTATGTTTTAATAAATTATATAATATCTTGAGTTCTTTTTATAGAGGCATTAGCCTGAGATAGTTACTGATCAATCTGCTCATTCCTTTTTCATTCCTTTTTTAGTTGTTCATTAGTCTAGCCTCATATAACAATCTTACCTGCTTCAATGCCAATAAGACTCGACAGCAAAATGATGGCAACCGTGATTCCAACCATTGTAACGTGATGGTGTTCCTAAAAATAAGAACAGACGTCGAGAAAGAATGATTTCGTGACCGATCAACCAAAAAAGATTTTATTTTAATGTATCCAAGGCAAACTAACATACCATCCCCTTTGATGGAATGATCATGAACTGCTGTTTTGTTGAGTTACCTTAAGGTTACTATTGTTAGCGGCTACTAATTTTACTGAACATATATTTCTATCTTAGCTATATGTTCATTAAATACTGGTTTACATGATATCACTAACTTTTCATATTGTTCGTAAAATCGCTAAATTAAATAGTCGCTAAATCTTGCTCTGAAAAAATCGCTAAAATTAGTAGCCGCTAAAAATAGTAACCTTAAGGTGTTAGTTATACAGCTGACGAAATCCCGTGTTAAAAGTTTGGTTATTTTAATTTTCGCCACAAAATTTTGGAATTTCTTATTTATCGTATGATAAAGCATCGAGTGCTTTCAAAGTTGTACTTTTCTTTAAAAACCTTGTTATCATAACACTTGAATAACATCTTGGAATCTTCACATCACTGTTCTTTCTTTTGACCTTTGTTCTTATCATGTCACTTATCGTAAGTTAAGCCTGCAAGTAGCCGGCCCTTATGCAACCTTAAACACATACTGTACTGTGGTATATCTTGTGAAAGAATTTGTCTACGCTATTGTTAAAAAGAAAAAGCGAGACAGATGTTCACTTACTTTTTGATATGATGTGGATCGTAAGGACGTCTAAGAAAATTAAGAGGACTTTGTTTACGGGAACACAGATAAAGAGTTTGTTAATTAGTTATGAAGATTAGGAACGTGGGTTTGGTTTTCTTTTGTTCACTTTTCAAGGTGTTTAGCTTGTTGTCATCTTGTTGCATAATATAGGCACCTTCTTTGAAGCCGTGTGTCACGTGGCGCAAGTGAGAGAGTAGGGCGGGAGGGGGTGCAGGTAAAATTTAAGAAAAAAAAGGGTTTTATATTTTGCGTCTTCTCCAGGTCACGATCGTTTACGGCAACAAGAATCATAAGTCACAAAACTGCTAATTTTTGCACATGTTTCGCTGGTAGCTATGTTTGTGTACCATTTACCAGAAATTTCTGGAAATTCCATGTTATGTTCATTTAAAATATTTGTTTCCTCTGTTTCAGTGGCATCCGGCCTGTAAACTAGCTATCTCGCTAAGTGCATGACCACTATAAACAACATTTTCATTTTACACTTCCAGCTGCGAGGTAAATGGAACACGACTTTTTTGGTTTATTCCACTGAAAAATTTCCTAGAGGAACGGAACTTCTAAAAAGGAAGTCTCGTTTGCCAGTGGGACGTTTCACATACCATATATCGATTTGCATCTTTTGCACCAGTTCCAGGCCTTTTGGCTTTTATGGCCATGCCAAATTTCGTAGTTCAACCGAAACGATGGGGAAAACTTAACCCTATTCAGACCGGGCTTTTTTTGGTCTTTTCAGACTGGGGGGGGGGGGGGCGGATTCCGCCCCCCCCTCCGTAACTTCCAGAATATATAAGCAATCACAATGAAACTAACAGGATATATAGTGTGTTCCAAAATCTATCTTTTGATATATGTCACGTGGGATGATGACGTCACATCACGTGACAGTTACATCATCATGTCAAAACAGCCGCCATCTTGGATCCGCCATCTTGGATTTAGAAATTTTTCCAAAACGTCAGAAAACCGCCCAAAATTACCGGAAAATACTTAAAATCAATGAAAATGTGCTTAAAACCCGTAAAAAGGTGAAAATAATTGGTTTAAAGTTATTTTTCATTAATAGAAACACGAAAATTACAAATTTGGGAAAACATGCCTGTCAAAATGCTGTTGCCATGGTGACGTCAAGTTCCTGACACAACAACCTACCCTACCAAATTATTCCCAGATAAATTTTAGATAAAGTCGCAAAGTTTGGCAGCGTTTGATTGAATATTGAAAAAGTTATAAGCGTTCAAAGTCAGCGCGGGCACTTTCCGCCCCCCCCCCTCCGGTCTGGATAGGGTTAAAATGGGATAGCGTTATCCTCTAACGAAAATTCCTCACCGAAGAAAATTGAATTCTTTTGTAAATGATAAACAACCTGTAATTTCAATCAAGTTTCTTGTTCGAATTCAATGTTCCGGGCTCCTCATTTTACTTGCCTTAAATAAGTAAAAAGTGAAATGAAATGAAAATCTTTCTTTCAATTTCTAAGTGTTTAACTTTTTTAAAAAAAAAAACTAATTGGGGACACCTTCTGACACTCCTAAGAAAATCGGCCATTTTCCTTTCATTATTGCGGCCTAAAATACATTAAGAGTGCGTCCATGAGAGAACAGGGCAGAAACAGGCAATAGGTGATACAGCTCAAATCACTGATTTCGCCCAAATTTAGCTTAAATGTTGGGTATGGTAAGCTATTCACTGTGGCAAAACATTAGCTCAAAATATTTTATTCCCTTGGAGTTATGGCACCTTTTGCAAAATGGGCCATTTTTCACTAATTTATGCATATGTAATTAGCTGACTTTGAATGACCAGTTCCACAAGAAAAAAGACTTCTGAAAATAAAATTCACTGCATTATATTCTGTGGTTATTAGGCTTTAAGTACAATAATTTACTTCAAACGTGCGATTTGATTTCTTCTCCTCAAACGGGCTTTTGGATGGTACACATTTCGTACTGTTGGAAACAGCCTTCAATTAGTGCCAAATATCTCCCATGAGCAACAACTTATATACATTATTCTTACATGGGCAGTGAAATCCATCATTTAACTTCACAAAAATGGCAAAAAATGTTTGGGGACCAAGATATTTTATTTGTACTGAGGTACTAAACACGCGTGTCTTAACGATATCTTGGTATTTCATCAAAACTCACCGAAACACAGAAGCCATTTATTTAATTTATTTATTACAATTTATGGCAAAGGCTAAGAAAAACAAAGGCCAAAGGATGAACTACAAAAGAGTCAAGACCCCATATTAAAGCAGATCACCTAAGGTACTAAGATAAAAATACAAAAAAGAAAATGAAATTATAATAGTAATAAATAAGTAAACAAGAAAAATATTTAAAGATTCTGCTGATCCATAAAAAACTTTCTAACTAATGCTTTAAAAGAGTTCACACTTGTTGCCTCACGAATGAAAAGCGGAAGCGAATTCCATGTTCCCACTACTCTATGAAAATAAGAATATTTAAGGACGTTCGTTCTTGCATATCTCATCTTTACAGTTAACTTATCATTATGTCTAAAAGAATAGTGATCAGTTTCCTTATAAAAATCCACATAAGGTTCAACATCTATGTCAATAATCCCATTAAGAGCTTTATATAAAAAAGTAACATCTGCTAACAATCGCCTCTTTTCCAATGATAACAAATTTAATTTATTCAGGCGGCAAGCATAGGTGTCCTCAGTCTTTTCTTTTACTCAATTTGGCACACAGCATAAATATATCGATAACAATCAAAATACTGGCGAAGAAAAGGCACCTAGGGCATTTTTCCGAGCATTTTCAGAGCTTTTATTGTCGCTTGTTACATAATCGTTCTGAAACGTTTAAATAAACTCTTTTAAAAGCAAAATTGTATTAATTATATCCTTGGATCCGTAATGTGTTTTTTAACGAACACATTTGACACGCGCCGTCTGCATGCTAACTTTAAAGGGGCCTTATCACAGATTTTAACAGATTTTTGAACGCTGAGCCAAAATATATAATATTTGTGACGAAGGAAACCTTAAAATAATTTTCCATTTTTATTAACAATTGTTATATTGGAGCACTGAAACTGTTATTCGTCTTAGGCTGCGGATGGCAAGGATGCATGAATTACACCTTGAAAATTTGAGGCTAAACTTTCCAAGTTGTTTCCGTGCATCTTAAAAAAAATCGATATCTCTAGCCGTGGTTTAATTTCTCTCAGGAAATTAAGGTGATATCTTTCTTTAGATGTTTAAAGACAATGTTTTAATTTTATGGGTTAAGTTGCCTACCGCTAATTTCAGAACAGTTTAGACCAAAAATCTGCGAAATGCCCGTGTAGACCTCTCTCTTTCTTTGGCCATGCATATTACCTATCTCCTATGTGAACTGTGTTAAAATACCAATTTCAGGGGAGAAAATGATATTATTAAAGAATCAATAAAGATTACAGGGCTTCTCTGAATGCTATTCTCCTATTCCCTCTGCATCGCATCCCTTGATATACTCGGCAAACGATTCCGGTTTTTCCTGTAATCTCCAATCTATTTGACCACGATTCTTTTTCCCCAAGAATTCATTGGCGCATTGGAAGTAGTTCCTTCCAAAGAAACCTGTTCTTGCCCTGGGGTGTGCTCCAGCCTTTATCATATGCTCTGGTCGTTTGATTAAGTTTGCAAACTCCTGAGCCTTGGCTCCCCACAGAAGCCAAGCTGATGGCGGGCTCTCATCGTTAATATACTTCACTAGGTGACTCGTAAAGCCTGCCCACAATTTCTGGTGAGACCCTGCTTGAACTGCGACGGGTCCTCGTCTAACTGTTAGCGCTGCGTTTAACAGCAACACTCCCTGACCTACCCAGGGTGTCAGGTCACCGTTTGACAGGCCCACATCTATTCCTTCCCATTTCAACTCCACCAACATGTTAAACACACTGGGTACATCACGGGGGTCTACACCTGGCTTCAAGCTAAACGCCATGCCTGTAGCTTGGTTTTGTTGAGGAGTGGGATCCTGCCCTAAAATGATAACTTTAACATTTTGGGGGCTGATTTTGTGAAGCACTTTGAACATGTCGGGCATTGGAGGTTCGATAGGAATCATTTTTGAAAGTTCGGGTGTTATTTTTGTCTTGATTTCGTTGGAAACTCCTGCCAAATGAAAGAATTCTCTCCATTTCTGTGGAAAACAGTTATGCTTGTAGACAAAATCGTACAAGGTGACTGTACTGTATGACGCCTTGCTGCAACCCGGGAACTGCTCCTCAGCTTTTATCATTGGAGAACGCTTTTCTAAGTGAGTCACATTGTGGACTTGTGGTTCATGGCGCATCCCTGTATAAGTAAAATATAGAAAAATACATCTAAATCTGTGGTTTTAGCTACTTCATATACAGTAAAAACCCGCAAGTAAGAACCTAGTTTTTTTCCAGGTTAGCCTAAACAGGTTCTTACATAAATGGTAGTTAGCACACATTTAGGCTATTTAGTTTCTTAATAGGTTCTTATTTTTTGAGGAAAAATTTACATTGTTTATAGAACTTTTAGTAAAATTCGACCTATCATTTGTATAAAATTTGCATACCACGCAAGTGATTATGTAAACATGAAGCACTAATCATTCAGAACATGACATTGTATACATGAACATTAAGCCTTGTCCAAAGTTATTCTCCCAAAAGTAATCATTTTTAATCAACTTTAGAAACTAAGAACCTGTTTTTAAGGCTAAATAGGTTCTTATAAAAAATGGATCTAATCTGCAAATTTTAGGTTCTTACTCGCGGGTTTTTACTGTAATTCAGTACAAGTGTCTTGTACCGTAGAAAGCCGTCTTACGGCCACCACCTCGCCACAGATCAGGTGTCACTCCATGATTGTGCTTGGTACATACTTGAGCGGTTCATAGAGCGGTTTTCACTTGAGTGTCGAAAGTAATTTGTGTTTGCTTTGGTTTTGCATTACTGCGCTTTGTGATTGGTTTAAAAATCTCGCGCCAGTTTCTTAGCCAATCAGAAGTAAAACTAAAACCAATCGTGACTCGCTCAGGCACGTTTTCCCGCGCTTCGTGCCGGCTACGTGTATTTTCTTCGAGTTTTGATTGGCTGACTGGTTGGTCTATGTCTTTTGTGATTTGCCAGAGTATTTACTTTGGTTTTGGTTTTACTACACTCAATTGAAAACTGCTCTATTGATCAGGACTAAGTTGGAATAATTGTGTCTCCCAAACAGATAGCCTCGCGCGCAGTAGAAATATAGTCAAGACTTGTTTTCGGAGAGAACTTTTTGCAATTTTACGGTAATAAGTTTTATTCTGCCAAATAAAGAAGCTAAAGCCACTCATGTATGATACTTTCATAAACTGGACAGGAATTTGAGTACATACTTTTCTTAGAATAGTGTTCTCGAATAGCTGGAGTGTTTTTGACAGTATAACTACAAACAGAATCATATCACCTTAGGTGATATGCTTCTGCTACAAGCTTATAATGGTTTCTTTATAGACCTTATGCAAAAATGGTTGTCATTCACTTCTGTTGTTTGGTCAAGTTTCTTAAAACGCTGATGGTGGCACTTAAATATATATATGAATATTATGCTATTCTGAGAAGTTTCAGTGATTTGGGTTAAATGGCTTCAAAGTTATGACTCATTCAAATTTAAGAGATTTGTATGGAAAAAGTCACCCTGGCCTGCCTAGCCTCGTTTTCATGTTTTTGGCAATATGAATGCCCCTGTTACTTCCCATTAGATGAAAGTATAGCCTTCCAATTTCATACACTGATTTAGTTTGACTTTATCTTTAAGCTAGAGTATTTAATTTTGTTGACCAATGATTTTTCTGGGAGCCAAAAATAAACAGCCGCCATATTTGCATTGGGTCTATAGGCTTTATGATATAAGTTTTGCGTGCGCAAAACGATACAAAAACCTTTATACTTTAGTTCTTTAATGCTGCTTGGTCTGATCACGTGACCGCACATACCTGCATCAATGCCAAACACACTTGACAGCATTAAGAAGACCAAAGTGATTCGAGCCATTTCCGTTGTTAATATAACTGTAGCAGGGTCCCTTAAAAAAGAAAATAAATGGCAAAAAGTTTAATATAATTGATTTAATGAGAAATGAATCCCTGATATCGTTGTTCACACAAAGATAAATAGAATACAGTCAACTCTCGTTATAGCGGACACGCTCGGGGCGTCGTTTAGTGTCCGTAATAGCGAGAGTCCGTTATAACAGGAGTCATTTCCAGTCAAACCTTATTCGCGGGGGATCTGTATTTTGTCCGTAATAGCGGGCGGCCGCAAGGGGGGGGGGGCCGAGGGGGGAGAGGGATATTAAAGAGAGGATGTGATTAAAATTGAAATGTTAATATATATGTGTGAACAAATTATACCGAGTTATAATCAAAATCGCCCAGTCACTTTTTAAAGTGCATGGCAAAACGAAAATAAAGACGAAATTCATTTGTTTCATAAAGATAGCTATAAAGGGCATTTTCTTGAAGTCAAGCAAGCGGTTCAAAAGATAAAAGGTAAAGGTAATTTATTTAATGTCAAAAAGCACAGGGAGTAGTTGCCCAGTCTCCCGAGCCAGGGGCTCATGATAAAAGTGTTTGAAAAAAATGTTCAAAAAAGATTTAAAAACTATATATAAAACACATCGTGTCGTTGTATATACCATATGATCGACAATATCTTCAAACTTTTTATTAAAAAAATCGAGTACTAGAACGAACTTGTCAAACTAACATTTTGTTGAAAAAAACTTCAAATTTAAGTATGAACGTTGCTGAGTCATTTGTGACATGCTGTGGAACAAGAAAAGATCCTTAGCGGATGAAGGAACCTGTTTTAATAAAAACATAGAGAACAAAGACTGAAGCAGTTAATTATTTATGGAAAGAAATGTGGGTTTGGTTGTCTTTTGTTCAGTTTTTTGGAATAATATTTTCATCTTCTTTGAACCGACTGAAACTTATCACGAAATACTGTTGAAGAAAAATCCAGGTTTTCCGAAACTAATTATAGTTTCTCGTGTTAATAAAAGAAAAAAATCGTAGAAATATCCTTTACAACATTTAAACAATGCATTTTATTTTAACTTAAACAGAACGAACCTTTTGCGTATCTTAACAAATTCTAAACATTGCTTACTTGTTAAGAATATGATGTGGATCGGAAAAAGGTTCAAATCAAAACAAATTAATGAGCCCTGTTGAGAAATCACCAAAAATAGGGGTGTCTTCAATTTTTAATGGACAAGGAATCAAGGAATATAGGTTCTGTTGCCTTTTGTTATTTATCACCTATCTCACAATAGAGAATCTGTTCAAACACAGAGATAAGTCATCGCATATATACAAATCTTTTTAAATTAGCACAGCCTTTGCGGCTTTTATCTCAGTCTCTTTTTTTTCTCTAATTTCTTGAATTTAGCAAAGTGTATCTTATCACGATTATATCCAGGCTTTTCCATAAAAAAATCGTTTGTAAACGTGTCATTTCTACAACTTTTTTCTGCATTCTTTATCTTAACCATGATCAACACCACATAAAAAACGAATTAAATTTCTAACCCAAACCGTTATGTGTAGCGAAAGCAAGGCATTATTTCAAACAAAAGTGTAAACTTCGAGACGGCCCAAAATAAAAGTCTTGGTTCACGGTGGCTGGCATTACTCATATTAAAAGTAGTGGATTTTCGAACGGTTGGGCCCTGAAGCGGTTTAATTATTCGGCTTTGCCACCCAGGGTTAACACGTTTTTTTTTTTTATCCCTTAAATAAACAAATAGCTTAGGCAGGCTTATTTACCCTAATCAAACAAGCCACTAATTAAGGGAGATTCATAGACATAAGTTGTTAGTATAAGTCGGAACAACTTATCAAACCAACTTACAAACCGTCAACGAAAAAAAGCATTACTCACTCACTTTTTGACGTGAAGTAGTCTTGGAAGATGTCCAGAGCGAACTAAAGAAACGCCGTTTTCGAAATCATAGAAAACGAAAGAAGTTAATTATTTATAAATTAGAAATGTGCGTTTGGTTGCATATTGTTGAGTTTGGCGGGTGTTTAGTTTATTTAAATTATCACTGATAATGCAGTCACCAAGCTTCTTTAAGGTATAATATTCCAAGACTGTCCAATAACAGCGGAGCTCCCAAGTTGCCCGAAGGGCTGCAGAGTGAAGCCCCATAATCATAGAAAATCGACAGAAACAGGAAAACCACACATTTGATATTTCATAGTCATCGTGGCGAGCGGCATAGTTCGCGGGCGCGTACGTACGTACATCGCGCAAACATGGCGGCCATACTCCAGTTATAGGAAGACTGCTAGGCATACTAGAAAACAAAAGGTAAACTTTGACATTGGACATCCATGTTATGGTCAAACAATGACAGGTGTCAAAACAAGCTATCCGCTGACCAGTATCACATGACCACGTCGCGGGTTCAGGTGTAGAACTCATCGAGGTCGCGTGTTTTTTGAAGTTAACCGCCGACGAGATATTGAATCGCGGGCTTAAGTCCCAGTTTTGGAAAGAGGCTGCCCCTTCAAATCGCTACTCAAAAATCATTTTAATATTTAGTCCTAAACATTGCTACAACAAGATTTAACTGTTTGAAACAAAGAAAAAAAAGCAATGTATTTGTCTGCTGTAGAGCTTGAGTTTTCAGTTTTTCGAGTAGTACATTTTAATCGCATAATTATCTCTGATAACTGATAACTGTTTTACAGAAACCCGACAGGCCAACTTTGCTTACATCAATGTAAAATAGTAATTGCTGGCAGAGATAATATAACACAAATGAACTTATCTATTTTCAGATCCTCCCTCGCTTGATGACGTTTATCCTCATAACCACACAACTATCAAAGGCGGTAACCTCACTCTTCAGTGTAAAGTGACGGCTGCCAATCCTAAGCCAAATATCACGTGGTATAGCGTTACAGCAAACAACACAGTACTGTGGTATGGAGTGAACTTGACCTTTACCAGAATCTCAAGATCTGATGCGGGACAGTACTATTGTGTTGTTGGAAATGAAATCGGCCAAGCTGTGACTTCCAGGATCAGTACCGTTGATGTGCAGTGTAAGTAACTTACATTTTGTTAGAATCACCACTAGAGCAATTTTCACTTGAGTGTCGAAAGTAAATTGCGTTTGCTTTGGTTTTGCATTACTACGCTCAGTGATTGGCTTAAAAATCTCGCGCCACTTTCTCAGGCAATCAGAACTAAAACCAAAACCAATCGTGACTCGCTCGCGCACGTGTTCCCGCGCTTCGTGCCGGCTACATGTATTTGCTTCGAGTTTTGATTGGTTCACTGGATTGTCTGTGTCCTTTGTGGTCGGCTAGAGTGTATACTTTAGTTTTGGTTTTACGACACTCAATTGAAAACTGCTCTATCAACTGCTAGGTATTCATTAGTAGCATGTAAACATGCACCGGCTGGAAGGGTCGAGAAGGTTTTGCTTGGCCGAGAAGGAACTCGCCACCCCTTCCCCCTCCTTTCTCTTTCCGCTTTCTCTTCGCCCCATCCTCGACTAGAGAGCCTGTTCACGATCTATTCATTATTATTATTATTCCCATTTTTATTCTTAATAAAATAATTTTATAAAAAGAGTTTTAGATTTGAAAAAGCAACATGACGTCATGCACCTGTGTCAGGTGAATGAGGCTTTCAAAGCAATCGTCGATCCGTCGTTAAAACAGAATGACATTGAATTGATAGAGATAAAATCAAAACAGCTATCCAGTGAATAAGTGTTAACAGAACAAACTACGCAATCCACTGGATAGTAATTTGTCTAGTGGATAGCATCATCCACCCTTAAAACAACCAAATTGCAGTTTTACTTGTTGGAATATACCTTATTACATGAAATTTTCGCGACACTTTAATTTCGCGACACTTAAATTTCGCGAATTTCGCGACTCTAAAAAAATCGCGAAATTAAAGTGACGCGAACAATAAGTGTCGCGAACATAACATGACGCGAATATTAAGTGACTCGCATATGTCAGTAATCAATGTAAATGGATGTTGTCGTCAATTGACTCACTTGTAGACATTGTGAGAACTGCTCTGTTGTTGCTAATGCCGAGATTATGTCGCCCCCATGCGTCGTCACCAAGGTAGTTGCTATTAATATATATAATAGAAGAGGTGTTGGAAAGAAACGATCGTATAAGGAATAAACAGCTCTCTTGTTGTGTGGCAAAAAGGACAAACGTGTGACGTCATCAGATCGAAAAAGTCGGCGAGCAACAGATTTGTCTGGACTTGAAAGTTCGGTTTTACGTGACGTCATTTAAAATCCTAAATTACTTGAAAACTATAGATTCTGTGAAGTTGCTTTTAGCATGATCACTAATCAATGTGTCTCAGACATTTGTCTCAATATGTCTCGTGATTATCTAAAAAGGAAGCGCTTTGTAGGATCAATAGTTTTAAACTCAACCTGATCTGAAATGTTACAAAAACCAATATTTTTCGCCTTTTTTAAAAATGCTTTCAGATATGCTATTTTTGCAATATGATGACTAGATGTGTTCTAATTAACAATGAGACTACGAGCCCGAGTTTTCTATGAGCAGATCATAGAAAACGAGGGCGAGTATTCTAATTGTTTTAGTGGAAACTCTTAAGGATTGTACAGTGTAGTCCAAAACCTACAATATTGTACACCTTATAGACAAAAATCAAGAAAATTTACCACTTAAAAAGCTACTCGCGCGCGCGACTGTTTTCTATCGGCGAATAGAAAACAGTGGGAGAACCAATCAGACTCGCGGATTTCCAATAGAACACAGCTGAGTTTCTACTAAAGTAAAATTAAAAAAAAAAAAAAAAAAAAGCATAATTTATTTTACGATCATTCAATAATTATCTCAAAACTAATTATTAAATAAACTCAGGGAAACGAGCTTGTCTGAAATGTGAAATTCAAAAAAACTTCAATGTAAATTATGAACTTTTATTCAGTCACATTTTGATTTGTTGTGAATGGAAATAAGGTTGAAATCAAATGACGGAACCTGTTTCGTTGAAAAACACAGAAAAAAAAAGAAAGACTGGTCAGTAGTTAATTAATCATGGGAAACATGTTGGTTCGGTTGTCTTTTGTTCAGCTTTTTAGGTACTTAGTCCGTTTCCACTGTTTGATAATGGCAAATAATATTTTCACCTTCTTGAAGCCCCTACAATCATGAAACCCGAATGACGAAAACTGGCTCCAAATTTCGTTTAAATAAGCCATAATACATTCTAGCGTTATTTAGCAAGAGGTACAACGAGAACATTAAAACATTAAAGCAAGACAACTTATTTTAACTTAAGCAGAACGAGCCTTAAAAGATATTTCAACAAATTTTGAACATTGCTCACTTGTTAGTATGATGTCGATCGGAATAAGGTCCAATTAAAGCAAATGAAAAAAACCCTGTTGAGAAATCACACACACAAACAATTGCAAGAGACAGTTAATCATTCATGGTCAAAGAGCGATTGGTTTTGTTGCCTTTTGTTCAGTCGGTCACGTTTTTTGAAGTATAGCATCAGTTCAATCACGAACTTAAAAGCAAGATATCCATGTTTTTTAAACTTAGCATAGATTTTAGTGATTTTGTTTTTTCTTTACTCCTTGTAGACTATTGCCCTTCATTCCGTATTTAACTGAAGTTATTTTTCTCTGAGAAGAGAAATCTAGCAAAATGTATTTTATCGCAACATCCAACTCTGTTTTGCCTTTTAAAAAATTGTCAGTTACGAGTCATTTTCACAGCCGTTTTTTCTGCATTCTTGGCGTTAACGACGAAAAAACAATGAAAGCAGAGATTATTTCAAATCAAGAGTGAAAACGCTTTAAAACGACCGCAATAAAAGCCCTGGTTTACGATGACTTGTAATCCTCGAATTAAACAGACGGATTTCGATCATTGGGTCCCGAAGCAATTTAATTATTCGGCTTTGCCACCCAGGGTTAACACGTTTTTTTTATCCCTTAAATTAACAAATAGCTTAGGCAGGCTTATTTGCCCTAATCAAACAAGCCGCTAATTGAGGGAGGTACGTAGCCGTTAACATAAAAACAGAACAACTTATCAAACCAACTTACAAACCGACAACGAAAAAAAAAAACATTACTCACTCACTTGTTGATGTGAAGTAGCTTGGAAGATGTCCAGAGCGAACTAAAGAAACGCTGTTTTCGAAATCACAGAAAACGAAAGAAGTTAGTTATTTATGAAGTACAAATGTGCATTTGGTTGCATATTGTTAAGTTTGGCGGGTGTTTAGTTTATTTAAATTATCACTGATAATGTAGTCACCAAGCTTCTTTGAAGTATAATATTTCAAGTCTCAATTAGTATACCGTGAAACTTCGACGGAAAGCCCTTCCGAAAATAAGCCTCTATCCTTTATCCAGTAGTGTAGCAGCTCTACTGTAGCAGTTGCTATTGTTTTTGGGGCTAGGCGCATTGTTCTTGTTGTTTTTTTTATTGTTCTCTCGAAGGGCAGCGAGTCATTCATGTGACACTGACTTGCGAAAGCTGCTACCTGAAGCTCTTCAGCAACCTCGTTCCCAGGGAACAACCCTGGGGACGAGGTTGCTTATTCCAATCTCTACTCAAAAATTTTCTGATACTAAGGGCGCGTTGTTTTTTATTCACAATTCTGGAATGAGAAAGGCCAGAATGTGAAATGCGCGCGTTTTCCCTTTCCGCATCCCTGTCCATTCTGCTCCCAGAAACAGAATGAACAGAACGTTGCGAATGAAATCCAAGATGGCGGACGACATAGCCCGTGATTCGAGGAATGTGTCTTCTCTCCTTTGTGAATAGCACTGCCATAACTTTCGGCAAATCCATTACAGTCTCCATACTTTCTTCCTCCTCTTTATTTAGTAGAAAAACTGCTGCGATAATGGCTGCAATGGCAGCCTCTTCGTCGGTCGCCATATTTGTTATGCTATCTTTACTCGTGCTAGGACCGCGCATATCATCTCGTCTACATGGGCGTTTTTTAATACAGGCAATCCGAATTACTCCTAGCGTTCTGTACAAACCATTCTTATTCCAGAATCGTGGGTAAAAAAAAACGCGCCCTAAGTCCTAACAATTGTCGTATAAGCCCATTTGCTTAAACCAAGATTTAGCCTTGAAAGACAGAAAAAAAAAAAATGTTATTGCTGATGTAGAGCTTGTATTTTCAGACTTTCGAGAAAATCATTTTTAATCGCAGATTTCACTCTGATAACTGGTAAGCACTCCTCCCCTGATATTGTGTGACGCCCCTTCCTGAGCTTTTTATTTTAATTTTACTAGAACCTGACAGATGGACTTTACTTACATCAGTGGGAAATTGTTTTTGCTGACAAAGACCACAGGCGGCCCAGAAGTTGTATTCGATCAACGTGACATTATGTTGGCGACTGCGTTACGTTTGCAGCCGTAAGACAAAGTATAAGAATCCGAAGAATGCTTCGAAAATTGCTCTAAATACTACAAGTGGAAACAAATTGAAATAAAATTCGCTTACATTTCGTTGTTTTGCTAAAGCAACGCTAAAGCAAAACATTCGTAAGTGTTACTCGCCAATCTCACTCTAGGAACACTGGGAAGTTAAAATAATGCAAGACAACCAAATGTAAGCCAATTTTATTTCAATTCGTTTCAACATGAAGTATTTAGAGCAATTTTCAGCCTTACGGCTGAAGAAAAAAAAATATTTATATATAAATATATTTATTATGATATATTTATATTAATATATTTATTTTCGCCAACATCAATATGTCACGTTGATCGAATACAACGTCTGGATCGCCTGTGAAAGACTGGATAACAGAGAACACGAATGAACTTATCTATTTTCAGATCCTCCCTCGCTGGATGTCGTTTATCCTGGTAACCACACAAGTAGTCGAAGGCGCTAACCTCACCCTTCAATGTAAAGTGACAGCTGCCAATCCTAAGCCAAACATCACGTGGTATAGCGTTACAGCAAACAACACAGTACTGTGGTATGGAGTGAACTTGACCTTTACCAGAATCTCAAGATCTGATGCGGGACAGTACTATTGTGTTGTTGGAAATGGAATCGGCCAAGCTGTGACTTCCAGGATCAGTACCATTGATGTGCAGTGTGAGTAAATACAGAATGATAGATAATGCTTGACCTCCAATTACTCAGATTCTTTAACGTCTGTCAATTTGTTTAGTTCAACTTCGTTTTTATTTAAATATCCGTTTTAACACGTGACATGATACATAAGTGCTTCGAAATAGGTACTCACGAACTAAAGCTTTTTCGCCGAGGCCTTAAATTGAACCCTTGATACGCTGAAATTACCCCCAAAACAGGGTGCTTTAACTGTTAAATTGATCTTTTTGGCGATACAGTGCTAAATTTCTCTAAACTTTGCTAGAAATACACCTTCTCGCACTGCAGTAATATTTTGATGAAATTTCCATGTAAAAATTTGGACTTTTTCGCTGAACTGTTCCGATTTTTTTTCCTTGCTCCGTTCCTTTTCATTTTTCTCTGCTTTCCTATTCTACTATACCTTCTACTCTGTACATCCCTTCTACTGGCCTAAAAAGCTTTGATCTTTATCAATGGAAAAGCCTGGAAAGGAGACCATGATCAAGTACGCGGATATTGGCCTGTTTTATCACCAATTTTACACCAAAACTGATCACGTTATTTTCGATTAGCTCTGTCGGAATGCAGTCAATATTCAAGATGGACAGTCCTGTGGAAAGATCTATCCAACCTCTATAAGTTGCACATCACAAAAATCTGCTGACGTGTTAATTGGTTGAGTGGTGTGCGTTGTGGTTGAATGGCCATTCCTCCAAATCCTGGAAATATTCGGGCTTAGCATAATAAGGGTTAAGTCCATTTATCATATCAAGTCACCTACGTCCTCCTCAGGCGCTTCGCGTTTTCCGCGCAGCAATAACAATAGCTAGCGGGAAGCGCGAGCGATTGGTGACGAGCGTGAGGCGCGAGGGACCACGGGAAGGAGAAGGAACAGACACGAAGCGTATGGCCCGTTATGGATAACAATATACATCCAAAGCTGTGCTCTTAGAATAATTGCAGGGTGCCCGAATTCTCTTTTGTAAGAAATCTTGGATGCCCCCCCCATACAATTTTTTTTGTTAAAAAAATAATACAACTCCCCCAAAAAAAAAAGTAGGGCCCCCGGGGCCCCCGGGCCCCGCCAAGCCCCCCCACATCACAAGCTGACGTGTGTAAACCCCTGGAAAATATGTATTTTTCCGTCTGGTCCCCTCACATAGTCATTAAGCTCATGTTTTGTTTTATGTAGCTATGGAAAAAAACCGACAAAAGACTGTACTATAGTAGTATGTGGGGACCATACTTAGCCATATGCGTCCCGTAGCGTAGCTCAAGCTTTATTTGCCCCAAAAGATAGCACACAAAAGACAAGCAGGCAAGTTAGAGGACCAGTGATTATAATGACCATGAATATAACTATGAAGCAATTTTAAAGACTTCGTGCTTTATTGATCTACACCAACAACACTGTATGGCGTTGTCTTTTGATTTCTTCGAGTACAACGCCAAAAGATACCTTCATGGGTAAAAACATTGGCGTTCCTTATTGTGCACCCAAGTTATACAAACTTATCAATTACACCGATGACATTTTTCTTTTATGCTCTTGTCTTGAAAACTGAAGATGAAAGAGAGAGTGGATGATAGATGGAGAGAATGTATGATTTTAGGGACCGATGCTGTGTGTGTTGGAGTGAAAAAACAAAAAAATAAAAAAAAAAAAAAAAAAAAAAAACACCGATGACGATCATCCCGAACCGGCATGCAGGACTTCAGGCTACCGTTTATCAGTCCGTCAAACAACGTCCCAGAGGACGATCAGGGGGAAGCGGCAGAGCACAGGCTCGCTCACGGCTCGTACCAATCCCAGAAGACAGGGTCGTTGGCGCAGCGGCCCACAACAGAAGGACAAACACAGATCTGGAGCTCTCTTGTTCTCTTTATTTCAGTTGATTAAATCTCGTAGTAGGTAACCAACTCCTCAATTATCACCGACGACTGACGATCCTCCCTAACCGGCCATTGCATGGGAGGTCCAAGCCCAGGGCCGCCCACGAGGCAAATTTCGCTTTAGCCGACGCTTTAAATTTTTAGTAATTCTCCCGCACCCAGCAATGTCACGTGACCCTCTACAGGGTAGTAAGGAGGGGAGATTGTGGAGCGCGACATACAGTGCATTCATCATGTTTCAGACGAAGCAGGTTACAGAAAGTATCAGGTGACTTCCACTCTTCCTTACATAATTCGGACGCTTTTTAGAAAACCTTTTTACACACGAAATCGAAGGTAAATTGGAATTGATTTCAGGAGTAGTGCAACTGAGAGGTATCAAGAGGGCCGACCTTTTTGAGAAACACGTAACTTATGCACGTAAAACAACGCAGTGCAAGTTTCATTTCTAACGATAGGTTTTTGGCAATACTATTCCCGCCTAGGGAACAAATGGGGCGCTGTTTAACGTTCTGGTAAAATGTCAGTCTGGCTTGGTCGGGGGGGGGGGGGCTTGGCAGAGCACAGGCTCGCTGCACAGCACTCGTAACTCAATGACAGAAGCAGAGGGTCGTTGTCTCTTGTCAGTTGAGCATCATTACAGCAAGGACTCTCACAGATCTAGAACTCTCTTGCCTTCTTTATTTCTCGTTGACTTAACCTCGAAGTAGATAACTGAAGATTACTCAAATGTTGTACAGTACAAGGCTACTTATAAACGCTTACAGTGTGATAATTTATAGCAGGTGAAACTACAAGTTTGAATGATGTTTACAGCAAAATAAACAACTGTATTGAGTTTAATCAATATCAATCTCTGGACGGAAACTAATTAACATTTAAATCTTCCGTTCAGGAAAATTTATAGGATATTGCTCTAAAGATGTAGGTAAATACCTATCTGAGTGTTATTTGTACTTTGCGTTTAACAGCAAGCAATATATATGAATAAATAACCGACACTGATCAAATTACAACGGAAAGCTGTTCTTAAACCTGAAGACGAATTCCTTAAACGTTTTAACGTTTAAAAAACGATTTTGCCAGAAATAGTACGTTACAGATTCTTGAAACAGTCTTAGGGAAGTGGTCATAACAAGTATACTTGACGAGGACCCACCTTGTGTAGGGGTAGGGGGTTATGCAAGATACCACCTGTCTGGTTAGCCAAATGGACAAAACTTATTGGCTTCAAAATTCAAGTTAAGACTTTCATATTAGGCGTGCATGAAGCTTGCATTGCTGGAGAAATGGCACAAGGAGGTTTAAATCTTTTTCTTAGTTTCTACTCCTGATAGAGTAGGTTTATACTGTACAAACAAGACACCATCGTTTAAGGTGGGAAAGGGGGGTACATGAAGAGACCACCTGTCTTTTTGCAGAGTGGTGGGTCCCGTCTGAGTACAATAGTTTTGACCATTTCCCTTAGCTTGAGTTGAGTTTGAATCCAATATATCTCGAATTGCTTTTAACGGAGATCAACAGAAGCGGGGAAACATCATGAATACATGTCAAATAATTTAACATTATAGAGGGACGGCGGAGCCGGGGGGGGGGGGGGGGCCCCAAAAAAAAAAAAAAACAAAAACCTATAGAATATACCACAGTGTTACATATTATATGATAAATCACGAATCATTTAATAAATGAAGGTAGCAAGGGTGTCTCGTTGCTATTACTACAGTCCATTTGCATCACAGTCTCCCGGCTGCTGTCCAAACAACCCGGGGCGGGGCGGTAGGCTCCAGTTAACTGCACCACGATTCTTTTTTACCAAGAATTGATTAGCACATTTGAAGTAGTTTCTTCCAAAAAATCTAATGCAAGCGTTTTTACCCGAAGTAGAGGGATGCCCTCCAGCCTTGATGTAATGCCTTTTCGTGTCGATCAAATGGTGTACTTTAGACAAGGCCTTCGCTTCATTCCCCCAAAGAATCCAAGCTGTTGGCTGGCCTTTCTCGCTAATATGATGGATCAGAAGTCGTGTGAAATCGTTCCACAAGTCTTGATGAGACCTCGCCATGTGACTTGAGGGTCCTTGTCTTACTGTTAACGCTGCGTTTAATAGCAAGACACCTTCTTTCATCCAGGGCGTCAGGTCACCGTTGGACAGATCCACATTCATTCCCTCCAATTTCAACTCAACAAGCATGTTAAACACGGTTGGTACACCATTACGGGGATCTTTAGTTGGCTTCAAGCTGAACGCCAGGCCTGTAGCTTGGTTTGCTTCGGGAACTGGATCTTGACCTATGATAACCACTTTGACGTGATCGCGAGGGACGGTAAACGCTCTGAACATGAAGGGCATTGGAGGTTCGATTTGACGATTTTGGGCATCTTTTGAAAGATACGGAGACATCTCTTTAATGACATTTTTAACTTTTTCCTTAGCCAAGAACTTTTCCCATCCTGCTGGAAAACACTTATGCGTGTAGACAAAATCGACCAAGGTGACTGTTTTGTATGTCGCCTTGCGGCAATCGATTTTCTTCTTTTCTACCTCCATTATCGAGGTACGCTTTTCCAAATGAGTCACATTGTGGATTTGTGCAGCATGGTGGAACCCTGTACACGTGAAACTGAAAATGTTCAATATACATCTTAATCGGTAGTTCTAGCCACTGATAAAGTTCTATCCACTCCCCATTAATTCGGCCATTTCTGTCTTCTGCTTCTTCTCCAGTCGTCGCTACATGTACGTTTACGTGCTCGATGGCTTTCTTACCCTTTAAACCCCCTCCCTCCCCCCCCCCCCTGTGTTGCCCTGGGAATGACCACTAATCGGAGTCCCAATCTTTTATTTATACTTACTGGAAATGCATAGGATATCAACTTATTCCTAAAAATAAAATAAAAAAGGATAAGTCTATATAAAGTCATAAGTTAACTTCCGTTAACTTAAATAAAAGGGCATGGGAAGAAACAATCATTTCGCGGAAAGTGTGCCAAATGTTTTCGCCTCTATGCTCGGCGGGAAAGGAAAGGCGGGCGGGGGTACTTGTTTGGCCTAAATATTAACTATACAACTATAGGTTTAGTCCAGTCCCTGAACTCTCTCTTCCGCGCGCCCTTTTATAGGGGCTGTACCCAGGCACGCGAAGAGAGAGTCCAGGATAACTTGCATGTGCATGCGCCAGTTTTTCCCCCAAAATTGGGGGAAAAACCATATTTGGCAGCACTTTTGAAAACGCGCGCGCACAAATGACGAGTTCAACTGCGCGACCGTGTACTAAAGCTGGATCACCGGAATAACTTTAAAAAGCCTAGCTTTCCAGTCAGTGTCTACTAAAAGCTAACGGCCAAAACACAAATCGCTATCCGTCAACTTCTCCTAGTTTTATAGCTGTTTATTGAATTATATTTGGATGCATTTGAGCACAGTTTTTTTCTTGCATTTATTCGCGCACTTGGTCGCGTAGTTGAATTCGTCATTTGAGCGAGCTTTTTTAACCAAGCGCGTCCCAAGCAAGTGACGCCACACTCCTCGCTTCTAATTGGTTCGTTCTGAGCATGCGCATGCAAGCTATCCTGGACTCTCTCTTTGCACGCCTGGGTTCAACCCCTATAAAGGGCGCGCGGAAGAGAGAGTTCAGGGACTGGACTACGATAGGTTCCGAATTTTCTCTCTTAAAGTTGACGATGAATGTTCTCATAACAAAAACGTAATAAGAAAAAATGACTACTGAATAGATTTGCGAAATATGTTTTCCAGTTTTTCATTTTTAAAACGTGTACCATGATAGGCCTTATCACGGTTTTCGACGCCATCTTGACGAGTAGGCAAAGTGGGTAGAAATTACAGTGTTTGTATGGGAATCCGACGGCAAATATCTTTTACAAAAATTGGATTCTGGACAACTTATGAATTGTAAAGTCAAGATGCTTGGCAAAAGTTTTTATTTGCCAAGTTTGAAGGATGTAGCTGGGCTAGAAAGCGTTCAGTTACGTTTTCAATTTCTCATACATTTGTCTCAGTATAATTTTTCCCGCGAACTGCGTCAATCATGCGGAAAAAATATAGACAAATGTATGGGAAATTAAAAATTGTAACTGGACGCTTTCTAGCCCAGCTACATCCTTCAAACTCTCCTTCAAAACTTTTGCCTAGTATCTTAACTTTACAATTCATAAATTGTCCAGAATTCAATTTTTGTAATAAGGCCTATTTTACAAGTTAATAGGGACAGATACTTCAAGTTAGAGGAAGGGGCGAATTATAAGAAGAAAAAAAAACAGCCCACTTACAATATCAGTTGTGTTTTAATAAATCGGCGAAGAATACTCCGAGACCTGACTCAATTTATGGGTTCGATAGGCTGTAATGTTTACTGATTTAGGTACCCGATTTTTATTCCTTTTATTGTTCGTTAGTCTAACCTCAAATGACAATCTTACCTACATCGATGCCAGTGAGACTCGACAGCAAAACGATAGCAACAGTGATTCCAACCATTGTTAATGCGATGATTTTCCTGAAAACAAAAACGAACGTCGAGATCGAATGAATGATGAACTCATAAATGGCGCATGAAAATTTAACCTGACATGGTTTTAAAGTTAATATATATTTCTTTTCCTAATGTTCCAAATGAACGCTATAAGAAGCTGACGTATATAAAAGCATATGCATTTAAAATGAAGTGTTATTTCGTTGGTTTAGATATGAAACAGCCAATGAAAAGCTTATTTATTGTTGCAGTTTTAACTACGAAAGACTAGTAGCGTTTCGCAGCTAGTAAACCTTCGAGTACTCTTGACCTTTCACTCCGAAATTTAAACTTTCTGCGGAGGTGGTATTTTCAGCATTTAAAGATTGTAACATTATTCGTTCTAACACTTAAAGGAAATTCTTCTTTCTCCACTTGCGCACTTCAAACGTTGAAGTCGAATAACTTTAAGCAATGTATCCCTTTTATCATAATGTAAACTTAATCTTATTAAAATACTTGTGTAACATCTTTTTACCTTTATATACCTAATTGTTTTGACCTTATTTTTCTTTTCAAATCACTTATACTTCTCTAAGCTCGTAAAAGGCTGCCACTCAGAAATACCACCATAAAGAGTTAAACACCAGTCTTATTTTTATACATTGTCAAAGATCATTTTCACACTAATTATGTTGTTGAAAAGCAACAGAATAGATACTTTGATATTTACTTACTTGTTGATATAATGTGGATCGAAAGATGGTCCAAGCAAATTAAGAGGAGTTTTGATTAATAATGAAAAAAGAACGTGGGGTTGGTTTCCTTTTGTTCACTTTTCATGGTGTCTAGCTTGTTTGCACCTTGTTGCATACTATAGGCACCTTCTTTGAAGTGGTATGTCATGACACGAGTGAGAGAGTAAGACGGGAGGTGGTCCAGGTGCCATTTGAGGGAAAATTGAACAGTTTCATATTTTGCTTGCTAACCGCTTAAGATCTTATTAAGGCCAAATCAAAACTCCCATAACTGCTTATTTCTTTTGCTCAAGTTTCGTTGGTGACTGTGGTTGTTTACCATTTACCAAATATTTCTGGAAATTCCGGCTGGGTTGTTAATACAACACGACTTTTCGGTTCACTCTACTGGAAAATTTCCGGAGGGAACGGATCTTCTAAAAAGGTGGTCCCATTTTCCTGGGTAGATGTTCTAAAATGAAATTTATTTAGGTGTCTAAATTCAAAAATGGAAAAGAAACACTTGTCGAAATACGATATTCTTTGAAACTATATTTTGCGTATGTTCCCAAGGAAAAAAAAAATGATCATTAGAGAGATTAAGCATGACGTTTTTTTTTCTCGCGAACGGCACAAATTCAACTTCTGCCGTTTGCCGTTTAGCGTTCGTACGCGGAAATGAAAAGTTTTGTGTTTGCGTGAATGTGGGATTATTTCCCTATTTTTATGAGGCATTATTTTCAGAATTCGATAAAAAGGTAACAAAATGAAAGGCAAGCTCGCGTTTGTCGTTTGCCGTATAACGTCATGCTTAATCTCTCTATTAACGGCTAGATTAATGGGAACAGTTATATTCTATGTACCACAATCAACCTTCCTGCTACTCTTAAGCACTGAATCACGTAACACAAGGTCTTTGGAAACTAGAAAGAAATCGAAACAAACGGAGAAATCCTTATAAAATGGCGATGGAAAAAATCGAATACTAACAGCAACTCTTTTATGCGACGATGTACCAAGCTGTTCAAAAAGCGTTTGACCAAATTATAGTTCAATTTTCCAACGGTAAACAAACTTCACACGATAAAAAATCCTAAGATCATTCAAAGACCATTTTCATACTTATAACATTGTTGAAAAAAATAAATCAAAATACCTTATTAAAGGAAATTAACGCATGTGTTAATTAAGGTATTTGAAATTAACGCGACTTAAATCAACGCGAATCGAAGAAAAAAATACTTCCCAATAAAGAAAATTAACGCGAAAGAGGGGGTAACATTTCAAAATTAAGGAAATTAACGCGACGTACACTAAAAGGAAAAAATGTTGAGACAAAACATGTTTATTCAGGCTTACTTCAACACCAGGCGTATAATCCTTAACGAAGGAATCTGACCGCCTCGAGCGTTCTTCGCAGTTTCAGTGATACCGGCAGATTTTCACACTGATTAAATAATGCCTTTTCCTCGGATTCAAGAACGTCTGAACTGTATCGAGAAATCGGGCTCAAAAAAATGGAAATTAAGGTCACGGAAATTAACGCTCTACTTAATTAAAGGCGCGGAAATTAACGTTAACAAAATTAACTTAAATTAACGCGAGTTTTTGAAATTCGTGTTAATTTCATGAAGCGTTAATTTTCTATTATAAGGTAGTTATTTAGATATGTACTTACTTGGTGATATGTTGTTAATGGAAAGAACGTCCAAGAAAATTAAGAGGACTTTGTTACTGAATCACAGATAAGGCGGAGTGCGTTAAATAGTAATGAATAAGAAACGTAGGTTTGCCGGGTTTTCTTCTGTTCACTTTTCAAGGTGTTTACCTTGTTGGCACCTTCTTGCATAATAGAGGCACCTTCTTTAAAGCAGTTTATCGTGACACAAATGAGAGAGTAGGACGGGAGGGGTCCCAGGTGCCATTTGAGGAAAAAACGGTGCGTCCAATCGCGTTCAAGTTCTTCCACAGCCTCAAAGTCACAACTCACAAAACCGCTGATATTCGCACCTTTCGCTGGTGACTTCTCAAATGTGAAAGAGTAAATAAAATGAAAACCTACATTTAAGTGTCTAGGTGTTTACATTTTGCAAAACTAATTGGAGACACCAAAGTTAATCGATTCTTGAGGAATAAAAACCTTCTCGCACTCCTAGAAAAAACCGGCCATTTTTGTTTTCCTGTCATCTATTCTCGTCCCCATAGCCCATACTGCTAGGCTCAGCAATGTCGAAACTGTGAACTCAATGAGTTGTTAACGCAATCTATTTACAGATCCCCCCTCGCCTGATGAAGTTTATCCTCGTAATCACACAGGCGTTAACGCCACTCTTCAATGTAAACTGACATCTACCAATCCAAAGCCAAACATCCTTGTTTCATCCTTGTTTTCGTTGCTTGAACCCTTTAATTTATTGTTCATTTTCTTTTTTGAGAAGATTACTAAACAAAGTGTATTTTATGTGACATCCAACTCGTTTTGCATAATAAATCTTCCTTTAACGCGACTTTTTCACTTTGTTTTGCATTCTTGTCGTTAACCGTTATCCAAACAACATATATAACTCTAATTAAATTAATTTGTTAATTTGTAGTCCCAGTAGCTCAGTGGTAGAGCATCCGTCCTAGAACACGGAGGGTCGTGGGTTCAAATCCCATCTGGAACTCGGAATTTTTTTTCCGAGTTTTTCAGTTAATGCAAAATTTATCATGCTATATAACCGTTATCCAAACAACATATATAACTCTAATTAAATTAATTTTTAGCCAAACCGTTATTTATAAATTAATTTTTAGCCAAACCGTTATTTATAAATTAATTTGTAGCCAAACCGTTATTTATAAATTAATTTGTAGCCAAACCGTTATTTATAAATTAATTTGTAGCCAAACCGTTATTTATAAAAGTGAAACACTATTTCGACTCAAGACCGAAAAACGCATTGTTTTTTTTTTTTTACTCCCCGTATTAAAGCTACTCGTGGCTCTGTGTAGTGGTTTTGATAATGTCACATAGGGCTGACACTTTTTTCGCATTCTTAATAATTAACTCACATAGACAAATGGCTAAAATGCGGGCTTGTTTGCCTTGGCTTAATTAAGCGAACTGCAAAGGGAGACTGACGTTGGCATGAACACAGAGCAACTCATTTGACAAATTTGCAAAAAAATGAAAAAGAGAAAGATTATTCACTCACTTGTTGATGTGAAGTAGCTCGGAAGAAGTCCAAGGCGAACTAAAGGAACTCTGTCTCCAAATCACAGAAAAAGGACGTTTGTAATTGTTTATGAACAAGGAATGTAGGTTTGGTTCTTTATTGTTGAGTTTGGCGGGTGCTTAGCTTATTCAAATTATCACTATTAATGCAGTCACCAAGCTTCTTTGAAGTATAATATTTCAAGTCACAATTAGCATACCGTAAAATTTCGTTTAAAAAGCCCTTCGAAAATAAGGCTTCTCCTTCAGCCAGTAATGTAGCAGCTCTCGTAAGCTTGTAATTCTACTTGTCCTCTAGTGTATTTGCTATTGTTTTGGGGGCTAGTGACATTGTTCTCGCTGTTTGTTCTATTGTTCTCTCAAAGGGTAGCGAGCCATTCATGTGAGACCAGCTTACGAAAGCTGCTACCCAACCCTCTTCAGCAAACTCGTTCCCAATGAAAAGCCTGGCCTGGGAACGAGGCTGCTTCGTCAAATCTCTTCTCGGATAATAAGACCTTTCGAATAAAATAGAAGCTTATAATCTTATACCAACATTTTAAACTTTAAATGCGGCAAAAACATTGTATTTTGACTATAAGACCCGCTTCTGTAGAGAATTATTTAGATCATTTGTTGATCGTAGAATTTGTTTTTGTCTTCCGATCGTCAGGTTTAAAGTGTTTTCAATGGCCGGCATTTTCAGACGAGTTTGTTTAAATACTCTTCTAAAGATGAAGCTCAAATGTTATTGAAACGCAAAATCCCCTCCGATAAAAACCCCGATTAAACACCTTCCAGAAGAAACCCTAGGCTTTTTATTTTAATTTACTAGAATAGGCTATTTTGGAGTTCCCTTTGCCTCTGCTTCAAAACGAGTTCTCGAGCATCACGGTTGCTTTCGGTTCTAACTCTCAATTAGTTTGATTTAGCCTACATGAAATGATTTGATCTAAGTGAGCCCGACTGCTTCACCTCTCAGCAGTGAACAAGAAGAGAAATAGATCACAAACAGTGGTAGACTCGCTTTGATAGTAAGGCAAACGACAACTCGAAAAATAGAGATGGGGGCTCCGAGTTACCCGCCCTTTTTCAAGCACTTGTTGTCACGTGACCAGACAACATGTAAACACGTGACAATACGCGTACTCACTTTCCCGAAGAAGATTGTGAGATACTGTCGAAAGCTTTGTTCTGCTTTAAAGTTCAGACCTTGTAACAAGAATTATTATTCAAGAAAACCGCAAGGTTGAGTTAATTTGTAAAATGGTGTTGTTTTAAAGTTTGACCGATTAATTTTACTTGCATGTGAAATTAAGATTGCTGGCAGAGATAACAGATTTTTAATATTTAATTTATTTGCAGATCCTCCGTCGTTGAATGACGTTTATCCTCGTAACCACACAGTAGTTGAAGGCGTCAACGTCACTCTTCAATGTAAAGTGACAGCTGCCAATCCTAAGCCAAACATCACGTGGTATAGCGTTACAGCAAACAACACAGTACTGTGGTATGGAGTGAACTTGACCTTTACCAGAATCTCAAGATCTGATGCGGGACAGTACTATTGTGTTGTTGGAAATGGAATCGGCCAAGCTGTGACTTCCAGGATCAGTACCATTGATGTGCAGTGTAAGTAGATTAAAGATAATTAAATTTTTTAAACTTACGATTACTCATGAGATTCCGTTAACATCCGTCATTCTTTTTAATTCAACTCCGTTTCTATTTTAATAACGTCAAAATTCCATATTATCATTTGTTAAAATTCAATTTATCACGTGACATGAAACATAAGTGCTTTGAAAAAGATAAGTACGGAACTAACCTTTTTCTTCAAGGCGCTTAGTTTGATCCATACGTGGCCGATGGTGCAGCGAGGTCCATACGCCACATGCACGTCCTCAGAATGAATATTTTAGTCCGATCCCTTGACATGGTCTCCACGTGGTCAATAAGCTCATAGTATTTTATGCAGCTATGGAAGGATACGACAAAACACTGTATTCTAGCAATATGTCCGGCCCATACTTAGTCTTATGCGTCTCATGGCGTAGCTAAGGTTTTATTTGCCCCTAAAAGATAGCTCATAACAGGCAGGCGAATAACAGCTATAGTGATTTTAATGACCTTGAAGACGTTGTCATCCAATGCTATTAGCTATAAAGCAGTTTTTTCTTGCTTTATTGATCTACACCATCAAAACAGCAGGGCGACGTATTTTTATTTCTTCGAGTACAAACCTAAAAGATACCTTCATGCTTAAAAACATGGGAGTACCAAACCCCACCCACCCCTTCCTCCGTCCGCCAACAACGAGACGAAATTTAGATAAGCCGACGCTTTAAAATGTTAAGTACTTCTTACAAACGTATTCTTTTAGTCTCTAATGCTTGTTTCGTCGTCATACAGTGCACTCAAAAGGAAGGGGGGTGAATAAGGGTGCGCAAATCCGCCGATCCGTGCTATTTTTTGGCCTAATCCGTCAATCCGCCACTATTTTCGCTCAAACCCGAATCCGCATTGCTTGAAAACTTGTGGGTATAGTTTCACCGCAGCGGACAGTAGATGTTGTTTTTTATGCCAAACTTTTAAGAAGTTTCGTTGCATTGCTTGTTTTCGTGCCAAGTCCGTCAACATACCGACGAAGGCCGACCAAAGAGATCCGAACTACGTTTTATTATCCGCTCAATGTTTTGCAAAAATCCACAATCCGTGCACTTTTTACGGCCAAATCCATCGATTCGCGAACTTGTTCACCCACCTCCATAATGTTTCAGTTTGCTACTTTTCGTTGCATAATTTGGACGCTTTGTAAAAAAATCATTTTTACAAACGAAATCGAAGATATATTGGCGTTGATTTCAGGAGTAGTACAACTGAATGGTATCAAGAGGGCCGATCTTTTTAAGAATCACTTAACTAGTGCGCGTAAAACAGCACAGTACAAGTTTCATATCTAACGATAGGTGTTTGGCGATGCTGCCCGTCTAGGGAACAAATATGGACTTTCGACTAGGGCGCTAGTATATTGTCAGACTGACTTGGGCGGGGGAAAAGCTTGGCAGAGCACAGGCTTGCTGCACGGCACTGATTACTAAATGCCAGAAGTACAGGGTAGTTGCCCCTTGTCAGTAGGACAGCATAATAACAAGGACTCACACAGATCTGGAACTCAATAGTCTTCTTTATTTCTCGTTAAATTAAACATCGTAGTAGGTGACTGAAAGTAGATCAAATGTTGCACAGTACAAGGCTAACAATGAGATAACTTATAGCAGGTGAAAGTACTAAATAATTTAAATGAAGTTTACAGCAAATTTAAAATAAACAAGTACATTTGGTTTAAACAATATGAATCTTTGGAAGGAAATTGTTTAACACTTAAATCTTCCGTTCAGGATAAGCTTCAGAATATTGCTCAAGATGGAGGTAACTAATTATAATGTATTTTTTGTAAATGTGCTTGCTTTGCGTTTTACAGCTAACGAAATGAATAAATAACCGACAATGATCAAATTACAACGGACAACTCTTCCTAAGCTTGAAGACGAATTTCTTAAACGCTAAATATTCTAATTGCTTCTTGAAGCCTTAAAATATCACAAATATGTATCAGGGAAATAAACATTATATATTGTATGGTTAATCATGAATCATTTAATAAATAAAGGTAGGCTAAGCAAGAGTTTCTCGTTGCTATTACTACAGTCCATCTGCATCGCAGTCTTCCGGTTTCATCCCAAACACAATGCGGGGCGGCAAACTCCAGTCAACTGCACCACGTTTCATTTTGACCAAGAAATCATTAGCACATCTGAAGTAGTTTCTTCCAAAAAATCTAATGCCAGCTGTTTTACCCTGGGGAGAGGGATGTCCTCCAGCCTTGATGTAATGCCTTTTTCTGTCAATCAAATTATGTTCTTTAGAAAAGGCTTTTGCTTTGTCTCCCCAAAGAATCCAAGCCATTGGCTGGCCTTACTTGCTAATATACTCAACCAGAAGTTGTGTAAAATCGATCCAAAGGTATTGATGAGACCCCGCCATGTATTTTGAGGGTCCTTGTTTTACTGTTAACGCCGCGTTCAACAGTAGGACTCCTTGGTCTACCCAGGGTGTCAGGTCACCGTTAGACAGATCCACATCCACTCCTTCCACTTTCAACTCCACAAGCATGTTAAACACGGTTGGTACGGATTTACGGGGATCTTGACCTGTCTTCAAGCTGAACGCCGGGCCTGTAGCTTGGCCTGCTTCGGGGACTGGATCCTGACCTATGATAACAACTCTGACTTTATCGAGAGGGACGGTAAAAGCTCTGAACATGTTGGGCATTGGAGGTTCGATTTGATACTTTTCAGCCTCTTTCAAAAGTAACGGAGATATTTCACTGATGTCCTTTTGAACTAGTTTAAGAGCCAATAACTCTTTCCATCCAGCCGGAAAACAGTTATGCTTGTAGACAAAATCGTACAATGAGACAGTTTTGTACGTCGCCTTGCGACATTTCTCCTTAGGGTCTACCTCCTTTCCCTTAGCTTCTTTTTCTTCTTGTACCATTCGAGTGAAACGCTTTTCCAAGTGAGTCCTATTATGGACTTGTGCAGTATTGCGCAACCCTGTTCACGTGAAATACAGTGAACGATAAAAACTCTGGGGTCTTGCGATTCTGGGTTCTAGAATTTTGATGACGTCACAAGAAAATCAAGAATCCAGGTTTTTTCTTCGGAGGGGATGCACCGCTAAGGAATGGCGTAACTGACTTTTTTGCAGAACACCAGTTGTATTAGAAAGCCGCAGGTCATCTCAGGGGGAGGGGAGATGGTGCACATCCCATGCGCCCTTCCCCTAAATCCGCCCATGTTTACTGTGCAAACAATAGTGGATGGAAACTGTACAAATCAAAACCGTTTCATCGAGTGTCGCGATCACTATCTAAAAAAGAATACGTTCTTGGTATATGTCATCGTGCTATATGCTCTCGTTTGTAACAACCTTTTCTATATATACGTTGAGAAAGGCCAAAATTTCGCACAAGGAAACAAGTAAACTGAAATATTCTAAAACTACCAAATTGACTAAACTTACCTGCAACACTGCTAAACATACTCCACAGCAATAAGATGACAACGGTGATTCGAGCCATTGGCAATGTTTCTTAACAAGAAAGAAAATAAAAGGCAAAAACCTTAAATTAGCCCGACTCTAAACTCCCTCTTGTAAAATGTTCCGAAAATACAGCGTACAACCATCATATGCGACACTTGAACGCTAAGAATGCCAACAAAAAGCCTCAATGAACGACTGAGTGCTTAAGAGGCGACTGGACACTAGTAGTTTAAATGGATAAACTATCATATCTTAGGTTAAAATTAAAATAAAGCGGGGACATTAGCATAAAAACTCTACAACTTGTCCGCACACAGCGAAGAAAAGAAAAAATTAATTTACTTGTGGATATGAGGTTGCTTGAAAGAGGTCTAAAGTAAACTAAAGGAACGCTGTTTTCGAAATCACAAAAAGGAAAGTAGTTAATTGTTAATGAACAAGGAATGTTAAGTTTTGGTTGTGCATTGTTCAGTTCTCGGGTACTCAGCTTGTTCGTGATTTCTGATAATGAAGTCACCATGCTTCTTTGAAGTATAATATTTCAAGTCTTGTCTAGCAAAGCGTAAATTTTCAATAAACAAGCCGCGACAAAGAGAAGACTTCTCTATTCAAATCGCTGGACAAAATTCATTGGCAATTCTGATAGTTGTTTCCGAATATAAGCCCTCTAAGACATGTGGGCAACATTATCGAAAATAATAATACTCATTGACCGACTTTTCAAGAAAGACTGGGAAATATTTGGATATTTTTAAAAATAAAGTATTAAAGAAAGTTGTTTCCGAGTGTTAGCCTCGCAAAACAAAGCACAATAAAAGCGGTATTTGATAAAACACTTATTGACTGACTTTTCAAGCCAGACGGGGAAATATTTGGATATTTTTAAAAGTAAAGTATTTAAAACACCAGTTACATACAGCAATTTACATACCGTTAAATTTCCAAAATCTGTAAGAGCGTTTTCAAGTAAATCAAGAATGAAATTTTCAGAAAAACACCGTTTCGATATAAAATAGGTGCTTTAAAATTGTTTCGTATTATTTGATCACAGTTACTATCACTGAAATATAAATACTTACACCATCAAAGACCATTAACTAAAAGCAAAAGTCTTTTTGCTTAATTTGTTAAGATATATCGACTGCCGATTGTAAGAAATTATAAGAAAATACCAAAAACTTCATTCTTGATTTACTCTAAAACGCTCTTACAGATTTTCCTAAAATTTTGTGTACAGGTAGTAAATCTACTTTACTTGAACATATCAAAAAATAAACACCAAGAGTCAATCTAGATTTCGAGAAAATCAAGCTTGTTTGAGAACAAAAGAAAACGTCAATGGTTGCTATGGAAACCTTTGTGACAAAGTGACGGGTAAAAAATAATAATTTGGTCATATTTGATCATTATGGTGTATTTTGGCAAAAATCGAACATTGGCTTTCTAGATAATTTTAATTTTCAAAACAACCCCCCTTTGGCTAAAAAAAAACTACATCGAGCCTCCTTAAAGGAGGAAAATCCGAGAATTAACTATGTATTAGTTTTGAGCGCTAAAATAAACCCATGAGGGTTCTCTTAACGTTAGCCCTAGCAAACTGTCTCTATAGCGGACCCCTTCGGGATCACCATAAAATTTGGTGTCCGTAGTGAGGGAAGTGAGATTTGTTTTCAGTAATTCTTATTCTCCGGGACTTTAATTCCTGTCCGTAATAACGGGTGTCCGTAATATCAAAATGTCTACAAGGTGAGATCTAGAGTTCTTCAGACTTCTTCGGTGGGATTCCAACCCACGACCTCCAATTTGGATAAACGTTCTTCTACCGACTGAGCTACGAGGCCAGTCGGTAGCAAACCGTGAGTAAAGTAAGGTGTTGAAAAAACATTGATGAATAATGAAAGAATACTGAAACATCCTTAGGAAGGCCTCTTTTTGGGTTTAATTGCTTTTCAAATGTTATGGTTTGGAGATTTTGGCTAGGCTTGTTCAATTCTCCTGGTCCTTAGCTTTTTAATTTGTCACTGATAATGTAGACACCTTGGTTCTTTGAAGTATAGCATTTCAAATCTGTCGCAATTAGCATACCTTTTCAAACAAAGCCTCTAAAAAGAGGACTTCTCCCTGCAAATCTCTATGCAGACACCTCGGCATTCATTGGAAGTTTCTTCCGAGGTATGAGTTCAAGTGCTTATACCCATGTATCTTTATGTGGCTATTAGACCTTCTGCAAAAATGTTTTGTGTTCGCCTTTACATGCACAGTTTTCTTTTCGTGACTTTCGAAGTTCATTCAGTGACCGTAAATTGTTTTGTGTTTCATGACCAGAATACATTGCGGTATGCTACTATATTTACAGCATTGAAGTCCTTTTGGTTTTTATTATGCATTATTTGTTTTGTTTTGTTTTTATGGGATGCGGGGTGGGGCTGGGGTCGGTGAGGAGGTCACAGATTTATTCAATCCCTTCCTACCTAGTTTTAAATCAAGTGTGAATTTGCAAGGACCATCGTGACAAAATAGAAGTACCGGTTTATTTCACTGTAGAAGATCTAATCAGCAATCACGAAATAACAAACGAAGAAAACTGGCGCGGCTGATAAAACTTTGTGGGGGTATAATTAACTTCCAATATTTCGGAAGTCACAGCCTTCCTCCCGATATATAGTTACGCTTAGTAGCAAGATTAAGTATTTTCTCTTGTTAGTAGTTAACATTGTTTCCGTCAATTTAAAAATGTAAATTATTGCAGTTCAAATTAAATTGAATAAACTGCAGACAAAATAAAATGAACGTTTTTCCTTCTTGCAGATCCGCCATCACTAGATGTCAACTACCCTCGTAACCACACAGTTATTGAGAAGGAAAACATTACCTTGCAGTGTAAAGTAACAGCCTCAAATCCTCGTCCAAATATAACGTGGTATAATATTACATCAAACAGTACAGAGCTCTCTTACGGAGAAAAGCTGACTTTGACAAACGTCTTAAGAGTACATGCAGGGAAATATTATTGCGTGGTTACCAATGGCATTGGTTCGCCTGTTGTATCACGGACCAGTGATGTTAACGTGTTATGTAAGTAATTCACAACAAGGAATGCCTTAGTTCTATAGAAATTGGGCAAGGTGTAAACTAAAAGACGGAAAATCAGAGAATTAACTACGTATTTGTTTTAAGCGCTAAAATAAACCTGTGAAGTTTCTCTTAGCGTTAGCCCTAGTCAACTATCTCTATAACGGACACCATATAATTTGGTTTCCGTAATAGAGGAAGTCCGTGGTAGCGAGAGTTATTTTCAGTCATTGTTATTTGCCGGGACTTCAAGTGCTGTCTGTAATAACGGGGTGTCCGTAATATCGAGATGTCTGCAAGGCGAGAGATCTTCAGACTTCTTCGGTGGGATTTCAACCTACGACCTCCAATTTGGAAAAAAGTTCTTCTACCGACTGAGCTACGAGGCCAGTCGGGAGCATATCGTGAGTAAAAAATGGTGTTGAAAAAACATTAGTGAATGATGAAGGAATACTGAAACTTCCTCAAGGAGGCCTCTTTTTTGGGTTTGATTGCTTTTCAAATGTTCTGGTTTGGAGATTTTGGCTAGGCTTGCTCTATTGAGTGCACTTTTCTATAACAGTGGCTCTCTGCACTGGAATATAAATTGTACTTTTGCCTGAAGAATTTGTGAAGCTCCCTTAGTGTTAAAAATGCTACAAGGAGCATTTCGTAAGCTCAGTGATATGTCCCATTCAAATCACTCCCATTCAGAAAAAGTGGCCTTTTCGCGGCATATGCAATTGTGAGTCTAAAAGGCTCGCTCTGAATCTTAGAAACGGATCGTAACGGCCTTAAATTTTAAGCCCACAAGGCCATAAAGTAAACGAATGCTTGATTTTTCAGATTCGCCGTCTCTAGATGTCAACTATCCCCGTGACAACACCATACTCGAAGGAGGAAACCTTACTCTTCAATGCAAAGTGACAGCTGCCAATCCTATGTCAAACATTACGTGGTATAGTGTCACTGGAAACAGCCTAATATTGTCGTACGGAGTCAACCTGACATTTACAAACATCTCAAGAACTCAAGCTGGAAGATACCATTGCATTGCAAGTAATGGTATTGCTGATTCAGCAGTTTCCCGGACAAGTGTGATAAATGTGTTATGTAAGTTTTATAGCCATTAGTCAAAGCCAGTAATCCACTGTTAACAATAACCAATGATGGAATTTTGATTTCATATTGTTTTAGCAAGTGCGCTGGACTCCGGATCGAGTGGTCCGGGTTCGATCCCTGGCCGGGGTCACTGCGTTGTGTTCTTGGGCAAGATGCTTTACTCTCATAGTGCCTCTCTCCACCCAGGTGTATAGATGGGTACCGGCGAATTTAATGCTGGGGGATGACCCTGTGATGGACTAGCATCCCATCCAGGGGGGAGTGGAAATACTCCTTGTCGCTTCGCGCTAAGGAAACCGGGATAAGCTCCGGCCTGATGAGACACTAGGCTTAAACGCAAACTTAAACTTTTCCTTACTTGCTTCTCCAAACCCTATAACAATGCCAAAACAGACGGGGCTGTTTAAACTTGTATAATGTGTATCTAGACATTTGTTAAAATAAATGCGGCTTTTTTGTTGTTAAAATTGCATGTCCAAGGTAACCTAATTCAGTTGGAATAACTATTAAAATAGTTTTCGCCGAACATTCGAGCAATACAGGCAAAAACTAAAGTTACCACAGAGATCTCGTAACATGGTAACAGTTTGAGTACAGCTAACAAAAAACTATCAAAACTTTAGCACTCAAGCTGACCCCGCCAGAGACAACTGGATTGTAAAATATCTACATTTTAGTTAAAACTGACGTTTCACGCCAGTTCAAAACAAAATGGCACACGTTTTAAACATTTTTACGAGACGAGGTTTGACTTTGATTTTCTCGAGAATGCTTGAGAGTTGTTTAATCACGGGATCACTAAGACAAATGAATTTCAGTGAGATTTTTCATATAGTATATAAAATGTCACCATACTATGAGTAGATTTTTGGTACTTAATTTTTGCACTCATTGCTCGAACTTTGAGCGGAATCCGTCTCAACATTGCTTTCGTCTCTTCATTCAGATCCACCAAGTCTTGATCCAAATTATCCTCGCGATCATCCCATAACCGAAGGAGAAAGCATATCATTGAAGTGCGTTGTCACAGCAAGCAATCCACGCCCGAATGTTACCTGGATAAAACTAAGTGATCCTGGAAAGGAATTCCCAAGGGACATCAAACTGGATCTGAGCAACGTGGTGCATGGCGATGAAGGGGAATACCGCTGCCTAGTAGAGAACGGTGTCGGCGAACAGATACGGTCACGGGTCGCTAGAGTGGAAGTACAAAGTAAGTGCCTCAATTGACAGACGGGGTGGGGTGGGGGTGAATAGCAATATACAAATCAGCTGCTCCTTGCTATTTTGTTTTGCCCAGTCCATCCATCCGCCGCTATTTTCGTTCAAATCTGCATTTCTTGAAACTTTCTGTGATAACGTTTATCGTGAGGGAGAAGAATTGAGAGCACAAAGACTAAAAGAAGCCGCACCCCACCCCCTCGCAGTCCAGTTTCCAGTCCTGGCGTCCAGTTCTCTTGCCGTTCTTTCCCCACGCTCAACGATCGACAAAATAAAGGGCTGTGAACAGACTAAAAGCAAGCCGCACCCGCACCCCACCCCCGCGGTGGCCTAATGGTTAGCGCGCTCGCCTCTGAGTCGAACGGTCCGGGTTCGAGGCCTGGCCGGGGCGCTGCGTTGTGTTCTTGGGCAAGACACTTTACTCTCACAGTGCCTCTCTCCACCCAGGTGTATAAATGGGTACCGGCGAATTTACTGCTGGGGGGTAACCCTGCGATGGACTAGCATCCCATCCAGGGGGGAGTAGCAATACTCCTAGTCGCTTAATGCTACAGAAACCGGGATAAGCTCCGGCCTGATGAGCCACTTGGCTCGACAGCAGGCTTTTTTTTACCCTACCCCCTTGCGCCTCCCGTTTTGCGCTGGCGTCCAGTTATCTCGCCGTTCGTTTCCCGCGCTAAACGACCCAAAAGAGGGCTGTGAGCAGACTAAAAGCAAGCCTACGATTAAATTAATCTATTTTCAAGCTATAGTACTCGGGTTTTGAACAATCCGCTGCAAACATAATGTTTTCCAACCCTTTTCTTTCATTAATTAAATGAATACAAAAATCTAAGCTTCAAATTTAGGTGTAAATATTAAAAAAATGTAAGAAATCGGGCTGAAATATGACGTGTTTTTTCATTGTGCAGGCAGAAACCAGGGAAGCACAGAGGAAGGGGAAAACGAAGCGTTAAAGTCCAAACGTGAGTCGGCGAAAATAAATTGTTTTTTAGCTTCACGTAGAAATACAGTTGAACCCCTATTGAGGCGCCACCCGTGAGAATAAGGTAAGTGGCCGCTAAATAAAGGTTGGTCGCTTAATACGGGTTCGTCTATAAAAAGCATAATTCGTCTTAGAAACATCAATTCATTGCCAGGATATTAAAAGGTCGGCACTAAGCTTAGTGACAACAAAGAACAGATCGGAATCAGATCAAGACGATTATAAGCGTGTGTTTGAACGATGCTATTAGTTGTCATTTCAAATTTCCGTCTCTTATCTGTCATTAGGTTGTTGAAAACAAGGCCAAAATTAGTGTATTTAATTCTTGGTGGCCACTAAATAATGATAAAAGCAATAGACGAATCCTCCTTGGGACGGCCGGAAAGTGGCCGCTAAATGAGGTTTCTTTTTTACAGTATTATACTGGAAACACTCTCGACACTTTGCAATTGACAGCCGGCGGCTTAATAGAGGTTGGCCGCTTAATAGGGGTTCGACTGTAGATATATTTCTTGTGGTTGATGAAACTGAAAGGTAAATTGTAAAACACTTTTTTATTATTTTTCAAGGAAGAGGATTGATCATACTGTTATTGGGCTCAGCTGTTGCTATCTTAACGACTGGAATCTTGCTGATTGTGATCTTTTGTGTTTGTGTTCATAAAAAATCAGGTTTGTACTCAATATTGTAATCTTGGTTTTCGTTGTTAAATCTCCCAACCCCCAACTTTGTCAACGACATTACAATTTAAACTTTCTTTGTAAAATCCCCCACCCCAGCCCTGTTTTATTCCTAAATTACACTTTTTTAGCCAACGAAAAATTTTTAAGGTGATACAATGATATGTTACTTACCCAAAATTTTAGCTTCCAAATTTATTCAAACATGTAGCCGTGCGAGGCGCGGGAAAACGTGCGCGAGTGCGTCACGATTGGTTTGGGTTCTACTTCTGATTGGTTGAGAAAGTGCCGCGAATTTTTTAAACTAATCACTAAGCGAAGTAATGCAAAGACAAATACGGAGTTACTTTCAAGCTGAAATGAAAATCGCTCTATTATTCTTTTTATCTAATTCACAGGATGGATTATCTACAACTGTGACAGAGCTCAGGACCACCCAAACACGAGCTCGGATTACGTTAACTTGCAGTATTAGTTTTAGTTATACGAAAGTGGTTAAGGGTATTTTCATGATTCAAAATTGTAACCCTTTGTAACCTTGTAAAATGGATACCTTTTTTTCTCGTGAATAATCTTGATTTCGTTCTTAGCTATTGCCGTGAAGCGTGATTTTGCACAAGCATTTTCCAAAAAAAAAGATACATGTATAACATTTGTCGTTCACCGTGATTTTGTTTATGTTCTATTATTTTCAACACCTATAACTATGCAATAAAAAATGTTTCGTGAACCTAATAGGCCGCTCTTCGTTGCCTTCTTTTTGTAACGCGCAAGATAGGAAGCGAACAGATAGTAAAGATGTCATACAATATGCAGAACTTTGAAAGTTATGTCTCAAAATCTTGCAAATTTTAGGAGATCATGTGCATGAAATTTGACCTCTTTTGAATTTTTTTTCTTGCTTGAATTGCCATATCATTTTCCATGAAGACCGTTTTATTTTCTGATACTGACCCCACCACTACCCTTTTGGTGGTTTCATAGATTTCGTGGTTTGATAGGTTTCAAGGTTCCATTGTGTTTAGATTTTATGGTTTCAAAGCTTTCATGGTTTCAGGCTTTATAGGTTTCATGGGTTTCTTGGGTCTCGTTGTTTCATGGTTTTCATTTTATGCAAACTTAACAACGTAAGTTTACTGGATCGTTTGTTTGTTGTTGTTTTTTCTGTTAATAGATGAAAAGTTAGAACCCCGTGAATTCAGACCTTCTTTCTTTAGAGCTTAAAACAAAAGCAAACTTTCTTATGCAACTGCAAACGATGATGTTATAAAAAGTGGATATCCGACCGTATTTGTCTCGTAAATAAACCTTCTGGTTTTTATCAAGCTTTTTCTAGTTCAACTTATCGTCGATTTTTCGTAACAAAATTTCAGAAATTAAATAGTTCTTGCGCTCACTGGTTAGCTTTTTGTCAGATAAACGTTAAAGCTCCCATAAATCACAGGTAGCCCACACTCCTTGAAAGCCGTGAAGCCTCCTTGGAAGCCGTGACGGCGTAATATAAGAGTTTGTATGGGAATTTAATCATCGTTCAAGGCAGTTCGAAATATGAAAAAGAAATTCAATAAAACGGCTTATTCTTTTCTTCTGTGTGTTACTTGTGCATCTGTGGCATTTTGGGGGGTGTTTCAAAGCGATTCCAGCGAATTTTTGTTTCACTGTTTTACTCTCCCGAAGATAGTGACAGTGATAGCTAAACTCGCTGGATTCGCTTTAAAAGGGTCGTTAATTAAGATTTCCCGTTTGAGTGGATAAAGGAGTCTTCCTATTGTTCTTAGCTATGTTTTAATTTTGACTCCACCCTGCTCTACCGGGTGATGTACATGTTATCTTACAAAATGGTCGAGCCATAGAGGAAAAATACGACATTAACGCTCTTACATCCCAGAACATCCCCAATGACGCCACTTTGCTATTTTAAAAAAAATATGACGTTTTCAATGACGTAAGCCCTCGGATCGTATAGTTCGTCTGGATCGGTTGGAACGTTTGGATCGTCTGGATGGTCTGGATCGTTTGGATTTTAATTTAATTTTAATTTAATTTTAATTTAATTTTTAATTAAGTTTTAATTTTAATGAATTTTAATGTAATTTTATTTTTAGTTTTAATTTAATTTTAATTTAATTTTTAATTTAAGTTTTAATTTTAATGAATTTTATTTTAATTTTAATTTTAATTTAATTTTAAATTTTAACTTTAATTTTAGTTTTAATTTTAATTAATTTTAATTTAATTTTAATTTAATTTAATTTTCAATTTTGTTTAATTTTAATTTTAATTTAATTTAATTTAATTTTAATTTGATTTAATTTTAATTTAATTTAATTTTTAATTTTAATTTAATTTTAATTTTCAATCGCCCGACCCGACTCCGCCGCACGAGAAGCCGCGCGTGGACCGCTACAGGAGCTTGCGTAAGTGTAATTTTTAAATTTAACGGGGGGACAAAACAAAATGAAATATGTTACTGTAATTCTTAAATTCATTGTCGAACGGCGATGTAAATTTTATTCGTAAGAACAAGATAGAAGTTTTTATAGGATTTTCTTTCCCCGCGCGCCGGGCCGGTAAGTTGGGGGGGGCGCCGGAGAGCGCTCGAGAGTGTCCGTTAAGAGAGCTTCGACTGTAGTCATAATTTTAATTTTAATTTAATTTTAATTTTAATTTTAATTTAATTTTAATTTTAATTTTAATTTTAATTTTAATTTGATTTAATTTTAATTTAATTTAATTTTAATTTAATTTAATTTTAATTTAATTTTAATTTTAATTTTAATTTAATTTTACATTTTAACTTTAATTTTAGTTTTAATTTTAATTTAATTTTAATTTCATTTTAATTTAAATTTAATTTTAGTTTTATTTTAATTTAATTTTTATTTTTAATTTTCGTTTCGTTTTGTTTTGTTTTGTTTTGAATTTAATTTATTTTAACACAGCCACCAAGGAAGCTACTACACTAATACACACAACTCCCGCTGTCGCACGGGAGTTCACTTGTTCGTCCTCAGGACTCATTTACTGCATGTCCTGCCGTCGCACCCCGGTGGTGTCATAATTTACATCGGCGAAACTGGGTGCACTCTGAGGGAACGTTTCGGCGAACATCTACCAAGCATTACCAAGAGTGTGCGTGTTCTCCCCGTCGCAGAGCATTTCAGCTCAAACGGACACAGCAAAGCCGACGCTCAGGTCCACGGCATCAAGCTCTACGGCGTTAACAAGCAAAGAAAGAGGCAGTAGATGCGTTTAATTTTCCAACTTGAGACCTGCCAACCGCGCTGCCTCAACTTAGATTTTCCTTTCTATTGAGGTTCTTGCGCGCGCGCGTGCTAAAGACCAACTTAAATATTCTTGTGGCGTATTTCTAACGATCGTTCACCATGTTGGCGCCGTTAGCCTTTTTGATGTCCGAGTTAAGCAAGAACATAAATAAATTGCGCGATATTAGTCTATGGAGCATTTCCTCAATGGAGGCGATTTTTGTGGGGGAGGCAAGGGAAAAGCCCTGGGAACGAGGTTGGGGGGGGGGGGCGTTTATAACGCACGGGGCGTTGAGGCGGGGGTTAAATTGAAAACCGTTTTTCCACCGTTTAATGTGGGTTAAATGCGAATATCTTGTTAGCGTTGTAAGCAATCCAAAAACTCGCTGTTTATTTCACAAATCTAAGTTTTGCGGTGTTTTGAGAATTTTTTGGTGAATTTTGGGGATTTTTGGGAGGAGATAGTTTTTCTCAAAGGAGAAGTTAAATTTGGAGAAATAAGAAATATTGAAGATTTAGTGTAGTCTTAAAATTAGAATTTGAAGTTAAAAATTAGTAGATGGACACCAAAACAGTCCCCTGACAACTTAGCGTGCTCTTGCGTGGGGGTCAACTGTCTGTTTCAAAAACAAATTTCTTTCTCTTTTCCTTTCTTTTAACCTGCCAAAATTTCACTCAAATTCACATGTACCCCCGCCTTAATTAAATGGGGCGTCTAATACTTCACCACTGTCAAACGTCTCAGGCAGTTTTTCTCTCTATTTCGGGGAATGTTGTTTATATTAAAGAGCAATTATGAGCAAGGATAGATAAAATAGTTGCTAGCGTAAATATATTTCCATTCCCTCGAAAAAAGGAGAATTTTTTCTTTTTAAACGCTCCGCAATCGATCCGAATGCTTTGACAAATGGCGCCACCATATTTACCTGTTTTGAGACACGCTGAACTCGTTTCCGAGGGACGGACTATTATTTACTTGGAGGGGGGGGGGGGGGGGTATGAAAAATGTGCCCCTGCAAACATTTTTCTTTAGTTTATGCACCTCTGCAAACATATTCTTGGTTTTCACGTGACGTCATCAAAATTCTAAATCCAGAATCGCGAGCCCCCTGACTTTTTATCCTTCACTAGCTATTAGACGTCCTTAATATATATCTTATTGAGGTTTTCAGCTCGATAGCATCCACCGTCTTTGAGAAATAACAATTTAAATTTCGGAGTTTTGCGCCACACGACATCATAATGGCCGCCTGAAGGCTGTCACGTATGCTTAAAAAGAATGCCTCATTCTGTTATTTTTAACGATCTGAACAATTGAGGCTTTACAAGAAGTGTTTACAGTATATGAATGTTTACGTGTTCACGAAGGTGAACTGACCGCGCTTTATAGCAGAAGTGAATGCCAGATGTTTTCATTGATTTCCGGCGGCCATCTTGGTGCCCCTCCACATGGGATCCAACATGGCGTTTCCATACTGCGCTCTCTAAATTTGTGTTAAACATTATGACGGATAACTTGAGTACGGAATACCGTACAGACCTGAGACTTGGACACGTAGACTATCTTGTTATTTTCTACAACCTGTAAAAGTCTTGATTTGTTTAACTCAATAGTTTGGATTTATTTTTTGCAGCGCGTGACAGTATCGTTACTTGCGTGACAGTGAAAACCAGCAATTGTTTTCGAAATGCAAATTTTGTTTCGTTATACAGTAGAACCCGGCCGGTAACTCGAACTCTGAAAGGGAAAGGAAAAAAAGTTCGAGTTAGCGGAGGTTCGAGTTATCGGGGTCGATTGAATACTTAATTTGCCAGGTTAATAATTGATAGTTTATCGATTTTTCAGCACTTCAGTATACAGTACAGTGCAAATTAAACTTATCTCGTCAGAAACACTCACACGATCATACATTTCTAAGATAAGAGAGGAAAATGACTGTCAGATACATATTCGTTGCTCTAAATTGTTGTAGTATTTGTTTTTTATAAATTTTTATAAATGGGCATACGTGGCGAGCTGCAAGAACCACAATTCGAGTTATCGGAGTGAATTTGACCCAAATTTCGATCAAGGAAAACGAAATTTAGTTCCAGTTAGCAGGGTTTTCGAGTTATCCGAGTTCGAGTTAACCGAGTAAAAATGACTGAAAAGTGGGTTCAGCCCTAGCCCCCCCCCCCCCCCCCCCCCCCTCAAAAAAATAATGGTCTGTTCCTTAAGCTCTAAACCATCAACATACTGGTTAAGTATCGATCTTTGAACAGTGAAAAATAAAAACCTTATCTTTGAACCTTATCATATCTTTGAAGTACTTTGCTTGATTTTGTTTTGTTTTTTGTTTTGCATAAATATTGCTATCATTTGGCCGCGGTCGACTCTAATGCAAACTTTACACTTTAGGGGAGGCGTTTATTAGAAAGGAGGCGTTTTCCAAGAGAAAGTACTGATTAGATCATTTTACAGTACTCTCGAAATTTTAATGGTAAGATAAAGGTATCACATTAGTGACCGGAAGCACATCAAGCACAATTTGATTTGGACCGGAAGTTGATACGAAAATTCTCAATTATGACCGCGAGGAATCTGGCACCAAGACTCACAAAGAACCAAGATGGCGGCAATTTGGAAAAATGTGCAGTGAGTGTGGAATACAGTTTTCACATTTTACAGTTCTTTGACGAGTTTTTTACGTCTAATACGTTTACTTGGAGAAGAAAAACAAGCAATGTCCCAAGTCATGGACAGCTGTTGCTCGTTAAATAGCTTGAAGCTTGAAAAGCCCCACGTCTGGTGAGTAAAATTATGATTGAGCTTTATGCTCTATAAAATAAACTTTAAACAAGCGGTAAACATTTCACAAGGCTTTAACGTAACTGTAGAAATGATTGTTGTGAAAAATTGAACGCTTTAACGTATTAGCCGTTAACTTTAAGCTTAAAAGGTATCATAAACCAGCTCACACATGCTTGCAAAATGCTACAGCAGCCCTGCCAGGGGAGGAGGGGGGGGAGGGGGGTTCACTTATCTGAATTATATACCGTATTTACTCTAATAACCCTCCCCTGAATAAGCGCAGCCCTCGAATAAGCGCCACATTTGGGACAAAAAAGTTAATAAGCGCCGCAGTCCCGATATGGCGCTCGTTCGAGGAATTCTGTTTAACTAAAAACAGCACTTTGCAGTTTAAAGTGATGGTTTTACTCCTCACCCATTAGTTTTCTATCCAACATTCTTACAATACGTTTAAGTTCTCTAAATGTTGTGAAGGACACGAACTTTGCCAGGACAGCTAGCTCCACTTCTTTCTTCAGCAAGACACGATCAATACTGACAATCAAAAGATGCTTGTTTCAATTAGATTAGATCCTTGACGTCCACATTTTTAATAAGCGCCGCCCTCAAATAAGCGCCGCCCTCGAATAAGCGTCACACTTGAGACGAGAAAAATTTAATAAGCGCCACAGCGCTTTTTCAAGTAAATACGGTATGTCACATTTCGGTGTTTAATTGTATGTCGCTTGTTAATTATAGCAAGATTTCCCTATAACCCCATACTTAATTATGCATAAATTTTTGTGACTCATTCTCTTCAAGACTGTCATTATTATTATAGGGAATTATAACTTGTATGCGTAATCAAGTATGGGACTGAACGGAAATCTTTCCGATATTAATGTTGTCCACGTGATTTTATTGTGCTGTCGCAACTTTTTGGGCCATTTTGCTTGTTGGAGTGTGTGGTTCCAGAAAATGTCTGTACTCCCCCACTGAAGGGATTGGAAATTCCTGGGGATGGGAGGGGCCGCAAAGGCCAAAAACTTTAAGGGAAATGTATTGAAGTTTTATTGGAATTTCCAGAGGGTGGGACTTTAAGAAAAAAATTCTTCCATGGGGGAGGCCTGTTTGGATAATTTATGGAACTACACAATTTTCCCTGGCAGGGCCTTATTAAACGAACAGTGTCACGATGTTTTAAGCCATTTTTCTGATTACTTCCAAATTGAAGGAAACCTCAAAATAATAGTTTTCTTATGTAGAAAAACAACAAATATAACCAAGGATGGTTTCAACTGATGAAGATTTTAAGAGATATTACAAATAACAAACTTGAAAACGTTCTTCGTGACTTACCGGTAGCTCCTTTAAATCATGTCTAACTTTCAATGTTTTTGAAGTAAAAAAAAATTAATTTTTAGAGTAACCTATTTGAGTTTCAACTGATTTAACTATTGAATCACTTCTTAAGCCTACCGCACACTAGAGCATCTAGCTGAGCTAACCGCCTTGCGTGCCGTTTGCTCAGCAGATTTCTCTCATGTGCAGACTGTTTTTCGTGAGAATTTTGCCTCGTGAGGCCTTGAGGAAAATATCTATCGTGTTTGATATTAATTTTGTTGCCTCGCGAGGCAAAATCCTCAATGTGTGCAGGCGACATGAGAAACTTGCTCAGCCAGATATATCAACTGACAAAAATAAACACACGCAGAATGCTCACATGCTTCAACATGGCAGCTTCCGAATCAAACTTACTAAGCACTTTCCTCACTGTCTGCAGTAAAATTTGCAGTGAATAAATGGCTGAGCAAACAGGCACGTGAAGTGAATAGCTCAGCTAGTTGCTTTAGTGTGTGGCTGGCTTAAGACCACAGCCTTGTATGGAATGGTTTTAAAGCACAAAATAGTATTTATATGCAATTGTATTGTTTTTTAATGGCCAGTCTCATCATAAAGAGAAAATGGAAAACATTTTCAGTGATTACAGTGAAACCTTCATTTAATTAAGTGCCAAGGGACTGCGGAAATTTGTTCATTATATTGAGGGTTTGTTATATCGAAAACCTCGACATAGCAAATTTAGGGGAAATCAACCAAAATGTTTGTTATATAGAGGTCTTATGTTCCAGCATTGACTGATCTGAATTTCTGTCAAAATATCATTTGTGCTTTAATGTCTAATATCCACATAGATATGGACATATGACTTGGAGTTGTTCTCCTTTTACAGGATTTAAGTATTTTCATCCTTGTTGGTCTGTTCTACATTCATCTTTTGTCACTTGTAAACTTAAAGTGTATATGACATGAAAAATTTTTCTGCTTATTTGAAAGGCCTCAAAATACAGAAGAATGGCGTTTTTCTTTCGAAATTCTTTTTCTCAGAGATATTGACGTTTTTGTATTATAAATTAGATCAGCGATGACGTCACAAGATTTGACTCTAAAAATGGTAAAATACTGAATAAACAATATCTCTAAAACTATGAAGCAGTGTTTTGAAACTTGGCACCACAAATGTGCATCACAAAAGAAACAAAATGTTACTCTTAGGGCTGTTGCCATGACAACAGTTTCGCCGCTGTGCTGTCTCAATAAAAACTGAAATTCCCAGTTTTTGTCTTAAACCAAGAACCATCTAGCGCAGCCAAACCAATGGTGGGAATTAGCAAATGGGAACTAGTCTGTTCAGCAGGACCCTTTTCTCCTTTAGAGGTCAGATATGGGGATATTTGTCCTTTTACAGAGAGAGACTGAGTGAAAGAGTTGCTATGGCAACAATACTAAGGGTGTCATTTTTTCTTTGTGATGCACATTTGTGGTGCCAGTTTCAAGAACACTGCTCAATAGTTTTAGAGATTTTTTTTCACTTTTCCTAATGCATTACGTCATCACTGATCTAATGCATAATACAAAAACTCAAACCTGAAACGAAAAAAGTTCAAAAGAAAAGCCATTCTTCTGTATTTCGAAAGGCCTTTCAAATAAGCAGAAAATATTTTTCATGTCATATACACTTTAATAATTTGTTATCAGGGTACAGTTTACGTTTGGGCTTCGGGATTGTGTTCATTATAACAACAATTCTGTTCTGTCGTTCCTTACATTTTACTGTAACTTTGGCTGGGTTAAAGAATATTGTTCATTATACCAAGGACTTTGTTATAATAGAGGTTCGTTAAATCAAGGTTCCACTGTATCAGGGTGAAGTTAACTGCAAACTTAAGTGACATAATTCCTGCCATTCTGCCAAATTCATAGGGTCACCCAAAAAACTACTGTCTGAAGGTTAGAGTAGATTGTTATGCCCAATCCTGTTGTGTGTGTATGTCATGCATCTTGAGATTAAACAGTTGCTTTTACTATCTTTAAGGAGCTGAAAGAGAACAGATCAAGACATTAATCAACCAAACCAAACAGAAAGACAGAGTCACTGACTGATGTGACCAAAATTAATAATGCACAGACATAAAGCCAAATGTGGATGCCCAAGAGACAGATTAGAATTCAAAGAAAATTATGGTAAGTCATCTGAATTATTCTCTTGTTTGAATCATCAGTACCTTATGTTCTTCGTTCATCTGGGTCCTGAAAAAACCTGGAAAGACGTGGAGATTTATTGTCAGTGGCACTTTCTAGGACTGGAAAGTCCTGAAAAAAGGTTACTGGTCCTGAATGTTTTGGAAATTTGTTTAACTCAAGAAGCAACTGAATTCTCAGCACTAACATTTATAAGAAATATACAGACAGTAAGGAGAAATAATATTAGGATCTTGGGAGTGAAAATTGTTAAATAAATGTGAATTTTGGAGTCCTGGAAAAATCAATCTGAGTCTTTGAAAAGTCCTGGAATATTGTTTGTGAAAACGAGTACAAACCCTGAATGACAGCTTGTCACCTGCAGACATGATTAGTCAGACACCAGGGGTGCATCTGGGATACCTGTAGGTCAACTGAAGTTGATTATCGACTTGGACAGTGACATTGGGCAATGATTTCTTTAGAAACAGATATAAAGTCACAATGGCCTGCCCAAGGAATAGCCGCAAGACAATGGCTTTCGGAAAATATCTGCGGGAGTGAATAGAACTTCCGTATAAATGGGGCAAAGATGCTTGTTGTCTCGCTTAGGAGTGTACAATTGTGAATTCAGATATTTGATCTCAGGGGAGGGTGTTCCAGAAGTCGTGAAGGTTTTATTAATGGTTCTAAGCATGAAGGACTCCTCATCAAACGGTCTGGGTATGAGCCTTGGCCACCAACCCTCCAAGTTTATTTTTTTCCTTAGTAGCCATTTGGCCACCGACTGCTCAGGTTTGGTCACCAGTGAAAATTTTTAGACGCTTAATTAAGCTCACACTTTCAATCCTTCTTCTCAATTTTAGTCGCCAGGCTGGCGACTTTGGTTCCAATTTAGTCGCCAGCTCCAAAATTTTAGTCGTCATGGCGACTAAAATGGTCTTCACTTGGAGGGTTGGCCACGGTCACTGTATTGTGTTCTTGGACAAGTCACTTTACTCTTATGGTGCCTCTCTCCACCCAGGTTGATAATATTAATTACTGGAAAATTCACTGCGAAAGGTAACCCTGTGATGGACTAGCATCCCATCCAGGGGGGAGTAGAAATACTCCTAGTCACTTCATACATGTATGCTACAGAGACTGGGATAACCACCATACCCCCGGGGGAAATGATATCCAATATATGGGATCAAAGTTTAGTACTTACAGTAAGTGAAGTCATTATAAAGTGTAGTGGGATGCGCCTTACCGTGGCCACCCAACAAACTTTTTTACAAGTGTTACCTCTTAATATTTTATGTTTTCACTGCTTTTTGTTGATAAATACAATATAACAAGTATCTATTTGATCTTATTCAACTTTGCAAGGAGGCGTGTTCGTCAAACAAATAATAATTTTACAAAAGCACTAGTCTTGTAAAAAAGTTTGATAGGTGGCCACGGTAAGGCGTGTAGCACTGTAAGCCATTCCCACAAGTAACAGTTTACTACCAGTAACTTGCAATATATATTAAGCAAAATAATGTGGTTAATATGCTATATTATCATAAAATAAGTAAGGGATTAATTTTTATCTTAGGATCCTGACACCCAAACCAGAAAAAGAACATGGAGACCAGGATTCATATAGATGATTATGGTGAGTTTTGTGTTTTTATTTATTGGTTGGATAATAAAGGAAACGCACGCAGAAAATATTTCTTTTATTTCTTTAATTTTTTGCATCAAAAATGAAATATCTTCGCATTTAAAGAAACGTGTGCAGCCACTTAAAAATAAATGACATTTTCGAACATTTTTCATTGATGATGCAAAAATTAAAGAATAAAGAAATAAAAAAAAGAAATCAATAAAGAAATAACTGACAGAAATATTTCCTTGGAAATTAGAATAGAACCCCTAATGGAGACCAACAACAAATCAATAAGGAAATCAATGAAATATTTCGTGCCAAAAAATAGGACTGTGATTAAAAAATGTAACCATTTTTATCTGCTGAGGGGGTGTTTCACAGAACGCTATAATGCCAAAGATAGTTCCAAGAAAAAGACAGTATCCTTCATAATTGCTCAAATTTTCAAAACAAATTTTTTGACCATAAATTTAATGGACAACTTACGGACAGGCTATGAAGGTCTGGTGGCCTAATGGTTAGTAAGCCAGACTCCTGATCAAGCGGTCCGGGTTCAATCCCTGGCTGGGGTCACTGTGTTGTGTTCTTGGGCAAGACACTTTACTCAATGCTGAAAAGGAAACCCTGCGATGGACTAGCATCCCATCCAGGGGGGAGTAGAAATATTCCTAGCCTAGTCGCTTAATGGAGGCCCTATGCGCCAACTTGGCACTAGGGGCTTAATGCTTCGGAAACTGGGATAAGCTCCGGTATTATGGGCTTCCCCCTTTTTTTTACAGACAGCCGGTTACCGACAGATCACCAACATACACTTTGTATTACCAACCGACAGCCGGCTAACATGTAACTTACACTCATGCATGCATGCAAAACCTGCTGGCCCACAGGTTTTTCTAGGAGCTGTTCTTCAATATTACTGAAACTTTGCTTTTTCTTAGTGGTTGCGTCTTTAATATTAATTTTCTTAATAACCTGCTCACACAATTATTTGCAGCTGTGAAAAGGGAATCCCATTGATAGCCCTGGCTACCATGCATATGAAATTCGAGCCATTACTAAATATGAGAAAAGTTGTATGTAAGTGGTCTTTTTAAATGAAGATCACACTAAGATGGTTAAGCTTTTATTCTAATAGTAGGCATTTTATCTTTAAGGATCCATATAATTATTTCTGACATCCACACCAGAAAGACAACACAAAGACCAGGCTTTGGATGCATGGATATAATTATGGTGAGTTGGTGTTACACTTTAATTTTTATTAACTCGTGTTGCCAAGACATTTTTTTTAACTGTTAGTAGTCATATTAAAGATAATTTTCAGAGATACAATTGTGATATAAAGGAATAGATTAAAATGTTGAATGCCACAAGTTAGCCACTTTGAAACCTTGAAGGCATGTAATACTGACAGTAAAAACCCGCAGTGTAGGGTAGTGGTGGGGGGGGGGCTAACATGTTCAGTGTTTGTACAGGTGGTCCTAGTTGAGGTTGTTAAACTGTATTTTTTGCATTTTGTAAAAGCAATTTAAATGTGTTTACAGAATTTCCCATGGGTTACGGAAAGCATTCTAGACTAAGGCTCAATCCGCCCAAAAATACAAACTGCAATTTTAATGTGAAATATTTATTTATCAGGATGACCATGAATGGCCAGGACTTTGGACTTAGGACAGTGGACTGAAGACCGTGGACCCAGGGCTGTGGAACAAGAACCGTGGAACAAGGACCGTGGAACCAGGACAGTGGACTCAGGACCGTGGAACCAGGACCGTGGAACCAGGACCGTGGAACCAGGACCGTGGAACCAGGACCGTGGAACCAGGACCGTGGAACCAGGACCGTGGAACCAGGACTGTGGAACCAGGACCGTGGAACAAGGACCATGGAACAAGGACCGTGGAGCCAGGACCGTGGAACAAGGACCGTGGAACCAGGACCGTGGAGCCAGGACCGTGGAACAAGGACCGTGGAACCAGGACCGTGTACTCAGGACCAGGGAACCAGGACCGGGGAACCAGGACCGGGGACCCAGGACTGTGGACTCTGGACCGTGGAACCAGAACCGTGGAACCAGGACCGGGGAACCAGGACTGTGGACTCTGGACCTTGGAACCAGAACCGTGGAGGACTCAGGACCGGGGAACCAGGACTGTGGACTCTGGACCGTGGAACCAGAACCGTGGAACCAGGACCGGGGAACCAGGACTGTGGACTCTGGACCGTGGAACCAGAACCGTGGAACCAGGACCGGGGAACCAGGACTGTGGACTCTGGACCTTGGAACCAGGACTGTGGACCCAGGATGAAAAACGAATCATGAAGAGCTTGAACTGAAGCTAAAATTTGTAAATATGTGTAATTTACCATAACATAAAGCTGACCATTGACAAGTGATTACCATGAAAAGACAAACTAGATTATTCTGCACTCTTCATTTCAAATAATATTTATCTGAACTAGATGCTGAATTGTGCCACATTTAACCAAAAATTCTTTTGATTACTCATGGTAAACATTTGTTTAAGACGGGCAGCCTAACTTTTCTGATCACTGGCTAGTTACATGTGCTCAGAGTGATACATATTCCAATATTTTCCTTTGTTAATTGGGTTAAAACTTTGCAGAAGTGACATACATTATAGTGTAAACTCACTTTATTCAAGGGGAAATCCCAGGGTTTGAAAATAAAAAGTAGAATAAGTTTTGTATGAAACTCTATCAATTACTCAATCAATCAATCAATCAGTAATCAATTACTGTTTATCAATTACTCCAATTAATAAATCATACAATCTCCAAAATAATCAATCAATCAATCAATCAATCAATCAATCAATCAGTTAATCAATTACTCCAAATAATAAATCATACAATCTCTCAATCAATCAATAATCAATCAATCAATCAATCAATCAATCAGTTAATCAAGTCAATCATTTATTGAACCAAAAAGTGCTTAAAGGAACATTTAAATACTTGCTGAGAATTGCTTATAATGCTAAAAATGTAATCAAATGTTTAAAACTTTCTCAGGCTACAGTTTGTAATGGGTTTCTATTTTTTTACTGCATGCATTGTATGGCTTTGGTGCACATGTAACAACCAAATGATCGGAGTATTCTAGTGGCCAGTGTGTTGTGTGTGCCATTCATTTGTCAATAAGTGGGCTTCTTACAAAATTCTTTTATTTTAGGCTTTCTTTTCTTTATTAATTGCTTGCGCGCTCCACAAATTTACAATTTAAATTTGATTCTTAATATCAAACTTCCTTTAGATTTTTGTTTTTAGTGATCCCATTCACTGAAAGCATTTTGCCAAAAGCTCTTCAAATTGATTTCTTTGATTAAAATTTAGGATTTTTGATTCATTTCAAAAGTTAAATCTAATTTGATTTAAACAGAGCTGATGAAATATTTGTTTACAAAAAATTCTTTCAATCTACATTTAGCTATTGTGAACTAAATTGATTAACCTCAACTAAAGCACTAAAAAACCAAAACCATCTAAGGATATGATGATTGAATAATTAAATTGATTTTGTTTTATCCAAAACAAAAAACTTATACTTTTGTTTTACATCATAGGCCATGATTACATTTTTTAGCAATCCAAACCTACAGTTTTCTAAAGAAAAATAATCAGTGAAATTTAGTTTTCACAGAAGCCACTTATTTGCACATGAAATCTCAGTTCCATATTTTATTTTTGTCACAAGGTTCCTATTGAGCAGTTAATATGATTATTAGGCAAATTTAAATCAGCGGTTGGGGGCAAAATTGCAAGTTAATTTTTTTCATTTTTTTCCAATTTTGAAATATATTTTTTGCAATTTCTTGAATCCATTTACATTATCTAAATAATATTGCTTCAGGGATTGAAAATAATTGCTCAATAGGAATCCTTGAATTTGAAATTAATGCTCCATTTTTTACAAAATTACATACATTGTAGTTTCAATGTCCATCATGCCTTAGGCCTAAATATGTTATTTTGTAAGTTACTCTATCGGTCAATTCAATTTTCTTTCTTTTTTGTCGTTTTTCTCAATTTTCTCTGGCCATATAATCTGATTCTTATTTTTTTGTTTTTTCATAACTATGCAAGCCATTTTTTTTTTTAAATACAGTACATCAATAGCATGATGGTACTTGAGACTGCAATAACAATAAACTTTGCACCTTTAAACAAAGAAGGCTCCCTTACACTTCAGCAGTAAATTTATTTATATTCAATTGTCTAGCTAAGACATAGAAATGTATAAAATCTTTAGGATTTCTCAAGTTCAATTTATTTATTCTCATACAATATTTTCATACAAAAGCTTAGGACCCTACATGTAGGAACAAGGTTGCAAAAGCCTTTAAGAATTTATTCTTTTTCCTATTAGATATTTCACCCCTTTTTTGTTTAAAGGTGCACAACGAGCTCATTAGCACAAAAGTTCATTTTCTAATTAAGTCAATATAATCAACAAAAAATTATTATTGTTTCTTTAGAGAACAAGCATACAAGGGGGTAGGGGTGGGGGTTTAGAATAGTCCCTTAAGATCGAGAGGGCCTTGCTTAGTCAGCCTTTTATGTAAGAAACAAAAGAGGTACAACCCAAAATTGCTTTTTCTAATGGCTTCTAAGTGTATATAGCCTTTTTAAGCAAGATGTAACAATCTGAGGTTATGCCTTTACAGGTAAAGGTCAAAGGTTAATTAGTTTATATTTTCTATTGAGAAGTTTGTCTTTTGCAATCTCATTCTTGCAGGAAAATTTCTTTAAGTGTAGTTTACTAGGGTTAACGTGTTTGGTAACCATTGGTTGCCATGGTTACAGAAGAGTAGGTTATCAATTTAATTCAGAGGCATATTTTTTTTTCCTTTTTGAACTGTGCTAATGAGCTCGTTTATTTTCTCATTGGAAATTTTATATTATCTACTCAACTTAGTATTATTTTAGATTATTTTCAGGAACTGAGATGGCCCACACACCCGCACACATTACAATTGGTCATATTTTCATCTAGCCGATCAACGCCCCTGCAGGGTTGTGGAAACTCTTGCTCTGAGCTGGGTGTTTCTGATGTTCCTCTGCAATATTCCAACTGAGAAATCCTGGTGAGTTTATCTGATCCGTTCATTTTTGATGGAGGCACTTGGACACTTTGATGATTTGGTCGTTTGCTCTCAAGTGGAGGAGGCATCATGAGGGGAGGTGAGAGTTTGCTTTTCATGTCTTTTCGGCTTCACTTAACTACGTCAGAATACCACACCTTTATTCTAATTGGCTTTCAAAGATGTTTGTTTTCAATCAATGTATCTTGAAATCTTCTGTTGTTGAGGACGTAAAACAGTAGTGCTTTGGTGCAGGTCATGGGCGGTGCATTTCCTGGATTTTGGAGTTAGTCTTGAACAAGGAATGTCGCTAATCTGGCTTGACTGGAATTTTACAAGCGACACTAGATTGAGCTGATAGTCATCTGGGACTCTCCTGAACAAGCTGATACCTGTTTAGGGATTTTCTTTCTTAAGCACAAAATTTAGAAATAATCGACCAAAATTATCGACATAAATCGATTCACATTTTTTCCGAGCTCAAAATAAAAATATTTTCTTATGAAATTACAATTTATATTCCTCTCAGATTAACTCAAAAATTGGTTAATCTGAATTCTCCGGCACATCTGTTATGAGAATCGTCACGCAACACTTGTTTCGTTTTTAAATTTGAAAACGTAGGCCAAATTTTCATACGGACTTTCAAACATTACCTCGAAAACGTTATTTTGTAACCAAATCCAAATTATATTTATTTACTAGGCCAATTGTTTATCTTGTCTTCCAAATCTTTAAATTAAAAGTCGTTTTTTTTTTCGTTTTATTTCTTTGGCCAATTGCTCATCTTGATTTCCAAAGCAAGTTTCGAAAATGAATAAGCAATTATTTCAATTTTAATTTCACAGGCTTATTTTCCGCGATGTATTCCAAAATAAAAAATAATAAATTTCTTCTTTATTATTGATGATTTCATCCAAAACAAATTGCTTCATTTATTTCCGGTACTTCATTTCATTGTCATCCTCGGGAACCAAGCGGCAGTTAATCGGGGCGAGACGATGTATTTCCGAGCGTCAAGATCGGCACGAAATCTTCTTCGCGTCGACTTTGCCGCTCGGTTTACTTCGCACCCTGACTAACTGCCCTCGGTTCCCGAGTATGCTTCGTTGTTCGATGCTATTCAAAACCAAATTTGCAAATTACCATAACACAAGTTCACTTTTAAATTCCACTGTGGTTGAATCAAAGAGCATCCGGATCTCGAATATTTAATTAAGATTTTCAAATTCTCTCTCTATTCGAAGTTTGCGCGCAAAACATTTTAACGACAAATTCGTAAAAAATACTTCTATTTTTATACGCGATTATCATCGATTAAAAATAACTGATTTCAAAACGAAATTTACGCGATTCTAGGTCGTTCAGACGGACAAAAATCGCCCGTCTGCTTTCACATTGTTGTTTTCCAAAGGAATAAGCTTAAATTTCAATCTTAAAACGAACAGCTTATCTTTTATTCGCTTGAAACAACATTTCTAAAATTCGGTTTTATTAAGAAATATTATTCGATTTTTTTAATCTCATACGCGAATTGTTTATGTTGAAATCCAAAACAAGATCGAACAAAGTAAAACTTTTTCTTGCTTATTTTATTCGTCATTCTCGGGAACCAAGCGGCATTTAATCGTAGTGACACGATGTAAACCGAGTGACAAGATCGGCACGAAATGTTCTTCGCGCCGATTTTCCCGCTCGGTTAACTTCGTCTTGCCCGACTAACTGCCCTCGGTTCCCGAGTATGTTTCGTCGTTCGATGTTTTTCAAAACCAAATTTACATATGACAAAAACAACTTACTTGCAAAATTCCATCGTGGTTGCATTTTAATTCCATTTGAATCTTGAATATTTAATTCAGATTTACTTTTAAAATTTTCTGCTTGAAATTTGCGCGCAAAACATTTACCTTCGATTTATTTCGACAAATTCTTCGATTCGCTTTAAAAACCGCAAAATTAGAAAACTCCTAAACTTGTATCAGCTTTGAAGGGAGAGTTTCAAATGACTTGTGTTCTTTTGGTGAAGTTTGTGGGATGACAGTCGGCAGGAGGTTTGGTCGGGGAGTCAGATTAGTGATTTTCTGCGTTCGATTCTTTCTTGGCGTCCATGGAAATGTGCTGAACATGGTTTGTATTATTAGCGCTTCGGTTTTTCCAGTCTTCCGACGGAAATTTCGAGATACATTTGTTGAAAACACGCATCTCAAATTTTATAATTTCGACTTTAATTTTTATTCGCATTTTAATTGCGGCTCTCAAATCTAATGAATATTCCAAATTCAAATGAGTGTGGTATTATGACGTAGTTGAGTGAAACCGAGGAGGCATGGAGAGCAAACTCTCACCTCCCTCATTATGCCATCTCCACTTGGGAGCAAACGGCCATATCATTAAAGTGCGTCAAGTGCCGACATCGAAGATGGCGGATCAGATAAACAAACCAGGATTTTAAAGTTGGAATATTAATGAGGAACAGATAAAAAACTTTAGCTCAGAGCAGAGTGAAAACAACCCGACAAGCAGGGGCAAGATCGGCTAGATTTTTTATTTTTTTAACACAATAAAAGACAAATAAAGAGACAAAGAGGCAGTTTTTGTGTTGTCGTTTTTACCAGCAATCCATCCTAACAAACCAGGTAAACACTTGTGTTCTTGACAAAGTCCTGCTATACAGTGTAATCTGTCACGCAACTTGTCCCGCAATCTTCTCGAAAACGGCGTGACAAGTTAAATAAAACATTGGACCGTGTAACACACCGCGCAAAAGTTAAAACCCTTACAAAACAAGACGCTTCAACGGCTGCGGAAAGAAGAACTTCGTTCAACTTTCTTCAACCGCTGAAGCGAACTGTCTCGCAAGAATTTTGTCTTCTACGCGGCATGTTACACAGCGCAATGTTTCACGTAACACACTTGTCACGCCGCCTTCGAGAATATTGCGAGACAAGTTGCATGAAAGATTACACAGCATAACAGGACTACAAACCAAGTTCTGCTTTTACGAAAACCACTACTAAAATAAACAGTGTCTGCTTATAACACTCACAATACCTGTACCGTTTTCTTGGCTGTAGTATTCGCAAGTTACAAACTGCACTTTGTTGCTCGAGAAATCAAATTTTGAAATGTCCTGTTACTTATATTCAAATTTTGCGAAGTCAAACTGTAACACAACGCCTGTAGATGAGCGTGACACAAGACTCTTTGTCTTCACTTGTCACGCTGAATTTTGGCTGAATGAATAAAGACAATTGGTAGGCGTAAAAGGCATAATATCGTAAACTTCAAACAGATTTTGTTACTGTCGTTAAGGCCGCTTTAAAACTAGTAGTTGCGAACTGAAGATGCGAAAATAAAAGCAACCTTAATATGCTGGCGGCTGAAAATAAACTTGTGACTCAACGCGTTTTGCAAAATTGCGCTTCGAAGCTTATTGACAAAACCTTCGTGACAAATTTCAGCGTGGGAAAAAATTGCTTATCCAACAAAAACGCCGCACAAGTAAATAACTAAATTGCGCTTTGGCATCCGATCTGACAATGACGATTCTGTTTGAAGTTTAAAAGCTTTCCTCAAAAAAAATATCCCCCAAAAAAATCCCCAAGTCGAGCAACTAAGTACATTTTGTACCTTTGAAATACGATAATAAATTGAAATGAGGTATTAAACACAAAGACGCACTACAAATGAGATTATATAAAGACCGCTCGAGAATAAATTAGAATTTTTACTTTGTTTATAATTTAAAATTTGCAACGAATTTTTTTTTAAATTTTACAATATTTCCGAACTCGATTCCAGACAATCTGCAAATATGAATTAGAATTGAATTAATTTTACGCAAATTAAGAGAAGAAATAGCCGTTTTTAAGCGTCTTTGTGTTTTGAGAGTGTTTTCTAACAGGCATTGTATTTCAGCAGTCATTTAACCCTATTATAAACCATACAGTGGCCCATATTTCTTAAAGAGACTTCACATAAAATACAACCAAAATGAAGTGAGTTCTTGACAATATGTAATAATTTTCAGCCAAATTTCAGATGTGGACACAATAAAGTAATTTTAGATCACGTTCTTTTAACACTTATCCCTTCAGCAAAAGTGAGACAAAGAAATGAGAATCTAGAATAAATCAAAACTAAATCTCTTTGAACAGCTATTTGACAGTTAACATTTTAAATGGATGGTACTGAAAAAACCCCTTGCAAAAGAACAATTAAATAACAAAGTGGAATTATCACTTTTATTTTTGCATTCATGAATAATAAATCTTCAAATCCACAATTTCAAAGTAATGAGAATTTGGTACAAATAAAAGCTTAACTTCTTTGATGCAGTTTTTGGACATTTGTCATTTAATAGCTTTGAAATTCTCCTACAGAGCTATTGAACAGCAACGATAATTAATTTAATTAATAAATAATCTTGAAAAGAACTGAGAATTTTGGAGAAATAATTAAATTTCTTTGACGAATTAGAAACTTCAAATTTTGGAGCTTGAAAACATGCTCCCCATGAACTAATGAGTGAAATCTCCAATTTTAAAATTTTGCATTTGAATCAATATTATTTTTTTTTAATCATTTCACATTGTCAAAATAATGATTTGTAATCCGAGGGCCGCTTGTTTGTCAGTAGTTTTTACTGTTTGCCGTTACCCTCTTTTAATAAAGTTGATTGATTGATTGAATGAGAATTCATAAGCAGGAATAAAGAGTAGTTCTCTTTGATGAATCTGTTTGGCATTCGCCTTTTTGCAGCTTTGGAACTCTGACTGGCATAGTAGAATCACTATTTTTACATTCTGCATTTATCAATGTTCAATAAAATTCTTCCACACTTTGCCTCTAAAAGGTGGAAACTCATCAACAGAAAATGTTTTCTCCTTTTTTATAAACTGCCCAAGCACTAGTTAGCTCAAAAATTATTTCGCAAATTTGCATTTTTTCGACAAAATTTCAAAACTAATCTTTTTGTAACTCAAGCTGAAGGTATAAGTGTTAAGGAATTTAGAAGTGATATTTGTACACATGGGCAACTGTATAATAACTACAAGTACCACAGACATGCATATAGCCAAGCAGATGTCAAGTTCAAATAATGTCAAAAACAAATAAGGTCCCTTTTAGTAGAGGGTTTTTCCCCCTTGGCTAAGGCCCTTTTTAGACACATAAAGTTTTTGATTGATTGATTGATTCATTAGTTGATTGATTCGTTGACTGCCAATTCATTGATTGACTGATTGATTGATCAATTAGTTGATTGATTGATTAATTCATTGATTGAATGATTCATTAGCTGATTGATTGATTGATTGATTGATTGATGCATTGATTGATTCATTGATTGATTCATTGATTGATTCATTGATTGATCGATTGTTTTATTAGTTGATTGACTGATTAATTCATTCATTAGTTGATTGATTGATTCATTGATTGATCGATTGTTTTATTAGTTGATTGATTGATTGATTCATTGATTGATTGATTCATTGATTGATTCATTGATTGATTCATTGATTGATTCATTGATTGATTCATTGATCGATTCATTCATTAGTTGATTGATTGATTGATTCATTAGTTGATTGATTGATTCATTCATTCATTAGTTGATTGATTGATTGATCGATTGTTTTATTAGTTGATTGATTGATTGATTGATTCATTAGTTGATTGATTCATTGAATGATTCATTAGTTGATTGATTCATTGATTGTTTCTTTAGTTGATTGATTGATTGATTGATTTAGCGATTCATTAATTCATTGGATTGATTGATTGATTCATCAATTAATTGATTGATTGATTGATTGATTGATTCATTGATTAATTGAAGGTCAACTGAGGAAATACTGTACACACAGAAATGGACATTTTATCCACTTTTAAAATTTATGTTTGAACGATTATGTTTAAAAATACAAATAATTTCACATGTCTGTGGACTTGTTTGATCTAAAGCAGAACTTGGTTTACATCATACAATGCAATGATCATATCCAAACTTTTGTAACCTGGGCAAAATCAGGAAATTTAATTGGGGGGGGGGGGAGAATTACATAGGTACTGTGAGCTATTAAGAGGTGCCCTAGGGGATGAATTCGGAACATAGAAAGGAAACCTTTCCATCCTAAATTTTCCCAGATCTTTAAAAAAACCCTGACAGTTTTCTAGGGGTACGGTACAGCTGTACCATGCAAGGATGCCCTTGAAGGAACCAGGTTAAGTTTTGATTTGATCAATGCATAAGAACACAAGTGTTTACCTGGCTCCTGGATTGCAATCAATCGTCAACTAGAATAATTATGCTAATGGATGATAATCGTCTCTGTCTCCTTCTTCTGAAGTAGTTTGTTGCCGCCTGTTTGTAAAGAAGAAATACAAAATTTAAACAAAAATGATTATTTTGTGCCAAGTGTGCATAACTGTACGACCGGAAACTAAATAATTGGATAGAACAGGATTCTAGCAAAGAGAAATAGGTATATAGATACATGTACTACAGGTCTAGAGTTCAATACTAGCATTTACTATAGACCCAAAAACCTATCAATTGAGGTATAAAATGAAGACATGATTTTAAGCTAGCTTACTACAGTTTTCATGAGAGTAAGTCAAAGGGGCTTTGTCACGGGGATTTTACAGAGTTTTGGCCTAAACTGTTCTGAAATTAGTGGTAGGCATATAAATTCATGAAAAACATAGTTGAACATCTAAAGGAAGATATTACCTTCCCAGGGGGGGTACTCCGGCTTGTAAATGACGGGGATGATCGAAGGATTTTTTTGGGTTTGAAATTTTTGATTCCGGGATTTTTTTGGGTTGGAAGATTTGGCAAGTATTTTTTTGGGTGACTTGATTCAAATAGGGGATTTTTTTGGGTATTAAAAACAAACTAAAGTGCCTTGGCGTATTTATGGTATGATGAATAATCAAACTCGAGCGTTATTGCCCCTCCTGGCAATTTAGGGGTAATTAGACAAGGGATTTTTTGGGGGGTTATTTTGGTCCAGGGATTTTTTTGGGTAATGTCGAAAGACTTAGGGATTTTTTTGGGTCCTGAGTTTTGCCTTCATTCGATCATCCCCGTCATTTACAAGTCAGAGTACCCCCCTGGGATTACCTTAATTTGTGGATAGAATTCAACCTACAGCTATAAATATTGATTTTTTTAAGACATGCATCAACAACTTGAAGAGTAAAGCCTGAACTTTTCAAATTGCAATCCATTTCCATCCTAGCCATCCACAGCCAAATTAAGATGCTTATTGACAGTTTCAGTTCTATAATATAGCAATTTTATTAACCCTTATTATGCTGAGCCCAGATTATTCTGGGATTTGTAAGAATGGCCATTCAACCACTTGCGATGTCACCAATTTACAAATTGAGATTTTTGTGATGTGCAACTAATAGAGGTTTGATAGATCTTTCCAGAGGACTGTCCATCGTGAATATTGACTGCACTCCAACAGAGCTAATCGAAAAAAATGTGATCAGTTTTTGGTGTAAAATTGGTGCTAAAACAGGCCAATATACCCGTACTTGATCAATATGGTCTCCTTTCCAGGCTTTTCCATATTGATTAAGACCAAAACTTTTTGGGCCAGTAGAAGGGATGCACAGAGTAGAAGATAGAGAGAATAAGAAAGCAGAGAAAAACGAAAAGGAATGGAGCAAGGAAAAAAATTCAGAACGGTTCAGCAAAAAAAAAAAAAAAACAGGAAGTCCAAATTTTGTCTTATGCGTATGCGCCAAAGTAAAATGTTATTTCAACAAAAATTTAAGTGCAGTGTCAGAAAGTACATTTCTAGCAAAGTTTAGAGAAATTTAGAACCGTAGCACCAAAAAATCAATTTAACAGTTAGAAAATGTTTTTTTGGGAGTAACTTCAGCATATTAAGGGTTAAATAAAAATGGACAATTATTTTTAGGTTTCCTACTAGGACACAAATATAATTTTTGGCCTTTCAAAATTCTGGAAAACCCTGTGACAAAGCCCCTTAAAATTTGGTGACAAGAAAATAGTGATGGTAATGGTTACTACCGTATTTACTCGAATAAAATTTTTGCAGTATAAATTTTTCGCGCTTCAAGTGCGGCGCTTATTCTAGAGTGGCAAAGGTTACGGCCTTCACAACATTTACAGAACTACATTGTAAGTACTAAGATTGTTGGATAGAGAAACTAATAGGCAAGCGGAAGAACGATCACTTTGAACACAAAACATTGCTTTTGATGAAAAGAAATGACCAAGTTTGTTTTAGAGTTTCTTTGTAGTGCTATTTTTAGTTAAACAGACTTCCTCAAATAAGCGCCACATCGGGACTGTGGCGCTTATTCGGGGGCAGCGCTTATTAACTTTTTTGTCCCAAATGTGGCCCTTATTCGAGGGTGGCGCTTATTCGGGGGCAGCGCTTATTCGAGTAAATACGGTAACCAAGATTTACAAATGAAAAACCAGGCCGGCAGTTACTGTTAAACTACTTTTTTGCCTTCAAGGTACCGGTTTATTGATTCATATGGACAAACGTGCAATGCAGTATAAATATAAATAATGGTAAAAGATTTCCATACCTGAGAATCTGATCTCACTGAGTTCCTTGTTGCGTAGGGGCAAATATATTTCCAACAATGGAATCTGAAATTAAAAAAAAGCAATTTTAATTTTATTTATTTAATTTCCTATATATATTTAAGTTGTTCTACACTCACCTTAGAGGATTATTGTGGTTCAGTTTTACCCTGGTATTTTCTTAGCCGGCATAGCTGGTGGTTTTGCATGAAAGCTCTGTACTTTGCTTATGTGCACATTAACCGCAACAAAACCGCCGGCTGTGAAGCTAGTATTTTTTCTTATTATTCCAAAATTTGGAAAATACTAAAGCCTTTTGAAACCATCATGAAGATGGTCCATATATCAAGGATTTAGCAACACATCTGGGGGCTTTGCAAGCTAAAATTTACTCATGACTGAATAATATGGCCTGAAATTTTAACTGACAGCTAATAAACTGCCAAAACATTAACTGATAACTTAAATTTCAGCAAACCTGCCTAAACAAAACCTAACAGAGAAATCCTTCCCCCAACCTATCCCACTTCTCTCACCACCCCCCCCCCCCCCCCCAAACAAAGATTTGGCGGCGTTGACGTTCACGAACACTTCTCAAACAGGAGAAAAATTCTTAGTTGCACTGAAAAACAATCAACTAGGGGCAGAAACCCTTATTACCACAAACAACTACCTAAATAAATCAATAACTGATTTTCCTAATTAAGCTTAAAGCTTACCTGCACTCCGTCAACACTCTGTTCTAGCACATGGACACTGCAACACAGCTCTGGCACGCTACCTGTTTGTAAAAATATCAGAGAATATTAAAAAAATACAAAGTGAGAAATAGTATATCACTTTAACGATTAAAGGAATTTAACACGACAAGGAACCATGCGAAATTACAAACCTTGGATTTTACAGCTTTCCAACATGGCCGAACTGTCTGCAAAGAATGCTGGGAAGTTTCACACGCGTGTCGCACACGCGACTTCGCGACCCAGATAATCTCGTTCCCAGAGTCCATCGTCTCCGGGGCGCTGTAGAGAAAAAAAGAAAAATAGGTTTTAAACTACATTACTTGCAAAAAGTTTTGGACATTTATTTCGGACACCGTTTCTTCACATTTCGGACAAATTTCGGACAAACAGGGGTCATGAATACAGTCAACTCTCTCTTAACGGACACCTCCCCTATAAGACATACACCTCCATAAGACGGACACCTGGTGATGGTACCTGCCGTTTTTCAGTCATTCTTCTGTAACAGATCTCTCTGTAAGACGGACACCTTTCTAAGGCCCGGTTCAGACGCCGTACTTTTCATGAGCCGAAATCAATTCGAATTTGGACCGACCCAAATTGACAAAAGTACGCTTCTTGATTCAGACGCCGTACTTTTTGGCCGTTCCGAGGCCGTTCCTAATACAGTTCCAATAAAACCAATCAAAGTTGGCAAAATACATTATAATAATTTATGAATTAGGATCGGCACATGAAAAGCACGGCGTCTGAATCAAAGCCGTTCCAAAGGCGTTCCACAGGCGAAATTCTCGGCCAAGCCAGGCGGGAAGAACGGGTGAGCCGTTCCAAATTGAAATAGCCGTTCTAATTTGATTCAGACGGCGATCTTTTCATGTACTTAATTCAAGGAATTAGGTTCGGCTCATGAAAAGATCGGCGTCTGAACCGGGCCTAAGACGGACAACGGACACTTTGAAACCGCCAACACACACGCAGAAGAAGTGATTTTTCTTAGGGAATAATACTTCAAAACTTCGTATCGTCAAAGTTAGTCAGCGCCCAAAGGATACGAAACTTGGTAAACACAATCCGTACTGATTAAGTGTATGGGCACCAAGGAGTTAGTTTTCTACTTATAGTACAGTGGAACCTCGATTTAACAAACCTCTATATAACGAAGTCCTCGGAACGAACGATTCTCAGCCCGTCCAAAGACAGAAAAGAGGAACAGGACCCGAAAACGAACCCGAAACGAAACCGAAACGAACACAACCAGAGACCCAAACGAAAAGACCCGAAAACGAAAAAATGTCAACAGACAACAAAAGTTGAACGGGAACAGACCAACAAAGATGAAAATCCTTTAATCATGTAACAAGAGAACAAGTTCAAGTACATATGCTCATATCTATGTGCATATATTAGACATTATAAATGTTATTTTAAGAAATCGTCGATATCCGAAAATGCTGGGTTCCTAGTGCAGCGTAAAATGGTTAAAAATTGATTAACTATACCTCGATATAACGAACATTTTGGTTGTTTTTCCGCGAATTCGTTATATCGAGGTTTTCGATATAACGAACCCTCGATATAAGGAACAAATTTCCCCAGTCCCTTGGCACTTCGTTAAATCGAGGTTCCACTGTATTACAGTTTGTAGAAGCTCTCAACTTTTGCTTCAACACGGGACTACGGTCTTTTTTATTATTTTCAACAGTCTTGTTCCAGTTTGGAAAGTTAAATTCAGGTTTTGAGAACCCTTGAACGTCTGCATGATCTCCCGATGCTTGAACAAGCGAATACTATACCTGCCAACTCTCACGCCTGCGAGTTGAAAACTTCGATCTTACGCCAACTCACGCCTACGAACCAATTCCTCACGGCTAGCCGAAAAATGTGAGTTATTACAACCACAAACGACACACTTCCCAAAAAATGTAAACCCAAACCAATGTGAGAAAAGAAAACTCCATGTAAAATGAGTCAATGCGATATTTTCCCCGAAATCTCAGAGTTTTGACAAAAAAAAACGAGGTCGTGTTTAGCAAAACACGTCCACGCACTGGGATCGGGATATGTTCGGAACGTCTTCGGAATACTTCGGACGTCTTCGGAAAACTTCGGACATTGTCGTATCGTCTTCGGAAATCCTGGCACTCTCAGGATAAAAATCTCACGCCTTTGACCCAGAAAAATTGGCAGGTATGGAATACATATATACCTGTTGAGTTTCCCCGTGTATGTACTGGGAGCTTTTCAAAGTATAAACTAGGAATTGTAACGAACAAACGAGTAAATTTTCAAATATTATTTTTGTTCCAGTTTATACTGGTGTTATAGCTAAGTATGCGACTTTAAACAGACGGGTATTCGCATACAGTTCGCCTGCATGTTTTCGCATGCTCATAAATGCTCGCAAAGTCCATCCGATACCCCTAAACATTTCAGACTCTTTGCTGAAACGTAGTTTATGCCTGCACTGAATTAGACTGCAACAACATCTCTGAACATGATAGTTTTACTGCATCCTCAAGTATCTTTTGGCAATTTTTCGACCTTTTTTCCTTTGAAGCAACTTGCTGCATTTTAAGCAATTTCTAGACCGAACGAGATCTCCGAAGATTGTCCGAGTGTTGTCCGAAGGCTATACCAACGTTTCCGAAGATTAAGGAGGTTTGGCGAAGATTTTCGTGGAACCTCCGAAGACGTTTTGACCTTTGAGTGCAAGTGCACATGCGGGGTAACTGGCCCCTGTGCTAATTTAACTTAAGCGCTAACTCCGATATAAATGATCTTAGCGGTTTTTTGACAAAAATTTTTCATTTTCTCTAAAACAGCTTCATTTTAGTGACGCCAGGAACTCTTATCAGTATTGCGTGCACATTCCAAGAAAGCTGAAGTGTTACGGAGTTACAAGCAAACAAACCAGATCACGTCTCTTACTCCAACTGACTTAGTAACATTTGCAGTTTTTTACAATATATCAGAGTAGAAAATATAACCAATTTTCCTTCGTGTTCTGAAAAGTAGTTATTCTAAACAACAATTTTTTTTATACTTGGAGAGTGATCATTTCAGATATTTAACAGTCAACCATTTTCGTTGCCTAACAAGTATTGGGTAAACTATTGGCGCCATATGAGCAACATTTTCTTAAAACATTTGCGTGTTTTAAGTAAAACGTTTACTTAAAAAGTAACTCTATTTTGACATGTGTACTTTCCTTCTTTACTTTGTATTTTTTAATGGCTACGTTGTATGTTTTAGAAATTCAAGTGTCGTCCAAAATGTTTTTAGTTGCAGTTTATTATCTAGGCAACAACTGAAAACTTTCTTGGGCTTCCCCCCTTTGGTAGACTTTGTCGTCTTTTGTTTATATTTGCAAGCTTTGAGCGTAGTTTTTTGTTCAACAATTGAATAAAACATGTATAAAAGAATGGCTGTTGATTTTCACGCTCTCTATGGCTAGTCGTAGGTTGCTTGAAATTTTTATGACGAGTAAAATTTTCTATTTTTTTGCTCAACGAAATTTGTTCACTAAGTAAATATTAAGAAGGCCACCCTAGTTAAATACAATTGAGCATGCGCTGTGTTTGAGATCTCCTGGCGCCAGAAAGTTTGAGCTGTTATTGCGTGAGCGTGAACAACACTTTTTCTAATTTGAAGCTATGGATTTCGTGTTCTATATTTTACATAATTAGGACATTTGAAAGGACGAGAAGCACGGAACGCATTCAGTTCTTCAAAGAGATCAAACCAAGAGGAGATCACGGGAGAGTGATCGGACTTCAAAGAGAAAAACTTACAGAAGAGACGCCATTGTAGTAAGTTATAGTTGTAAGTAGATTACAATATTAAGGGAAAATAGATGTATACAAATTCGCCGATCCGGTTTTTTTGGCCAAATCCGTATATCCGCCACTAATTTCGTTCAAATCCGAATTCGCATAACTTGAAACCTTTGAGTAGTTCTACTCTTTTAAGAATATTCGTTTTATTGCTTGTTTTTGCAACAATTTCGTCAACATACCGACGAAGCTAGACCGACCAAAGTGATCTGAACTTCGTTTTAGTATCCACGTAATTAGAACTTCCTGACATGAAGAGTTCGGAATTCGCCCTCTTAAATTCTCAGCTAATCCACAATCCGCTGTATTTTTGAAGTCCGGGAATTTCCTCAATGTATCGCAAAAATCCGCAATCCGGGCACGTTTTTAGGCCCAATACATCGATCCGCGAACCTTTTCATCGCCCTCATCAAACAGATAGCAGATAGGCGAAAAAAGAGCACGTAGCGAATAGAATGACGACAAAGCAACGTGTAAAATTGCAATTGAAAACATGTGTATTCGGGCCGAATTTCTAGGTTTTAAATAAATTTTTCGATTTTAAGGCATGATCGTTTAAATTTTGCGTCGATCGTGTTTGAAAATTTGAAGTAGAGTCGCACCTATCTTTTGCAACTTTAAATGCTTCGCTGTTGATATTTGTATGTTTTTGTTTTTATGATTTCTTAACAGTCAAAATTAATGCATACACTCATTCCATGTTTTTACAGAAACTTTTCTTTAAAACCATGGAATAGGGGAATTTTTATACCACTACAATAATTTTTCCTGCCTATAATCTTGTTACAAAATAGGGCCCTACAGTGTAAAACGAAATAGTACAGTGTAATGACGTGTTATATTTTGTCACTGACCTTATATGGTCAAATGACGTAATAGTGTAATAATAAATATTAATAGTATTAATAACATGATAATTATCCCACAGTCCTGCGAGATATCTATTCAGTACCTCAGACGGAACACACTCATCACCGAACAACTTCGACTAAAAATGAAGTACTTTCTTGTCCTTTGTGCCGTTTTCTTCTGCTGGATCTCTGTCTCTGGTAAGGTCGAAGTTGGTCAATTCTGCCATTTAGTGTGTCTTTTTTTTAACTTCGGAGAAAAAGCATAAATTTTTCCAAAGCATGCACGTACCTCATTTAAATAAAAACTTGAAGACGACCGTAATCTGTGTTCAATGAACCATCATAACTTTGCTTTTTGCCCCCGCGCGGATTTGCAGAGTAGCTTATACAGTTAGTATCTCCGAGCATTTCACAGTACACAGCCCAATGGACAAAGACCGGACCACAACACAGGGAACTCCACACCCTACGCGCCCTTTAGTGAATAACTAAACGGCGAGTGAAGGAAATCTCAATGCAATCTCAATTTCCCCAGTCCCTTGGCACTTCGTGAAATCGAGGTTCCACTGTACTTGTCAACAGCACATGCGCCTTAAGCTATTTTTAATCGGGCGTGGCCGATTTATAGTTTACCCTTTGGTCGTCCTAGAGCATAGTCTCCTGGCGCGGCCAAAAAGACGGGGATAGCTTGGGGTTGCTACAAAACCGCTACGGGTGACGCATACCGCAATGGTTTTCATTTTAGTTTTGACAGGAAATCGTTGCAGGTACACTTGGTCGACTTTTGGGTTAATGTGTAATCAGGTTGTGTTTTTTTGCTTCGGCGGAAGGACAGAGAAAAAAGCTTACGGGGCAAAGTACAGTATGGGGCCCAGTTCTCGGCCACTTTTGACGTAAACTTGTATTTCTTACCTCAGAAGAACCGCAGGAACTTGAAATTTCTCCCAGAGCTAGCTACATTATTCAGCTTTTTGGTGTAAAGCTATCAACCGGTCAAAAATTAATTTGCCCGAGCAATAATAAAAATAAAAGCCCCATTTGTGGGCCCAGTTCTCGGCCACCTTGGCCCAGTTCTCGGCCACTAAAAAGCTTGTGCGTAATTATCTGTAAAAAAAAATGCTCAATTAATTTTCACAGTCATAAAATCACTCTGTAAACCTATTTATGTTATATCGATCCCAAATTATTTTTATGAGGCTTTGTTTTACTTTAGAAAAGAAGGATTTTAACGCGCCTAGTTGCCTATGTGCAGGTTCTAGCAACGCATTGTGTGACCCGTGCATTTAGATGGTTTATTTTGCAGTGAAAAGGTCTTTAAAGATTTAGGTGTTGTAGAAATAATAGACAAGACAAGAGTCAGCTCAAAACTTAGAGATAAGATTGAACTTTATTTTTAAAACATTTATTTCTTTCATTCTGGCAGCAGCAGATGAAATTATATTAAAAACCAAGCGCTAAGCTGTGATAGCGAGCAGGGTGGCCGAGAACTGGCAAATACGCAAACGTCGCAAGAAAAAATTTCGAAGTAAATTAAGACCAAAAAATACAACGGTTCAACGAAAAGTTAACTAAAGCAGAAAGCTGAATTATTCTACGTTTCACATGCCAAAAATTAGCTCGTATGGTGGGGGCTTTTGGATAAAATACGAATTTAACTACATCCATGAATTTTAAGGAGCCGTAAACAAACAAATTTTTCGGAAATGCAAATTCACCTACCTCCGCGTAAACTCGACGTGTGAGCTTTCTATATCGAATTGAACGATCAAACTCAAGATACTTAAAGCACATGAATCAGTCTATCGTTTGAAGGAAATACCTTTTTCTTTTAATTCAACTGGAGTGTGAAAAAACGCGTTAAACACAAAGTGGCCGAGAACTGGACCCGGCCGAGAACTGGGCCCCATACTGTACTGATATTCACCATTGTGAAATTGCACTCACTTTGACAAGTTAAAGTTATTTTTGTAAATGAAAAAGGTAACGTCATTGATGTCACGCAGTGTTTTTTTTAGCAAACTAGATGGTTTGCTGGTTTCTGACTATGAATGGGGGTGTTATCTTGCGGTATATTTTTTGAGCCTGACTCCGCCGTAAAACTTTTTTTTATTTAGCAAGAACTGTGTCGATTTTCATTTCTGGACAATTGGTCGTCAAGTCGTTTGTCACAAAGAGTAGAATGTTTGTACAGCATGTTTTGGAATTATTTTAGATTTGGTTAGTAAGACGCTTCTGAAGACCCGAGCAAAACATTGGGAATGTACAGTATTAATAGGAACTTGAATGGAATTTTTCACAAGTTGGATAAAGGTATCAACTGAAAAAAATGGACTTCAAAAGGAGAACTTGGATTTTGTTGTAATTAAATTTTATCGCGGATTGGATGCATAATATCACGGCTTTGAAAGTCTTCAAATAATTAGAAAGGTTCCTTTCTTCCTTTTGATCTTATTGTTATTTTCATGTATTGATTATTCGAAAGTGGTTTTCGTTGATACGAAAAAAAAAACGGGTTTTCACTGAATTGCTTGAAGTATTTTTAGACGTGATAATATTGGCTTAATCAAATTACATTGTGCACGAAATATTTGTTATTCTTTTGTCTTGAAACTTTGAGGAAATTGAAATTTTTGTTTGACAGTAGTGTATGAAAGGCATTTTATAGAACTGAATAAAAAATAAGAAACATTGATAAAGGTTATTTCAAAGATTTATTTTGCCTGATTTTGAAGGGTTTCAGGAGTTTTAAAGAGTGCTGGTAAACGGCTGTATGTTGTTTGTGATTACGGATCTTATTTAGTTTCGAACGCTCTAATTTTTGAAAGGTTAAAACAGGTTAAAACCGGGCGGTTTCATGAGTTTTTTGGGTGGAAAGGTACGGTGGTGGTCAAAAAAAAATGTTTAGAAAGGAATGACTGTAGTAGCACGTAAGTCGGAGGTTTGCGTGAGTCACGGGGTATAGTATGCGTGAGCTGGATTTCCGGCGTCATAACGGCATGTTTTGTTAATCGGGCGTGGCCGATTTATAGTTTACCCTTTGGTCGTCCTAGACGATAGTCTCCTGTCGGCTAAAAATTACGGGGATAGCCTGGACCAATCGGTTTCATTTCAGTTTTGACAGTAAATCGTTGTAGGAATACTGGGTCGACTTTTGGGCTAATCTGCAATCTGGTTCTCTTCTTTGCTTCGGCGGGAGGACAGAGGAAAAAGCTTAAGGGGTAAAGTACTAATAATCACCATTGTGAAACTGTAGTTGCTTTGACAAGTTGAAGCTATTTTTGTAAATAAAAGGGGTAACGTCATTGATGTCACGCAATGTTTTTGTGGGAAACTTTTGAAACTAGACGCTTTGCAGGTTTCTACAAATAGCAGTGTGATCTGGCGGTACATTTTTTTGAGGCGGACTCCACTTTAAAACTATTTTTTATATATTTAGCAAGAAGTATGTCGATTTTCATTTCCGCACAGTTAGGCGTCAAAGTCGCCTGTCACAAAGATTAGAATGTTTGCACAACTTGGTTTGGATATATTTTAGATTTGACTAGTGACGTTAGTAAGACACTTCTCAAGACATCAGCAAAACATTGGCAGTGTACAGTATTGGTGTGAACTTGAATGAATTTTTTACGAGATCAGTAAAGCTATCGAATAAAAAGATGACTTGAAAATGAAAACTTCGAATAATTATAATTAAATACCAATTGAATTTTAGATGAGAAATTCCGGAAGTGACATCTGTGTTTAAAATAGGAATTTTTGTACAACTTAAAGTTCCGAAAAAAAGACCACATGTTTGGTAAAAATCACAGACAAACATGATCAGGAAAACAAAACAGGCCAATTGGTTTTATTCACGAAAATACAACTTTCTTGAGAATGAGTTTGTAAACAAGACAATGAAATCGAATTACATTTCACTCGAAATTTGCATACATTTGAACTTGCAAAAAAGAAGTATCTCTGCCGAGACATAATAGCGTCAGACCTTACATTAATAATTATTGTATTCTGATCTGATTGTTATTTTTTATGCATAACTATTTGAAAGTGGTTCTCATCGATGAAAACAAAACGGTTTTTCATTCACTGCTTGAAGTATTTATAGACGTGAAAACATTCGCTTAATCAAATTACATTCTGCACGAAATATTTTGTATCCATTTGTCCCGAAACTTTGAGGAAATTGAAATCTTTGTGGACAGTACTGCATAAAAGCAGTTTATAGAATTGAATAAAAAGATAAGAACCATATTGATAAAGGAAATTTTAAAACTTTATTTTGGTTTATTTTGACGAAATTCAGGATTTTCAAAGACAGCCAGTAAACGGCTGTATGGTAGCGGGCAGAAGTCGGTTCGTTCTGAATTTTTCAATACGGTATACAAGTTACAGGTCAATAAACAGACCCTCTGTACAGTAAAAAACGTTTTGGGAACAAACCATTGTGAACTCATTTTCTATGTTGATCAGTAAAAATCCTTAGTACGACATGGGGCTTGTTATCAAGTTTGTTAGTACGTTAATACTGCAAGGTGTATAACCTCAGAGAATTATTATCAGTGTGTTTTGTTTTATTAGCGGTTTATACTCCAAGGTCTTGGAATGGGAGATCAAAATTAAGGCAAATTTCTGATATTATCTGATTGCTTGGCACAGATTAGTACGATACTTAATTGGTTAGGAAATTTAAACAAACATTAAATTGAATGAGAGTAGAAAGGGAGGGACAGGTGGGGGTGAAAGGCTAAGGAGATGGAAAGGGAGGGAGAATTAAAATCCATGCTTAGTTATATCACGCAACCTTTGACTTCTGTTGTTTTCTCACAAGAACAAAAATTAAGATGGGGTTCTACCTGAATTTGAATGGAACTTTAAGAGATTTAAAGAAGAGATTGAAGAAAAGAATGGAAACACCTTCAAACAGTTGACCCCCTCGCAAGAGCACTCCGGGTTGTCAGGAGACTGTTAATTTGGTGTCCGTCCACCAATTTTTAACTTCAAATTCAAATTTTAAAATCACATTAAATCTTCAATATTTCTTATTTGTCTACATTTTACTAATCCTTTGAGAAAAACTATCGCCTCCCAGACATCCCCCAAAATCGTTCAAAAATTAACAAAATACTGCAAAACAAATATATATGGGATAAGTAAAGCTTTTTTGGATTCCTTGAAACGCGGCTGAAATGGTTTTCAGTGTTTTCCAGCCCTTATACTTTGGGTCAGTACTACTATTCTTCACCAGTTTCTATTACAGTAATGGTATGAAACAAATACCTAATCATTGGTCAATAAGTTGTGATCATTTTCTTGACAATAGTAGTTACCTGATTAGGAGTTGTATACTGTTCCATTAAAGTGTAAGGACTGGAAAATACTGAAATGCGTCAGCCACCTAAAGCGTTGGAAAACTTGGTCTTCAGGTAAAACCCCGCCTTTATTAAAAGGCTGCACTTTGCTAAGTGTTACAAATTTATATTTTCTAGACGTCTAGTTCAATCGTTTATTTGTATTGTGCGAAATATATTTTTATAAATTGAGACCATTTATGTCATTAAGTAATAATGCAATCTTGAAAACATTCCAGATTTTCATTATTAAATAGAAACACGAAAAATTCAAGTTTGGGAAAACAAGCCTGTCAAAATGACGTTGCCATGGTGATTTCAAGTTACTGGCACAATAACTAATCCTACCAAATTATTGCGAGATAAATTTTCGATAAACGCGCAAAGTTTGGCAGCGTTTGGTTGAATCTTGAAGAAGTTATAAGCGTCAAAAGTCAGCGAGGGCCTCAAAAGCCCCCCCCCCCCCCCGGCCTGAATAGGTTTAAGTGACTGTTTTTGCAGTGATTTTTACTGTACTGTACCCTGCCTTTCAAGTCAAAACAGATAGCTAATTATCAAGCGCCCGATTTTAAGCTTCTCAAGCTTCTCAAGCTTCTTGTTTTCTTTTATTTTAGCTGGCAGCATCAAGTGTTACTTTTGTGTCGGTACTGGCGATGGATGTGCAACGGATAAACTGGTAGCAGACAAAGCTAAATACTTGGTGAAATGTCATCTCTGCATGACGTATACGTACCGGGTTAAAACAGATGACGAAACTGCAGTGATGAAGTTGTGTTCCGTCAAATCAGATTGTGATGCTACCAAAAAGCAATGCGATAAAATCAATGACATGACAGATGGACAATGTGTTGTCGACTGCTGTGATACTGACGAGTGTAACGCGGTCACGCCTAGATTGCCAAGTAAGAGAAAAACTTCTAACTTTCTTTAGTAGCATAACGCAGTGACTGACTGTTAGGAAAACTCGTATTATGATTGGCTACGCAAGCGCGTAATTTTCGATAGATTGCCTTGGGTACGCTCAAAATCACAAACCAAAACTATAAATAATAAAGCTATAAATAAACGAACCCTCTCTTTTTTGACATTAGCTTTCTTTGCACAAATCTTCACCTTATCGGCAACAGCCTTCAGTTCTATTTTTTATTTCTTCCACAGATTCCAAGTAGCAATCAGGCAATGAAGGACTCATCGGTTTGGATCAATTCAAGAAACTTGATAACAGTTAAGGTGGAAACAAGCTAGGACACAAGATACTAGAAATATGGACGTAAAATAAAACACAAAATAAATTATGTAAGTTGAAGATAATAAAAAAAAGAAGACTGAAATGAACATAAGCCATTTGTTTGATGTAGCGGGGATAGTTAAAACACCGGTACCTCGAATTCCAAAGGTAGATAGGTAGGTAAAGCCTACGTCGAGTGACCCATACCGTCGGAGCTTATCCGGTTTCTGTAGCATTAAGCGATTAGGCGAATTTATACTCCCCCCTGGATTGGATGCTTGTCCATCGCAGGGTTATTTCCCAGCATTAGTTTTCCGGTACCCATTTATACACCTGGGTGGAGAGAGGCACTATGAGAGTAAAGTTTCCTTCCCAAGAACACAACACAGTGACCCTGGCCAGGGCTAGAACCCAGACCACTCTTTCAGGAGTTTACGCACGAACCATTAGGCAACCACGTTTCCCGCACCGCGATTCCTTAAAGAAGCATTTAAAACATGGCGTCTTTTTGTGCTAAATACTGCACATTCGCGACCACCCCACACTGTTTTTGCGCTATTCCGTTCTACCTTAAAAACGAAAGAAAATACATCATTTCTGAGAACGAGATTGCTGAAAGAGTTTCGTTGTCAGCCAAGCGAAGCGAAGAACAATAATACTACGTCGAAAATCGTTTATCGTTTCTCGACTTAGCGAGCAACCATAAATGAAAGTTAAGTAAAACAGTTTATTCCGTGGAATGAGTAGATGCTCTTTTAAATTGATCGAAAAAATGGATAACTTCAAGAATTTCAAACGAAATTCATTTCTTGATGTAGACTTTTAGTTAAAAAATTTGTTGAAAGATGATATTCGCCTGGTATAAGTAAACCGAATAACATTTTCCGTTTTTCTCTTGCAGCTCAAACCTTTTAAATGTATCTATTTTAAAACCGAGAATATATCGTCTATATCGTAAAATTCTTTAGAGTCAAGGAGAATAATAATCTTGTTTTCTGACGTCTGTTCCAATAGTTTATTTTTTTCCTTTTATTAAACGCTTCCTCAGCTGTCACAAATCATGTTGTATTTTAATTTGACAAATAAAATTCATGACTATAAAAAGCTTATACAAATTTATTTTGCTCCTTCCACAACCTCGTCCCCAGGGCCTTCTCAGCGACGAGTTTTCAAAATGGCGGCTCGTCACGCCAACTATCGTAATCTATCTGACAACAAAGAAAAGTTGGGGCACTATAAAAAACATCTTCGCTGAAAATAAAGCTGATTCTCCACGAGTTGTTTTTAAACTTTTTTTTACGCGTACACGGAGATGAATCATTGATTGCATCGCCAAAAATTCAGTCTAAATAAAAATATATATAAAGGACGAGCAGTTCAAACATGCAGTTTGCAGAAACTTAAATATCTTGAAGATTTTTAAAACTTAAAATTTACACTATATGTGGATTGAAAATGGAATTTAACTCTTCGCACTCTTGCAACTATAAAGTTTGTCTGAAAGCCTACAATACTAATTAAAAGTGATCCATTTTATTTGAATAATAAATTACCATTTTCCTCACCGAGACCGCTAACAACACACAAACATCTTCGCATTTTTTCAGTTTGAGATTCTTGAGTAAAATTTTCGACAGTTACGAAAAATTGTAGTCTTGTTCTTAGTTTTTCCAAGCAGTTGTTTTTCTATGCATTTTCACAAAAGCTTGCAATAACAATGAAATGTTAAGGAAACTCCAATATACTCATATATGTAGAATCAAATTATACACCCGCGACGCAAATGATTTCACATGTCTTGAGAACAGCGGTTTGTTGACCAAAACCCCATCTTTCCGTAAAACAGCTTCATTTTAGCGACAGCAGGAACTCTTTTCAGTATTGCGTGCACATTCCAAGAAAGCTGAAGTGTTACGGAGTTACAAGCAAACAAACCAGATCACGTCTCTTACTCCGACTGACTTAGTAACATTTGCAGTTTTTTTTACAATATATCAGAGTAGAAAATATAACCAATTTTCCTTCGTGTTCTGAAAAGTAGTTATTCTAAACAACAATTTTTAGCGTGGTGACTGTCGTCCGGGCGACGGCCGAGCGGAGTGCGCGCGCGAGACCGCCCGGGAGAATGGAACACAGAAGAGAATGATGGGAGAAGAGGGGAAGGGCCGGGAGAGACCGTGACCCGGCGGCTCCCGCGGTCGGTCCGCGGGCTGGGAGCGCCGGGACGCTGAGCTGTGCACAGTGTGTCTGATCCCATGCCTCCCTGCAGGATGTGCGAGTGGAGTCCCGAGGCGTAGCACTCGAGTGACTTCCCGGTGATCCCTGGAAACGTCATCGCTTCTGCATGTATTACATGCCGTTTATTTTTATACTTGGAGAGTGATCATTTCAGATATTTAACAGTCAACCATTTTCGTTGCCTAACAAGTATTGGGTAAACTATTGGCGCCATATGAGCAACATTTTCTTAAAACATTTGCGTGTTTTAAGTAAAACGTTTACTTAAAAAGTAACTCTATTTTGACAGTGTGTACTTTCCTTCTTTACTTTGTATTTTTTAATGGCTACGTTGTATGTTTTAGAAATTCAAGTGTCGTCCAAAATGTTTTTAGTTGCAGTTTATTATCTAGGCAACAACTGAAAACTTTCTTGGGCTTCCCCCCTTTGGTAGACTTTGTCGTTTTTTGTTTATATTTGCAAGCTTTGAGCGTAGTTTTTTGTTCAACAATTGAATAAAACATGTATAAAAGAATGGCTGTTGATTTTCACGCTCTCTATGGCTAGTCGTAGGTTGCTTGAAATTTTTATGACGAGTAAAATTTTCTATTTTTTTGCTCAACGAAATTTGTTCACTAAGTAAATATTAAGAAGGCCACCCTAGTTAAATACAATTGAGCATGCGCTGTGTTTGAGATCTCCTGGCGCCAGAAAGTTTGAGCTGTTATTGCGTGAGCGTGAACAACACTTTTTCTAATTTGAAGCTATGGATTTCATGTTCTATATTTTACATAATTAGGACATTTGAAAGGACGAGAAGCACGGAACGCATTCAGTTCTTCAAAGAGATCAATCCAAGAGGAGATCACGGGAGAGTGATCGGACTTCAAAGAGAAAAACTTACAGAAGAGACGCCATTGTAGTAAGTTATAGTTGTAAGTAGATTACAATATTAAGGGAAAATAGATGTATACAAATTCGCCGATCCGGTTTTTTTGGCCAAATCCGTATATCCGCCGCTATTTTCGATCAAATCCGAATTTGCATAACTTGAAACCTTTGATTTAAGGGGAATTAAGAAGATTCGTTTTATTGCTTGTTTTCAGTGCAACAATTTCGTCAACATACCGACGAAGCTAGACCGACCAAAGCGATCTGAACTTCGTTTTAGTATCCACGACTAGAGCTTAGAGTTCGGAATTCGCCCCCTTAAATTCTCAGCTAATCCACAATCCGCTGTATTTTTGAAGTCCGGGAAATCGCTCAATGTATCGCAAAAATACGCAATCCGGGCGCGTTTTTAGGCCCAATACGTCGATCCGCGAGCCTTTTCATCCCCCTCATCAAACAGATAGCGGATAGGCGAAAAAAGAGCACGTAGCGAATAGAATGACGACAAAGCAACGTGTATAATTGCAATTGAAAACATGCGTATTCGGGCCGAATTTCTAGGTTTTAAATAAATTTTTCGATTTTAAGGCATGATCGTTTAAATTTTGCGTCGATCGTGTTTGAAAATTTGAGGTAGAGTCGCACCTATCTTTTGCAACTTTAAATGCTTCGCTGTTGATATTTGTATGTTTTTGTTTTTATAATTTCTTCACAGTCAAAATTAATACATACACTCATTCCATGGTTCTACAGATACTTTTGTGAGGATATTTATCTTAAACCATGGAATAGCTAGGGAATATTTATACCACTACAATAATTTTTCCTGTCTATAATCTTTTTACAATCTCTTCGAAAAGCGGTAATAAAATCACTCATGAACTAAGAGAAAATTTTCTGATTTCTCCTCGGAAATCTCTGGTAGTCTTTGGATATCTTCGGTAGTCTTTGGATATCTTCAGCAGACTTCGGAAATCTTCGGTAGTCTTCGAAAATCTTCCAAAATGATCGGAAAATGGCCGAAATCTTCTTGATGTACTAAACAAAATAATATTGGCCTTTTGAAGCCGTTTTTGTTTCTTTCTAAATATAATTTACTGTTACATGGATCTTTTACTGTTAGTGTTAAATGCCTAAAAAATAACTGTTTCATTTTACGGAGCCAAAAAATTAAGTGTTTAGTGTTATCGAGGTACCCCCATTCAGACCCTCTGCCTTGGGAGCGCGCAAAATCACAAACGAAAACTATAAATAATAAAACTATAAATAAACGACCCTTCTCATTTTTAGCTCATTCTCCAGAATGAGTAATAGAGTGATACAGATGTTGACGGAAGTCTGCGTGTTCAAAAATTGTGTGGACGGAAGTTGTAGAACGGAAGTAATTTTATATGCTACCCCTGTCCCCTTAGTAACGCCAAAAATAACTTCAGTGAAGCTCAGATGCAAATGTGAAAAGAAATGAAATCATTGTATAGTGTAATAAATAAATTAACATCAAATGACAATTTCGGAACTACTGGTCTACAATGAACCAAAAATAAAGCTACGTCAACTACGACTACGACCCGCACGTGTCGTTATTACAAAAATTTTCAAATGTATATTTTCATTTTTTTTCTTTTCTGAGACCCCTCAACATGTCCTCGGCCCTGACCCCAATCTGTCTATGTCCAACAGAAAGTATAAAGAGCGATCTAAAAAAATATTAAATGGAATTTTTTTTGGTACGTTTGAAGTAGAGTTGGTTTCGGCTCGTGACGTGACGCAGCTTATGTTCACCCGCACGCGACCCCGCACGCATTTCTGTACGTGCACAATGAACCAAAAATAAAGTCACGTCAACTCTCTTTTTAGAAACAAGGAAACGTGTATCACAAAGTCGAAATGTTGACAACCTGGGGGTTTATTTTATCATGTGCTGACACACGTAATCAAGGTTCATTTTAACGTGGGCTGTTACACGCAATGAAGTCCCGCCAGGCAGCTGGAAGTAAATTTTTACGCTACCCCTCTCCTGTTGTTGAGATTCTACATCTACATCTACATTTAATTAGGTCGGTAAAAATCTAGAGATATCACACCAAGATTTCTTCATGGAACTTATTTTTAACTTTTACTATGGAGTTACGCTTGCCATATGACGTGTTCTAATAAACGTTTATAAAGCTCACTGATAAAAACACGACATCCGATCAGCACGTTTTTGTCTCCTGTCACGTCATTTCATTTCCCGTGACTCACGTCATCCGTTTTACACGACGTGTTCGTGTGCATCTTTCTCTCAAATTTCATTCGCTGCTCAATCCATGAACAATGATTGTCGCTGCCCGGTAGATAGTCAGGTCGGTTAGCGTAATAATCGTGACACGCGTGATAAAAGCACCAATTTTTGCATGTGGCTTCCTTTCTATACCTTATTTAAGTTTATCCGTGGCTCCATCCGAATTATTTTATTTTTTCTTGAAATTTAAACTGTAACGTTTTTAGCTAATTTGCATATATTCATAAAAGCTGTCCCGCAATGTCCTTGCGTAAGCGATCGATTAGATTTTGTGATGAAAGTCCCAATTTTTGCATGCAGCCTCTTTTTGATACTTTTTTTAAGTTTATCCTTTGCTCTATTCGAATTTTTTTATTTTTCTTGCAATTTAAACAAGAACGCTTTTAGGTAATTTGCATAAATTCATAAAAGCTGTTCTGCAATATTCCCTTTCGTAAGCGGTCAATTAGATTTTTCAGGGGGGTGTCCGTCGCTATTTTGTACACGCATTTATATATCAGAGTACCTGATATTTATTACCCATAAGACAAATTGAAGAGAAAACCACGCGATTTCCATGTTCCCTAGCCCTAGCATCAATTGCGGCGGCTTCAGGCTTGAAAAAATTAAATGTTATATCTTTGACAGAAAAGTTCAATCCTACAATAGTTTGGTTAACGGACAAGGACGAACTCTCTTTGTCATAAACGATGATAACCAGCCGGTCAGTTTTTCGGCATCAAGCGACTCAATTGGACGGGAGGCTAAGAGGGAAGTGATTCTGTTTCCTCTTTAAATGCCTGCCAAGTCTGCCCTTTCCCCTAAAACTGGATGTGGTGGTATACTTTTACCCGGTTGGTTTTCAGTTGGAAACTGGAGGAGACGGATGCCGGTACCAAGAAAAGAGCTTTTTGAAGGTTGTCTAGGGCACTAACAGTAAACAGACCTTTCGCAGACAGGAAGGGGGTAAAACTCCAACTTCGTAAAAGTGCTCGCACATGGCTTCTACTGTTCACTCTTCGAGCTGTGTGACCCTAACCTGCGATAAGGCGTTTTTTTGGCGGCGGGATGAGAAAGATCGCAGGTTAGTGTGACCCTGGCATAAAAAATAGAAATTACCAGCTGGTGTAAATGCTGGATGATCCGCTTGTATCGCGTCAGTCTATGTGTGTTGAAGTCAGTATAGACAGGCAGAGGCGGTTCACGCTCGTATCTGTCGTAGGAGTGCCTTGTTTCTGTATCGAATTCCTTTGATTCTTTGTGCTGTAGACAATAGGCTGGCCAACGGTAAGGCATGCTTGGGACTTGTGCTTATCAGTCTTGCTTTCTCAAACCGTCTCCATTGAAAATTTAATTTTCAATGCTTCTTGACTATTTTATGGAAACAATCCATTAAATTTATATGCCTCATGGCTGAAAATGTGTTTTCCTATTATTGAAGCTACCTTGGCCAAAATTTGTGCGTAATTTCGCAGACTCGTACCCAGTCGTTACTCGTTTTTGGCTACGTTCGAAGAGGATGATGGGAAGGACGTAGAAAAAGTAACGACTGGCAGAAAAAGAATCCAAGATGGCGGCCGATTTTCCCGCAAAAAAACAATGCACTTGAAGAAAGGCCATTTCAGCGCTGTTTTTTAGCTCGTAATCTTCCTTGTCCGCACGCTAATTGCTCCGAGAGTGTTTCCTGTTATTCTCGTGATGGAATCGACCACCATTATCGGGTTAGTCACAATTGCCATATAAACCAAGACGATATTCTAAACGCAGGAGTCCTTCTGAAAAATAATCACTTAGAAGAAACCCTAACATGTATAAACAGTCTTTCAAATGAGTACAAGTCAAAGGTAGTTAAGTTTATTGCTATGGCCGAATGTACTTACGAAAGGAACCTTGTTGAAACCAAGAGCGAAGGACACGAATTCCAGATTCAACACGATTCCACTAAAATATGATCATATAATCGCAAAATTATGCAGCTCAGCAACTCAAGCAGCTAAACTCTATGGCACATACCTGTAACACAAGGGTTATTACAAGCTTACGAAAAAGGTAGTAGGCCACAGATAATTATCGTTGACTCGTCAGAGTTGTGAAGTTTAATACAGACCAATGTATGGTTCCACAAGTCTAGCAGTACTGTTGAAATTGTTGTGAAATCTTTTTACGCGCGAAGTTGGTATGTTTTGTTATTAAAAGATGTAGTTCTGTATACTGGTTTCTATGCTTTTGTTTGTATATACATATGCTATGAAAACAGGGTTTCAACTTGTGAAGATTTCAAGCTATCAGCAAACAAATTCCACAATATAAAGGTCTTTCATAGGCTTATTTATATATATTTATCAAAACCACATAGCAGAACTGTAGGTGTGCACTACCAGGCCTACCTATACAATTCTTGTTGGTGTAGATGACAGCACACTTTATGATTTTTTTTTTCAAGAAGCTTGGGTTCAATTCCCAAACAAGTACATTATGGTTCTGTGCACCTATTTCTGCTCTTAATTATTATTACTAGAGCTCATAATTAAACTATATTGTGGAAACATGTGTTCTTGTAATCCATGTTCCATAATATTCTAGCCAATCGATTTTTTATGAAGAGGATGAGTTTATTGTTTAGCAAGTATCTATTGTGAAGTTCTATAAATCTTCCACAAAAAAAGCTTCCATTGATAATGATAACATGCATGCTAACAAACAACAATTGTCTCTGAAATTTATTAGAGTTATTTTAATTCATTATGTCACATTAATTCAAGTTAATTCATTACAAGCAATTTCTGTAGAAAAATCAAATTCTGTATCTTGCAATATTATACATTATCATAGTAATTTCCCTTCCCCAAATGAACCCCACTCCACAGAATTTAAGTGTAAATATTTTAACCTAAATGTAGCTTAGTAGATTTTAATGTAAATAGTGTCCCCAATTAGTTTTTTAAAGCTAAATACCTTGACACTATAATAAAGTATCCATTCATTCATTTCATTCATTCACACCAACTATAGTAACTTTTTTACTTTGTTAACATGTTTTAATTCACTAACATATCAGTAACAATTATACATGTACTGTAATGTGTACCACAAAAGCCTTTAGCGTGCGTGGGAATTGACAAAAAATGTGAGATTTGTCATCCATCTCACTATCCCTGAATCTATGGAGGATAACTTCCAGGAAGCAGGTCGAGATGGTATGCCCTCGACATGCATTCTATAGGTTTGAGGAGAGATCAAAGATTCTAAACTCAATTTATAAGCAGAACAACAGACTTGGACCAAAAATGTCTTCAGAATATGTTAGATAGTATTGTGAAATACTGCATGCTGAGCCATTGCCTTAGATCTTGATGAGGACAGTGACACATCACAACCATGTGGCAATTTGTGTGATAATTGCCAGAATCCAAATCAATTCAAACTTAATTAACTGTTGAACAAGCTGCATTTACCTTCAAAGGATGAAAATGTAAAAATAGATGTACTAAACAAAAAATTTCCAACGCAATTTGGGCTGGGAAAGGCCAAGTTAAAATCTGAAGGGCAAGCCATACGATTTTTTCAATAACTGATTGTCAATGGATTTATGCAAGAGAACTTGATAGATCAGACAGAGAACACATCTGCATCATTTTGAACACTGACCGAAAAAGCATACCAAGTCAAAAATGGAATAGGCACAGTTGCTTCAAGTCTATAATAAATAAGAAAGAAAATACTAATATATACCTGTAAAATAGAGAGCAAACAATACACCTGTGAAATAATAAGCTAACAAGATATGCTAAAGTTTGCCGATTCTTTGTTTCCTGTTGTCTACTGTGTAGTAGTATTAAATTAAGACTAACTATTTCTCAGGTATATTGTTTGTGCTCAGCCATAACATTAGGAAACTTGACAACAGGTATGAGATTGACATGATTCTCTCATGCGATTTGATTTTATTATTCAAGCCATACAACACTGGTGATGCTGAGAACCTCTACTATAATATGCAAATTCACTACTAAAATGGTATCACTTTCTGTTATATCAAAAGTATCCAAAAAATGCAAAATTTTGTCTGTGATGACTGTCCATATGAAAATAAAAACAGATAATTTGTGACAAAACTGCAATAGTGCATTTCCCTTTGTCTAAATACCACTACTATCTAACTAACATTAATTGCATTGAATCGTTAACCAAAAATTTTTTTCTAAGTTCTGGAAGGGACTTGTTGTGCAGAATTTCACAGAATTTAGGAGAATGGAATGAAGAATAAAAAACTTTCACAAGGTATCTACATAAAATACAGGGAGAATTTTCAGCTCATTCTAAGACCTTTCACAAGACTTTTACAACTAATAAAAACATATGAAAACCATGCAGGCTTAATGCTTTGACAAATCATTTTGAAATTTTTGAAAATATTCCTAAAGTCTTATATGCAAAGAAAATTTTGGTTCCAATATAAATAGCTATGACTAGTCGTAAAGAGCACAAAATAATTATTATGAGACAGTCTTAAATGGTCACATACAAAATGATGTACAATTACAAATTAGTAGGCTTGGTGTACTTGAAGCCATCGTATTGCGAGCTGTATATGTGTACTTGTAAGAGAGTTCTACTTGATTTTGAGTGTTCGTCAGGTCTATCATCGTCTGAAAATATCAATATAGGCTGGAATTTACACAATGATCGTACTAAAAACATAAACTATTTCAAAATAGATGTAAAAACATTCCCACTTACCCTCGTAATTCAGCTCGTGGAAAGATATATCCAAACTCTCGACCTCAGCTGAAGCTGCATCCGCCATCTTGAATGGCAACAGACTTCGAAAATATTGTCATAATTCAACAAATACGAACTGTATAACGTCCAAACTTAATATTTAGTCTTGAATATACTACTCAAGAAGAAAGAAGTCTAAAAAGTTCCATAAATCGGCTGTATATTGATGCTTGCAAGAAATGTCGAATTTGTGCAAGAAAATTTTGGTTTTCTGCCAGTCGCTTCGCAAAATAAGTTCGTCCTTCCCTTGATGCCTTGCGCGCCGCTAAAAAAGCAAGAGAAGCGACTGGGTACGAGTCTGGTAATTTCGTTTCTTTAAGGTCGCGGGGGATACCGACAGCATGAATAAATTCATGAAGGAAAATTTTGCTTGACCTGCATCTTTTAAAACGCTTATTTCTCAGCTGGTATGGGTGCGATTAAGCTCAAATTTTACAGAGACATAAAGAAATGATGAAAGATTGTTAACGTCATCTTTTATTTGGTAGATTGCATTTAACGGCGATGTTATAGCCTCGTTAGTGCCAAATTGAGAAAAACATGATTTTGTGGCAGAGTTTGCGGAACGAGTAGGAGACAGCACACTGTGATCTTGTCAAAAACTAATCAGTCAATACCTCTAGAGTGTCATAACAGAAGCGGATTTTTTAATTTAAAGTTTGCCTGCAAGTTATGGCGGTTTAAGTGCCCAAATTTGAATTTAATGTCTTCTACCTCTTTCTAAAAGCGCTCTTTTAAAATTCCGCTTCTGTTATGACACACTACAGTATTCATAGTTTATCTATCTGCAGTGGCAAGTCATGAAGTTCTGTATCCGTGCTGTATTCTCTGCCACAAAATTGTCGGAAAATTCCAAACTTTGAGATTTCCGAAGGTGTCCCGACCTAAATACGATCATTTTGCCAAGGAGAAATGTAATTATGGTAATTATATTCCACGCTTTTATGGTGAGAACAATGCGTTTTTAAAAAGGACACGATTGTTTATGCCGAATATTTTTGTGATTGCTCTGAGTTGCAGATATATTCTAATTTTTGAAAATAAGCTCAAAGACTTCCTACAATCTATATGGACGTATATCGCTAACTGATCTATATGGACGTATATCGCTAAATGATGAGCCTAAGGTGTCCCCCGCGACCTTAAGGTCGCGGGGGACACCTTAGGCTCATCATTATGCATTTATTAAAAGCGTATGCACGAAGTACAACGACTGACATCGACAACTTTACGAGATATTTATGACTGGACAAAAATATGGGCGCGTGCGCGTGATTTGTAAAAAATTCCTGTTTCTTTGATATTTTAGCCAATTTAAAACAACACTTTGCGATATACGTTCATATAGCAGAATCCTACCATATATTTTTTTAGATTGCAAAAATATATCAAAAACAAGAACTTTCACCGAGTATTTTTTGAATTTTTTATCTACAAAGGTCCGATATAGAGAATAAATGACGTCTTTTGACGTTGCCACGGCAACGAACATTCCGCTCGCTACAATTTTTGAAGCGGCACTAGGCAAACCATACGGTAAAAGACAGTCAATGGGACTTTCACCCATAGTTCCCTAGAAAGCCCTAGAAACGTTTGCAAAGAACAGTCCTAAAAATTTCCAACCTTGTTCCCAGGGCTTTTCCCTTGGTAATTACCAAATTACCAAGGGAAAAGCCCTGGGAACGAGGTTGAAAAATATTTTACCAAGCTTTGGCAGTGTTGTAACTACAGCGACGAATTTCGGAACTATGGCGTTCCTCACTTTCATGTGGAGGTGGGGACATGGGGTGGGAACCCTGGACAAAATAGCTTCAGGCGCATGTGTTGTTGACAAGTACAGTGGAACCTCGATTTCACGAATAGCCAAGGGACTGGGGAAACTGAGATTGCATTGAGATTTCCTTCACTCGTCGTTTAGTTATTCACTAAAGGGCGCGTAGGGTGTGGAGTTCCCTGTGTTGTGGTCTTGTTTTTGTCCATTGGGCTGTATACTGTGAAATGCTCGGAGATACTTAAAAAATTCCCCTATTCCATGGTTTTAAGATAAATATCCTCACAAAAGTATCTGTAGAACCATGGAATGAGTGTATTTATTAATTTTGACTGTAACGAAATTATAAAAACAAAAACAAACAAATACCAACAGCGAAGCATTTAAAGTTGCAAAAGATAGGTGCGACCCTACCTCAAATTTTCAAACACGATCGACGCAAAATTTAAACGATCATGCCTTAAAATCGTAAAATTTATTTAAAACCTAGAAATTCGGCCCGAATACGCATGTTTTCGGGTCCAATTATACACGTTGCTTTGTCGTCATTCTATTCGCTACGTGCTCTTTTTTCGCCTATCTGCAATCTGTTTGATGAGGGCGACGAAAAAGCTCGCGGATCGACGTATTGGGCCTAAAAACGCGCCCGGATTGCGTATTTTTGCGATACATTGAGCGAATTCCCGGACTTCAAAAATACAGCGGATTGTGGATTAGCTGAGAATTTAAGGGGGCGAATTCCGAACTCTAAGCTCTAGTCGTGGATACTAAAACGAAGTTCAGATCGCTTTGGTCGGTCTAGCTTCGTCGGTATGTTGACGAAATTGTTGCAAAAACAAGCAATAAAACGAATCTTCTTAAATCCAAAGGTTTCAAGTTATGCGAATTCGGATTTGATCGAAAATAGTGGCGGATTCACGGATTTGGCCAAAAAAAAAAAGGATCGGCGGAGTTTTGCACCTCTATTCACCGTCTCCGTTAATATTGTAGTCTAGTTACAACTATAACTTACTACAATGGCGTCTCTTCTGTAAGTTTTTCTCTTTGAAGTCCGATCACTCTCCCGTGATCTCCTCTTGGTTTGATCTCTTTGAAGAACTAAATGCGTTCCGTGCTTCTCGTCCTTTCAAATGTCCTAATTATGTAAAATATAGAACATGAAATCCATAGCTTCAAATCAGAAAAAGTATTGTTGACGCTCACGCTATAACTGCTCAGACCATTTGGCGCCAGGAGATCTCAAACACAGCGCATGCTCAATTGTATTTAACTAGGGTGGCCTTCTTAATATTTACTTAGTGAACAAATTTCGTTGAGCAAAAAAATAGAAAATTCTACTCTTCATAAAAATTTCAAGCAACCTACGACTAGCCATAGAGAGCGTGAAAATCAACAGCCATTCTTTTATACATGTTTAATTCAATTGTTGAAGAAAAAAAACTACGCTCAAAGCTTGCAAATATAAACAAAAGACGACAAAGTCTACCAAAGGGGGGAAGCCCAAGAAAGTTTTCAGTTGTTGCCTAGATAATAAACTGCAACTAAAAACATTTTGGACGACACTTGAATGTCTAAAACATACAACGTAACCATTAAAAAATACTTAGTAAAGAAGGAACGTAGTCAATGTCAAATAAGAGTTACTTTTTAAGTAAACGTTCTCCTTAAAACACGAAATGTTTTAAGAAAATGGTGCTCATATGGCGCCAATAGTTTACCCAATACTGTAAAAGTCTTTTTTACAAGACTTCTCGGGAATTGAATTATCCAGTAATACTTCTGAACTCTCCAAAGCTTCAGAGAAAAAAGAAACGTCCTCATTTCTTCGTAGACGACCTTCAGCCACTGCAAACAAATGGCTGATAAATGCACTGTAACTCAGCCAAAAAATCGCAGCATTTGCATTTGAACAAAAGTCACGATAGTACATGTAATAGCACTACAATTCCAGGACTGCAAAATTCGACTCGGCATACGGACTTACAAGTCGGGGAAATTTTTTAATCCAATCATCGAAATAAGTGTTAGTTTAGTCCAGTCCCTGAACTCTCTCTTCCGCACGCCCTTTATAGGGGTTGAACCCAGGCGTGCAATTACAAGTGCCACGCAGCGAACGGAGATTTATTCTTCAAAACTAGTGCAAAGAGAGTGTCCAGGATAACTTGCATGCGCATGCTCAGAACGAACCAATCGGAAGCGAGGAGTGTGGCGTCACTTGCTTGGGACGCGCGCGCTCGGTTAAAAATGCTCGCTCAAATGACGAATTCAACTACGTGACCAAGCGCGCGAATAAATGCAAGAAAAAAAAATTATGCTCAATTGCATCCAAATATAATTCAACAAAGAGCTACAAAATACTAGGAATAGTCAACGGATAGCGATTTGTGTTTTGGCCGTTAGCTTTTAGTAGACACTGACTGGAAAGCTAGGCTTTTTAAAGTTATTCCGGTGATCCAGCTTTAGTACAAGGTCGCGTAGTTGAACTCGTCATCTGTGCGCGCGCGTTTTCAAAACTGCTGCCAAATATGGTTTTTCCCCCAATTTTGGGGGAAAAACTGGCGCATGCGCATGCAAGTTATCCTGGACTCTCTCTTCGCGCGCCTGGGTTCAACCTCTATAATGGGCGCGCGGAAGAGAGAGTTCAGGGACTGGACTAGTGTTAGTTACGCAGTGGAGTCCACATATAAGGAGACTCTTTATAAAGCCCGGGTCAAACGGTAACGCAAGAAGACGCACTTGCGCACTGACTTGCGTTGGCCAAACGGACTCGCAAGTTTACTCGCAAAGTGCACGCAAGTTGTCAGAAAAGCCGTTTCAGTGCTACTGTGCGAGCTGCAATTCAGTACTTGAATTAAACTGCAAGACTTTTCTAAGTGATTTTACTTGAGTTCACTTGCGTTGGGTGGCCAAACGGTGAAAACCTTGCGTTGACTTGCGTGCAAATTTGATCTCGACTAAAGTAAACACAAGTCATCGCATGTCAAAGCAAGTACACGCAAGTAAAATGTACGGAAACAGAATTCCGTTATAGCGATCGTAATTTTTAGTCCCTTGGCACTTCGCTATATCGGGCTTTCATTTACAATGTATTTTGCACTGAAAAATTCAATATGTACTGATTCATTTGGGAAATAACTAATAACATTTTTGAACACTAGAAATAGAATTTAAAAAATAAATTTGTCCCATAGTTCGTTAAACAACCATACAGGCTTCTGTAGAAGCTTGATTTGCTTTTCGCTGGTAAGTTCGGCGAAACTTGTCGTCGACATTCGTCAGATAATACGTTCCTGGAAACAAATCTTCCTCAGAGCATGTGGGTGTGTGATTATTTTTGTTGTGAGTGTGTTCACGAGCATTGAGAGTTTTCAAAAATTCTTCTGGTTCAACTTGCCGCCTGGACGCTAAGCGTGCTGGGATATCCTTAAGTGACGTCACCAGCGTGCGCAGAGAGGAACTGGTGCTAGTATCATCAGAGATTCGAAAGGAGAACATGGCAGAGGCGAGGCCAGAGCCATAGGAGAACAGCATTATACGTTTGCCAGCCAGATCTTTAACGGACTCGCTGCAAAATAAAATAAAGATCAATTTAAGAATTTGAAGGCCTTGTTATTAACATGTAGCTACGGTTTGCATCAACGCAAGTCTCGCTTCACGGGTATAGTTCTTTTTCTCCCGGGGGAAGGGAGGACTCGCATATGAAAGAGATGCGGATGCTCCTCGTCTCGCTAAGGGGTGTGAATTTCGGAGTTTTGGTCTCGCTTTGGGTGTTTTGGGCAAAACGCCAATATTTTTAGCCGTCAAGGTTTAGAGGTGCACATGAAGAAATATACAAATATAAATTCTATTCTTAGTTTTTTGGTATCTTTTAGGGGTCTTGTAGAGCCACGCCCAGATTGGTCAAAATTTCCGACAAGCATCCCCGTCCCTTTCATATAGGAGTCCCCCCGGGCTTTTTCTGATCAAGAAACGTCTGATGATGCAACCTCGTTCCCAGGTTCTCTCTGTATAGTGTCTCTGATTGGTTGTTGCTACAAGAATTCGCGCGCAATAAACAACCAATCAGAGACACTACACGGATCTTTGTAGAGCTACGTCATCAATATGGAATTTTTCCGATCGAATCTTAAGACGTCTTCCAAGTTTGATATTTATTGAGCATGTGAAAATGCTGATTTTACTCATACAACACAAAAAGATAGATAAAAGATTTTAAATGACTTATTCCTAAGCAAAAAAGCAAGGTATAGTATACAGTGAGCAGTTACAACTTAATTTTGGTCCCGATTTGTCAATCCCCATTGATATAGTTTGATGAGGCGCGGTGACCTAATGGTCAGTGTGCTGGACTCCAGATTGAGTGGTATGGGTTTGAGCCTGGGCCAGAGTCACTGTGTTGTGTTCTTGGACAAGACCGGGCAAGACACTTTACTCTCATAGTACCAGCAACATAATGCTGGGGGGGGGGGGGGGGGGGGGGCTTTTGATGGACTAGCACCCCAGTCAGAGGGAAGTAGAAATTTTCCTAGCTGCTTAATGCTACAGAAACTAGGATAAGCTCCAGCAGTATGGGCCACATGGCTCAAGGCTTCCTTTTTTTATTGAAAAAGTTTGCTACGAGTTCCACTAAGCTTAGTCAACTGTCTTACCCTATGCAAGCTACAAATTCGGTAGACTCGACCTTATAAAGAAAAACAAGGAAATGCTTGTAGTCTTTTAGAAATTCATAACAAACCATTACCTGAACAGAAGGGAAGCTAAACATCCGTACAGTGAGGGCGTGTACATATTGCCAACTTCTCGCGAGATACACAAAGATGTTGCTGTCTTTTTGTCGTACACTTGCTGGCTAGATTTCATGGACGCCTTTTCAATTTCCTTGGCTTTAGCTTCATCTTGAAATGTTTCCTCAAGTTTGACATCTCTATTAGGAAGAAAGAAGCAATCAATTTATCATGTAAACTATTGATATCCCAAGTAACCTTAATTACACCACAAATGTATCTAAAGTTTTTGAATAAAGTGTCTGTGCTTACCGTGTGACATGTCTTTGAGAATTCTCTAACAATGCAAAATACAAAACAACCCTTTACCATCACAGGGAGCCCATACAAGTGGCGTGACTGTTTGTATGTTCGAAATATAAAGAAATGTATAAGGATTTTGAAAGCGTCTTATTATCGTTAACTTATTTCGAGTAATGTCTGTGTTTAAGTTCAAAATAAACGCAAACCTACCTCAACTGTTGTATTTGCGGCACATTAACACCATAGAAAAAAATGTGGTCCTTTTGTTAATTATTTGTAAACTTACCTAAACTTTGCCAGGTCGGCATATTTCCCTCCATCAGAACTATCGCATTCAGGTTCACATAGAAAGTCATGAAACATTAATCGAGCGAAGGATTTTTGCACAATCTTGCAGAAGGGTGTATGAAATACTGCATAGTCTATATCCTCCAATGTAAATAGTGTCTTCTGATAGAGTAGCTTTCCTTTCTCTGTGTATCTTGAATAACACTGATCCAGTGCATGAAAGTAGCAGCGCACAGAAAGTTTGCCATCCACAACAGGATATTCTGAGGACATGTTTGGTTTGTAAAAATCATAGGCATGTTGCATGTGAACAGCTCTCATTCCTGCAAAAGAGTAATAAGAAATTAGAGTAGTGGTGTACATGAAGCAGGTGTCATAAGCTTCTAATTGTATTGGTCTTCTCTAATCCAAGGCTGCAAATAACAGTCAGTCATCGGACATCGGCCAAACAAAATTTGTTCATGTTCGACGAAATCCAAAGTGTGGTCGGGCATGATGTCCGGACAATTTTTTGATGGTAAATCATTTTACGGCAACAATGAATAAAAATGAATCTTTTGTTTTTTTGTAATGTCTGACCAAAATTTTGTTTTGTAGTTTGGTGAAAAGTGAAAAAAGTACCGGTATTTGCAGCCCTGCTAATCTGGTGCAGCAGCTGCTATTGTTTAGTGGCTAGGGGTATTGTTCTTGTTATTTGTTCTGTAGTTCTCTTGAAGGGTAGCGAGCCATGCAAGAGATCTACATGTATACTACCTGACCAAAACAAAGGACTGAGAGAAGTTTCGTGTGTTAGTGTTTTAAAGAAGCTATAGCACAGTATTTTAAGTCATTTTCTTGATTACTTTCAAATTGAAGGAAACCTTAAAATAATAGTTTTCTAACGTCAAAAGACACCAATGGAGTTATAAAAAACTGAAAATAATCGAGGATGGTTTCAACTGACAAAGATAAAGACAGATTAGAAACAAACTTGAAAAAACAATTGTCTGAAACCTAGCTCCTTATTTTTGTATTTTTATAAGGCTGCTTTCTTGTTTGAAAGACATGGCTATCAGTGAAAGCCTCGGGAAAGACGTCACACAACTCACATAAACATCCGTGGTTTGTGTGATTTGCAGCGAGCTATTGGAAAATGGCAATTATTTCCTTTAATAATTGGATGGAATTCTGACTATTTAAAACCTGCTAGGGAGAAATGAAAACAGGTTGGACAATTCCAGCTTGCATATGAGGCAAGTAACACTCAAATTTTGCTTGCCCGGGCACTTTCCCCCCCCCCCTTTCCCAAGTTCTAAAACTTATTTATAATTTATGAACCCCCCTCCCCTCCTCAACAGCCTTATGCGCCTCATGGTGCAAAGAGAACTAACTAACTCCCCCCTCACCAATTTTGCCCTACTTTTTGGGGGTGGCTGATTTTATGGAAAATTAGAACCAAAAACGAAGGTTTAATGTCACAGTTATGCAAATTCGCTTTGGACATTTATAAAGTAAATAAACACAATAACCACACAGTATATGGCATTAAGGGGGGGGGGATCACCGCTCCGCAATCGGCGTGACAAGCAAACTTCTATATATTGCGTTACCAAACTTATCTCCCCAGCGGTAAAACCTGTGCTGGATCGGACAAGTTGGCAGGGCCATAAGCTAACGCGTCCTATAAGCCTAACTCTAAACGGCACTACGAGCTGACCTCCGGTTCTAGAGTATAGACAATTGTGACTTCACAAGCCTTACTTATCTCCCCAGCACTACGAGCCGACTCTGCCGGCATGTGCTGGATCGGACAAGAAATAGCATAAAGAGCGTAAAATAAGTTTACTAAACGAAGCTTGGGGAAGTCGCTGTGAGACTTAACCGAAGGCGTGATACGCAGTGGTGAACCCCAATTTATTATTATTAACAATAAACAAACCTCCAAAGGGAGGGAGGGTGGGAATTACAAATTTTTAGACGAACTAAAGTTGCAGTAGCGATATTGCTAGAGAATGATGCTAAAGTTCAAACCTTACACTATTTATAGCCAGACAGCTGTCTGAGTTTTGCCCAATGGCGAAATGTGTACTATAGACAACAAGAACTGCTTGCAGCATAGATCGAGACATGAATAGAGGTATTATTAAAACCAGCCATACAAAATGCGTAATATAAAGATACTAGATGATATTGCAACATGTACACTGTAAGAGTTCATTGTAACCATTGTCTTGTTGAGACAAGAAAAGGTCTAAAAATCTGTTGCGTTACATTTCACTAGAACATAAAATAGAAAACCCACTGGGGGCCTTGAGAGCATCACACTCCATTAACTGCACTTTAAACGATTCTCTTTAAAGCTTTACTTGCAGGCTTGTGAATGGTAAATTTATCACTACCGTTCAGCCTTGTTCGTAGTAGCCTGCATGTTTATTTAAAGCTCACCAGTACTTGATGTAGTTTTTGTTAAAGTATATTTTATTTTTATAACCTTTGAATACCCATGACAAATAAGCCTAAAATTTGCTGCTTTGTTTCAAATTGTTGTTTGTGAAGTTAGTTGATGGTTTGTCAGGGCCCTTGCCTGTCGGGCAAGTGAGCATGAAAAGTCACTTGCCCGGCAGGAAAATCTACTTGTCTCGGACGACAGGGCGAGGGTTTTGTCGAGTCTCAGGGGTTGTGCCGCGTGTCAGAAGTACCTAAATGTAAAAAGGCGACATTTCATCATCTTCAATCTTGACGTCATTATCAAGACTGTCAATAGTACTTTTATTATTAAAAGTGTGATGTGTTTAAATACCTATCAGTTTCAAAGACTTTAGCAGGGCTCGAGATTAACGGTAGCCAACTAGCCAAAGGCAACAAAAATTTAGGTTTTGGCTACCAGGTTTAGCATTCCTACTAGCCATTTGGCTAGTGAAAAACTCGGAAAAGTCAACTGTTCTTGATAGAAATCAATATACCTGACTAGTGAAAAATTACTTTTGGCTAGTAAAATCTGACATGTCACTAGCCAGTAAACCAGTGAGTTAAAAAGTTAGTCTCAAGCCCTGTCTAGATTATTGAATTAAATAGAAGGTTTGAGAAATCGAAGATTTAGATTCCACTTGACAGAGATTCAGAATAATTTTCCAAGTAATTAAGAGTCAGTGAGAATTAAGTGGTTTGCTATGACTTGAAAGTGAGTTGTAATTCCCTTGGTTCATAATACATACACACATTTATACACCTTTTTACCTCTTTCCATGACGAGAGGAGCATTTGGCCCGACCAACATTGCCACTGCTCCAGCCCCACCTGTGCTGCGGGCATTCCCCGCAGCATACACGGCTATGTCAGCTGCAACAACAATGGCTAACCGACCTGCGAAAAAATGTCATGCCAGTTGGTAAGCAAAAATTGGCGCAATTCCTTGTTACCCGTATGAAATGTTAGAATTAAGGAGCCGTCAAAATACACATAGAATCACCAAAAGTCAGAAGAAGAAAGTATTTCCAAGGGTCCCGATTTCAAATCCTTCCCCGGTGCACCTCCCTCAAAAGCGGTTCGCCAGGCCTAAAACTCTTAAAAAAGCTGGCTATGCCCCTTCAAAATTTGCAACCCTCCAAGTAAAGACCATTTTAGTCGCCATGGCGACTGCTGGCAACCACATTGAAACCGAACTCGCCAGCCTGGCGACTAAAATTGAGAAGAAGGATTAAAAGTACAAGCTTTATTTAGCAACTAAAATGTTTCACTGGTGAAATGTGAAATCAGTAAAATTCAAGGACTGAAAATTCAACCATGTTTTTTTTTATTTTCAGGGGCTTTGAATCTGGCATATTTTCCAGGACTTTTCAAGGCCTGTACGAACCATATTCACATGCTTAAATAATCAGTTTATTATTTTTTGACAGATAAATAATTAAGGAACAATACCCCAGCCACCTCATTAACATGCAGACATAAAGTCTGTACATCAGAACGCTTTAAATCCGAACAAAGCAGAAATAATTAACACTTTTCTAATTCAGTGACACGAAAATTCATGCAAATTCTTAAATAAGACGTAAAGGAGGAATTTTATTTCGTCAATCGATAAATACTTTGTAAGACTTGTCACCGCTTTAGTCGCACTTTGAAAGTCGAAATGTACCTCAAAAAGTGTATGAACAAAAGTTGATCGAATCTATACTTGTATATTTACTGTTTATTTAACATTTTACTCACCGTCCCAAGCACTGCTTTCTACCCAAGAAACAGCGTTGAAGAGAGCTTGTGTTCCGCCATAGCAAGCATTTGTTGTGTCGATTCCTTCGATGTTCGTATTACCACTTTCCTCAAATAACTGCATCAAAACACTTTTCACCGACTTTGATTTATCGATCAAGGTCTCCGTTCCTACTTCAAGCCTGCCAACATCGTTAGGATTTATAGAATTCTTCTCTAATAGTTTATGAACTACTGTCAGTGACAAAGAATTGATGTCTTCGCGATCGCCACAAAACCCCATGTTTCGCTGCCCCAATCCGATTGTATATTTTCCGTTGCTAACTCCATCAAATTCCTCCAGTTTTTCTTGATTTACACAGTTATATGGAAAGTACACTTCCATCGCAATAATTCCAACATTTTCCGGCCATTTCTGCTCTGAAACGGAGCAAGATTTTTGCGGCATTTTCTCAATCGAAGACTTTGAACTGACACACACGTGTAGGTGATGATAGTTATATACCGCTGACACCAAAATAGAACTCACGTATTATTGGCGCCCAGGTTCCCATTGTACTTTTGGCGCTCGGTTGCTTCCGGTCGCTTTGAGACAGGTGAGTTTAGGATACGTTTTGTATTTTTTTTTTTTTTTTTTTTTAATTTCGCGAAATAATCGATGGAAACTTCGCTTAACAACTTCCAAGAGGCTTGTAGCAGAAGAAAAAAAGATATCCCCAAGATATCTAACTGGTAGGCCTTTGGCGACAGGCACCTCAGTTGACGTCACGACTAATTCAAAATCATGTTTCCATGGCATCTAAAAATGGTTGACAGAAGTAATGGGTTTTCATAGGAAAAAAGTCAATGAAAGTTCGCTGTTTCTGTTTGATTTCCATAATTATTTTTTATTAGAGAAATTCCCATTTCCCTCTCTCCACCGATCAGTAAGTAACTCTAATGACCTTCCATTATTCTGGCAGCAATAGCTGTATGTGAACGGGAACAGCTCGCCTAGTCACTTAAGGGGGTGCGCGTCCCCTTTCATGAAGTCTCTCTTTACAGTTGTCGTCTCCTTCTTATTTCTGGGGGTGTCACCTTACGGGGGTTGCAACCTTACGGCGAGGCGTCCAGTGAACAATGTGAAGTGGCGTACCCCCTTATAAGAGGTGCCTCGTCTTTTAGAAGAGGGATCACCTCCGTGTACCCGTACGTAAGTGGTCCCCTCAAATGGAGGCGTTCCAAAGTCGGTTGTTAAACGTGAATGCAATTGATGATAGATTTATCTATAAATAGCTAAAAGCAACAGAGCGTACACATTTTCTTTTGCTACTATGTCCCAACAGAAATAACATGTTTCTCACAAAACCATGCTGTTGTGAAATGACTTTGCCAAAACATATACTCATAAACACGAATGTTTATATACTTTATTTTGACTGTTCACATCATATACTGTATTATTTAGTTCATAACTTCTACAAATTAAACTACTTAGAGGATTTGCCTTAGAGGTGTAATTGGAACTGCTAGCTCAGTATTAATGTTTCTTTTGTCGCGGAGTCTTATTCATCAGAGGTTACATTGTATTTGGGCCGTCACGTAACGCTTGGGTATGCGTGCATGTGGTGGATGAGTCACGCAATGCTAAAATAGTGCTTCGTGACCGCCCAAATACAAATGGATTTGAAAAGCTGTTGCACTGTATTATAGGACATTCCGGTCTATATACAATCGATATAGCTTCTTATTTAAGTTAATATTTCTTATAAATAAATAGTTTTGTCGAGAATAAATACCTTTTTAGGAAAAAGTGGTCAGTACAGTATATTGACACAAAAAGACAATTATAAACACGGATATTTTTTGTTTATATTTTTGCAATCTACCATGTATACATTTTTACAATTCTGTTATGTATGTACACCATTTACAATGGCCCTTCGGTCGCGTATAAACACAATTATGGTTTCATTTCAAACTTACCTTAAGGTTGCTATTATTAGCGGCTACTAATTTTAGCGATTTTTTCTGAGCAAGATTTAGCGACTATTAAATTTAGCGATTTTCCAAAAATGTTAAAAAATAAGTGATAACGTGTAAACCAATTTTTAACGCGTATTAAATTTGACCGAGATAAATTTTAACGAGTACTCAATTTAGCGATTTTTGCCCAACTCGCTAAAATTAGTAGTCGCTAACAATAGTAACCTTAAGGTAAATACTGTAAAATAAATATACAATAAATATTAAAACGTCAAAGGAACACGTCTAAATTGAAAACGGCAAAGCGTGCAAAACAATGGGCAATACTAACTCAAAAGCTATTGCTACTTTGGGTACTTCTTCGTACTTCTATACAAATTATGAACATCAATTCCCATTTTTCTTCATCCTATATTCTGTGCGTGTAGCAATATATTCTCTCTGATCTGAACTATATAAAATCAAACATAAGCACCTTTTGAAGTAAGAATACAGCTTATTGAACTTACATCTTCTATGATAGTATTTTAAAGAACAAATCCAATGTCGTCATTTTATGACGTCATTTACGTGTTGCCGTAGACTCGTACCAAGTCAAAATTGATTTGATTTTCAGGTCAGTGGAGATTGGATACAAGTGAACCGACGCCTTCATGCCTTTCCGTGACTCCACACGCGCCTCAATCCACTAGTTTTCAATCTTCTCTCACCCCAAAAACAAAAACATCGACTGGGTACGAGTCTGGCAATACCGTTTAAAGTTCCGACGCCATCTTGTTTGGGGTAAACACAGCGAACATGACTATAAAAGTTTGCCAAAATTCCAAATTCCATTGAAATAAATATGCCAAACTATTTCTGGTACCGAGAATTGCATCATGATACTCCATGTGATTTGTGTAAATGTTATTCAAAATCTCAAGTCCTTCGTAACTTCTAAGTTGCACGTTTTCAATACAAAGTTTTGTAGGAAGTTTTCAAATCTTAGTTTTATCTTAAAACTTTTCGTAGAAACAACAGTTACAGGAAAAATACCTTAGTTTGAAACAACACTTTCGCAGTCAAAATTCGACCAACTGTACTAGAGTTAGCTGAACTTTAACCTGAGATCATGCACTCCCTCCACTCCGGGGAAGGAGAAAAAAGAACGCCTGATCGCAGGTTAGCTGAACTTCAAACAGCTTTACATTTGCCCCAATCAAAGACGGCACCCAAAACTGTGGACGGATTTCTTTTAAGGTTACGATAAGTTCTCAAATTACTATATTGTACTGCTCTTGCAAAGCGTTTTCACTCTGCTCGTTATCTGGGATCGGGAAACGAGGTTTGACATTATCAGAGATCGCGTTCTTCAACCTGTTCAAGAACGCTTCTCTTTTATCGTTAGGCGTGCTGCTTATACGGGCGCGTAAGGAGTCTAGCAGCTTATCCAAGAGGTCAAGGTTTGCAGAAGCACCAAATCGTCTGTTGAGTTGAACACGACTGAAAACAAGAGATAATAGATGTAAGGCACTATTACCAGAAGACATTCGAGGAGATTAGTTTTGCTGAGCTCGCTCATTAACCGTGAGAGTTGTCCATCTCCTCCCTCAATGCAGACCCTTAGATCCGAATACGACCACAACTACGATCGAGTACGATATTTGAACGCAAGTTTTCAGCGAGATACTGAGAACATATATCCCCCGGCCTTCTTTTACCCTTTGCGAGTAACGCAATTGACCTGGTTGAGTCGCGTAACTCATTTCGTGATTGTAGAAGTATAAGGTTAACTTCCTTTACGCCGCAACGCCCTTTTCCGATTCGCCAAAAAGAAAAAAAAATCGCTGATAAGATGACCGCGGCTACCATGTTTTCCTGTGCCAAAATGACACTGCTTTACACGCGCGCACTCTTTTACTACTCAGAAGTAAACCTCATAGTCATAGTCGTACTGTAATTGGTCACATTTGTCTAGCAGCACTCATGCTATTTTGGGCGATGCTGCCATGCTACTTGTGCAACATGTAGAAACGAAATAATTTACACCCTGCACTTTGAAAAGTATACCAAGTTCGCGTGAAAATAGTAAAACCCAAGAATACCACCGACAAATCACAGCAGAGCAAGAAGCAAATGAAACACACATCAAAAACACGCATGGTTGCCACAGAATCAGTTGTCGAAATTCACTGACTTTTTACTAATAAAAAAAAAATTCCTGACCAAATAATACAAATTGTCAGATATAGTAGCAGCCTCTATCCTCCACTTCCAAAAAAAAACATTGCGGAGATCACATCGACTTAAAATGCTTCTTTCAACCATCAATGATATTAAATGAGCGTGTTATAATTTCAATTTTCACTGACTTTTTTTCGAAATGTCAATTTTTCTCGACTCAAAACAAAAATAAGCTGTTTTTTCCCTGACCTTCAAGAATTTTATTTTTCCATGACCATTTTCTGACCTGTAATAGCCCTGACACTTCACCGTGTCAAAGGCGTGAAAATGTCACGTGCGCAAAGTCACTATTGGTGCTTTAACTACTTGCGTTTCTTATTGGTCAAGAAAACAACTCTCATGGGCTGATTGTCAAGCATGCTGCACGTGACGGTTTTACTTACAAGGGGTATCTTCTGTAGTCGTCCGCTATGCTCCTAACTTGTTCCACAGTATCATCTTCGTCGGTCTCATCACTGAACACCTCGTAGTCAAATTGATAAGGCAATCTGTACTGGCCAGCAGATTCCCACTCGTCACTGACTGTCAGGCATCTAATTTGTGATTGGCTGGACACGTTACTGTAATTGTACGGGCTGACAATGATACCAATAAAAGGCGCACCGCCCTTTCCAAACCATTCCTTAAACGAAAGGACCACATGCTCCGTTGAAAAATATAAAGAGGGGTAAAGGTAAGCTAACGTTCCGCCTTTACGTATAAAGGCTGATACACGCGAAGGGTTTTGCGTCCAGGTTATGCCCCAGGGGCACGTTGGAGGAGCAAAGCTCCTCCTTTTGTATACCAACGATCTCATGGTACAACTCATTTTTCGGGAGCAGAATTTCCACCCCATAAAATGCTCCACGATATTAAACCGGTTAAATATTTGGGAGCAAGATTCCTGGGCTCCAGGAGCAAACCCCCTCGTGAGCACCGACCTTTAAGCCCCCCTTTCAATCAGCAATCCCCCCTCCAATTTTTAGGCATATGCAAGCAAGCTCTCCTTCCTCTACCTCTACCTCGAAATATTCTTTCGCCTCAAAACAACAAAAATTACAGTTTTGTGCTGATTGTGTAGACACGATTTTCACTTGGCGAAAATAAAATTCGCACTTCGCCTCACGGAGGAAATGGACTATTAATTTGATTATCTTACGGTTTTTTACCCTCCATCTCTCCCTTCGATCGCATTATCCAGCAAAAAAAGAGAAAAGAATAGAACGCTAGATCACAGATTCATAGTTTCCATGTGTTTTTCGCCGATCTCCGTCCATTTTTCTACCAAAAAGTTAAAAGGCACAAGGGTACAAGTACATTTTTATTCAATACCTGGAATTTTGCTTGAGTCTCAATATCGCGAACGGAAGGAATGGGAGCGAATGTTGGATGAGAGTGGTACCAGCCCACAACGGCCAGTCCTCGCAGCGCCAAAACCTCAGAGGCCTGCGTCTGAGATACAGGGTCCATTTCACATTGCAGTCCTGTGCTTAAACTTCGACAAGGTATCGCCTTGGAAACCTGATGAACAATGAGATAAACTTAGAAACTGTTAGCAAAATTTTGACTGAAATTGAGAATTTGTTTACTCGAGATTCTAATTTTCGCTTGCAACGTTACAGCAAACAAAACTGCACAAGACGAGTTCATTTCAAGGTTTGTTTCACTCAAACTAAGCATTGCTTCGTCTGTCGCTTCACAATAAACTTGCGAGAAGAATTGCCAAACGTAAAAACTTCTAACCAATCACATTTACATCCTTGCAAGCTATTAGCCGAGCTAAAATCACGGAAAGTACTAACATGGTTGCCACAGACAGCAGTTTTCAAAATTTCCTGACTTTTCCCTTATTAAAATAAAATTTCCCTGACCAACTAAATACAAAATGTCAGATACAGGAGCGGCTTCGGCCTCCGCTTCCAAAAGAAAAAAAATCACTAAGATTACATTACCCTGAAATGTTTCTTTCAACTATCAATAGTATTAAATCAAAGGTGTTATCGTTTTAATTTTCCCAGACTTTTCTTCAAATTATCAATTTTCCCCGATTCAAAATAAAATTCCGACTTTTTCCTGACCTTCAAGAATTTTATTTTTCCTGACCATTTACTGACCAATGGCAACCCCGACTAAGAAATTACCTTTAATGTCCTCGAGTCATGCGAATAATTTCCTCCAAGCAAACCAATCACCTCGGTAGTTGACATATGCGCATGCGTGTCCATGACCACCAAAGACTCCGATTGGATAAGAACATCGAAAGGAACAGCGCTGGGCGAGGGAAACTTACGGCACGGAACAAGAAGGAACGGGTCATACGAGGGCTTGCTCCGCGAGGGTCTCTTTCTGGGTAGTGAAGGAGAGCCCTTTTCATTTGAGTCCCCTTCTTGTTGAGCTTGTTCGTCAGTGGACAAGTGCTGAAATATAATTAAAATTATATTAAACAATTATTCCACGAGCGCGCGTAGGATATGAGAGGGTAGACTACGCAACTCGTTAGCTATAACGATCTCATATCCAACAAGCGCGAGTGGAATAATTGTTTTATTAAAAACGCCCAAACAATTGCAATATTTGAGCTCCCCAGCAGTTTTTGTTGACGCGTTTCGGCTACTATATTTGTGGCCAATGGTATATCATGAGCTCATATACCATTGCCTGTTAACCAATCAAAACGCACGAATTGCAATATACCATTGCTAGTTTTTAATAACAGCGAATAGAAAACAATGGGAGTACTAATCAGATTCACGGACTTCCAATAGAAAACAACTGAGTTTTTACTAATGCCAGTTGTATTATATAATACATTATTTATTTTACTATTTTTTTTATTCGGTTGCAACTGAAAATGCTTACAACTTATTAACAATTATCTGCGGAAAAAAAATCAGGAGGCCAAGTTGGCTAAAATATTCCACAATATCGAGCAGGATAATTGTTAAATTATTCATTACAACAAATTGTCAAGGAAACACATTTTGCAGCAGGAAAGCTGTGGTTATGCGGCGCTTTGCAAGACTTCGGACGAATCTTGGCAACTTACATATTTGGGTTGCATATGATTGCTTTTCGTGAAAAGATAAGCAACCCAGAACTCGTTTTAAAACCGAGGCTTAAAGTCCTTAAGACCAACCGGAAATACCCTGTTACCTGTATCGTCATCCCTTCCGCTTTGCTAGAGTCGACCCAGTCTCCGTCCATATTTCTCTGCCGCTTCTTTCTAGGTCGCAGCGAGTTTACCCATGATTCCATATGAAAGTGTTCCTTTACATTTGTAACCGCGCCTTGCTCTCTGACCCGGGGGACTGGTCTGTCGAAACACCCTTCGTTTATGGCTCCAATGTCTTCCAAGAACGCATGCACTCTTCCAATAGAGTTTACATCACCGCAATTTCGAAGCCCGCCTCGGACGGCAGTTTTGAAAAGAAAGTTTGGTTTAGTTCTTTCCCACATGTTTAGAATATAGTTGCGAATTTTCATGTATCTCTCTGGCGTCTTTAGAGCCCGCCCCATGAAAAATTCCATGTTGTGCTCCTTTTCAACATCTTGTATAACATTTCTGTCAATAACTATTGGTTTATCGAAGGTGACGCTTGCCCCAGGCTGCTCGCGGTCTGAGGAGTCTATCAGCTCAGAGCTGGTAGCTTCACCACATGTCACTGGCGCCCAGTCCTTGTTTTCGCGCAATGATTGTTGTGGAATGCAATCAACAAAGTCAAGTGAAGAGTTGATTCTGCTAACATGATCATCGCCAGATTTTTCACTGGTAACAAGATCATAAAATTGTTCAGTCGTATCTTCATTTAGCGGGCGATTGTTTTCCAGAACCACATTTACGCTGTTTATGTCATCAAGTAGATGTTGCCCAGCAGAAGACATGCTTTCCTTGCAATCAGGTGTAAAATGGCCGCCATCTTCTAACACACAGCAAAAGTTATCTGTCTGACTCACGTCACTCTTTATCTCTTTTTCTAAGTTACTTTCTTCAATAGAAGAACTAGTGATGATCTTCTGATGAAAGCTAGACGAGGAAAGCTCAGAAGAATCATATTCCTTTGGTAGTATCTCTTCTTTATTAAGGGAACAACTGGAATCTAGGGTATGAGAGGCACCAGCCTCTGGCTGTGAAGAACTTGGCAACGTACATGTATCATCTAGCGCTACATCAGCACGATTTCCGTCTAAACTGGCGACATCGCTTTCTTGTTTTACTGATTCCTGAAAATAACAAGAAATATTCTGTAAGGCGAGAACCTAAACAAAAGCCTAGTTCACATTCTTGATAACTGCCTTATTCAGGTTTCTCAACGTCCGAGTTTCAACCTAAAGTAACCAAAATGGGGTTCTAACCTTAAATGAAAACATTCAAATTAAAGCTACTGAGCAGTAATTCCATGTGGTATTATACTTAACAAGGTGGTTCTAACGTTCAAATGTTGTAGTATGTGGATGAAACCCTAGCGTGTGACCATTCAAATGAAAGCTATTGAGCAGTACTTTAGTGTGGCACTGTTTGTAGCCTTATGCTCCAGTCGGAGGAGCGAAGAGAATGAGTGTGTTTGATATGCTGTACATACTAGTTATGCAACGCTTTCGAGTGGTATACTATGGAATATCCCACGAGTCACTTGTATTTTCTCGGTATACACACGAGCCTTTAGGCGAGTGTGTATACCGAGAAAATACAAGTGACAAGTGGGATATTCCATAGTATACCACGAGAAAGTGTTGTGTAACTATTTTATACCATGTCATAGAAAATACGCTTACTAAATTTCGTCGAGAATACAGTCGCAGCGCACTATGGGAAGGTTGGGTTGAATACCGTCGAATATACAACGGCTTTCCTGTATTCTGATTGGCTGTATTTTCTATGGCATGGTATAAAAGGTGGTTCTAACTTTTATGTCTGTGAATGGAACCATAATGTACAACCATTCATGTGAAAGCTATTGAGCAGTACTTCCACGTGGTCACTTGCTCCTTCTTTCTTTCATAGTTTCTAAAATTTCCAATGTTGTAGGTAAAAGGGTAAAAATTATATGAAGACTCAGCTAGACTCACCTGTATATTGTCCACAGCTGCAGCTCGAACAAGAGCTGAATAAACGGCATCGGGGCAAGATGTAGTTTGACCTGCAGTCAAACAAGAATTTTTCCATCAAGCAAAATTCAAAACATCTCGCAGTCACACGTATAAACCTTCAAGCCCCGATAGTTCCATTTGGCACATGCTGTCATAACTTAGTCAATATTTTTCCAATTAATTTGAATTTTTGCCACCAAAATTGCCTTGGAAAGATCCGCATTTTGAAAACATAAAATTGTTCCTCCCCCTCTTTGTGACTTGATTGACCAACCAACTTTTTTTTCCTGACACACAATGAGATGCAACATAACTGAAATTAACCATGACACTGAGAGCTGCATACCAAACTATAGTTAAGGGGTTAGACTTGCCCCAAGTCGCTCGTTTTTTCTTTACATCTAGCATCTATAGTAACGTAAATAATATCGCCTTTGAAATCGCGCGGGATTCATTACTGTGAACGCGCGCGCGAAGGAAAACAAATGACACTTGCCGAGGAATGGCTCGGAACGAGCGACTTGTGTCACTTGCAGGAAATCAATTCTAGCTGACGTTTTTGGCCGCGAAAGTATTGTATCATTTCGTGTGCATTGAGTTGGTTTCTTTTATCGTGTTGACGTCAGTTTCGTGCGCCGTGTGCAGCTGACGCGCGCTGTGGCGTGTGTTAAAATTGCGATTTCCTTCCCTTTTTTGTGGGAAATCATACTCAAAACCCTTAATGGCTCTCTCATTTTTGTAAGATTTAAAAGGGACAGGCACAAAAGAAGACTTTTGTAATGTTTGTTCCAAAACTGGTTTAAACTGCCGATGTGAGAAGGAAACATGTCTGCTCAAGAGGTAAAAAGTTAAACGCAAGCTTGTCTCGCGAGCAGCGCGCGCTAAGTTGGCGGGCACAGCGCGCTCAGTAAGTTCGCGCGCAATACAATATGATTGACATAATCTCGATGGCGTCACCGGTGGAAAAATCCACCGGTGACGCCACATTTCAGAATTGGCGCGCTGCAGGTGAGACAAGTCGCTTGTTCTGCCACGATCCCCCGCCATTTTGTTTTTCAAGCATGCGCGCGCCCTCCGTTTCCGTATCCAGCGGTCTCATGCGAATCAAACGAGCGACTTGGAGCAAGTCTATTAAGGGGTGTGCCCTCAATAAACAGAAAAACACACATTTTTAAACCTTTTTCTTTTTTCGTTTTAAAGCCATTTCTTTCAAAGCCATAACTTTCTCATTGTTTGTTGACATGTTTTATGAACTATTCTGTCCAATACCTTTCAAATGGTGTATCATACATGGACATTCAGTTAATATTTATTGAATTATGAAAAAAAACCAGTCGCCTCGGGGCTTGAAGGGTTAAGCAGGCACATCAACAAAATAAACAAATAACCGTCTGTAACTTATTTCTACTAACAGAAAATAGTTCACTTTTTTCAAACAATCAGAAGCAAAATCAGACGTAACCGCCACATGAGCTAAGCTTACCGTTTTCCTACGCTTGGAATAGATTGCATGGCATCTGCAACCGTTTTCCCGCGCTTAACAAGTTTTCTCTTCGAGTTCTGATTGGTTTCAATAATTGTTCCTTTGTTCCATGACGAGTAGAAACACGGAATGTTTTCACAATTTGCTACACAAAACAGGCTTGTTACGCAATTTGCTTTCCGCTGTAGCATATTCCCTAGAATGTCTGTTCGCTGTAGCAAATTGCGTAGCAAGTCTGTTTGGTGTAGCAAACTGCGTAGCAAGTCTGTTTGGTGTAACAAATTACGTAGCAAGTCTGTTTGGTGTAACAAATTGCGTGGCAAGACTGTCCGGTGTAGAAAATTGCGTAGCAAGTCTGTCCGGTGTAGCAAATTGCGTAGCAAGTGTGTTTGGTGTAGCAAATGGTGTAGCAAGTCTTATTGGTGTAGCAAATTGTGCAGCAAGTCTGTTTGGTGTAGCAAATGCATAGCAAGTCTGTTTGGTGTAGAAAACTACGTAGCAGGTCTGTGTGGTGTAGCAAATTACGTAGCAAGTGTGTTTGGTGTAGCAAATTGCGTAGCAAGTCTGTTTGGTGTAGCAAATTGCGTAGCAAGTCTGTTTGGTGTAGCAAATTGCGTAGCAAGTCTGTTTGGTGTAGCAAATTACGCAACAAGTTTGTCCGGTGTAGCAAATTGCGTAGCAAGTCTGTTTGATGTAGCAAATTACGTAGCAAGTTCGTCCGGTGTAGCAAATTACGTAGCAAGTCTGTTTGGTGTAGCAAATTGCGTAGCAAGTCTGTTCGGTGTAGCGAATTACGTAGCAAGTCTGTTTGGTGTAGCAAATTGCGCAGCAAGTCTGTTTGGTGTAGCAAATTGCGTAGCAAGTCTGTTTGGTGTAGCAAATTGCGCAGCAAGTCTGTTTGGTGTAGCAAATGCATAGCAAGTCTGTTTGGTGTAGAAAACTACGTAGCAAGTCTGTGTGGTGTAGCAAATTACGTAACAAGTCTGTTTGGTGTAGCAAATTGCGTAGCAAGTTTGTCCGGTGTAGCAAATTGCGTAGCAAGTCTGTTTGGGGTAGCAAGTTACGTAGCAAGTTTATCCGGTGTAGCAAATTGCGTAGCAAGTCTGTTTGGGGTAGCAAATTACGTAGCAAGTTCCTCCGGTGTAGCAAATTAAGTAGCAAGTCTGTTTGGTGTAGCAAATTGCGTAGAAAGTCTGTTTGGTAAAGCATATTACACAGCAAGTTTGTCAGGTGTAGCAAATTGCGTAGCAAGTCTGTTCGGTGTAGCGAATTACGTAGCAAGTTCGTCCAGTGTAGCAAATTATGTAGCAAGTCTGTTTGGTGAAGCAAATTGCGTAGCAAGTCTGTTTGGCCTAGCGAATTGCGTAGCAAGCCTGTTTGGTGTAGTAAATTGCGTAGCAAAGTCTGTGTGGTGTAGCAAATTGCGCAGCAAGTCTGTTTGGTGTAGCAAATTACGTAGCAAGTTCGTCCGGTGTAGCAAATTACGCAGCAAGTCTGTTAAGGTGGATTTCCACTGACGCGTAAATTTTTACGTGCGTTTACGTACGTGAAAAAATTTAGAGACAATGTATGAACGGCATGCGTAAACGTGTGCAGAAGTCGTTCATACATTGTCTTTAATTTTTTTTCACGCACGTTAACGCACGTAAACAATTACGCGTCAGTGGAAATCCAGCCTTAGGTGTAGCAAATTGCGTAGCAATTCTGTTTGGAGTAGCGACTTGCGTAGCAAGTCTGTTTGGTGTAGCGAATTGAGTAGCAAGTCTGTTTGGAGTATCAAATTGCGTAGCAAGTCTGTTTGGAGTATCAAATTGCGTAGCAAGTCTGTTTGGTGTACCAAATTGCGTAGAAAGTCTGTTCGGTGTAGAAAAATACGTACCAAGTCTGTTTGGTGAAGCAAATTGCGAAGAAAGTCTGTTTGGTGAAGCAAACTGCGTAGCAAGTCTGTTTGGTGTAGCAAATTGCGCAGCAAGTCTGTTTGGTGTAGCAAATTGCGCAGCAAGTCTCTTTGGTGTAGCGAATTGCGTAGCAAGTCTGTTTGGTGTAGCGAAGTGCGTAGCAAGTCTGTTTGGTGTAGCAAATTGCGTACAAGTCTTTTCGGTGTAGCAAACTGCGTAGCAAGTCTGTTCCGTGTAGCGAATTGCGCAGCAAGTCTGTTTGGTGTAGCAAATTGCGCAGCAAGTCTCTTTGGTGAAGCAAATTGCGTAGCAAGTCTGTTTGGTGAAGCAAAATACGTACCAAGACTGTTTGGTGAAGCAAATTGCGTAGAAAGTCTGTTTGGTGAAGCAAACTGCGTAGCAAGTCTGTTTGGTGTAGCAAATTGCGCAGCAAGTCTGTTTGGTGTAGCAAATTGCGTAGCAATTCTGTTCGGTGTAGCGAATTGCGCAGCAGGTCTGTTTGGTGTAGCAAATTATGTAGCAAGTCTGTTTGGTTAAGCAAATTATGTAGCAAGTCTGTTTGGTGTAGCAAATTGCGCAGCAAGTCTGTTTTGTGTAGCAAATTGCGTAGCAAGCCTGTTTGGTGTAGTAAATTGCGTAGCAAGTCTGTTTGGTGTGGCAAATTGTGTAGCAAATCAGTTTGGTGTAGCAAATTGCGTAGCAAGCCTGTTTGGTGTAGTAAATTGCGTAGCAAGTCTGTTTGGTGTAGCAAATTGCGTAGCAAGTCTGTTTGGTGTAGCAAATTACGTAGCAAGTTCGTCCGGTGTAGCAAATTACGTAGCAAGTCTGTTTGGTGTAGCAAATTGCGTATCAAGCCTGTTTGCTGTAGTAAATTGCGTAGCAATTCTGTTTGGTGTAGCAAATTGCGCAGCAAGTCTGTTTGGTGTAGCAAATGGTGTAGCAAGTCTGTTTGGTGTATCAAATTGCGAAGCAAGTCTGTTTGGTGTACCAAATTGCGTAGCAAGTCTGTTCGGTGTAGCGAATTGCGTAGCAAGTCTGTTCAGTGTAGCAAATTATGTAGCAAGTCTCTTTGGTGTAGCAAATTGCGTACCAAGTCTGTTTGGTCTAGCGAATTGCGTAGCAAGTCTGTTTGGTGTAGCAAAATACGTACCAAGTCTGTTTGGTTAAGCAAATTATGTAGCAAGTCTGTTTGGTGTAGCAAATTGCGCAGCAAGTCTGTTTGGCGTAGCATATTGCGTACAAGTCTTTTCGGTGTAGCAAACTGCGTAGCAAGTCTGTTCGGTGTAGCGAATTGCGCAGCAAGTCTGTTTGGTGTAGTAAATTACGTAGCAAGTCTGTTTGGTTTAGCAAATTATGTAGCAAGTCTGTTTGGTGTAGCAAATTGCGTAGCAAGTCTGTTTGGTGTAGCATATTGCGTACAAGTCTTTTCGGTGTAGCAAACTGCGTAGCAAGTCTGTTCGGTGTAGCGAATTGCGCAGCAAGTCTGTTTGGTGTCGTAAATTACGTAGCAAGTCTGTTTGGTTTAGCAAATTATGTAGCAAGTCTGTTTGGTGTAGCAAATTGCGTAGCAAGTCTGTTCGGTGTAGCGAATTGCGCAGCAAGTCTGTTTGGTGTAGCAAATTATGTAGGAAGTCTCTTTGGTGTAGCAAATTGCGTACCAAGTCTGTTTGGTCTAGCGAATTGCGTAGCAAGTCTGTTTGGTGTAGCAAAATACGTACCAAGTCTGTTTGGTTAAGCAAATTATGTAGCAAGTCTGTTTGGTGTAGCAAATTGCGCAGCAAGTCTGTTTGGCGTAGCAAATTGCGTAGCAAGCCTGTTTGGTGTAGTAAATTGCGTAGCAACTCTGTTTGGTGTGGCAAATTGTGTAGCAAATCTGTTTGGTGTAGCAAATTGCGTAGCAAGCCTGTTTGGTGTAGTAAATTGCGTAGCAAGTCTGTTTGGTGTAGCAAATTGCGTAGCAAGTCTGTTTGGTGTAGCAAATTACGAAGCAAGTTCGTCCGGTGTAGCAAATTACGTAGCAAGTCTGTTTGGTGTAGCAAATTGCGTAGCAAGCCTGTTTGCTGTAGTAAATTGCGTAGCAATTCTGTTTGGTGTAGCAAATTGCGCAGCAAGTCTGTTCGGTGTAGCAAATGGTGTATCAAGTCTGTTTGGTGTATCAAATTGCGTAGCAAGACTGGTTGGTGTATCAAATTGCGTAGCAAGTCTGTTTGGTGTAGAAAAATACGTACCAAGTCTGTTTGGTTAAGCAAATTATGTAGCAAGTCTGTTTGGTGTAGCAAATTGCGCAGCAAGTCTGTTTGGTGTAGCAAATTGCGTAGCAAGCCTGTTTGGTGTAGTAAATTGCGTAGCAACTCTGTTTGGTGTGGCAAATTGTGTAAGAAATCTGTTTGGTGTAGCAAATTGCGTAGCAAGCCTGTTTGGTGTAGTAAATTGCGTGGCAAGTCTGTTTGGTGTAGCAAATTGCGTAGCAAGTCTGTTTGGTGTAGCAAATTGCGTAGCAAGCCTGTTTGCTGTAGTAAATTGCATAACAATTCTGTTTGGTGTAGCAAATTGCGCAGCAAGTCTGTTTGGTGTAGCAAATGGTGTAGCAAGTCTGTTTGGTGTATCAAATTGCGTAGCAAGACTGGTTGGTGTATCAAATTGCGTAGCAAGTCTGTTTGGTGTAGCAAATTGCGTAGCAAGTCTGTTTGGTGTAGCAAATGGTGTAGCAAGTCTGTTTGGTGTAGCAAATGGTGTAGCAAGTCTGTTTGGAGTAGCAAATTGCGTAGCAAGTCTGTTTGGTGTAGCAAATTGCGAAGCAAGTCTGTTTGGTGTAGCAAATTGCGTAGCAAGTCTGTTTAGAGACAATGTATGAACGGCTTGCGTAAACGTGTGCGGAAGTCGTTCATACATTGTCTCTAATTTTTTTCACGCACGTTAACGCACGTAAACAATTACGCGTCAGTGGAAATCCAGCCTTAGGTGTAGCAAATTGCGTAGCAAGTCTGTTTGGAGTATCAAAATGCCTAGCAAGTCTGTTTGGAGTATCAAATTGCGTAGCAAGTCTGTTTGGTGTACCAAATTGCGTAGCAAGTCTGTTCGGTGTAGCAAATTGCGTAGCAAGCCTGTTTGCTGTAGCAAATTACGTAGCAAGTCTGTTTGGTGTAGCAAATTGCGTAGCAAGTCTGTTCGGTGTAGCGAATTGCGTAGCAAGTCTGTTCGGTGTAGCAAATTGCGTAGCAAGCCTGTTTGCTGTAGTAAATCGCGTAGCAAGTCTGTTTGGTGTAGCAAATTGCGCAGCAAGTCTGTTTGGTGTAGCAAATTGCGCAGCAAGTCTGTTTGGTGAAGCATATTACGAAGCAAGTTTGTCCGGTGTAGCAAATTGCGTAGCAAGTCTGTTCGGTGTAGCAAATTACGTAGCAAGTTCGTCCGGTGTAGCAAATTACGCAGCAAGTCTGTTAGGTGTAGCAAATTGCGTAGCAAGTCTGTTTGGAGTAGCGAATTGAGTAGCAAGTCTGTTTGGAGTATCAAATTGCGTAGCAAGTCTGTTTGGAGTATCAAATTGCGTAGCAAGTCTGTTTGGTGTACCAAATTGCGTAGCAAGTCCGTTCGGTGTAGCGAATTGCGTAGCAAGTCTGTTCGGTGTAGCAAATTATGTAGCAAGTCTCTTTGGTGTAGCAAATTGCGTAGCAAGTCTGTTTGGTCTAGCGAATTGTGTAGCAAGTCTGTTTGGTGTAGAAAAATACGTACCAAGTCTGTTTGGTGAAGCAAATTGCGAAGAAAGTCTGTTTGGTGAAGCAAACTGCGTAGCAAGTCTGTTTGGTGTAGCAAATTGCGCAGCAAGTCTGTTTGGTGTAGCAAATTGCGCAGCAAGTCTCTTTGGTGTAGCGAATTGCGTAGCAAGTCTGTTTGGTGTAGCGAAGTGCGTAGCAAGTCTGTTTGGTGTAGCAAATTGCGTACAAGTCTTTTCGGTGTAGCAAACTGCGTAGCAAGTCTGTTCCGTGTAGCGAATTGCGCAGCAAGTCTGTTTGGTGTAGCAAATTGCGCAGCAAGTCTCTTTGGTGAAGCAAATTGCGTAGCAAGTCTGTTTGGTCTAGCGAATTGCGTAGCAAGTCTGTTTGGTGAAGCAAAATACGTACCTAGACTGTTTGGTGAAGCAAATTGCGTAGAAAGTCTGTTTGGTGAAGCAAACTGCGTAGCAAGTCTGTTTGGTGTAGCAAATTGCGCAGCAAGTCTGTTTGGTGTAGCAAATTGCGTAGCAATTCTGTTCGGTGTAGCGAATTGCGCAGCAGGTCTGTTTGGTGTAGCAAATTATGTAGCAAGTCTGTTTGGTTAAGCAAATTATGTAGCAAGTCTGTTTGGTGTAGCAAATTGCGCAGCAAGTCTGTTTTGTGTAGCAAATTGCGTAGCAAGCCTGTTTGGTGTAGTAAATTGCGTAGCAAGTCTGTTTGGTGTGGCAAATTGTGTAGCAAATCAGTTTGGTGTAGCAAATTGCGTAGCAAGCCTGTTTGGTGTAGTAAATTGCGTAGCAAGTCTGTTTGGTGTAGCAAATTGCGTAGCAAGTCTGTTTGGTGTAGCAAATTACGTAGCAAGTTCGTCCGGTGTAGCAAATTACGTAGCAAGTCTGTTTGGTGTAGCAAATTGCGTATCAAGCCTGTTTGCTGTAGTAAATTGCGTAGCAATTCTGTTTGGTGTAGCAAATTGCGCAGCAAGTCTGTTCGGTGTAGCAAATGGTGTATCAAGTCTGTTTGGTGTATCAAATTGCGTAGCAAGACTGGTTGGTGTATCAAATTGCGTAGCAAGTCTGTTTGGTGTAGAAAAATACGTACCAAGTCTGTTTGGTTAAGCAAATTATGTAGCAAGTCTGTTTGGTGTAGCAAATTGCGCAGCAAGTCTGTTTGGTGTAGCAAATTGCGTAGCAAGCCTGTTTGGTGTAGTAAATTGCGTAGCAACTCTGTTTGGTGTGGCAAATTGTGTAAGAAATCTGTTTGGTGTAGCAAATTGCGTAGCAAGCCTGTTTGGTGTAGTAAATTGCGTGGCAAGTCTGTCTGGTGTAGCAAATTGCGTAGCAAGTCTGTTTGGTGTAGCAAATTGCGTAGCAAGTCTGTTTGGTGTAGCAAATGGTGTAGCAAGTCTGTTTGGTGTAGCAAATTGCGTAGCAAGTCTGTTTGGTGTAGCAAATTGCGTAGCAAGTCTGTTTGGTGTAGCAAATTGCGTAGCAAGTCTGTTTGGTGTAGCAAATGGTGTAGCAAGCCTGGTTGGTGTAGCAAATTGCGTAGGAAGTCTGTTTGGTGTAGCAAATGGTGTAGCAAGACTGGTTGGTGTAGCAAATTGCGTAGCAAGTCCGATTGGTGTAGCAAATGGTGTAGCAAGTCTGTTTATCGTAGCAAATTGCGAAGCAAGTCTCTTTGGTGTAGCGAATTGCGTAGGAAGTCTGTTTGGAGTAGCGAATTGCGTAGCAAGTCTGTTTGGTGTAGCAAATTGCGTACAAGTCTTTTCGGTGTAGCAAACTGCGTAGTAAGTCTGTTCGGTGTAGCGAATTGCGCAGCAAGTCTGTTTGGTGTAGCAAATTATGTAGCAAGTCTGTTTGGTTTAGCAAATTATGTAGCAAGTCTGTTTGGTGTAGCAAATTGCGTAGCAAGTCTGTTCGGTGTAGCGAATTGCGCAGCAAGTCTGTTTGGTGTACCAAATTATGTAGCAAGTCTCTTTGGTGTAGCAAATTGCGTAGCAAGTCTGTTTGGTCTAGCGAATTGCGTAGCAAGTCTGTTTGGTGTAGCAAAATACGTACCAAGTCTGTTTGGTTAAGCAAATTATGTAGCAAGTCTGTTTGGAGTAGCGAATTGCGTAGCAAGTCTGTTTGGTGTAGCAAATTGCGTACAAGTCTTTTCGGTGTAGCAAACTGCGTAGCAAGTCTGTTCGGTGTAGCGAATTGCGCAGCAAGTCTGTTTGGTGTAGCAAATTATGTAGCAAGTCTGTTTGGTTTAGCAAATTATGTAGCAAGTCTGTTTGGTGTAGCAAATTGCGTAGCAAGTCTGTTCGGTGTAGCGAATTGCGCAGCAAGTCTGTTTGGTGTAGCAAATTATGTAGCAAGTCTGTTTGGTCTAGCGAATTGCGTAGCAAGTCTCTTTGGTGTAGCAAAATACGTACCAAGTCTGTTTGGTTAAGCAAATTATGTAGCAAGTCTGTTTGGTGTAGCAAATTGCGTAGCAAGTCTGTTTGGTGTAGCAAATTGCGTAGGAAGCCTGTTTGGTGTAGTAAGTTGCGTAGCAACTCTGTTTGGTGTGGCAAATTGTGTAGCAAGTCTGTTTGGTGTAGCAAATTGCGTAGCAAGTCTGTTTGGTGTAGCAAATTGCGTAGCAAGCCTGTTTGGTGTAGTAAATTGCGTAGCAAGTCTGTTTGGTGTAGCAAATTGCGTAGCAAGTCTGTTTGGTGTAGCAAATTACGTAGCAAGTTCGTCCGGTGTAGCAAATTACGTAGCAAGTCTGTTTGGTGTAGTAAATTGCGTAGCAAGCCTGTTTGCTGTAGTAAATTGCGTAGCAATTCTGTTTGGTGTAGCAAATTGCGCAGCAAGTCTGTTTGGTGTAGCAAATGGTGTAGCAAGTCTGTTTGGTGTATCAAATTGCGTAGCAAGACTGGTTGGTGTAGCAAATGGTGTAGCAAGTCTGTTTGGTGTATCAAATTGCGTAGCAAGTCTTTTTGGTGTAGCAAATGGTGTAGCAAGTCTGTTTGGTGTAGCAAATGGTGTAGCAAGTCTGTTTGGTGTAGCAAATGGTGTAGCAAGTCTGTTTGGTGTAGCAAATGGTGTAGCAAGTCTGTTTGGTGTAGCAAATGGTGTAGCAAGTCTGTTTGGTGTAGCAAATTGCGTAGCAAGTCTGTTTGGTGTAGCAAATGGTGTAGCAAGTCTGTTAATTGTAGCAAATGGTGTAGCAAGTCTGTTTGGTGTAGCAAATTGCGTAGCAAGTCTGTTTGGTGTAGCAAATTGCGTAGCAAGTCTGTTTGGTGTAGCAAATGGTGTAGCAAGTCTGTTTGGTGTTGCAAATTGCGTAGCAAGTCTGTTTGGTGTAGCAAATTGCGTAGCAAGTCTGTTTGGTGTAGCAAATTGCGTAGCAAGTCTGTTTGGTGTAGCAAATGGTGTAGCAAGTCTGTTTGGTGTATCAAATTGCGTAGCAAGACTGGTTGGTGTAGCAAATGGTGTAGCAAGTCTGTTTGGTGTAGCAAATGGTGTAGCAAGTCTGTTTGGTGTATCAAATTGCGTAGCAAGTCTTTTTTGTAGCAAATGGTGTAGCAAGTCTGTTTGGTGTAGCAAATGGTGTAGCAAGTCTGTTTGGTGTAGCAAATGGTGTAGCAAGTCTGTTTGGTGTAGCAAATGGTGTAGCAAGTCTGTTTGGTGTAGCAAATGGTGTAGCAAGTCTGTTTGGTGTAGCAAATTGCGTAGCAAGTCTGTTTGGTGTAGCAAATGGTGTAGCAAGTCTGTTAATTGTAGCAAATGGTGTAGCAAGTCTGTTTGGTGTAGCAAATTGCGTAGCAAGTCTGTTTGGTGTAGCAAATTGCGTAGCAAGTCTGTTTGGTGTAGCAAATTGCGTAGCAAGTCTGTTTGGTGTAGCAAATGGTGTAGCAAGTCTGTTTGGTGTAGCAAATTGCGTAGCAAGTCTGTTTGGTGTAGCAAATTGCGTGGCAAGTCTGTTTGGTGTAGCAAATTGCGTAGCAAGTCTGTTTGGTGTAGCAAATGGTGTAGCAAGCCTGGTTGGTGTAGCAAATGGTGTAGCAAGTCTGTTTGGTGTAGCAAATGGTGTAGCAAGTCTGGTTGGTGTAGCAAATTGCGTAGCAAGTCCGATTGGTGTAGCAAATGGTGTAGCAAGTCTGTTTATCGTAGCAAATTGCGAAGCAAGTCTGGTTGGTGTAGCAAATGGTGTAGCAAGTCTGTTTGGTGTAGCAAATGGTGTAGGAAGGCTGTTTGGTGTAGCAAATTGCGAAGCAAGTCTGTTTGGTTTAGCAAATTTCGTAGCAAGTCTGTTTGGCGTAGCAAATGGTGTAGCAAGTCTGTTTGGTGTAGCAAATTGCAAAGCAAGTCTGTTTGGTGTAGCAAATTGCGTAGCAAGTCTGTTTGGTGTAGCAAATGGTGTAGCAAGTCTGTTTGGTGTAGCAAATGGTGTAGCAAGTCTGTTTGGCGTAGCAAATGGTGTAGCAAGTCTGTTTGGTGTAGCAAATTGCAAAGCAAGTCTGTTTGGTGTAGCAAATTGCGTAGCAAGTCTGTTTGGTGTAGCAAATGGTGTAGCAACTCTGTTTGGTGTAGCAAATGGTGTAGGAAGTCTGTTTTGTGTATCAAATTGCGTAGCAAGTCTGTTCGGTGTAGCAAATTGCGTAGGAAGTCTGTTTGGTGTAGCAAATGGTGTAGCAAGTTGGCTTGGTGTAGGAAACTGCGTAGCAAGTCTGTTTAGGGTAGCAAATTGCGTAGCAAGTCGTTTTGGTGTAGCTGAAGCAAATTGTGCATCTTGGAGGCAAAATGACTCTGAAAACAATGATTCGCCTATGGCAAATTTGGGTAACATTGAGGAAACAAGCACACCCCACGGGTGTTTCTGGAAACATGTTTTCTCATTTTGCCAGGCCTTATTACTAACCTTAAGTTAAATATGATTGTTGCATAGATGAAAATTTCTTAGCATGGGTTAAAGCCTCGGCTAAACGATCAAACAGTTTCGTTCAACATCGTGTTTTTCGCACACACAGTGGGATGGCTAAACGAGCAAACAACATTTGATCAAACATCTACCAAAGTGAGCCCACATAACGCTTTATGCGTATTACCGCTTAAATTATGGCGCGATGTCACATAGATTCGGTTTCTGATTGGTTACTTTTTCTCGCCTGGCATTGCTTTGTTTGCAGAGGTGGCTAAACGATCAAACATTTGCGCGTGAAGCAAAATGTTGGATTAAAATGTTTGATCTAGATCAAACATGGGAAACCATTTAAATGCAATGTTGAGAAAGGCGGCTAAACGGTCAAACATGCTCTTCCAACATGATGTTGGACGAAAATGTTTGATCGTTTAGCCGAGGCTTAACACGCTTAAAACGACTTGCCAAAGCTTCGGCAAAACGATCAAAATTTTTGGTAGAGCATGTTTGACCGTTTAGCCGCCTCTCTTAACATTGCGTTTAAATGGAGAGACCAAACAAAAATTATTCATCCAACATTTTGCTTCAAGGGCAAACGTTTGATCGTAAGACATTCCATTTAGTTATACCTGGAATTAAATGATTGTTAAGATCCTCACTATCTGATCCGTCAATGTCTACTTCAATGTCCTCATCTGATTCATATGACTGTGGTATGTCTTTAGCAACAGGAGAGGAAACAAATGTGGACTGAATAGTCTGTGCATCGTCTAAAACACTGTCTTCATTTACCACCTGTTCCATATTAGCAGCTACAATTGTTTCCTTGAACTGTTCTTCTGTGCTTGATTGGCTTGCTTGTGGCTCTTCCAGAGCTTTGCTCTGTGAAATAAAGGACAAAACAATTACACTCTTACATGTAAAATGTGAGTAATATAGCATGATTAATTTTGCATTAACTGAAAACCTCGAAAAAAATCGGAGTTCCAGATGGGATTTGAACGCCCGACCCTACTACGTGATCTAGTTGGATGCTCTACCACTGAGCTTCTGGAGACTCTATGGTGAGCAAGGATGAAAGGTGGGTCATGCACGCATCATGCAGTCACATACCTTATTCTTACTAATTTTCGCGCGTACTTAATTTCGCGAAAAATTCGAGAGCCGAATTTCGCGAGTATTTATTTTTGCGATTGCAAAAAATGAGAAAAAAATGTATTAAAGATTTCGCGATTTTGTCAGTGTTTTGTGAATCAGTCGTCAAAGACTAAGGAACCACTAGAAAAACACAAAGGTCTGGCTCAATGTAACTACAAGGAGCCTGCAAACGAAAACTTTAGTCACTGTACTAAAGAGGTTTTGAACCAATTTACAAGTTCGAAACAGTAATTAGAGGAAGGTTGCTAGTCAAAAACAAGACCGAAAGATATTTTTAAAGGTAGATAGTTGCAGTTCCAAACATTTAAAATTTTTATTGTTTTGATATATAGTATGGTATTAATTTTCGCTTGTTTAAATTTCGCGCATACTAAATTTCGCGATTATTTTGAACTCGCTAAAATCGCGAAAATTAGTAAAAATAAGGTAGTCAAATCAGGACAGGCAAATATGACTCGCAACTGCATCGCCCAGTCACACTAAAGCGTACCTGAGATGCAACCATCCAACCATTAAGTGAGTCTTTCTGAAGAAATATAGCATGATAAATTTTCGCGTTAAATGAAAAACTTGGAAAAAAGGACTGAGTTCCAGACAGAGCATCCCACTATATAACAGAGGGTGGAGGGTTCAAATCCCATCTGGAACTCAGAACTTTTTACCGAGTTTTAACATGCTATATTTCTTAAGAAAGACTCACTTAGTGGTTAAAATGTTAGTCCTAGAAAAATTTTCTAAATCCTAAGCTGACTATTGCAACAGATTACATTTTTCGCACACACCATTTTCTTCCTGCTAGGGAGAAGTTTTAACTTCGACAGGGGAAAATTCCAAACTGATGACGTAGCTCTTCAAGATCCATTTAGTGTCTCTGATTGGTTGTTACTTGCGCGTGACGATTCAAAAACTGAGCGACAACCAATCAGAGACGCTACACAGATCTCTTAAGAACTACGTCATTAGTATGTAATTTTTCGCAGCAACTGTTGAATTTTTTTCACCTTTTGTCTGAAATACTGTTTGGCGTAGTTTTTCACTTGAAGAGCTGTTCGAGTATCAATCATGTTTGCTATCTTTGTCCAACTTCGTCCATGCAGCCCCTGAAATAAAAATAGTAATAATAAAATAAACAACTCGAACGATATAAACTTAGCCACACTCAATAGTCACTAAAGAATTGCTGTAGTTTTACCCGAAAGCCTACTCGTCCCAAGTCTATTCGCCTAAACTAAATCTCAATTTGCCCAAACTAAGACTGGATTTAAAGTTATAGTGGCTTATCCTTAAACACTATTTAACAACTAATATTAACCTCAATTTACAATGCGTTTCTTGTAAATCTGCAGTGCTGCCAGCCAGTGGATAAAAAATTTACCAATTTAATAATAAAATCCCAAATAATCACTAAAGTGAAAAAAACCTAAGCATAAATTTGACTTACATAGTGCCTAGTGGATAAAAAATTTACCAATTTAATAATAAAATCCCAAATAATCACTAAAGTGAAAAAAACCTAAGCATAAATTCGACTTACATAGTGCCTAGTCAGGCTGGTGTTATGGTGTCAATGAAAACATCGATCATTTCCAGGCTAATTGCAGCGAAAACTACAGAATTTTAAATAACAAGACAGGAATCAACTAATTTGAGCATTATAAGAACCAGGTGAACATGAAGAACCAAGCGTACTAGGATAACCACATGAACCATCTGGAGAAAACACCAGGTGAACTAGAAGAACAATGAGAACAACGAGAACTAGAAGAACCAGGGAAACCAGGGGAACCACGTGAACCAGGAGAACCAGGAGAACCAAGAGAACCAAAAGAACCAGTCAACCAGGAGAACCAGTAAACCAGAAAAACCAGAGAACCAGAAGAACCAGAGAACCAGAAGAACCAGAGAACCAGAGAACCAGAAGAACCAGGAAAACCAGGAGAACCAGGAAAACCAGGAGAACCAGGAGAACCAGGAGAACCAAGAGAACCAAAAGAACCAGTCAACCAGGAGAACCAGTAAACCAGAAAAACCAGAGAACCAGAAGAAACAGGAGAACCAGGAGAACCAGGAAAACCAGGAGAACCAAGTGAACCAGGAGAACCAAGTGAACCAGTGAACCAGTGAACCAGGAGAACCAGGAGAACCAGGAGAACCAAGTGAACCAGAAGAACCAGAAGAACGAAGTGAACCAGTTAACCAGTGAACCAGAAGAACCAGGTGAACCAGGAGAACCAGGAGAACCAGTGAACCAGTTAACCAGGTGAACCAGGAGAACTAGAAGAACAATAAGAACAACGAGAACTAGAAGAACCAGGGGAACCAGGGGAACCACGTGAACCAGGAGAACCAAGTAAACCAGGTGAACCAGGAGAACTAGGTGAACCAGGAAAAGCAGAACAACCAAGTGAACCAGGAGAACCAGTGAACTAGGAGAACCAGTGAACCAGGAGAACCAGGAGAACAAGGTGAACCAGTGAACAAGGAGAACCAGTGAACCAGGAGAACCAGGAGAACAAGGTGAACCAGGAGAACCAGCAGAACCAAGTGAACCAGTGAACCAGGAGAACCAGGAGAACCAGGTGAACCAGGTGAACCAGGAGAACCAAGTGAACCAAAAGAACCAAGAGAACCAGTGAACCAGTGAACCAGGTGAACCAGGAGAACCAGGAGAACCAGGAGAACCAAGTGAACCAAGAGAACCAGGAGAACCAAGTGAACCAAGAGAACCAGTGAACCAGTGAACCAGTGAACCAGTGAACCAGCGAACGAGGAGAACCAGCAGAACCAGTGAACAAGGTGAACCAGGAGAACCAGGTGGACCAAAAGAACCAGTTAACCAAAACCAGGCGAACCAGGAGAACCAAGTGAACCAGGAGAACCAGGAGAACCAGTGAACCAGGAGAACCAGGAGAACCAGGAGAACCAGTGAACCAGGAAAACCGGTGAACTAGTTTACCAGGAGAACCAGTGAACCAGTGAACCAGTGAATCAGTGAACCAGAAGAATCAGGAGAAACAGGAGAATCAAGTGAACCAGGAGAACCAGGAAAACCAGTGAACCAGAAGAACCAGGAGAACCAGTGAACCAGTGAACCAGTGAACTAGGAGAACCAGGAAAACCAGTGAACCAGGTGAGCCAGTGAACCAGGAGAACCAAGTGAACCAGGTGAACCAGTGAACCAGTGAACCAGTGAACCAGTGAACCAGTGAACCAGGAGAACCAAGTGAACCAGGAGAACCAAGTGAACCAGTGAACCAGTGAAACAAGTGAACCAGTAAACCAGTGAACCAAGAGAACCAAGTGAACGAGGAGAACCAGTGAACCAAGTGAACCAGGAGAACCAGGAAAACCAAGTGAACCAGGTGAACCAAGTGAACCAGTAAACCAGTGAACCAGGAGAACCAAGTGAACCAGGAGAACCAGGAGAACCAAGCGAACCAGGAGAACCAGGAGAACCAAGTGAACCAGGAGAACCAGGAGAACCAGGTGAACCAAGTGAACCAGTGAACAAGGAAAACCAAGTGAACCAGGTGAACCAAGTGAACCAAGTGAACCAAGTGAACCAAGTGAACCAGTGAACCAGTGAACCAGGAGAACCAAGTGAACCAAATGAACCAGGAGAACCAGGTGAACCAAGTGAACCAAATGAACCAGGAGAACCAGGTGAACCAAGTGAACCAGGTGAACCAGGAGAACCAGGTGAACCAGGTGAACCAGGAGAACCACGTGAACCAATGAACAAGGAGAACCACGAGAACAGTGAACCAAGTGAACCAGTAGAACCAAGTGAACCAGTAGAACCAAGTGAACCAGTAGAACCAGTGAACCAAGTGAACCAGGAGAACCAGGAGAACCAAGTGAACCAGGAGAACCAGGAGAACCAAGCGAACCAGGAGAACCAGGAGAACCAAGTGAACCAGGAGAACCAGGAGAGCCAGGTGAACCAAGTGAACCAGTGAACAAGGAAAACCAAGTGAACCAGGTGAACCAAGTGAACCAAGTGAACCAAGTTAACCAAGTGAACCAGTAACCAGTGAACCAGGAGAACCAAGTGAACGAGGAGAACCAGTGAACCAAGTGAACCAGGAGAACGAAGTGAACCAGGAGAACCAGGAGAACCAAGCGAACCAGGAGAACCAAGTGAACCAGGAGAACCAAACCAGGCAAACTAGTGAACCAGGAGAACCAGGAGAACCAGGAGAACCAAGTGAACCAAATGAACCAGGAGAACCAGGTGAACCAAGTGAACCAGGTGAACCAGGAGAACCAGGTGAACCAGGTGAACCAGGAGAACCAAGTGAACCAATGAACAAGGAGAACCAGGAGAACCAGTGAACCAAGTGAACCAGTAGAACCAAGTGAACCAGTAGAACCAAGTGAACCAGTAGAACCAAGTGAACCAGGAAAACCAGGAGAACCAGTAGAACCAAGTGAACCAGGAGAACAGGAGAACCAGTGAACCAGGAGAACCGGTGAACCAGTGAACCAGGAGAACCAGTGAACCAGTGAACCAGTGAACGTGAACCAGGAGAACCAGGTGAACCAGGAGAATCAGGAGGAACAGGAGAACCAGGAGAATCAAGTGAACCAGGAGAACCAGGAGAACCAGTGAACCAGAAGAACCAGTGAACCAGTGAACCAGTGAACCAGGAGAACCAGTGAACCAGTGAACCAGTGAACCAGGAGAACCAGTGAAACAGTGAACCAGGAGAACCAGCGAACCTGGAGAACCAGGTGAACCAGTGAACAAGGAAAACCAGTGAACCAGTGAACTAGGAGAACCAGGAAAACCAGTGAACCAGGTGAGCCAGTGAACCAGGAGAACCAAGTGAACCAGGTGAACCAGTGAACCAGTGAACCAGTGAACCAGGAGAACCAAGTGAACCAGGAGAACCAGGTGAACCAAGTGAACCAGTGAACCAGGAGAACCAAGTGAACCAGGAGAACCAAGTGAACCAAATGAACCAGGAGAACCAGGTGAACCAAGTGAACCAAGTGAACCAGGAGAACCAGGTGAACCAAGTGAACCAGGTGAACCAGGAGAACCAGGTGAACCAGGTGAACCAGGAGAACCAAGTGAACCAATGAACAAGGAGAACCAGGAGAACCAGTGAACCAAGTGAACCAGTAGAACCAAGTGAACCAGTAGAACCAAGTGAACCAGTAGAACCAGTGAACCAAGTGAACCAGGAGAACCAGGAGAACCAAGTGAACCAGGAGAACCAGGAGAACCAAGCGAACCAGGAGAACCAGGAGAACCAAGTGAACCAGGAGAACCAGGAGAACCAGGTGAACCAAGTGAACCAGTGAACAAGGAAAACCAAGTGAACCAGGTGAACCAAGTGAACCAAGTGAACCAAGTGAACCAAGTGAACCAAGTGAACCAAGTGAACCAGTGAACCAGTGAACCAGGAGAACCAAGTGAACGAGGAGAACCAGTGAACCAAGTGAACCAGGAGAAGAAGTAAACCAGGAGAACCAGGAGAACCAAGCGAACAAGGAGAACCAAGTGAACCAGGAGAACCAAAACCAGGCAAACTAAGTGAACCAGGAGAACCAGGAGAACCAGGAGAACCAAGTGAACCAAATCAACCAGGAGAACCAGGTGAACCAAGTGAACCAGGTGAACCAGGAGAACCAGGTGAACCAGGTGAACCAGGTGAACCAGGAGAACCAAGTGAACCAATGAACAAGGAGAACCAGGAGAACCAGTGAACCAAGTGAACCAGTAGAACCAAGTGAACCAGTAGAACCAAGTAAACCAGTAGAACCAAGTGAACCAGAAAAACCAGGAGAACCAGTAGAACCAAGTGAACCAGGAGAACCAGGAGAACCAGTGAACCAGGAGAACCGGTAACCAGTGAACCAGGAGAACCAGTGAACCAGTGAACCAGTGAATCAGTGAACCAGGAGAACCAGGTGAACCAGGAGAATCAGGAGAAACAGGAGAACCAGGAGAATCAAGTGAACCAGGAGAACCAGGAGAACCAGTGAACCAGAAGAACCAGTGAACCAGTGAACCAGTGAACCAGTGAACCAGTGAACCAGTGAACCAGTGAACCAGTGAACCAGTGAACCAGTGAACCAGTGAACCAGTGAACCAGTGAACCAGTGAACCAGGAGAACCAGTAAAACAGTGAACCAGGAGAACCAGCGAACCTGGAGAACCAGGTGAACCAGTGAACAAGGAGAACCAGTGAACCAGTGAACTAGGAGAACCAGGAAAACCAGTGAACCAGGTGAGCCAGTGAACCAGGAGAACCAAGTGAACCAGGTGAACCAGTGAACCAGGAGAACCAGTGAACCAGGAGAACCAAGTGAACCAGGAGAACCAGGTGAACCAAGTGAACCAGTGAACCAGGAGAACCAAGTGAACCAGGTGAACCAAGTGAACCAGTGAACCAGTGAACCAGGAGAACCAAGTGAACGAGGAGAACCAGTGAACCAAGTGAACCAGGAGAACCAGGAGAACCAAGTGAACCAGGAGAACCAAGCGAACCAGGAGAATCAGGAGAACCAAGTGAACCAGGAGAACCAGGTGAACCAAGTGAACCAGTGAACAAGGAAAACCAAGTGAACCAGGTGAACCAAGTGAACCAAGTGAACCAAGTGAACCAAGTGAACCAGTGAACCAGGAGAACCAAGTGAACGAGGAGAACCAGTGAACCAAGTGAACCAGGAGAACGAAGTCAACCAGGAGAACCAGGAGAACCAAGCGAACCAGGAGAACCAAGTGAACCAGGAGAACCAAGCGAACCAGGAGAACCAGGAGAACCAAGTGAACCAGGAGAACCAGGAGAACCAAAACCAGGCAAACTAAGTGAACCAGGAGAACCAGGAGAACCAAGTGAACCAAATGAACTAGGAGAACCAGGTGAACCAAGTGAACCAGTGAACAAGGAAAACCAAGTGAACCAGGTGAACCAAGTGAACCAAGTGAACCAAGTGAACCAAGTGAACCAGTGAACCAGTGAACCAGGAGAACCAAGTGAACGAGGAGAACCAGTGAACCAAGTGAACCAGGAGAACGAAGTGAACCAGGAGAACCAGGAGAACCAAGCGAACCAGGAGAACCAAGTAAACCAGGAGAACCAAAACCAGGCAAACTAAGTGAACCAGGAGAACCAGGAGAACCAAGTGAACCAAATGAACCAGGAGAACCAGGTAAACCAAGTGAACCAGGTGAACCAGGAGAACCAGGTGAACCAGGTGAACCAGGTGAACCAGGAGAACCAAGTGAACCAATGAACAAGGAGAACCAGGAGAACCAGTGAACCAAGTGAACCAGTAGAACCAAGTGAACCAGTAGAACCAAGTGAACCAGTAGAACCAAGTGAACCAGGAAAACCAGGAGAACCAGTAGAACCAAGTGAACCAGGAGAACCAGGAGAACCAGTGAACCAGGAGAACCGGTGAACCAGTGAACCAGGAGAACCAGTGAACCAGTGAACCAGTGAACCAGTGAATCAGTGAACCAGGAGAACCAGGTGAACCAGGAGAATCAGGAGAAACAGGAGAACCAGGAGAACCAGTGAACCAGAAGAACCAGTGAACCAGTGAACCAGTGAACCAGGAGAACCAGTGAACCAGTGAACCAGTGAACCAGGAGAACCAGTGAAACAGTGAACCAGGAGAACCAGTGAACCAGCGAACCAGTGAACCAGTGAACCAGAAGAACCAGTGAACCAGTGAACCAGTGAACAAGGAGAACCAGTGAACCAGTGAACTAGGAGAACAAGGAAAACCAGTGAACCAGGTGAGCCAGTGAACCAGGAGAACCAAGTGAACCAGGTGAACCAAGTGAACCAGTGAACCAGTGAACCAGGAGAACCAAGTGAACGAGGAGAACCAGTGAACCAAGTGAACCAGGAGAACCAGGAGAACCAAGTGAACCAGGAGAACCAAGCGAACCAGGAGAACCAGGAGAACCAAGTGAACCAGGAGAACCAGGTGAACCAAGTGAACCAGTGAACAAGGAAAACCAAGTGAACCAGGTGAACCAAGTGAACCAAGTGAACCAAGTGAACCAGTGAACCAGGAGAACCAAGTGAACGAGGAGAACCAGTGAACCAAGTGAACCAGGAGAACGAAGTGAACCAGGAGAACCAGGAGAACCAAGCGAACCAGGAGAACCAAGTGAACCAGGAGAACCAAGCGAACCAGGAGAACCAGGAGAACCAAGTGAACCAGGAGAACCAAAACCAGGCAAACTAAGTGAACCAGGAGAACCAGGAGAACCAAGTGAACCAAATGAACTAGGAGAACCAGGTGAACCAAGTGAACAAAGTGAACCAAGTGAACCAGGAGAACCAGGTGAACCAGGAGAACCAAGTGAACCAATGAACAAGGAGAACCAGGAGAACCAGTGAACCAAGTGAACCAGTAGAACCAAGTGAACCAGGAGAACCAGGAGAACCAGTAAAACCAAGTGAACCAGGAGAACCAGTGAACCAGGAGAACCAGTGAACCAGTGAAACAGTGAACCAGGAGAACCAGGTGAACCAGGAGAACCAGTGAACCAGGTGAACCAAGGGAACTAGGAGAACCAGGTGAACCAGGAGAACTAGTGAACCAGGTGTACCAGGAGGACCAGGTCAACCAAAACCATGCGAACCAGGAGAATCAGGTGAACCGGTGAACCAGTGAACCAGGTGAATCAAGTGAACCAAGTGAACCAAGTGAACCAAGTGAACCAGTGAACCAGTGAACCAGGTGAACCAGGAGAACCAAGTGAACCAAAAGAACCAAGAGAACCAGTGAACCAGGTGAACCAGGAGAACCAGGAGAACCAGGAGAACCAAGTGAACCAAGAGAACCAGGAGAACCAAGTGAACCAAGAGAACCAGTGAACCAGTGAGCCAGTGAACCAGTGAACCAGCGAACGAGGAGAACCAGCAGAACCAGTGAACAAGGTGAACCAGGAGAACCAGGTGGACCAAAAGAACCAGTTAACCAAAACCAGGCGAACCAGGAGAACCAAGTGAACCAGGAGAACCAGGAGAACCAGTGAACCAGGAGAACCAGGAGAACCAGGAGAACCAGTGAACCAGGAAAACCGGTGAACTAGTTTACCAGGAGAACCAGTGAACCAGTGAATCAGTGAACCAGAAGAATCAGGAGAAACAGGAGAATCAAGTGAACCAGGAGAACCAGGAAAACCAGTGAACCAGAAGAACCAGGAGAACCAGTGAACCAGTGAACCAGTGAACTAGGAGAACCAGGAAAACCAGTGAACCAGGTGAGCCAGTGAACCAGGAGAACCAAGTGAACCAGGTGAACCAGTGAACCAGTGAACCAGTGAACCAGTGAACCAGTGAACCAGGAGAACCAAGTGAACCAGGAGAACCAAGTGAACCAGTGAACCAGTGAACCAAGTGAACCAGTAAACCAGTGAACCAAGAGAACCAAGTGAACGAGGAGAACCAGTGAACAAGTGAACCAGGAGAACCAGGAAAACCAAGTGAACCAGGTGAACCAAGTGAACCAGTAAACCAGTGAACCAGGAGAACCAGGAGAACCAAGTGAACCAGGAGAACCAGGAGAACCAAGCGAACCAGGAGAACCAGGAGAACCAAGTGAACCAGGAGAACCAGGAGAACCAGGTGAACCAAGTGAACCAGTGAACAAGGAAAACCAAGTGAACCAGGTGAACCAAGTGAACCAAGTGAACCAAGTGAACCAAGTGAACCAAGTGAACCAGTGAACCAGTGAACCAGGAGAACCAAGTGAACCAAATGAACCAGGAGAACCAGGTGAACCAAGTGAACCAAATGAACCAGGAGAACCAGGTGAACCAAGTGAACCAGGAGAACCAGGTGAACCAGGAGAACCAAGTGAACCAATGAACAAGGAGAACCAGGAGAACCAGTGAACCAAGTGAACCAGTAGAACCAAGTGAACCAGTAGAACCAAGTGAACCAGTAGAACCAGTGAACCAAGTGAACCAGGAGAACCAGGAGAACCAAGTGAACCAGGAGAACCAGGAGAACCAAGCGAACCAGGAGAACCAGGAGAACCAAGTGAACCAGGAGAACCAGGAGAACCAGGTGAACCAAGTGAACCAGTGAACAAGGAAAACCAAGTGAACCAGGAGAACCAAGTGAACCAAGTGAACCAAGTGAACCAAGTGAACCAAGTGAACCAGTGAACCAGGAGAACCAAGTGAACGAGGAGAACCAGTGAACCAAGTGAACCAGGAGAACCAGGAGAACCAAGCGAACCAGGAGAACCAAGTGAACCAGGAGAACCAAAACCAGGCAAACTAAGTGATCCAGGAGAACCAGGAGAACCAGGAGAACCAAGTGAACCAAATGAACCAGGAGAACCAGGTGAACCAAGTGAACCAGGTGAACCAGGAGAACCAGGTGAACCAGGTGAACCAGGAGAACCAAGTGAACCAATGAACAAGGAGAACCAGGAGAACCAGTGAACCAAGTGAACCAGTAGAACCAAGTGAACCAGTAGAACCAAGTGAACCAGGAGAACCAGGAGAACCAGTAGAACCAAGTGAACCAGGAGAACCAGGAGAACCAGTGAACCAGGAGAACCAGGAGAACCAGGAGAACCAGTGAACCAGGAAAACCGGTGAACTAGTTTACCAGGAGAACCAGTGAACCAGTGAACCAGTGAATCAGTGAACCAGAAGAATCAGGAGAAACAGGAGAATCAAGTGAACCAGGAGAACCAGGAAAACCAGTGAACCAGAAGAACCAGGAGAACCAGTGAACCAGTGAACCAGTGAACTAGGAGAACCAGGAAAACCAGTGAACCAGGTGAGCCAGTGAACCAGGAGAACCAAGTGAACCAGGTGAACCAGTGAACCAGTGAACCAGTGAACCAGTGAACCAGTGAACCAGGAGAACCAAGTGAACCAGGAGAACCAAGTGAACCAGTGAACCAGTGAACCAAGTGAACCAGTAAACCAGTGAACCAAGAGAACCAAGTGAACGAGGAGAACCAGTGAACCAAGTGAACCAGGAGAACCAGGAAAACCAAGTGAACCAGGTGAACCAAGTGAACCAGTAAACCAGTGAACCAGGAGAACCAGGAGAACCAAGTGAACCAGGAGAACCAGGAGAACCAAGCGAACCAGGAGAACCAGGAGAACCAAGTGAACCAGGAGAACCAGGAGAACCAGGTGAACCAAGTGAACCAGTGAACAAGGAAAACCAAGTGAACCAGGTGAACCAAGTGAACCAAGTGAACCAAGTGAACCAAGTGAACCAAGTGAACCAAGTGAACCAGTGAACCAGTGAACCAGGAGAACCAAGTGAACCAAATGAACCAGGAGAACCAGGTGAACCAAGTGAACCAAATGAACCAGGTGAACCAGGTGAACCAAGTGAACCAGGAGAACCAGGTGAACCAGGTGAACCAGGAGAACCAAGTGAACCAATGAACAAGGAGAACCAGGAGAACCAGTGAACCAAGTGAACCAGTAGAACCAAGTGAACCAGTAGAACCAAGTGAACCAGTAGAACCAGTGAACCAAGTGAACCAGGAGAACCAGGAGAACCAAGTGAACCAGGAGAACCAGGAGAACCAAGCGAACCAGGAGAACCAGGAGAACCAAGTGAACCAGGAGAACCAGGAGAACCAGGTGAACCAAGTGAACCAGTGAACAAGGAAAACCAAGTGAACCAGGTGAACCAAGTGAACCAAGTGAACCAAGTGAACCAAGTGAACCAGTGAACCAGTGAACCAGGAGAACCAAGTGAACGAGGAGAACCAGTGAACCAAGTGAACCAGGAGAACGAAGTGAACCAGGAGAACCAGGAGAACCAAGCGAACCAGGAGAACCAAGTGAACCAGGAGAACCAAAACCAGGCAAACTAAGTGATCCAGGAGAACCAGGAGAACCAGGAGAACCAAGTGAACCAAATGAACCAGGAGAACCAGGTGAACCAAGTGAACCAGGTGAACCAGGAGAACCAGGTGAACCAGGTGAACCAGGAGAACCAAGTGAACCAATGAACAAGGAGAACCAGGAGAACCAGTGAACCAAGTGAACCAGTAGAACCAAGTGAACCAGTAGAACCAAGTGAACCAGTAGAACCAAGTGAACCAGGAGAACCAGGAGAACCAGTAGAACCAAGTGAACCAGGAGAACCAGGAGAACCAGTGAACCAGGAGAACCGGTGAACCAGTGAACCAGGAGAACCAGTGAACCAGTGAACCAGTGAATCAGTGAACCAGGAGAACCAGGTGAACCAGGAGAATCAGGAGAAACAGGAGAACCAGGAGAATCAAGTGAACCAGGAGAACCAGGAGAACCAGTGAACCAGAAGAACCAGTGAACCAGTGAACCAGTGAACCAGTGAACCAGTGAACCAGTGAACCAGTGAACCAGTGAACCAGTGAACCAGGAGAACCAGTGAACCAGTGAACCAGTGAACCAGGAGAACCAGTGAAACAGTGAACCTGGAGAACCAGGTGAACCAGTGAACAAGGAGAACCAGTGAACCAGGAGAACCAGGAGAACCAGTAGAACCAGTGAACCAGTGAACCAGTGAACCAGTGAACCAGGAGAACCAGTGAACCAGTGAACCAGTGAACCAGGAGAACCAGTGAAACAGTGAACCTGGAGAACCAGGTGAACCAGTGAACAAGGAGAACCAGTGAACCAAGTGAACCAGGAGAACCAGGAGAACCAAGTGAACCAGGAGAACCAAGTGAACCAGGAGAACCAGGAGAACCAGGTGAACCAAGTGAACCAGTGAACAAGGAAAACCAAGTGAACCAGGTGAACCAAGTGAACCAAGTGAACCAAGTGAACCAGTGAACCAGGAGAACCAAGTGAACGAGGAGAACCAGTGAACCAAGTGAACCAGGAGAACGAAGTGAACCAGGAGAACCAGGAGAACCAAGCGAACCAGGAGAACCAAGTGAACCAGGAGAACCAAGCAAACCAGGAGAACCAGGAGAACCAAGTGAACCAGGAGAACCAGGAGAACCAAAACCAGGCAAACTAAGTGAACCAGGAGAACCAGGAGAACCAAGTGAACCAAATGAACTAGGAGAACCAGGTGAACCAAGTGAACCAAGTGAACCAAGTGAACCAAGTGAACCAAGTGAACCAGGAGAACCAGGTGAACCAGGAGAACCAAGTGAACCAATGAACAAGGAGAACCAGGAGAACCAGTGAACCAAGTGAACCAGTAGAACCAAGTGAACCAGGAGAACCAGGAGAACCAGTAAAACCAAGTGAACCAGGAGAACCAGTGAACCAGGAGAACCAGTGAACCAGTGAAACAGTGAACCAGGAGAACCAGGTGAACCAGGTGAACCAGGAGAACCAGTGAACCAGGTGAACCAAGGGAACTAGGAGAACCAAGTGAACCAGGAGAACTAGTGAACCAGGTGTACCAGGAGGACCAGGTCAACCAAAACCATGCGAACCAGGAGAATCAGGTGAACCGGTGAACCAGTGAACCAGGTGAATCAAGTGAACCAAGTGAACCAAGTGAACCAAGTGAACCAGTGAACCAGTGAACCAGGAGAACCAGGAGAACCAGTGAACCAGTAAACCAGGTCAACCAAGTGAACCAGTGAACCAGGAGGACCAGGTGAACCAGTGAACCAGGAGAACTAGTGAACCAGGAGAACCAGTGAACCAGTGAACCAGTGACCCAGGTGAACCAAGTGAAGCAGTGAACCAGGAGAACCAAGTGAACCAGTGAACCAGGAGAACCAAGTGAACCAGTTAACCAGGAGAATCAGGAGAATCAGGAGAACCAGTGAACCAGGTGAACCAGGAGAACGAAGTGAACCAGGAGAACCAGGAGAACCAAGCGAACCAGGAGAACCAAGTGAACCAGGAGAACCAAAACCAGGCAAACTAAGTGATCCAGGAGAACCAGGAGAACCAGGAGAACCAAGTGAACCAAATGAACCAGGAGAACCAGGTGAACCAAGTGAACCAGGTGAACCAGGAGAACCAGGTGAACCAGGTGAACCAGGAGAACCAAGTGAACCAATGAACAAGGAGAACCAGGAGAACCAGTGAACCAAGTGAACCAGTAGAACCAAGTGAACCAGTAGAACCAAGTGAACCAGTAGAACCAAGTGAACCAGGAGAACCAGGAGAACCAGTAGAACCAAGTGAACCAGGAGAACCAGGAGAACCAGTGAACCAGGAGAACCGGTGAACCAGTGAACCAGGAGAACCAGTGAACCAGTGAACCAGTGAATCAGTGAACCAGGAGAACCAGGTGAACCAGGAGAATCAGGAGAAACAGGAGAACCAGGAGAATCAAGTGAACCAGGAGAACCAGGAGAACCAGTGAACCAGAAGAACCAGTGAACCAGTGAACCAGTGAACCAGTGAACCAGTGAACCAGTGAACCAGTGAACCAGTGAACCAGTGAACCAGTGAACCAGGAGAACCAGTGAACCAGTGAACCAGTGAACCAGGAGAACCAGTGAAACAGTGAACCTGGAGAACCAGGTGAACCAGTGAACAAGGAGAACCAGTGAACCAGGAGAACCAGGAGAACCAGTAGAACCAGTGAACCAGTGAACCAGTGAACCAGTGAACCAGGAGAACCAGTGAACCAGTGAACCAGTGAACCAGGAGAACCAGTGAAACAGTGAACCTGGAGAACCAGGTGAACCAGTGAACAAGGAGAACCAGTGAACCAAGTGAACCAGGAGAACCAGGAGAACCAAGTGAACCAGGAGAACCAAGTGAACCAGGAGAACCAGGAGAACCAGGTGAACCAAGTGAACCAGTGAACAAGGAAAACCAAGTGAACCAGGTGAACCAAGTGAACCAAGTGAACCAAGTGAACCAGTGAACCAGGAGAACCAAGTGAACGAGGAGAACCAGTGAACCAAGTGAACCAGGAGAACGAAGTGAACCAGGAGAACCAGGAGAACCAAGCGAACCAGGAGAACCAAGTGAACCAGGAGAACCAAGCAAACCAGGAGAACCAGGAGAACCAAGTGAACCAGGAGAACCAGGAGAACCAAAACCAGGCAAACTAAGTGAACCAGGAGAACCAGGAGAACCAAGTGAACCAAATGAACTAGGAGAACCAGGTGAACCAAGTGAACCAAGTGAACCAAGTGAACCAAGTGAACCAAGTGAACCAGGAGAACCAGGTGAACCAGGAGAACCAAGTGAACCAATGAACAAGGAGAACCAGGAGAACCAGTGAACCAAGTGAACCAGTAGAACCAAGTGAACCAGGAGAACCAGGAGAACCAGTAAAACCAAGTGAACCAGGAGAACCAGTGAACCAGGAGAACCAGTGAACCAGTGAAACAGTGAACCAGGAGAACCAGGTGAACCAGGTGAACCAGGAGAACCAGTGAACCAGGTGAACCAAGGGAACTAGGAGAACCAAGTGAACCAGGAGAACTAGTGAACCAGGTGTACCAGGAGGACCAGGTCAACCAAAACCATGCGAACCAGGAGAATCAGGTGAACCGGTGAACCAGTGAACCAGGTGAATCAAGTGAACCAAGTGAACCAAGTGAACCAAGTGAACCAGTGAACCAGTGAACCAGGAGAACCAGGAGAACCAGTGAACCAGTAAACCAGGTCAACCAAGTGAACCAGTGAACCAGGAGGACCAGGTGAACCAGTGAACCAGGAGAACTAGTGAACCAGGAGAACCAGTGAACCAGTGAACCAGTGACCCAGGTGAACCAAGTGAAGCAGTGAACCAGGAGAACCAAGTGAACCAGTGAACCAGGAGAACCAAGTGAACCAGTTAACCAGGAGAATCAGGAGAATCAGGAGAACCAGTGAACCAGGTGAACCAAGTGAACCAGGAGAACCAGGAGAACCAGGTGAACCAAGTGAACCAGGTGAAACAGGAGAATCAGGAGAACCAGTGAACCGGGAGAACCAGGAGAACCAGAAGAAAAGGCAATATTAGAAAAAGCATTAATAGAAACTTACCAGCCCCTGTTCAAACAGTTCCTGTTCATCTGTTGTCCAGGGCTTTCTGTGAGTAGCGGAAAGTTGCTCCCTACAAAAACAAGCACAATGAGAGTTTGGTTGAAAAAAGCTTAGTACATACAACAATCTAAAATTACCACTGTTTAGCAAAGAATGGAGGGGGGCGGTTGTACACAGGCTATTTGCACCATCCTAATCTGCGATTTTTTTTAGCGGAGCGGGACGGCTGTACACAGACTAGATGCAACCTTTAGCCCAAGGTCTTGGACAGCCAAGAAAATTCAGAAACCCCTTATAACATTCCTGAACAGTTGCTACACATTCTGAATAGCATAAAGAGCACACTTTTGGTAAATAATGGCTTGTTTTATTTATCAATCTTTATAACTACTGCAACTCAAAAATAAATAAGAAGAACATTTCTTACTTTTTCGGCTTCACAATGCTCTTTTTAACATTTGTATTTGAGATCCTTGTAGGAAGAAAAAGAATTTTAAAATTAAACGGATTTTGTACACATTTTTAAATAACAACATAAAACAGAGCACAGACAGATATTTAACAATTCCACAAGTGCGCATTGGATATGAAATGGTAGATAGCCTGCCAACAAGGCGCATAGAGCCAAGTTGGCTATAACAATCTCATATCCAACAAGCGTGAGTGGAATAATTGTTTTATTAAATACGCCCAAAGAATTGCAATATTTTGAGCTCCCCAGCTGTTTTCGTTGACGCGTATTGGCTACCATATTATTTTGTGGTCAGTGGTATATGAGCTCATATACAATTGCCTGTTAACCAATCAAAACGCAGGAATTGCAATATACCATTGCTAGTTTTTAATAATAGGGAATACATGTATGCCACTGGCATTCTGAAAGAACAACTGTAATGGTTTCAAGGAAACTTTCATGAAGGTTTAAATGTAACAGGTCATTTAAACTGCAGTAATAATTCATTACCTTCCAGCACAAGCAAGTTTCTTCTTGTCCCCTAAAACAAAAACCAACAAAAACATCATCATTATGCAACAAGTAGTAGTTATACCGGTCTCTAAGAACAAAATGTACAAATTTCATCAATAAAACAATAACTTTGAAGCTTGGCTACTAAGCATTCATTCGTGTATGAATTACGATTTCATCGAGTGTTTAGAAGCGATAATCTTGAAAAAATGATATCAAGAGAGCATCTTAAGTTAAAGATATTGCTAACTCAAACTAAAACGGAGGTATGACAAGTGAAATTTGCTTTCAAATTTGATTTATATTAAACTTTGCAACAACCACTGTGTCAGTGTTTTGAAACCGTGCTTGTTTGCCGAGTTTGTTTACCAACAGAACTTCACTTTAACTTCAAACTTTATTGTCTGTATTTTTTTCCAAATCAGGGGTGCGGCTTATCTACGGGTGCGGCTTATACACAGAACTTTACGGTTGTTTCAAATTTTGCTCTAGCCATTTTGTCACAGGTTGGATTTCAGAAAAGATTGCAAGGTTCAAGTGGTCTCATTATAACAATTTAAAAATTAGTCATAAAAATTTATGATTGAAGCAGATCAGAGAGGTGTTACAGTTGTAAGTGAACAAAATTGAATAGTCAAAGCTCTCGTAAGCGGACACCCTCGGGACGGGAAAAAAGTGTCCGTAACTGGAGCTGGCCGCTTACGAGAATGGTTCTCGTAAACGGCCACTTAAGGTGTAGGGGATAGATGGCCGCTTACGGGAGCTTGCCAAGCTAACAATAATAACTGGACGGACATGAATGACGACAAAACAAACACTGAAAGAAGGTTCTGTAATTACTGTAAAATCATTGTCACGAATCGCGATGTGAAGTTGATTGATAAAAACAAGAAAAAGAGATTGTTTTTAGGATTTTGTTTGGGATGTCCTCTTACGGGAGCTTAAAAACAAAGAAAAAGTCTAAGTCGTAATCACTGCAAGTGTCCGTGGCCGCTCACGGGAATGTCCGCTTACGAGAATGTAAAAATACAGAGTTTGTATGGGAGTTAAAAAGGGGTTTCAAACAAGGTGGCCGTAAGTAGAGCTGTCCGCTTACGAAAGTGTCCGTTAAGAGAGCTTCAACTATCATGAGAGGTCATCCTTAAAAAGCACAGTCAAGCAATGTTGAAAATCCCATCAACCAACTCACCTTCAGGGCACCAAACTTTGCTACATTTAAGGTTGCCACATTAAGAAGGTGGTCATTAGGAATCAGGTTCTGCTGTACCAAGCTTTTGAAAGAAAGTTATCTAATAATTAAAATCTTAGATCTTACCTGCTGGTGATTGCTCTAGTTTCACAGATACTGATCTGTAAGCATACATTCTACATTCCAGTTAAAGAGATTATAAGAATTCTGCAGGAAAAAAACTATACCCAGTGGGTGAAAAATAATTAACTTCAAAAGTGCATGTTTCTGTTAATTCCCGTCCCCACTGGTGACACAAATGGAAACGAGTGTCAGTGGCATTCATGTAAAGGCCGATTAACACATGTGATATTATTTTGTCACATGTGACAAGCTTACCGGCAACAGGCCTACCACACGAATTGTGTCATGTAAATCAAACTTACAACTTGCTTACAGCTATTGTGTACATCACAAAAAATGTCATAGAATTTTAAACATTTTAACAACCCTACAACAAATCACAGCCGCGAACAGTAAAAAGATGACGTTTTGTGACATTTTAGTTAAAAACTGAGTAGTTTAGGGGGGGGGAATAGCAGACTTAGAGTCTGGTAAACAAAAGGTTTCTTTCTTTCATGAAGAGACAGAACGCCTAGCCTCATATCATTGTGAAGTGAGGAGGAGGTGTTGTTCAATTGTAAACACAACGACTTTTTCTCCGGTTATTCTCTTCTTGTTCACGTCTCACCTCCTCCAGCAACTGCCTGTAAAGCCCTCCCTCTTTTTATTCCTAAGCTATACCCTTCTGCACACTTCATTCACCTTTTCTTCTCTTTCTTTTTTAAAAATTACAGAAACAAAGACTCCAGCAGAATTGTACGTCATTTTGGCATGTGGTAAGCGAAAATATCGTGATATTCTGAGCTTATGTTTATGTCACTCCCCGGGGGGACTCACATATAAAATTGATGGGGATGCTCATCGTCTCGCTTAGGGGTGTAAATTTCGGTTCTTTGGTCTCGCCTAGGGTGTTCTGGGCAAAACGCCAATATATGCCAATATTTTAAGCCATAATGGTCTCGTTTAGGGTTCCACACGAAGAAATACGCAAATATAAATTCCATTCTTAGTCTTTTGGTATCTTTTAGGGGTCAAGAAAAGCTTGAGCCACACCCAGATTGGTCTCTTTTAGGGGTTCTTTTCAAATTTTCCGACGAGCATCCCCGTCCGTTTCATAAAGGAGTCCCCCCCTTGGATGTCACCGCCATCCCAATTAGCACATAACTAGCAGAAAAGCACCAAATGCTGCTTATGCTCATGCTTTTGCTTGTGTGGCTAGTGAGGACTGGGTTTTATAATGCCACAACTGTGCTGTAGAAGAAAATGGAATTTAATTGACCAGTCACTCTATCAGAAAGGTTATATGAAGCTTCAAGTGGTCAAGTTTTGTAACATTCACTCCATACCAAGCTTCCTGTATTCAGTGCATAATGTACAGTTAAAGATGATTTCCAGTCCGTACTGCGCAGACTCAGGGTTTGTTTTCATTTTTGTTTTGAATTCATTGAAAGGTTACACTTAATCAGTGATAGCGTACATGTTTTTTAGTTCGCCATTACGGATCGTTTTGTTCAAGAATTCACGATGAGCTATAAAAACGTCCATTTGAAATACCGTTGAGCTTCTTTTATTCGTTATTATTGTTTTGCAAGGATATCTGGCGTTAATAACGAAGAAAAAGGTAAGTTTTGTCCTTGAATTTTTATTTTTGCTAGTTAACATTCTTCTGTTTGTGAGACTCACAAACATTGCAGGCGGAGATTGCGCAGTACGGACTGGAAATCATCTTTAATGTAGTGAGAATTACATGATAAATTGACCATAGAAAGAAGAAATAATATAAAGGATACTGTTCTTCCAAAATCATTTTTTCAATGGCTGATCTACTTTTGTCATCTGTGCAAGGATCCAGGGACCAAACCTGTTGAATCAAAGTTTCTGAACATCAACACACCAATTCTCCTTTAGTAAGTAATCTCAATAACTTCTTTTAGAACTAGTTAGGAGAATGTGTAAACAAAATTATTTCAGAATTCTCTCCATCTTTTTGCTTGATTATTTAATAGCTGCAGTCTATGGATAAATCAGCCGCATATTGGTCAGTCTCAGGGCTAAAAAAAAATAATACTTAATGTTTTCCACTGAACTTTCAAGCAAAACAGTCAAAGCTCTCGTAAGCGGACACCCTCGGGACGCGAAAAAAGTGTCCGTAACTGGAGCTGGCCGCTTACGAAAATGGTTCTCGAAAGCGGTCACTAGAGGTGTAGGGGATTGATGGCTGCTTACGGGAGCTTGCCCAGCTAACAATAACCGGAGGGACGTGGATGATGACAAAAACAAACACTGAAATTAAATGGTACTGTTATTAATATAAAATCATTGTGACGAGCGGCGATGTGAAGTTGATCGATAAAAACAAGATACAGACTGAGGTTGTTAATAGGATTTTTTTGGGGGTGTCCGCTTACAGGAGCTTAAAAACAAAGAAAGTCTAAGTCGTAATCTCCTAAAGTGTCTGTGGCCGCTTACGGGAATGTCCGCTTACGAGAAATTGTAAAAATACAGAGTTTGTATGGGAGTTAAACCAGGATTTCAAACATGGCAACCGTAAGTAGAGCTGTCAGCTTACGAGAGTGTCCATTAGGAGAGCTTCTACTGTATAAGCAAATAAAGTTACCAAAAAGAACTCATAGCGTGGTCACAGTTTTAAACAAAGTAAGAAGAACTTATGAAAATTTTAGCTCTCGAGCTGAGAAAAATGAATTCAAATTTCTTCATATTTTAGTTAAAAGTGATGTTTCTTGTGAGTTCAAAACAAAACAACATGCAATTTAAGCTTTTTGTGCAAGAATTGACAATAACTTCCCTGAAAATGTTTTAGAATTTACCGGTGATAGGGGGTCAATTAGAGGAATATATTATCAGGGTGAGTTGGGGGGGGGCCAGGGCTCTGGGCTCCATAACAAATGTTTTTAGGGCTTCTTACATTCCATCAAAATATTGTTATGAATCTTAGGGTTCCTTCAGAGGCCACGGAGCATTTTGAAATGTGGGGGGTCCATCGTATTCCAAGCCAAGCACATACCCCTGGGGTGGGAGGTTGCACATCCCCCTACTCAAATTTCCCAAAATGTCTTTAACTGTTAACAGTGTCTGGTGTGTCTATAATGGATTAATTGTGACAAATGCATAACTAGGCAGTTTATACGATCTTGCCTCAACATGGTTTTGGGTTATTCTTTAGATCTTGGAGGGCAGAAATTGTATGCTTTGAAGTCACTGATGCCATAGGTTTTGTCAAATACTATCTTAACAGATTACGGACCTCTCTTAGTAGCATTTTTGGGAAATTTTGTTTTTTTGGAATTCCTACACCATATTATCAGAGCTGTGCTCCAGCAAAGCCCCTGTGCCACAGGCAACTAACTTTTGCCTTTGGGCATCGTGAATAAGTTCGCTATCCTGAAAGCTTGTAAGAGCTGGGCACCCAAGACTTCTTACAGAAGAGCCTTTGGGTACCCTGCAGTTATTCTAAGAGCACAGCTTTGATTATACCGCCAAGCATGATGCTGATAAAAAGATTTGTGTCTTGACAAATCAATTTTATGCTACGCTAGCAATACCTTCGGCAGTGAAATTTGGGGAGGAGGGCTCAGCCTCTCCAAATTTTTGTTTGGGGGGGGGGGGCTACAGCCCCTCTGCACTCACCTCCCCCTGCTCTGCCACCTATGTTCTTGCAGTGAAATGTTTGGCACACCTGGCAAGCTTTAAGGTGAAAAATTTATGGATTCTGGGCTACAGCCGGCCACCTCCACTCCACTGAGTGACACTTACACAGTATAATCTTTTGTGCTTTTTTCTAATCCATGCATGCTTTATAACAATAAAAAGGACACTTACGGCTCTATCCTTTGTTAAACAATGTATGTAAATGAGTGCTAACATTTACACAGAATATTTATTTAATTAATATCGTACCGTCACCAGTATACAATATGTTAGATCAGGTTAGATCATGGATTAAAGCTGTTTTTAGTGTTTTAAGTCAGAAAAAAATTCACTGTTTGAAATTCCTTAATTTGGGGTAAAGGAATCCATAGAAGCAAACGGGTAATTCATTGGATAATGTCTTCATAGAAGATACGCTAAATAGAAAATCAACAAATTAACAAGAACAGCTGATCTCACCGAGTTTGTATCCAAAAGCCACGAATTAGGATCACAATACTCAGAAGAAAACGGGCTACTTGAAGGGTTCAGAAAACTGTGACTGCCAATGTCTTTATCGTACCTAAAAAAATACAGATTCAAAAATAAACAAACAAATGTTTCACAAAATCCACCTTCCGTTCGATAAGCCCATCAAGCACTCTTCGCTCAGCATAGCCTGTCGATTATTTGCATCTAACATTCTACAAGGCAAAGATTTCAATTACAAATAAGACTTAATACATTGCCATACCACTTATCTTTTTGATCGTCTTCAGCCAAGTCTCGTAAATTGGTTATTTGTTCACCATCGGAAATGTCTTCGACATCAACATCTTCGTCTGATTCCGCCATATTGGATTTTGAGTGCGGTGGAGACTGGAACGAGATGGTTACTCACCGGGTAGTGACAGGCCGGAGCGGGGGAGGAGTAGTGATTTGTTGCTCTTTTGTTGCAAAATGCGTGGAAGACGAGGGTACATCAGGGAAGAGACGGGGAAAACAGGAAAACTCTTCCTTTATACAAAATCTTTTTTTAGGTCAATAAGCAACTACTGAAAGTTTTAGACGGATGTTTTTTAAAATCAGTTAAAGGAACAGACTCGTGGATTCCGCAGATGACAGTTGCTCCCCAACCCTCCCATCCCAACCGACTGCTGCACTGACTCCTTTTGACCAACACTAATTCGAAAAAACCGCAAGAGGAAATATCAACCATCAAAGCTTTTTCGTCCTTGACGCTTGTTCTCAAACTCCAAAATATTGAAATACTTGGCCACAGTTTCTCCTTGTCGGAAAATCAAAGGGAAAGTGCAACGTCTTACTCGCGCGCAGTCACGCGTGTGCAGTTAATTTTTGGCACGCAAAATATTTTTTCACGGGTGAAGAATTTCGACTCCCCGCAAACTTGTAACTTTACACCCGTGGGCTATTTTTAAGAGGTTTCGTTGTTCACGTCTCTTGGAGACGGATTCGTTTCAAATCAACAATATCGACCGCCATTTCGAGTTGAAACGGCAAAGTAACGAGTCAGCCGTGTGTGATCGAGTCCTTGTAACACCGCAAAGATGTCTTCTGACGAAGAAACGATTCCAGATGACGATGGTTTGCCATATCTTGGTGAATACGACGGCGAGAGGAACGAACTAGATGAACGGCACGGATTTGGACGAGCAAAGCTGCCGAACGGCGACACATACGAAGGTTCTTATGAAAATGGAAAGCGGCATGGAAAAGGAGTTTACAGGTATTAAAATGATATAGTATCATCCCTTTTTGATCGCAGTTTGCTACAGCAGTATCACACAGTCACGCGTGCAAATTTAAGCGAGTTCGCCTTACACATTTTCTCTCAATCATTTCTTGATCATGAGGCGCTCGCATGACAAAAGGTCCTTCAAAAATGCCTGTGGGCTGCGAATGTAACATTAATCTGTAAAAATCGCTAGCTGATCTACGAGTTTATGAAGTGGTTAAGTCTATACAGCAAGTAGCCCCTCTTTTCTTTGTGGTAGTAAGTCGCACGAGAACGAAGATGTTAGCGAATGAAAGCGACCTCGCTTGCGCTTGGCGCTCGCATGGAAGTGATTGCTCGCAACCAATCCGGCCTGATCTTTTGAGTCAGCCAAAAGTTAACCTTTACACATTTAATACGTAAATGATTAATAACAAATTAATACCGAATGAATTTTGTGATTTATTCACGATCGCTTGACGGGGTATCGTGACTTCTTGCAAGAAAGATAAGTCCACCTAACTCAAGCCTTTATGTTTGTGCATTCAGCTAGTGTATAATGCCACCCCTTGCAGTAAACATTTTCTTTTTATAGAACGAAACCATCTAAAGATTGTGTGTTCCTAGCTATTCTCTGAATAGTTTTAAATGGCGGTGGTTCTGTGAGAAATGCTCACAAAAAAAGAGTTGGTTCGGGTTTTGTCGTGACTTTCTGAAGCAAAAGAGAATGATGAAACGGTGAAGTAAACTTTGTTACAATGTCACGCAAGATAGTTACTCAAAAAGAATAGATAAATTACCGATAAAAGAGAAAAGTGTGCTCGAGTTTTTAATACTCTCTCCGTTATGTTTTTTTCAGTTCTCTTGTATATCCAAAATGTACTAGCAACGATGTATTTGATCTCTTCTCCTTTGTAGCATGATGGGTTTTAAGTTCCGCCTTCTATCTGCATAATTTTACGCCTCAGGTCTGAAAAATCAATTTTAAAGATTAAATCATTCAACCATAAAGTGATCAAGAAGTCATGCGATAAAGTTCCTTTAAAGTGATACCAGCATAAAATTATTTTTACTTTACCGAAAAATGTCCTCTCGTGGGTGTGGGTGGATCTGTATCTCATCATTGTTGCTGATCTTGATGCGTACACGATAAACTAAGCCTCAAACGAACAATATCACCAAAATATTGTCACGGAATCAATCATTGATCCTTGCTCGCTCGCGGTATGCTACATAATGTTCGTGGAAGAGATTTTATGTCACGGATCTCTCTCCTCCGCAGAAGCCTCTTCAGTATTTTTTCGTGCGGGCTGGGAAATGGGGAGAGGTGAAAAGTAAGCGCGCGGAGCCTGGAGAGCAGCAACGAAAGCGCGCGGGGGACACTGAAAGAGCCTCTGCGGAGATGAGAGGTCTTTTTGAACAGCCAAAATAAATCATCTTGTCGAACGAAATCTAAACATAATGTTCCATTTCCATTATCAGTTGCTATATTTGAACACTGAAACTGTCAACAAGCGTCTTTGGCTTCGGTTGGCTCGGATGGAACAGACTGTTTGCATGTTACAACTTGAAAAGTTAACGCTATAACGGCCTTTTCAAGTTGTTTCCGCACGTCTTCAAAAACAAATGGATATTTATATCCGTGCTTTTATTACTCTCCGCAAATTAGGTTAATCCATTAAAGATAATGTTTTTCGTAAGTTAAGTTATTAACTACTACTGAATTTCAGAACAGTTTACAGTCAACTCTCTCTTAACGGACACCTCCATAAGACGGACACCTGGTTATGGTCCCTGCCGTTTTTCAGTAATTTTACTGTAAGAAAACTCTCTGTAAGACGGACACCTCTCTAAGACGGACAACGGACAACGTGAATAATACTTCAAAACTTGTTATCGGCATATAGCATAGCAGGTCAGCGCCTTTAGAATACCAAATTTACCAAAAACAATCCGCTAAAACGCATTACTTCTCTGCTTATACTTGTAGATTTAGTTTTCTACTTACAGTATCACCGTTTGTTATTAACAAACAAGTCGAATCACTGATATTATTTTTGTTCCACTTTATAGGTTTTGCTAACGTAAGCGACTAAAACAGACGTATTCGTTGTGCATAGCCGTTTAGCTTTATCGTCTCAAAATTTCTGGTGTCACGTTACCTCGACTCTCTATAAGGCGGACACCTCTATAAGACGGACAGTTGGGGCCGGTCCCAACGGTGTCCGTCTAAGAGAGAGTTGACTGTAGACCAAAAATCAGTGAAATCCCCGTGACGTAGTTCTTCTTTAAAAACTACTAGAGTTCTGCTCGAAACTGTTAAAGGTCGTAAAACAAGTCAGGACATTTTTTAATCAAAGGTTTATAGCGAAATGTTCTAATTTCAGGTTCAAAAATGGAGCCCGTTACATGGGGAACTACATAGAGGGCAAGAAAAACGGCGAAGGGGTCTTTCTGTATCCCGATGGCTCCAAGTACGAAGGGCTCTGGGTCAACGATTTACGTGGTGGCTGGGGCACCTACACGTATCCCAACGGCGACACCTTCGAAGGGGAGTGGGCCCAAGGCAATCGGCACGGTCAGGGAGTGTATACGTATAAGGAGACTGGGTCTCGTTACGACGGCCGATGGTTCCAAGGCAAAATGCAAGAGGAAGGACACCTCATTCATTTAAATCACAGATACGTAGGAAACTTTGAAGAAAATAAGCCAAGAGGACGCGGAAAGTATGTGTTCGATTCGGGTTGCGAGCAGATCGGAAGGTACGTGTGGAAAGAGGAGGAAAATTTGGGTGAGCATGAGGAAGACGAGGCTGAAATTGTGGTGACACCAATGTGGGAAGGTCAAGAGATTTGCGCCATAAACGAACAAGAGTAATTCTTATAACTGCGCTCTCCGTAGTGTTCTTAGCCTGCGTAGGTTTTGAGGCGGTTTGGGAAGGAAGCCGCACGTGGCCGCTCTCGCCTTCGCGTTTTCCAAATACGCGCCAAAAATACGAGGCTATGTGGTGAACTAAACTTGTTAGTTAATTCCTAAAACACGCACGGGGTTCGTTAACCAATCAAAACAAAGCTTCTGTCTTGTCAGCCAATCATGTGCTTGCAAAGGCAATCGCACGTGATTTGGCTCACGCCATTTTTTCCCACGCTTTTCTATTGCCGGTACGTCTTTTTACGCTGCACTGACTGGTTAAAACATGTTTTACAAGTTACTTAACGCAAAGCTAAGCAGTTTTCTAGTTATAAGATGGCTGTAACTATTAGACAACTATGAATTCGAGATTTTTATTTTGGTTGCAAGAATCGTAGCAAATCAGTTTTTACGATTTGTACTAAAACACATAATAGTATATAGGAGATGTAAAAAAGACTTTCTACGCTGTAGATATATTTTATTCAGCTAGCATAACCACAATACTGTTTTTAATCTTAAGAGCAAATAAATAACTTGATAGACTGTTTTCTAAGACTATACTAGAATAATTTTAATAAACGAGTTTTTAACAAAGTTCGGCTTAGGTCTGTAACGAATTTAATCAATCAAAAAGTTTAAGGCATTTCACCCTAACTTGGTAAAAAAAAGGGTACACTTTTGTTAACAGATTTTATAAAAGCCACAACTCCATTCTTGTTATACATGTAACGGTAAATAACAATAATGGTCAAAAGTAGGAAGATTTCAATTCATCGTTTTATTGCGACAACGCTGTTTCGTGTGATCAAAGTATGACCACACTCATCAGGCAACATCAACGAATGACCGTTGAAATACATAAACTGGCAATAAAAGGCTAATTTAAGGGTAACGGTAAATAACGTTATAAAAGTTGTGGTATTATATTTACTTTTTCAAAGCCGGAAGTATGCGTCTTACTCGCGATTACACGCAGAACTCCCGCGCGTTGTCCACGCACGTCAACGTAGCGTCCTCAGATCTAAGCTGCACTTCATTTACGCTGTAATCGTTTGCTGTTGGTATTTTCTGCGGCCAACTCGTGATCATGATTTTTTTTTATTACCGTAGTTCTTCCGGTAACTCACACATGCCTCGTGCGCCCGCCTCGCGTGTCTCGCGCGATTTTAGACCTTCGATGAACGCTCGCGCGCGAGCAACCCAGTAATGCTCGGGATGTAAGCCCTTTTCCTTCCATTCTTGAAGACATTCCTCTAAAATCTTCTTCCCAGTCTCCACATTTCCAACGTGTGCATAAGCCTCAGCCATAAGCGCTCTGGGATGATACGCCCCTGGGCTTACAACGAGATTCAATTCCTCGTGAATTTGTACAAGCTCTTCCAAAAACTTCTTCGCGCGAACGTAGTCCTCTCGCGCGAGGAGAACGTCCGCGAGAAACGTGCCCGCGCGTGGCCACGCGATATGTCCCGAGCTCCTATAGACATTAACAGCTTTTTGGCACATATCATAAGCTTGGTCAACCTCGCCTAAGTGTAGTTTCGCCGTTCCGTAGGTCATCATGACACCGGTTGTGAATTTACTCTGATCCCCGTGAAGATCGTGGTAAATTTTTAACGCTTGCTCGTGCAGTAAGTCCGACTCTTTCAGATGCATTTTCGTGCTCCACGCGCGTGGATGCGTGTGGCGCAGCCCGAGATACCAACGTAAGTGCACTTTGGCCGTGTAATTCAACACTTGGCCCCAGATGAACATCTGTGAAGCGTCGCAAGTTTCCACGATATTCCTGGCTTCCTCCAAGACTTGTATCGCCTCATCGTTTTCCCATCGATCATGCAAGATGACTCCAAGATTACACAACCTCTCGACGACTTCCACGTCTTTTTCTCCGTAGGCCTTCTTGGTGACTTCCACGCATAAATTCATGTACTCCTTTGCGAGATCCAACTGGAAGCTTTCACGGAAAGTAAACGCGAGGACATTTAGAAGCTTTGACTGTTGTTTCATCCATTCGGGATCTTTTTGTCCCTCACAAAGTTTATTAGCCTTCTCCAGAATTGGAATGACTTTTTCCAATTGCCCAGCCTCGCGATACGTGTAACCTAAATCACAAAGCAGTTCGCACGCGTTAAGATCAGAACAGCCGAGCTGTTTGTTCATTTTGTAAGCCCTTTCAAGTAGCGCCACGCGATAATTGTCCGTTGCCCCGGCAACGTGCACGAGACCGTCGGCAAGGTACACCAATGCCTGGACAAAAATGCTGCTTTCAAGCAATGTTATTCTCTCTGCTCCTTCAACAAATTCCTTCAAATGCGGACATAGGAGAATCCGTGTGGCTATATCTTCTTGTTTGAGCGCGCCTTTCTTTTGCTTGTAACCGTTGTTTAAGGTGTGAAGTACTCCGTTTAGCTCCTGTTTATCCAAAGCGTTCGTCAACTTACTATCAGATTCTTCGTCAGTGCCAGTTCTCTTTCCGTCTGGTTTTCGTCTGATCTGTGAAAACGCAAATCGCATTACTTGATGTAGGGTGACCACCTCAATCCCTCTCTCGCCCGTCGCTGGGTATATAAGCAAAGAGCATCTTGCTATTTTAACCTTGACCTCATCGGGTACTCTAATTTTCGCATCACCATTCGCTTTAGCTTCGCGCAAAACGTAGTCAGCGACGGTGTCCAAAGGCACGGGTTGGAGAGAACAGTACGAAAGAAGCACGAACGCAGCTCGGAGTACTTCGTTGTTTTCCGCCATCCGTCGTGCGGCGAACTCTGCCGCTGGCAGCATTGATTGCGGGTAGCATGGATTGTGGTGCGTATAATCGGAATGATCAAGATACGCGAAGTATTCTTGGAGATTTGAAAGGTAGCTTTTCCATGAAAACTTTGAAAACGGGCGATCTTCTCGCATCTGCCTGACATAAACTGCTGCACAAGCCAGCGAGAGCGGATAATAACCCAGCACTTTAGCGACATTTTTAGAATCGTCATCTGTATCCATTCCTGATATCGCTCTCAGTAAATCCATAGCATCTGCCTCCTCCATTCCAGACTCCAGCGAAATGACCTTGGCATGCGCGTGAGACCTGGGCGCCAGCTCACTGTCCTGTGTTGTCACAAGCACCAACCCCTCCCCCCACGAGCTTTCTTGCTCGGGTGTTGGCCAGAATTCGCGAAGCGGGTCATTCACGGTTAGATTATCAACGATCAGCAGCCACAGAGATGACGATTCACGAAGATGATTTTTAATATCGTTTGCATAACCCTTGATCCGCTCACGCACGCTTCCACGTTCCTCGTGCGCTTTGGGGATTTCCAATTTCTCGTGCAGTTCTTTATACGACTCTAACAGTGATTCTGGAGTTTGCGCGTGTAATGTAGCCACGATCCGTGGGAATTCCTCGCCGTTTCCTTCGTATTTCTCTATGAACTCTTTTCCAAACTGTCTTGCTAGCTGAGTTTTCCCGCATCCTGGAGGGCCTTTCACATATACAGCTGTTACCGTGGAAACCGTTGCTCTTATCCTCAACTCTCTGAAACTGTCTTGGATCTTTTGTATTTCTATACCTCGCCTTTGAGTCACGTGGAACGGTTTGCCAGGGAGAATTTCCACCGAAGGAACAAATCTTCTTGGAGGTTCAGCTAAGAAATACATTTAGAAAAAGATAAACAATCTGCTCAACAAACTCACAGCTAACGAAACTTCAACCTTAATAAATAGGATTAAGACGAAACCAATCAGGAAATCGAGTAATATTAATTTAAGTTGGACAAAAATCGAGTACCAGAATAATTTAAAACATATTGCCTTATTTTCTACCCTTTTTTAAAAGCTAAAGAAGTAAGAAATTATCTGTGATAACACCAACAGCAATTTCTTATCAGAGCCCGAGAAAATAAATTTCAAAGTTCACAAGAACCATGTAAACTACAGGTAAAATCTTACGTGTGTTCTTGATAAAATCGTCTTTTAAGCGATTCAGTGGAATTCAGTGGAACTTCGAAATTTGTTTTTGATGTTTTGGTGTTGTTAGAATTTTTTTTGGTTAGAAATGATCTCTTTTGGTGAGATATTTGAAACAGTAACACAGAAGTTTGGAATAAGATGTATATAATTTTGGTACATAATTTTGTCCAATTAATACTGGAAGTCCTGGCGGATTCCGTCTTAAATAATTAGCGAAGTTTGTTTAATTGCATTAAGTAATGTAAGTAATATATAGTTTGGTACGAGGTACCTTTGTGTTTGTTGTAATTATATTTATAATAAAGTCGATAAAAAGAATGTTAAATTAATTTTCTTTTTTGTCTTTTTTTTGCGGTACATTTTGTTGGTGGTATTGCTCGATACGTTGAAGGGTCTTTAGAGGTTGTCCCTAATTATAAAACGGACGCAGCTTTCTTCAGGAACACTGAACTGAAATAAAAACCAAAACCTGAGGTCTACTTTTTGCCCTGAAATCAACATACAAACTCTCCCCATTGGCCTCCATACATTCCTTATGGTTGGAGTTGTGAGAACATTAGCAAAATCTACACCCCTGGGACAAACGAGAGCTAACAAAAACTGCTATGAACGAAAGTAACGAACAAGTTACCTTGTGTAACGCTGTTTTCATCTTTGTGCAAAACAGCTAGGCTGGCCATTGTTTCTCGAGTTAACTCAGCGACTGTGAATAAGTACATGCATATATTTCAGTAACGTTACATGACACCCTCTTCGCCGTCAACATTTATTACGAGCTATAACTACTTATTATCCGTTTGTACACTTCCTTCGTAAGCTCAAAATATCAATTCTCCCTTCGGATCACCATACATTACTTATAATGCTTGTTCGGAGAATTTGGTGGCACTTCAAGACAGCATCTCGCAGCCTACTCCACAGGCAGCCCAAGCTCTCACTTTGAACCACATAAACAACACAATAAGGCTTTGTATGGGATTTTCTACAAGGCATCCATGGAGGTAGTAAAAACTGGTGAAAATACTCAATAAAAAATGGCTTACCTTATTCCATACGTGTGCTGTTTGCATCTGGTGTGGTAATTTTGCCGATTTATCCCAATTTAATTAAAGGGTAAATTAGATTTTAGGCAACCACGAATTAGCTGAACATTGCTTATGCGTTTTGCACTTTAAAGGTTCATTTTAAGGAAAATTCCTTTTTAAATAAACTGTCCAAACTAATTACAACTGAGAGTACCAACGAGTTAAGCTTTTCTTTTTACGTTACTCACCCTTGTCACGGCAGTAATTGTCTATTAAGTCACGCCTTTCGACTCCTCTAAGACCAAGCCCTTGGGCCAGCCTCTCGTAACTCGCTTCAGATCCTATCGATTCCTTCCATTTTCGTAGCACTGCATAAGCTCTGTCTACAGCTTTCAGTTGATCTTCACTGATCTCATCCAGATGTGAATTTCTTAAGCCCAGAGCCAATCCAAGAGGTCTCCAGATTTTTAGGGTGTCTTGAGCTAGGCTAAGAAGGTCGGCATCATCCGGTACACCCTGCTTGAACAACATGTCTCCATCTGATGGTAAAAATTGGAGTTGAAGCTATGTCCGGTACATTATAGATAATGTAGTTGGACTAATTTGTGAGTTATGACAAGGGGAAAGCCGGGGCACAACTTTTTCTAACCCCTTGTCTCGTTAGGGACGGACATTTTAATTTTTGAGGGGCAAAGATTATTATGAAAAGTAATTCTTGCGCAAAAAAATAGTAGAAAAACAAATCGTGCACAAGTGATTCTTGAAAATACTAATCAGTGCTGAAAAAATTGGAAATCACTTCGAAGCATTGCTTCAGACCATTTGGAGACAGCTGATGACATATTATACCACGTAAGATTGCTTGCGGTTAGCTCTTAAAATGGGGTAAGGATTTTTATCCAAAAAATCATTGGCCTGGCAGCTGGTCGTTAGTAAACCGACGACCGGGTTCGATTCTTCTTGGTGTCAACATTTTTTTAACTAAAAAAAGGTTAAATGTGAATGGTCAGACGCAATGCTTGATAATGCTTTCCGAAAAAATTCTTACTCAGAACAAATCCCCCCCCCCCCCTGTCAAAAACTAAATGTTCCGACCATAAGCATTTTTATGCAGCCGTTGTTTGTCACACAACACCACTTTCCAAGCGTCGCGTGACGATCCATGAAGGAGGCTACATAAACGTGCACCTCTCTCCCCTTATAGGTTTATTTTGTCTACATTTCGGCATGGAACACTGATGGCATAAATCAGAATATATAAATCTCCTAGACATTACATACACAGTACTAAATTTCGCGGTGACATGAAAATAAGCGTGTTTTGATGACTTACAATAAATGAAACTTTGCGTGACCCGCACTGATTTTCACTTAACCCGAACTAGAAAATTTTAAATGCGCCCTGTCAAATCTTATCACTCGATCCGTCGTTGCTGATCAGGTCTTTCTGTGTGGCAATTTTACCAAATGGCATATTGCATCGCAATGAATAAGCAGAAAGTTTGGGGGAAACCCCAACAGATGACAAACAAAAAGATGCAAATTTTGCAGACGAATGTAATTATGCTGTTTGTATGTGAAGGATGCAATCAAGACTTGAATTACCATAATAAAACAAAAGCTCTAAAAAAGAGTCTGCTTTGATCTTAGAATTTTGGGTTTTATAGCAAATCGATCGGTAGTGATCTTGAATCGCAATAAAGATGATAAACACGTGTGGTTAAATCCATGGTTAAATGCATGTACAAATTTAAAACGTCGTTATTGGAAAGATGAGCTCGGTTGACATCATTTATTGCCCGGCATAGCAAATCGAACCCAATCGAACTAAATTTCAATCGAACACAATCGAACTCAATCGAACTCAATTCATGGATTGAGTTCGATTGAGTTCGGCAATCGAACCAAATCGAACTCACCGAAAAGAAAAATATTCAATCGAACTCAATCGAACGTTCGATTTTCGAACTCTTGATTTTTGTAAAACCGGCGTTGAAAATCTATAACCAGATCTTGGAAGCTCGAGTTACTTAAGCCCGGAGTTTAGCACGTGGTCGCAGAAATGGCTTCAGATGCTCTGTGAGTTGTAAGCTTCAAATGCGTAGTAGAAAGCTACCAGGAATGCCGCTTTGACGTCAAGGATGGCGAAGTTTTCGATGTTTTAAAGAAAATCGGCGAGAAAGGCCGTGCATTCCGAATTGCAAACGAGCGCGGACAATTAGGTCACCTTCAACCCGATTCAACGTGAACTAGTTTCTTCCCTGTGGCTTGTAAATGCTTCAATAACTTGACAGAAGATGTTTTTGTGAGATTCAAGAGAACCGGAAACAGATGCCAACAAAATAAACCGCGTACCGAGGTACCAGGGAATTCAATCCGCTCTATTTTTTGCCACAAAAGACAAGCAGTACAATCAAAAGAGCGCGTAGCCTGCGTGGCCGGCGTTCAAAGGGGAAGGAGAAGGGGAGTTCGCGCTCTCTCCTCGCACCTCGCGCTTCGCGCTCGACCTCCCGTTCTCCTTCCCCTTTGAAGGCCGGCCACGCACGCTAAAGAGCGCCGCAGGAAAAGATAACCCTTGACACCCAGGCCAAGAAATCAATCTACACGAACATTACTGTTGCGTTTACTATTTATCCTTTCTATCACGACAGTAAGATGTTTTTAAAAAGGAAATGGTGCAATAATTATTGAACACGCAAGCGGGAATAACGATATTTTTGTTCTGTTTTGTTCTGTTCTCATAACTGCGGACAGGGGTTTCTGTTATTGAATAAACTGTAAAAATGCGCAAGAAAAACCTGCTTTCGACGGGCTTGCTTTGTATGTATAGGTTTACCAGAGCCAATCGACCGCAATCCATTTAATTGTGTTCGAATTTGTTCGGTTACCGAACTCAATCGAACCCAATCTGATTGATTGGGTTCGATTGGGTTCGACTTGTTCGATTGAGTTCGATTTGTTCGGAAATCGAACTCACTGAAAGTCTGGTGTTCGATTTCGTTCGATTGCCGAACTCAATCGAACTCAATCCATGGATTGAGTTCGATTGAGTTCGATTGAGTTCGATTTTCGAACGTTCGATTAGCTATGCCGGGTTTATTGTTGCACGAGATTTGTATTTACGAGTAAAACATGTATGTGCGAGGAATTGACATCTTCGACGAGCGAAGAATAAGGATTTCTACAAGATAAGCATATAAATTGCGTTCTACATTTATAAACGATGAGTGATACGCTATGACCTTGAACAAGAAAACACCACTATATAACACTCCTTACTTTGTATGCGATCAGCCATGCGTGCTCGCTAAATTTTCTCTTGACTTGGAAGGGTGCTAAATTTCCACTAAACACACGCCTCGGAGACAGCTTTTCGCCAAAAGCTCACACACTTCAAAGGTCGTAGTGAATGGCCTGTGACTGAGGAAAATGGGTTAGGCTGCTCCTTCTAGCTTCGATTTACAGCAGACTTTGATACTACTACAGCATGACAAATGCTGAAATTAACATGGATTGCGCACATGTTCGGGGAATTACCGGAAGTGCCGTCACTTCCGGTTCCTTTCCGGGTAACCTGTATGTCATGACGCAATATTATTAAAATAAGTCACGGTACTATGTCAATACACATGTTGTCAATAATTTGTTAACAGTGAAAAGGCTGGTGATAATAGTTTCGAAGCACGGACAAATTGACAATGTTTTACAGTCGGGGCTGCCTAGACTGAACAAGTCAACACTTCAGGACACGATCAGTCACGAATTCTTTAAAATTGTCACGTCAGCATGACGTGACTTATTTGGTGTTACGTAATGCACCTATCAATGGTCTGCCCCTGGAATGGGGGGTGGGGGTAGAGGACAACCCACGGGAATTTGACTTAGGACCCACAACAGTCCCCTCGGTGAAAAATTTTACTCAGCCCCATTTGAAAAGTGGAGAGGGCCTGGCCAAGAGTGGGAATTTGACTCTCAATGATACTCAAGGGTGGGTATATTGACATTTGAAAACGTGAAAATGTCAAATTCCCCTGAGGTTGCCCACACGCGCCATTCCTGGGGCAAATCAGGCGCATAAGAAGCTCGGGAGAGTGGGGAGAGTCTTGGGGAGAAATTCAAAAAGAATCCAAGAGAGTAGGAGTGACGCTGAATAAAGAGGCCTCTTTCTCTTGTCTCCACCTTCTACGTTTGCGACTCCAAGGCCAGAATCGCACCGGATCGATTCAGAATCAAACCAGATTGATCCAGAATCGATCCGGATCAATTCACAATCGATCCGGATCGATACTGAATCGAACCGGGTCGAGTTAGAATCGAACCTGATCGATCTAGAATCGATCCAGATCGATTCAGAATCGAACGTAAACCGGATCGATGCGGGAATAGCACTTAGAGCGCTCGTTTCCATGCAACCAATGTGGCCTGGGTTTGCTTTCCGGACCCGGCGTCATATGTGGGCTGAGGTTGTTGTTGGCTCGTCCTTGCTTAAAAGGGTTCTTCTCCGGGTTCTCCGGTTTACCCTGTGCAATAAAAAACACTTCTAAATTCCAATTCGACCCCGGGAATCCGAGGCCCACAGGTTTGTCAGTCGAAAGACTGTTAACTGAGTGCACCATTTTGAGTTCCCGGTTGTTTTAACTTTGCGTTCCATTTTTCGTTTCCTTTTGCTTTAACATATGCGTTTCCTTCTTCTGTTAACTTGCAATTGTGGGTTTCTTTTTCTATTACCGCTTGTTTTATCTTGTGAGAATAATTTTGCGTTTCCAGGTGTTTTTTCTCGTACGTTAAACATTCAGTTTCATTTTGAGTTCACTCAGCTTTTAACTTGCCGTGTGCGTTTCATTTTCAGTTCCCTCAGCTTTTAACTTCTGCGTTTCATTTTGAGTTCCCTCAGCTGTTAACGTCTGCGTTTCATTTTGTGTTCTCTCAGCTTTTAACTTGTGCGTTTCATTTTGAGTTCCCTCAGCTTTTAACTTCGAATTCTGCGTTTCATTTTGAGTTCCCTCAGCTGTTAACGTCTGCGTTTCATTTTGTGTTCCCTCAGCTTTTAACTTATGCGTTTCATTTTGAGTTCCCTCAGTCTTTAACTTGTGTCTTTCATTTTGATTTCCCTCGGCTTTTAACTTGTGCGTTTCATTTTGAGTTCCCTCAGCCTTTAACTTGTGCGTTTCATTTTGAGTTCCCTCAGCCTTTAACTTCTGTGTTTCATTTTGAGTTCCCTACTTTAACTTGTGTCTTTCATTTTCAGTTCCCTATGTTTATAATTTGTGCGTCTCATTTTGAGTTCCCTCAGCTTTTAACTTGTGCGTTTCATTTTGAGTTCCCTCAGCTCTAAACTTGTGCGTTTCATTTTCAGTTCCCTCAGCTTTTTACTTGAGAATTTCATTATGAGTTCCGTGACCTTTTAACCAGTGCGTTTTATTTTGAGTTTCCTCAGCTTTTAACTTGTGTGATTCATTTTGAGTTCCCTCAGCTTTTAACTTGTGCATTTTATTTTTGACTTCCTTCAGCTTTTGACTTGTTTGTTTTATTTTGAGTTCCCTCAGCTTTTAATTTGTGTGATTCATTTTGAGTTCCCTCAGCTTTTAACTTGTGCATTTTATTTTTGACTTCCTTCAGCTTTTGACTTGTTTGTTTTATTTTGAGTTCCCTCAGCTTTTAATTTGTGTGATTCATTTTGAGTTCCCTCAGCTTTTAACTTGTGTGATTCATTTTGAGTTCCCTCAGATTTTAACTTGTGTGATTCATTTTCAGTTCCCTTCACTTTTAACTTTTGCGTTTTATTTTGAGTTCCCTCGGCTTTAAACTTTTGTGTTTCATTTTGAGTTCCGTCAGCTTTTAACTTGTGTATTTCATTTTGAGTTCCCTCAGCTTTTAACTTGTGTGTATTTTGAGTTCCCTCAGCTTTTAACTTATGTGTATCATTTTGAGTTCCCTCAGCTTTTAAGTTGTGTGTTTCATTTTGAGTTTCCTCAGCTTTTAACCTGTGTGTTTCATTTTGAGTTCCCTCAGCTTTTCACTTGTGTGTTTCATTTTGTGTTCCCTCAGCTTTTAACTTATGTGTTTCAGTTAGAGTTCCCACAGCTTTTAATTTGTGCGTTTCATTTCGAGTTCCATCAGTTTTTAACTTGTTCGTTTCCTTTTGAGTTCCTTCAGCTTTTAACTTGTTCGTTTCATTTTTTGAGTTCCCTCATCTTCGAACTTGTGTGTTTTATGTTGTGTTCCCGAGGCGTTTACCTTGTGTGTTTCATTTTGAGTTCCCTCAGCTTTTAACTGGCTTGAGAGTTTCATTTTGAGTTCCCTCAGTTTTTAACTTGTGCGTTTCCTTTTGAGTTCCTTCAGCTCTTAATTAACTTGTGCCGGTTTCATTTTGAGTTCCCTTAGCTTTTAACTTTTTCGTTTCATTTTGAGTTCACTCAGCTTTTAACTCGTGCGTTTCATTTTGAGTTCCCTTAGCTTTTAACTTGTGTTTCATTTTGAGTTCCCTCAGCTTTCAACTTGATCCGGGTTTCATTTTGAGTTCCCTTAGCTTTTAACTTGTGTTTCATTTTGAGTTCCCTCAGCTTACAACTTGGTCGTTTCATTTTGAGTTCCCTTAGCTTTTAACTTGTGTTTCATTTTGAGGTCCCTCAGCCTTCAACTTGATTGTTTCATTTTGAGTTCCCTTAGCTTTTAACTTGTGTTTCATTTTGAGTTTCTTCAGCATTCAACTTGATCGTTTCATTTTGAGTTCCCTTAGCTTTTAACTTGTGTTTCATTTTGAGTTCCCTCAGCTTTCAACTTGATCGTTTCATTTTGAGTCCCCTTAGCTTTTAACTTGTGTTTCATTTTGAGTTCCCTCAGCTTTCAACTTGATCGTTTCATTTTGAGTTCCCTTAGCTTTTAACTTGTGCTTTTCATTTGAGTTCCCGCAGCAGCTTTTAACTTGTGCTTTTCATTTTGAGTTCCCTCAGCTTTCAACTTGATCCGGGTTTCATTTTGAGTTCCCTTAGCTTTTAACTTGTGTTTCATTTTGAGTTCCCTCAGCTTACAACTTGGTCGTTCCATTTTGAGTTCCCTTAGCTTTTAACTTGTGTTTCATTTTGAGGTCCCTCAGCCTTCAACTTGATTGTTTCATTTTGAGTTCCCTTAGCTTTTAACTTGTGTTTCATTTTGAGTTCCCTCAGCTTACAACTTGATTGTTTCATTTTGAGTTCCCTTAGCTTTTAACTTGTGTTTCATTTTGAGTTCCCTCAGCTTATAACTTGATTGTTTCATTTTGAGTTCCCTTAGCTTTTAACTTGTGCTTTTCATTTTGAGTTCCCTCAGCTTTCAACTTGAGCGTTATATTTTGAGTTCCCTCAGCTTTTAACTTGTGTGTTTCATTTTGAGTTCCCTCAGCTTTCAACTTGATCGTTTTGTTTTGAGTTCCCTTAGCTTTAACTTGTGTTTCATTTTGAGTTCCCTCAGCTTACAACTTAATCGTTTCATTTTGAGTTCCCTTAGCTTTTAACTTGTGTTTCATTTTGAGTTTCTTCAGCTTTCAACTTGATCGTTTCATTTTGAGTTCCCTTAGCTTTTAACTTGTGTTTCATTTTGAGCTCCCTCAGCTTTTAACTTGTGTTTCATTTTGAGCTCCCTCAGCTTTTAACTTGTGGCTTTTATTTTTAGTTTCCTCTTGTTTTAATTGTGTTTTATTTTGAGTTCCTTCTTGCTTTAACTTTTGCTTTCACTTTGATTCAGCTAAAGCAGGCACACGCGCGCTTTCTTTCTGATTGCTGCGCGCGCTGGGTTTAATTAAAAACGTATTATAATCATTTACTACAGTATTCGCAAGTCGCTTCGACGAATGGAAATTTCCCCACCTTTTCGTATTTTATGCTAGTTGAATGCGACTTTTTTTGCCTTCTTTTGCAAAAATGTTATTTTTACGCACTAAAATTTTCGTATAAACGAAGCGATTGCTTCTGATCACGTGACTTGTATAAAAAGGCGGGAAAACGAAGTAGCGCGGCACGGCGTCCAGTAACCTAGCTGACGAAAGCAGAAGACAAAATTTTCTCAGAGATTTGCAGAAATTAGCTTATTCATCGCTCCATCTCCACCAAATTCGAGGATATTCCAAGAAGTACCCTTAAAGGAACCTTTCCGAAAGGTTTATGGAGCTGGACATTATATTTTCGGAGTGAAGAGTGAAGAGAATTTTGAAAATACCGTCACGAAGCCTTGAAGTGAAGCGCTCAACATTCAACCCCGGTGTTAAATTAAAAAGTACATTTGCTAGCCAGGATTTTACAAAAAGCGACTGTTTAAGCCAAATTAAAACAGAGGCTGTCATAGAAGTAAGTGTTCAGTTGATTTTTAGTGTTCTGTTATATTAATTTCCGTTCGTTTTCAACATTTGCAAGGCCGACTGCTAACGGACTTGTTGTTGTATTTTAGATGAAACTGGATACTTCAAAATGCAATTTCGATTCGTGTTGGCTGGTCTTTGGCTCGACGGAACACAAGTTTCTCCTTGGATATTTATGTTGCTGCTGGAAAACCACTTCCTATATTCGAAGGTAACTAGCTTTAAAGCTTAAATAACGTTCAGGAAAAAATATGTTTTAGCTTTCTTTTAAAAGGAAATCATTCTGTTTCGGCTCGTTTGCTGTTCACAGCGGCTCACGAGTAAATTTTCAGGCATTTTTCTACTTTAGCTTGTAACTGTCTTTTCGGCCACAGAGTATTCCAATGATATTCCGAAAATCAATTTTCGTTGCTTTTGATAGAGAAAGCGTTTATTATGCTTAATGTTTTATTTAAAACGACCTGGTTTCAAGAGATTATGCCAAAAAATGTCGATTTAGCTATATATCTCCTTTTCCACTATTTTCGCCTTGATATGGATATAAAGCCTTATTGCTTCGAGTCGTTTACAAGCGAAATTCCGAACCACTTCTGTTCGTGCATCTTATCTGAAAATCTAGCTTTTTGTTTCGGTTCCTTGACTGAATAGAAAACAATGATTTACGAGCGAGTTAGTGCATGCAGGGTCGAAACCAGACCGTTGCCATAGGCATGCCCTCCAGAAAATTTTGAAATATAGAAGCTCTGGAACTCTTCTTTCGACATTTTTCATAAGGTATTTCTTGAAGAAATTAATCTTGTTCAATTTGGGATTATCTTCCCAGCAAAACACAATTTCTTTTTTAAAATTTTGGGTTAAAATCTAGACGAGGCAAGTGCCTTGCCTCTTGCTAGTTAATATGGCCCTGGATTATAAAGAAAAATAGTTCAAAAGTCCAACTAAACACTTAAAAAAATAGACGGAGGGGAAAAGACTTTTAATATAATTATAGAAAAATAACTTAAATCTATTATGATTATATGCTTAGTCTGTTACAGAACGCTGGGACTAGTTTGTCTAAGAATGGTTCCCATGGGGTATGTGTACTTCCAATTTAGCAAGATAGAAGGAAAGTTCTGAAAAAAAAAGAAGTTAAACTATAAAAAACAAGGGCCAAAATCTATAATGAATACTAATACTCTACTAAAGAAGCCCTTGAATGGATGGTTCCCATTTCAAAAGTGTCACATCTTCCAAACTTTGTAAAAACTCTGAATAGGTAAACAGTACAGGTGATTGTTCCAAACTGATATAGAGTGTCAACTGTGTGACTCTGAGGAGGTGGGCGATTAAAAAAAATAGATCTGCTTTCTGTTCGTTTTGGTTTTCCTTGAGATCCTGAGCACAATGGCCTTTTTTTAATTTTGAGGTATTGGAATTTGATTTCATACGGTTTGTGTATCATTTAATTTGCTGTATTCTTTTTTGTGGACTCTTAAAAAAGTCCATAGCCATTAAATGAACTTGCTGTTTTGGGGAAGCTTACATTATCAAGGTTAAATAAATATGAAGCATATTATTTTTATGTTCTTAACATATTGTAAAGCAACATAGGACAGGCCTTTGTTTAAAATATGAGAAGTTTTAAAATTTGTCATTTTCAATCACCAAATTGTAGGTATTGATTTTAAACCATCAGGCATCGGCTGTCTAGTAAATCGAGTGCAACTTTTACTTGTCATACAATGGCATAAAATGAAAGGGCATTCTTTGGCTTCCTTCCACTTAAATGCACAATGTAATGCCAAATTGTTGTGACACGCGTACAGAAGGTAGAAAAGGTAGCGCTTAAAACTCTGTTATCTGAAAGTGGCGCTCAACTCTCTTCAGTTGCAAAGCAACACTACCAACAATAAGTGTCTTTGGTTTCCAATGGAAGTCAAGTTGATCCATCTCTTTGCTTGTCAGTTTTTCTTTTCCAAACTATAATGGTGATTGACCAATTTTGGCCAGTGCCATGATTTTGTTCTTTATCATGTTTCCGTCTGTTGGATGCAAGTCAAATTAATCTCTTCAGTTATCTTTCTCTCCCAAATTAATAGTGGATAGTTGTAGAAGTATCAGTGTGGAAGGATGTATCTCAACGAAATTATTAAGCTAGCAACATGGTAAAACAATAAATTTAAAATTAAAAGAAAGAAAAAGAAATGAGCTGTAAATAATATATATTGGTGTTGAAAAACAGAACAAAATTTATGGAAAATAATTAACGAAAACAAAATTTAATAGAAATAGAAAACAATATGGTTATAAACTCAATTATGTAATAGTTAAAAAAGAAACTGAAACTAATTAAGGATTGAGGGGTGAATACAAAAAAAACCACCAATTTTGATAACATTAAAAGGAACAGTAGTTTGTTGTGGTTGTGTGCATGATAATCGGCAGAGCAAAGATCTCAAAATGATCAACAACTATATTTGTAACTAAATGGTTCTGTTTGTAATCCTTGTAACAAATTGTCAAACCAAAAGGTTTGAGGCAGTGGAAGGGATTTCCTGTTGGCGGTTGCTGTTTCAAAATAGAGGTGGGAATTAATGAAGATTTCTACTGGGATTTAATGGAGATCAGTGATGATGAAATATTCTGGATAAAGGACTGGAACGTTGCATGGTTCGTGGCTGGAAGGTTACAAAAAAAATAGGTCCGCACTGCGTACATGTGTCTAGTGCTGAGCTTTATTGAGCTTTGTGCATTGAGCAAACCAATGTGTTTTGCAGGCTGTCTTCTTTTGCTTGAAGTGGCACTTAGGACATTCAATGAAACTATGTTCGGTACTGGGATCAACCTTTTTATTGCACTTGCAGCAGGAAAGGTACGATGCAACTTGATTTACTCTAATGATTTCTCCATTGGCTGTATTGCTTTCCAGGACTGCAACTGGGAGAACTCCTTGGAATTCTGGGGCTGGTTCAATTGTGGTTCCAGACTTAGCAGTGTTTAGACAGGTTTCATGGCTGAGCTTGTCTTTGTATACACAGATGTCACGGAAGGTATAGGTGTTACCCTGCTTAATGGTACCAACAAAGTTCTCCCATAATGTTAATTTCGTGGTCCCTGATGGGTCCGCAATGATGGCATTTTGAACTTGTAGTGGTTTGGAGCCAACAGTCTTCGAAGGAAACAAATGTGTCACTTTTGCAGTAACTGTGACTATTTGGCCAGGACATACCGATTTGATGGTAGCCAGGCTCATTGTTGTTGGTATGGGTTCTTTGTCAAAGTCTATTGCTTGGAAATGTTCGATATTTACATCATGGCCCATAAGCAGGTCTTCTGTGTTTGATTTTGTATCTACTTGGAATTTCTTAATTTTAACTGGCGAGTTGTTGTCAAAGAAGCTTGCAAATCTCTTCCGTTTTGGTGGCGAAAAGCAGACACCGCGTACGGTCTTTTCTTTTCCTTGAATTTGAAAATCAAAATAGCTTCCGTTTTTAAGTGGAGAAAGGTTGTGGAGGTAGCCGACAAACTCCGTGGCGGTCTGTTGGCACTTTTTTTTTGCGCAGGAGATACATCAGATATCTTATCATTTCTTTCTTGGTCAGCCATGCCTCCCTATAAGTATCTGTTAGTAATAGATCGATCAAAAATTAACATTGAAGTAAGAGAAAAGCAATATTTACCCATCGATGTCTCTATTCGGTGTGCGGATAGGCGAAATGTAGTTCAGGTCTTATCAATTAGAGAAATTACAGGTTTTGTTACGCCATAAAGTGATGCAATCTCACAATAAGTTATTATTTAATTCTTGTCTTATCATTTGTCGCCGCCTACTTCAATCACTGTTTGTTCTGTTTTTGTCCCTTTTAAACGTTCAGCTTTTGACTTGCTATTCGTGATGAAACAGAGTGATGCTCCGCTGTCCCAAAGGACGTTGTCCCAACCGCGCTTCGTAGGAATTTTCTGCAACTGTAGAAGACAAGAAGCTATCATCGACTTATTTTTTTTTCATCTTGGTGAAGTGTTTTATGGTGCTATCTGGTACACTCCTTCACACCGCATGGTCTCTTCCTCCTACACTCCATAACCCTGTGTCCCCTTCTTAAACAAGACCAACAACCTCCCTTTTCTTTTATCATTTTCATTCTCTCTTCGGTTGGTTTTGATAGATAGGTTTGCATTTGTTTGTCCAGTGATCTGCCTCTATATGGAATAGATACACGGGCTTCATTTGCATCTTTATTTGTCCATGTTTAGTGTGCCGAGCCTTTAATTGCCTAATCGCGGGTAAATCGTAGTTCTGCGGTTCCATACTCTATCTCTCTTTTCTGGTTGAGAAGAAAGTGTAGCAGACTTGGGAACGTGTTGGTTTTATCCACTGTTCTGTTATATGCGCTGACCAGTTAGGCCCATTCACTTTTTCTCACGGCAGGCAGTTTTCTTTCAATTATGCTCACTGAACTGGTTGTCGTAATTTCTCTTTCTAGTCTAAGTCTCTTCAGGTCTCTATGTCCATTCTCTACAGCTGTGTCAACAAATTCCACGAATCTCTTGTTCTCACCTTTTTTGATGGGTCTTACACTTTGAATTGTATTAATAATTGCGTCAGCTACTTTAGCGGGGTCTCCGTATTTCTCGTCTAGTCGTTTCCACATCTCCTGGATATCATCCTCTACGCCTTTGATCGCATCTGTTGGTTCCTTTCCTAAGCAGGAGCGTAGAATGTAGCACGCGCTGTATTTATCCCATTTTGGCATCACTCGATCTAATGACATGTCTCCAAGGACTAGTTCCATTTCCTCTAAGATTAATTTGTTTTAGGCCACAGATAACAACAAAGGTCAGGAAAATTAGTAATGAAATGTACAAAGTTCTCCATGTTACATGGAAAACCTTGTCTATTTTATTACTACTTTTCCTATACACATAAAAAACTTGTCCGTCTTTAAAAACTGTTGCCGATTAACATACTTCTTCAGGTTCCTTAGCTGCTCCACGTTTAGAGGTCTCAAACCACTCAATAACAGTTCTTCCTCGACCGGATCTTCCATGTTTTCGTTTTTCTTCTATGTTTCCCTTTCACGCGCAAAAACCACTCCAGGTGGTGATTTTGCTTAGTTTCGTCCGTACGTATACATTTATTGTGTCTTTCTTACTGCTTCGGTGCCCTGTTACTGGAAGTCGATAAATCACCCAGATACTGGATGGCATATAAAAGCACAAGTATCTTTAATAATAATAATGATGACGATGGTGATGATGATGTTATATATATTATGGAAATCGGTGATGGCGAAAGCTTCTGGAAAAACCTACCAGCAACATGCATGATATGGTCTTCAATAAGAACTCTGAAAAAAAAAAAAAGAATTAAAAAGATTGATAAAATTGTCTAAAATGTTTATGGTGGTTTCACCTGGAGTTATAAGGGGGATCTTCTATAAGGACAGATTGAGGTAGTAGCGTGGTTCTCTGTGGCATCCTTGGTGCAGCTAGAGGCTTCGCGGCCGTTAAGATGAAAAAGCACTTGCTGGAAATATTGAAAGAGCGAATAGTAGCTGTTCTTGAAGAGTTGCCCCTCGTTGTACATTTATCTCCTGAGGGTAAGAAAAAACTCCAATCTCTGTTTTTCCCTTTCTGATTTCTTCTGAAGGAAGAAATATGCATTTTCCAGGATCTGGATTTGTTTCGTAAGTCCACTTCCACCCTTTGCAGGCTGTTGTCCGGCGTCCTCGAACCACTGTCCCTCAGCCTTATAAATTTAAGGCATCAATTTGAGCCTGCTGTATAGCTACTTTTCTCTCTAATTCCGCTTTATACGAATATGAAGCCATTCTGAAAGAAAGCATGGGAAACAGATCTTTTGTCATACGATATTGCAAGAGTTTAAAGCAAAAAAAATACAAGTCGTTTGCAAAATCATTCTGTAAAGTAGCAAGTGAATCAAATTATGCGCTGACAAACTAGCTTGGTAACAAACTACACCAGCGGCCTGCAAAACGTGTCTTTTCAGTAACCGTCGTATATATAATTAATAATATCTCTCGGCTTGAAAATGGACATTTCATCGCGCAAAATGCGTTTGATAGTGGTTTGTTTTGCGTAACTTAATTGTAAATATAGTAACTGATAACTTTGTACGAGATTCGCTTTTTACTTTTGAAATTATCATTTAAAATAGTTTATACATACTGAATATCAGTGTAGAAAGCTAAAAAAGAACGTTAAACTTACTGTTAAGTAATTATATATATAAAAACCTGAAACCTTGAAATTGCTTAAATATAATTTTAAAGAAATATGAACAAAAGGATATGAAAAGTATCGTGGTTTTAAAAATATTCGAGAAAAATCATGATCCGCCCTTTGATCATGACCTGTAACTACCTAGTCTTGCTCTGCCGCGTTTGACTTCCTTTTGTCGTCAGATAGCAACGAGCAAAGCATCAACCATGACTTCCTTTCCTCCTGCCTTGCTATCCTTCAGGCTACCATGCATGACTCGGACTGGCTCCGTGTAACGCCATTGACTTCATCCATAAAATCGAAGTCACGTACATCCCACTGAGACATCTTTGGAAGAAGAGGTATCAATTAATTTTCATAATATTCCAAGAATACCTGGCTACACTTCTGGCTTACAGCTTCAAACGTTGTTTGGCAATTAAAATCGCCTACTATGTGTAGGTTGGTGTCAGCTGGAATTATAAGGGGGATCTTCTATAAGGAAAGATTGTGGTAGTAGCGTGGTACTCTGGTGCATCCTTGGTGTGGCTAGAGGCTTGGCGGCTGTTAAGATGAAAAAGCACTTGCTGGAAATATTGAAAGAGCGAATAGTAGCTGTTCTTGAAGAATTGCCCCTCGTTGTACATTTATCTCCTGAGGGTAATTAAAAACTCCAATGTCTGTTTATCCCTTTGTGATTCTTTCTGGAGGGAGAAATACTTATTTTGCAGTATATGTATTTCTTCATTCAGTTCATCTACTTTAGCCCTTTGTAGGCTGTTGTCCTCCTCTAGCCACGGTCTCTCAGCCCTAGCCTCAATGCATCTATTTGAGCTGAGTTTGAGTTTGATGTTGGCGTTCATTTTAACTGAGAAGAAAATTTGAATGGGTTGAAATGACTTTTGAAATAATTATTTTAAAATAGTTCATACATATTGAATATTAAAGTGCAGGTGGTGAAACGAAATTGCAGCTGTAACATATTCAAGTGAAAAAAAACCTATTTAAGGTTAATTAAAAGTAATCATATATAAAACAAATGGTTAAATATAATTAATGGTAGTTAAAATATGTACAAATAAACATGAAAAGTATCCTAGTTTCAAAAATATTTGAGTGAGAAAAATCATCACTTGCTCCCTAGAAATTAGAAAGTAATTATTACCTTTCCTTCTCTGAAATCCTGTCAGATCCATCCATTTTACCTCCTGTTGGTTCATTATTGAAAGTTTTGTTTTTGATTGCCTCAGCATGTTTTGAGGTGGGCAAGCCATTTTGTCAGGTATTTCTTATTGATCCACCCTTAACCTGTAGCTGCCTGGTCCTGCTCTGCCGCGTTTGACTTCCTTTCAAAATAATAACTGTAATCGGCAGATAGCAAAGAGCATAGCATTAACCGTGACCTCCTTCCCTTTCCTTAGTTCCTTCCTTCCTTTCTTGCTTGCTTGCTTCCTTGCTTGCTTGCTTCCTTGCTTCCTTGCTTCCTTGCTTCCTTGCTTCCTTGCTTCCTTGCTTCCTTGCTTCCTTGCTTCCTTGCTTCCTTGCTTCCTTGCTTCCTTGCTTCCTTGCTTCCTTGCTTCCTTGCTTCCTTGCTTCCTTGCTTCCTTGCTTCCTTGCTTCCTTGGAGAAGCCACACAGAGGTTCAACAATCGTATTTAATGATAATTATTCGATCTAAAATACAAAATAAATGAATTACCTTAGCGCTAGCTAACAACATAACTTGAACGTACACAACTTGTAGAAAAGTACCAAAAACCATGGTAAACTGTTTACAACTCACTTTTTATGTTGCCTCCGCTGTACGGTGTTAACTGTGGTACTGTTTTCGGTTGTTTATAAATACTGATCTGTTCATAACTGGTTAGCACTGAGTTTTGTGATCAGCTGAACTAAAAAACGGTTAATAACGCTACTTGAGCGAGTTCATACGCGATCGATCACACGCGACTGTGGGTCGATTGTTCAATGCGCGCGCCCAGTAACATCTTTTATCACCGAAACACTTCCTCCCTTCCTTTCTTCCTCCCTTCCTTCCTTCCTTCCTTCCTTCCTTCCGTCCTTCCTTCCGTCCTTCCTTCCGTCCTTCCTTCCGTCCTTCCTTCCTTCCGTCCTTCCTTCCTTCGGTCCTTCCTTGGTATCCTTCAGGATACTATGCATAACGAAATTAATTGACTCGGACTGACACCGTGTAACGCCTTTGTCTTCATCCATAAGATCGAAGTCACATACATCCCACTGAGACATCTTTGGAAGAAGTGGTCTCAATTGCTTTTCATAATATTCCAAGAATACCTGGCTGCACTTCTGGCTTACAGCTTCAAACGTTGTTTGTGAATATGTTTTCCATTTCCCTTTTAAAGTCATTTTTTGTGTATAGTGCGAAGCACCATCTCAAAACTATGTCGCCCCGTGACTGAGGTTTCTCATACATAGCGTACACAAGGTATTTTGCAGTATTCTTTTCTGGGTGTTCCTCGTAACCCGAAGTAGCACCGCCACTTATTAATGTATCTCCAATAGATAAAGAGACAGTGCGGATTTTCTAAAACAAAGCTGGCAAACTAAAGCAATATAAGTTTAATTATCAACAGAGAGAAATTCAACAGAGCTCGATGTAACACATATGACCACAAAACATAATCAAAAATAAACGTCTTCCGTGGGAACGGGAAGTAAGCTTATCATTTTTTGGAATGATTGCTTGCTCATCTCATCTGGCTGTTTCTTCGGGGAATATTCCTCCCGCGAAAAGATGGCTAGCCATGTCTCCATCTGGTATATATTCCAGAGCCAGACACAAGCATCGCTTATAAGAAAAGAAGTAAAATCGTAAATAATAATAATAATAATAATAATAATAATAATAATAATAATAATAATAATAATAATAATAATAATAATAATAATAATAATAATTGAAAGTAATGTCCAGTGAAGGGTAGAGTGTGAAGTTATTGCCAACTTATGTCTGTTTTGTCAATATGGAAGCTGGTCAGTATTCTTGGTTTTTAAAAAAATTCCTTTTCAGTAATCAGTCTAAAAACCATCGTGCAGCAACATGCATAACATTGTATTCAATAAAAACTCTGAAAATAAATTAAAAAGATCGATCAAAATTGCCGAAACTGTGTATGGTGGTGTCACCTGGAATTAAAAGGGGGATCAATCTTCTATAAGAACAGATGGCCATGGCGGTATAGCTAGAGGCGTGGTTCTCTGTTAGTGTAGCATCCTTGGTAAAGCACTTGCTGGTAATATTGGAAGAGCGAATAGAAGCTGTTCTTGTAGAATTACCCCTCGTTGTGCATTTCTCTCCCGACTGCGAGGGTAATCAAAAAATCCAATCTCTGTTTGTCTCTTTCTGATTACTTCTGAAGGGAGAAATACGTTTTTCCAGGTCCTGGATTTTTTCCGTAAGTCCATCCACTTCCTCCCTTTGCAGATTATTGTCCTCCTCAAGCCACTGTCTCTCAGCCTTTAATGCATCTATTTGAGCTTCTTTTTACTGTTTTTTATTTCTCCAAAAGTTGGATAGGCTGTTTTTAAATTACGTTGCTTTGATTTAGTTACTGATTTGGAATTTTTCAATTCCTGAATCTGTTTTTGTAATTCACAAAATAACATAACTTTATCAACTGCAGCCCTCTGGAGGTCGTTATCCTCTAGCTTCCAACTATTTTCTATCAGCTTTAAGGCAAAGAAAAAAAAACTCGAGTTTTTTTTTGTGTTTTTTTTTTTATGTTTCCATACCATAAAAGGATAATACTTGGTTTGGGTTTCTGCTTTTTCTAGTCCTGCTGCTGTTCAATTTGGATGTTGCCCTTCAGATGTTGTTAATTTTTTCCCCAGTCATTGCATTCCAGCCTGTAAAGCATTTTATAAGCTTACCTTTGAGGACTAATTCAATTTCCTTGAGAAATGAATTCTCATAGCCGAAGCTTCGTCTATTGAAAATTCCCCTCCCCCAATAACACTTTTCTCATGCTTTCAACCGTTGGTATAAATGGTATAACCAGTGGGGGACGTTCGCCTTTATTCTCTTCATCACATTTTTTTACGGCCATTTGCCGGCCGGAGATCTCTCCTGCTTTTCCCCTATTTTTCGTTCTCTTCTTCTTGTTCTCCTCCTTCCTTTTTTTTTTTTTTTTCTTGTTCTTCTTTTTCTTTCTCATCTCCCTCAGCATTAATAATGCTATGCAATCTCTCCATGAGGGCGCCGGCACAACTTGCATCCTCCTCCAAAAAAGGCGTCCCCTCATAACTAAACTGCCTGATGTCACAAATCAAGGACTTTTCCTTACAGATGATCTATCAAATTAATCGTATCGTGTCTTAAATAGTTGTATTTTTGGTGTACTTAAGAACCGGCTTAAAGTAGAAGGACAAGGACAGCTGAAAGGAATCAAAACGTGCAAGTTCAATTTGCTTCAGTTACAAGCTCACCTTCAAATTAAAAGATAATATTGTCTCACAGTTTTTTTTCGGCTGCAGCTTTTTTTACTATGCTGTATGAGAAGGCATTCTTATAGAAAAGAAAACAAGAGAACATGAGGACACGAACGTTTTGTCTTTCAAGTGTAAGGATTTTAAAGTTGCTGTTCTATTGTCAATTGTTTCGACTAATTAACACTTAACTGTTGTCTCTTCCGGAAATGGCGGAAAAAGAGCCACTTTCTTTTTCATTTTTTTTTTTGTGCACTCTGTAGTGTATTTGGAGGTGGTTGGCTTGGGTGAAGCCCTGGGCAGGTCATAGAATGATGTTTGATGTTGGCTCTCATTTAAACTGAGAAGAAATTTTGAATGGATTGAAATTACTTTTGAAAAAAAAAATCAAAAATAGTTCATACATATCGAATATTAAAGTGCAGGTGGTGAAACAATATCCCAGTTGTAACATATTCAAGTGAAAAAAGCACAAAAAATAAATATTAAGGTTAATTGAAAGTAATCACATATAAAACAAACTGAGAAATATACATTGAAATGGTTAAAACATAATTAATGTGGTTTGATGCATAAATGGAAATGAAAAGTATCCTAGTTTCAAAAATATTTAAGTGAGAAAAATCATCACTTGTTCCCAAGAAATTGGAAAGGAATTCATATTCTCGAGATGGGTTTCCATATATTACTTTTCCTTCTTTGACATCCTCAATAATTTCTTCTACCCTGGAAAGTGTGAGATCCATCCATTTTACCTTCGGTAAATTTTTACAACCTATACTCTCTCAGCAAAGGGAAAAGGTAGATGAAGCAGTCGAGGTCGTATTATGTAATAAGCTGGAGTAGCGTAGATCCGCAGGCTGAAAGGTGGCGACATTGTGTTCTTGATAAAGAGAGTCGTTCGGCATGGTATGTGGTCGAAATGAAACTTCCTGCAGGCTACCCTGGGGAGATACAACGAAGGCCATTCTACAAGAACGCACAGCGGTGACAGCAGGGCCTTCAGTGGTATCTACAGTACGGTTGAAGGCTTCCTGTAGGCGGGATGTTTTTCGTTGAGTAGTTGAACGACGCTCGTTTAATGTTTGAATCTTCGATTAGACAGTGCTCGACTTTAAAGGAGCGTAATAATACAAGTGCTGATCACCGTTTGATCCAGAATAGTGCTCTACATTGAAGGAGCTGTGTATATTTCTTGTTGCTCTATATAAATAATCCATTAAACGGTCACCGGCGAAGCCATGAAAGTGCTCGACTTGCAGTGAAGGAGCGCATTAGAATATCAGAAGACGGACTATTCAAATTTTGAGTGCATTGGATTTAATACAGCACTGTTTCGTAGGCTATCGAAACGATGGCCCACTCCTCAGTTAAACTCCGTTACACTGTCTATATATATATGCAGGTAACTTTGTTCTTCAGTTTTCTTAGCTGCGCCACTTTTCGAGGCCTCCCTAACAGTTCTTCCTCAAATGGATCTTCTTGGTCTTGTTGGTTTTCCTTTTCACGCGCACTTACTTTTTGTAAATGACATGCATGTCCTCATTTTCAACCAAATCACTCCAGGTCTTCATTTTGCTTGGTTTGGTTCTTACGTACACATTAACTATGTCTTTCTTACTGTTACGGTGTCCCGTTACTTTAGAAGAAGGTGAATCGCCCAGATACTGGAGGATAAAATCACCGATATCTTTGTTGTTTATCAAAAAGGAGACGTTATCTATGAAACCTTTTGAAGCCCCCGCGGCTTTAGTCTGGATGTAAAACTAGTTCTTTTATACTTATATAAATTTCAAACAACGCTCTACGAGAAGCCATTCATAAGAAAAAGAAAAAGAAAGAAGGAACTAGAGAGAACATGAAGGTTTTTTCCAACAAGTGTACAAGGTTTTTAAAGCTGTTTCTTCCATGGTTTCACGCTACGATCTCTTCCATAGGAGAGAGCCATTGAGGTTTTGTATTACAAGTGTAAGAGTTAGTTTTTTAATTTTTAGAAATAGAAAACAATGTGGTTGCCAAATTGTTCATAAATGTAAAAAAGAAACTGAAAATATGCAATAGAAAACGGAAGTGGTGAACGCAATAACTTTACAGAAATGAAGTAAAGATAACAGCAATTATGGTTACAACTTAAAAGTAACAATAGTATCCTTTAATCATTTTCTCAAACATACATACTATACAAAACCGAGGGGAAGACCAAAAACAGGAACAAGTTTCCTTACAAATGGCCACCCAAAAAAAAAGAAAATTTAAAAATAAATTAATAGTAATGATCTTATACTTGTAGTACAAATCTAATAGTACAAAGTAACAAAGATATTTCCGATTGCTCGGTATATCCTCCAAATATGTTATTTCCACACTTGACCACTTTCACCGTTGCTCCCCAGTGTGGACGAATTACCATTAGCATAACGGTTGATGTTATTGTCTTGTTTAAGCCATCTTCGAAAGCTTCAAGGTTGTTAAAATGAAATAGAGGCCTGTTCATAGAAACGTAGCAACGACTAGAAGCTGTTCTTGTAGAATTGTCCCTCGTTGTACACCCCTCTTCGCAGGGCAATAGCAGTGTCAAGCCGTTTTTATTGTTGTTTTCGATGCTTCTAAGAGAGAATATACTTGGTTTGAATTTCTTCTTTCCTGGCTCCTTCATCTGTTCCGTTTGGATGTTTTTTTCTCTAGCCATTGAATTTCAACCTGCGCATGGAATAACTACGGAGCCACCTTAATTATGGCTTTTCCCTGAAATAGTGGACAAAGAGCTATTTTTGATTTCTTTTCTTTGGGTTACTATTGGATTTATGAGTTCATAGCTGTTGTTTTTCAAATAAAGAAAATTGAAAGTAATATATGTAAAGCACAAAAAATACAATGCAATTGTAAAAATTTACATGGGTGTTACGAAAGAAAAATATAACTATTTTATTTAAAACAATGGTAAATATAACAAGATTTATGTTGAATATGTTATAACAAAAAAAAACTAGTTATTTATGTATCGGTGTATACCAATATTCAATAGGCTATCGGTTTCAAACACACTTTATTCCGTTTGGTAGCAGAAGCGAAGCGTATAATGAAGAAATGATCGGTCGATTCAATATGAAGTTTGTAGTTGGAAATCTGCAAATAATACAAAACTGTCTTTTTATGGTCCTCAGATAACAGAAGGAAATACGGAAAAATATTTACCCGATGGCCTTCAGATGTTGTCTTATCACAGTTGTTTGTTTTAAGGCGAAAATGACTGCCACTTTTCTCTTGCTGGGTTTGTTGCAGTGTTATTCTGACTGGGTCAGCACACACCTGACTCAACGGAAGCCACCGAGCTGTATTTTCTCTTCTTTTCTGCCTTTTTGCCCTTGCAGGAAGTGCATGACTGTCTTTCAATTCTTTTTGCTCTCCTTTCGATGCCTTCGATAAGGTGCCTGCCTTTTCGCTGGTTTGTTTTCGTGCCATTTCAAACAACGAAATATTTTAAAACGAATGCCCAACATGAATAAATTATTGATCAGCTACAAATTATAACCTCAAGCAAACTAAACTCAAATAAACCTTTATTCCACGTCTTGCATTAAAATTATAGCACAGATCTTATATAAATGAGCTTTTGTTAATCTTAAGGCCTGGGTATCATAGCAAGTCATTGCACGCGTGTCATAGCGTGTCATGTCACGGGTATCATAGCGTGTAATGACATGCGTCTCATGGCACGCGTGTCGAGCGTGTCATTGCACGCGCATCAAATCATGTCATGACACGCGTGTCATAGGGTGTCATGGCTCGTGTTTCATAGCGTGCCATGTAACGCGTGTCATGGCACGCGTGTCATGGCACGCGTGTCAAAGCACGCGTGTCATGGCACGCGTGTCATTGCACGCGTGTCAAAGCACGCGAGTCAAAGCACGCGTGTCATAGCACGCGTGTCAAAGCACGCGTGTCATAGCACGCGTGTCAAGGCACGCGTGTAAAAGCACGCGAGTCAAAGCACGCGTGTCATAGCACGCGTGTCATAGCATGCGTGTCAAAGCACGCGTGTCATAGCACGCGTGTCAAAGCACGCGGGTCATAGCACGCGTGTCATGGCACGCGTGTCAAAACACGCGTGTCATGGCACGCGTGTCATTGCACGCGTGTCAAAGCACGCGAGTCAAAGCACGCGTGTCATGGCACGCGTGTCAAAGCACGCGTGTCATGGCACGCGTGTCAAAGCACGCGTGTCATGGCACGCGTGTCATTGCACGCGTGTCAAAGCACGCGAGTCAAAGCACGCGTGTCATAGCACGCGTGTCAAAGCACGCGTGTCATTGCACGCGTGTCATAGCACGCGTGTCATTGCACGCGTGTCAAAGCACGCGTGTCATAGCACGCGTGTCAAAGCACGCGAGTCAAAGCACGCGTGTCATAGCACGCGTGTCATTGCACGCGTGTCAAAGCACGCGTGTCATAGCACGCGTGTCAAAGCACGCGAGTCAAAGCACGCGTGTCATAGCACGCGTGTCATAGCACGCGTGTCAAAGCACGCGTGTCATAGCACGCCTGTCATGGCAGGAGTGTCATGGCACGCGTGTCATGGCACGCGTGTCATGGCACGCGTGTCATGGCACGCGTGTCATGGCACGCGTGTCATGGCACGCGTGTCATGGCACGCGTGTCAAAGCACGCGTGTCATGGCACGCGTGTCAAAGCACGCGTGTCATGGCACGCGTGTCATGGCACGCGTGTCATAGCACGCGTGTCATAGCACGCGTGCCATAGCACACGTGTCATAGCACGCGTGTCAAAGCACGCGTGTCATAGCACGCGTGTCAAAGCACGCGTGTCATAGCACGCGTGTCATGGCACGCGAGTCATAGCACGCGTGTCATGGCACGCGTGTCAAAGCACGCGTGTCATAGCACGCGTGTCAAAGCACGCGAGTCAAAGCACGCGTGTCATAGCACGCGTGTCATAGCATGCGTGTCAAAGCACGCGTGTCAAAGCACGCGTGTCAAAGCACGCGAGTCAAAGCACGCGTGTCAAAGCACGCGTGTCATAGCACGCGTGTCAAAGCACGCGTGTCATAGCACGCGTGTCATGGCACGCGTGTCATAGCACGCGTGTCAAAGCACGCGTGTTATGGCACGCGTGTCATAGCACGCGTGTCAAAGCACGGTGCAGTCAGTAATGCGTTCTCTATTTTAAACATAAAATGACCTCCATTTTCATACTTTGTTGCATTTATATTCACAAGCTAGTTTAAGCTTGTAACCTAACTGTTTTCATTCTATCAGTCTGATACATAACATTAAAAATATTTTTTTACATCTTATTCTGAATATTGTAATGATTGTACAGCGTAATTGATTTAGACTGCAGTTTTATTTAGTAAGATCTAGTAATGTTATAATAACTAAGCGATGTTTTCTATTAAGTAAATAAATATGTTTATGTATAATTTATATTTATAATGTGATGTAAGTAATGTATTTGTAAGTAAGAAATGTCTTGTAGGTACGTTTTGGTCAAATCAAGGTGAAATAAAAAATATATATATATTGTTACTGTTACCGTAATTAATTCTCACTTAATTAGCCCCAAGCCCGTGATGAAGGTTAGCCTGTTAAGCGGAGATATTGGGTATAAAGAAATATCATTGTTCGGATTGATGAACACCACCAAGGTCTCAGAACCTGCGAAACATCTACTTGAATTCCCGGGGCACTCATTCATATGGAATGCAATTACCCGGGGCAACACAATTGACGAAAACGCAAGATCCTGGAGTCTTTGTTTATTACTTTAAGAAATTAAAGCCAAAGCTAAGCAAAAAGCTGCTGGCCCATTCAATTCATCTTTTCCCCATGCGGGAAACACATCAACCTAGATGATGACTTTTTAGTCAAAAACGTTCGGTTTTTTTATTTTATTTGTCAACTTGTATATGTTATAGCCTTTGAACTATTTAAACAATTAAAGAAAAATTTTAAAACTTCTTTGGTGAGCTATTTTCTCGTATTGTTCTTCGATCGTTGAATGCGGGGCAGGAATCCTAAGAGAGTTGGACAGCAGCACAAAACCGGGAGGCGCGTAGGAGTGGGGGAGGGGGAGGGGGGATGGAGAGAAAACGAAACACGCAAAAATGAAAAACGGAACACCAAAAATTCGAAAACGAAGCATCCAACTATGGAAGGGTGCATCCCTAGTGGAAAAAAAAAAACACTCAAAACTGGATTTTGACGTGCACATAGCTTGACTTATGACTTATAGATCGGTGCTTCGTTTTCGTTTTCCAGTTTTGTGTTCGCGTTTCGGGGGCTTCGATTATGTACTTCTAGGCGAATTCGTTTTCGAGCTTTGACATGGCCGGTGCTATCTTTGGTTGCTTCGTTTTCGAGTCTTGGGTATTTGCATTTTATCGGTTTCTTCGTACTGGCTTCGCTCAGTGGACACTACCCCAGAAACGTGAGTAATGCAAGTGAATGCATAAGGCTCAGTCCACCATTTTTTTTTGTTAACTTTTCATACATCAAGCACCTTTCCGCTTTCTTGGCAATATTTATCCATTGTGAGAGATCGCAGCATCTTTTAGTATTTAAATTGGTCTTACCATATACGCAAAATTTCGCATGCATGAAAACGGAAGAACATACGAAGATTTCTGACCAGAGATTTCTGACTCTTGCCGAGGCCTTGCCGAAGTATTTAGTGGACAATCAGAGGGAGATCCGACACCATAAAATGGCAGGAAATGAAAAGAGCAACTTTTGTTAAAACAGGTTTTTTCGTGGATTTTTTGTGAAAAATATTGAGAAATGGCGAGCAAAGGAAACGAACACGGAAAATGAATTCTGAATACACTATAATACGACGTACATGACTGCATACCTGATGGCGCGATGGATTACGTCATGTTGCTCGGCAAAACCGTGGGCTCAGCCAATACTCGGAGACGGACATTTTACACGTCGTTTTACGAGACTTACACGAACTTGCTACGATTGTCCATCGATACTAACAAACAAAATGGCGGTCGACAGTCCAAGACCAGGCGAAATTCTTCGCCATTTAGCCTGCTCTTTGGCAGCTTTAAATCCAGCACCTTGGGAAAAGGTAAGAAGTATTGATTAGTGGGAAACAAACTCGACGGTTTTATAAAATTAGTTTGCTGTAATGCGGAATGCTGAAACGAGTAACCCCAAATTACGTCAAGCATTTTTTGGGACTCAGTAAGCTTAATTTTGTCAACTCCTTGCTATAAATTTCTTACGTGCATCGAACTTAGCAGATTAGTTTAAACATTGACATTTACTCGAATGGAACAACAGTTTTCTCAATTTGTTATGTTGCCTGAATAATTTACCTGTATCAAATTTAAGTTGAAAAGCAATTTTTAGTGTATCACAACCCAGGCTGCATTTGTGTTGGTTATGCTGAAGATCTTTGTGTGGATTTTATTAGCTAGTGTACTGTAGCATACTGGATTCATCATCACTGACATATGATCATCACTGCTAGCTGTACATGTATTTTTTTACACAATAGCATTTTGTTGTAGATCCTGCGGGGGGGGGGGAGGGGGGGGGTATTTTGCAGAATGCAGGATGCAGAATGATGGTCAGCGGTCTGCTTATGGTTAGCTTTCTCTCCAGTTTGCTTGCAGCTAGCTTCACCGACCCAGCCTAGTTTACTTGCGGCTAGCTTTCTCTCCAGTATTGCTTGCAGCTAGCTTTCTCTCCATTATTGCTTGTGGTTAGCTTTTATTTGTTGCTTAGGCCATTATACTCTTGCTGTTCGGTCATTCTGCCATTCCATTATTCTGCATTCTGCATTCTGCAAAATACCCTTGCCTTTGTAGATGATTTTGTTTGAAAACATTGATTCCTTTACATTACATGTAGCTGAGATTTACAATGTAGTACTCTACTGATAGACAGTGTCGCAACGCTGTACGTTAAATTTGTCAGTTTAGATGCAGTTAAACTTGGGCGTGGGCCTGTTTTCACTTCAAACTGTCTGAAGAGTCATAAAAGCAGGGTGTTCATTAGGCATCGGAGATCGGAGAATTCTCCCGCTACTACGTAGAATTCTCCGGCTAAATTCCAAAGGCCTGTACCTATTTTTTATTAAGATGCGAAACCTTTAGAAATCATTCTCCGGCTGAAAAACACTATTCTCCTGCTATTACAATTCTTAATGAAAACCCTGTAAAAGTGACATCATCGTGGAGACCTCTACAATGCTCTCTAATGCAGACGTTTTGCTCTGTCCCGTCAGTGTCCGTATTAGAGAGATTCAAATGTACTAACTTACTTACAATAATATTATGTTTTGGACGAAACAATTTTCATGTGTAAAATGGAGTACCAGAAGATATGGCGGTTTAATTTTATATTTGGTTTAAAGTTTTTCAAACCAGTTTGAATTTATTTCCCTTTGTTTCAGATTATGATAATGAATATAGGACAATAAAAAATAAAAATCAAACTGATTTGAAAAACTTTAAACCAAATATAAAATTAAACCACAATATATACATGTATGTTTTTACATGATTATATGTGTTGTGGTTTAAATTTATCTTTGGTCTAAAATTTTCAAACCAGTTTGATATTTATTTCCCTTTGCTTTAGATTATGATAATGAATTAGATTATGATAATGAATTAATTAATCAGAGACAATGAAAAATAAAAAAATCATACTGGTTTCAAAAATTTTAAACCAAATTTTTAAATTTTAAAAAATTTAAACCACAACATATAGAAACCTAGTCAGCTAAATATACAATGTTGTGTTTATTAGGTCAAGAAGCTAAGTCGTCTGTGCCCAGCCAATCCTTCTTCGTCCACTGATACGTTTATTCTTGATCAACGAGGCACCGATGGAATTCTTGCGCTGGGCTTGTTTGAACTCCACTCAAATTTACAATACCAGAAAAAGATAATGCCCTATTTGGTAGATGTACTGAAGGGTCTTCCAAATGCTAAATGGCTGGAAGCCAGGGAACCTGTATCTATAACGAAGAGTCCACTGGCAGGAGAATTTGCATTTTGTTTTGTGACACTTATGAGTGGACTGGCAGCTAAAGATAACAGTTTGGATGGGGACATCATCAAAATGCAACTTAGCTTGTTTAACACTCTAATTGAACAATGCTGTGCTTATCATGAGCTTGTAGAGCAGAAAAGAGGTGAGAGACCTTGTGTAAAATCTATTAAATTGCATTTACCGTACCAGCCTGAAGACGATGCTTCCTACATGTATCTTGTTCCATACCTAACTACCTTGCTTACCTGCTTATCTAATGTACATAGTACATTGTATGTGCCCATGTACCTGTACATGTACAAGTTTAGCCCTTTCAATTCCAAATTTCTCCAAAACTGCCTTGTTTTACCGTTAACTGATTTTTTGTCTGTGCTGTCTGTCTGTGTACATTTGTATATTTAATTGCCCACCTATCGGTCTTTTTTCTGTCTAAAATAAAATATTTTTTTTCAATTTTTTTTTTTCTTTTTTTTTTTTTTTTCTTTTTTTTTTTTTTTCAAAAACTCTTTTTTACGATTCTGTGTCTGTCTGTTTGTCTGTCTGTCTGTCTGTCTGTCTATCTGTATGTCTATTTATACCATGCCATAGAAAATACATCCAATCAATACAATACGTCTTTTTTTTTTATATACACACTCCCCTAAAGGCTGTATATATACAAAAAAAAAAAAATTCGGATATAAAAAAAAAAAAAAATGTACATTTGTATATTTAATTGCCCACCTATCTGTCTGTCTGTCTGTCTAAAATAAAATAAACTTTTTGCACATACATTGTATGTGGCCATGTACCTATACATGTACAAGTTTAGCCCTTTCGATTCCAAATTTCTCCAAAACCTGTGTTGTTTTACCGTCAAACTGATTTTTTGGTGCTACGATTCTGTCTGTCTGTCTGTCTGTCTGTCTGTCTGTCTGTGTATATTTAATTCCCCACCTATCTTAATCTATCTGTTTGTCTGTCTGTCTGTCTAAAAATAAAATAAACTTTTTGTTTCTTACATTATATAAACCAGTTCAGTTCTGGACTAAAATATTTAATTTTCATCCTGGTAGATTTATAATTTGAGTTAAGTACTAATAAACATTCTATATGTAAATTAAATATTGTTCTCTGATCTCTCGTCTTCCAGTAAATTTTTGTCGCACAACTGTCCCTCTCGTTCTTGGTGTGGCACAAGCCCTTGGTGTTTCCAGTGTGTACGTATCCGACCCCTCCCTGATCACCCAGTTATTGTTCCCTAACCACTCTGGCCATGCTACACCTGAGGAGCCTCAGCTACCAAAAGCATTGAGTCGATCTGCCCCAAGACGATTCTTGAGCTATCCACAGGGCAAGAGAGATGACAGTTATCATTTAACTGATTCACAGCTGAATAACCTCATTACTAAGGTTAGTACTAAGAGTGCACTGATTATGAGAGACAAGCAAGAGTGTTTTTGAGCAATTTTTGTCCACTGTTGTGCTGTTTTGAGCAATCTGTTCCAAACTATGAGATCCAGGGTGCCCAGCATAAAGTTTATATGAAAGAAATAAGATTACCTATCTGTTGCTCAAAGACAAAAGTTAGTCGCCTGAGGCACCCAGGCACCCTAAGAGCCCAGCTGTGCATTTAAGGTCAAACTTTCACTGAAAAAACTGATAACTGTGCAAATGTATGTTATTATGGACATGTTTAAGGACGGTGCCTCCTATTGCTACTGCGCACTTGTTCTGCGCATCACGCAATGAATTGATCACACTGGGCGCGCGCGCTTTTAATTAATTTGCTCGCTCAAAATGACGAATTCAACTACGCGAACAAGCGCGTGACTAAAAATCAAGAAAGTTTTCTCTGCGACGAAATCCAGTTTAAGGACATATCCTAAGCCAGGAACAGCGGAAAAGCAACATATCAGTAACAATTGACCGCTAACCACTGAAAATGGCTCACATTAACAGTTAAAAACAAATTGCTAAGCGCTTAACTTTACCCGCAATATAGCCGCAAACTGCTAACCGTGACAAATGGCGTAGTGCACGCGCGAGATGCAAATATCCAACTCGCTAGGGAGGGGATAGGAAAAATGTTACAGACCCCAAAAGCGATTTCATAGAACCTGAAAACAACTGGTATAACTTTTAAAAACGCGTGGTGACCCCTTCTTTTTATTTTATAAAATGTAAGTGGTAAGTCTATAGAGCACATATTTAATTTTTCATTAAGAGAAAAAAATTTAGGCCAATTTTCAGGCCGTGCAAGTGAGAGCTGCTAGAGTCAAAAATGGCTCAAACACAATTATTTTGTTAATAAAAACGTGGATCACGCAGTTCCGAAGACATTATTTGTTAGTTATTTTAAATATTGTTATATTTAATGTTGATTTTGTTCATGAAAAGCCAATTTCAAATGGAATTTGCAAGGAAATTGTATTTAGTTTTACTTTATTTTAAATGCCACGTCAGCACTTTTTTCCAGATTTCAAACCTAATTATCTCGAAAATTTGCGTGGCTACCCCCAGTTTTCTTTTCGAATTTTAGTAGCTCTTGGTAACATCTACATTTCTTGCAAAGTCATCGGCCGGGCAAAAATACTTTGTTATTAGTAGGCACCGTCCTTAAGTCAAACAATCTAGCTGAGGGGGCATTGGGGTTTGTGGTGCAGTATTTGCCAATGATGTTTCATGCAGTACAATGTATTGAATCAGTAATAATATTTTAATCTTGAATTTAATGCAGTATTGAGGAATTCTCTAAACCTGTGAGGCGTGTTTTCTTGGTATTTTGGTGGACAATAGTTTGAATACAAACTTCTACACTTTTTCCAACCATTTTAATCAATGGAAACATGCTGAAACAGTCTTTTTCTGTCACCGAATTTAACTATAACAGACTCTTTCAACAACCAGTTAAATGTCATGTCATCGTTTCTGCAGTCTATCCAGCTCGTTTTTTGCCTACATTATACTTGTACATGTTGAATGCCATACCAATTTTTGTTTTGAACAGGTTGAGCAATTGATTAGTACTCAAGTTCTCCAAGGCCTAGACAATGTCTTGTCAGACTGCATTCAGGTAATGCACTTATTGTAGAAAGTGATATGACGTTAAACTTTCAATACTTTGTATGTGACATTTTTTTTTTTGAAATGACTCTACCAATGTGCCAGCAGAGTTTGGTAGTGTGTTAGAGGTCAGACCCTCGTGGAAACTATACACAGGAATTAATCCTAGGAGGCAAGCGTGGCCGAGTGGTTTATGGGCGCTTGTGTCATAATCTGGAGGTCCCTGGTTCAAGACCTGCCCCTGTCACTAGCTGAATTTGTTTCTTGGTTAATAATGTCCCGAGTTCAAACCCTCGATCATGCTTTGTACATGGCTAACTTGTCTGCCTCCTGCCAGTTGGGATTTTTAACCTTGTTATGTTCATTTAAAATGTTTGTTTCCTGTTTCAGTGGCATAGCTTCATATCTCGAAGAGATATACATACATAGATACATACATACTTTATTGTATAGCTCCCCCTTGGGGGCTCTTCCACCATACAGAAATTAAAAAGTTAAAAAAATATATTTACAATAAAGAAGAAAAAAATAATCAGAAAAAGGGGTATAGTTGAAATAAAATTTGCAATTAAATTTCGTATTAACAATGATTTAGTTATACATAGACAAGTAAAAACGAACGATATAATTTCCCAACGTTTCGGCGACATCATGATGCAACAAATTCGATTGTCTTGTCAACGAGATGCTTTACATCAAGCAATTAACACTGAGTTTGAACGTGCAAACGGATTCTATCTGTTCCAAAGTATTTGTGTAGCCACCTCCGCTATGTAAATTTAAGTTATAACTCTTGAACTCGCATTTAGTTAATTTTCATTTGACCCTTGAAAATGGCGTCATGATGTCGCCGAAACGTCGGGAAATTATATCGTTCGTTTTTACTTGTCTAAGTATGCAATTAAAATTATGTACATTACAATTATAAAAGGGTATTTACAAATTTAAGGATATGAAGCATGCATGACCACTAGAAACATTTTTTTTTTAGTGTTGAGATCCTAAAATGGGATTGTGGTCAGGATTGTACAGGATCTTGTAGGATCCCAAGTATGATCCTAGTACATTTACATTAGCATCCTAGCAAGTAAGATCACATGAATTCCCATCTAGGATCATTTATGATCATATAAAATCCTGCATGAACTGGAGAGGATTTCAACTGGGGGAATTCTGACAAGGTCACACCCTATCAGTAATGAAGTTGATCTATAGTGAACTAATATTTTATTTGTTTCTATTCTCTGTACCAAGGCTGGAGCAGTACTGAACAAATTTCCATATCAGTCATTCAGCGAAGCTATAATGCTATCCATGGTCACGTTGTTGAGGGATCTTTGCCAGAACACACCAGGTACATGTACATGTATAATGCAGCTTAGAGCGGTTTTCACTTGAGTGTCAAAAGTAAATTGCGTTTGCTTTGGTTTTTCATATTACTACGTTTAGTGATTGGCTTAAAAATCTCGCACAACTTTCTCAGCCAATCAGGAGTAAAACCAAAACCAATCGTGACTCGCTCGCGAACAATTTCCTGCGCTTCGGGCCACCTATATGTATTTGCTTTGAGTTTTGATTGGTTCACTGGATTGTCTGTGTCCTTTGTGATTGGCCAGAGTAATTACTTTGGTTTTGGTTTTATGACACTCAGTTGAAAACTGCTCTAATAGGATAGCTGTTATTTTGCTGATCAAAGTCAAATTTAAAAGTGGCAGGAAGATTCCTTTGCTGGGAATTTTTAATTTTGAGAAATGATTCATAAACTGCCAGCGATAAAAATCAGAAGTTGAAAGTCATAGCTTTTGAAAGTCATCTGAGTTTCTTTTTCAATGTGGAGAGACTCGTACTGACTATTTATGACGCGTAATAATAATATATATTTTGCAGTTAATTTTTTATCTCAGTTAATTTTAAATTTTACCTAGTTAGTTTTTTTCTAACTAGTTAATTTTTTTTACTAGGTAAATAATAGGGTTAGAGTTAGGGTATGGGTTGGAGTCATATATTTTTAAAAAATAGTGGTTCATCCAACATTTCCTATGTGGCAAAGTGGTAAGGGGTTGGACAGCAAATCCAGAGGTCAAGAGTTCAAATCCAGTACAGGTTAGTAAAAAAAAAAAAAAAATAGATGGTAGTACTAAGGGGAGAGGGATAATATTAATAGCAGATAGTAAGGGGGGGGGGAGTGTTAGTAAAGATGGGGGGTAATGAGACATCAAGGGAGGGGAGGTGTATTACTTTTTCTACTTATTAAACTAGTATATAAAAAATAACTAGTTAGAAAAAAAAATAACTAGATAAAAAAAATTAACTGAGATCAAAAATTAACTGCAACATATACAACTGTAGTATAGCCTTGTAAACTATTTTTTTTGACTAGCATAATTGGTTAACCAGGTCAACTTGATTTTTACCACTGAAAGTTTAGGTATCATTAACATACTCAAAGCTCAATTTTATACTTACCAGCTAGGGCTGCAAATAATTTATTATTTTTTTTACTTGAAAGGACATGTAGGACATGTCCTACTAAGACACCATCTAGGTCGGACAAAACAAAATTGTGGTCGGACAGATTTGTATCATCGTTGCCATAAAATGATTTACAATCAAAAAATTGTCCGGACATCATGTCCGACCACACTTGGGATTTCGTCTGACATGAGCAAATTTTGGTTGGCCAATGTCCGATGAACGACTGTTATTTGCAGCCCTGCTTACACTGAATTATTAAATAAATATTTAATTAGTGACACCGTCACTTGAATTGGTGATCATCTATAATTCTTACTTTTAGGTATTTCTGTGAGTGTTGCAAGAAGAGCCCATGATGTTGGAAAAATGGTATTCACGACAGTGAAAGCAGAATTTCAGAAGAAATTTGAAAATACTGCTTCATCATTGCCATGGAAACTTCAAACTGTGTCAGCTAGTGTTGATTTGATGGTGTGGACAGCAGCTTTACAAGATGAGCAAGGTACTACATGAGCGTAGTATTATTTTGTACAGTAGATCTTTGTTGCTACAAAAAAAGGCTGATTTGTTTGATCACTAACTGAAAACTGATACCAACCATGCATTCAATAGATACTTCTCCCTTTATTATGAACTTTTGCTTAGCTTAATGGGGTATTGTACCTGGATTTGAATGAAATTTTAAGAGGTTTAAAGAAGGGATTGCAGAAAGAAAGAATGTTTTGAAACACCACCAGACAATTGACCCCTACGCAAGAGTAATCCAAACTTAATAATTCAGTTGGAGCAGTCCAGGTTCGATCCCTGCCTGGTGTCAGTGTGTTGCGTTCTTGGGCACGACACTTTTAATTACTTTCATTGTGTCTCTCTCCACCCAGGTGTATAAATGGGTACTGGTAAATTTACTGCTGGGGGTACCCTGCGATGGACTAGCATCCCATCCAGGGGGGAGTAGAAATACCCCTAGTTGCTTAATGCTACAGAAACTGGGATAAGCTCTGGCAAATGGGTCCCTTGGCTTGACTAAAGTACCTATCTTTTACCTGATCTTTTACCTGATATTAAGTCTGAATTTATTAAAGGCTGTCATGTGTGGTTTCTTTTGCAGATGGTGACACTCTTTGTCAGAATATTTCCGAGTTTTTGAGCTCCAATTTAGCAGTTTCTTTGTCCCAAAAAGGCAGTTGTCTCTTTGTATTATGTTGTTTGGAAGGCCTTGCTACATTGGCTGAGAAAATACCCTCCTTAACCAGGTAAGGACAAAGTATCATGTAAATCACAAAGTAAATAAATACAAACTATCACTGAACATCAATGATACTATCATGGTACCTTACACATTTACCTTACACATTTACCTTATACATTTGTGCTACAGTCAGTTGTTGAAGATAAATGTATGTAGTTTGAAAAGATCTTTGCCAAAATCCTTTATGATCTTTAAAAGAAGCTCAAAGATCTTGGAGGATCTTTACAAGAATATTGAAAATCCTTAAAGATCTTTGGCAAGATCCTGTCAAGAATACTGACTGAAGATTTTTTTAGGAACTTTGTTAAGTTCCTTAATAGGATCCTCGAAGTTCCTCATGAAGATCTAAAAGGATCCTTGAAAAACCACCTTGGATCTCCATGGATCATTTACAGCAATCAACATTGGACCTGTTCTTTAATGTACTTTCCTCCTGAAGTTATTTTCTACTCAAGTTGCAAAAAGACGTGTCAAGGCTGAAGAAGCCAACTTGAAAATCAGCTTCCAAATATTCAAATGTTAACATGTACATGTAATGTTCTGGCAAGCTTTTCATCAACTGATGGTTGATTTTTTGATGATTTTTGTAGGCCTGTACTAAACTCCCTAAAAGATTTTCTCCTTCAACCTGCTCCTTTGCTTGTCAAGTTATCTGAAACTGCAAAGAAGCCGACAGCAGCAAACATCGTGATGACAGTGTCATCTGATACTAATGACAAGTCTGTGACAGTTGGTCATTCATCTGGCTGGAAGAAAGATTCAGAAGATTCTCCTTATCATAAAGTTAGAAAGGTTGCTCTGGATAGTATCTGCAGGTGTGTTAAGATTTGATTCTCAGGTCATTAGTGCACTGTATACCAGTGATTTGATTTGGGAGGCACGGTGGCTTAATGGTTAGCACACCAAACTCCAGATCCAACCGTCCAGGTTTGAGTTCCGACTGGGGTCACTGTGTTGTGTTCTTGGGCAAGACACTTGACTCTCATAACGCCTCTCTCCACCCACTGCAGGTGTATAAATAGATACCAGCAAAATATTGCTGGCGGGGTACCCTGTGATGTACCAGCATCCAAAACAGGAGGGAGTAGAAATGCTCCTAGCCGCTTGATGCTATCGAAACCAGGATAAGCTTCAGCAGTATGGGCCACTTAGCTCAAGGCTTCCCATTTTATAATTTTATTTGGAAGGCATGGTGGCCTAATGGTTAGCGCACCGGTCTCCAGATCCAGGGGTCAAGATTTGAGGCCTGGCTCAGGTCATTGTGTTGTGTTCTTGCACAACTTTACTCTTACAGTACCTCCCTTCACCCAGGTGTATATCAGTAGCAGCCAATTTAATGCTGGGGGTGCGGGGGGGGGGGTAACCCTGTGATGGACTAGCATCCCATCCAGGGGGGAGTAGAAACACTTCTAGTTGCTAAATGCTGCAGAAACCGGGATAAGCTCCACCCCTGATGAGCTGCTTGGCTCAACAGCAGGCTATACCTTTGACCTTGACATGTACATTGTACTTTGGAGAGTTAGGAATTCAAAGACACAAGTATTACTTCTATTGTTTTATTAATTAACATTAGCTAGCTTAATTAATGCCATTATCTGTAACTTTATGTTTAAGGGCTCTTAAGTCTGGGCAAACCATTGACGAGAATTGTGTTCAAGCCTTCCTGGCATCTGTAGCCAACAGACTGTACATATCAGAAAGCAGTGATGGTAATTCCACTCTGATATCAACAAGTGCAATCTTGACACTGGGCTATGTGGCATTCATGCTTCATTCTGTGCCAAAGACGACAGAGTCCGTGCTGACGATCCTCCAACAGAGATTCTGTCATCCACCATCATCTCTGGACCCTTTGATTGTGGAGCAGCTGGGATATCTTATTCTTACAGGATCGGTAAAGTTAACCAAACACCTTTATTATGGTTTTAATATGTATCAATGTCTGAAAGTCAGATTGGGGTGCAAAGAAAATGGATTATCAGCGTACACTTCAAGCAAATTGGAACCATTGCGTTTATATGTGTACTAGCTACAGGGCTCGAGACTAGCAGTAGCCAACTAGCCAAAGGCTAGTAGAAATGCTGTTTTGGCTAGTAGATTTTGGGCTTTCACTAGCCAAAATGGCTAGTGGAAATTTCAGGCATTTCTGTGAAAAAAAAAAACACAAATTATAAACAGCTCTGAGAGAACAGAACTGACAAGTACAAGCTTACGGTTCTGAAAAGCGAACAAACAGTAACTTTTTTGGACTTTCCAGTGACAAAATGGACAAGTGAAAGAAAACTGTTTCTGCTAATTATTAGCCAGCCTGGGAAATCGAGGTTGTAATGTTAATCAGTGATTGGGTAAGGTTGCATGAATAACCAGGATGAGAGGTCAAGTATGATTCAAAAAAGGTTTCCTATACACATGTAAAATGCGGTTCCAATGGATATCCAATACTATTCAGCAGTGGGTAGGAGCAAAAAAAGCGAGGAAAACCAATTTTGTCTGATTTCTCATTGGCTTTAGTCCCAGGTGGCTTCAGGTAAAAAAAAAAAATCGTGCTTGAAAGTTCTGGCTAGTAGAATATTTGTTTTGGCTAGTGAAACCATGGCTGTCACTAGCCACTAGGCTAGTTAGCAATAAAGTTAGTCTCGAGCCCTGAGCTAGCCTGAAGGCCTCTCTCAGTGGTCTTTAAATTCATCTGCCAAGTGAAAAGTCTAAAAGTGTAACTTGCCCATAGGGCAAGTGATGGATAAAATCCACTAGCTTAAGATCATTGCCCTGTATGGCATTGCGCATCCTTACTGGGCAGAATTTTACGCATAATTTGCGCACGCACATAAACAAAATGGCGGCCTTTTTCTATGCGGCTTAGTACTTGAGAGAAGTAAATTGTTGCTTTCTCGTTAACGAGTATGGTGATCTATCAATTTTTTCTTATATTTTGGATGAGGCGATCAAATTCTTTCTGTAAAATGAAAACAGATCAATTCCTATGCTTGAAAAATAATTTATTGTTTAAAATGTGTACTTTGCCAGTACTCACAGAGGAATTATAAAGGAATTACACTGTATATGGAATATACAAGGTCTTCCTGCTCCTAAGTAAACGAATATGGTGAGCACCCTTTTTTATTTCAAAATTTAAGTTCCCTTAAAGTAATAAAACAGTAGGCAAAGTTTGGTTAAAAATCTTTGTTCAGTTCTATTTCAGGATAATGACCTTAACAGGGACATCCAGTAGCTCTGAGTTATTGGAAAGGACTTTCTTTGCATACTGCAGTGAGTCTATCTTTAGTGACCCACATTTTGACAAAGAAAATGTGACAAAAAAAAAAAAAAAAAACATTACGTTTTTGACTGGAAATAGTGAGTTTTTATAAGTTCTGACCTGGTTGCCCCACTAGGCTCGAACACAGACTTTTCTTAGACTGTTCTTTTTCCTATCCAGGGCTTTTTTACTAGATATAAACTTGTTTTTGAATTGCAGGAACAATGTTATCAACAGATCATGAACATGTTTATGAAGATCTCTATAGATGCAGGTTCAATGGCTTACTCGCCTGAACCATCCATTAACGATAAAACAGAGGGCTACAGGTGAGACTCAATACCATGGTAACCCTGTTGATGCAGTCCTTAAGAAAACAGTCCTGGTAGGCAGCTGGCACGCTGAGGACATGATGGGTTGACATCAGCTGATCCAGACAAAGCCATTTAGCTCTGTGCATGTCAGCTTTTCATTCAGCAAACCCGCAGTTCAAGATTTACCAACAAAACTGCTGCATTTTCACAACCAGCTAAATGACATTACCTAAATTAAATTGGCACATGTGTAATCCAGTAGCTCACTAAATATTGGCAAACTATTAATTTTGTTAAACAGATACCTACAGTATAATCAGTGTTTAAAATAGTGACACAAAGATCAATAACAAGCTTGTTGTTCTATCACATGACTAAACACGCCGGAGCCAAGTCTGCAAACAGGGTGTAATGGTACATGCTTTAGCTACATATTTGCTTTCCCTGGTTTCAAAAGTTCCCTTACAGTAAATCTTCATCTTGATATTGTACATGCATTTCTGAAATCCAAAGAGTTACCTAGTCATAATGTACATGTAAGCAGGCAGTCCAGGTTCGAGCCCTGGCCTGGGTCATTGTGTTGTGTTCTTGCCAAAACACTTTTAATTACTCTCATAGTGCCTTTCTCCACCCAGGTGAATAAATGGGTACTGGTGAACTACTGTAATGCTGGGGATATCCCTGCAAACTAGCATCCCATCCAGGGGAGTAGAAATACTCCTAGTCGCTTTCTGCTACAGAAACAGTGATACTGAGCGCCGGCCTGATGAGCCACGAGGCTTGAGCAGACTTTAGTAAGCAACATTCTGACCAAATAGGTAGCTAAATCCCCCATGTGCATGTAAATTTCATGCTTTGTTTCTATTCTAGGCACTGTGGTCTTGCTGTGATCAATGCCTTTTCCAATGTAGCTGCAAATCTTGAGGGAGAGGCACAGTTGCAAGACTACTTAGTGCGACTACTGGAGCTGTTTGTACAGTTGGGATTAGAGAGCAAAAGAGTCAGTGAAAAGGCTCCAGTTGCTTTTAAGGTAATACCATTTGCTGTGATTTTGTACATTGTTTACACCTCGTCAAAAAGTTTTAATGTGGAAATGTTGAGACAAGGCACTTTCAAGAGACGCAGACAAAATGTGAGTGTAATGTGATTTTTAAAAGTCAGTCTGAAGTGAAATCTCTTCTTGCAGTCTAGAGCTAGAGCAGAGACTTTTCACACAATACATAGCAAACTGTTTTGATACTAGTTGTCAAGGGCCAAGTACATGTACGTTCATGTAACTCTAACAAGAGAGAACATTTTACGATTTTAAAACTACTAATAAAACTAAACATAAAATAACAAGAACATAGAGTGTATGTGGTGAATATGTTCATTAAGAAAAAAAAAAACTTAACTTAACCAGTCCATTTTAACTTTAGGTTGTTATAATTTCTTAAAAAGACTGGGGTAAAGATTTAGCCTAAAATGCTAAAAAATTGCTTTCAACGAAAGCTTAATTCGCTCCCCACAAGAAAAATATTAATTTTAAGATCTGACCCAAAAAATTCATACTGATGACGTAGCTCTACATAGATCTGTGCAGTGTCTTTGATTAATTGATACTCAGTTTTGAATTTGCATACAAGCAACCAAAATACCTGTACCTTATTATAGGAAATTAATGCTTGTGTTAATTAAAGGGACTGTGTCACGTATTTAGCCAGATTTTTGAACAGCCAGAATTTATATTTGTGTCGTAGGAAACCTACAAATAATGGTCCATTTTTATCAAAAATTGCTATATTAGAGCACTGAAACTGTTAACAAACGTCTTTGGCTGCGGATGGCTTGGATGGAAATGGATTGCAGTTTGAAAAATTAAGGCTTAATTTTTCAAGTTGTTTCCACGCGTCTTCAAAATATCGATATTTAAAGCGGTAGCTTGATTTCTATCTGCAAATTAAGATTATATCTTCCTTTAAATGTTCAAAGGAGATGTTTTTCATGGGTTAAATTGCCTACCACTAAATATTCCAGAACAGTTTAGACAAAAATCTGTGAAATTCCCGTGACGTAGCCCCTTTAAGGTAATGCGAAGTACACAACAGGAACAAGTTTATTTTACACTTGTAGATGTTTACATGTACAATCTAAACCCAAAACAACGTTCGTGGTACTTTTCCCAAACAAGCATTCTTCACAGTATCAGTGACACCGGCAGATTTCTGCCCTGTTAAAATAAGGCTTTTACCCAGGAGTCAAGAACTACTGGACTGTATTGAGAAATTGAGACCGAAATAATGAAAATTAAGGTCATGGTCGTGGAATTAACGTTAACAAAAATTAGCGCGACTTAAATTAAGTAAACACTAATATTTGAAATTCGCGTTAATTTCATGAAGTGTTAATTTCCTATAATATGTTGAGACAATACAATAAAGCATTATGGGTAATTATGTGCCCTTATCATAAATGTAGGCCTCATCAAGTGCTGGAAACCTTGGTGTGCTTATACCTGTCATATCAATCGTCATGCAGCGTCTCCCGGTAATCAGTGACCCCAAACCACGCCTTCACAAGCTGTTCCGTGACTTTTGGCTTTACTGTGTTGTGATGGGTTTTGGAGTGGAAGGATCTGGTATTTGGCCACATGAGTGGTATGAGGGAGTTTGCCAGATTGCGTCAAAGTCTCCTTTACTGCTTGGCACAGGTCATCTAAGATCAGAGCTGATGTACAACTCGGCATTGAGAAATGATTCTGTGGCTCCAGTAAGTGATAAGTTTTATTTTCTAATGCTTTACATGTACCTTTGTGGAGGCACGGTGGTCTAAGGTTTAGCACTTTGGGTCCAGTTGTTCAAAGGATGAGTGGTGTTTCCCGCTGGCTGAGGAACGATTTAAGCAAAAAACGTTTTTCTCACACACGTCTGGGAGTCTGGGTGCTAGTGTGCGGGGCGTCTAGGTCACATAGTTTGACAGGGTTTTCAGTTTTTTTGTTGCCGTTCACCATTACCTGACTCCCCGCCCACCCTCCCCTTTTTGCAGTGTTGATAGCTGTATTGCCAGAGAGTCATTGGTTCTTTTTTCCTTTCTATTGTGTGAGGCGCTTGTTTGGGTTTGTCGTTTTTTTATTGACATTCAGTCATAGGACTTGTTTTTTAAGTTGAACATTTCTTCACAGTTGCTGGACAGTTGTCAATTTTTCAACCTAATTTTTAGGCGAGGACGTAGTCGAGCCTTATGTTGTAAAGCGATTTCGGATCACGGCTTCGTGTTAAGATGTGATGATTCGAACCGAGGAGGATTGGTAACAAAGACCATGGTTTGAGAGTTGTTTGCGTCCGCCATCTTGCTTGTTCGGTCGTGCATGTGAGAGTATTTCGCAGCCTTGACTCGAAGTAAGAGTAGTAGCTGATATTTTTTGCGCTCACTTACAAACATTCTTGTGATATCAAAGTACACAAAAAACTCATCGACACGCCGATAAGTCGAGGGACTAAACTAACTGATTGTGGTTTACGAGCTGGTGAGTGCTGTTTCGGCCGACCTTTGCCTTTCAAAACTAAAGTTGAACTGAATACAGAGCATCGAAAGAACTATAAGCACCATCAAAATTGAAATATTTGTGATTTGAACTACTGCCTGGCGACACTGTAAGACGAGAAGTGCAGAAGAAGTATATACTGCGACAACTGCAGCTGAGGTGAGCTTTCTTGCTTTTTAAAGTTTATATTTGCTTGTACTTTATTGAATACCGTAGTGATGAATAACATAATTGTCAAAGTATTTAAGGAATCGCAACAACGATTTTAAAAGTGAAATATCTGCCAGATGTTGTTATAGTTAAAATTTGCTGAAATTTATAGATCACCAAGCATTGAGAGAGCTCATTCGCGATCCCTTCTGTCAACAGAACGTTAATTTTCATATACTACAAGGTCAGATTTCAACAATGACATTGATTTTAATAATGTTGTACAAAGCAGCAGTAAATTTATATAAACAAATGATTGTAAAATATGGATACAAACAAACTTATTTCAGGATTTACTACTGATAACAGAACTACAATTGATCATATTTGGGTGTCTCGAAAACACAGACCTCGAAAACCACGACCCCAGACCCCAGACCTCGAAAACCCAGACCTCGAAAACACAGACCTCGAAAACCCAGACCTCGAAAACACAGACCTCGAAAACGCAGACCTCGAAAACACAGACCTACTAAAAACCACTAACGTGTCAAAAATACTGTAAACAATGTTTTTATTAAAATCCCCTAGTTTGTCGTTTCTATTTCTCTTGTTTAAAAACTGTTTGTTGCTAGTTACCGCGATATCCAAAAGTCGATATGAAAATGAGATGTATTAATCGGGCCTAATATAAACAGAAGTCGATCAGTCAAAGTACAAAATACAAAGGCACCCGAAAGCGATTGAAACTCACTGGCCTATCATAACAGATGATAATTATAAAATCGATGAGCAGATTAGCCTTCTTCGCAGACGTTTTTTGGGCTCGTCACGCGTTTCTCATTGCGAAGGAGGCTATGAGCAGATGTCACGCAATGGTAATCAGGTAACGGAAATCGACATTCGATAAAAACAAATTGAAATAAATGAATTTGAAAGAAATCAATGTGGTTCGCCAATGACTTCTCCAATTTCACTTCCAGGTGGCCCTTTTTGTAATAGCTGAGAAAGCTTAAACTTTCGAAAAACCGACATAGCTGAAAATTTTACCCCTCAATCTGAACATGTCTTAGCACTCATCGCACATGATTGCGTAGAAAAACGAAGCCAAGAGCCGAAAGGAGTGATGACTGAAGAAAGACCAAGAAAACACTACGCGCGAAGTGTCTCACATATCATGAAAGCTATAAACAACAGTTTCGGAAACAGTTACTGGTACATGGTGCTCATTGTACGTCTACAATAGTTATTTCAATGGTTTTTCTGATTTCAATATATCTTAGTTTTCGTAACACCCACGGCAAACTAGGGGATTTACAAATTTTTATTTCAGCCATAATTCCCTCTTCGTAAAGGCTGTCATTGTTTACAGTATTTTTGACCAATAGTGGTTTTTAGTAGGTCTGTGTTTTCGAGGTCGACTGCGTTTTCGAGGTCTGTGTTTTCGAGGTCTGGGTTTTCGAGGTCTGGGGTCTGGGGTCTTGGTTTTCGAGGTCTGTGTTTTCGAGACACCCATCATATTTATACAAATCTAAATAAATCAAGAGTCCAAACTGGTGTTATCGAGACACACCTCAGTGACCTTAAAGCTGTGTGGTTAACAACCAAAAAAGAGTAGATACTGTTTTGTAGGCTACGATCACTAGTAAATGATTTAAGAAGCATATAATGTACATGTAGAAAAAAGAAAATTTTAAGTGAATTCAGTGACTACTTATTTTGCATTAAATTGTTGAAGTTATTAATTTTGGTTTTGGTGTCTAAACAAATATGTGTTACACAATTATTAAATTTTTTAACTATTGATTCTTTCTTTTATTATGCTTACAGAACAGAAATAAAAACAACAACAACAAAAACATCTAAGATACAGTTTTCAAAGAATCCACTGACTGCTGTGTTTTGTCCTAATTGCTTCAATATGTTTTATCTGCACTTTGTCAAGAAGCACCATGAATGTGTGAATGAGGCTATTGCATTATTTTTGGAACTGGTTATTGGCCTCTACTCTGCCTCTGTGCAATATCTACATAATAAAAAAGCCCAATCATCACTATGGATGACAGATATATTTAAGCAAAACACAGTGAAAACCATGCATGTGGCAATAACACCAAAGTTTAACGGTGTAAAACATCTCTGGATTTACTACTGAAAGACCCTCAATACAAATTCATCACTGGCAAACCACTGTTTCAACTCTACTTCCTAGACTCCACTTGTACTGTATCAAAATTTTGGACTTATTGGACTTGCTTGCATCACAGATTGTACAAATAGTGCAAACAACTTTCAGCCTCATTTAAATTTAACAAGAGTTAATCAAGATACTATATCAACTTTACTTCCTGGAAACTTGTACTTTCTTGCACTGTGCCTTTTACCTGTAAATGATATTAAGTTTTTGGACTTACTCGACAAAGTGTACTTTACAGATTGTACAGTCATTGCAGACAACTGTCAGCTACATTTAAATAAGAGGCAATCCAGATACATTATTGCAAGACATTATTTTAAAGCCAAAGTCGTGGAAGTTTCCTTGCTCTCTAGTTCAGTTACAAAATATGTTGCAGTCCATTGTCAAAAGTCGTATAAAAGACATCTTATTAGAATTGCACAAATTAAATTGCCAATTTTGTGATCATAGCAGCTTATCATTTGCCTTTTATTAATTAACGTTAGTTAGAAACTAACCTTACCTTGAAATGCACAACTAAAAACACCACTGGTAAACAAAGTGCTGTATTTTTAATTTTTTTTTTTAACCTATCAAACCCATTTCCCCCCTTTATAGCAAATAACTCGGTGTCTCAACTTTCGACTTACAGCAGGGTGACCACTTTAAATGTATTCACATTATTTCTTGCAGAATTTATCCAATCAGAAGCTCTTCACAGCTTCTTATTGGAAAACGACTGCATGAAAGAATGCGAATTAATTAAAAGTGGTTACACATTTGGGCTCCTTGCTGTAAATCACACTTCAATCAACGATATCAATTTTGGCGTTCAACTACTTGGATATCTTTTGGACTCACAATTTTACTCAATAGACATTTTTGGCTTTGTCCGTGTAGATTGCCCATTTTAAACCACCTGATGCTGCCCAGAGAACTAAAAAAAAAAAACTAAAACAACTTAAACTATCTGAGTACCAAGAGCATTTGTTTGAATTTGAAAGAAATGATTCGCGAGAGTGATGCCACATAGTCTGAAAAGGAAGAACAGACAAACAAGCCCCAAAGGTCTACTGGCAGTTCTTTGTCTGGAATTCTTAACAAACTGACTTGGTTAACTGGAACGTCCTCGCCTTAGTATGCATTGCATACCGGTTATTTTCTAGTGTTGTTTACCAGTCGAGAGCTTTTTTCTAGTGTTGTTATGTGAGCTATAGTTCCGTTTTGTTATGACTTAAATAAAGGTCAGGCTGCGTGGTTCGGCTTGGCATTGCTCTTGTTGTGTGGTTTTGGCTTGGCATTGCTCCCAGTTGTGTGTGAGAAATAAGGTTATCCACCAAATAACACACTATCCAGCGGATAGCGTAGTATGTTTTGCCAACACTTATCCGCTGGATAGTGATTTATCCAGTGGATAGTGCTATCCACCCTTTTGACAATTGGGCCCTGGACTCTAGATGAGGCAGTCATGGTTCCAGGCCATAGCCAGGGCCATGCAGGGTTTGTACAGGTCATGGAAAACCTGGAAAGTCATGGAATTTTAGAATCTCATTTTCCAGGCCTGGAAAGTCATGGAATTTAAGTGTGGGTCATGGAAAGTCATGGAAAATGGAATTGATTGTACAAAATAAATTAAGGAAGGTTATGTTTTCTTGGAAAGGGTAAAAAGGTACCTGAAATCAAGATGATTTTTTTTTAAATTTTCAAGAAAAATGGTCAGATTTAGGTCATGGAAAACTTTGAAAAGTCATGGAAAAGGTCATGGAAAGTCATGGAATTTCAAAAGCTCAAAAGAGTACGAACCCTGTCCACAGCATTTTGTTTATGAGCAAGACACTTTACTCTTGTGGTGCCTCTCTTAACCCAGGTCTATGATTGTGTGCAAGCAAATATAATGCTGGTGATAACATACCAGTCCTTTCGATATAGTTTAAATATTTTATTAAGAAGTACCCTTCCCCTGGGATAACCCCTCCTACTTCAAGCACTTTGATTTGCTTAAGAATGAACAGTACACATCTATCGTTAGTCAATAAAAACATCAATTCTTCATGCCTTGAACCATTTGCTAGAAATATTTCTGTATCCGTAAAGGGAAAAAAAAACTTAAATTAAGACTTTGTACAGTAGTCTTTTTAGTAGTCTCCTTTGCAGCCATTATTTGGAGGCATTCTGTGATGACCCAAAATGGCTGCAGAAGAGACTACCACTTTAGACACTTAATTCTGTTATTTTTTTATACTTAACCAGGTCGAACTAAATGAAGTTCGTACAACTCTTTTGGAGACTGTGGGAAATCCTCCTGAGATTGTCACACTTGTTAACAAATTAAATTTTGGACAATGCACCTACTTACTGTCAGTGTACAGACTGGAATCACTCAGGGTTTCTTCAGATTCTGGAAATTTTTACTCCATCTTTGACTACTTAGAAGACAGGGCTATTGAAAAGGATAAGGCAGGTAAGACTATTGCTATCTTCAGTAGTAAATCATTGTCCTTACAACAGACATCTGTCTTTCAAGCTGGCAAATAGGCGCCGGTCATTGAACATTTGTCCAGTAAATATGAGGTTTTGACTGGCTTAAGGCTCAGTCTGACCGGACACACTGACTGTGGTCTTTTGTTACAATGTAAAATATACCAATCGCAAAGTTAGTTAATAATGGCTGCAATGCATAACGGCTAAGTTTCATCTGATTTTTTTCATTCGCAGTACCGATAGGTTGATATCCATACCTTAATATTTGATACCACGATACCAAGAAAATTCGAAAAAAAAAAACGATACTTTAGAGAAATATCTATGCTTTCCATATGTTATTGATACTGCACATGACCTGAGCCTGCGGTCTTCTGGTCAGCGCCTTATACTACCTCCACCAATTCCCTATATATTGGCTATTTTTTGCCAAAGGTCATGTTACATCTCATTTGACTCACTAATTTAAAATGTAGAGGACATTAAAACAAGAGATCCAGGGGCAGTTGTCAATTTTCGGGTTTAGGGTTAGGGTATCCAAGGTTTTTCAGGGTTTCCTTTGTACGTCCATCTGCATAGAATCTTGGCCTGCCATTTCTGAGGGCTCCGAATGGGTCTATTACCTCGAGCTTCCTGCGTTTCACCACAAAGGATTTCGCGTTAGTGCTTTGCATTGCTTTGCGGCATTATCCGGATTTTGAACAATTACTACAAATAGAAGCAGGCCAAAACAACAGTACTTCTTGTGTTCTCGCTCTCCTCGCGTGGGGAAGCTTGCCACCTATAACGTCTCAAGATCTATTTTCAACAATTTCCCCATGTTTCCCCGAACCATTCCGTTTGTGAAGCAAAGATAGGTGGTTTTTGTAACGTTGAATATCTTTTTTTTTCTAACGTTGAATATCGTTTTGACCAAATCAACATCGGGATTTGTTTTCTCCTAACCCATGACACGTAAGTACAGGGCTCGACGTTGCAACCTGTGGGGTCGCCAATGCGACTAGATTTGATCCAGTGGCGACTAACTTTCTACGCTTGGTCGCCAATCTGGCCACTAAAATTTTTAGATTTTTGTAATTTTTTTACACCCTGATGAACAGAGTGAATGTTCATTCAAACCAGCAAAGAATTTCTTTACACATTTTACGTAGAAAGCTGTTGAAACTGCTCTTACACAAAGTGAAATCCACATCTTTCCTCTCCTTGAGTACAGGAAGTCAGCCTGTTTCAAATAAATTAGTTTCTAAAATGAAATGTTCTGCTAGAAAAAAAAAAAGAAAACATTTACCGTTCGAAGTGTAAACGATGGTCTTTGTGGATTCAAGAATTCTACATTCGACAAGCTTTCCGTAAGTTGTTGAACAAGATTCCCGGCGTATCCAATTGAACGTTCGGTAATCGAACCCAATCGAACACAAATTGTTCGATTGGGTTCAGTAATCGAACGTAATCGAACTCACAATAAAATTTGGTCAATCAAACAAAATCGAACGTTCGATTACCGAGCAGTTGACAATCGAACAAAATCGAACGTTCGATTACCGAACAGTCGACAATCTTACTCAATCGAACATTCGATTACCGAACTCCTGTTTGTTTATATTGTGGACATTTTGTATGGTGCACCATCCCCCTGATTAGTCCTGCGTGATTTTCTTATCAAGAGACGGATTCAGAACAAAATCGAATCGGATTGAGTTCGATTGTGTTCGATTGTGTTCGATTGGTTCGAAAATCAAACTCACAGCAAACTAGATGTTCGATTTTGTTCGATTACCGAACCCAATCGATATCGGATTTTGCCTTGTGTGGCCCGAAGGCGAATAAGAGAGAATATTTTTATGTTTTCCATGTTCAGGATATTAAAGGTCAATTGATGTAAAGATTAAAGTTAAATTTTGTCTTTCATGACCTTTTATGCAATGCATTTCAATTTCGAATGAAAACAACCCGCTTCAGTTTTGAGACATTCCCGTGGTCATGGTGGTTTTCACGCATCGCTGGCTGTTCATTTAGGGCCTTTCCGCACTAGCAGACAAAATTGGAATTGTCCGTGACAAAACTAAAGGACAAATTTTGTCGCGACAATTTTTTGTCAGATAACTTGTGTCCGCACTCAAACTACTGATGCTTTACAAACCTATCAAATCTGACAGCTCTTGCGCGTCCTTGCTTTGCAGTTGGACATGTTTTTTGGCTTACAAATAAAAGAAAAACTTACTAGTGTCCTTCGTGAGTTTATTGTTTGCGAGGATTGTGACAATTCAGCATAGTTTGTTTCTTCAGAACGTGAATCCGGCCGGTGTCCGCTTGAAGGTCAAGCCGCCTTCGAGCGAGTGTTATCGGTAAACAAACTTTCCAGCGTTCTGCAGATTTAGGTCTTACAGAAACGGCCGGCTAGTGAAATTACAAGAGTAGTTTGAGTCCTAAATTCATCACGAAAATCAAATTAATGCAATTGCTGATGGCTGCATGACAGATGACTGGCAAGAATAACGCATTCTTGTTTATTTTGTCGATTTTGTCCAGTGTTTACGCGGGACAAATTTTGTCGGCGGTGCGTTTGAAGATTTGTCCGCTTCGGCCAAAATTTTTCAGGTCGCGACAAACCGTCTGCACTTGTAAAACGTTGGTGATGACAGAAAATTTGTCTGAATAAACAACTTTTTTGCCAGTGCGGATAGGCCCTTAGGCCGATGGCATACTGTATTTCGAGGACTGGGCTGGACTGGACTGGACTAGTAAAACGCGGACTAATAAAACGCGGACTAGTAAAACGCGGACTAGTAAAGCGCGGACTAGTAAAACGTGGACTAGTAAAACACGGACTAGTAAAACGCGGACTAGTAAAACGCGGACTAGTAAAACACGGACTAGTAAAACACGGACTAGTAAAACGCGGACTAGTAAAACGCGGACTAGTAAAACGCGGACTAGTAAAACGTGGACTAGTAAAACGCGAACTAGTAAAACACAGACTAGTAAAACGCGGACTAGTAAAACGCGGACTAGTAAAACGCGGACTAGTAAAACGCGGACTAGTAAAACGCGGACTAGTAAAACACGGTCTAGTAAAACGCGGACTTGTAAAACAAGCGTTTGTAAATCGGATAAAACTAAACGGTAACAGACATAAAAAAGAAAAACAATTTTATACGAAGGCGACAGTGCAATACTATATGTATATGTCTAGCAACGTTAAAAAAAAAAAATTGCCATTTATTTCTATGCTGTTTTATTCCGACGGTTTAGCGAGCGAAACAATTCCTGTTTAACCTAGCTTTTAGCTGCACCAGTTACAATCAAATTAAAAATTTTTGGCAGCGAAATAACATTTATTTATCACTAATTCATAGTCGTAATTTTGTTTCATCGAATCTTTTCGGATAGCGCCTGCTTTCTGTCACGCAACATGTCCAATGGTTAGCTTGTTCCCTTAAATTCGTTTATAAACATTCTGATAAAGGAACAATTTCCTTCCCAGCAAAAAGTGCAAAACGTTACTTTTTTCTAGCTTCAAAGCTAGATGCCCCGGAGTAGATAACAATTGTATTAAGCTTAACGTACGTGACGGTCATACGTACGCGACGGAAATGGGTCTGTTGACCTTTGATGTCGTCGAGGATTCGCGCCAAAATTCGACATAAATTTGCATTGTAATTGTCGCGCAAAGATGGCAGCTTCTTTCAAGCCGCCGTCTCTCGTTAAAAAACGAAAAACTCCTGTTAATTTTCCGCATTTCGAATGGAGGGACATATTTAAGTATAAAAGAAGAGCTTAGAAGTGGGATGTTTGGTTCAGTGTATCTGGTGAACTACGTAAAAGAAGAGCAAAATGTTATCGTAAAGAAAATGAAAGGAGAAGCGGCCGAGGCTAAACGAAGATTTGAGAAAGAGGCTGCAATACTTAACACGGTAAAGGGCCACAGAAATGTGTGTAAATTCCTAAAATTTTGCCAAGAACCGTACGCCATTATGATGGAGTACTCGTGTTTTGACTTCAATTTTCTTGAAGTTGACAAGAAAGTGAGTTCTCTTGAGGGTTTCATTCATTTCATTGATGCCGAGTTCGAGTTTGAGTCTTTCTCAGATGTGTTGCTGTTATGCGCAAGGGATGTTGTAACTGGACTAGACTATCTACATAGCCACAACATAGCCCATAGAAACCTTAAACGGAACCATACCCGATCCGCCTGATGACCTTGTACTGACTACCAGACTTCACCGACAATATCACAAGGCAGGTCAACAACAAACATCACCGGATATTTCAAATGTGTACTACCACGTCAACCCATTCTGCATCAGGGCGACCTTTCCTTCCTTCGAGCCAAATGTATGCCGAATACCGGCTGATCTTCAACCCTTTCTTCTACAAGAACACAAACAGATGATCGTACAAAGGCTTGGTGTAAGTTTCTAGTTGCATTGTGGTCTGTTATGATCATGTCACCATATCATGTCCCCAAACCTTCCAACATCTACAACAAACAAATCTTGAGACTTGAAACACCGACAGGAGAGTATTCGATGCGACGTCACGTTCCGCGATCTTGAACACATGAAACAAAACCTTCGAGCTGTGATTGGACATCAGAACGAGGTTTAAAAATAGCAAGGTCCAGATTCTCCAGTGAAAAGAAACGCAAACATTACAACAGTTTTTTAAGGAGCTGATCCTCTAATCGAGGTTGTAATTAATCGTGGAAAACCGTGAGATTTCGAGGTTAAATCGTGAGACCGTGAGATGTGTCCTGAAATCGTTAGCCTCACGACCAAATCGTGAGAGTTGGAAGGACTGTGTCCCGAGTATTTGAAAGCACCAGACATTGAAAACTAAAACTTTTGTATTCGTTATTGACGACTCTGAACTGTAAAAAGGACTGTGTAGCATCTGGGATCGTTTGTTTACAATATTATATAATACAGATTACAATGACGTTTAATTAGATTATGAACCTTATTTGTAGATTTATTTGTATTGCATACGTTACTGTTTGGAGTTATGATACCTCTTATTTCGAGGTAAACTTTTTCATTGTTATTGACGACATTGAACTGTAAAGAGAGCCGTTTAGCATCTGGGATTGTTAGTTTAGCGAAATAGTCCTAATTCAGTTGCATTACAAAACGGAAATTGAATGCCCTAGTTTTCAAAGTTATGCAGTGCTACAAATTATATTTTATAAATTAAAATGTTGCAAGATTGATATTGCTATTTAACACAATGATGTTCATTTCTAGATACAACTATTACTTACATGTAACAAAATTATATGATCTGATTACAATGAGTCACGCTAAATTAGATTGTGAATCGTATTTGTAGATTCATTTGTATTGTATACATTAATGTTAGGAATTATGATACAGTACCTCATTTCATTTTTTAAGTTCTTTGAATAGTAGGTGATCGTGTTAATAAAGTGAACAGTTTTGTTGTGTTTTACTAGTCCGCGTTTTACTAGTCCGTGTTTTACTAGTCCGTGTTTTACTAGTCCGTGTTTTACTAGTCCGCGTTTTAATAGTCCGCGTTTTACTAGTCCGCGTTTTACTAGTCCGTGTTTTACTAGTCCGCGTTTTACTAGTCCGTGTTTTACTAGTCCGTGTTTTACTAGTCCGCGTTTTACTAGTCCGCGTATTACAAGTCGGCGTTTTACTAGTCCTCATTTTACTAATCCAGTCCAGTCCAGTCCAGTCCGCGAAATACAGTATGCCTAGGCCGATGTACATGCTGTGATATTTTCAGGCTGGCCCGGCTCATGAAAAGCTATCGGACTGCTCGGATTTCTAGCTCAATGAAACTGCTTTATCGATAACACAAATTTGTAGCGTGTAAAAATGATCAAACAAATCAGAGAAAACCTCCAATTCCCATGGCATGCAAACTGAATAAGTTTCACACACAAACTCAGGCGTGCAGTTGTTACACATGAATGAGCACAAAAACCCTGTGACGCACGTACGTTCTTCCGGTATTTCCTCTTATATATTTATTTTCTAAAGCTAGTTTCAGTAGTTTTAATGACAAAAAATGACTCAAAGCTTACACAATAAACAATTTTTCTCTTATACACTGAAGATATATATTTTTTTTGATTAAAAAAGAAATCTAACGGAACACGGCAAAGTGATAACCTTTATCTGCCCTTGAAATAATACTGCTTTTATTATTGAAAAAATTTGGCGACTAGAAAATTTTTGCTGGCGACCAAATCTGAAAACTTAGGCACCAGCTGGCCCCAAGGTTTTTTTCTGAAAGTCGAGCCCTGAAGTAACGTGTTTTATTCACATTTACACCTGCTTTGGCTTAGCAAACAGTAGCTGCTAACGTGGAGAACAACAGATTTACCAAGTTTCCCTGACAACCAACAAAGTTGAAATCTAGATTTTTTTTGTGTACCTTCCCAACACTAATGTCTTGGTTGCTAGAGAAATTTGGTATGTTGTCCTTTGTCTTACATATGAACAATATAGCTAAGCGTTTCACATGCGCTGCCAATCAAAACGTTTGGTTTTCTGTGTGCGTCGCTCCCCGCACCCTCATACCCAGGGTCTTTATTTTCCCACGACCAGCGGTCAGGAAACGAGCTTGTTTTGTCAAGCCTGCACAGCAGGTAGGGGGCTAGCAGCGAGGCCTGGAACCGAGTTTCGATGATTGCCCCGGTAAAGAAATTTGGCCGAGTGAGACTAAGTACTGGTTTAGTTGAAAATGAAGATGGCCCACACAAATGGCGGACTAGACTTTCTGAAGGCCCGTTTCCAGTCATAAACATTTTGAGAACTGTTTCGGGTATTTCATGTTCGAACATCAAAGGGAAGGAGGGGGGTGAATAGGGGCGTGCAAATCCACCGATTCTATTTTTGTTCAGATCCGAATCTGCATCACTTGAAAACTTTGTGTGGGATAGTTTCACTGCATCGGACAGTATAGATGTTGTTTTTTGTGCCAAATTTTAAAAAAGTTTCGTTTCATTGCTTGTTTTTGGGACAAAAGTGATCCGAACTTCATCTGGTATCCACAATCTGAACATTCCGACATGAAGAGTCCGAAATCTGGGTGAAAATTCTCAGTTAATCTGCGATCCGCTGTGTTTTAGAAATCTGCGAATCAGTTCAATATATCGCAAAAATCCACAATCCATTCGCTTTTTGAGGCCAAATCCGTCGATCCACGAACCTCTTTACCCCCCTCGGGAAGGTTTGGCCATTTTCTGTCGGAATTCTCGGTTATTACGAATCATCGTAGATTAAATTTCTGCTGCAAACCTGCGAGCGGGAACACCATAAGATTGCCTTTTTATCCTTGTGTATGAATGAATGAAATGAATGAAAACCTTCTTTACCCTCGGTATTATGAAGCGTGTTAGGCCTCTAGCAAGTAATGCTAATTAAACCGAGTAAATAAATACATGGAAAAAAAAAATGAAAATAGATTTCAAAGTTCTTAAGTACTGTATTACAGCAAAATATCACACCAGCTTATTTGTAATTGTGTTATGTGCTGGACAAGCTGAAAATCCTCATTTCTGTGTTCTTGGACTTAATGCCACGATGGTAAGGGTAGCCATTTTCAAACTACTGAATACTGAAGAAAATTACTATTAAGGTCTTACCCCCATCCCACTTTACCTGAACCTTCCTTATTGTCTTGAGTTCTATTTCTTTACAGAAACTTGACCCACTAGGTCTAACTTGGTTCCAAGGCTTAGAGAAATAAAAAAGGAGTTATTTTTCCATCTCCTCAATATGACTTGGTTTTGTATAATTATATGGAATTAAAATACAGTATACTGAAATAAATATATCAAATCTACCAGTGTTTTTTATTTTGTTTTGCACAAGTTACATTTTTCCTTGTCGAGTAGTGGTGTAAGCATGCACATGAATGTTTTCAACAATTTGCCCTACAAAGCCGCATATATTTACTTTTGAATTAAGTATGTATTCCTGATAATGGACTTCATTAAAGAAGGAGGTAAGGTGACCTTTCAGGTGAGATTTGAAACTTGCAGACTAGGAGGTTGGTTGTTTCGCAGCACAATACTCCAGTCAGCCACCTAAACCTTAGTGACCTAGATGCTAGACAGATGGGCTGAGGACTTCAACAGTGTGCTCAAACCGCCCTGCAGCGATCAATGACCAAGCGATTGCACACCTCCCTAAATTGACAATTAACACAGAGCTGGACACCCCACCTACATACGAAGACGTCAACAAAGCCATCAAGCAGATGACCACTGGGAAAGCTCCAGGCCCTGATGCTATTCCTGCTGAGGTATACAAGACAGGTGGCAGAACCATTCGCAGTCAGCTGACAAGCCTGTTCCAGTCTATGTGATACCAAACGCACCTGCTACAAGAATTCAGGGATGCCACAATCGTGCACATCTATAAACGGAAGGGTAATCGCCAGTCCTGCGATAACCACAGAGGAATATCCCTCCTGTCCATAGCAGGCAAGATCCTGGCCCGTGTTCTGCTCAACCGTTTGCTGGAGTACCTGGAGCAAGGACTCCTTCCTGAGAGCCAATACGGCTTCCGTGCGGGTCGAGGGACCAATGACATGATCTTTGCTGCCCGTCAGCTCCAAGAGAAGTGCATGGAACAGCATCGTGACCTCTACACGACCTTCGTTGACCTAACTAAGGCCTTTGATACAGTCAGCCGGGAAGGCCTTTGGAAGATCATGGAGAAATTCGGCTGCCCGAGCACATTCATCACAATCGTCCGCCAATTCCATGACGGCATGATGGCCAGAGTTCTCGATGATGGTGAACTATCCGAAGCCTTCCCAGTGACCAACAGAGTCAAACAGGGTTGTGTTCTGTCCCCGACGCTGTTCAGCTTGATGTTTCTCGGCAATGCTGTCTGACGCCTTCAGGGACTGTGATCCTGGCCTCAACATCAGGTACCGGTGCAACGGAGAACTGTTTAACCCCAGGAGGTTGCACGAAGGTGAAGGAGACTGTTCTCAGAGACTTTCCCTTTGCTGACGACTGTGCCCTCAATGCCAGCAATGAGCAAGAAATGCAAGCGGAGATGGACAGCTTTTCCACAGCCTGCAACAACTTTGGCCTCTCAATCAGCACCAAGAAGACGGAAGTAATGTACCAGCCAGCCCCGAACAAGCAGTACCACGAGCCACAGATAACGGTGAACGGACAGACACTACATGCAGTAGAGACTTTCACATACCTAGGCAGCACACTCTCTTGCAATGCGAACATTGACGCTGAGATCAACAACAGAATCTCCAAGACATGCGGCGCCTTTGGGAGGCTACGGGAGAAAGTCTGGGAGAGAAGTGGAATCAGCCTTAATACCAAGCTTAAAGTCTACCATGCTGTGGTCCTCACCACCCTACTCTATGGCTGCGAAACCTGGACTGCATACAGACGGCATGAGAAGCTGATCAACCGCTTCCATCTGAGGTGCCTCCGAAACATTCTCCACATTCACTGGCAGGGCAAAGTCCCGGGCACAGAAGTCCTGAAGCAGGCAGACCTTCCCAGCGCCATAACCATCATGCGCAAGGCCCAGCTGAGATGGGCAGGCCACGTCTCTCGCATGCCAGACGACCGCATTCCAAAGCAGCTCTTCTACGGAGAACTCTGCTCTGGCAAGCGTACAGTTGGAGAGCAACGAAAGCGCTACAAGGACAGTCTGAAAGTCTCCCTAAAAGACTTTGACATCAGCACTGAGTCCGCCAATGCATCACCAAAGGAGTCCAGGCAGCAGAGAAACGCAGGTCCCATCAAGCCGAGGAGAAGCGAGCAGTACGCAAGGGAAGAGCCGTCAGAGGACGAAGGACGAAGGAGACTGTTCTCAGAGACTTTCCCTTTGCTGACGACTGTGCCCTCAATGCCAGCAATGAGCAAGAAATGCAAGTGGAGATGGACAGCTTTTCCACAGCCTGCAACAACTTTGGCCTCTCAATCAGCACCATACAAAGGACGAACAACATACAAAGGACGAACAACACAGTGACCATTGTTTGATACATTTTCAGTGAAAAAATTGATGGGTTCTAAATGGGGTTAAAATGTTACTGGCAGTGCCTTATTATTACTGCATTTCTGTTTCCCCCAACCCCACAAATGATCTGTAACTGTTTCCTGGTCAGCAGCAAAATTATCTGAAAGTTGATTTTTCTTCGAACAAGTAGTGCAGTTTAGAAACAAAGGTTTCTGTGCACTTCAGGCGGTTTCAAAGGAATCAGAAAAATGGCTTAATACACCGCGACATTGCTCCTTCAACCCCATTGAATCCCCTCAATAAAGTCATTGAATTTTGCCCATTTCATTCTGCGTGTTTTGTCTCATTTAAATCCCCAGCTTGGCATAGCCAAGTGATTGAAAGATGTGTGGCTGTCTCCTCTGAACTTAACTCTAACCAACGGCTACCTTTTTCGCCCTTCTAACTATCAGAGTCATATCCTCAATAACCCCCTTGCAGGTTTTTCTGCAGAGGCCCGCTTGAAAGTCTATTAACATTTTGAAGGATAAGACAATTGATGAATGGAAGACTCTGCACAGCTCCCGCTCGGGCTCTGCTATTACTCCTGCGTTGTCTGGGGTACAACTTACGTGGAGTCCCATGTGGGTTAAGGCAACAAGGTCACTGTCCTATATTACGTGAAGTTAGCCGATATTCTTTGCGGGGGTTCCCCTTTTGATTCATTGTCTTCAAAGAATTCGGGCGCCTCCGTTTCCGCAAGTTTATGTGCGGATCTTAATCCTTTTAAAGTCTGTCACGCTACGTTTCCTCATTCCTAATTTCTGTTTTTGTTAGGATGGGGTTTTAGTATGGGGTTCTTCTCTTTTTGAGGATGGGCATTTTTGTGCGGGTTTTGTGGTCTCTTTCATGGTATTTTAGGGTTATCCTCAACACGAGACTGTTGGTGCCCATACTCAACAATAGGTGTGAGGGAGACAGGTGAGAATAAAGAAATGATTGGTTCCTTGATTTTTTTTTAGCAAAGGGGGTGGGTCATTTAATTTTTAACCCCCTATCAGGGGTGGGTCAGTCAGTTTTGAGCCAGGAGGAAGGGGTGGGTCACAAATTTTCGAGCCACCACTTTTTCAATTGCTCCGGCCCACCCCCCCTGGTACTTATTGACCAGTCCCTTATGAGTGAAGTGAATTTTCAGGTTTCTGTTGGTTTGAAAAGATCGGCCACAGATTGAACAGGTAGTGTCAGATGGATTTTGGAATATCCAGAAAACAAGTCGTTTCTTGCATTCAACACGTTCCTGGTAAATTTCACGACTTGTACACGCTCCATGCCAAACGCCTGAATAACACAAAAATAAATATTTCACACAAGCAAAGCGCAGAGTATTAGTAAATATTTTTAAAAATAGGTACATAGCTACAGGCGAGCGATCGCGTGGGTCCAACGTAGTGGTAGTTTTTTAAAATAGCTTGGACATATCCAAGTGTTATTTGGTTTCGCTATGTGATTATTCAGCCTTCTCTTCTAGTAAAACAAGTTCGAATGAAACAAAATATACATTTTACTCTAAACAGAGAGCAGAGTGTTCGGGCTAAACGAGTGATGAGTAAACATCAAATCTTGCGTGACCGTGACAACGCCGGAGCCAGCTGGGCCGCGTGGGTCTGGAACGATTTACCGACAAAACGACAACAAAATCTGACACAGATTATGAACCGGCTACGCACGGTTAATTATACATTTCACTCTGAAACAGAGAGCAGAGTGTTCAGATTAAACGAGTGATGAGTAAACATCAAATCTTGCGTGACCGTGACAAACGCCGGAGCCGGCTGGGCCGCGTGGGTCTGGAACGATTTACCGACAAAACGACAAAATCTGACACAGATTACGAACCGGCTGCGCACGGTGAATAAGTATTTAAGACTTAAGTCTTGTTTACGGTGCAAGCGAAACAAGACCGAACAGCCAAAAAAAAATTCGGTCTTTATACAGACTAAGACTCAAAAAGCATTCATATAACTGTTTGTTGATTTATCTCTACACCTGAACATATCAGGTAAATAAAAAACATACTTGTCTCAGCTGGTACAGATATTAACAGGCTTGATTACTTGCTGGCAATTTGCGATATATGTGGCAGGAACAGTCTGCCATATTGGAATTGCCGACAATTTACGAAAAGTGCTCGAGTCGGAAACTCGTTCCTAGTACTGCTCGGCTGTCCTGAGCGGTAGGATTTAGGCACAACCCTCAATCTCGAGCCCAGAGTGACCCCCAGCTCCGCGATCCGTCAGCGGTTGGTCAGCGGTAGGGTCGCCGGGACTCACTCTGGGAAACTGAAATGTATTTCTTTGTTTCTATTGGTCCTCACAGAACAATAGAAATCAACACGAAAGTCTGAAAATCTTCACGGAAGTAAACCAAACCGGAAACCCTGGAAAAAATGTTTTGTTTTCCATGGTCAAATGTTTAGAAGTATCACCTTAATTTTGTAAAACACCTAAGTATTTGTGATATGCCGCTAAATAAATGAAGTATTTTCTAATTATAGCCTTCTCATTGAACTCGAAAGATACCATGAATAAAAAATGATAACCTTCAAACGTCAATTCTGAACGGAGTTTTAAAACAACAACGACGGCGTCACCAAGGTAAGGTCGATTGAAAACTCAATTTATAGTTGACTTACAAATTTCGCTAGAACTACTGTTTTCAATCAAATCTCCGTTTCGGTTGAAAAACTGAATATCGCAGACAGTGTTCGATTCAAAATAATAACTTATAACGCAGAATTTGAACATTACGCGTTGTTGGTTTGCTGAAGAAAAAGAATTTATACAATTGTGTGCACGTGAATTGTGGGCACGTGCTGAGTCGCCGAAATGCTAATTACACATTTTGAAAAGCGTTGACCGGTGTGGCCTTCAATATTACCGCCATTCGACGAGGAAAAAATTATTTGCTCGAAAACATGCAATCTATCCTGAAAAGATGCGCTGTCACCGAGAAGCCTCTGAAATATACGAGAGTCGCCAAACAAAAATTTTTACAATAGAACAATAGCTTGCCCATGCGTTGGGCATTATGTAAATTTCTTAGCCGTCACTGCAAAACAACAACGGACACACGCACACAGTCTTCACAGACGGAATTCTGGAAGGCTAACAAGACCTTTGATTTAAAACAAATATAGCAGTATGCTCAAGAAAGAGACTAAAGGAAATCAAAACTCTCTCTTTGTTAACTGCAGAACGTTGTTGTTACTTTTGTTGCTTCGATAAACACCAGTTCTGTCGATACTGTGTTAGAAATAGTTCATCTTTCTCGATTTACTTCCGTTCTGGGAAATTTACTTCCGCTTAGACCTAAAAGCATGCGCAATAAAAACCGGAAGTCCAAGGTTCTACCTGAAATCGACCTGAAATAGACCATATTCACGATAGCCGCCATGATGGTTTTCATATTATAATGCAAATTAGCCACGTTGTCTGCCGGGGGGCAAACATTGAAATGATGCCGTTTCTCGGAAAATCGGCTCGTCAAAAAAGTGAACTGTCTTCACCAAAATCACATTTGAGATCCAGGTTATGGAATAATGATATCATTATTGAGGTACGTTTGAAAAAGTTGCCCGATAACTTGACTTGTTAGCTACGCAAGCCGTTTTATTTTTGTGAAAGCGCCGAAATTGCGTAAAACTTAGAATATTATTACAACAATATTGAAACTAAAGCATGGTATGAAAAAAAATATCGGACATAATAAGAAACCAGCTGAAATTTGTCCATTTAAGCTTGTTTGCCCCCTCAGAAATCACGTGTCTAATTTGCATTATAAAGCGAAAACGAACATGGCGGCTATCGTGAATAAGACCTATTGATCTGATCCATTCCAGTTTCCCAGAGTCTGTCCCGTACCGCTGACCGACTAGACGGACTCTGGGCTCGAGATTGCACAACCCTCTGTCTGTGTTCAAATGAAGCCGAAATGACGCTCTACCCATAACTCTTCGCGGGGTGCTGTCCAACCTCCTCTGACCGCAGCCAATATTATTTCGAGTGATGGCGGGGTTAACATATCCAGTTAAATTACACAAACTGGAACTTTCTGACACGGAAATCGAAGATTTAATTCGTTCAAAAGTGCAAGCCATTTGCAATTCAATTCATCCGCAAATCGATGCAAAACTGAACCAGGCTATCAACCACGTAAAAACGCTGCTTGCGGTAAAAACAAACAAAGGAGACGAGAGCTTGGACCAAAGGCGAAGTACATCGATTTCACATCATCAAGAGTCGGGTGTAATACCAGATAAATCAACAAGCCCGCAAAAAGCAGCTTCACAGGACCCAACATATGTCCCAGACCAGAATGCGGCCTATCACAGAGAACAAGAGATACTATTCAGCCTTTTGATCAAGCACGGGGGATTGGATAATCGACATCTGGGAATAAAAGATGGAATCCTAATACGAAACGGTATTCAACTTACACATCAAGAGTTGTGTAACACAGTGGATGAAGCCACGAAATTCTTTTTGCAGAATTTTGATGTACCGGATGGATCCATCTCAAGTGGCACTATTGTTAGAAACGAAATCAGAGAAATATATGAAAAATGCTTGCTAGTGGTGACCAAGCGGAAAGCTGTATCTGAAACGTTTGCAGATAACATTCTTGACAAGAAGGTTTACAAAAGGTGGGCAAAACACGTCGAAATGATAGCTTCGTTTGGTGCCTTAGCGGCTGCTCTGAAAAAACTCCTGTAAGGAGTACAAGAACGTCATTGTCTGGCAGATTTGATAAAATTATCTTGTCAGGATAAAACAGGCAAACATATTTGTTTATTTCAATAATGCTAATTTCTGTGGCTTTATTAAAACAGAAGTTTAATTTAATGCAAAAGTTAAGTATGTTTTCCCGGGTATATTGATTTAAAGATCCATTTTAGCACCCCGACATAGAGAAAAATCTCTTTTTGACTCAGGGAAATAAACGCAGTTTTCATCCCTTCTAGGAAAGATTTCACAAAGATGTTCATTGCATGATGCACACAGCACGCAGTTTATTGTCAGTAAATAATAACTAAAGAAGGCCTCAGGGCATTTACTGCATTCGAGACAGTGTCTCGAATTTTCTAACAGGGTTGCTGAAAAGTTCGCCACGGTATTTTAGTGCCGAAATGAAAAATGAGCGGATTTTGAATTGTAATTCACGACAACTTACTTGGCTTGTGATACAATAACATCGTAAAAGTACTTGCTTTAACTAGAGAGTTTTATTTAGAATAAAGGTTTCAATTTTCACAGAATTTTAATGTTTACGTGTATCTTAGTTTTTAATTAGTGTTACCAATTAGTGTGTAAAACTCTAGAACGATTGACACTTAAATAAAGTTTACTACCACTACTACTGTTACTTGCTGTACTTGTATAATGTTAGTAAAATTACTGTCCACCAGTATTTTCTACATTTAGTTCCACCTGTCAACGTGGCAAGAAATCCAATTTACTTTTTTCTCAGCGCGCGAGCGGGCGAGATGAACCAAATCCAGCAATCTGATTGGTTCCGGGGGCGGGTGGAATTTTCCGATCTTGACCGCGGTCAACGGAACGGGCGGGATGCAGTTTTGCGTGACGAACTTACCGCGCGAAATTATTTTGTAGCGGTGAAAGTTTTGCTCTCTAAAATCAAAAAAGCTGCTCACCAACCGTTGTTAATGGAAAAGGACTTCATCTTCATACTAGTGGAATTAAAGGTCCTGAAGATCTTCAAAAGGCGAGTATTCATTTCTTTTATCGGCAAAATCGAGTGTTAGTTTACCGTTCGTAGTTTGTCGTTGTTTGCATGTACGTTTCGCAATGATTTTCACGCCACTTCGGTAAACTACACCAGTTCTCATGATCAGACTCCATTTACGAGTTAAACTGCCTTCTTTATCCGTCACTTTTTGCCAAAACAAAACACCGTGACTATTTGCTATCATTCAAGAAAATGAGATTCTTTTTATTAAAAACGGTCAAATTAGTTATCGCATACTACGCATTTTATTCAGTTTCACCGTTCGCACTGTTTATCAGAATAAAATTCTGCTGGGAATCAACGCAGAGATTAATTTTGTTTAAGACATTTAGCTTGAGAAACTGCTTTTGAGAGAAATAGGCTTACACCCGGCGAGCAGTTTCGTCGGGAATTTTTATCGGAAAGCCGAAATCAATTTAAAAGCGTTTAGTTTTGTGCTACATTTATTTATTTATTCATTTGCTTTTCTTAACCCTCTGCAGTGTAAATTAAATATGTTGAACCTTTTTTTAGTACTGTTCATTTTAAGCGAAGATTCTTCACTCTTGCTAAACCCGTTCATCGAGTCGGACTCAACATTGAAATCAAATCCGCGCGTATACAAACAAAGATTTTGCGACACGATTTTTCTCGGTTTCTTTTCCAAACAAATTAAAGTAGGAAAAAAAAAACGTTATGTGCCGGCCTAGGTCGGTTCGTATTGGGAAAAACTGTACCTGAGGTCTTGAGTACGGCCCGAGGCCGCAGGCCAAGGGCCCTGCTCAAGACCTCGGGCCGTACTCAAGACTCGGGTACAGTTTTTCCCAATACGGACCTCCCGGCCGGCAAATAACATATATTTACCTTTCTTTACCAAACTTTCTAGAACCATCCGTTATCCACCCTTTGAACAACTGGGCCCAGGTGTACAGCGTTCAATGTAACGTTCATTAGTTACTTAGTTGCTGCAATAATCGCCTGACCGATAATATAAAAATAGTGACCTTGAAACTGTTATTTCGGTTTACATTGTACACCGATTTACGAAGAGATCAGTTTTGTGTGAGAGCCTTGGTCTGTCTGAATTCCAGTTACCGCCAATTCCCGGTATCCAGAAATTAGTGATGGATTTCTGTCTTCTATCAGCGAAGCGAGTTGCTCAAAAGTTGTATTCATTGCTCCCGTAGACAATCCAGTTTCCCTTAATTTTCCCGTTCCGACGAGTGGAAAAATTTAACGTCTCAGCTTGGCGTCAAAACCTAGTGTCACACAAGCGGCGCGAGAAAGTTCGAATGCTCTAAGTCACGGCTTCTAACCTTCTCAAGAACAGTTAAACCGAAGTTCTCTTCTTTCGCAGGCTCTAAAATGTCTGACTGTCGGTATGTTCTTATGACCTTATAGCACGCATCCTCACACAATTGCTTGTTTCGCGCACGTACTGTTGTTTACATTTTGCACACGTTATTAAATAGATAACATTGGATGTACAGCACATGGTGTTCTCTCTAAGTTTTACTGTTATTCTATTACTTGTGCTGGTAATTTCCTCTGCGAACGTCCCATACGATTTACAACACGCACACCTTGGGTCCGTACCGCAAGGCCAAAATCCTGGCTTTCTACTATGGTCAGGTCTGCGACGTTCACGGTGTTTTTGTGTGAAATGAATCTTAAGGCTGCGGCTGCTCCGAAAGATGCGACCACAAACTCTGCATTTGGTTTCACTGCGGTCAGGTGTTGTGTAAATGTTGGGAAGCTGGGATGCATGAGCAACCAGTTGGGCTGGTTCTCCGCTGCTTGGTGGTGCAATGCGTGTGCTTGTACATGTAAGTATCTGTGTCAGATTTCTGCCTTTGCGGTATGTAATAAGTGGAGGTCTCTCAAAAACGTTCTTGCACCTGAGAGATGCGTTTAGTATTTGATGGTGTTCTTTCAGGATACTCTTTAGCCACGGGAGAGCTGGGTTGTATGTAACAACGAGTGGTACCCGGTTGTTGTTAGGCATCTCAGTGTGTGTTCGCCTTCAACGCTTCTTGTCTCGTTATTCGCGGTGCTCTCGCAATGAAATCCTTGATTAGTCCATTTTAATAACCACTATTTAATAGAGTTCCGTGTAATTCGCGCACTTTCTTCTCAAAGAATTCATTTCTGGAACAGATACGGCGGAGTATCAGGGCCAAGCTGTACGGTATTGCAGTTTTGGTATGCCGTGGATGGCAGCTGGTCCAGTTGAGGTATTGCTGGGTGTCTGTGGGCTTGCTGTAGAGGTCTGTTTGGATTTTGCCGTTTTCTAAGATGACTGTTACATCCAAGAATGGAATAGAATTGGTTGACACTGTCTGTTCGAACTTGATGTGAGGGTCAAAGTTGTTGGTTTAACTTCAGTTTGCCAAATGTCCGGATGAAAAAAATGAAAAATGTCATCAATGAACCTGAACCATACAAGGGGTTTCCGTGTAGTATGTTCAAGTAGTTGTTGTTCTAAATGCCCCATATACAGATTGGCGTACGTCGGAGCCATCTTTGTTCCCATTGCCGTACCAGTTTGTTGTACGTAATGGTTCCCTTGGAATGTAAGATTGTTACATGTGAGCACTAGTTCTATGAAGTTCAAGATGGTGTCAACTTTGTTGTTGTTGTAGTTATTATGACGTGGAAAGTGCTCGCATGCTTTTATTCCATTAGCGTGCGGTATGTTGGTGTATAGGGATTTAACGTCCCATGTTACCAGGAGTGTGTCAGAGGGTAGGGTTTGGTAGGGTTTGTTGATTTCCTGAAGTTTGCATAGAAAATCATTCATCTTTTAAGTAAGAAGGTAATTTCTGGACCAATGGTTGGATTTGGCCATCTACCCATTTCGAAATATTAGTGGTTGCCGATTTGATTGTGTTACAAATAGGTCGGGCAGGCGGAGGGCGTTGTGGCTTATGAATCTTTGGCACATACATATGCCTGGTCGAGCGTTTTCCACTATCAGGAAATTAGCGGTGGTCTGGTCGATAACGTCCTTGGCCAGGGCGCCGTGTACTGCATCTTTAACTTTGTTCACGAAGTCGCTGGTTGAATCAAGTGGTACACGATGGTAGACTTCCTCTCCATTTTGATCTTTCCCGTTAAGCTGTTTGTAGGCTCCGTCAAGATAATCTTTACGGTTTTGCACCACAACTGCAGCTCCTATATCCGCCTGAAAGATTACAATGTTTCTGTCCTGTTTAAGGGTTTTGATTGCGCTGCGTTCTTCCTTAGTTACGTTAGAACGAAGTCGGCTGGTGGGTGGTCGTCCCTCCAGGATGGCTCTCCACCACATTGATAAAGCAGTCTAAGGCTTGGTCCCTACCACCACTCGGAGTCCATGCAGATGGTTTTTTGTAGACGTTTTTCTGCGTTGCACTGGTATGTTCCTCATCCGCAAAGAATTCTCTTAATCGCATGCGATGGCTCCATTTTTTTTACATCTGCTATTATTGCTATTGTTGGAGTGGGTACAAATTTAAGCCCTTTACTCAAAATGCTTACTTCGTGTTCTGTCAAATCACGATCAGAGAGATTAACGACGGTTTTGTGGTTGTTCATATTGGGCCTAACCTCGATTCTGCGCCTACCTCTGTGTTTACGTCTTCGTTGTTTTAATAATAATTATAATAATAATAAATGGGTAGCATATCGACAGGTGTATTTGGTGTAGCATTAATACTGGAGTCAATGCCTCGGGTTTTGGTGGCGGCGAACACACCTGTGGAAGATGCAATTGGTGAGGACGACTGCGCGCCTGTGTAGTTGTTAGCTGCTTGTTCTGGTTGTTTTCTGTTTCAGTGTTAAGGGTTTGTAGGGCATTTGCGATCTTGGCTTTAATTCACAGCTTACCAATTCCGCCTCTTGCAAATCTGAAGTCTTTGAACGAAATCGCTCACTTCAACTGTGTCAGATTGCTTCCCCTTTATAAACTACAATTTGATTGGTTCTTATAGTACCTGAAACCTGATTGGTGTGACAAACAAACATACTTCACTGACTGACTGACTGACTGACTGACTGACTGACTACACGGTCCATCACGCCGGCTAAGAGCTATTTTTGAAAAAATAACTCAAAAACCTATTTGCAGGCTTGGTCTTTACACACTCAATGGGCCCTTTGCAACTAACAGTGACACGGCACAAAATCCGCTATGCCAGAGGGCAAGCTTTACTCTGGGACATTCAAAACAAAGGAAAATCAAGCATGACTGGTTAAAGTTTTGGATATCCCACCGCATTGCTTGCCCTCCAACAAGGTGTTATTTTGTACCATGTGATCATTAGCTGCAAAAATTACATTCATTTCCAGTGGTAGTGACATCTAAAACTGAAAAATTCTATACTAAGGAGGTAGTTCTGCAGCTCAAGATCAGGCCTGTGTCTCTGAATGTTACTCTGTCTTGAATTTTCATGTGCAAGTAACAACACTGACAATAACTATAGTAGTATTGTGCAACAGTTTTTGCAGATAAACTTCAGGTTTTATTATTTTTGCCAACATTTCAGGAATCTGGCAGTGTATTTCCGCCGTTGGGGACAAGGTTTTCTCAGTCTTTCTGAACGTCATGTCCAACAAGCCAAGAACGACTGATAGAGAGACAGAACTGGAGAGACATGCACAGTTTTTGCTTGTCAAATTCAATCACCTTCAAAAAAGAATCAGACGTGTTGCAGACAAGTACCTGTCTTCATTTGTTGACAAGTAAGAAAATGGAGATACATGCAGTCATATTTTATCAATTTGTAGGTAAAAGCCATTTTAAAGCTATTTTATAATGGAAGCCTCCACCCAGAGTTCCAGCCTTTGTCCTTTTTTTAGGCGATGACGTCGCCTATATGTTATCGCCCGGTGGACAGGTCGTGTTACGATTACTCCAACCGAGTAGCACTGGGAACTATGCACTTTTACTCAGTTTCGGTATGCCATCTTTGATTGTTACGAGTACGAATCAACTTAGAGCATCCATCGGCAAAACCATTAAAAAAAAAAAACAGTTAAACAGAGGTTTGGAGTCAGGAGAGAGTGAAGTACTGGATAATTGCGAGCTCGCTTACAGAACTTTTTTTTTGACCGTTGTACGTGTATTTAAAATCGGTATACGTGATAGCAGACTAAGTTGACTAAAGCTTGAATGAATTTGACGAGTGAAGGCCGGTTAGTGTCATAACTTTTGAGACCGTTCTAAAAGGCCAGCCGATGGCAGTATCTTGATTAGATTGCAAAGGTGAGCTATCTGATCTTTGTTTGCTTTGGCGTGCATTGTTATCGATAATATTCAAGTTTAAGTTAATTTATTTCCTTTTTCCTTCGTGACTCGCCATCTTCCTTTTTCTGCTTTTGATAATATTTATCTCAAGCCATTAAAAATGAAACAGTGACGGTATCCGTTTTCCTATTTGTACGAGAAACCAGAATTCTAAAAGAATTTCTACCCAATTGCTGATTTAGCTGAACTAAAATGTTTTGTTTGATAAGTTGCATAAATATATGTTAGTGATTCTAGTAAGCGGTGTTGACTTGATAACATTACAATACGGAAATGTCACACAATCTTCAGTATTGACTTGGTGTGGAAATCAATCCTGGGCCTTTCTTTTGCTTATACTTATTTTATCATACTGTATGTATGTAATGTATTGGAAGTTCGTTTTGTAGTTAAAGCAAATAAAAATTAAAATGAATAACAAATGCAATTTCTGGGATCATTGTAAAACGTCATCGCCTGTGCATGCATGTATGCGTGCCGTTTATTATACCATTTTTGACAGAAAAGGTAACCCCTTTTACATACATAGGGTAGAAATACCAACATGTATGTACCTTTTCTCTCTTCTACATTTTCCCCTTGAATAACCCCTTAAATATTACGATAATTCAACCATTTGACATTATAAGTTGATAATTGTCTAATGTTGCTTTTTCCCTCTGTACTATAAAGGTTTCCACACCTATTGTGGAATGGCAGAGTCCTTCACTTTATGTTGGATCTGCTGCAGGAATTGTCCAAGTGTCTAAACTATCCAGTAAGTTTGCAAAAGTAAACAATGTTGCACATGCATTTGGATGTGATGGATACTGATAGCCTTGTCTTGAGTAAAAAATAACCCTACCTTTTGTTTAAAAGCAGTTCAGCTTAGGATCAACCCTAAACCCTTATGTGGAATCTCAGACGTATCTAGTGGAGAAAGAATTGATTGCGTGAACAGAGACATTTGTTTACAAAGGCTAGACAACCAGCAACAATAATTTATCTAGTATTCTAAGCTTGTGACATCAGTTAAGGGTTATCAAACTATTATAGTTATCACAGACCATACCGTAAAACTGATATTTAGTAATGGCCAGTGATGTATTTTCTCTCTAAAATTACTGTAGAACGAAAACCATCAGACTATTGAGATCAAGGTTCCGAGTTCTGTGCCGTTCAGACTGATTGTTCCTGAAGAGATGGACGGCCGTGAAGGCACAGTCAGTGATTTTGCCGCTCGTTGCAGTGGTATAATATCAGAGGCGATCAAATGGGCGCCAGTGACAACAAGATCATTACTGCAGGTGGGCTGGGTTAATAAATTATGTAGCTGTAAGCTGCTGTATGTTCTAATACCCCCCCCCCCCACAACCCCTTCTTTTTGGTACAGAAACCATTTGTCCGTCAGCTTCGATCCTGGAGCCGCCATCTTGGCCGGACTACTTAGCAAGAGAAATCTGGAGAACAATAATATTCTGTGTACTGGGATGGAGGAAGGGTGTACATGATCCTCTTCCCCAATTTCTCTCGCAAAATGCTGTTGTGAATTGTAATAACGCTCTAAAATATTCACCATTAAAATATTCACCATTAAGCACATACCAAATGCTCCAAAATGGGTTGCCACCAAAAATCATCTTTAGCAATTCCTTAGAAGCTGCTCTAGATCTGTAGTTAAGAAGTACCCCCCTTAAATGACAGAAAAGAATGTGATAATACTGCTTATTACAAAACACGATAATGTGTTATTACTGTACAATTTACGATAGCTCGGACTAATTGCAAAATGCAGCAAAGTATTATTGCAATTTGCGATAGCAACGTTTTTACAATTCACGACAACTGTTATTACAATTTACGACAGGTATAACAATTCATGACAGTACACACCAATGGTGAAATATGATTTCAAAGCAAAAGATGGAACGACTTTTCTACTACTTTAGTCCTAACAGAGCTTGCTACACAGTGTATTTGATTTTAGAGTTCAGTGTCTCTTTTGTGGCAATGTGTGTGTGTGTGTGTTCTCATACAATACACTTACTTCTTACTTCTTTCTAATATACAGGATTATATCATGGAACTTGAGAACTCCTCTCAGGGTGTGTCACATCACACTGGTCTGGCCCTTGCTACAGAGAATGTTCTGCAGTGCGCCGGGTTGAACCCTTCCTCTGTAGCTGTTAGTAATGTGCTCCTTGACAAACGTCCAACCTGTGTTAAACAGGATACTTCTCAGTTGGTGTCAGGACTTACATTGAGGAGTAGATATCTGGGAGAGGTAAACAGAACTTATTGCGGTAAAATCCGTTGTATTGAAAATGGGGCAAACGTAATGCAAAATACGTAGTTTGTGTGAGATTTCAGTCAAGGTTGTTAACAACCGTCGTATAGTTTTGTAATAAAAATTTCATTTTTCTCTCAACTCTACTATAAAAGAACACTAGAGAGCCTTTGCCATTTTCAATGCCATCGAAAATGTTAAAACTGTATGGCGAAGCAAAATCTTATTGCATTGCTGTAAGTTGCCTTAGTGAGTAGCCTTACTGGATGTCTGTTTAGTTACCCTTTAGCAGTTTCACAGTGAACTATTTTGTTTAGACACACTCCGGGTAAAATATAATACCGAAAGTCTCATATGTAAACAAAAGCAAAGGTGTGGCTTTATACTTCAACCTATTACCTGCCGCCTTATCGTGGACAATTTAAACAGTTTTTTCTGCAGAAGAAATTAAAGCAAATTTAAATAGTTGATTTGATGAAATCAACACTTTGCTTAGTCTCCTTCGCAGCCGTTGTTTGGCTCGTCACGCAACGCTCGCTCCCCCACCAGTGGGGAGAAGTGTTGCGCGACAAATCAAATAGTGGTTGAGAAGGAGCCTACACTTTCCACAGGAATTGTAAATCCTAATTTGCATTAGAGCATTTTTTTGATTGAGTGTCATAAAACCAAAACCAAAGTAGTTACTCTGACCAATCACAAAGGACACAGACAATCCAGTAAACCAATCAAAACTCAAAGCAAATACATGTAGCTGGCACAAAGCGCGGGAAAACGTGCGCAAGCGAGTCATGATTGGTTTTGGTTGTAGTTCTGATTGGCTGAGAAAGTGGTGCGAGATTTTTAAGCCAATCACTAAACGTAGTAATGTAAAACCAAAGCAATCGCAGTTAACTTTCACTCAAGTGAAAACTACTCTAAAACACAATTGTTAAGTCTTAATTCACTACGTTAGATAAGCTTTCTTTTTGGTATTTCTCTTTTTGTAGATTTTTGGAATGAGGGAACTCCTAGCCTGTCAGACTTCTAACAATCAAGATGTGAACAGTGCATTATCAGCCAATTTAAACAAGCAGTTAATGGAGGCAAAATCAAGCACAGAAGATGCCTTTGTGGCAGCCATGTTCAGAGCTTCGGCATTTCTTGTCACGTCAGAAGGTACAGTGAACGTTACTAGAGCTGTCACAAAACATAACATTTTTTCTAAGGATGAAAATCACCTAAAAGCAATCTAAAACTTCAAAATTTTGTTTTTCAAAAGGGCTAAAAATCAAATTCTTAAAAGGGGATAAGCATTAGAATTACATACATTTTTTTTTTTTTGGGGGGGGGGGGAGTACAACATTTTTGCATGAGTCACAGGCATACCAACACTTCTCATCTTGTGCTCCAACATGCCCTTGGGAAAACAATCAAAAATATCCTTTTAGGTTTTGTGGAGGAGCTTTAAAAGGGTACTACCTAGCGGCCAAAAAATGTCCCGTCTGCTAGGACAAGTAGGTTTTACTGCCTGGCAAGAAACTTTTCTTGCTGACAAGTTTGCCTTATGGGCAAGGGCTCAGGCAAGCAATCTGTCGACTAGATCATAAAACATAGGCACGCTAAGCGTGCAGGAATTAATTTTTTCAATTTATGGGGTGGCTTGGAGTGAGACTGTGTGAGACTAGGTGATTGTCCTGTTAGGATGGTTTATATCATGATTCTTTAAATCTGCTTTGATCGATGCTTTATGTAATTTTTACTACGGTCAGGAAAGTTATCCTCTTCAAAACAAACGTTCGAATAGCGCGAATAACAATTTTGTGTCGGCCTTTTGCTGACGGCGTGTGCGTTGTAAGCTGGCGATTGTTACGAAAAACATGTTTTAATCCAGGGTTAATTCACAACTCACCAATTCCGCCTCCTATAAAGCTAAAATCTTCAAACGAAATCGCTCACTACAACTGTGTCATACGTACTTCACTGACTGACTGACTGACTGACTGACTGCACGGTCATCACGCCGGCTAAGAGGTTATTTTTGAAAAAATAACCAAAAATGTAAACTATGGCAAGCAATTGTCGCGGGCATGTGGCAGCTGCCTGTAGAAACGATCCAATATCTTTAATCACTGGAAACCTTATGGTCAATAGTGTTTTATTTTCGTTCAGCTGTTGATCGTCAGCTGCTTCACAATGTGTGCTGGGCTCCAGCTGATCTGTTCACCGAGCTGTCCATGTCTACTGCTGTATCCTGCTGGGAGTGGATTATGGGGGCACGACAAGACCTGGAACTGCCGGTAAGTTAAATTAAAACTTGAACGGTCTCGAAGTTAAGGCATACAACCAAGGGCAGGAGAAAGTCAAAGTGGTGCAAAGGGCGGGAAAACGTGAAACAGATGCATAAAACGCAGGAAAACAGGTACCGTTAACCTGTGCCAAGAGCGGGAAAAAAGTCAAACCATTTCTAAGCGTGGGAAAGCGTCGAACCAGTGTAAAGTGCGGGAAAACATTCAACCAGTGCGAAGCGGGGAGAAAGGTGAACCATCTGAAAGCGTAGGAAAGCGTGGAACAAGTATAATGCGCGGGATAACATGCAACCTGTGCCAAGGGGAGGAAATGTGTGTAAGCCAAATTATGATATATTGGTTTTGATTTTACTCCTGATTGGTTGAAAACATGCAGCATGTATGCTGTGCCTTCGTTGGAGCAAATTGCTCAAGATTTTTAACCAGAGTCTAGCATATTAGCATAAAGCCAAAGCAAACATTGTAATACAATCATGCATTTTCAGATTTTAAGTAAAATCAGTGCAGCTTGGCAGTGGACAGTTTGCCGTCGTGTTGGTTTATTTGCCAAAGACTTGAAGGTTGACAGCCCATTAGCAGCCTTTTCTGACAGCAGATCCCCACCCACTCCCCCTAATGTTGCTCCACACGACATCTGGATCAAGTTCCTTGCACGGAGGTTTGAAGTTATCAAGTACTACAGTTATGACCAGGTGAGCTATAGAAGAACTTGGAAGAGGAAGAGGCCTTCTAAAACGTAAATTAAATAATCGTGGCAACGTTGTTAGCCTGCGAGCAGGCTCACCTTGGGGCACGCGCTAGAGCGACACGGGAGCGGCGTTTATTAGCACCTCTCCACCAGTCTCTTCCCCACCGTATTACTTCCCTCGCCACTCGCGAGTGCGGCAAGATATATTCGCGCGTGCCCCAAGGTGAGCCTGCTCGCAGGCTACAACGTTGTTGACAGGTGGTTTTCCATTAAAAACACGAAGAGTGACACAGTTCTGAAAACAGCAAGTCTGGGATAGGGTTGCGATTTTCGGTGTTTAGTCTAGTAAAGGGTCGCGAAATCAGCTGAACAGGATTTAGTATAGGGTAAGGGTTCAGAGCCCCAGCGGCACACCCCCACCCAAAAATATATAGAGTACCCCTCCCCCCGGGTTGCAGCAAGTTATGGTGAAAACATTATTCAGAAAATTACAGAACTTTGTATGGTTTCGCCATATTGGTGTAGACCAATATGACCAAGAATTTTGTGTAGTTAAAGAGCACGGCACGCGATGGTGGGATATTACAAAAATGTTTCTTTGAAAGCAGTTTCTGCAGCTTTCCTCCATTTATAGAGTTGAACCCTCAACCCAACCCCACCCCACTACTCCTTCCCCGTATTATGAACAGATATACATAACTGTTCATGTACTTTCAATTGTACTATTCGTAGGTGGAGATATTTGCCACAATGCTACAGCGATGCCTTCCACTATGTGTTGGTAAAAGGAATATTCTGTCACGTCACATTTCCGCCCTCAGAGCCAGGTTTAGATTGCTTCATCTTGGCCTGTCCATGCTACAAGGAGACTTCTTAACCAACTCAGTCATGAAGAATGTTCTGCGAGAGAGGATATACTGCAATGCTTTGGACTGTTTCAGGTACAATACCTGATCATTTTTTATAATGTCTCACAGATGGTACGCGTGCTATCATTGGTCAATCTTGTGGACCGTATTCTACTGCAAGGCACTTTTTAAGCGCATTTCACTTCAACCGTTTTCCTTTCTCCATAGCGAGAGATATGATAAACATTTTTCTGACCTCATTTCCTTGGACCATACTATAATAAAACCAATCCTTGATTTTTCCATCGATTTATGACCCGCGAGCTTCGCGCTTCTGTGATAAATTGACGGGGAAAACTCGGTCCCCTAATGTTGCAGTACATAGATTATGATTGACCTCCCTGGGAGTGCGTGCAAGTGAAATTGCTGAAATCACAAACCAAAACTTTCAATTACTTTCACTGAACAATTTGTTAAATAGATCGGTCTTTGGGTTACCGGTATGCTAAAATAATAAGACAGCTGCTCTCGGTTCCTATCTGCTTTTGATTGTTGGTGATCAGCTTATTGAAACCTAGGGCTTGTTGTCTAATTTTTAAATAGAAAACAATTAGAGAACTAAACTGATTCGCGGATTTCCAATGGAACACGATTGAGGGTCTCTTCTAGTGGAGTTTATCACAGATTTTTTTTTTGAGTATTTGGTCGTTTCTCGGTTTTGTATTTTCACGCGCACGTAACAGGCAATCATTGACAGTTTACAGATCTATGTAGAGCTACGTGAACAATATGGATTTTTTTTTGGCCGAATCTGAGACGTCTCTTGAGCGAGGGCTGAAGAGAAACACCTATTTACCACTGATCAATTAATATTGTTTTGTCATTGTTGACAGCATTGAACCCATGTGGCCTGTGAGTAAGGATGCAGAGCTGCGGGAAGACATTCAAGTGTTGATAAAGTTCTGGCAGGCCATGCACTCTGACAAAAAATACATGAAGTACTTCATGGTAGCGGCCCCTGTAGATGCTACTCAGCTCTTGCCTCATACCCCCTCAGGAGGGTCCCAGTACACAAGTGGCTCATCTGGCTTAGGGCCTTATCTGCAGGTACGTTAAACATGATCCTGTGGTTGGACTTGTGTAGTCTGTGTAACAGGTACTTCTATAGGTGCAGGTTAAATGCTAAAAGCAAGAGTGAAGTTTTGGGTGAAGTGGAGAGATGGAGAAATAAAAGAAAGAAAACAGGGATGTAAAACCGATAAATGCTACTTATTTGTAATACTGAATTACTGTAATTATTATTACTTAGAAACATACTCACCTTTGTCCCAGGGACATAAGTGAGTACAAGTGAAGAGTTTAATTGAGCCTCTAAATAAGGACCTTTCCTGAAAGAGGACACTGAGTTTAGGTCCCGGTCCCAGGCAAACAGTAACTTACGTCACTCCAGTACCACTTCGACTTCTTTCTAAATGCATGGTTTTCATGATACGTTCAAGTAACGTTCAGCCCTATTGAAGTCAAAGTAATGTTGTATAAATTCTTCCTAGCCTTACGTTGACTTTTGCATTGCATGTGCAATGCATTATTCGCTGCAATGCGACTTTTTACACCTTGTCTGCAACTGCGTATTCTGTTTTGTTCCCTTATTTGTTTCACTTTTCTCTTTGTGTTTTGCTTTGATATTTGACTGCCAATTTTTTTTTCTGTTGCGAGGCAGGCTTTGCGAGGGTCTTGGTAGAACACGAGGTGAATAAGAGTCACGTGCGAAATACACGTGAGTCACTCGTGAGTTACTTGCAAGTCACGTGCGGGTCACATGCAAGTCACGTGCGAGTCACACACACGAGTCACTCCCAAGGCAAGTGTTGCGTTCTACAAAGATCCCCTCAAAATCGTCCGTACTGCCAATACTAATCAACATACAGCTAATATTGCCTAACGACATTGTCACAGGGTCAAGGAAGACGCAACTCATACGGGCTTTTTATGGCAGAAATGGTAATGCATTGCACACCCGAAACTGCACTGATATCTGTAAGATGCATGCTTGCACATAGCTATGCCTGCTTTTTTACGACATTTCTTTATTTTTTTGCTTTGATTTTCTTTGAGTTGAAAACTGTTATTTTGAGGTGGCTTTTCGAATTCGAAGACAAAACAGCACTATTTAACAATCAGACTGCAAGCTTGAGATTTCTATCGGCTGACAGTTGGCGAGGGGCGAAGCCCCCAATCAACTATCAAAGTCAATAAAAACCTAGAGCGGGCAGTGTAATTGTTTTGGCATAACCGAGAGCGACACATTAAACATCAAAAGAACTGATTTGTTCATGATTTTGTTTAATGGTTCGGCCTCAATGCCGGCCACAATGCAGCGCACGCTCCGAGAGCCCACTGTCAATCGATAGTAGCTGCATGTAGCTGCATGTAGGTGCAGATAGCAAGTTTCCAATATTCAGTCACTGGGTAATGCTAAAAGGAACATTGTCTTCAGTTTCACAATTGTCTTCAGGATTAGTTAATTCTGACTATAAATCTAGGTACTATAGCTTATCAGGTGGCACTTTACCTTAGTTTCTCTAGCATGAAGTGACTAGGAGCATTTCCACTCCCCCCTGGATGGGATGCTAGTCCATCACAGGGTTACCCCCCAAGCATTCTATCAGGTTGCCTAAACAATTCACCATTTTTTATTTTGTGGAGAGTAACACTGACAGTTAACAGTCAGGACACCAAAAGCCTGAAGTGTATACGTAATTGCGATTGCGTTTTTTCTGTTCTCGAGCTCAAAATGTGAGTTTAAAGCACAAAATTGTGACTGGTAGCCTTTGGTTTGTGCTTTGCTTTAGGGTAATCGCTGGATGAACACCATACCGCTGTCCAGCAGTCTGTCGTCTCGTCGCTCAGCCACAGGAACCTCAGCTGGCAAAGAAACCACAGGTGGCCAACACGTATTGAAGGATTACTTAAAGCGACGTAACCTCATTCTAGCTCTGGTTCGCCGAGAGATTGAAAGGCTCTCAACCTGGCATAACCCCATGGCTCGCCCAGAGCTAAACTTTACTGGCTTGGTGTCGCTGGTGAACTGGGCCAACCAGACAATTTTTACCGAGAGGATCTGGAGAGACCTAGTGCGGCTGGCGTGGCATATTTCACCGGATATTGCTGTTTTTCTACCAGCAAGGTGCGTTGTCTTTAATTCCTTCAGCTTCAAGAGTGAAAAAAAAAAAACCACACACAATAAACAACTACATGAAAGTACTGCTCAATAGCTTTCATACGAATGGTCACATACTAGGGTTTCATCCAGAGACGTAAAAGTTAGAACCACCTTGTACGGCATAATAAACTGTACCACATGAAAGTACCGCTCAATAGCTTTTATCTGAATGGTCACACATTAGGATTTCATCCACAGACTTAGGGCCTGTTTACATGGAGGGAGGGTGCCCCGGCTAACCGAGTTACCCGGCTAGAAGGGATGAAACATAGCCCGCCTTTACATGCAGAATTCACAGCCCTTCTACCCGAGTTGAGACAGCGTCATTGAAGCGTGTCACGGCGTGGGAAAACAATCTAGCTCCAAATGATTAAAAAACATGGCTTTTTACTAAATAATCAAGGCTAGCCATGTTTAAATAGCACTGTTTGGGTCCAGAATTTATACGTTTTATGCCACTAACTTCAAATTTAATTTGAGAACACGCGTGAAGACTTATCCCGGGAAGCCGGGATAGCCCGGGCATAACCGTTTACATGGCAAAAAGCTAACCCGCCTAGAAGGGTGCCCCGGGCAAGCAGACCGAGTGCCCCGGCAAGGCGGGTTTCCCGTCTTGCATGTAAACGCTTCGATACGTTCTCTTAAGAAACGTATGAAAAGTTGGCTCGCCCAGGGTAGCTTGGTTAGCCGGGGCACCCGCCTTCCATGTAAACAGGCCCTTAAACATTAGAACCACCTTGTACAGCATAAAAACAGTACCACATGAAAGTACTGCTCAGTAGCTTTTATCTGAATGGCCACACACTAGGGTTTCATCCACAGACTTAAAACTAAGAACCACCTTGTACAGCATAATAAACAGTACCACATAAAAGTACTGCTCAATAGCTTTAATTTGTGGTCATACACTTTGGTTTAATCTACATTCTTCCAAGTTAGAACCAACTTGTGCACCATAAACAGTAACACAAAAGAGTACCGCTCAGTAGCTTTCATTTGAATGGTCACACAGTAGGGTTTCATACACAGGCTTAAAAGTTAGAACCACCTTGTACAGCATAATTCAAAGTACTGCTCAGTAGCTTTTACGTTAAGCGGACACGCTCGGGGCGTCGTGTAGTGTCCGTAATAGCGAAAGTCCGTAATAGCGGGAGTCACTTCCAGTCAAACCTCTTTCGCCGGGGATCTGGATTTTGTCCGTAATAGCGAGTGTCCGCAATAGCGGGGTGTCCGCAATGCGAGAGTTGACTGTAATTGAATGGTCACCTACTAAAGTCTAAAGACCTTATTATTTGTCTACCTTTTACTGAAGATAAGATACAGTAACTATTTCGCCACGGTGGCTCCATACATGATTGCTGTTCTAACTAGACGTTGTATAACGTACTCTGTAGGTTCAAAGAAATATCAGCAGTTCACAACGAGGTTAGCCGACTAGTCAGGATCCATCCCACAGCTGTATCAGATTTACTAGAAGCTATCCAGGTGAGGCGGAACTTAGATTCGCAGAACAAGCCTCCTGGAAAGCTTATTAGATGCTTTGGAATCCAATGTACCAACTAACGTATCTTGTTGTTTTGAACCTAAAGGCCTACTCTGGGACCCAAAATCGCCTAAAGTCGCCTTAAGTCGCCCAAAGTTAGGGCGACTTTGGGTCCCAGAGTAGGCCTACCTTAACGCAGCGATCTCTTTAAATAATGAACTCGTGTATCCTCGTTGTTGAACGTTATCGCTCTTTTGACTAGGAAAAATTAAAATAGTCAAAGGTAAAAGGAACGCCTACGTTTTGAGCCTATTGACTCAACAGGCCGGCCTTTATCACCGGGTTACGCAGGATAAGACGGCTAGGAGAATTTCTTCTCTCCCCTGAAGGGGATGCTAGTCTATCGCAGGGTTATCCCCGAGCATTTAAATCGCTGGTTCCCATTTATTCACCTGGGCCCGGTTGTTCAAAGCACGATTAAGCTAATCCAGGATTAGCGTGAAACTTGATTTCAATTTTATAACATTTCGTTGAGACTTTCAGTTAATATTTTCTGTCCCCCAGTTTTAAACGTGGACCATCCTCAAACTTCACAAAACATTAGCTATGGAAAACCCTTTAAAACAAGGGAAATTAAAACCTCGATCATCTTTTAATCCTGGGCTAGCGTTAATCGCCTTTCGAACAACCCGGCCCTGGACACTGTGAAATTAATGTGTCTTACCCAAGAACACGACGCAGGCTAGGACCGGTCAGGGATGAAAGCCTGGCCGTTCGATCTGGAGTCTGGTGCACTCAACATTAGGTCACCGTTTCGTTGTATCATTGTATACTGTTTTCACGAAAATTCTTTGAATATTTCTCTCAGTATCTCGTCACGGAAAAGAACATCAAAGCCGACATTCCAGAGTTGACGCATGTGCTGTGCTGGTCGGCCATTCCTCCTGTCCAGGCCATGGCATACTTCTCGCAACAGTACCCACCCCACCCCCTGACAGCACAGTATGCATTTCGTGTGCTCCAGTCCTTCCCGCCGGACGCCATATTGTTGTACATTCCTCAACTGGTGCAAGCCACTCGGTATGACGCACTTGGGTTCGTTAGTGAATACATATTATGGGCTGCACAACATTCGCAGCTTCTTGCTCATCAGGTAGGGAAGAACTCTTTAAAATATGAATATAAAAAATACCCTGAAAAAATGATAATGGTGTCAATCTGTGTAGGTCACAAACAGAAACGTTTCGGGCGTAGCCCTTCAGCGTGAAACCGTTACATTTTGTTTTTTGCGCTACTGTATATTTTAAAAGATGCAGCGCGCGTAAGGAAGTCAGACCCTCGCCTAGTTTTAATATCAAAAAGCTTTTGTTTATCGGTTTGTTTACAAGTTGGTAGGATTTTTGTTAAATGTTTTCAAAACAACTCCACCTTATGTACAAATAGTTGCAACACCACAGAAACGTAGGCTCTTACCTAGTCTTTCGTTCTTCTTGTCTTCAAGCGGTGCGTGACTAACCATAAAACGGCTGCAAAGAATGATAATGATATATAATGATAATGCATTTATATAGCGCATTTTTCATATGTATATGTTCAAATGCGCTTTACACATATTGTAATTTACTACACAATTGCAAAGGCCGGACCACAACACCGGGAGCTTCGTGCCCTACTCTTTGCGAATAGTGTGTGGCTTCTTTAACGTCCCCTGTTATAAGATTGAAGGTACAGGAGACGGGACCTACGGTTTATCGTCCTTTTCCGAGAAGACTAGAATGTCTAACCATTTGCAGATGAAATTACAAAGGCAGCACATTCTCCTCAGTTATTTTAAGACCCTGAGTGTTGGTCCGGTCTGGGGTTCGAACCCACGACCTCCCGCACAGCAGTCCGGCGCTCTACCAACTGAGCTAACCAGGCGGCGGTTTTTTCTCAAGAAAAGTACATATCTTAAGTTACATAAGAATCTATTAAAAAATACATAACGATAAGAAAACTAGATATTATTATACTTAAAAGTTAACTCTATTTTTTAGATTTTTAGATTTTTTTGAAGACGTTCTTTTGACTGGTCACGCAATATTTCCTAAGATTTCGTGACTAAACTGAAGAACTACGTACGTGGCTACAGAAACTGTAGTCTCCTTCGAGGCCGTTGTTTGGGCTCGTCATGCAACATTCCCTGTCCCCACTGGGCAGAAGCGTTGCGTGACTACCTAAATAACGGCTGCAAAAGAGACTACAGAAACTGAGACAGTTATAGTCTAAGAACACTTGGAATAATGAATTATTGCATTACAATACATCTTACACAAGAATCCTAGTTTTCAAACTTCTTCAAGCTGAGAAAAGGAATATGTAAGATCTTGAAGTTTGAATTTTATCCATTCTTTTGATTTTTTTCTCTCCAGCTAATCTGGAACATGAAAACCAACGTGTTCACTGACGAGGAAGCACTTCACAAAGATCCTGAAATAGGCGTTCACTTAGAAAACCTGATTGACCGGATCACAAACTCGTTATCGGGAACAGCGCTGGATTTCTACAAGAGGGAATTCGACTTCTTCGATAAAGTCACTTCAATATCTGGAACAATAAGGTAGAAACACAGCTTGCAGAAAAACCGGCTTTTGGAGCACAATAAACAGTTCTTTAATCACCGTTAGTAGAAAGTAGGCATGTTTTACTGGAAATACGCGAATCTGATTTTTTTATCTCATCGTTGTCGCGCCCGTTGCCCTCAGAAGGGAAAGCTGTTTTTGATTTACCCTTATACTGATCACTAAAAACTCATAGAAAATTTGGACTTTTTCTCATCTTGCTACAATCCTAGACAAAAGTCCTGGGACACTTAACCACTTCGACGAAAAATTGACATTGTATTGACCTCCCCCTCCCCACCCCCAATTCAATGTTGGTTTCTATCCATCATAGCGTGGGACAATATCTCAACATTGTTTTGGGGGGAAAGGGGGGCTCGGGAAATTAAACAATGCGTTCTTAATGCAAAGGGAATGGTCACTGAGCACTATTTCTTTAAGTGTCCCATGGATTTTTGTCTAGGATTGTATTTGTGTGCGAAAAAATCGGGATTGTCTTTGCGTCCGAAAGAAGGTTGCATAGGTTTAAAATATGTTTGTTCTAGCAGTTATTTGCACAAATGTTTGTGAACAGTTACAGCATGTAACAAGAAAGCTCTATTTGGAGTTCTTTTCGAGCCACAAAGTGTAGCTGATGGAATCCGTTCCTTGGGAGAAATTCACTGTTTTTTCTGTTGCTTTCTTTTGTGAGTCTTTGAGCGCCCAAATACAAGCTTTGCGAACTCTTTTCAGTACAACATGGTACACTAATGTCAGGGATCGTTATTGCTTTCCATCTTTATTATTCTTTGCCAAGAAACAGCGCCTAAGTGTTCAAAACCATCATATTTCCTCTCAGAACTGTAAGTACCCTGAACAGTGCTCGACCGGAAACGCAACAGTACTCGCATGATTCTTTGAGCTAAAATATTTAGAACGTGCTCATTTTCATTGGGATTTCATCTCAGCATATCAAGAATAGTGTATTCAATGCCAGGACGTTCGATAGTTGTAACTGGTTCTTCGTTTAATCACTTTTTTAACAGTACTCACTCGTAAACCAAGAGTAGAATAATTAGCATATATTATTTATCTCAACGCTTGTTCACCGAGTACTGTGAGAAATTGAGCAAAACGTTTAGCATCGTTTATGAATACTTCATAAAGGGTTCCTATTTGAATATTCAATCGGTTTAGCTGCGTTTCACGCATATATTTCTGAGCTAGGGCATAAAAAAGCGGAAAACAGTGGCGAGTACTGTTGTGAGAAATGTTAGCGTATCTCATTATCTCATTACAACAGAACAGTGGCACTTATCTTCGTGTCAAATTTCAGCTGAACAGACATGTTCAATTATTAACAGCCAAAAGAATGGTTTCTTTTCAATGACCAAAAAGAGATTTGCCTGTTTGAGAAGAAAACTCGCTGTAGAAACCCTGTCAAGTTTGTTTTGTTGCGATAAAGATATCGTTTTGGGGGCTTTCCGACATAGTCCTCATGTCTGATGAAGGCGATATATTTATCCCTATTGACTCGAATCTGTTCAAAAAGTGATGAGTTAATCGATTTTGTCTCAAAACACTGTCCTCTTTATACAAAGATACAGTTAGAGCGACCACAAATCCAAATAAGCCCTGTTTCTCTGGCCTTTTTTTAATAATTCACCCACCCCACCCCCCTTATTTTCTGGTGTCACGTGTCACGTCTTTTATGCCGTGGACCTACATTTGCATTAAAAACGTTGATATTTCATTGAAATAATACATGTGCAATCGCGTTATAGCCAAAAATAGCGAGTTCAGTACCGAACTCACAAATACAATCCTAGACAAAAGTCCTGGGACACTTAACCACTTCGACGAAAAATTGACATTGTATTGACCTCCCCCTCCCCACCCCCAATTCAATGTTGGTTTCTATCCATCATAGCGTGGGACAATATCTCAACATTGTTTTGGGGGGAAAGGGGGGCTCGGGAAATTAAACAATGCGTTCTTAATGCAAAGGGAATGGTCACTGAGCACTATTTCTTTAAGTGTCCCATGGATTTTTGTCTAGGATTGTATTTGTGTGCGAAAAAATCGGGATTGTCTTTGCGTCCGAAAGAAGGTTGCATAGGTTTAAAATATGTTTGTTCTAGCAGTTATTTGCACAAATGTTTGTGAACAGTTACAGCATGTAACAAGAAAGCTCTATTTGGAGTTCTTTTCGAGCCACAAAGTGTAGCTGATGGAATCCGTTCCTTGGGAGAAATTCACTGTTTTTTCTGTTGCTTTCTTTTGTGAGTCTTTGAGCGCCCAAATACAAGCTTTGCGAACTCTTTTCAGTACAACATGGTACACTAATGTCAGGGATCGTTATTGCTTTCCATCTTTATTATTCTTTGCCAAGAAACAGCGCCTAAGTGTTCAAAACCATCATATTTCCTCTCAGAACTGTAAGTACCCTGAACAGTGCTCGACCGGAAACGCAACAGTACTCGCATGATTCTTTGAGCTAAAATATTTAGAACGTGCTCATTTTCATTGGGATTTCATCTCAGCATATCAAGAATAGTGTATTCAATGCCAGGACGTTCGATAGTTGTAACTGGTTCTTCGTTTAATCACTTTTTTAACAGTACTCACTCGTAAACCAAGAGTAGAATAATTAGCATATATTATTTATCTCAACGCTTGTTCACCGAGTACTGTGAGAAATTGAGCAAAACGTTTAGCATCGTTTATGAATACTTCATAAAGGGTTCCTATTTGAATATTCAATCGGTTTAGCTGCGTTTCACGCATATATTTCTGAGCTAGGGCATAAAAAAGCGGAAAACAGTGGCGAGTACTGTTGTGAGAAATGTTAGCGTATCTCATTATCTCATTACAACAGAACAGTGGCACTTATCTTCGTGTCAAATTTCAGCTGAACAGACATGTTCAATTATTAACAGCCAAAAGAATGGTTTCTTTTCAATGACCAAAAAGAGATTTGCCTGTTTGAGAAGAAAACTCGCTGTAGAAACCCTGTCAAGTTTGTTTTGTTGCGATAAAGATATCGTTTTGGGGGCTTTCCGACATAGTCCTCATGTCTGATGAAGGCGATATATTTATCCCTATTGACTCGAATCTGTTCAAAAAGTGATGAGTTAATCGATTTTGTCTCAAAACACTGTCCTCTTTATACAAAGATACAGTTAGAGCGACCACAAATCCAAATAAGCCCTGTTTCTCTGGCCTTTTTTTAATAATTCACCCACCCCACCCCCCTTATTTTCTGGTGTCACGTGTCACGTCTTTTATGCCGTGGACCTACATTTGCATTAAAAACGTTGATATTTCATTGAAATAATACATGTGCAATCGCGTTATAGCCAAAAATAGCGAGTTCAGTACCGAACTCACAAATACAATCCTAGACAAAAGTCCTGGGACACTTAACCACTTCGACGAAAAATTGACATTGTATTGACCTCCCCCTCCCCACCCCCAATTCAATGTTGGTTTCTATCCATCATAGCGTGGGACAATATCTCAACATTGTTTTGGGGGGAAAGGGGGGCTCGGGAAATTAAACAATGCGTTCTTAATGCAAAGGGAATGGTCACTGAGCACTATTTCTTTAAGTGTCCCATGGATTTTTGTCTAGGATTGTATTTGTGTGCGAAAAAATCGGGATTGTCTTTGCGTCCGAAAGAAGGTTGCATAGGTTTAAAATATGTTTGTTCTAGCAGTTATTTGCACAAATGTTTGTGAACAGTTACAGCATGTAACAAGAAAGCTCTATTTGGAGTTCTTTTCGAGCCACAAAGTGTAGCTGATGGAATCCGTTCCTTGGGAGAAATTCACTGTTTTTTCTGTTGCTTTCTTTTGTGAGTCTTTGAGCGCCCAAATACAAGCTTTGCGAACTCTTTTCAGTACAACATGGTACACTAATGTCAGGGATCGTTATTGCTTTCCATCTTTATTATTCTTTGCCAAGAAACAGCGCCTAAGTGTTCAAAACCATCATATTTCCTCTCAGAACTGTAAGTACCCTGAACAGTGCTCGACCGGAAACGCAACAGTACTCGCATGATTCTTTGAGCTAAAATATTTAGAACGTGCTCATTTTCATTGGGATTTCATCTCAGCATATCAAGAATAGTGTATTCAATGCCAGGACGTTCGATAGTTGTAACTGGTTCTTCGTTTAATCACTTTTTTAACAGTACTCACTCGTAAACCAAGAGTAGAATAATTAGCATATATTATTTATCTCAACGCTTGTTCACCGAGTACTGTGAGAAATTGAGCAAAACGTTTAGCATCGTTTATGAATACTTCATAAAGGGTTTCTATTTGAATATTCAATCGGTTTAGCTGCGTTTCACGCATATATTTCTGAGCTAGGGCATAAAAAAGCGGAAAACAGTGGCGAGTACTGTTGTGAGAAATGTTAGCGTATCTCATTATCTCATTACAACAGAACAGTGGCACTTATCTTCGTGTCAAATTTCAGCTGAACAGACATGTTCAATTATTAACAGCCAAAAGAATGGTTTCTTTTCAATGACCAAAAAGAGATTTGCCTGTTTGAGAAGAAAACTCGCTGTAGAAACCCTGTCAAGTTTGTTTTGTTGCGATAAAGATATCGTTTTGGGGGCTTTCCGACATAGTCCTCATGTCTGATGAAGGCGATATATTTATCCCTATTGACTCGAATCTGTTCAAAAAGTGATGAGTTAATCGATTTTGTCTCAAAACACTGTCCTCTTTATACAAAGATACAGTTAGAGCGACCACAAATCCAAATAAGCCCTGTTTCTCTGGCCTTTTTTTAATAATTCACCCACCCCACCCCCCTTATTTTCTGGTGTCACGTGTCACGTCTTTTATGCCGTGGACCTACATTTGCATTAAAAACGTTGATATTTCATTGAAATAATACATGTGCAATCGCGTTATAGCCAAAAATAGCGAGTTCAGTACCGAACTCACAAATACAATCCTAGACAAAAGTCCTGGGACACTTAACCACTTCGACGAAAAATTGACATTGTATTGACCTCCCCCTCCCCCACCCCCAATTCAATGTTGGTTTCTATCCATCATAGCGTGGGACAATATCTCAACATTGTTTTGGGGGGAAAGGGGGGCTCGGGAAATTAAACAATGCGTTCTTAATGCAAAGGGAATGGTCACTGAGCACTATTTCTTTAAGTGTCCCATGGATTTTTGTCTAGGATTGTAGTTAGATTCATTTACTATTTCTCCGTTTACTTTACGACAAGTTTAAAAGTCGTTTACAGTCAACTCTCTCTCTTTACGTACACCTCTACAAGACGGACGCCTGGTGTTGGTGCCGTCCCTGCCACTTGTCAGTTATTTTACTTTCACTAAACTAAACTCCACATAAGACAGACACTTCTCTAAGACGGACAGTTGGAACCGGTCCCAACGGCGTCCGTTTTGGAGAGACATGACTGTACTTTAACTCGTTAAGTTTCAAAGAACAGGAAATTTTATGCGTACTGGGCTCGTAGGTAAGGAATTTTCACTGTAAAACTACTTTTTCTTGCCTTCCTTTATGTACCACAGACCGTATCCAAAAGGCCCAGAGCGAAAACAAGCCTGTCTTGAAGCGCTGAGTAAGATCCAGGCCCAGGAAGGCGTGTATCTTCCAAGCAACCCGGAGGCCCTGGTGCTGAATATTGATCACAACTCTGGGACTCCCATGCAGAGTGCAGCCAAGGCCCCATTCCTCGCGCGGTTTAAAGTCAAACACTGTGGCATTCAAGAAATGGAGAACATTAACACTTCAAAAGGTAAACACTAGAACCGTGATATGAACACAAATTCTCTCTACCTTTCGCCGTCCTTTCTTATGAAACGAGTTGGGAGAATTTTATGATGTATTTATTACCCTGGTATAAAAGGTAAAGTCTGCGTTCGAGCCTAGTGGCCCATCAGGCTGGAATTATTACCACTCCCCCCTGGATGAGATGCTAGTCCATCGCAGGGTTACCCCCAGCAGTAAATTCGCCGGTACCCATTTATACACCTGGGTGGAGAGAGGCACCGTGAGAGTAAAGCGTCTTGCCCAAGAACACAACGCGGTGCCCTTGTCAGAGCTCAAACCCGGACCGCTCGATCAGTCAGTTAGTCTAGCACACTAACCATTAGGCCACCGTGCTAATCGTTACCCTGGCATAAGCGGGCGTAAAAACTGACTCGTTAATCTCGAGCTTTTCTTTGATATTCTGCAGATTTTTCGTCGTCAGACAGTGAGGACGAAGCAGACAAAGCCAAGATCTACTGGCAAGCCGCCATATTTAAAGTTGGTGATGATGTTAGACAGGTAATTTTCGAGTTCTAATCCTAGAGATTTCCTGATATCCCTCTCCCCTCCACCTCCATCCTTAAACAAAGAGACGTTTGGTTGAACGTCATGAGGATCGTGGGTTAAAAACTTCCCCAAAAGAGAATCGAAAACTGTGGAGTGCTTTTAGGTCCGGGAAACCTCTCCTTTTCCATTTTAGAGTGTAATACCAGAAATGTTTGTGACACGTGTTTTCACTACCTAGAAGCAATCACAGAGACGTTTTGCGATTGATTTGACTTCCAAACGATTTTTTCCACAATAAAAGCCTCCCTTTCGTTCATCATTTGCAGAAAACTTTGTTTCATTTTGCAACAGTTAAGCTCGTTCAAATGATAAGCATCCCAATTTACACAACTAACAAACGTCCCTTGTTTGTTTTTCAGGATATGCTGGCGTTGCAAGTCATCTCGCTGTTTAAAAACATCTTTGAGCAAGTGGGACTGGATGTTTATCTCAAGCCTTACAGAGTTGTGGCTACTGCACCTGGGGTATGTAAGCAAACAACATAACTTGAATGATGGATTATCAAGTGAAAAAACGGTGTAGGAATTGATTCCTTCCAGCAAAAGCAAGGTTAATGCCAGCTGTTCCACATCAGAATTTTATGAACTTTTGTCTTTGAATTTGGCCTAGATTTTCCAAATGTGTCTTTAACTGTGTCATGTCTTAGTTTAGTCTATTTTATAAAGTTTTATTAAATACTTGGTATAAAACTTAATGTTAGCGAAGAAATTACTTCCATGGATCTAAATGACAAAACCATAGCTTCGTTACAAACAAATATGTCTCCCGGGCATAATAATTTAAACAAACGAGATTAACTTTGAAAACTATTCAGCCTAACAGTTTGTCAGAAATCCATATCGCAATCTATTTTAATGTTTAATTTTGGCCATCCGTACGTTCTGAGGTATTTGCTGTGATGTTGAAAAGTTCCTTTACTGTTTTAAGTGGCTTGTTTTTATATTTCAGTCAATTTGGTGGCCATTTTCTTATGAATAAATTTGGCATGACACATTTCCTTCTACTATCCTTTTTAGTGCAGAATGCACTATTGTGATGGTTTGGTGGGTTGGCGTTTGCTAAACCCCTAAACCACTAAACCACTAAACCACTAAACCACTAAGCCACTAAACCGCTAACGCGGTGTAAACTTTTAATCGCCAATTAATTAATTAATTAATATCAATTAATTAATTATTTCTGTAAAGGGGGGAGGGGATGGAGAGCACCTGACCGTGTGCCCTTGGTAAATCGGGGAGTCCATTACGATACTTACAATTGAAGAACTCAAGGTATATATTTGTTTCAGAAAGCACTATGCTCTCCTTGTGGTACAATTCTTTCTGGAAAAAAATACTTTGTGCTAAACGCATGCGCAGATCAGTCTTCATCACGAACATTGCGTTTTTCTTCTGCAGAAGGATTCGTGTAGACTCCGTGGCCCCAAGTTAAAACCACAAATTAATTGAATTAGACAGTAAGGCGTCATAGCAGATCATGTGAAATAATTCTTGATATGGCAATGCTGTTTTCTTAGAAAAGGTGATCTAGCATCTCATAATTAATTGATAACCTGATAACATCTGTGTTATAATCAATGTCGCCTTCTTTGCAGAAAATAAATCACGTTACCATAGACATCATGTTACATCCGTTTTCGACAAAAACAAAAGTATGTTACATGTTTTTGACAAAAACAAAAGTATCTCGTTTGCTGTTTCAATAACAAACTGAAATTCAAGCTATCGAAAATTAAAATAACAGTGACGTGTTTAGAAATTTTGTATTAAAGCCTAACGTGGTGTGCTTTTCAATGCGGTTGAATTCCTGTAGAATCCGTGGCGTTAATTTAATTAGACTTAAAAGGCATCACAGCGATCTGCGAGAAAAAAACAAGAATATCATGTTACATCCGTCACTTCCTTTCCTTTTATTTGTTCTCCATCAGTTGAACTAACCTCCGTTTTATTTTGTAAAACCTCTGCCGCTTTAGTGTTTGAACATGCTTTCGTGACGGTTCCGACATTTCTTGAAAGAAATCTTCACACTACGTGCTTCTCGGCTTCATGCTTGAGTGAGCGTGTGACGTGTTCACAGCGCTTTCGTAAATCGTAATTAGGTATGCAAAAACTTGCACCGGGATTTTCGGCGTGAACACCTGATAACCAGGAAACAAATATCCTAGCTGTACTGCGTTTTAAAAACCCTTTCGAAAAGATGTTTTTTTAATAGATTTGTTCTTTAGTTTTGAGAATCGTCTTTCGTGCAGTTTAAACCGTAACTTTTAAATTAAACAAATGTCATCGATGTCGCCGTAAAACAAACAAAAAACAAGAGTTTCATGTTACGGCATTTTCAAGGAAAACAAAAGTATTTTGTTACAAACGAACAAAAGTGTCGTGTTACGTTTGCAAAGATTAACGTAAGGAACACCTAGGAAAGAATACAAGTAGCCTGTGAACAGTTTTTCCGAAAGTAAAGTAAAGCAAATAAACACGAACATATATAAAACATCATACTTTCAATTGTTCCATATTGCATTCTGCACTTACCAAATCATCGAGATTTTTTCCTCTCACATTATTGTAATTTCTTTGCTGTATGATTTGATTTGTTTTTAGAACGGCGTTATTGAATGTGTACCCGATTCCAAATCACGTGATCAACTTGGCCGTCAAACCGAGGTGGACTTGTACGAGTATTACCAGAAGACATACGGTGATGAAAGCTCTTCAGCCTTCCAGCAGGTATGACTATGTGAAATATACTAACAAACACACAAAAATCTTCATATGTTAGACTTCGATTCATCACCGACAGTCTTTGGAAGTCTTGCAATCATCTTGCAAATTCTTCTGGTCATCTTCGATGATTTGCACGGTTATTTTGCCGTTGGCGAAAAATGTCTGTCTAGGAAAAGTAGGGTAAATTACTTTTACCGGCCTCATAAAACCTTCACACTTAACCTTGCGGTGTAATGTATCTAGAAGAATACGTTGCCACCCGTTTAATTTCTTTTTTTTTGCGTGTTTCTCTGCGTCATACACGTGTAAGCTAAGCGGACCATTTTTTTTACTTTTTTCGTGTTGATTTTCCAATCTTCCTGACCATTTAAGGAGCCAAACAATCGTGCAACTTTATATGCAAGCAATCGGCTTTGATACCTCTCTACCTTAAACTAAATTAATTGATGTCTTCGTTTTGTTGATGGTTGTTTGGCTGTTTTCAGGCTCGAGCTAACTTTATCAAAAGCATGGCTGCATACTCCATTGTCAGCTTCCTGCTGCAGATCAAAGACAGGCACAATGGAAACTTGATGCTTAACAGAGCTGGACATATCATCCACATAGGTACGCTGTATTCTCTATTCTTTTCCTTTACATACATACATCACTTTTATTTACCCTTGGATTTGCAGAGTAGCTTATACAGCTAATATTTCCGAGCATTTTAACAGTACACACAGTACAACGGGCAAAGACCAGACCACAACACCGGGTACTTCGTGCCCTACTCTTTACGATAAGTGCGGGGGTTCTTTTACGTCCCCTGCTGACTGTCACACTGAATTTGCAGGAGAGAGGGACTACGGTTTATCGTCCTTATCCGAGAAGACTAGAATATCTAACCATTTGCAGGTGTTGTTGCAAAGGCAGCATATTCTCGTCAGTTATTTTAAGACCCTAAGTGTTGGTCCGGTCTGGGATTCGAACCCAAGACCCCCCGCACGGTAGTCCGGCGCTCTACCAACTGAGCTAACCGGTCAAGGAGCCACGTCCTTCATAATCCGTCTCAATCTTGCCTAATCTCAACCATCCCTGTTCCTTTTTGGTTTATTATTACCTCTTTGGTGTTTTTTTTTTTTTTTTACTTTAGAAAACTGTAATGTTGAGTTGTTTCCTTTTTTCTGTACCTTTATAAAACAGATTTCGGGTTCATGTTTGAATCGTCTCCTGGAGGCAATCTTGGTTTTGAACCTGACATGAAGCTGTCTCATGAAATGGTGATGATTATGGGCGGAACAATGGAATCACCTACATTCAGGTAACGAAAAACAGCGAAAAAATATATCTACGGTGGATAAACATGTTCAACGTGCATTCCAAACTTTTTACCTCCAGTTTGTAGTATTAAGCCATTCTTCTCCTGAGAAGTTAAATGAGTTAGAGTCCATTTGGATAAGTAAGTTGCGCACTAGTGAGCCTGATGGCCTTAATAGGGTTGATCCGTGTGCATTACGCACCGGCGTTACTTAATTTTATAAATATCTCGACACACCCTATCTGTACTGTAATATCATGTTACTGGTCGTTGCCATTTCAAATGTTACTACACTGAAGAGGACCGTTACGGTCGAAAGGCCTATGTAGTTTATTAAAATCGTAGCTGTATGGCGATACACAATTTGTTCTTTTTAGTATATTTTTTACCTCCACAGCGGTCAAACGCAAAAATTGACGTCACATCCCGTCTTCGCCGCCTCGAACTTTTGACTCGAAAGTGGGAAAACTTTTGTAAGAAATTGTTAAAGAAATAGTACGGTGAAAGAACATTTCAAGCTGGGACACTCAGTGGAGATGAATTATCAAATTTCCAATCCATAAGCGGCGTATAAATCTTATCTTTCCAGGGACGGCGTAAACGTTTGGCTTTATAGCGAAAGTTTTCGGCATTTAAGATTTGTATGGAAAATTTTTGGCGGGAATTACACAGGAACTGCGCACGCGCGCTGCGTTTGACCGCTGTGTGGAGTTACCCCTTGCCACTGTTTCAAAACGAGTCTACGTGCGAAACCATTCATATGAAAATTAGTTTCACCTACAGGTCCATTTTCATGCTAATTTAAAGTCATTTTCATTTGAATGGTTTCGCACGTAGACTCGTTTTGATACAGAGGCAAAGGGTAACCCGGGAATGGCAAATTGACTGGATTTTGGTGAATATCGAAGCAGTCTTTCCCTTTTGCTTTCTCTTTAAACCTTCTCCTTGTTATCCCTGCTGGCTAACAAGTTAACCCAGGGGTTTACTTTCAGAGCCGCCGACGAAATAACGGTTATGAATACTTGAAATAGGACACTCACAAAAAAGGTAGAAACGTTGATGTGTTGATGTATTTTATTGCAGATGGTTCGTGGATCTGTGTGTTAAATCTTATCTTACAGTCAGGTATGTTAAACAACTGAAGAAAAGTATTATCACCTTTTCTTATTTTTTATAGCATTCTTGCGTTCATAATTTACCATCATAGTTAAGTGTTAACTGTTATCTTTCCCCTCCTGACAGACCTTACCAGGAGGCAATCGTGTCCCTTGTAGCGCTTATGTTGGACACTGGCCTGCCATGTTTCCGGGGGGAGACACTCAAGAGACTCAGGTGTGTAATAAACACGGGGTTCGTACGGGTCCTGGAAAACCTGGAAAGTCCTGGAATTTTATTGTGACACTTTCCAGGACTGGAAAGTCCTGGAAAAGACTACCGGTCCTGGAAAGTTTTGGAAATCTGTTTACATCAAGAAACACCAGAATTCACAGAACTAACATTATAAGAAATGTACAGACAGTAAGAAGAAATAAAAACTATTGAGATCTTGGGAGTGAAGGGTTTAAAGGTGAATTTGGAGTCCCGGAAAAATCAATCTGAGTCTTTGAAAAGTCCTGGAAAATTGTTTGTGAAAAAGGGTACGAACCCTATTAACAAGATCAGTTGTCTGTAATTAAATGTTTGAAAAATAGTTCCAGTAAAAATATTAACAACGTACCTTGTGGGTGAAAATCTACTTAAAAGGACAAATTAATTCATCGTACTGACAAAATATATTATCCATATTTATTATGAATTGTATGAATACGTGTATATGTAAGAATTTACAGTTTAATCTCAGTCCCTCGTCAATTTTTCGTTAGGGACTGGTCAATAAGTACAGGGGGGGGGGGGGGGGGGGGGGTGGGCCGGAGCAGAAAGGGGGTGGGTCATCAGTTTTTGAGCCCTCGAAAAGGGGTGGGTTATGTAATTTTGATCTTCACGTAGGGGGTGGGTCATCTTATTTATTCACTAACTTTTAACTGTTATAGTTCCAAGAAATGTGGTATTCATCAGCATATGAAATTGATAAATTTCTCCATGTAAGCAGTTTTAAATGAATTTCTAGCGATTTCAAAAGGCCCAAATATAAAAATTTCCCGGGGGAGCATGCCCCCCCCCCCCTCCACCGCCCTAGATGGCTTGTAATCATATCATCAGTTTTACCTGACTCTTTTCAACCTGCATAAATTCACGCTGGGCTTTAGGCCTTTTAATACCAGTAAACTCTTTTCTCAAACAATTTGCAAATATTAATGATGGACAGTGGTTGTATTTTATGTCATTAATTTCTGTATAAAAATATGAACTCTTCAATAATTGATTGTGAATTAATATCATATACTGATTCAGTTTTTTGCATATGTTTGTGTCTAAATTTCCGCATGGTCTTTACACACAAATATGTGGAAAACTTGGAAATATGGAACAGCAGTGTCCATCAGGGAAAATGTCTAGTATGTAGGGAATTTCACTTTAAAAGCTGAAGTCAAATAAAAAAACTCCAACCCCTCACAGATGATAAAGAAATGATAGGTCCCTTGATTTTTTTTTTAGCAAAGGGGGTGGGTCATGTAATTTTCAACCCCCTGTCAGGGGTGGGTTAGTCAGTTTTGAGCCAGACGGAAGGGGTGGGTCACAAATTTTCGAGCCACCACTTTTCCAATTGCTCCGGCCCACCCCCCCTGATACTTATTGACCAGTCCCTTACTTTCACACTAGCTCCCATACATGTTTTGCAGCCACGTTAGTCAATTGAAAGAGGCGGTTCTTGTTGTACGGTGCCTTTTAACGTTATTTTTGTTCTTTGTTTGTCGTGTTTTTTTTTTTCCTAAAGAGCGAGATTCAGTCCTGCACAGAGCGAACGAGAAGCAGCTGCCTACATGGTGAAGGTCATCCGAGACTCCTACTTAAATTACAGGTGAGGAAGATGTCAGTACAAGTCATCCTAGCTGTACCTAATGCGCGCCACTTGCGACCACTTCAGTTTTGAGTCAAAGCCGGATAAAAATGAGACCGGGAGTCGGCAAGGGGTCGACAGGAATCAAGCGGCAGTCGAACAAAAGACGGAAAAAAATCGGACGTGTCGAACGAGAATCGGACGAGGGACGGACGAGAATTGAGGAATGAGAGTAGGGAGAGGGCCGGTTTTCTAAACTAACTTCAGAAGTAATGGGAGTTGGGGGAGTTGGGTTGTGGGGGGCTTAGTTTCCTATACTTTTCATTAGAGAGCTTTTTGTAATTTAATATATTTGAAATTCTACTTTTTCCTTCACAGAACCCGAGTTTATGATTTGATTCAGCTGGCCCAGAATCAGATCCCTTGTTAGAACTTCGAGCTTCATTGGGCTCCAGAAATTACTCGAATTTCATTGTTTGTATGTCAAATGCTTTCTCAGATCTCACTGGTCTCCAGTACTTGCTCGGATTTCACTGGTCTCCAGTGTCCAGTACTTGCTCGGATTTCACTGGTCTCCAGTACGTCTCGAATTTTACTGGTCTCCGGTACCCAGTACCTTTTCGAGCTTCAAACACCAGGAGAATCTCAGTGTTAGACTGTGTACAGCCGTCCCACTCCCCTCAGGCTATCTTAATGTCCGTTGGCAGTAATCGTCCTTAAATATCAACATTGAAACTCTCCTTTCTACACTCTGTATTTTGTATACTACCAGTGGGGAGAATTTAACTAATTAAGAGAGTTCCTTGGTGACCTGCATTGTAATGATATTTAGGGGAGAAAATCGATTTTATTATTAGCGCTGAAAGACTTAATTCTGTATATATGATAATTAAATTATCAGTAAGAATATATTGAACATATTGTAAAAAGGAAAAATGCTGTAAAGAAAAAAGTTGAAGAGAAAGATATATTATTCCAGAGCCAGAGTTTGTGTTATTCCTCCTGGGCCCGGGTTGTTCAAAGAATTGATAAAGTAATCCACGGTATAAATCACTATCCAGTGGATAGTGTAGTAAAAAGCGATTTTTCCGGGGCCAGGTGAACTTGAATGAACTATATATCTGAAAAAAAGTATTCAATTTGCCTTTCCGTTAAACTTACCGCACACACTCGGTTGCCCGGCACCGCTACACCGTGCTAAAGAGCTCCAATAAAAGCGAAACAGCTGTCCACGGTTGCCATCCTGTTCTATCGGTTCTAGTCGTGGTGTTGTCTCGCAAAGTCTACTTTTTTCACGCAGTATGATCAGCCTTGCTATTGTTTGTTATGTTAAAACGTTGCATTCGCCACGTTAAAAACGAGAAGACATCTTCTGGGACGCTACTGGAAACAATATGGCGTCTGATCTTTGTCCGACAAGTGACTGTCTGAGGACCTGCACCAGAGTTTTTGAAGAACAATAGTGAAATATATGTTAAACTGGGATGAGTTACGAATCGAAATTTAAGAATTAAGGGGGCGGGGGTTGCGTGAATTTCACCGGCCTTCAAAAATCGCTTATTCCCAAGCGCTCCTCTGCAACGATAAAAAGTAATGTTGAAAGCAAATTCATGCAAACTTACAGTAGAACCCCGGTAACTCGAACTCGGATAACTCGAACAACCCTGCTAACTCGAACAAACTTCCATTTCCCTTGAATCTGAGCTTACTTTTCAGTCATTTTTACTCGGTTAACTCGAACTCGGATAACTCGAAAACCCCGCTAACTCGAACTAAATTTCGTTTCCCTTAATCAAAATTTGGGTCAAATTTACCCCAATAACTCGAATTCCGGTTCGTGCAACTTGCCACGGATGCCCAATGAAAGATTCTATTAGCTCTTCTCACTTAAACGAACACTACAGCAATTTGATCATGTTTAATTGAGCAACGAACAGTTCACGTATTCAGTGACAGCCTTTTTCTACTCTTATCATAAGAATTTATAATCGTGTTAGAGTTTCTGACGAGATAAGTTTAATTTGCACTGTACTGTATACTGAAGTGCTGAAAAATCAGTAAACTATCAATTACTAACTTGGCAAATTAAATATTCAGTCGACCCCGATAACTCGAAACCCCGCTAATTCGAACTGTTTTTCGTTTCCCTTCAGAGTTCGAGTTACCGAGGTTCTACTGTATTTCTTAACCGCAAAATTTCTCTCCTTGTCTAATGGATATAAGGGAAGGAATTAAACGAAACGCGCAAAACAGCGAACGCGGGCCAGTAAAGGAACGCGAAGCCCTGCATTATTCAAGTTAAGACAGTAAGTTCATAGCTTCTCTGTCTTCTCGACTTCAAACAACGTGCGCAGAAAGAACCGAAAGCAGGCGGTCTAACTGATTGATCTCCGTTAGTAGATTTTGTGGAAAATGTCTTAACCGATCTGCGTCTAAAGAACACGAGTGGATTAGAACAATACGCGAAATTGTAATTTCATTCTTTAGATTGAACGGGTGGGTTACTGAAAAAGAAAATAATTTTAATAGCGAAGCGCGCAAGATCTAAAAATAGAATGCAAATGAATATAACCGGCCCACCTGCCCACGAGACTCAGAAAACATGAGCGTGTTCTGGGAGAAATAGAAGGAATATAGGCGAAGTTTTCGTTTTATGAAAGTGTTTTAGGAACACCGGCTGTTTTTGGAAAGTGTTTAAGGAAAATCGTCCGCCATTTCGGGTTGTTTGTCTATGTTTTGTCTGAGTCGTGAAGTCACTTGCGCGCTTCGCTATTGAGAGAGAAATGGAGTAGAAAGAAGTGAAAAAAATAAATAAAAAAAAATCGGCTATCATCCCGGTTTTCTGACTTTGTTTTGATTCAATCATCATAGAAGTCCTATATCATTTCTTTCTTCCCATTACACTTTTTGTTTCCGACACACAAATCACGTCTTTCAAATAAATGCTAATAATTCCGTAGCGCTGAAGTGCAAAAATCTTTGAACAATACAAACTTGCGAGGGTTACACGTCAAAATCTCCCAGGGGTATTCAAAAATTCAGCCACGTGAGAGTGGATTTTAATCTTGCCCGTTTAAAAATCAGCGGGCTTCAGTTTCGTGATCGAAGTTTGAGTCGGTGGTGAAACGGACCTGAAATGCATCAACACGAGATTAAGGACGAAAATAAGGAAAGCCCAGCGGATCTGAAAATGGCTGCGTCAAATCGCAATCCGAAGTGCACGCGCTGTAGAAATCACGGCATTTTGTCAGACCTTCGCGGGCACAAGCATCAATGCCGATTTAAAGACTGCAGTTGTATGGATTGTCGAACTGTAGCTGAACGACAGCGTTTAACAGCGGCCAGGATCGCGCTGTTTCGACAACAGAAGGGCAATGAAGGTGATATGATAGTTAATACTTCTGAACTGGAGCAGATGGAAGCAAGTTTTAACGGATGGATGAACGGTGAAGATCACCGCGAAAATGGTAAGTGTAAAGTTCCGTTCGTAAGCATTTGGTCAGAGAGTTGTAACACTTTGTTGTCGTGTAAAGTACATACACATGAAATTCTAAGAGCTAACTCATTTTCGTTGCTGCAGAAGTCAAGTTGTATTACAGTAATTGTGAATTGTTCAATTAACGTTCAGCTAAAGTTCTGCGGCGCAAAATTATCTTTCCTAGCTTTGAAGTTTTAGCCAACGGAAATACTGACTACTTAATTTTTGTTACAAATCGTAAACTCGGGTTCTCTTCATTATAAAAGACCTTTCGATGTTCTTGCCTTTAAACGGCCAATGCTTTGAGCTCAGAAAGAAAAGGCTTCGATTACAATTAGGTATGATAATGAAACAATTTCGTTTATGGAAGATTCTGCTTTACACTTTTCCTTTCACTGATACCGGCTGATACCATTCAAAGAATCTCATTGATCACTCGTCAAATTGCTTCGTTTGTTGTTGTATAATTTATTCTTAGCTTGCGCAAGTTTGCAACTTTTGCCAAAAAGAAACCAGTCGTTACATTAAAGTAAAGGCCAAATTAATCTTGCACATTTGAAAAATCGGACATGGTAAGCGCTTTTATAAAGGAAGTCGCCATTTTGGTTATGCGCAAACAACTTCCGTTACACGTTCAGAAGAACGTGCTCGCAGCTGAGAAAAGAGATTAATTGATCCGTTTTATTTGTTAATAAAAACAGCAAGGATCCGGTAAAGAATGCCATTCATATATAAGCTATAATAACTTTTTTTTAGTTTTTATAACGCTTACAACTCAAACATTTGTTTAAAAGAAGAAATGTCATAATCAATCTTTGCTTGAAAGATCAATTAAATTCCAGGACTCTACAACAAACTTTAAAAAGCCTCATTTTTATACTTTTTACGCAGTAACCAGCGAATCAAAAGGTGGGATAGCAATTTTTTTACTCGATTTAACAGATATGATTTCAATTTGAGTTGTTTTCGAAATGTACTTCTCTAGAGAAAGAACTGTCATATGCCGACAATATATACCGAACACTATTTATGTAACAAGTTTCGTCGAGATTGCTCAATTTTAAACAACCCTCTTTTAACAACTTCTCTTCATACAAAAAATGCAATGCGAAATTGGCAAAAGAGAAAAAATTAGTATGATGATATCAAATATCGGCACTACTTTCTTGTTTATTGTACCCGCTTACCCAACAACAATTACTGTTGAGGTCTTTGATGGAAACAAGTACTGCAAACCTCGACGCGCGTACATTAATCAAAGATTCTTAGCCGCGTAATTAATGCGCCTACTAAATCAGTCAAGGTCTTTAAGAAGTTTTAAATATAAAAGTTGTGATAACTCTAGGTTTTTCCTCAGATTCTACACTACAGACAATTTTCTAGAGCTTGATTCCCGTTGTGTAAACGTTCTCATGGATTAAATAATTAAGTCTCTCTTTTCATATTCACGGCCGCAATTTGCGCTTACAGTGAAACAATGCACATTTGCTTACGTCGGCATTTTTCATTTTCGATCTGGCTTCCTTTCTTATCTTTCCGAATACGGCGGATTTCAAAAGAGATCATTTCGCTTTTAAAACTACATTGCTTTGTTTTAAGAATCCCCGATCAGTAACGAAGTTCGATTGTGAAAAAAAAATTGTTCAGTTTGAGTTCGGTTCCTGAGATACGTGACACTTATCTTTTATTCTTTCACAGATGTGTGTTCGCAATTTGTGTTTTCAATACACCTGTAGCGTTCTTCTTTTCAATCTAAATTTACTTCTTTTGGCGTCTTTTGACGTAAAGTACCGCCTTCCCCTGTAATCGGCTTTCAATTGAACGGTATTCCTTTCAAAAAGCAGTCCTTTGTTCACGTTTCAATGCTACAAACGCAACTGAGAGCGAAAGATTAAAACAATAAAAGCGACAGGCCGCTAATTGAAGGCACGCTCCGTTGCTCTCGAACGTTTTAAGCCAGGAAAAGTTACTCAAAACTTGCCAGTAAAAAGTGAGAAGATAAAATCAGGAAACCAGCGAGCACGTGCTTTTATCAATTTCAGATCCTAAACCGGAAAACGTAAAATCTGATTTTGTTCATGTCCGTAATCAACGATCATTGTTCCAAAATCCCTTTATCGTGTAATTGGACAGACTCACATGCACTGAACAAAAGTTTTGCATTCCTCAAGTTCCTATAGCAATTAAACGTTATTGAATTTATACAAGGTGTTCCGGTCTGTTAGATTAAAATTTTATTAATATATCTGTGTACACTTGGCTTGCCGAAATCGTGAGAATTTGACCCACGCTAAGCTGGGCATAAATTGAACGGTAAAGACTTACAATGAACTCTGTGAGTCCAGGAGTCTTTCATCATCGTTCATTTGACAAAATGTTAATGCGAGATCATCGAAGTTTTCCTCTTGGTAAGTTCACGCAACATTACAATTCTGTAGTTGATTAGTACTTCCATGGGTAAGCTATTGAGAGTCATGACTGAACATCTTACAACAATGAATGAATGAACGAAAATTATGGAACATCGTGGCTTTTTTCCGGTGTGTTCGTTAACGAAGCCATAAACTGCGCTCTGTTTTGGCCAAACCATATTTACGTTGGTTGGATTTTCTGTCTTCCTTTGAGGGAAAGAAACGTTTTTCGATTGGTTTGGTTAAGCAAGTTTTTCAACTAGCATAAAACTTTGTCGAACGATTGACTAGGCTGAAGTTTCCCAACTGAACATAATTTGAACCGTTTTACGGTGAAAATACTTTTTTCAACTAAAGCAATTGCAGGAATGTTTCTCGACAGAAGGACTCGAAAAAACAAAAAAGGAAACGGTTGACTGTCTACCGAACTGTTTTAACAACAAATGGTTGGAAAATTGTGGCTCTTGTCATCATATCATAAACTAAAACCATGTAGTTGTACATGAGGTTGATATTTTTGGGAAGGTCTAAATCATATACGTTCATATACGTTCTTCAAAATACCAATGTAAGAAAAATGTGTCAACGATACGATGTAGGATTCGTTCATTTTGCCATGCAGGTAGAAGCTGTGATTTGTACTGCAGTAACTACCGAAGATTTTAAGAAAAGAGGTTAAAGTTTTGTCAACTCTGATTCGTTTGATTGAGTTCCTTATTCGATTGTCATTTAGCTTAAATCTTTAACTATCAAACATGACTGTGGTTTTTGTTCAGGAAATTTTTTGTCTGCTAACCGCTCTGCATATCAAATTTGAACAACCTATTGAATAAGAAACTAAGAAGCAATTAACATACAAAATTATCTTTCCATCTTTGGTTAAAGATTGTTCAACTTAGGAAATTGCGTATAATATAATATAATATTACAAAAGATAACGAATGAGTTGCGATTGGCGAGGATGCACAAGTTCATTATAGGATTCTGTTGTGTTCTATGGAACAGAATTCATCGAAAGCTGAAATTCAGTTTACAATAATAGGTCCGCAATGTGTCCAATGTGTCTACAGCAGCTTGGGTTTGTATGGTCCTTGTGCAGAAATGCGTAAAATGCCAGACACGACGACGTTTTTTCTGTCTCTTGTAGCGATGTAGCCTGCGTTGCAGACGAACAATACCCCGGGATAGTCCTATACCGGGGTTTTGTTCGTCTGCAACGCAGGCTAGTAGCGGTGATAATATTTGTAGTGTTTTCTCTTGTTTGACGCTAAATTTTGTCACCAGTGTAACATGTAAGCTATTCTGAGTTTATCCGTGCTTGTCTGATTTACAATAGCGCCTTCAAAATGCACGATTCTGTGCAAAATGTAAACGATTACATTGATTATTTGCAATACTTAGTTATTTATCATTTTGAAGGTTAAAAAACTGCCATGACGTTTTTGGGAAGACGACATTTTGACTATCAATGAGACTTTAATACGGGATCGTGTGTCGCGCCTGTGTTGAAATGTTGAAGTGAGTAGTAAGATACATACAATGTACATGAACAAGGGTTAACGCACCAGCTTTCCAAATTCACTACGGCGGTTTATTTACCAAAACGAACTTTAGTTTTAATAGCTACCTTAGTGTCTCAAATGCTTATCAACGCGACAATTCAATTTTTAGAATCTTAGTGACCATTTGAGGTTTGTAAATAATTCATTATATAAGCTTTCCATTATTTTGTCTAGGCCTGCTAAAACGTAAAAACAGTGGCGGACGAGAAACCAGTAACAGCAACAGCCCCGATAGTTCTGACAGTGATTACAGCAGCGGGCCATCTTCAGTGACCAAGAGACCCCACGTCGAGTCCCCCCTGACACTTCCCACGATTACTCCATCCCCGACGGATATCCTCAGAAGGGCGTTTCCTGATATTTCGACCATGGTGCTGGAACACGTGTTAAAAGGTTGTAATGGCAACGTGCTTCAAGCGATAGAAGTCATCGTGCAATACAACGCAAGTAGACCGCTGACGAACGGAATTCTTGGTCAGCCGAATGTAATGCAGGCTCAATCTCCGAGCGATATTACTGCCCAGGCTCCTCCTCCTCCTCCTCCTCCTCCTCCACAACCTCCGCACGCTCAAGTACCGACTACAGGATCCATGCCCCCGCTGTTTAAATTTAACTACGTCAATGGACAATATAGGTATCTTATGCCGCCATCTTTGATGCCTCTGACGCCATACATGCTCCCCACACACAATGGCTTGGGACTGCCGTTTCCTCAGTTTCCAGTCGAGTTGCAGAATCATCAATTCAAGCCAGTGGAGAACGGAGCGGAAGCGGAAGTGAATGGAGAAGGTGTAAACGGGGACACAAAACCGATTATCAATGGATACACTACGGGTGTTTGCAAAGGATGCGGACAGGAAACGAGTCATGACGAAAATTTGTGTGCGAACTGTTCAGCATCGTTCAGTCGCAAATGAACACTTTCGCTCGATTACATTTTTAATATTTTTAAAGTTGTTTATTATATGAATTTTTACGATGAGTAGATCTCATCAGAGATTTTATGACATTTTTATAAGACGAGTAAATTTCGTAATGTGGATTTCCACTGTAAAAGTAAATATTGTTTATATTTAACTGTAATTGCAAAGCTTTGTTTTATTTGTGAAAAGCGCTTAAATTTAAATAGTTTTATAATTTATTTTCTTCGAACTATTGTATGTAAGAATTTTGGATAGACATACTTCGACTGTTAATGTTTTGGAAAAAAAATTGCAAGGTTTTACAACTTTCATTCATTTGGATCTAAGTTTCCAAATCAAAAGTTGTTTCAAGATGATTAATATTTTTGGAAAACGAAATGTTTTTAAAAATGTATTTCGCTACGCTGCATGGAGTGAAGTTTAAAAAATGCGAGAATTTAATGATAAAAATGCTGCAAGTTTAATAAGAACGAAGGAAAGCCAACGCTTTTATAAAAAATAAAGTAATATTTGAACAAAATCATAAAATATATTGATGTCTCGTGGGAAAGGGAAGAGGGGAGCTAAACTTTCTGCTTTTCGTACCTTTTTATTCTTTTTTTCCTGCCTCTTTGTGTTATTTACATTGCAAAGTATTATGCAATGCTAAATTGTTTAATAGCCAATGAAAGATAAAAGCTTAAGGCTGGTTCTCATATGATCGCCCCGATCGTCTCTGTCGCCTCTGTCATGTCGCTTCAAAAAGTTTGCTTGCGATCGGGGCGATCATATGAGAACATCACAGAGACGATCGGGGCGATATCGCGATCGCGTCGATCGTCCCTGTTCTATCCGGGCGATCGGTCGCAGACCGCGGCGATCGCGAACGATTATATGAGAACTACTTTCACAGAGGGGGACGATAGAAGCGATCCAAACTGTCCCATGGTGCATCAGTATTACCCAGAACTACGTTTCCGTTTGGGCTCCCTTTTGCGTCTTAGCCGTAAAATAATAAGAAGAGAAGATTGGAGGCCACGGGTTTTTTCTTGCATCGAAGGCTGCCATAAGCGATGTCGGAGTTTTGAAAAAACACACGTTCGTCGATCGGAATAAAATCGAATATTCATATGTGGGAACAAAGAAAAGATCATGAATTATTATCTTGTTTGTTCATAGCTAGTAGAGGTAACTATGGTTTGTTTAACCCTATTTTGCATAAACCAGACGATCGGGGCGATCATATGAGAACCCCCTGATTGCTTCCAATTGCTTCGATCGCCGTTCTGCCGTTCTGCTTGATCAAGAAAAGCTTTTCATTTGCATTCAAAAGTTAACAAATTACATTTCAAAACACATGTTGCTGTTCACTGTTTTTCGAACATCTTCTTTCGAACGATGCCCGGTGAAAATTGTTAGCATGACAGGTTGATAACACATTACTTAACTGGGTAAGAGTAATTTTGGATTAAAGTCAACTCTCTCTTAACGGACACCTCTATAAGACGGACACCTGGTGATGGTCCCTGCTATTTACAGTATTACCGTTTGTAATGAGCAAACGAGTCGAATTTCTGATATTATTTTGTTTCACTTTATAGGTTTTGCTAAAGTAAGCGACTTAAACCAGACGTGTATTCGTAGTGCATAGCCGTTGAGCTTTATCATCTCAAAATTTCTGGTGTCATGTTACCTCGACTCTCTATAAGGCGGACACCTCTCTAAGACGGACAGTTGGGGACGGTCCCGACGGTGTCCGTCTTAGAGAGAGTTGACTGTATTAAAAAACACATGCAGATGAACAAGTAGTCAATTTATACGAATCTCAAAAATAACTGAACATCATTCAGGTGAAAACCTGATAACAAAACTACTAACGATCGATCTCCTTTCAGATTAGGACTATCAAATTGAAAACAAAACCTTTATACCATAAGAAACGCACAATGATGCTTCCTGACAAGTTTTTTTTTGCAAGCAAATTTCTTTGTTGTGGGTTAGTTGATGATGTCATAGATAGTGACCACAACGAACAGTTCAATTGAAACCGGTTTTTCGAGAAGCCATAAGTAATATTCTTTATACATTGGAACCCCGATATAACGATCTTCGATATAACGATATTCCCGATATAACGATGAATATGTTATGTCCCGGCAATAGTAAAATGTATGGGACGGAACCCCGATATAACGATTCCTCGATATAACGATATAATTTTATAATTTTATAATTTTGGCACGATTCAACTGCAAAAGTTATAAGTGTTAACTCGGCGATGGGAGCAACTCCCGGAGGGGGTGGGGGGTACTCCTTGGAATTTTTTGTGGGGGTGTGCCGCCCGCATCTCCAAATCCAGACCCAATTTCAGACCAAAAAATGCCATTTTCCACACCCGGTTTCAGACCTGACCTTCTTTGTAGATTAGTAATTAAATCTATCACAAGTTGTAACAAATAAAGCGTTACGGTTACAAATGTTCGCACTGGCTTTGTAGTACGTGATTAAGCATAGCATATGCATCAGTGCTGAACGGAACTCAACGTAACAAAAATGAATAGGTAAAATTTAGCTGGTATATTTTATCTATTTCTCTTTCACCAGTTACTCGCTCCGGTTGCTGGGAAGAAAAATAAGCTTATAAGCTTTCGTGAACGTTCCCCAGATAACCATACCCGTTTTCAAACCAAAACGGCTCAAAGACCATACCCTTTGGGGCTGCACATAAGTATATACCTGATCATATAGGGGAGTACCCCCCCCCCCCCCCCCGGGAGCAACTACGAGTAGGAAACAAGACATACAGTCGAAGCTCTCTTAACGGACACTCTCGTAAGCGGACAGCCCTACTTACGGCCGCCTTGTTTGAAAATTGAAACCCTGTTTTAACTCCCATACAAACTCTGTATTTTTACATTCTCGTAAGCGGACATTCCCGTAAGCGGCCGCGGACACTTTCAGAGATTACGGCTTAGACTTTTTCTTTGTTTTTAAGCTCCCGTAAGCGAACATCCCCAAAAATCCTATTAAAAACCTCTGTATCTTGTTTTTACAATGGTTTTACAGTAATTACAGTACCATATTTTAGTGTTTGTTTTGTCGTCATCCACGTCCGGTTACATTTCGAAACACCACTTTCATGCATATTAGCATTATGTTAGCTGGGCAAGCTCCCCTAAGCGGCCATATATCCCCTCTAGTGGCCGCTTACGAGAACCATTCTCGTAAGCGGTCAGCTCCAGTTGCGGACACTTTTTTCGCGTCCCGAGGGTGTCCGCTTAGGAGAGCTTTGACTGTATTAATGCCACAAGAAACAGCATTGCATGATTCGGGTGGCAAGTGAAAGAACGGAACCTGACTAAGTGCACGGGTTGTCAGTTTAATAGGCAATTTATCTGCGTCAGCTCTCAAACAAGCGTTATTCAGATCTGCTACACCGTGCTTGCTATCACGTAGCATATTAAGTGACTGCATCGAAACATTCTTTATAAACGGCTGTCAACAAGCCATATTAGAATTATTATTCTTTAGTCTTACAACTCAACTGCAAAATTTTCATAAGATTTCAATTTAGTGGTGAATTCAGCGATGGATGTTACAAAAACAGAACAAGACATATTCATGCCACAAGAAACACACGACAATCCTTTCGACATTACCTTGGTCGTCGAAGATGGCAAAGAATTCAAAGCTCACAGAAAAGTTCTTTCAGAGGCAAGTCCTTTCTTTGAAAAGCTGCTAAACACTGACATGATGGAGTCTAAGAAAGGAGTGGTTCGATTGGAAATGCTAACCAAGGCTGGTTTACGAGCTGTGTTGGAGTTCATTTACACCGGTGACGTTCAGATATTGACTGAAGATGATGCTCGGGGCCTGATCGAGATGGCTGACTATTTGTTTATTCTACCATTAAAGACTCTGGCTGGGAGAGTTTTAGCACAGACGTTGAATACTTCAAACTGTATTTCAACACTCTATTATGCAGAAAGATATCGATGCGAAGAGCTTGCTTCGGGCGCCAAAAAATTCATCCATGCAAATTTCACCAACGTAGCAAAAGCGGAAGAGTTTTTGAACATGTCGAGCGAAGAAGTTAACCAGTGGATTTCAAGTGACGAAATAAATGTTAGCGCAGAGGAAAATGTGTTTAAGATCATTCTAGCATGGATTGATCACAACAAAAGCGAGCGAGAGAAGTATTTCGCCGATTTATTTCGTCAGGTTCGGCTAATTTATGTATCGCGTGACTATCTGCTCAATGATATCGTGACAAATGATCTCGTGACCGATAATGCGTACTGTATTGAACTTGTGGAGGCCGCTATGAAGGCAATTGACTCAAAAAATTCTGGAAATGTCTCGTTTCCGCCTCCCAGGAAGTCACTTGAGACTCCCGTAATAGTTGTTAGTATACAGAAAGACTGTAAAGAGGTCGATCAACTCCTGTGTTATGCTCCCCGTACAAAAACGTGGTACAAGTTGCGTGACTTTTCACCGCCGATGAAGCCGTTAAAGCAAATGGTATCTTGTCACGGTACATTGTATACTTTCTTTGAAAGCCAGACTCAGAAGCGTGACTATAAACTATTACGCTATGATTCATTCTTTGATCGATGGGCGGACGTACCGTACAAAGTAAAAAGAGATTTACAGCAAATTTTTGTCATTGATAACAATGAAGATGGAATTTGCGCTCTGGAATCAGAAAATGAAATATCTTGCCCCGATTGTGTTTCTTTGCATTCTTGCAGTGGGCCTGAGCGAGTGTCAGAGTTTTCTCGTTGTGGGAAACAACATCTTTCCTACATCACGAGGTACAAACCAGAATCGAACTCCTGGGAAGACATAGCAACATTTGATTTGGGTTTAAGGACAGATATTTGCATTGTCGCAAAAGACAATTTTATTTATTTCATTGGTGGCGAAATTCGAGGTACCAACAACGTCCTAACAGATGTTGACAGGTATGATCTCAGCGCAAGAAAATGGGACAAACTGGCTGATCTTCGAGAAGCAAGGGCAAAAGCTTCCGGAAGCGCTGTACCAGGGAAAATTTTCATTGCTGGTGGACAGTCAAAGGGCACTAGTTTTTCTCCTTATACAGGTCGATATGCTTATACTTGTGAAGTGTACAACGAAGTAACAAATGAATGGCAATTAATAGCAAGATCAATGAGGTCACGTTCTGGCAGCATTTTGTGTGTTGATGAGAAAGTTTATGTCACGGACTATTTGTGGTGCGACTGGGGAGAAAGAGGAGAAATTGAATGCTATAACTCTGACAGAAATGAATGGCATGTCATAACTAAAATACCTGTTCCAGCTCTCCTATATAAAGGGAGGGATGTGTTTCATGTACGATCCTGTTCAATGAGAGGCTTTATAGGAAGTATCCTTCAGTGGACACAGGAGTTGTTTATCATTTACAACTAGTAAACCAAATGGTAGAAATGCTGCCAAAGGCGAAGAATGATGTAGAAATATGCTTGCAGTAACCCGGGGGGGGGGGGGGGGTACTCCCATAAATTTCGGATAGGGGTGTGCCGCCTTTTTAAGGGTATCAATTTAAAAACCGAAAAATGACACCCTATTCAAGGGGAGCAGAGGCATTCCGTGACGACCCAAATAACAGCTAACCGTGCACGGCAAGACACAAATCTTTATAAAATCGCTTTACTAATACCTGAACAGAAAATTCAGTTTTAAGATACCTTTTTTTTCGTTTAGCTGGACGTTTATTTTAGTTAATAGAATTTAGGTACCCTATCTAAGGAACACACCGGGAACACATTGCTAAAAGGAGCAAAAATGATACCCTATTTAAGGACCGAGAACCTCAAAAACCATACCCTATCGGGAGGCACATACCTATAAAGGCCACATATGGGAGTACCCCCCCCCCCCCCGCCATGAACTGTACTGCTTTTTATGTTTAAAACGGTTAAGTATTGTAAAACTGAACTGAGATTTAATATTACAACAAGCCATATTTGTAGCGATATCAAGGAAGTATAATCATACGTTAAAGGAGACTTATTGAAACTGATATTCTTTAACTATACTAGAAATAGCTTAAGGTTAGCAATGCAAGGTGTCGTAGGATTAATAAAAGTTCAATAGGCATGTACTACTACATACTTCCTCAGGAAGCGATTTATGATTTAGTCTGCCGACCCAAGAGTTCAGGCAGGATCCCCTTTTGTGTGTACTTTCGGTCATGTATGGTAAGCCATATTTGCAGCGATATCGAGGAAGAATAAACATACAGAAAAGGAGACTTGTGGAAACTGATACTCTTTAATAAAACTATACTACTGTAGTAGTAGCCAAAGGTTAGGAAGTGCAGGCAAGATCGATGCAAGGTGTCGTAGGATTAATAAAAGTTTAACAGACTTGTACTATTACATAATTCTTTACGAAACGATTTATGATTTAGTCTACCGACCCAAGAGCTCAGAAAGGATCCACTTTCAGTCATGTATGGTGACGCACAGCACTGGCAGTGGTTATGGCAAAAAGTTTTACGCCAGGCCACACCCCCTGTTGCGTGACACACAAAGTTTCGCGCAGGCCTTCATGATGTCGGTTTCAAATTGCAAGTCACACCAGAAGTCGCAGCAGTAAAATTAGACTGAAGAGAGTTTCGAGTCGATTCGAGTAAACTTTTTAACAAATTTTCCCTTGAAAAGCATAAAAAAGCCCCATAAAGTAATCCTTTGTCGATTATAATTAGAAAGCTGCCTCGCTCGGAAATTCCGGAAATTCCGGGTGGGATGAAAATAGAACACCACTTTTCGGTTCGTCCCACTGGAAAATTCCCAGCGTGCGTGGCCGGCGTTCAACGGGGACCATCAAATTCGGTGAATTATGAAAATAACCTCTTAAACAATGAAGGAGCATTTCAATAACACACCAAATACAAAAGAAGGTACGGATGGCCAAAAGCGACGAAGATTGAAACAGATTGCGCTATGGGTTTTGAAATGTTGTTGGGCAGAACAGTTTTCAAAGTTGGTCTTCTTTGCTTGTAACTTTAAATTATAATGCCCGGGAGACACATTTGGTTGCAATGAAGCTATGGTTTTGTCATTTACACTCTATAAAAGTATATATTTCTTTGCAAACATTATGTTTCATAGCGAGTATTTGGCAAAACTAAATAACATAAACTTAACTCAGCCGTGACTACACAGTCCCTTTAAGGAAGCCAACTCTGGCCATGTCCGATTTGAAAGTCCGTGATTTAAAGGAGAAGTTCATTCCAGAATTTCCATTTATTTTCTTTACGCCAATAAAAAGGTTTATACAAAGATATGTTATTCACCAAAATTTCAGCATCCAACGTGCACTATAACTTTACGAAATCTTTCTTAAAACTCGACAACTAAACGCCGCCATCTTGGTGCTGGTAATGTATGCGTGATGTCAAAGAGCTCAGCCTGGAGTTTGGCGAGAAAATTTTAATAGTCGAAACTCCTTGTTTTTTGTATTTTTTAAAGCTCTGTTTGAGCAAAATGGAGTTGCACAAACAGGCATTTTGACAAAAAAAATCCACTACGAAGAAACAAGGAGTTTCGAGTATTTAAATTTTCCCGTCAAACTTCAGGCTGAGCTCTTTGACGTCACGCATACATTACCAGCTCCAAGATGGCGGCGTTCAGTTGTCGAGTTTTGGGAAATATTTCGTAGGGTTATAGCGCCCGTTGGAGGCTAAAATTTTGGTATATAACATATCTTTGTATAAACTTTTTATTGGCGTAAAGAATAAATGGCCATTCTGGACTTCCAGTCGTTTTATAGACTCAAATTCTACTCAAATTGGCTGACAATTGATATGAACACTCTACGCATGCCCAAATTCTTTGTCCCTTAGAAGAGTCAGTCCTTATAAAACTGATTGAATACTATTAACTTCAATAAAAATTAATTTATTTTTTGTCGGTTAAGTATTCTGCTAAAAAACAATATCGGCATAATGCAATATTTTCCAGTACAGCTATTTTCGTATTCTTTGCATACCGTTGTATATATTAAATTACTTTTCACCCCACAAGAACAGTTCACAGTATCATATCTTTATATTATAAATTAAGCTTTTTTATCTTTCGTTCTAAATATCTTCTTGGTGAAGTCTTCCCTCATTTTGCTTTATAAAATATCCCATATACACTGGAAATGCAGACAGCAAAACGTACAATTCCTCATGAAGACAGCTCATACGACATAAGTGATTGGACATCGTTATTTCACCATTATCGTTGAAATACAAAATTCCATCAATGACAAATAACCCGTAAAGTATAAACAGTGAAACAGCAATGTTTGAGCAAAATAGAGAACATCGTTTTGAACAGCTTTGTCTGCGTTCCATAACGGCCACTCGGCTAAACATGTATGAACGAAAACCAAGATACCATGAGCCGAAAAATATAACTGCAGTTGGGACATAAAATGCTGCGAAGTCATTCTTTAAAATAGCGTATTTAAAGTCTTCGTAAGCGAGTTGAGGACTAAAGCAGTTCTCGCTCCTACAAAGTTCATACCTTCGCCCGTAGTGCACCAACAATATGGACGAAATTACAGCGAAAATGATGATATTCCGTTTCGAGTTTAACCGTTGTTGCATGGGTTTTCCCAAAGCTGCGGCTAACATCAACGCTGCCAACGAATAAATTGAGAAAAACGAGAAAGTCGTCGCTGAAACAACCCAAATATGTTGCCTCGTTAGCTCAACAGCAGCATGAGTTATAATATTCCAAGTGTTCAGAAATAATTGCACTAAAACAATGTTGTTCAATCTTCCAGGCGAGGACCAAGAATTGTAGACCCAGAAAAACAAAACTGCATTGTTCAGAAGGCCACAGATATAAAGTATAAAAACCACGGAAGACATTCGACTCTCTCGAGCTTGACAAAGTTAATTTTCTTCGCTACAAGATGCACTTTTTTCAAATCCACGTGTCAATAATATTTAAATGCTTTTTGAGGCTATATATTGTAATTGTATAGTGAATTTGCATTATGCGCTCCAACAAAACACCCAATATTTGCTCATAAACTAGTCCTAGATATTGCTTTTACTGTCATTATTAAAGGGGCTAGGTCACGGTACTTAAGGTTATTGTTATTATTTCAAATTGGCTGAGCAAAAGTCTTTTATTGGCAAATTCACGGACACATAACAAACAAGGATGATTTTTGGGCATTATTAATGACACTTTCATACCGATGGACAACTTGAAAAATGTCGGGCCGACGTTTTTCAATAGGCCTTATTCGTATTCTCGGTATTGGACTGGAACTAGCTTGCAATGGAGGCTCATGCGGGTAATCTTTTCAAATGCAAATGACTTGAAGCTGTTTTTAATGATATTCCCCCGCATGAGCCTCCATTGCAAGCTAGTTCCAGTCCAATACCGAGAATACGAATAAGGCCTATTAAGTTTGTCCGAACGCAACCCGTTTAATCTTCTCGATTTTTGCCTATCCATGCCCCTTTTTGGCCTTTCTTTGTTTCTTTTGAGTTCTTCTACAGGTTTAAGCCGTTATTGTGATATTTCAGTTAATTCTATGACTAGTTGGTCTGTGCCGAAAATTGCCTAAAATTGCGTGACGTAGCCCCTTTAATCTGTATTTTCGGTAACTAGGCCCTCGCACATAAATATCTATGCTCGTTTTTTAATTTAATGTTAGATAATGGTATTGAAACTTTCGCTTTAAACTATTAGTAAGAGCGGTTTTCATATGACTGTCCAGGGTAATTTGCATTTGCTTTGGTTTTGCATTACTTCGCTTAGCTATTGGTTTGTAAACCTCCCGCCACTTTTTCCACCAATCAGAAATAAAACCAAAACCAGTCGTGACTCGCTCGCACACGTTTGCCCGCGTTTCGCGCCAGCTACATGTATTTGCCTCGAGTTTTGATTGGTTCATTGGATAGTCTGTGTCCTTTGTGATTGGCCAGAGTGATTACTTTGGTTTTCGTTTTACGGCACTCAATCGAAAGTCGCTCTACAAGTAAAAGTTGAGGGAATAATTTCCCTATAACACTTTTTAATCGTTTAAAAATCAATGAAAAACATTTGTTCTATAAGTTTTGTTTCGGTTATATTTTCAGTATATCAAAAAAAATTTAATCAAATGCTTCTATATCCCGCATTAAAAGGCGGCCAAAGTACTCTCACAATGAAATTAAAAAAATGCTTACTACATAATTATTTTTTTTTTGCCATTTATCCCTAAAATGTATTACAAACTATAATTTTCTTTGTTTTAGATGGCTGCATTCGTTTTCCCTCGTTTTTCAAATCAATTACAGCGTATTGATTTGACTTTTGAGTTCATAATGATTGATTCATTGACAAAAGAAAAAGCCTCTTGATGTACTTAAAGAAAATTCATAACCAATGTTGAAAATTAATAGTTTTATTTTATTTCACTTCTGACACTATGAATTCACATCGAAGTACTACAAACGGCGATTTTATTCTCGTATCATGAAATTTTCGCAAAAAGCAAAACATATCAAAAGGAAAAATTGCGACAAAGGGGAAAATTGATGTGGCGAAAATTTCTTGTTAAATAAGATACTGGTATGTATTTAGCCCGAAAAAGACTATAGCATTTATTTTAAAAGTTCTTAAAGTTCATTACTGGTTTTTCAGTATTCTTACATTCATTTCTGGACATGCTCAGAAATTATACCAGGCTTCTGAGAGAAAATGACGTGCACGAACTTTTACTCGGGAACTAACGAACAATTAGTCGGGGCGAGACGAAGTAAACAAAGCAGAAAAATCGATAAACATTCGTCGCGCCGGATATCGCCGCGCGGTTTTCTTCGTCCCGCCTCGACTAATTGCTCCTGGTTTTCCGAAGATTCACGCAAGCTAGGCAAATGCATTATATATAAAGTAAAGTGAACAGCTAGTACATTTAATGCAACATGCAGTTTAATCTATCCTGCATCCTAGACCAGTTGACCACCAGTAAATTTGCCAACAAAATGAATGTTTTTTTCCTAATCACATTTGTTCACTTATCGACATTTTGCTAATTTTCGTTAGCTTTTAAAGACTACTGCTAAACAGCACTGAAGTCAAATTTCACGGTAGACAGTATTCGACATCCAAACCCCATATAACATTGAGTCACATAAAACTGTAGAACATGAATACTGAAATCCTTTACACTCACATGAAAAACCCTTCAAGCTTGTTGTTGTAGCTTAACTTAGCTTATATACACCGAAAAAAAAAAGACAAAAATACAAACAAGCGTACTAAATTAATTGTATAACAACTGATACTCGCTACAGTCCTTCTCCGTAAGTTGTTCGCGTGAAGCACATTTAGTCACACCCTCCTTCATTGCTTCATTATATATTAAGTTATTCTCTCGCAGTTTTTCCAGTGAATTGGTAAACAATGGACTCCTCTGTCTCGCCTTCTGTAACACGCACCTCCGTGCGACTTCGCAGTTCAAGTCTCTCATGTTCCTCTGGGTTATCTGCAACGAAAAGTAAAAAACATTGATTTATCGTGCTACGTACAATTGTGTCGTTTCTTCGTTCGTTCGTACAGTTCGTCCGTCCGTCCGTTCGCTCATTCATTTGTTTGTACAGTTATAAGATATTCTTGTACATGCAGATCAAGAACGCTTTAGAAGTGCATAGATAGAATTAACAGTCACAGTCGTTGTAAAAGGGAAGCATACTTTACTTAGTCTTACGAAATTTAGAAAATTACCCGCCGCGGTTCATGTTCTCCATAATCCTATAAATTTTGCGAGTTCAAGTTGTTGCTGTTTTGAAGAGGACAGCTAAGAATTGTACCAAGACTCATAACACACGTGCACCCCTGTAGTTTAACTTATTAACTCTTGTTTGGTGACTTTCTCGTTGCCGTTTGCTTTAGCTTTCCAATGATTAGAGTCAATAGTGCACCCAGCAACAGCGAAACAAAGAAATCAGAAACACGTCAGTGATTTGTGCGTGGCAACCAGGCACGCACAGCAAAAGCGCATATGACACTAATTCATGATTGGTTTTCAACTAGCATTCATTTAGACGACATTCTTGAACCAGTTTCAGTCGGATTTAGCAAAAGTAAAACTATGAAGGCCGTTCTGCCGTAAGTTACGGTAGTTATTTACCTGTGGCTGGGATAGCATGCGACGGCGCGTACAAGAAAACCATTGAAAACACGTACGTATTCCACATGCCATAGATTCCAGTGAAAAGTGCACCTGTGGGAAAAAACATCAATCAATTAATCAATCAACCAATCAGCCAGTCAGTCGGTCAGTCAGTCAGTCAGTGAGTCAGTCAGTGAGTCAGCCAGTCAGTCAGTCAGTGAGTCAGTCAGTGAGTCAGTGAGTCAGTCAGACAGTCAGTCAGTCAGTCAGTCAGTCAGTGAGCCAGTCAGTCATGTCAGTCAGTCAGTCAGTCAGTCAGTCAGTCAGTGAGCGTGCAGTCAGTCAGTCAGTCAGTCAGTCAGTCAGTCAGACAGTCAGTCAGTGAGTGGGTCAGTGAGTCAGTCGGTCAGATATTCAGTCAGACAGTCAGTCAATCAGTCAGTCAGACAGTGAGTGAGTGAGTGAGTAATAGTAATAGTAATAGTATATCTTTATTGCGCCTTACTCTCCAAAGGGAGGTATTGGTCTGTTTACAACAAAGGTTTTAACATTTACTAATACATTTAAGAAATAACAAAAATTTGATTCTTATACAACTCATAATGTCAATATATGTAAAAATTAAATAAATTATAATGTTCATTGTGCTTGTAAGTTAAGAAGCTCTTTCCTTTTTTGAAACATTGAATGTATATATTTACCTATTATTTTTGATGTATGTTCATTGTCAGCTCTAAGTAGGTACTTAATCCTCTCGTTCTCACTTAAATATATGTACCTTACATCAACCTTTGAAATGTGAACATAATTCATGTCTTATTGTTGTAAATCCCTGGCAACACATCAAAAAATGTTTTTCGTCTTCTACACAATTTTGTTTACATACCAAGCATGTTCTTTGCTCTACTGGGATTGATGCTCCTTTATTTTCATATTTTCCAGTCTGTATTCGTAATGTATGACATCCTAATCTAAGCTTTGTCAGGCTTATTCTGTGCGCTGGGTTTTTAACTGTTGTTAGGTAATTCTCAAATTCATAGCTCTTTTTAACTTCCTTGTGTGTAAATTTTTCAGTGAGTGAGTGAATCAGTCAGTCAGTCAGGCAGTCAGTCAGACAGCCAGTGAGTCAGTCAGACAATCAGTCAGCCAGTCAGTCAGCCAGCCAATCAATCAATCAATCAATCAATCAATCAATCAATCAATCAATCAATCAATCAATCAATGTCAGTCAGTCAGTCAGTCAGTCAGTCAGTCAGTCACCACACAAAAGAAAACAGTTGAAACAAAAGTAAACTGAACAGAAACTAATCCACTATAAAGAATCCAAACTGGAGGCAGGCGGACCAGTCGGCTACTGCTTTACAATTTGTGTAGTATTCAATTTTCCGTAGCCTTAGCAAACCGCTCAAGGAACGTCTTATATTCGAGCCGAAAATTCGATGCTGTGATGACGTAGCTCTATTACAGATCCATGCAGTGTCTCTGATTGGTTGTTGTTCAGTTTTTGAATTTTCGCGCGAAAGTAACAACCAATCAAAGACACTGCACGGATCTCTGTAGCGAAACGTCATCAGTATGGAATTTTTGGGTCGAATTTCAGACTTTTCTTGAGCGGGGTAAGCCCGTAAAAAGAAAACTTTCGTTTTTACGCATTTTTTCCTTTACTATTTCTTACTTGAAATCTCAACAGTCGATTCTTCATCTCCAAATTTCCACTGAGCTTCGTTCACACTACTAATGATAAAGAACACCACAGTGAGCCCAGCGCACAGGACTGTAACCACCATCAGGAACTCAAAACGGTAAATCAAGCCCTATAAAGAAAATAGAAAGGAAAAATTCTAAACAACAGTTTCTTGAGTCATGGAGTTAACTGGTACAACAGTCGTCTCTAAACAAGCTGACAGTGTGCAAAAAGTAAAATTATCTTCATGTGATGAGAGCGCAAGCGAGTTCCATTTGGCGGAAAGACCTTTGACTTCGCTAACCATCGACAACTCTCGTAAAAAAACGACACACGTTTTTTACTCTTTCGTGCAACTCTCATCAAATCGGTCAACTCTCGTGAACTTCCGTGAACCCTCGGCAACCCTCGTTAATTCTTGACAACTCTCGTTAACTCTCGCGAACCCTCGTTTACTCTCGACAACTCTCGTTAACTCTCGCGAACCCTCGTTAACTCTCGACAACTGTCGTTAACTCTCGCGAGCCCTGGTCAACATTCGTCAACCCTTGACAACTCTCGTCGACCTTCGTCCATCTTTGACAACTCTCGTCTACTTTCGTCAACCCTCGTTAACTCTCGACAACTCTCGCAAGCCCTCGTCAACATTCGTCAACCCTTGACAACTCTCGTCGACCCTCGTCAATCCTCGTCAACTCTCGTCTACTTTCGTCAACTCTCGTCGACTTTCGACAACCCTCGTCGCCTTTCGACAACCCTCTTCGATTCTCGTCAACTCTCGTCAGCTCTCACCAACTCCCGTAAACTCTCGTCAGACTCGTCAACTCTCGTGAACGCTCGTCAACCCTCGTTTTCGTAGTGTTTACCTACCTGATATTGTAGCTGCCTCGCCCGAGACATAGTCGGAATAGCAGCTCTTTTGCCGCGGATATTCCAGAACACTCTGAATATCATAACACAAAGGAAAAGGAAGTACAAACAAGCACAGACAGCGGCGAAAATGATAAAGGCGTACTGCATCGAGTTAAGAAGATTAACTGTTGATGAAAACCTACAAATCATTTATGTTTTTAAGAAAATATTTTTAACGGTTACTTTAGCTAGGTTTTAGTATAATAAAGGTGAATTTATCTTTGAAATGAAGCAGAATCAAAAAGTCAGTTCCACTTCGAGGGACTGTGACACGGATTTAAGCTAACTTTAGGCATGGGAAATGACCATCAAATTTGTTGAAATATAAAAATAATCTCTTAAAAGCAGTAAAGAAACATTTTAATGACACAGCAATACAAAAGAAGGTACGGATGGCCAAAAGCGACGAAGATTGAAACGGAATGCCATCTTGTTTGCTTGTAACCAAATCCTTCTCTCGAGCGTTAAAATTTAAAGGCTTTAAATTTTAACGCTCGAGAGAAGGATTTGGTTGGGTTCCACTCATTTCAAGCTATGGTTCTGTCATTTAGATCCATAGAAGTAATGTCTTTCCAAACATTAAGTTTCACTTAACTCAACAGTGACAACTGTAGTCAAAAATACAATGAAACATTGTTTGAGCCCGCAGTTTTTCGGCAGAGGTCGCTAGGTTTGTTACCGAGAGAGACTGTCACCGAGAGAACTGTCTGTCAGGAGTACTCGCGCGTGTTCATACCATATTTTGATTCGGAAACTATTCGAGCGCGCGTTTCTACGACGTTCTGTCGACTCTATGCTATTGTTGCCATTATATGAAAGGATACAGCCAGGTCGCTTCCAAGTTTCGTCGCCCAGATTGAGTAGAATGGATTATGTAGCTGATAGCCCCTGAAATGACAAATAAGATACATACACAAATGTGAATACTAAAAGCTAGCTCGCACCAAAAATATCGAATTAATGAATAAAAAATGGATTCTTTGGTTATGCATGTAGATAAATGTGGATAGATAACAGACGGCAATAAAAAATAAACAGGGGAAAAATGAAAATTCTTGAATAATTTTAAGCGGTAATAAATGCAGTAAGGGCTGGATCATTAGATTTTTGATGGGGGGTTGCATGAATTTTAGCTGCTCGATTCTTTTTATACAATTTTCCCAGCCTTACAGGTTATTATTTTTTTTTCATAGCAGCTTTGCTCGATTTGTTTTCGACTCAGTAGGCCTTGATCGATATTTTTTGGGGGGTATTTGCACAACCCCCTCCCCATCAAAAATCCAATGATCTACCCCTAAAAGGAAACCCTTTCAATTCGCAAACAGGTTGATTCGCAAAGGAAGCCCAATTAGTGCAAAGAAGGCGTGCGCACGAAATTGGCGCGAAAGCGTGCCAACGCCGAAAAAATGGTGACCGTGCACATTAGTCAGCTACAATAATATACTGTACAAAGACTACAAAGAGCTAAGGAATTTCAAATCTTTAAGTGTTTACATGAGTAAAAACACTTCCAATATCGAACGGCTTCCGGCGAAAGAAAGTTCGAATATAGTCAACAAGGGAAGAAATCCTATAAACGTGTCAAAGATTTCTGTCTACGACATGAAGGTTTTTTAACTGGCTACGCCGAATATGAAGGTAGGAGTTTTTTACGCTATGTATGAATTAAGTCTTGAATTTGACAGATAAACTGAAAAGAAAATCTGCAGGATAACGTTCCGATTTAGTGCCATTGACCTTGTAAAATGTCAGCTACGGAAAAACGTGAAAACACAGACATTGCATTTTGATTACCGTCGAAGGCAAGTTTTAAACTTCATGCAGACTTTAAGTTCTAAACAAAACTCTTCATCTTCATGTATCAGTGTTTTCAATCAAAGATGAAATGATTTAAATCTGCGATTGTAACTATCTGAATGGCAATATTGAACTTTCGTTGGCAAATATAAGCTAATAATTACAATATTAACTTCAATTTTACAGGGAAGCGATAGAACTGGCGCCATCTTGGACAGACGACTAAAATCATGGTAAAAAACACTCTTCAATGGATCTACCAATCCACTATATTGGAACAACACGTAAGTATTTTAAAAATCCTTTTTGTATGCATTAAAAAGGCTTAGTTACACACATGGTTAAAGGGGAAACATGTTTTCATCTTAATTTGCAAGTGAAACTATACTTTGCCTAAAGGCATGGCTATCAAAATTCTGAATTCTTTGTTTTTGTTTTCAAAAGGTTTCTTCCTGGTGTTTAAAAGTGTAAAATCAGAAATTCATATAAAGTAAGAAAATTGATATAAAATTTTTAGGGAGGAAAAAATATTACATAGCTACATTATGAATATTTATTGGTTCATTTCTAATCTAAATTAATTTATTATTTACAAATTCAAACTATTTCACACTTGATTCAGGCATCCATAAAGTAGTTAGAAAAGGTTATGAACAGGAGGGGAGGGGGCCGGGAGGGACTTGTTTACCTACCACCCCACCCAGGTGGGTGGGTACAGCTATACATACATGTAGGCTTTGTTTAGTTTGCCTTTTTGGTCTGAAATGGGGTTGGCCAGAATTTTTCCTTTTAACATAAAGGACTTTGAAGCCCTAACTATATGTATCAGATGCGTACTAATGTAAGAGGCCTGAAAACAGATTATCGGTTTTTGGGTACAGTAGGGGTGTCCAATGGTAAATGCGAGACTTTGTGAGACGGCAAGGCTGATATCTTTTCTGCGAGCCCAAGACCTTTTTTGTCTTGCAAAGGAAATCGAGACTCTGAGAAGGCGTTAAAGAAAAATTTCATGACTATGAGTCCCCTGAAATTTGGCTAAAATTTTGCTAGACACGCATTTTTTGAAGGACCATTCCCCACCCCTTACAGTATGTCTGAAAATGGGTTGTAAAATTGGGTGTTACGAAAACTAAGACCCTCGAAAACGAAGACCTAAGACCTAAGACCCGGTCTTAGTTTTCGTAGTACGAAAACTAAGACCCCAGGTCTTAGTTTTCGTACTACGAAAATTAAGACCCCAGGTCTTAGTTTTCGTACTACGAAAACTAAGACCCTATATTAAAATCAGAAAAACCATTGAAATAACTATTGTAGACGTACAATGAGCACCAGTAACTGTTATTTTAGCTTTTAATATGTGAGACACTTCGCGCGTAGTGTTTTCTTGGTCTTTCTTCAGTCATTACTCCTTTCGGCTCTTGGCTTTGTTTTTCTACGCAATCGTGTGCGATGAGTGCTAGTTTGCAACAAATTTCCCCGTCGAAAGAGCGATAGGAATAGTTTAGGGCCTCAATAGGTTTAAGCAAGCTGAATTCGGGCGCGTACTCTCTTTGTTGCGTGACAGAAGTGTACAATAAAAGAACATGTTCTTTGAATAACTGTTTTATCTTGTTTTGCATGCGCTACACAGTTAGCAGATCTTTTTCCTAACGGAAGAAGGTCATTTTTGATTGGAATACCGTAATAGCTGAGGAAGCTTAAACTTTCGAAAAACCGACATAGCTGCAAATTTTACCCCTCGATCTAAACATGTGTCTCAAGTTTCGCGCCAAAATGTTTACTTCTGCCTCACGTGCGATAGCCGACCTTCGACCTCAATGGCTGAAAGCAAGCTATTGTTCGGTCACACCACCAACAACAATTTCGAAGATCATGTTCTTTTATTGTACACTTCTGTCACGCAACAAAGAGAGTACGCGCCCGAATTCAGCTTGCTTAAACCTATTGAGGCCCTAAACTATTCCTATCGCTCTTTCGACGGGGAAATTTGTTGCAAACTAGCACTCATCGCACACGATTGCGTAGAAAAACAAAGCCAAGAGCCGAAAGGAGTAATGACTGAAGAAAGACCAAGAAAACACTACGCGCGAAGTGTCTCACATATTAAAAGCTAAAATAACAGTTACTGGTGCTCATTGTACGTCTACAATAGTTATTTCAATGGTTTTTCTGATTTTAATATAGGGTCTTAGTTTTCGTAGTACGAAAACTAAGACCTGGGGTCTTAATTTTCGTAGTACGAAAACTAAGACCTGGGGTCTTAGTTTTCGTACTACGAAAACTAAGACCGGGTCTTAGGTCTTAGGTCTTCGTTTTCGAGGGTCTTAGTTTTCGTAACACCCTTGTAAAATTGCATATTGATCTAAAATAGGCTAGCTGTTTCAAGATGCGGGATGCATACTCCCACCAAAATTTTCATTGCGTATCATGCACCCTCTCCCCTCCCAACTTCCTGGACACTCAGAGTCAGGAATAGACATACCTCTCACAGAAGTCGAAAACAAGCAAAGAGACACATCCTAATCCAATTGCACCGATCTGCTTCCAGTATGACTTGAGCCTGTTTCTTTCTGGCTGGTCCTAATAAAAACAAACTTTAATTAGTAACATAAATTCTACTGGTTGCTATAAAAGTTCTATTTATGTTACATCTGAGAAATGCAAAAGTGTATGCAATTTTTGCCACAGTGGCACTGGGATATGGATTTGGGGTACTAGCAGAATCAGCACATAGAAAACAGTGGACGAACCCAACAATCAGATTTGTGGGATTTCAAAACAAAAAAACTGAGTGCCAACTAAATTAATATATTTCTTTGCTTTTTAAATTTATTTTTCCTTTGTAAATAGGTACTAAATAGATTTTTAATATGGGAAGTGCCTCGCATGCGTACTCATGTCCAGTTCATGTTCTCCCCTTTGGGAAATACCTTTGCCTTTTTCTTTAATTTTGTATTTTTTAGTTATGTATATTTATGTCATTTTCCTTATAAATTTGTTAGTATTTAATAACATACCACTAGATGCTCGCCAGTGAAAATTATCCAAAAGCACATGAGCATGCCGTAGAACAATCCTTGACGTATGTCAGAAAACAGCAACATAAACGGCATGTTCAACCACAAGGTCAGCCACTCAAAGGGAACTGAAAAGATGATAAATTATAATTAATAACAATAATAATTATTACTATTAACATAATAATAAGCATTTTTAATAGTCCATGAACCATCATTCAAAAATTAAGGATCAGGCTTTTAGCCAGGATTTAAGAAGTGGGACTCCAAAATTTTTATAAGGCCTGACTTTGTCCCTATAGCCCGGGAGGGGGGGGGGGGGGAGGGTACTCCCATATGTGACCTATATAGGTATGTGCCGCCCGATAGGGTATGGTTTTTGAGGTTCTCAGTCCTTAAATAGGGTATCATTTTTGCTCCTTTTGACAATGTGTTCCTGGTGTGATCCTTAGATAGGGTACCTAAATTTTATTAGCTAAAATAAACGCCCAGCTAAACGAAAAAAAGGTATCTTAAAAATGAATTTTCTGTTCAGGTATTAGTAAAGCGATTTTATAAAGATTTGTATCTTGCCGTAAGCGGTTAGCCGTTATTTGGGTCGTCACGGAATGCTTCTCCTCCCCTTGAATAGGGTGTCATTTTTCGGTTTTGGGCCTTAAATAGGGTATCAATTTTCGCTTTCTTTATCCTTAAATAGGGTCAGGGTTTAAGAACCTTGGCGGCACACCCCTATCCGAAATTTATGGGAGTACCCCCCCCCCCCCCCGGGGCCTTTAGGAGGGCCTGAGGAGCATACAAGGTGTTTTTCTGCAGTTATGAGTGCAAAGGTATCTAAAGATTTCCAAATTTGATAAAGAAAAACCTCAGTATACAGTTATTCATATTAATTTTCTCTAGTGGCTGTCCATAGGACTCCTGGACTCCCACCTGGCTAAAAGCCTGAGTGTTAAGAACACCCATAAGAAGGATTCGATGAAAGACAAATCGAAAGTCTTGCACTCTAAACTTTTCGATTCAAACGTTTGTCATCTTTCAAGTATTCAAATGTATTCAAATCACTGTTTGTTGAAACTTACAGTTCATAAATGCTGTAGCAACACCCAATGCAAAAAGTGCCCTGCAAAAATTAACAGAAGGAAAAATTAATTTGCATCAGCTGGAAGTTGATTTGTTGTAAAATACCTACATGTACATTGTACCTACTCCAGCGATTATTACAGTGCTTGCAACTACTTCAACTGGGCCAGTGGCAGCAACTGGGCCAGTGGCAGCAACCTATAAATTGGAATTATATATAGCAAACAAGAATGGAATTCTAATTAATCATTACAAAAAGTGGGATCATCTTCTCTTTTGGCTTTCTCGATGTTGATATTAACAATAGTTAAGTAAGCCTAAGTTGATGCTTTTGTTTTTGACTTTTTGACCTTAGTTAACAATTTTTCTTTGTTTTTTAATGCAGTTTTTCTTTTCTTTTTTGTCTTATTTTTGCACATAATTTATAACAAATATTTATATACTGTATCTTTTAGTAGTGTAGCTATATTTTGTAAGTAGAGTGGCATTTGTATCAGTATTGTAAGCCGAGCAAGAATTTGTAATGTATTGTAATTAGGGTACCTGTATTAGTTCTTTTTTGTTGTTGTTTGTCTTTTTTGTTTTGTAAGCTTTGTGTAAAAATATCAATAAAAATTAAAAAAAAAAAAAAAAAAAAAACTGCGTCAGTGGAAGCCAAAACAGATGCGACTGAGAACAAAGGACAGTGACTTTTTTCATAAATGGACCAATAATATTAAAGCATCTAGACAATGTACTGACAACAAATTTAACAGCATAATGAAAATGCAGACACCTAAAGAGACTGAATTGTTTCAATTCTACACGTCCGGGGTTTTTAATGGTTACTGTTTGCCAGTCTTAAAACAAGTTTTGAAGTTAAAGAACAATTTGCCCCCCAGGACAGGATCTGTAAAGAATAGACAGTATTGAAGAGTTGGTAATATAACAACTCAAGTACCGGTAAATAGACCCCTATTTGCCTTTGATTGGTTCCAAATTTTGCAAAAGAACTGTTGCCTCTAAAGATTGACCAATAATTTCTTTCAAGTGGCTCTGTAAAGTAGGCACACTGCCAAAAGCATTTCTAAACAATTTGATTTGTTATGCTTCAATTAAAACAGGATCATTAATTTTGAATAAGACTACATGTATATGAGATGCAGCTCATACTTACTTTTCAAGAAGAACAGGAGCTCTGCTTAGTTTCTTGACTCTCTTAGCAAACCAAATAAGTATTATAATACTAATTGGCCCAACAATTGTCTTGATTGTAAACCACATTCTAGTGAAACCTCCATTTTGATGAATTTCCTAAAAATTGAACACAATGTACTGTAAGGGAAGCCTCGAGCCAAGTGGCCCATGCTTGTTGGAGCTTATCCCAGATTCCGTAGCACTAAGCGGCTAGGAATATAAATTTTCTACTCCCCCATGAATGGGATGCAAGTCCATTCTAGGGTATCCCCCTAGCATTATGACGCGGGTACCCACCTAAGACTAAGTGGAGAGGGCCACTATGAGAGTAAAGTGTCTTGCCCGAGAACACAACACAATGATCCCGGCCAGGGCTTAAACTCAAAGCACTTGATCCGGAGTCTGGTGCACTAACTATTAGGCCACCGTGTCTCCCACAATGTACAGTGCATTCATGCAATTTATATGTTTTTTCATTTCACAACTTTAAGATGTCAAACAATATAATTCTAATGGAGAACAGCTATATTGAGCTAGAGGTGGGAGGGGCATGAGCCATATGATTTGTGAGTGTTTCTGAAGCTTCATAAAGTTCTCTTTCTTTTAGTTAACTACAGGATGGTATTAAAACCAATATGGCTATAAATGCCTGAGTGTGTAAACTACCACATACAGCGGTATATGCACTGATTTTACCTCCATGCAACTCACCACAAAGTTGATTTCCGTGACTTTTCCAATTTTGTCGTTTATTTTTCTAGCTGGTATTCTTATATTGACCAGGTATTCTTCATAATGTACAGCACCGATTTCAAAGAATGGGATTTCCTCGCAATTGTAGAAACCGTCATCGCCTCCAGACTACAACAACAAAAGCAAATTATTTAGTATAATTTATATATCTCAAAATAAATCTCATCTTTCTAACAACACAAACCAATCAACCCAACCAATCCCTGGAAATGGTTTACCCTAAGAACACTGCTTTCTACACTCAGGGTATCGACAACATTGAGGAAGGGGGGAGGGTGGAAGAAATTGCAGCATACAAGCAAACAAGTGATATCTTGAAGTTAACTGAAACACAAATTACTCTGCTTTTAAGGGAAAATTTGTTAAAAAGTTCACTGGAATCAACTCAAAACTCTCTTCAGTCTAATTTTACTGCTGTGATATCTGGTGTGACTTGCAACTTGAAACTGACATTGTGAAGGCCTGCGCGAAACTTTGTGTGTCACGCAGCAGGGGGAGTAGCCTGGCGTAAAACTTTTTGCATAACCACTGCCAGTGCTGTGCGTCACCATACATGACCGAAAGTGGATCCTTCCTGAGCTCTTGGGTCGGTAGACTAAATCATAAATCATTTCCCAAAGAATTATGTAACAGTACAAGTCTGTTAAACTTTTATTAATCCTACGACACCTAGCATCGATCTTGCCTGCACTACCTAACCTTTGGCTATTACTACAGTAGTATAGTTTTATTAAAGAGTATCAGTTTCCACAAGTCTCTTTTACTGTATGTTTATTTTTCCTCGATATCGTTGTAAATATGGCTTGTTGTAATAATAAATCTCAGTTCAGTTATTTTACAATACTTTACCGTTTTAGACATAAAAAAATAGTACAATTCATAAAGTTGCTGCAAGCATTTTACAGGATTGTTCTTCCCTTTTGGCAGCCTTTCTACCATATTGGTATACTAGTTAAGAACATTATCCTGTAGTAGAAAGTACATCATTCTATGGTTACCTCTGATTTGGTAAAATGGCAGATAAGTGGCCTGCTTTCATGAGCTTCGGCAAATTTTTCCCATGTTCCATTTGTTGCAGTTCTGTAAGCCATGTTTGCGTCATATGTAAAAGTTGGCGCCTCTTTATCTGGAAAAGGAATACAATACTTTATAGATCTTGTTGGTAACCAGAGCCAACAATAACGGAACTTCATGTACATGTAGCTACATGCTGAAAAATATTGAATTTCATAAAAAAAGATACAATCAAATCTGCAACATGTACATTTAAGTATAGCTCCCTAAAAAGTACTTTTAAAAATTTTTGAAACTCCTTGGTGTTCAGGTATAACTCACAGGAATTCTCTTATAATTTGCGGTAATTGTGGTTTTATAAGCTACTTAAAGTAACGAGCCTCCTGAAAGTGGCAACTCTCTCAAAAAAGCAAAATTAATTACAAAAGGGCGGCTAAATCTGAACGTAATGAGGATTGTTACTTTCAGAACATTACTGACAGTAAAATATAAATTATATAATTATTATATAATTGAGGGGGCATTGGGGTTTGCAGTATTGTGGTATTGCCAGTTTTTCTTGCAGTATTTCAATCTAGAATTGCAGTATTCTCCAAATCTGCGGGAAAATTTTCTTTTAGCTTTTTGGGCAATGATGGTCATTATTAATAAAAACTTATCCTTTACTTTTTTATTACCATTTTAGCCATTTCTGGGCATTTTGAAAGCAAGCTGAAACAGTCTTTTTTGTCACATATTTAAATATACAATTGAGCTGTTTTAATAGCCAGTTAAAAGGCGTGCCATCATTTTCACTGTCCCACCGCTTGTTTTTGTCTTGTTTTTTTTTTCTGCCATTGCATCAACGAATCCACCAGCTACATGTATGCAGGGTTACCATGAAATTGCGGTATTTCGGAATTTCCGAATATTGTTGTGTTCAGCCCCCCCCCCTCCCACCACCCCAATGTTCCCCTCACTGTTTATTGTTTCATACTGACCTCCTTCGTAATGATATTCCGGTGCATATTCAATCTCCAACCTGATTGATGTAGCTATGAATTGGAACCAGCGAGACATTGAAAGACCAGGATGGGGAAAACGAATTGCAAACACAATTTGCTCTGGTCGGATGTGTTGAGTTTCCGCTTCTTTTATGTTATTGAGCCTATGACATACTGCAGGATCGTAAAAAGTGTCCTTTGAAGACGCCCCGGATGGTGCAACACAAATGTTTGCAATGTGTGGTGTAGCAGTGGATGGGGCTGGAGCTGTAAAGAGATTGATAAAATGTTGTAAGATACGGTTAACAAAGCAAGCCTAATTGGTAAATTAACCCAATTGTTACAGTTTATCATTCCATGTAGTTCTTGTACGGGAGCGGATCCAGGATCTTTCAAAGGGGGGGGGGGGGAGGTAGCTGTTAACAAATATTTTGTTTACTACCGGTATTTTATTTTAGACCCAGGTTTTTTTATGGGAGGGGGAGAATGTTAGCAAATATTTTAACTCAATTTTAGCTAAAGTTTTCAATGATTTCCACACCTTACCCAGTGTCACTGTCCTTATTTTCTATATTTTCATGTTTTCTTGTGGATCAAGGCTGGTGGCTAACCACCCAATCAACCCCCTCCCCCTGGATCCGCCCCCGCTTGTAAATATGTACATGTAGTTTTCTCATCATTAATTTAAGTCCATCCATTTCACAAGGCAAAGGGTAGGGCAAAGTCTGCACTAAAGGCAAGTGGCCCACCAAGCCGGTGATTATCCCGGGTCGCCCACTACCTCTCAGAACGAGCTAATTCATTGGTTCTTAAAACAATAGATAACAGGTGACAACAATGCCCCTAGCCTTGAATAACAATAGAGGTAGTGTTTACAGCGGGCAAATGAAAATAGAGGTTCCAGAGAGGTAGTGTCTTACTGATTATCCCAGTTAAGGTAGCATGAAGTGACAAGGAGTATTTTTACTCCCCCCTGGTTGGGATGATAGTCCAGGACAGCAATACCCCCCAGCATAAAATTTGCCAGTACCCATTTATACACCTGGGTGAAGAGAGGGACTTTGAGAGTGAAGTGTCTTGCCCACAAACACAATGCAGAGCCCAACCAGGACTCGGATCCAGACCATTAGGCCACCACACCTATCACTACACATAGGTTCCAAGGCTGTGCTCTAGCGGTGCCCGGTCGCCTCAGGCGACTAACATTTGCCTCGGGCGACCGGAAAACTGGTCGCCCGGCCGGGCACCGCCCCTGTTCGCCGTCCACATGTAGTGTAGAGGAGAAAATATTTTTGCAGATAATTCAGGGAAAATAGCCCAACGAATAATACGCTTCCGGCGCGTCGAGGGAAAAATACAAATCAAAAATTTAATATAGAATGGAGATTAAAAGGATTAGCGGATTATAAAGCTGATAAAATTTTTTTAGTTAATGGATTTATAAATGAATCAATATTTATTAAAGAATTTAACGTTAAAGGCGTCGGACAAAGGTAAAATGCAGTGGCCGTAAATAGTAAATCACTTCGCGTAAGAAAAAAATAAAAAATTGCAGTTATTGATCATCAGCGCAAAAACATAAATTTTTTGGCTCTTTCGAAACCGGAAAAGTTCATTAAGATTTTGCCCTAACTTCTCAGGCGTTTTATAAATAGATAAGGTAAAAAATTACGAAAAGGTAGAAATTAATTTTTGCGCGAAAATTCAGGTTCGTATGACAGCATACTGGAATCACATTTTTTGACTCACAAATAGTGAGTGTGCTGAAATAAAATCAACAACAAATTTTAATTGGTTATATATTTTTTTTTAAATTTATATAAACAGATAATATTAATAAATTAAATAATAAATTAATTGAATAATTAATTATTTGGGCGACCAACCTGAAGGGCTGGGCACCCTACCTGGCAGGGTTGGGAGCCCGAAGGGCTCCCAGAAAATTTCCTTAGAGCACAGCCTTGGGTTCAGGTAAAGTCTGTTATTAACACACAAGAACATGTGTTTAATTTCGTCAATGATGAGAGAACTTACTGAAAACAATATGGAATAATAAACTCTTGCCCATGTCTTTATCTCTGTGTTGGGGCAAATTAACCCATTACACTCTATACTATCATTGCCAAGGAAACCGGAGATTTCCTTATACAGACAAACCTCCCTTAAACGGACACCCTTAGGACCAGAAAAAGTATCCCCTTAAAAAAGGTGTCTGCTGTAGGAGGTTTGAAATGAATTACGTACTTGTACCGTAATGATTCGATTTAGCGCCCTCCTTCCAATAAGCGCCCCCTTCCAAATAAGTGACCCCCTTCGAATGTGTTTTTGTCAATAGGTGCCCCTATTCTAATAAGCACCCCAATGCTTATTAGCGCCCCTACTCTAAAAAGCCCCCTATTGTGGATAACTGCCCCTACTGAAGTCATCAACATCGAATAGATAAACTCAAGAACATTCACCGTACCGTACACGCATATTTTTTTACTGCTAAAATGAACAATTCTTTTAAAATTAACTGAACTTTCAACAATTTGTAACTCTTACAGTTTCTGTTATTGTTAGTTATTTTACGTTTTGTTTTGAACATTTGGTTGTTTCTCAAAAAATTAAATTAGCACCCTGTCCTGAATAAGCGCACTGTCTCAAATTAGCGCCCTCCCTTAAGGTGCCAAAAGTAAATAAGCGGCCCGGGCGCTAAATCGAATCATTACAGTATGTGGCTGGACCATTATTAGCATCCATTATTAGTATACTATACTAGTGAAATCGCTACCTTTTACATATCTCGATCCAGCATGAAAATGATACCCCTTAGTGGGATCTCCCCACAATTTAGTCCACTGAAGAGAGAACTGCACCCCCCCCCCTCCCCCCCCCACCCTCGACCAGTGCCCCTAACTATATTTGCCTGGAACTCGTAGCTCTAACTCTGTTAAGAAATAATTCCTCGCGAAGCGAGGCCGAAGGCCGAGCGTAGCGGGGTGTATAATTTTGTCCCTCAAAGGGCTCAGGCGGGATGAAATCTCGTGTGGAGTTTACGGTCATATTTGTGAGCTTGGTGTCTGGCGGAAATGACGTCACACGGCCGCGCGCTGGTGGCCTCACGGTGTGAGCGTCGAACTTCAAATCAGATCTTCGGGACTGAGGGCGTGGGTTCGAATCCGGCTAAGGTTTTTCTTTTTTCTTTTTTTTTTTTTTTTGTGGGTTCGAATCCTGAGCCTTTCATTTTTATTGTTTTTCTTTTCGGATTAAAATAACACTGATTTCCACATAATACTCCCTCAACGCCTATTCAGGCTATAAACCTTTCATGGCCATCAGGGGCGCGCGGGCGGAGGGTTCGAATCCTCCTGCCGTTCGTTCTTCTTTTTTTTTTTAATGCCCTGAAATAAATGTCCAAAATGCGAATATCCAATAATTTGTCGATGATTTTGAAAATAGCCTGCGCTTCCCAACGCTTTATACCTCTTTACGAACCAGAAAGAGCCGCCATTTTCAAAGCGGAGTAGACCCTGGGAACGAGGGTGTCGCGGCCATGTCCGTTACTAGGCAACAATAACAAATCACCGGTTAAAACCGGTTATTTATAACACCCCCACTCCCTCCCCAACCCAGAGCTTCGCGAGACCCTGCGAGTCACGTATTACTAGTATTATACTCTTGTTAGAATTCCCACTTGCTTCATATCCCCAAATCAGACCTGCAGATAATTTATTTATTTATCTACCAGGCTGTACATTTTGCTTAATGCCTACTCAAGCATCAAAAAAACTATTACAATCGCACCATAATACCGCAGGCTGCTACAAATGAAAATAGCTTATTGTACGGCGATCAAAATAAATCATTTATTTCACTCAAGGTTAATTATAACCATTCTTCAAAAGCCAAAACAAAATATTTTTGTAGCTCTCCTAAATCGATAATCACTTGTAATTGCTGTTTGTTTCTCTAACATTCCCCAGGTAGAGAACTACAATTAATTTTGACTCAATCAACAATTCAAATTTCATAAAACGACTCATCTAAAATTTGATAAAACGTGTGATCATCAAATTAGGCCCAGGGTCACGATAAAATGACCTCACAAGTCTGAAAATTCTACACATAGCTGTCAACTTCTCAGGATTCGCATGTTCCACGATTTTAGCTTCTTTTCTTTCATGATCTTTACATTAGGTCGAAAGTGGCAGTATATTTGTGTATATTTCAATCCAAGTTTGATGAATTACCACTTATGATAAAGTTGCTCATAAGAGAATTCTCTTCATCGACCACTCGAGTAATTCAAATCGATACTTTGGGCGATTTTAATAGCGTTCAGTTGAGCTAGAATCTATCTTCTATTCCACAGACACAACAGCTTCTCGACGAATACCTCGAAAAAGCAATGTTACAAATCGCGACGGAAAGCCTTATAGCATGTATCAACTCAAACAGTCGAACAGCTTTACTTAAAAAAAATTCGCTTCGTATAGCCGCATATTTTCACACAAAATCATTGACTTTTCCACTCACCTATTTTCCCTCCGACCGCAAAAAACGTCACCAAAATGCCCACCGAGAGTAATGCGAACGCTATCAATTGTCGCAGACTCAATGTTTCCAAGATCACGGCCATTTTGTATAGCAGAAATGTTTACCTCTCGTAGGAACTCGCTCGCCGGATCGAGCTCTGAAATTAATCGCATCGACGAGACTCTAGCGCGCCACTTTTATGAACACGAAAATAAACTTTCAATAAAGCATTAACCAATCAGAACACAGATATGCATTATTACTTCACACCCTGCGGGGTCGGGCTGAAAACAATACTTCTTGAAAAGGAATCAATAAGGTGTTCATTTTCTTTTGAAAGCGGAATAGTTTTAGCACATTCCAAACTCGGGACATCACAAGAATCTCCGACGGGACGCACAGCTTATTTCCTGACGGCGCGCTGTTGCGGCGATTAGGGGTTTTAAAGAATTTTCATTCACTGATATGAAATTTTCATAGTTATCATCATTAAATAATCTTGATTGGATTGTCTGGCGGGTTTAATATTTACACACGAAGATTTCATTTTTCACGCGTGACCATTTTTTGGGCGTTGGCCGGGGTAGCTTTTTATCGGGCATCCTATCGGAGTCACGGAACATGTCGGCGTAATTTCGCCCCATTTCATTTCCTGATTCTTTCTTTCTTGATATAGTGGTGCTCTCTGTCAAAACGTGTTCTAAACGGATACTATAAAAACTACTTTCTTTATCTAAGGAAGATGAGGGAGAATCTAAAAGTTTTTTTATCGATATCGCAAACTGCAGAAAACCCGCAAACTCAAGCTTTACCGGAATACCAGCCTGTCAATCAAAAGAATAATACAATACTTGTTAATTTAAATGAATTCAGTGGATGTCAAAGCTAAAACGTTGCACCATATAACTGGAAGCTATCAAGTTCCGTATTTTGAAAATCAAAAATTACCTAAACTTTGTCAAATCTTGTTATCAAAAATATTGTTTTCCTTGTTCACCGGCATATCTATGAATATATATGAATTTATTCAGAGGATGTAAAAACTATCAATGTTCCGTATTTTAAAATTCAAGAATTATCTAAACTTTGTCAAATCTTGTTTATCAAAAATCTTGTGTTTCTTGTTCACTCCCATGGCATTCGGTCCTGGCGATTGTTCTATGCGTTTGCCACATTAAAACGTGCGAAATCATAGCGCCTAGCCGCCGTAACAATATAAGAACGCTTACACAAAGACACTGAATCACAAAATCGCTCCACAGGCCGGCGGTCGCTCCGCAAGAGGAAATCATGCCTTCGCTTACCGCACGGGGGGGAGGGGGGGGTTGAAGGGCGGGGCTTAACGCTCACTGCAAGGTTTGACAGTACCTTAATTCCCAGTATTTTTTATTCGCGAGTTTATTCTTTTCCAAGGCTTACAGATTAGACCGGACCATTATGGGAAGAACGCGGCCGAAAATAAGCCAGGGTTGGGTTTACTAACAGAATAAAATCCAGAATAAATCTTAGTTTTGTTTCTAAATGTTTAGTAAGTTTAAATCCCGGATCAGTGTTAGGGCCTGTTTATGTGGAGGAGAGTTGTCCCTGGAAGGAGGGTTACCCTCCATACCGAGCCACCCCAGGCGAAAGAGCTTTTCATATTTTTCTTTATAAATAGCTGCGAACCGTTTACATGAGAAATTGCAAAGTTGGCTCGGGGGGCAGGGTGACCCTGGGTGGAGGGTCACTCGCTTTGAAGGGAGGGTGATCCTGGGGAGCGAGCCAACTTTTTTCCATATAAACAGTTTGGTTATTTTTGCCTCGCCTACCAGGGACAAGTTGACACATACGGAGCATGCGCAAAAGCTAAAATCAGCAAAAACAAAACTGCAGATAAATTGAAATCGAAGTCGGCGGTAAATTAGTCCAAAAAATGGTCTTTGTCGACGATTCAGCGTTCCTGATTTTAGAAAAAGCAGCCATAATAGATGTTTCAAAACAACTCTCGCCAGTCTTTTGAACCGAGAGGGCCAAGTTTTGGCTCGGTCAACAGGGACAACTTTCTCATCTAAACGCATGGCAAAAGATGGCTCGGGGGAGAGGGTAACCCTCCTACCAGGGACAACTCTCCTCCATATAAACAGGCCCTTAATCGGCTTTGATACAGCCAAATCCTCCGTAATTGTCACGCAACGCCCAACTCGTCCCGCTGGGAACTGGGTGACATAAAAGTTGCAGCGTGTTGAGCACACCTGCTGTTTGCTGGTTAAGGGACATTACAAAGAAAGTGATGGATGGTGGATTGAAGTAACCTAAAATATTTTAAAAGTTTTTTTTTAAAAAAAACAGGTGCCCAAAACTTTGTGGCCGTCCCCTTATCGTGGGTTAAAAAACATTTGGCCCTCCCCAAATGGGAGCTAAAAAAAATATTAGCCCTTCTTCAAATTTGGCGGCCCTCCTCCTCCCCCCCCCAGTAATTAATGATCGCTCCCTAACAGTTAGCAAATATTAGAAACCCATAAGAGTTGAAACGTGTAACTCCATATGATTCATATTGTACAAAGCGTTTGCACATTTATTTGTCATTACGTGTATAAACTCTTCGTGTTTCCAAATATGTTATTTGGCAAAACTGAATATTCAAACGCTGTGAGCGCGCGCTACACCATATGAGTTTCTGCAAATATATAATGTCTTTGTTCTCTTGAATAACTGCAGTGCAAAGCAGTCCCTATATTGGCGTGGGATTGAGGTTCGCGTGGCGCGTGGGACTGGAAAGAGACGCAAAATATTCCTTCTCTCAACTCGTCCCAAGACTTCGCTCTTCCGCCCCTGAGAGAGAGGACCCTGGGAACAAGTTTTGCATTTGGCACTTCCCGTATGCATATACTTACAACATCAGTAAAAAGAGTTATCGCCGACATTATTCAACGAAAATTTAATATAAACTCGGTTGTAACAAAAACAAAAAATACGTTTAAAAAATAATATTAATAAATTTATTTGCTTTTATTTGTCTTCAACAACTATTAGAATCCAAGACATTATTTAGCGGACAATTGATTTAATAGCACGTTAAAACTGTCCAATAGAAGCTAATCTTGTATACCGTAAAATTCCGGTTATAAGCCCTGGGCTTATACAACTTCGTAAGGGGTTTTCTGTGGGCTTATAAGCGGAGGGGCTTATATCCGGGAGGGCTTATAAGCGGAACAAAAAAAAGGTTTCGAAACGAGCCACGGAAGTGTTGATCGAAATACTTTTTTAGGTTAAAAACGCATAATAAAGCAACATTTAGCCCTGTTCAGTACTGTCATCCGGCGGAGGGGGCTTATATCCGGGGGGGGGGGGGGCTTATAATCGGATGTATTTTTTTGTTTTCAGGTAGATGGGCCTATAACCGGGGGGGCTTATAACCGGAATTTTACGGTATATCCGGCCGAAATTTTAAAATGTCAATGCTTCTCGATATGCTTGATCTCTCGCATGTTTAGAAGGCATAAGGCATTACCTAACTGTATTTAAACTAAATTTACCACGAAATTCGTTGCCCATTGTCATGTTTTCACTTTCTTAATGATATCAATCAGTGATTCTAGCACATCACCTTCCAGCATAAGTTCTGTGACCTCCCCTTGTTTGATCTCAAAAGAAATCGCACTGTGTCGACCCTTTCGTCTTGTTCCGCCTCTATGCAAAACCGATGGCAGTTCCACAAACGATACAGGAATTAGTTTACGTCGTAATTTCCCATCGTTTTCCTTGAGAACTTTGCTAATAATTCTCCCATCAAAGTTTACTTCTTGCCCACTTTTTGTCACAAAAATCGACGGTTTTTCATCATTGATAAGCTGTGTCGCTGTCGGAGAACAGATTAATACAATACAATCGCAACGCCTTCGAAGTTCCTCTTCCAATGATAAACCACAAAGAGCTATATCCACTAAATCTACCACACAAATGTCGCCGTCTGATTCGCTTTCTAAAACTGTTCGCAGTTTCTCGCAGTTTTCTTCTTGATCTTTAGTGAAAAGAAGAAGAGTTGTTTTAACAGAGGGCGTCCTGGCGGCCATGTTTGAAACTTGTTGTTATAAAATCTGGGCTGTTGTTATGAATAAATAATAACGCGATCCTGTTCTTTCAGTTTTGAATGCAGGTGAAACTGAAAACCACAAGAAAATTTAAATTCAAGTTGCTTAGGAATCATATCAAGACGGCAAAGATGTGAATTGTAAGCACAATAATCCTGCTTTAGCAATCTAAATTCTTCCATGTTAGTAGAGTCTCCTTAATTTTCCGCTTACATTTTGTATCGGAATAACGTAAAATGAAAAAAAATAGCGGAATTAAAAGAAGTCTCTGTTAACAGGGAATTTTACCGTTCAAATTAGGCGGTAATAAATGACAATAGCACAATAATTTGTCGTTCTTTGCTATTAATCGCCGTAAATTTGGCTCTTCAGTTGTAATAATTGTGCATCGTTTTGTGATATAAAGAATAATAATTTTGCTTTCAATTGTTATCTTCCGGGATTTTTGTTTATCTAAAAGGACCGGCCATAAATGAACTAACATGGGTAGTTTCGCAAGATGGCATACAAAAACTCGTAGAATATATTTTTATTTTAGCAGTGCCTCAAATCATCAGCTATTACGTAGGTTCTTGTACGTTAATGTTACTTTTTTAGTTTGCAATAGCCGCCGTTTCCAGCTGCTTATCTACTTTAAAGCGAGGCTCGGTTGCAACTTGATAGCGAGGCTTGAAAGCTTGATCTATTCTCCAGGTTTTCATCCCCTTTAAAGGTTTTCTCAGTTTGAAAATATGTTCCTTCTTGTAGACTTCCTCTATGAAATATTACCAACAACTGTCCAACCAGCAAGGAAAAAGGGGATATGATCAGAGTACGAAATTCAAAAGACCGGTTTTACTTTTAAGTACGGTTTAAAAACCGAAAAAAAGTTACTAAACATTTAGATACCGTCTTTAATTTTATTTTTGCGGATTTTGACTATTTAGGACTTATTGTTAGAGGTTGTTTCACGGTTTAAATTAATTTACACTAACAGGAAAAAAAGGTTAATTTGACATGCGTTGTCTTGTCATGTTTGTCACCGCAGTGTGTTTTTTAATTTTATTGAGGTTAATTTGAGTTCAGTTGGCGAATTGACTCACCGAGATTTCTATTTAAGATCAGCAAAGAACTGATATATTTTAATTCCGTAATTAACTTGAAGTTAGCGCGAAATTGTTCACAAGCGGACTTTTCCTTTATTGTTAACTGTCACCGGCAATGAGCAAACTTAGGCCTGGTTTTCACTAGAGACGAAAGCACAAGCGCAAGCATAACAGCTCGTACTTCACCGTGAAAACGGCTTCGACGCAAGCATAAGCACAAGCGCAAGCACAAGGATCAAAATTTTTCCTTTTCTTGTGCTTGCGCTTGTGCTTGCGTTCGTGTGAAAACAAAACACCGCATAAGCACAAGAAAATTGTTTACGTATGGCCGTGTCTAGCCAATTAAAGCATTCGATCCAAATCCCTCCCTTTCTGAGCATTTAAACAAAGTAGCGGAGGCCGCAGTTGATTGTTATAAAAGTTTTTAAAGTTGTTCGGAAGAGTGTAGGGAATTTAAAGACAAAACCAAAAAAGGTACAAGCGTGGGCTCGAAAAAATGGAGATGACTTCTTCCTTCTTAAAAAATATCTATAACCCGAAATATTTCGTTCTCTTCCTTTTTCAAGTCACTTTCGCTTTCTTCGTCACAAGAGTAGAAGAGACGACAACACTCGATGCCTGAGAGTTTCCGCCGCCATATTTGCCGAGAAAACGGAGTCGAGAACGGAGCCTTCTAACTAGTAAACATAGTGTTCTTATGCTTGTGCTTATCGCCGTTCGTTTTCACTTGGCACAAACTAATGATAATGATAATGTATTTATATAGCGCATTTTCCATATGTATATGTTCAAATGCGCTTTACACGTACTGTTATTTTCTACACAATTGTATTGTAAAGGCCAGACCACAACACCGGGAGCTTCGTGCCCTGCTCTTTGCGAATAGTGTGTGGGTTCTTTTACGTTTCCTGTTATAAGACTGAAGATACAGGAGACGGGACCTACGGTTTATCGTCCTTTCCGAGAAGACTAGAATGTCTAACCATTTGCAGATGTAATTACAAAGGCAGCACATTCTCCTCAGTTATTTTAAGACCCTGAGTGTTGGTCCGGTCTGGGGTTCGAACCCACGACCTCCCGCACAGCAGTCCGGCGCTCTACCAACTGAGCTAACCACTTATGCTTGCGCGTGTGCTTGCGCTTTGTGCTTGCGTTGCTAGTGAAAACGAGGCTTTAGTGCGGAATAAGAAATATGAATTGTAATTTGAAGGGTTAAGGCCAAATTTCTGATGGAACTGGGGTAGTCGAACAAGAGATATAAGTTGTGTAATGAAAGGGTAAACCTACCGGTGGAAAATCCAATGAAAAGTGGAAGTATGCCCCTGTGTTTTCTGTGTTTTAATGCTTTAAGTAAGAAAAAAAAAAACAAGAAGAGTCTCTGCCCCATAATCAAATCTTTATTGTTTTCTAAGTATACGTAGCCAAACCCTCGTACAGAGCACTGTAAAACAATGCTTATGACTAAAGTAAGGCATCAAAGAAAATTAAATTATAGAAACCAAGCGTTTCTAACGCATATCCCCATGTCTGAATACATCTAAATGCACCTTCCAGTTTGCCTCATGTCTGTATTCCGTTGGGAACCCAGCGTGGTAGCAGATATGGGTAGGTTAAATGACCTTTCTTGAGCCTGTGTAGGTTTCTCTTTTCTAAGTGCGGCTGGAGGCTTTGTTGAAGGAAGTTAAACCACTTTACTACCACTTCACGTCCAGGTTTGTCGGAAAGCTGACTTCCGTAGTCAAACAGACTGTCAAAACGGTAGTTGGCCATTGTAATGCGAGCCATGGCGCTTGACTGTTAAAACAAAAAAAAGTGAGTTTATGTCAGAAATAATCTTCATCGAAAAGAGCGGAGCGTGACCATTGTTGCGAGAAGAATACGGGAGAGTTGCTAAAAACGGTGCCTCTACCCGTCCACCTTGCGTCTCTGATCGCTTAGCCACAGAAATTCGTACGCCTGGCCATTCAAGTTACTAAAAGTCAAATCACCTCTACAGAAATCAGTGTTGCTTTTCAAGTCGGTATAGTCGAAAGTCTTATAAGCGACCAACTCCCGTAAGCAACAATCTTCCAAAATACAAAACTTCTCGTGAGTTCTATTTTTGCAAGCAACCACATAGGTCTGACATTTTTGGTATAAATAAAGAGGTTAATTTTTTAATATGTTTTTCTTTATTTGGGGTGGTAACTTTGGGAAGGTTCGACAGTAGCCAAAGGGCCCCAAATGTTGTTCTCTTCCAGATCCCTTTTCCAAACCAAGAAAGCTTCCCCCCCCCCACCCCTCCCCCCCCCCCAGTACATCTGGTCAGGAGCCGGCGCTTACCGCTGAAATGTTTGCATTAGGAAGGTTGTACAAGGAGAACACATCATCAGCGACTCGTGAATCATTGTAAAGCTTCGGAGGCATGTTAGGAGTAAAGGCTCCGTAGTCTGCAAGAGGAAAGTTAACAGCTGCATGCTGCCCGCTCAACTGCCACAAGAATCTTGTAAGGAATTTTACAAGACTGTCAACTGAGGTCAGGTTACAAGGAAGATCCTTGATCTGCAAGACAACAGATAGGTGTAGTAAACACACTTGTTTCTTAGCACACTCAATTCTCCATCGTCACTCCCATTAGCTCCGTCTACCCCCCCCCCCCCCACTCGACAGACCTGATTGATTGTTACTTGCGAGCAAAGTTTAAATTCGGATAACAACCCATCAGACTCCGGCCACACGGTTCTCTATGGAGTTAAAGATCCATAAATACATAAAACAAAAAAGACTTTGTTTCGTCTCATTAACCACCCGGTTTTAAACTTCTTTAAGCTTCTTGTTTCCCAACACAGAGAAGAATGTCGAAAATGAGAGGATGAAGACATCTCTTGATAACGTTTATAATGCCGGAATAAAGGCAAGGTGGTAATTCTTTTTCGAAAGAGGCTTAAGGACGTTCGCGCGAATTGTTTATGCGCATCCTTACTGCGCACGTAGTTCATGTCGCAACGTCACGCCATGAGCGCGCGCGCTGAGAAAACTTCCTCAACACACATGGTAGGTAGCTGCTGCGTTAACTTCGCTTTTCGGTTTCCTCTCTTAAATGATCGGTGACCCCCACATTTTATAATAAATCTCTACCGATTGAGAAAAAATGGGCCAAATTTGAATGATGGAAGTATGTTTTTTTTTATTTTCTCTTCTCGCGCGCGATGAAATCAGTCACATTCTGCAGTCTTGAATGTTCGCAAATGCAGTTCTTAAAGACAAGATTTGCCTTAAGGGTCCTCAAAAGCGAAATATTTTTGTTCAAAAGACCCACTTGAATAAAGAAAGCTGGCCTGCACCAATTCATTTAAAATATTTTGTCGCCAGAAGTCGATGAGGTCATAATAAATTCATCCAAATAAGCTCCTTCTTTCAGATATCGTATCTCGGAAACGAATTCGGTGACCCCCAATTTTTTTTTACATTTCTGATACGAGTAACTCGTAAACTAGCAGTGGTGAAAGTTTAAGAGAAATTGCAATGTTAGAAGATTTTTGCGCGAACGTCCTTAAGCACATGTGTCCGGTCTTACGTTTCCAAGGCCTCCATTACTCCCAATACCATCTGCCGATACTTCATTCATAAAGTTTTGCAGCTCAAAGTCGTTCACTACATCGTCATCACTTTTGTAGTACCTTGGAGGAAGGAAAATTGATCATTATGAAATTTCTCCTTGCGTTATCATTCCACTATGAAGCAGAGAGGTGATGAGAATTAACGAAATCATCAACTAGAGGATATTGTTCGATGGTCATCACCAAACTCCGACAGAACAAACATAAAAGAAAAGTGTGGAAATTGGCGAGGAAAATAAAAGTTTCTTGTTTGGACTTATTTGCCATGTTTTTCAAAGAGCACTATTTAAAGAAAAGCAGCATAATTTGGAAAATCGAGCACAGTTTTAGCTAATTTGGTCCAAGAACGGGCAGTGCTACTAGCATAATGTGCTACTTTTACCAGCCATTGCTTTGCACTCTATTCTCGTCCCCAGAGCCTCCCTGTCCCTCTTAGCCGGCGGGGCCTTTGCACAAAAAACAGGTGGCTCTGGGGACACATGATTTGATTGGCTAGAATTTAGCAAGGGAAATTTAAAACCTAACCAATCAAATCTACCGATTTAAACTTTTCTATAACATAGGAAATTTAAAACGGTTATGATTGTATGTCAATGATTGTATTGTATGTCTATGATTGTATGTTTATAATTGTATGTCTATGATTGTATGTCAAATCGACAATCCATGTTATTTACTTAATATCATTACATGTTCTTTCAATACAATGTAAATTATTTAGTAATACCATGTATAGATATGGGAATACTTTAATAAATTGTTGTTGTTGTTGTTGTTGATTTGGTTGGGTATATTTCAAACTCCCTTTGTTAAAATCAAGCTTAATCAAATCAAGTATCCCTAGAGCCAACTGTTTTTCGCGCAAAGACCCTGTCGGTGAACAGGCAGCTCTGGGTGTACTCTTTCTCTGTTCTTGTTACCAGGTTTCGATAAGAGATCTCGAAATAAGTGTGGAAAGAGCTGGGAGCGCGTTTTACACTGTCTGGATCCTTCACGTAAGCTGCTAAGCAATGCTTCTACCACTAATAATAAAGAGACGCTATTACAATAACAGTATTTCCACTGCAAATGTGGCTCCTTTTCTCTTTTATCACTGACCTACAGGCTCATTCATTTCTTGAAGAGAAATGATTTCGAATAAAGCACCCCCCCCCCCCCCCCTCCCCCCCCCCCCGCGCAAAATGTATAGTAAATTAAAGTTAGCCGCTGTCACTTACTGTTCGACGTAATGCTTGGCCACCATTGAAATGACAAAGTGGAGCAGAAAACCATCGTCTCTGTACGGGAAATAATCAAGGGATCCAGAACCCAGTCCACGTCTCTGAAAACAAAGATAATGACAGTGAAATTGATTAACAATTACTTAATTAATTAACTTTAATTTCAGAGGCAGTCAGCAGTTACATGCAGTGGTCTTAAAAAGCAAATCATTTGCCTACGCTGAAGGAACCAACAGGTTACTAATTCCGCCGGAATGCCGGAATACTAAAACCAGGAACGCCGGAATACTAAAACCCGGAATGCATAAAAAAAAGCTGCCAGGATCCTGTTTGTTTATTCATATATAGAAATGTCTTAGTTCATAACAATCCTCTTGATCTCCAGACTTCAGTTTTCCGTAAGAAAACGTTCACAGGACTCCTGATGAACTAGTTTAGTTTTACTACATTCTCTTACAAAATTGGTCTTGTAAGAACACAGGTTGACAGGGTCTACAAAATCAACAATTCCTGGTTGGGCTTTCATGATGATATTTTAATATCATCATGAAAGCTCAACAGAATTTTTTTAAGAACCTCACTCTTATCCTACGTAAAAACCTTTTCCCTGTTCACATTATAGAGAAGGTTGTCAACCAATATGTAAGCAGAGCTCAAGTCCGCTCATCAAATAGCTCTCGGGTTCGACAACCCGTTTCATCTTATTATTTTAAGCTACCTTATGTAGGATCCTTTTCTGCAGAAGCTCAGAAGAGATTACGTAAACTTGTCTACCGTTATTGTACTAACATTGAAGTCAAGTTAGTTTTTTCGTCTTTCAAAGTCAGTAGCATGTTCAGTGTGAAGGATCCTGTGCCTCTCGATCTCCGTTCGCGCGTTGTCTACAAATTTTCTTGTGCAGGATGTAATGCCTGTTACATCGGCGAAACTAGCCGTCATCTCTCAACGCGCATTCGTGAGCATCTGAGTAGGGACAGGAACTCACACATTTTCCAACATCTGCAACAATCTGAAGCATGCCGTAGGCTTTCATCTAAGAACTGCTTTTCTATTGTGGATTCCGCACCCAATAGACTGCAACTAATTTTAAAAGAGGCTGTCCACATCCGCTGGGAAAACCCAACGTTAAATAAGCAGCTCAAACATGCTGACTTACATCTTTCGTTTTAGTACTATGTTATTTTCTTATACATAAGTGTCTTGTAATTTAATTTAATTTATTTTCATCATTTTGAGTAATAATTGTAATTTACTTTGTTATTTCTACTGGTTAATTTCTTTGCCGTGTATTAAGACTCGCGCGCATTGTTCCATGTCTCGCACATTTAAATGCTGTACGTTGAATTTGAAATGTATCACGTTTGAAATGTTACGCTATTGCTTGTAAAAATTCAACCACAATTGTAAACGAACTCACAACTGACGATGATCGTTGAACGATCGAAACATGTCTTGTTACAAACTAAAAGTTGTTGTAAATTTTTTAAAAATAGTAGTTTGCCTGCTTTTATCCAGACGATATATAGAAATCCTAACCCTACTATAAAAGCTAACCGCAAGCAACCCAAGCTAAAGTAGGCTAACCGGAGTGCTAGTGAGGCTAAATGGAGTGCTAGTGAGGCTAACCGAACGCTATTAAGGCTAACTGGAGCGCTATTCAGCCTTACAAGGTGTCCGGGTATTGTCTCATTACACCAACTGAGTGCAGAATAGTTAGCCTTGTTTTAGAATGCCGATGTTACGGTTATTTCTGTGCGTTCCGGATTTTAGCAATCGAACGTCCCGTCCGGCTTTTAGTACTAGCCCTTAATTAATTGATTGATTGATTTGTATTTATCTGAAAGGGCAACTCACTTGCATGCAGTGGTCTTAGAAGCAAAACAAACCTTTACCAAGAGGGTCTGGAGAGGGGTTTAACTGAACTTTTATCTGATAACAGAGATCTGCAAATTTGATGATGGCTAAATCCGGGTTTACACGCGTACGGGCAATTTTTATGTGACAAATTTATTTAATCGTGTAGATGGCACAACAATTATTTGTCAACAGTTCAAAATTTAGTGCGCCAGTAATGACTTCCGACAGCAGAGAATCCAGAGATACACAGAAACGAGCATTTTTTCGTATGTGACAACTTTTAATTGTCCCATAAAAGCTAACACGCCAGCTTCTCAGCAAATATAATAGTCCCCTGATACACGAGCAAATAAAAATGTTCACATAAAAATTGCTCATGGGTCAGGGGAATGTCAACCGGAAGCTGAGAAAATCGTCAACAGCATCCCCACCCACTCCCTCTAAAAACATTTTGAAACCGTTAATTATAAAGGCACGCAAGTTTTACCCTGATATTTCCCATAAAATCAGTATCCTTCCAACTCATTTGCCTGAACGACCTCAAAGCAATTTTCATCGTCCCATGCTGCCCCAAAGGTGAAAGCTTGTGCGAAATTGCATTTTCTCCTAGCAATAATTCGAAGCCCGGTCTGCCCGTAATACTGATTCCTCTGCAGTGGTACTTGATCATTTGATGAAGTGGATGTCTCTTAGACAGTTGTCTGTCTTTACTGACACAGAATGGTTCCATCAGAATATGCGTCTTGGCCAAGTGTTCGAGTAATTGGCTGTAGCGCGCATCAGCGCCCTGAACACTGAGCTTTGCCAGCATCCAGAGGTCTTTGTCTTTAGGGGTGTATACCGGAGAACCTTCAACATGCAATGAGTAAATGATATTTAAGAAACAGGAAACATTTTGTGCGATTCTATCAAGTTTGAGTAGACAATTTCTGTTACGCGGCTTTAAAAACTTAAAATTTTTGAATAAGGAAATGAGCACGTGTACATGTTGCAAGTTTAATCTGTTTCAACCTGAAGATAATATTTTACAATGGCATAAAATAACTTAAATTCATTAAAAGGAAGTCCAACAGATTGTTATCTTCAGGCTTAGGCTTGTAGGAAATTAATGCTCCTGTTAATTAAGGTCTTTGAAATTAACGCTAATTGGAGGGAAAATTGCTTTCGAATAAAGGAAATTAACGCGAGAGAGGGGGCAAATTTTCAAAGTGAAGAAAATTAACGCAATTATTGATGTCTCTTAAGATTTTTTGGCTGTAGTACAAAAAGAACGGATGTCGTGAACCGCTTAAGCTTCTGAAGGCAAGAATAAACTAGAAATATAACAGATGGCATATTTTTAAGGCTTTTACTGGATTGCAAAAGACTAAACAGTAGTGTACAGAAAAGAGAAGGTTATTGTTTCCTAGTTGCTTTATGTGTTCGGGGTGAATTTACTGAGGAGCGTTTTAAATAAGGCTCGAAATAGATTTTTTTAAAAGGAGGCTCACAACGGTTTCCGGCACTTTCCAGCTCTTATACTTTGATGCGTCAGTACTTCAAATCTTTATCAGTTGCTGATTCAATAGTATCAAACAAATTTCCAATCACTGCTGAACAAGTTGTGTTAGTTTCACTGGTTACCATAGCAACAGTATGACCTGTTAAAAACACCCTTAATTTTCCCTTTAAGCGCTTATAACTCAAAAACGAACCCGTGACTCCCACTTTTTATTATTGAGTAATGATCAGCATGTTAGATACAAATTTTTTAAAGTTGAAAACATTTCTCCAGAGCGGTTTCAGAGCCACCTTAAATTTTTCGGAAATTTACTTTTGAGTTGCTATTCTTTTTTTTTCTCTCCTGTGACCCAGTCCCTAAGCTAGTGTTTTGTTCCTGTCGCGAGCTTGAAAGAAGTGCAAATATTATCGCGCCAAATCAAGTGGGACGGACAGGAGCCTATATATAATGTCCATACCAGGCTTGACGTCCATTTGAATGGCTATCGGTACCAGATTGCTTCTTTTCTTTGGATGAACAGCAAAGAACGCTATCGGAGAAGTGGGTTCCCACATCTTTCTACCAGGACGAGATTCCATGATATCTGGCATGGCGGGCAGGTTATCTAACAGCGGATACCGCAATGCAAACACCATTCTTTTTGCTATGGCCTGTGCGTTGGATCAAATGCAAAGCAAACTGTATGTAATAATCGTACATTTACCGCTATATTCCCAGAGGGTTCCATAAAACGTGAGCGATTGAGGGTGGACTAAATTTCGAACAGTGCGCTCCTCAAGCTGACGCTGGAAACGAAACGAAGGCAGAGTTCCCGCCATATTCCTTTTCTCAGGGTACACCGCGTCCTTGAAGGTAAAAACTATTGGAAATACGATTTTACCAGAGCATTTGTCGGAGGAGAATCTGTAATATTTTATATTATGTTTCTTATTGTAATAAATAAAAAGAAAATTAAGTATATGTTCAAATTCTTTAGGGCTATATGTGGGAAAAATCTATTAAGAAAGGTAACTGAAAAAGTTCTATCTTATATAAAATTTAAAATTACCTCTCGTAGTGAAATTTTCGGCATTTTTGCGGTCTTTTTAATAAGATTATCCCAGTCAAATTCTTGGTTTAGTTTCTCCTTGAGCTCATTCCATTTGATACCAACATTGCCTACAAAAAAAAGAAACACCATATGACTAACAATGTACGAATACCGCCATTTTATGTTTTAAGGATCTACTTCTATGGACATTAATATTCGTGACAATGCTGTATCCAAATTATCCATAGAAGTTGTCTAACAGTTCAACACTGCGCAACTTTTTGTGAAAGTTATCTCGAAACGGTTAGCCAACATTGCTAGGAGTATTACTCGAAAGATTGCCTATTGCTTAATCGATGAAACAATGTTTTAAAAAAGTCTTTGGAAAATATTTTAGCTATAGCAATGCAGTTCTTTGGAACAGCCTACACTGTAACCTTAGGAAAACAAAATCATTCTATCAAGTTTAGAGAATAGTGAATCTTAATTTTCTTAGAAAACTGTCCATTAAACTAAACCCTTGTAAGCGATTTAAAGTCAAATTTGAAGCCTTTGTCTATCACATTTATGATTTTGAAGTTTCTTTTTACACCGATAGTTTTGGACTCGTCTGCTAGTGAAAAGACCCCTTTCCTTATTCTGGTGTGGATAGTTTTATTTTTTCTAATGTTATGTATTTACCTGTATCGTTTGTAACTCGCATCAGTGTCATAGGGTTGACGCCCGCGAGCCGTTGCTCAGCGAACACCTTGTCACTCTTCCACTGTGTAATGAGGTCTTGGAATGGTTCCTCGTCAGTTGGATTTTTAAAGAACGGATCCTGTGAGAAAAAAGAAGTATTTTTCGATTTTAAGGCAGAAGACGGACGCGAACAATTTCTTGCCTTTCCTTTCAGCCGTTAGACCCGGGTTAGGGGGAGGGTACTGAATTTTTTTTATTTATTTTTTTTATTTATTATTTATACGGGGAGGCTCCGCCAAACCCTTACCCTTTCATATACCATTTTTGACAGAAAAAGAAACCCTTTCGTATACTTTCAACGCGATAGAAAACAGTACCCCTTTCACGTACCGACAGAAGGAATACTGCATCTTTTTTCTAATTTTGTTTTTCACTTGAAAAACATCTTAAAATACTTAAATGAATCAACTGTTCGGTGGGTCTAACCGAGATATTCTGAAAGGCCCTATAAAATAACTCAGTAAATGGCAGTTTTTGCTACTCTTTTGTATTCTTCAACTCGTGAAATCCAGGCTCTTTTGTATATACCTACAGCCTGAAAAAGGTACTCCTTTCGGACGGAGCCTCCCTGTATAGTTTGCTATAGTGAGAACCCACCTGCGGCCGTTTAACCGCTAGAAGACTGAGACATCGTTTACACGGACGCGGCTATTAGGCTACGTTTACACGGACACGGTTATCAATCAACACGGTTTCATGACCTCGAAACCGCATCGAAAACGACACGGTTTCGAAGTGTTTACACGGAGTCTATATAACGATTTTCCGACTGTTTTCGAATGTGATTGTATAAGCAAGCACTGCTCTCTATGCGTGTTTCACCATGTTTACCCTTCGCAAGCCAGCCAGTTCGTGCCAAAATACATGGCCGTTTTCAAATCGATGCGGTTTCGTCGTTTTTGACCGTTTACACGTCCAACGAAACCGTATCGTTTTGAAAACGCTCCACTTTTGACAGCGTTTTCAAAACGACCCGGTTTCAGTAGTGGTCTCGATCGGTGCCGTGTAAACGAAAGGCGTAACCGCATCGCTTTCGACGCGGTTACAAATGAAACCGTGTCCGTGTAAACAGTGCCTCTCGAACTCCGCTCTATGATACATATGGGTTATTGACAAAGCGTGAGGTCAAGATGGCAGGATATTGGCCAAGTTCTTTTTCTGCGTGTTTATGGACCGAGACGAAGTCGAGGTCCATAAACACGCAAAAAAAGAACGAGGCCAATATCCTGCCATCTTGACCGAACAAGCTTGGTCAATAAAGGATTTATTATACAGTCGAAGCTCTCGTAAGCGGACACCCTCGGGACGCGAAAAAAGTGTCCGCAACTGGAGCTGGCCGCTTACGAGAATGGTTCTCGTAAGCGGCCACTAGAGGTGTAGGGGATAGATGGCCGCTTACGGGAGCTTGCCCAGCTAACAATAACCGGACGGTCATGGATGACAACAAAACAAGCACTGAAATATGGTACTGTAATTACTGTTAAATCATTGTGACGAATGACGATGTGAAGTTGATTGATAAAAACAAGATACAGAGGTTGTGAATAAGATTTTCTTTGGGGTGTCCGCCTACGGGAGCTTTAAAACAAAGAAAAAGTCTAAAGGCCGATTTACACGGTACGATTTAGCTGCATGCGACATGCTTGCGATATGCTTACGACAAGCTTACGACACGAATTGTGTCGTGTAAATCAAACCTACAACTCCTAAGTCATGTTGTAGGCCTGTCGTAAGGATGTTGCATGCGACAAAGTCGTACCGTGTAAATCGGCCTTAAGTCGTAATCTCTGAAAGTGTCCGCGGCCGCTTACGGGAATGTCCGCTTACGAGAATGTAAAAATACAGAGTTTGTATGGGAGATAAAACGGGGTTTCAAACAAGGCGGCTGTAAGAAGGGCTGTCCGCTTACGAGAGTGTCCGTTTAATAAGAGAGCTTCGACTGTATGACTTTTTTTCGAGCACTGAAAAGGAAGCCAGTTGCATGCACAATCAATGACGCGCGCTAAAATCATTTCATTGGTTTAAAAGTTTAATGAGTGACTGTCAAATTCTTGAATGAATCGAGACGAAGAAACACGATGCGACAACATCGAAATTTAGCTCTTTTTAACCAGCAAAAGGATATCGAAATTGCTTAAATTTTCGAATCAACGTTGACTTTGAAGCCTTGAAACAAGAATGTCCATTCCATCTGGCCACCAGCTTTTGAGTATTGGATGTTTTGCAGAGTATTTGCTCGCTTCTGGCGCTTTTATAGTTGTGCAAACCTGCCGCGACACGAGCTGAAATTGTGATTGTTGAAAGCGTTTGGGACTTTCCACTTCACGGGAAAAGCTTGAACTTTTCTATATCATTAATTTAAATGTTCGACCCACCCATTATTCGACGTGAGCGTTTGTAGAGGCTGAAAAGATGTTTAATAAGCTTGCAGTGCCTGGTTCGCCGTGCCGTCCGCTTTATGCAGTTTTGAAGATGTTACACAAGTTTGCCGAGTACTTCTTCAGGTATGCCACTGTCCTCAGTCTCTCCCTTTTCCGCCAAACAAAACTGATATCATGTCTTGAAGTCGCTTTGCGAATTAATTTTTGTATTAGCCGGTTTTTGCGGCAAATAAAATTCACGTAACTCGTTAACATTTGTAGTTTAATTTGTTTGCTTTCATTCGCTTTAAAACCTATTTCTTTGTTATCGGACTTCCTTTCGCTAGAAACAGACAGAAAATATTTGTGTTGTTTCGGGAAATGGTTTCATAGCTCAAGTTTACGACGTAAAAGCTTTTTGTAGTAGCGTCGACGGAACTGAAAAGTTTTTTCGCTTGCGGGAACACAGCGGGCGATCCCGAGCGGTCAAGATGGCTCCATCTTGACCGCTCGGGTAGCCAATCAGAGCACGAATTTCGCTTCATCTTGACCGCTCACCGAGCTAGTCATATAATAAGTTGGATTATTATATGGCTACAATAGTATGCGCGCTCTGATTGGCTGCTGAGCGGGCATTATTTTCTTGTAATGACCGGGCATTATGAAAATTTTTCTCGGCTCGACGGTTTTTTGAGTTCTGAGTAAAACCTACTAGCGAGGGGGCAAAAACAACAAAAAATGCCAACAAAATAAAACTATCTTCTAAATAACTGAAAGAAAAATATAAGCATACCGATACTTCTTTAGTATGAGCGACGAAGAGAGCCACAGAGAGCGAGTTTTACCTCCAGTGTTTTTTCCCTTGATTATACTCTTTTTTGAATAGTGCTTAATAAAGGCCATATAATAAATAACTTATTAACCTCGTCCGTTCGGTCATTACAGGGGAACTCAGACCTCGACCTTGATGTATTGACCTCGCTGTCGCTCGGTCAATACATCAAGGCCTCGGTCTGAGATTCCCCTGTAATGACCTCACTCTCGGTTAATAAGTAGTATATATTCACTGTATATGTAAACTCAATATATATTCACTTGGTAATCGTGCCAGCAGCCATATTTACTATTTCTTTTAACTTTTAATTTTGTTTTCTTAATTAATCCTATTGTGCTACAGTTTCCTTACCCCAAAAGCCGCTTGTGCTTTACGGAAGAAGGCGTATATCTTGACAAAGTCCGCAAAACTCTGTACATCTTGTCCTGCATTAAGCTTTGCCCACTTCTCAAAGACGGCCGAAGCGCCTTTGGTTTTTGTCAAGAAGATGTTAAACTCCCACATTTCAAACGGGTGCTTCCTGAAGACGGACAACTGAGAGAAAAAAACCGAAAAGCATTACTTGACAAAAATGCACTGGAGAGAACATTACATAAGACACTATCGGTGGACAAGAGTTCAAGGCGATCTTTCCTTGACAAGAAACCATTTTATAAAGAAAAAGGGCCTGTTCTATGAAAATTCTTGTCTATTCTGGTATTTCTAACGAGTGAATGCGTAGCTTAATGTAGGAGTTAGAGTAGTGTGCTGCAAAATCAAACTCCCTCACTCAGTCGAACGATGGGTCGTAAACTCTCTTCAGGAAATAGAAAGTTTTTTGGGAGAATAGAGAGGCCTTTTGCCTGTCCGCATGGTAAACCAAATGGCGCGTCTGAATTCTTCACGAGATAAAACGTAAACTTTAAACGTGTTTTTAAAGTTCTTTTGTCTTTCTGGTATTAAAAAAAGTTTCAGTTTAGATACAACCCTTTTCTATTTTTCAAGCCTTTTAATGGCTTACCTGCTTGTCAAATGTCATGTTCAGCAATCTGATTGGTTCATCTTCTAAGCCGGGGACTGGTGCCAACTGATAGAGCTGCCTATTGGCCAGAAGCTGCTGATAGCGTTTCCGTTGACAAGCTGGGGAGGTCTTCTGAGCAATCCTAACTGGACATTCGTCTCCGTATATCCCTTTAGATGTAAAATAACGTCTTTAGGGGGAAGTAATTGACGTTTCTTAGGTTTTCCTGTGTTATCATTTATAGTAACTTTTTCTCAAACCTGCGTATCCACACTCGAAGCACAGGAAGACCAATAAAATTAATTGGTATGAAAAAGACATCATCTTGGAACCCGTGCGGTGGAAATGGGATGCCTGCAAGGTAGAGAGTAAAATATGAAAAAGGGGGCTGCCTATATCTATAAGAATGGGACTTGAAAAAATGCGTTTGTAAAAAAATCTTCTATCCCTTTATTTATCTAACGTAAGGAGGAACAGTCTTCTTTTGCCAGTGAACTAGCGCCTTGTAATAAATAGTTAATTTCCAACAACACTACGTGTGTGTAGTTCCCGCCAAAACTGCCGCTTATAAACGTTTCAAATTTTCAATTAAATCCTGAACTTTTAAGCCAAAAGTTGAGACGTCACTGAAATCTTGAGCTTTTTAAGTCGCATATGTGCAGAAGATGTAATACTGATGAACTATCCTCCTTGAGTTTATCGGCTCGTACTTTGGTTTACCAATGCTAATTTTATAACGTTTTTCTACAAAAGTCTTGCACATTACAAAGTTCAAAGTGGCGAAAACCGAAAGAGCGCCGGATAATTTGCGTTCAACCCATGTGAACTGAGCTACAATATAGGGCCAGTCAACAAACTGCTCCTGAGGGACAACAGAAATTTTTATTTTTGCATGGGAGACAGTAACAGGTGCCAACTAGTTTTCGAGCTGCTGAAAGGTAGCATTTTTTTACAATAATGGAAGAACACCGCTAAGCTATGCCGTGAAAGGGGCATAGCTTAGCTTTGTTGTGAATTGTTTATTCCTTTTTCATTCAACTCAGAAATATCGAAATATCTAATAATACGAATGAATAGCAGCCGTCACTTAAAACATCTCTAATTGTCATAAAAAACGTTTTTTCTGAAGTCGCTGAACGAATACAAGAAACGTAAAAAGCAAATGTAGCATACCAACCTTTGTTGCGTGAAAATAGCCTCCTGAATTAAGAAAAGATAGTTGTCCCGCTCAAATGCAACAGGAGAGAAAAAGGCGAGCTTGCCGGCTGGCACACCATATTTGAAACACTGGTGACGTCACACCTAAACTGTATCTATAACTCTTTGTTCCTTTTGAAAATTAAGACGTTTAAAATCGTCAGAAGTATTTCAATTCATTAAGATCGTTAGTCTATATGTTTTATCTCTTTAACATCTTTTGGATCATTAAGATCACAAGAGATATTTTACTTCGTTAGAAGCTTTTGTATGTTCAAAAATTGTAAGATATTTCTCAGATCTTTTGGTAACAGATCTCTTAAATCGTTTGAGTTTTATCTTCAAGATCATCACAGATCTTTTCGAACTTAATTTTAGCCCAGAGGACCCCTAAAATCGATACTATACTGAAGATCAGACCATACCGAGAAACTGCTAACTTTGGTTTGATTAAACATTTAATACGAGCCTCAAATTCCCGACATTTATAAATTACAACTCAAGGAATAAATGATAAAAATCATAAATTCAAAAAAAAATGATTTTTTTACAAACCATGTCATATTTCAGGCCATTAAATATTAGTCATATGTATTTAGATAATCATCACGACCAACATACATTGTTTTAGTTTGATAGAAGTATTTTAGATTTTTAAAGAGGCTGTGGCACATTTTGAACAAATTTGGCCTCATTTTTTTCACTTTTGTCAATCTTCTTTATTTCGTCTGAGTTTATCGTTTTTCTTTTTGATGCTTTTCTACCTTGCGAACTATTATTTCGAAGTTTTCCTGGATTTAAAGGCAATATTATCCAGGAAGAAAAGCTAATTAATTATCTTATGGTGGGATAGCCATTTATAGATCATCTGCAATATGTTAGATCTTCTATTCCTAATTAGTTATTTTGTACTCTCACGTTCATTAGAGATCATTTGAATATTTAATTAATGATATCAGAGATCTCAAAGATCTTTTACACAATTTAAATCATTCAGTGAGGTCTATTGGATCGATATCGTTTGAAATCCAACAGATGTTTATTTTTATTATTATCATGTCACTGTCATGTTAAAGATATAATTTATAGAAAAGACTAACTGAAGCATGAATTTGAGAAAATAAAAAACATCTGCTTTTGAATTATCTAAGGCCCCGTCCACTATTTTTTTTTTAAAAAAAGCAACTTTTTTTTGCTGATTGGCTTTCCATCCGGACGTATCCGCGGTGAGAACGGTGACCGAAAACGTAACTTTTTGAAAACGCTCTTCTAAGTTGGAATTTTTGAAACGCCGTTTTCGTATTTTCGAGTGGAGGATGTAGATGAAAACAAAACTTTTTGTATACTCTCGCCGGATAAGAATGTTTTATTGCCACCTTATGTTAATTTTTTTTGCTCAGGTAAAATGTTCAAGCTTGTTATTTCAGAATTAATAGGACTTAATCTGTCGGGCTTCTTTTACCACCGTTTCGAAATAAATCGAAGCGTTGACAACTCAACAGAGGTTCTTAAGCAAGGACTCCGCGGTTCTTATTAAGACCAGTATGTAATAAAGCTTGTTAATACAAATTTGTCGACCAATTATTGGTTTGAGAGCAAAGGAAAGAGAATTCAGAATTTTTTATTGAAATGAGGTAGTCCAACAAGAGATATAAGTTGTATAATGAAAGGGCAAATCTACCGTTTGGAAATCCAATGAAAAGTGGATGTATGCTCCTGTGTTTTCTGTGTTTTAATCACGACATCAGTAAGAAAAAATTCTAGAAGACATTCTGCCCCAAAACATAAATTTTATTGATTTTCAAAGTAACCTGATTCTCGTACAAAGCACTGTAAAACACTGCTTATGACTGAAGTAAGGTATCAACGAAAATTAAATTTAAGAAACCATATATATCCCCATGTTTGAATACCTTATTGTTACTTATTTTCGCGGGACTTAATTTCTTGCAATTTTCGCGATTTTTTAAAAATCGCAAAATTAATGACCCGCGAAAAAAAGGTTCTCGCGAAAAATAACGACGCGAACTTAAATACCCTTCTACATGATTAAAAATATAACACAAACAGCGGTGATAAACATTATGAAAAATCGCATTTTTATAAACTTGACGTTTCGTATGCTAAGCTACATACATTTTCAAAAGTATGACCGTTAAAATTTTTGGCAACTATTTATATATTGTATGAAATACCCTTCTACATAATTCGTTAGAATTAAGGTCAGTTTACTTTGTTAACTCTACTTTGTTACAAAGGAACATGTAAAGCTGTTTGAAGATTCGTTTTGTTATATGGTTTTGTTCAGTGTCATTGAAAACTATTGCTCTGGAAAATTTAAAGCCAGTTGTGTAAATTTTAAGACTTACTGTTTGCTAATGTAGACCAGTATTTTGACAATTTTCACCCAATTTAGTTCCTATAAATGTATTTTTTGGCCAAATCGCGAAATTAAAGCCTCGCGAAATTGAAGGGACACTATCACGGAGATTTTTCTGCTTTTCATTAAAGAGTGCTAAAATTGGCAAAATTCTCTTGCTCGTACATCAAATGCATCTAGAACATCAAGGTGAAGATATAAAGCAAATTGAATTGATCAGGAAGGAAGATGAAAGCTTTAGGTTTTTAAGTAGTTTTCCAGGCCACAAGCGCAGAACGTGAAAAAATCAGCGTGACTTTCTCAAGTCGAGATCAAAAGTTACTGATGGCATCACATTAAGTGTCTCTTGTTTATAGCTACAGTACACTGGCATAATAACTTTGAACAAAAGTGGATCCCCATTCGTAGATTTTTTATGCGTCTTTAGGCTCCTAAATTTTCGAGGTGAAGCTCGTAACATTGCTTCCTTAAGTTCTCGTGAAAATAAGTTACAATAAGGTACATCAAGGCCCGTTTACACTGGCGATTTTTGTCGCGCAACTCCATGTAATTTTTGTCGCGCCGAAATTGCAAGAAGTCGCCGCGATATCGCGGCAATAAAATCGCCATGAAATCGCCGCGAGTTTGCATGCGTCAAAACTAGCGGCGAAATCACCGCGAGTCGCAGAAGTTTCAAACCTGTTCGGTACTCGATGCACTTTGCGCGACAAAAATTGCATTGAGTTGCGCGACAAAAATCGCCAGTGTAAACGAGCCTTAAATCCACCATCCAGTTCGCCTCATGTCTGTATTCCATTGGGAATCCAGCGTGGTAACAGATATGGGTAGGTCAAGTGACCTTCCTTGAGCCTTTGTAAGTTGACGTTTTCTAAGTACGGTTGGAGGCTGTAGTGAAGTTTGTTAAACCATTTAACAACCGCTTCGCGTCCACGTTTGTCGGACAGCTGGCTTCCGTAGTCAAACAAACTGTCAAAACGGTAGTTAGCCAATGACGTGCCGACGTTAGCTAGTGACTGTTGAATGAAAAAAAAAAACATTTTATTAATAAACAATCTTTATCGATAAAGGCGAAGAGCCACCCTTCGAAGGCGAGAAGAATTCTGGGGAGAATCGCAAAAAATGGCGCCTATCGCACTGAAAGAGCCACCTTAAATTTCGAAATTTAAAGTGGCACTGAACCCCATGTACATATTTTTTTAACTGCCAAAACTGAGCTGTATCTAAATTTGCTGATCATTATTTCATGGGGTAAACGAGCTTGTTTTTGAGTTATAAGCCATTAAGGGTGTCTTCAACAGGTTATTTCATTGCTAAGGTAACTTGTAATGCCAAGAAAATAACCATAACTTGTCCATCTGTGATTTGGCATCTATTTAATACTAAAACGAGAAATCTTACCTTCAAAGAGAAAATGGCATGTTTTTGGATAAATTTCTTGATAAAAAGCAACGTGTTTTGTAATTTGTGGTACAACTTTTAAGCACCTTTGAATGAAATTTTGAGCGACATTTTCTAAATTTTTAGCATCTTTTTTACAGCCTTAGCCCTCTTCTAACCCCACCCTCCCACCCTCAACTCCACCCTCCACCCCCTTAACACTCGTTATTTCACCTGGAGCCTCTATTGCTATAACATAGGGTACACTTACCGCGGTAATGTTTGCATTGGGAAAGTTGTACAGAGAAAACACATCATCGGCGACTCGTGAATCCTGGTAGAGCTTTGTAGGCATGTTAGGAGTAAAGGCACCGTAGTCTGCAAATGGGTAGTTCATAGCCGCATGCTGCCCTGTCATCTGCCACAGGAATCTTGTAAGGAATTCTACAAGACTGTCAACTGAGGACAGGTTACGAGGAAGATCCTTGATCTACAAGACAACAGATTGGTGTATTAAAGGGACTATATCACGGATTTTGACAGGTTTTTGAACAGCCCAAATTTACATTTGTGTCGTAGGAAACCTAAAAATAATGGTCCATTTTTATTAACAATTGCTATTTTAGAGCACTAAAACTGTTTTAAAGCACTTTTAGCTGCGGATGGCTTGGATGGAAATGGATTGCAATTTAAAAACGTTAGCCAACGTTTTCAAGTTGTTTCCGTGCGCCTTCAAAAAAAAAAATTATAGCCGAAGTTTGATTTCTATCCCCAAATAAAAGGTTGTATCTTCCGTTAAATGTTAAACACAATGGTTTTCGTGGAAAAAGTTGCCTACCACTTATTTCAGAACAGTTTAGACCAAAAAAACTGCGAAATCCCAGTGACCTAGTCCCTTTTAGGGCCTGTTTACATGATTCCGGAAAAAAATGCAGCTTAATCTAATATTACGTTTCCAAGGCCTCCATCGCTCCCAACACCATCAGCAGATACTTCATTCATAAAGTTCTGAAGCTCAAAGTCGTTCACTACATCTTCATCACTTTTGTAGTACCTTGGAGGAAAAGGATAATCATTAAGAAATTTCTCCTAATGATATTATTTCATTGTGGAAGAGAAAGGTAATGAGAAAATATAAAATCATCAAGTAGGGGATTTGTCTTATGGCAGGAGCCCATGCCGTGGTATTACCCAACTCCGGCAGAACAAACTTAAGAAATATGTGGAGATTGAGAAAAAAATTTGTCTCTTTTTAACTCGGAAGAATCGAGTGAATTTCACTCGGTTCCTGTCAACATAGGTACGCAATGCGTGCAAGGGATTTAAAGCCTCTAGAGAATTAGACCTGCTCTATGATTACCTACATTTCTAGTTAAGTTTCATAATAATATCAGCCGAAATATTTTATTAATGTCAGTTTTCTTGAAATAGACCAATTTTCCAATGATATCATTACTTTGCCTAACCAAAAAGGAAGAGTAGAAAGAAAGAAAACAATTTGCAATGGATGGAAACTCTATCTCCTGGCCTTTCGGCCTGCTCTTCATTAGCAGTTAGATGGCAATCAAAGTAAGTAAAGTGAACTTAAGTGTTGAACGTTTAACATCATTTGTTTTGGCAAATCTTTATTTGCCAGTTTGTTGTCTTTGATTCGTGTTTCATACGAACTTTTCCGAGTTTAGTGGCTTATCGTCACTTTGATTTACCACTGCAGTTTATATAATGTATAAAAAATAGTCTCTTTTTTACCACAGGATAGTATTTTGTTGGCAAATCCTCGTAGACATAAGTAAACGAAATATATTAACGTGATCTGCATTCTCGACTCCAGATCCGCCTGTCCTTCTTAGCCGGCGAAGCCTTTGCAAGAAACATGTAGCTCTGACGACAAATGATTTGATTGGCTAGAAAGAGAGGCCAGCGTCTCTGGGCGTGTCGAGAATGCGTGTACTCATTCTCTATTCCAACCTCGTTCCCAGGGTCTCTCTCTCCCCTCCCCCAAGAGCTCTTGGGGGCGGAAAGAAAGAAAGAGCCCTGGGAACGAGGTTGTCTCTATTCTTGTTACCAGATCTCGCTATAAGATCTTGGATAAGTGTGGTATGAACTGGGAGCGAGTGTCACGTCATCTTGTCACATCTTAATACCTCACGTTAGCTACCTAGCAACGTTCTTCCGCTGACGGCAGGCTCATTTATTTCTTGAAGACAAATGAAGCCAAGTTTACACGAGCAATTTTTATGTGGCAATTTTTATGTGACAACTTTTATTTCCTTTTGAAGATGAGAAAAATTGGTCAATTTTTATGTGATAAATATTTCTGTTGACAAGCTGGCGTGTTAGCTTTTATGTGACAAGTAAAAGTTGTCACATAGGAAAATTGCTCCTGTAGACAATTCGTCAAATAAAATGTGGCAAATATTGAATCAGTATATGTGGTCCCCAATCTTCCAATCTCCCACTGGGCACTGTACGCGCGTATCTCTGTGCGTATCTCTGATATCCAAGTCATTAATGGCGCACTAAACTTTGGACTGCCAACTAATAACTGTTGTGTCATCTACACGATCAAATATATTTGTCACATAAAAATATTGCCCGTGTAAACCCGGCTTGATTTCGAGGTGTTCTCCCACCCCTTCTCTACCCCCGCGGAAATGTAAAGCTATTTAAAGCTGGCCGCTGTGACTTACTGTTCGACGTAATGCTTGGCCACCATTTTAATGACAAAGTTCACCAGAAAACCATCGTCTCTGTACGGGAAATAATGAAGGGATCTGGAATCCAGTCCACGTCTCTGGAAACAAAGTTTATGGCAGTGAAAACCTTAAGTGTCAGTTAACATTTCAGCCTATTTCTCAGCTATCATTTGAAAGGAGCGTCAACTCTCAGCTGTTAAAATTTTCAACGTCACAATCCGTCCAGACCGTCTTGTCAATCAATCAGTCAATTAATCAATCAATCAATCAATCAATTAATCAGCCAGTCAGTCAGACAGTCGGTCAGTCAGTCAATCAATCAATCGATCGAACACTCAATCAATCAATCAATCAATCAATCAATCAATCAATCAATCAATCAATCAATCATTTAATCAATCAATCAATCAATCAATCATTTAATCAATCAATCAATCAATCAATCATTTAATCAATCAATCAATCACACACTCACTCAATCAATCAATTAATCAAACAATCAATCATTTAATCAATCAATCGAACACTCAACCAATCAATCATTTAATCAATCAATCAATCAATCAATCATTTAATCAATCAATCAATCAATCATTTAATCAATCAATCATTTAATCAATCAATCACTCACTCACTCAATCAATCAATTAATCAAACAATCAATCATTTCATCAATCAATCGAACACTCAATCAATCAATCAATCAATCATTTAATCAATCAATCAATCAATCAATCATTTAATCAATCAATCATTTAATCAATCAATCGAACACTCAATCAATCAATCAATCATTTAATCAATCAATCAATCAATCAATCAATCAATCAATCATTTAATCAATCGAACTCTCAATCAATCAATCGAACACTCAATCAATCAATCAATCAATCAATTACAGGCAGCCCAATCTAGACAAATAAATGAGAAAGGCAGGCACTTTTTACCTTAATATTTCCCATAAAATCAGTATCCTTCCAGCTTGCTGCCCTGAACGCCCTGAAAGCAATGCTCGTACCACCATAATACCCATACGGCCACAGTTTGTGCATAAAAGCATTTTCTGCTAGCAAAACTTTGAACGACAGTTTGTCCGTGATCATAAGTCCTCTACAGTGGTACTTGATCATTTGATGAAGTGGATGTCTCTCAGACAGTTGTCTGTCTTTGCTGACACAGAATGGTTCCATTAGAAGGTGCGTCTTTGCCAAGTGTTCGGCCATTTGGCTATAGCCCAGATCAGCGCCTTGTACGCTGAGTTTTGCTAGCATCCAGAGATCTTTGTCTTTAGGGGTATAGACCGGAGAACCTTGGCATGCAATGAATAAACCATATTTAAGAAATAGAAAACATTTTCTGCGTTGCTATCGAGTTTCAGTAGAAATTCTACTACAATCTTTGACAAAACTAATTGAAACAAACGCATTTCACGCATTTTTCGCAAATGCCCTAACCAGCAAGCGGGTAAAAATATTTTATCCCCCTCTCCCCCTTCTCAATGTTGTTTCTTGAGGTTTGCGGTTCGACAGGCTTTGTTTTAAAAACACTACAGCATTAATGACATTGAAATGGGGGGAGGGGGGGGGGGGGGGGGGGGAGAGGGGTTGCCAAACCGAACTCTGTCAGCTAAATTAGTGGAAATTTGTTTCAAATGTGTTTCAACAGTGTTGTCCAAGATTTCAAAAGATTGTAGTAAGTTATTATAAATAGGGAAACTGCAACTATCATCTCAGAAAGTTGAGCTCATAATAGATGCCGTGGGAAAATCATGTTTTGCATCATTTCCTTATATCTTATTAGTATTCAACGTGCTTTCTACCCAAAAAACCTTTCGGTCTTGTCATGTAAGCCACTAATAAGCTAATTTAGCTTTGATCTGACAACGTTAATTAAAAAAGCCGTTAATGTTCATACCAGGTTTAACGTCCATTTGAATGGCTACCGGTACCAGATTGCTTCTTTTCTTTGGATGAACAGCAAAGAACGCTATCGGGGAAGTGGGTTCCCTCATCTTTCTACCAGGTCGAGATTCCATGATGTCTGGCATGGCGGGCAGGTTATCCAACAGTGGATAGCGCAAAACAAACACCATTCTATTCGAAATGGCCTGTGAATAGGTTTATATGTAAAGTAAACTGAATGTTAAAAAAAATGTTTTTAAACTGCTGATTTTTCCAGTGCCTTCCATAAAAACGCGAAAGTGAGTGGACCTGAGTTTAGAGCTGCGTGAACCCAACATGAAGCTCGAGCGGAAACTTACACCGGGGGAAGGAAAATTCAAGAGAAAGATTTTCCGCTGTTTTTCTTTTCTCAAGGTTTACCGTCTTTTGAGAGCATTAGTCGGATAAGCACTTTCTTTGTAATATTTTGTATTATGTTTCTTCTTGTGATGAGTTAAAAAATAAATTATATGTTAAAATTCTTTAAGGCTATACGTGAATAAAATCCATTAGGAAAGGTAACTGAAAAAGGTTTTACCTTTACAAAAAGATTGAAAAAAGAAAACTACCTTTGCCAGCGTGATTTTTGGCATCTTTTTAGTATTAATGATAAGATTATCCCAGTCAAATTCCTGATTCAGTAGTGTCTTGAAATCATTCCATTTGATACCAACTCTTTCTACAAAGAAAAAAAAAACATATTATGAATAATATAGACGTCAGTGACCTTTTGAGTGAGGTCATAGTTCAAATCTGAGATGGCTCAAGATCTAAAAATAAATGTTATGGTATGTTTGTTAACTGTGGAAAGTTTCATGCTTTTAGGAAAAAGTGCACAATTCTTTAACCTAGATGCTTTATTATGTTGGATTTCAATGGCAAATTCACTTTTCCTGGAGTGCTTTTAATTTTGCGACTCACGTTGTTCAAAAAATTGTTTATCTTTCGCAAGGCATTTTTTCTTTTCTTTTTTTGTTTCAGGGAGCGTTGCATGAAGTGCCTCTTTCTATCACCCTTAGTTATTTTGAAGGATTTTTTTTTACACCGATTGAATTGGACGCATCAGGTTATAAAAAGGAACCTTCCCTTATACCAATGTGGATAGTTTTATTTTTTTCCAGCTTTATGTATTTATTTACCTGAATCGTTTGTAACTCGCATTAGTGTCATAGGGTTGATGCCCGCGAGCCTTTGCTCAGCGAACACATTGTCTTGCTTCCACTGTGAAATGAGGTCTTGGAATGGTTCTTCGTTAGTTGGATTTTTAATGAACGGATCCTGCGAAAAAAAAAACACTTGTTGGCTGTAGCGGAATTTCTCCCTTTTATTCCCCAGCCGTAAATCCGCTAGATGACTGCACTCCGTTCAACCTATGATGTCCTCAAAAAGCACTTGTTATCACATTTTTGATAGCCGGGCAGTAGAAAAATGAAACGAACGCTGTACTGGAACATTTTTTGGTGAAGTTTGATACCTTAGAATATTCACTGTATATGAACTCAAGTTACTTGGCAAAATATTTTGTCATTAACACATTTCAAACGTGAGAACCACAGATTTCTTGATAATTATGCATTTGGGCTATAATTAATTATTAAAAACTAGCAATGGTATATTGCAATTCCTGCGTTTTTATTGGTCAACAGGCAATGGTATACGAGCTCATATACCATCGACCACAAATATGGTAGTCGATACGCGTCAACGAAAACAGCTGGGGAGCTCAAATATTGCAATTTTTTGGGCATTTTTAATAAAACAATTATTCCACTCGCGCTTGTTGGATATGAAATCGTTATAGCCCACTCGGCGCTACGCGCCTCGTTGGCTATCTACCATTTCATATCCAAAGCGCGCTCGTGGAATAATTGTTAAATATTCACTGTATATGAACTCAAGTTACTTGGCAAAAGATTTTTTCATTGACACTTTTCAAACGTGAGGACCAGATTTCTTGGTAATTATGCATTTAGCCTACAGATAAATACTGCATACATTTTTAAAAAAGAGGATATCCTTGTCGAATTCCGAAAGATGGCTTGCGAATAAATGTAAAAGGCAAATTTGAGAAGTCTATGAAAATCAAATATCTACAGAACACAAATTTGATATCATTTTTAAAAGAATACAAATAGCAATACCAAGAATTTAAATTTTACATAAGCATCCTTATCCTTCTACATACACAAAAGTTTGCGCCAATTTGTCACTTTCTTTGAACACCCCCTTCCCCCCTGCCTCGCCCACAATTTTGTTCCGTTTCGAAGACTGAGGAAATTTACTTTCTATTTCGTAAACTAACGTCTTGAGACACCTCAGAAATATGCGCTCGTTCATTTTTATCCGCATCTCGACCCACTCCGTTCCCTAGATTATTCTTTTAACCCAAACTGTCACCTTCGAACCAAGCTTCACCTTTATCCCAAACCGTTTTATAAAGGGGCTATGCCACGGTATTTTAGGTAATTTTATTTATTTTTGTTATTTAAGAGTTCTAAACTTCAAATTGGCAGAGCAAAAGTCTTTTACTGGCAAAATTACGACCACGTAACAAACAAGGATGATTTTCGAGCCTTGTAAATAACACTTTCCTACAATTTGAGATAAACTTGAAAAAAATCGGGCCGACGTTTTTCAAGTTTACCCGAACGCAATCCGTCGTAATCTTCGCGAATTTTGCCCATCCATGCCTCTTTTTGGCCTTCCTGTGTTTCTTTTGAGTACTTCTACAGTTTTAAGCCGTTATTGTGATATTTAAACTAATTCTATGACCAGTTGGTCAGTGCCGAAATTGCCTTAAATTGCGTGACATTGCGTGATATATCCCCTTTAATGTGACATGTTATGCATGACGTTTCTTACCCCCAGCGTTTCTTGTGCTTTACGGAAGAAAGCGTAGATCTTAACAAAGTCTGCAGGACTTTTTATGTCTTGTCCTGCATTGAGCTTTTGCCATGCTTCCCAGATGGCAGCACCTGCTTTGTTTTTTGCCAAGTAGATGTTAAACTCCCACATTTCAAACGGGTGCTTTCTGAATACGGCCAACTGAAAAAAAAAAACAACAACAACAATTTAACAAACAAAGAGGGTATAAGCCGCTTAACTCGGAAAATTAATTATGAAACAAGAACTGACAAATAAAGACTTTTCCAAACAGGTTATGCTGAACTTTCCACACTTCACCTTAACGCGTTTAGTTTGATACATCCAATAATATTAATCAGAGAACAGGTCTTATTCTTTAAAGGCCTTAAGACACTTGCACGCATTGCGAGCCTATGTTGACAGGAATCAAGTGAAATTCACTTCGCTCACTACAACTCAGAATTTTCCGAGTGAAAAACGAAATCGCATGACTCGACAAGAATGCATGAGAGAGAAGATTACCTAAAAACATGTACAAGAGATCAAGGGTGATCTTTTTTTGACAAATAATAATAAAAGTAATAATACTTTATTTATAGAGCGCTTTTTCTATATCTATCCAAAAGCCCTTTACAATTTATATACAATGTTAAAATTACCTTTCTATATTAAAAAGGTTACAATTTGTATACAATAAAAGATAAAAGAATACAAAAATAGAAAGACTAGCTAGTTCACCTAAGTTAATTGTAAAAATCCACTAAATTATAAAATGATTTTACTAAAAGCTTTTCTAAAAAGATACGTCTTTAGTTTGTGCTTAAACTCTGTTATGTCATTTCCAGATCGAATATCAAAAGGTAAGGTATTTGGGGGAGCTACAGTTGTGGGCGCGGGCTACAGAAAATGGTGTGGGCTCGAAATCCGTAGTTGCGCAAATTTTAATTAACGTCATCTAAACGATGGCTATTCATGAAACGTAGATTGCGTCTCGGGACGTATCTCTAGGGACTAGAGACCATTTCACAAGAGAACATGCGTGTGTTTTCATGAAAAATTCTTCCTTATAAGTTAAATGAGTTGAAGTAGTGTACTGCAAAATCAAATTTCCTCACTCAGTCGATCAATGGGTCGTAAACGCTCTTGGAAATATAGAAAGTTTTTATTCAAAGAAATAGATAGGCAGGCTTTTGCCTGTCCAAATGGTAAACAAAATTAAATTAAAAATGGTGGTCACCCAACTAGTTTAGATTTTTAGTTATTTTGGGTGACCAGCAACTGTATGTATTTTAAAATTTTTTTTATTGTTTAAGAAAAAAAAATAAAAAAAATTGCGCATCTGAATTCTTCACGTGATAAAACTTAAACTTCAAATGTTTTAAATTATTAGTTTTTTTTATCATTCTGGGATTGAGAAAAACAGTGTTTCTTTCATTTATAATAACAGAGATCCTTATATCTCCTTTTGAATCACTCTAGACAAAGTTTGTTTTTTATTTATTTTTTTTTTTTTTTTTTTTTTTTTTTTTTTTTTTTTTTTTTTTTTTTTTTTTTTTTTTTTTTTTTTTTTTTTTTTTTTTTTTTTAACTTTAGAGTTAATAAATTTTTTTTTTTTTTTTCTTTAAATGGCTTACCTGCTTGTCAATTGTCATGTTAAGCAATCTGATTGGTTCACTTTCTAAGCCGGGGACTGGCGCCAACTGATAGAGTTGCCTATTGGCCAGAAGTTGCTGATAGCGTTTCCCTTGACAAGCTTGGGAGCTGTTCTGAGGGATTTCAACCGGGCATTCATCTCCGTATATTCCTAAATATGTAAAAAGACGTCTTTAGTAGTAAGGAAATTATGTTTCGTAGGTTTTGTCTGTGTAACGATCAATAATAACTTTTTAACAAACCTGCGTGTCCATACTCGAAGTACAGCGAGCACAGGACTACCAATAAAATCAATTGGTATTGGTAAGACATCGTCTTTGATCCGTGCGGTGGAAATGGGATGCCTGCAACGTAGAGAGTAAAATTTGAAAAAAGAGGCTGTGTATATCTGTAAAAAATGGAACTAAAAAGAATGCATTAGAATAATTTCTTTCATCACTTAACTGTCTAACGTACAAAGAAACTGTCTCCTACAGTGCCTTTAAATTACCTTATTCTTACTATTTTTGCGATTTTCGCGTTCTTAAAATAATCGCGAAATTAAATACGAGCGAAAAAAACATTGCGCTAAGTTTAAACACGCGAGAATTAATAACATATTTATATCAAAACAGTAATTTTAGGCACTGCAACTAACTATCCTTGAAAATATTGTTCCGTCTTGTTTTGGACTACCACCCTTCCTCTGATTACTGTTTTTTTCAGCTTGTAAATCGGTCAAGATATCTTAAAGCACAGTTACATAAGTTTCTTTTTGCAGACTCCTTGCAGTAATATTGAGTTAGACCTTTGCGTATTTCCAGTAGTTCCTTAGTCTTTGACGACTGATTCAGATAACACCGACAAAATCAAGAAATTTAATACACTTTTGCTCTTGTTTTGCTTGCAATCGCGAAAATTAATACTCGCGAAATTAGGCCCCCGAATTTGCGCGAAATTACGTACGCGCGAAAATAAGTAAGAATAAGGTAATAGTTTTAATACAACAGATAAGCTCGTCTGCTGCTGAAACAGAAAATGAACAAAAGCAACGGAGCTACAATGTTCAACTCCCACATTTCCACTCACGGTTTTCGTCGCCTTGATTTTTGTAAGAGTTTACTTTGGCTTAAAAGTGGACGTTTATAACTGGCGGGAACTGCACCGACAACTCGGAATAAGTAAGTGTACTATTGGAAATCCGGCCGGGCGCGCGGGAGTCTAACTGATTCTTACATTGTTTTCTATTCGCCGATAGAACATGATCGCGTGCGTTGCTCTTTAAAGGGACAATTTTTCTGATTTTGGATTCAAAGTACCTATAACATTGAAGCTAAAATTGTTGGCTTGGACTGCTATCCTTTAAAAATTCTTCTAAAAAATTTATAAATACTCGCCCTCATTTTCTATAAGCGTAGAAAAACCGGGCTCGTTGTCTAATCATAATATATTTTTCCGGCTTTCCAACAGAAAAGCGCGAATGAAAAATATTAAAAAACAGTACATTATGGAGGGGGGCATGGGGGTCTGTAAGAAACCGAAAAACCGCACAAAAAATCATGCAAAACCGAAAAACCGAAGTGAATTTCGATCAAAACCGAAAACCGAACATAACATTCCAAATTCCGAAACTCTAACCTAAAATTGAATCTCGAGATTTTGAAAGAAGGAAGAATGGAATTTTTTAGAGTCTTGACATTTTTGTTCATTAACATGCTAAATTACACTGCTCTAACTTGCATTTTAAACATAAAAGCAGGTTTTCTTTCTACCAGCATGATCTCAGAGAAACTGTAAACCAAATTGGAAAAACCGGAAACCAGAGCAAATACCAAATCCGAAAAACCGCTGGTATTTTTGCCGGAAACCGATAACCATATGCAAATAGAAGGAAAACCCGAAAACCGAAGAAGACACCAAAACCGAAAAACCGTGGTTTTTTGTTGCGAAAACCGAAAAACCGATCTAAAAAATGGCCAAAACCGAGAAACCGAAAACTCCAAAGTCCCCCTCATTATGATGTCGTTGAACAAGTACAAGAAACGAAAAAAGGAAAAGTAGCATACCAACCTTGTTTGCGTGAAATGTCTCTTGAATTCAGAAAAAAGAGTGTTCCGTTACAAATGCAACAGGAGAAAAAAAGACGAACGAGCAAAATGGTAGACCATATTTATGATACTGGTGACGTCACACCTAAACTGTATCTATATCTCTTTGTTCCTTTTGAAAATTAAGACCTTTAAGATCATCAGATGTCTTTTAATTCATTAAGATCGTTATTATAGACGTTTTATTTCTTAAACATCGTCTTTTGATTATTAAGATCATCAGATATATTTTACATCGTTAGAAGCTTTTGTATGTTCAAGATTGTTAGACTCATAGATTATTGTTAGATTAGGATCATTAGAAATCTCTTAAACTTTTGAGATCGTTATCTGAGATCTTTTACATCGTTAAGACCGTCGGAGATCTTTAGATCTTTAAATCGTCTGAGTTTTTCCTTGCCATTTTTTCATTCGATCTTTAATTAATTTTAGCCTAGAGGACCCTAAAATCGATACCACATTACAGACCAGACCATACGCAGGAAATGCTTTGGTTTGATTAAACATTTAACAAGAGCTTCAAATTCAAGACGTAATGTTTATCAATTGCAAGTCAAGGGATAAATACTAAAAGTCACCAACCTAAAAAAAACTGTCTGTTTGTTGTTGTTGTTGTTGGTTTTTTTTAAATACTACTTAATTGCCGACCAGAGTGTAAAAAAACATACCATATTTCAGACCAAAATGATCGAAATCTATTCCTAATTTATATATCTTATTTTAGGGACTACCCTCCGGGGATCATTAGCAATCATTTTGACCCCTTAGATCGTTAATTAAGATCTTTAAATCTTTAAGATCAACAGAAATCTTTGAGATTGTTAGAACTATAAATCTTGAAGATCTTTAAAGGGGCTATGGCACATCTTGAAAAGTTTAGCCTAAAATTTTTACGTTTGTCAATAAATGTCGGTCTTTCTCAGTCATTGGTGTTTTTCTACTGTGCTAACTATTATTTCAAAGTTTTCTGGGATTTGAAGACAATTTTATCCAGGAAAAAAGAACCGATTTATTAAATCATGGTGACATAGCCATTTTTAGATCATCTGTCATCTTTTAGATCTTTGATTCTTAATTAATTGTTTTTGGATCCTCACGTTCATTAAAGATCTTTTAAATATTTAATGTTATCAGAGAATCTTCAAGATCTATAACGTAAATTAAATCATCAATTAGATCTATTGGATCTATATCGTTTGAAATCCAACAGATGTTTTTTTTTTTCTTATCATGTTTCTGAGATAAAATTAGAAAGACTGATTGAAGCATAAAAATTAAAAAGAAAACACGTCTGATTTGGAATTATCTGAGGCCCCGTCCAAATGTATCCTTTTTTTTAAAAAAATCTTTTTTTGCAGATTAGCTTTTTGTACACACATATCAGCGGTGAAAACGGTGACCGAAAACGCCACTTTTCGAAAACACTCTTCAGACTGGAAATTTTTGTAACGCCGTTTTCGTTTTTCCTTGTGTACGATGAAAACGGAACTTTATAAAAATGATGACATTACAGTCACTTTGCCATTTTATTAAAACTTATGTTTATATTTTCTTTCAGGTAAAATGTTCAAACTTGTTATTTCAGAAGACGACTTTTAAGCTAGTGCTTTTTTTACTTCCGGTCTCGAAAATCGAAGCGCTAACTAAGTAACCGGAGGTCCACAAGCAAAACTTCGCACGTTCTAAGTCAGGCCAGCATTTAAAAGTCCTATCGACAAAACACTGATTTCAGAGGAAAAGAAGGAGAATTTTAGAATGATTCAGGGTGAAACGGTATAAGAGATATCCGTACGTTTTCTAACAAAAACGGATACGTGTTAACGAACAATGAAACGATAAGAAAACGAAACGCATAAAGACATGATTTTTTTATAAAACAGGAAAAAGTTCCGCCTGCATTTTTCTGTAAACCCATCAAATAAGGGATTTATTTTTCAACATATTTCTTGTCATTTAGTTACATGTACTACAGTGCATTGTAATACGGAGTAATACGGTGTAGTGACGTGTCAAATTTTGTTTGTCTTCTGACCTTATATAGTCAAATGACGTCATAGTGAAATAATAAATAATGTTACAGACTCTATCCGACTTATTTTCTATTTGCTTGTGCTGATAAATGTCAAATTCAGTGAGACAAAGCAAGCGACTTCCACAGTTGTACTTTATTGATTTTCATAGTGATCTGACCCTCGTACAACGTATTTCAAAACACTCTTTACGTTACAACCAAGAAAAGCAAAATAAAACAGAAATCCATGTGTTCCTATAGGTTCCTTCGTCACTTCCCATAGCTGATCACATCTCAATGCACCCTCCAGTTCGCCTCATGTCTGTATTCCGTTGGGAATCCAGCGTGGTAGCAGATATGGGTAGCTCAAATGGTCCTTAGCGATCCTTTCTCGGTTTCTTTTCTCTATGTGTGGTTGAACGCCTCGTTGAAGGTAGTTAAACCATTTCGATATAACTTCACGTGCAGGTTTGTCGGGAAGCTGGCTTCCATAGTCAAACAGAGTGTCAAAACGGTAATTGGACAGCGACATAGCAATCAGACCGTGTTCCTATTATAGGAAAAAACATTGTAGTTAAAATTGGTGTCTTCGTTTCTTTTTACCAGCGGTCAATCTCGTCCCCTGAGTCCGCGTTTCCTTGACCAGCGGTCGGGTCGAAAAAGAGGCATGCGCAATAAAATACGCACGTGCTTAGTCATACCAGACAGCTGGTGTAGCTTTACCCGGTCAAATATTTAGAGAATATTGGACCGCTAAAATGTTCTGATTGGCTAATTTTAGTTCTAAGCCTTTTAACTGTTTTAGTCGTGTAGTGATGATGATGATGATGATGATGATGATGATGATGATCCTACATACGCACGTCCCCGACAGCTATTTGTACAAAAACTTTGTTCCGCAGAAATTTGAGGTTTTGTTTTAAAAATAATTAAAGAAACTGTGTCACGGAATTTAGGGACCATTCATTTTTTAGAAGGGGGGGAGGGCCGGAGGAATCTTGGGGGGGTCACTTATTTTTTACAGTGGCAAAAGGGGAGGGTCATCGTTATTTTCGTTTTTGAAAAGGGGGGGTCGCGTAGAAAAACACTGCATTTTCATCCAAATCCAAATCTTTTATTTTCAATAAATATTAAGTAAAATGTGACAGGCCAAGCACGACTCCCGCTGGTTGCTTCAGTCTGTTAACGGAGGATTTGATTAACGCTCTATATTTGTTTTGATTTGATTAATGCTTTCAGTGATGATCTTTTGACTGTAGCATAGATTTTTTTGCGATCAAAGATAATCTTATGCAACACAGCGGAATGGAGCTCTGTCAAAAAAAGAGGTTTGATGTGAATTTTTTTTGAGGTGCATGTGGGGGGGGGGGTCGCAAAATTTAATATTGCACTTTAGGGGAGGGCCTTCCTTTTTTTACACTACTACAGGGGGAGGGTCAAAAAGTTTCAACTGAATACACACAGGGATTCCTCCGGCCCTCCCCCCTTCTAAAAAATGAATGGTCCCTTAGCCAAACTTGGACATAAGAATATAAGCGCTTAAAACAGTGAAGGAACATTGCAATATCACAGCAAATACAAAAGAAGGTACGGACGGACGAAAATTGAAGAATATTAAAACAGATTGCGACATGGGTTTTTGAAAAATTGTTAAGCTGAATAGTTTACAAAGTAAATTTTCGTTTTTTTCCAACTTTTAATTATAACGTCCGGGAGACATATTTGTTTGTAATAAAGCCATGTTTTTAATAGATCCATAGAACTAATTTCTTCGCTTATATTTTAACTTAAAAGTTAGTTTCATGGCAAGTATTTGCAGGAAAACTTGATAAAATACCACTAAACTCAGCCGTGACACAGTGTCTTTAAGAGATAAAAGTGAACTTTTCTTCAACCTCTCTTCAACAGCCACCATGAGGACAGAATTAAGTGCTCATTATAGGGAGTGGCCTTTACACTTACCGCAGAAATGTTCGCATTAGGAAAGTTGAACAAGGAGAATACATCGTCGGCGACTCGCGAGTCTTTGTAAAGCTTCGTAGGCATGTTAAGGGTATAGGCTCCATAATCTGTAAGTGGGTAATTAATGGCTGCGTGATGTACGCTTATGTGGTACAAGAACCTTGTAAGGAAAGTCACAAGACTGTTCCTTGAGGTCAGTTCAGCGGGAAGATCCCTGATCTGAAAAAAAAAACGGCATGGATCAAGGGGTGGTTCTCATATAATCGCTCCGATTGTTTCTATCGCCTCTGTCACTTCAAAAAGTTTTCTTGCGATCGGGGCGATTATATGAGAACATTACACAGACGATCGCTAACGTCTGCGGCGATTAGGGGGACCACGATCGCTTGGATCGCCCGTGTCATCCTTCTAGCTTCTCACTCCCTTCTTCGCCGTAAAACTGCTATTGCTGAGAAGAAAGGAGGCCACGAGTTTTGCTTTTTCATTGAAGGCTGTCACTGTGTTGGATCTAGGGCTAAAATGATTGTTTTTCGTAGGTCTTCGCTTATACCAGGCGATCGGGATGATCATATGAGAACCCCCGATCGCTTCTAATCGCTTCGATCGCCTACGGTCGTCTCAGTATTAGCAAACGATATATGACACGATAAAAACGATTGGGGCGATCATATGAGAACCAGGCTTTAATAAGCCCCTTATCTCTAAATGAAGCTCCCCTCTCAAGTTGCTGGGCATTTGGAAATTACCACAACTTTTATATAAACCTAATGAGTTTCCTTACATTTCCCAGGCCTCCGTGACTTCCTGTCCCATCAGCAGATACTTCATTCATAAAGTTTTGCAGCTCGAAGTCGTTCATTACATCTTCATCGCATTCGTAGTACCTTGATAAATGTTTGATGAACATGTATAAGTCATCATTAGCAAATTTCTCCCTCAGTCCCTCTAGCATCAATACATTGTCTTGCCAGGTAAACAGTGAAAAGAAAAATACTACCTTTAAAGAATAAGGATATACAGTTGAACCTTTCTAATACGGAAACCGAAGGGACAGAGCAAAGTGTCCGTATAAGAGTTGTCCGTATTATGACGTCACCACTATGACGCCACTTGACTTAAAACATTTAGTAACTTGAAATGTTCTGCAACACAATGCTGCAGGTAAAAAATTAACACTAAGCACAAATCCGAAAACGTCTAAGGTGAATAAAGCGTTACGTTGTTATTTTTGTAACCACAAACAAGAAATTGCATTACGAACACAAAATATCATCGCCTGATCACCCGAGGGTCCGTAATAGTTCCCTCGGGCCGAGATTTAGTGTCCGTTGTCCGTATTAGAGAGGATCCTTATTACAGAGATTTTTTCTAAAGAAAATATGTGAGGATTTTGTTGGGACATCGGAGATTGTCCTTACTAGAGAGGTGGCCGTATTAGAGAGATGTCCGAACTTAGAGGTGTGACTGTATTCTCTTGATTTGCCACCAAGCCCACAGTAGTAACATTAAAGGAGTCTATATCAATTGGTACGGAAAAACAGTGCTCTGTTTTATCAGAAGCTCATAAATCGTTTTTGAGAGTTCCCCCTAAGAAGCGGTGAAAAAATCTTGGAAAAATTAGCCATTAACTATTCTTGCTCTATTATCTGGTAGCAAGCTAGTGTCCCGTTATCGTAACACTAGCCTGATATGCGGACGTTCTTTAGGCTCGTCACGCAATATCAATTGCGTGACGAGCCAATTGAACGCCTGCGCAGAAGGCTAGGATCCGTCACCTTAGTAACAAAGCAACTTGATCTGTAATCGACTGCAGGCTCATTTTATAATCGCAGAGTACTACAGCTAGAACTGACTTCTAATCAAAAGTGATGTCTTGTTGCGAGAATGAAAAGTGATTTAAAAGCTAGCACCTGACTTACAGATTAACGTATTCCCGGGCAACTCTATAGATGTTGTAATACAGCAAATAACCGTCATCTCTGTACGGGAAATAATGAAGAGATCTTCTTTCCACTCCGCGTTTCTGGAGACGAAGATAAAATTACCGTGTGAGTCAGGGTTACTGTGACAGAAGTCTAGCTAATACGTGCTCTTGGAGATTTTGGTGGAAATTTTTTGTTGTCATGTAGTTGTAGCTCGCGGCTACTAATAATACGACTATACGACGAGACTATACGGGACTATACGAGACTATACGACGGTGCTGGCTACTCCATGACTTGATTTTTAATCTTTATGTTGGGTGACTGCATAAAAAACCCTGAAATATTCCAAGGTTATTTCCAAGTTTTTACAAAGCATGGCGTGTAACAAATTGAACCGCTCTTTTAACATGGAATGTTTAATTAAAAACCTGTTATTTTCGCAACTGGGGACACTGGGAAAGTGCTTGTCATAGAACACGTTTCTCGCCCTGAGAAGGGAAAGGTATTGATAATATTTTATGAACGCACGTGTTAAAATTATGGTAAAACTTGCATGAATTGTCAAATTATGAAAGCAAACAGTAGCGGGGACAGAAGCATGAACTTTGCCCCGCCTTCCCTCCCCCTTTGCGTTTCCCTCTGGGCTTTATCTTTAGTAAAATAGTACACGCGGTTGCGAATTTTTTTCCTTATGCCTTCCGGTTCCTGCAACCGTGGGAATTCTTCTTCCCTTCCACTATTTTACTGCCTGACCTAAACTTTCCGCCCCCCTACATGCAACCTCCGAAGTTCCGCCCCCCTGTTCCTCCAACCCCACGTTACTAACAACAAAGCATAACTCATACATCGGAGCGAAAATAAAATCAAATCGTGGCGGGCTTACCCTGATGTTGCCCAGGAAGTCAGTATCTTTCCAACTTGTCTGCCTAAACGACATCAAACCAATTCTTACAGCTCCTTGGTAACCATACGGGAACAGCTTATGAAGACTCCCATTCTCGGCTAGCAGTATCCCGAACGCTAGTTTGTCTGTGATACTGATTCCTCGGCAGTGGTACTTGATGATCTGATGAAGTGGATGTCTTTCAGACAGTTGTCTGTCTTTACTGACACAGAATGGTTCCATTAGAAGATGCGTCTTGGCCAAGTGTTCGGCTACTTGGTTGTAGCCCAGATCAGCGCCTTGTACGCTGAGTTTTGCCAACGTCCAGAGATCTTTGTCTTTAGGGGTGTAGACTGGAGAACCTATGATATGTAGAAAATAAGATGTATTTATCACAAATTATATAGAGTGATTTCCACTTGAGTGTCAAATTAAAGTAATTCGCGTTTGCATTGGTTTTGCATTACTACGCTTAGAGATTGGTTTGAAACCCTCGCGCCACTTCCTCAGCCAATCAGAAGAAAAACCAAAACCAATCGTGACTCACGTTTCGTCCCGGCTACATGCATTTGCTTTGCGTTTTGATTGGTTTACTGGATTGTCTGTGTTCTTTGTGATTGGCTAGAGTGATTACTTTGGTTTTGGTTTTACGACACTCAATTGAAAACTGCTCTATTATGGTAATCTAAAAAATTAAGCAACCTAAACTTAACCGTTGGCGTTCTCGCTAGGAAGCTTCCTCGGGAACTCCCTCAGGACCCTCGTGAGCGAGCTAAGGGAAGGCCCTACTGGAATTTTTCACACCGCATATCGTTGTAACAGATCCTTTTTAAAAGACCGTGATAGGCTCACCATCCTCACGCTAAGATTGTAGGACTATTTTGTAGTCGTCTGGATTGGAAGAAACATTAAAATGTTCGAACGTTAGCCTGCATTGCAAGGGTAATCGGGTAGGTGGAAGGGAGAAAAACTTCCCGCCTTTCCATTCATATTATTCTCCCTTCGCGCAATCACCATTGAGCCTGCTCGCTAGCTAGGTTCGGATCATTCTCGTCCCCATAGCCCTTTCGTTTCTCTTAGCCGGCTGGGCCTTGGCACGAGAAAACGAAGGGCTCTGGGGACACAGGATTTCCAGTCCTGGATTCTAGGACTTCCGGTCTTCATGTATGCAGTCATGACGTTTCAAAAGAATGTATGAGAGAGTCGTTACGTTTTCGACTTCCCTTTAGGAATTCTTTGTTCCAAACAACCAATAAAAAAAAATTCGAATTAATTCAAAAATCCTATGTCCCCAGAGAACCGAAAGGGCTATGGGGACGAGAATGGTTCGGATGTCTATATAAAGTCCTTACCAGGCCTTACGTCCATTTGAATGGCAATCGGCACCAGATCCCTCCTGTTGCTTGGATGAACGGCAAAGAACGCTATCGGGGAAGTGGGTTCCCACATTTCTCTGCCAGGGCGGGATTCCATGATGTCTGGCATGGCGGGTAGGTTATCCAACAGAGGATAGCGCAATACAAACACCATTCTAGTGGCTATGGCCTGTATAAAAGAACAAATGTAACCCTTAATGTAAGACAGTTGTTAAAAAAATCGGTGCGGATCGAGCGGTCCAGGCTCAAGCCCTGGCCAAGGTCACTGTGCTGTGTTTCTGGGCAAGACACTTTACTCTCATAGTGCCTCTCTCCACCCAGGTGTATAAATATTTACCGGCGAATTTTATGCTGAGGGTTCACCCTGCGATGGACTATTATCCCATCCAGGGAGGAGTAGAATATTCCTAGTTGCTTCATGCCATTGAAACCGGATAAGCTCTGGCCTGATGTGCCACTAGGCTCGAATGCAGACTTTTATAGTGACTGAAAAGGAGAAATATCGAAAAAAAAGCTGGGAACAAGTGCATATAGCGAGTGGGGTCGACTGAAAGGTGATAAATGAAATTTTCCACCTATTTTCCCATGTTACACCTCTCTCTTATTGGCAAATGCCAGTGGAAATATAATTTTACGAAATAGATATTTTTTATTAAAAAAATGCGGTCAACGGGGTAATTCCATACGAATTTTTCTCATGTTGTCTGACTTTGTCTCTTGGAATTTGGAAACAAAATATAAAATGTTACGGGTATTTTCAAAACCATCAAGGTTATTAACTCAGGTAAAATTCGGTAAAAATATTGAATAAATAAGTCCTCTTTACTTCACTCAGATAAAAATAATTACCCTTTCCAGCGAAATTTTCGGCATTTTGGGGGTATTGATAATAAGGTTTTTCCAGTCGAATTCTTGGTTCAGTATTTTCTTGAGCTCGCTCCATTTGATACCAACGTTGTCTATAAAAAAAGATGAAAAACACCATATTATATTAATAACACTATAGAATTGCGTAGCCATTTAATGCACAAACTATCTATCTGTTCATATGGCCATCTATCAGGCGTTTCTCTGTAATCTCGTTCTCAAATCTTCTATGAGTTCAATTTCAAGATGGCGAACTTCTCGTTGTCTGAGTTTTCCTTTTGTGATCGATGAAAAAGAATTCTCGAGTCAACACACAAACAAAAAGAAACGCTCAAGTCAAATCTGACTCAAAGCGCTGTTGAACCAGGAAGTTTTTAATGTTATTTTTTTAGGAATTTTGTATGCGACAAATGCATATATCGTGTTCGAGAAATCGGCTTGTTTAACATACCCTGAAATGAACTATCTGGAAATATTTGTGTTGCTACATGCATTGAATGAATGGGACACGCGGTGGCTTAATGGTTAGTGTGCTGGACTCCGCATTCAGCGGTCCGGGTTCGAGCCCTGGCCGGGTTCACTGCAGCGTTTTTGGGCAAGACGCTTTGCTCCCATAGTGCCTCTCTTAACGTACGCAGGTGTACAAATGGGAACCTCTAATGCAAGGGACAGCCCTGCGATGGACTAAAATCCCATCCAGGGGGGCTAGAAATACTCCTAGCCACTTACGAAGTGCCGGGCTAGGTGTGTTTCTAGTCCCATGCTACGGAACATGGGATATGCTTCGGCCCGATGAGCCACTAGGCTCGACGAAGACTTTACCTTTGCCGCATTGAATGAAGCACAATCAAGTTCTACGTTTCGAAACGATTGGGAAACGTTGGAACTAAACTTTCATATTGCCTAGGGGTGCTGCACTTAGCAACCGGAACTCGTGTTTGTTAAAATTGCGCTGAAAAGTTGAACGAAACATATTCCCTAGTCAAGTAACATCAAGGTTTACCCAATGAAACAACGCTAAAATTTGTACACTAAAATGTTTGAGCGTGTGGCGGTTTCGAGGAGTAAATTTTTCCTACCTACCTAGTGCTGTATTTACCTCTATCTGTTGAAACTCTTTGCAGCGTCATAGGGTTGACGCCCGCGAGCCGTTGCTCAGCGAACACCTTGTCACGCATCCAGTATGCGATAACGTCTTGGAATGGCTCCTCGTCAGATGGATGCTTAAAATACGGATCCTGTGTGACAAGAATAAGCATGTGTTTTTGTATTCCGATTCAAGCACCTTTAAACTCAAGCACATTACGCAGCACCATTATACCAAAAATCATTTGCCATCAAAAGAGCTGACGGGAGTTCAAACTTTCGCTATCGTTTGGCATGGAACTCTCATCGACTCTCACGCGCTCTCGTCGACTTTGAGCGTGCTCACATTTTTCACGAGAGTCGATGAGAGTTTGACGTCCTTGTTTGGCCCGAGTTGCTGATAGTCGATGAGGGTTGAAGATATCTCTCTCATGAGAGTCAACTCTCATCAACTCTCATCCTCGTTTGCCCCGGGCTTAAAGGCGCTATGTTCCGCCGTACAGAACAAGATGGTGTCTGCTACGTCTATCTTTAATTCTTAGCCCACGAAACTCCTAAAAGCTAGACTACGGACAGTTCCTTTTTTTTCTTAGTTGATAAGCAACTTGAAGTTAATAAAGGTATAAAAAAGACCGCCATAGCGAATTTTGAAAAGCTGACGTTTCTAGCGTTAGCCCGTACGAATAAACGTAGTTGTTGTTTTTGTTGCTTCGTCAAAGTAAAAAGTCACTGTGGCTGAAAATGAACTCAGTTTTCCACTTGCAAGCCAACGCAGTGCAACAGTTCCTTTAGAAAGTAATAGCATAGTTCACAGATTTTTAGTCCGTCAGACATAAAAGGAAAAATGGTCCAACTTTTTCGCTTCACGCTCCACGCATTAGGAAAAATTAAAAGTACTCTTCTGGTCTATTTAAAGGCGCTCAAAAATGCACAAAAAGTTCCAAAACCGCAAAGCCTAGCATACTCAATACTGTAAAAGAATAGGGACGAATTTCGCACAAATATGACTTTAATTCTAGTTGCCTATTTCTATTTGCGAGGTTTATAAGGTATTGCGGTTAAATGTACAGCCACCATCTTTTTCCAAACAGGGAATTAAGCATCAGAAAGTTTTTGCGCGCATACCCTTGAGCCTCTACCCAGACTATTCTCCCTCGAAGACTTTCACTCCCGACCAAAACTCTTTGTTTGCTACCTTCTTGTAATTTTTAACTTTCTTTTCTAAATTGATCGTATTGTGCAAGTTTCTGCAGTTTCCTTACCCCAAATGCCGCTTGTGCTTTACGGAAAAAAGCGTATATCTTCACAAAGTCCGCAAAGCTCTGTATGTCTTGTCCTGCATTGAGCTTTGCCCATTCCTTTAAGATTCTTTTGCTTCCATTCACGGTTTTAGTCCAGTAGATTAGTAACTCCCAGGATTCAAACGTGTAGTTTGGGCTGCTAAATACGGCCAACTGAAAGAACGAAAAACATCACTTGATAATAATTTATAGAGCGGTTTTCACTTGTGTGTCGAAAGTAATTTGCGTTTGCTTTGGTTTTGCATTACTACGCTTAGTGATTGGTTTAAAAATCTCACGCCACTTTCTTAGCCAACTGAGAAGTAAAACCAAAACCAATCGTGACTCGCTCACGCACGTTTTCCCGCGCTTCGTGCCAGCTACATGTATTTGCTTCGAGTTTTGATTGGCTGACTGGTCGGTCTGTGTCTTTTTTGATTGGCCAGAGTAATTACTTTGGTTTTGGTTTTACTACACTCAATTGAAAACTGCTCTAACTAATAATCGCTTCCAATCGCTTCCATCGCCCACGAACGTCTCAGTATTTACAAACGATCGATGCATAATGAGATGTATTACATGTCTTGTTATTTTATTTTTCGCGATCTGACGAACAAAACAGTCTTTATTTAATAGGTAACATACCTCTCTACGTTATAATCTTTTTAATGGCTTACCTGCTGGGGAACTGTCATGTTCAGCACTCTGATTGGTGCGCCTTCAAAGCCCGGAATGGGCGCCAACTGAAAGAGTTGCCTTCTGCCCTGAAGCACCTTATAGCGATCCCGTTGACAAGCTAGAGAGGTCTTCTGGGAAAGCTCAATGGGGCATGCATTTCCGTATATCCCTTAAAGATATGAAATTACTTCTTTAGGTCGAAATAAATTATTGAGCACACATTTTTTTAATTTACTGTAAAGAATTTGCGTACTATAAATCTCCAAGTAATTAATCATTTTATAGGTTAGAGCGACTTTCAATAGACCAAATTCGTATTCTCGGTATTGGACTGGAACTAGCTTGCAATGAAGGGCAATGCGGGTGTGGCTGCAGTTCAGCCAGATTATGATCAGCGGTTATCTACGCAGCTTAGCGACCGCTCGCTCGTTTACTTACCGCCTTTTTGTTTTCGCTAGACTGTTCACAGCCCTCTATTTTTTCGTATTTTCTCGATCGATGAGCGCGCGGTGAGAACAGCGTGAGAACTGGACGCCAGCGCAAAACAGAAGAAGCAAGAGGTTGGGGGGCGGGGAGCGAAAAAAATAGAGGGGCTGTAGACATCTTTGGAAATATTGAATTTCCCGTTTCTCCAGAAACGGAAAATTCCCATTGGTTGAAAGGCGGTAAAAGTGTCATCACCTTGACAACGGCCGATCATGATTGCTTGCAGGCGGCGTCTTGCGGTTGCTCGAGTTGTCATCACTATTGACATGCTGTGATTTGCGATGGATCGATTATTGGAACGCTCGTTGGAGAAATTTCCAAACGTTTCGTCGCTCAAAGACGAGTAGAAAGAGGATGTTCGCCACCTTCTTTGTTCGAAGGACGAAGTTGGAATTTTACCGACTGCACTACGGCGAAACAAATACACTTTTCCGCTCAAATTTAATTGGTCCGATTTAATTGAAAGGTCAAGAGGCGGAGTTGTAAATTACAAAGCGATGACAAGGGGAGGAGTCTAATACTTCCACTTTTATTCAAAGATGTCTACAGCCTCTCTATTTTTCCTTCGCTCGCTTCCCGCCCTCCTCCCCCCGCGTTTTCGCGCTTCGCGCTCGCTTCGTTTGCTTTTTTTTTTTGCGTTGAAAAATCGAGAGGCTGTGGACAGTCTATGTTTTCGCATCGTGTGGTGCTCTTATAAATATGTATTGGTGAAAGCAAATCGTTTTCCATCGGACCGTGTCATGTGTTGTTAAAGGCCTAAACGGTAAGAAACTGTTCGTTGAACTTTCCGCTCAATGTTGTAAATCATTTTAGTGATGTGCTTAGAACTTTAGCTTATTTCAGTTCGGTTCTTCCCACAGATTGTTATCTCAGGTAATCCAGCTCGGGTAATCCAGCTCGGGTAATCAAGTTAATGTTCAAGAATCTACATGTGTAGTACAACCTATCTTACCTGTGAATAAACGTCGTTTTGGGTTTTTTGAAACTCTTCTGGTCGAGTGACTTAGAAGCAGCCACAGCGGGAAATCTTTTAAAATGCAAATGACATGGAGCTCGTTTTAATGATATTCCCCCGCATTAGCCTCCATTGCAAGCTAGTTTCTGTCCAATACCGAGAATACGAATATGGTCTATTGAGTGTCGTAAAACGTAATCACTCTGGCCAATCACAAAGGACACAGACATTCGAATGAACCAATCAAAAGTCAAAGCAAATAGATGTAGCCGGTACGAAGCGCGGGAAAACGTTTGTGAGCGAGTCGCGGTTGGTTTTAGTTTTACTTCTAATTGGTCGAGAACCAATCACTAAGGGTACTTATGCAAAACCTAAGCAAACGCGAATTACTTTCGACATCAAGTGAAAACTGCTCTATTGAATTGCTTTAGAGTTGGAAAAGTTCACGTGTTCTTGCCAATCAAGTTAAACGATCAGTTTTATGACCATTTAGAAACAATTGTAACTTTTTAAATCTATAACCCAGCTTTTCATCATACCTGCGTATCCGTTAACAAGGCACAGTAAGGACAGGACAACCAATACAATTATTTGAAGATAAATCATCTTGGGTGGCCTGTGCAGTGTGAATGTTATTCCTGCAAGATACAGGGTAAAATATGAACAATGTTGTTGGTGGCAACCATCTGTCTTGAGAGGCGACCATGGCTCTTTTGGGGCGTGATTTCTTGAAAGAAGTAAGGTAACTTATAGTCTGAAATTCAGCCGCCCTCTCGACCCAACCCCCCAATCTGTAGAGTTCTAAAATGGATTTACTAGTTTCTACAACACTGAATTTTCTAGCCTAGAAAGGAACAGGCCTATTTTGTCAGCTTGCAGAGCAATCGATTTATCGAGACAGAGGAGCGAGCAAGAAATACGAGCGCGCACTGAATGCGAGAGAGTAGAGACGTATAAATACTAAATATAGAATTTTACGCCTCATTCCTCCCTCACGCTCCGCGCGAGCTCGTCCTCGCGAATCACGCTCGTGCCGATTGCACGCAGCGCTTTTTTTCGCTCACGTGAATCGCCTGTTCTGATGACTGACTCATTTGTTGGCGACTGAAGGCCTTTTAATAAATTAGTTTACCACAAGGATAGAAACACTAAGATAAAATTGGAATTCCACTTTATCAAATCGCTTATTATTGACACCTCGTTTAGAGCCCCATAGTTTCATTTCTTCTTCCTCCAAAACGAACGCCTTAATTTCCAAAGCGAGCAGTTAGCGACTGCTTCGGAGCTTACATGTGCAAAAACATTCCCTGCACAGTAATTTATGTCTGGAAAACTAGACAAGCTAGACAGGTTTTCTAACTGAACGCTTCTGATAGCGAAGTATGTCGTAAGTTGGTTTAAATTTGACACTTGGTTCCACAGAAATGTTTTAGCGAGCATTGAGGAAGGATACATTTAAGTCTGGGTTGTTAAAATAAATCGCAAAACCGCGGCGCAATAAAAAATGCGATCATAATTGCTAAGAATCCGCTTAGTACATGAAATGTTCTGCATTATTTTCAGCTACATACCAGTATTTGTAAAGCGAAAACCTGCCTTCGTTTCCAAGCAGAAGTGTGATCTTAGTTCGTATAGTGTAGTTTTGTAGTTAAAAGACGCCAACCGCCCACCTGAGTGACGGCGTTTACAGACTTTAAAGGCTTTGGTACAATAGCTTTTGCATTAGCCTCCTATTTAGTATTGTCTTTGAGTAAACATTAAGCTTATTAAAAAGAAAAGGAAGGTCATTTTTGCTGACCGTTTCATATCCACGTAACCAAGTTTACACAGCTCAAACATTACGAAGTTTAGGCTCAATTAGTTTCCTATAACAGAGAGCCTGAATGAGGGTGCAAAATTCTTAGTTATCATTTAAATTTCGGCCATTTCACAGTTATTCAGCAGAAATTTCACGATCCTTTCTCGGTTTTGTTTGTACTTCAGTACATTCTTGTAGCACAATTAAGTTCCAACCAAAATATTTAGAAGCGAAAGTTTTTGCGTCTGTAGACTGATGCTACAGATGCATGTTACTAAGCAACAGACAGACAGGATTTTAATTTCGATCGTCCGAAAGGTCGGCCTTTTAATATTTCCGGTTTCCATATTATAAATACCGTATTTCCTCGAGTAAGCGTTCAGGGCGTTTATTTCAAATTTCAGAATTCCCTTAGCGACTTCCACTTTGATTTTATACAATGTTATTTTGTGCATAAACAGCTAGTCTCGATTAAACGAAATCTGATGTAAGTTATAATAAACTTATTTGGATCCAGAAACTTTCCCAGCGGGTCGATAAAGCCTAAATATTTATATTAAGCGTTCGTTTAAGCGGATCGAAATTACTATACATTGAACGAACAACGTTTTCATCCTGTCATAACCGAGACAGAACAATTTTGTCGTGGCATGTGTTTCGTAATATCAAACTTCAGCATTCAACTAAAAAGATGTTTTCTTTCGGTCACACTGTGGATTTCTACTTACAAAACGAAACCGAAAAAAACTAATGACTTCTTTTCCAAGGTAATTGTGGTTAGGGATCTGGACTTTTAATTCGGAGGTCCCAGGTTCAAATCCTGCCCCCTGCTACGGGATGGATTTGTGTTCGGTAGTCCCGAATTCAATTCCTACGCCTTTTACAAACAGCCAACTGGTCAATCTTTTCGTTTGATTCATATTTGTTTCAGATACAAGGCCCCACAAGCTTGTAGCTTTAAACACAACCGTGTATAAATAAAGGTGCTTTTTAATGCGTCTAATGTTAGTTTTAAACTGAAACTGTAGAGAGATCAGAACAGTCATGATATATATTGAATATTGTCGTTCTTCTTAAGAAACATTTTAAAAAATACGCTATTTTCTATTGCAAGCTTAAACCAAAACCTAATGTTTCTTACCTTAACAAAAAGCCCAGATACTTTTGGTTATATCCAGGTTCCGCTTTCCTGTGGCGTTCAGTCAGTTATCAAAACGAAACTCTGAAGTCAAATCCCTGGTGATAGAAATCGGACCGCCCGAAAGACAAATGGGATGATATTACCTTTCGAAATGTTTTCTAAGCTGCAGTTGCTTGTGTAAATAATATCATCTACCTTGTTTTATATGCGTACTTTGAAAGGGTGACAAATTGAAATCATGTTGATTCTAACCTTATTAAAGACTTTTCATTAAAATCTATTTATTTGATTTGATGTTTACTGCAACGTTGAAATCAAAGGATGTTTTTAAGTTGGTTGGAACCTATGTAAACAGAGACTTCTAAATCTGTGTTTTATTAAGTGAAAATGATTAAAATAACCAGTTAAAAGGAAGTAATATATCTCATTATTTCCGCGGCATGCTCTTTTGTTGTTATTATTTTAAAGTTCCGTTATTGTTTTCAAACTGTATGTATAGCATACTCTAAATTAATTTCTTTTTGCCGGAAATCAACAAGCAGAGAAAAGTCTTCTGATACTAATAATATACATGAAAAAATTTCTCAAATCTGATTGGCTTAGAGAAATGCAGTTTTTAGTAAATTCGATGCAGAAATGAGTAAATACAGTGCAGAAAAAAGGAAATTCGGTGCAAAAAAAAGAAACAAACAGAGCATTCTGATTGGTTAATAAACAAAGGCACCCACAGAGGGCCAATCAAACGCTTCCACGCGATCTGAATGGCGCGAAGTTTGGTTCTGCTTCGTGGTGCGAGTGAAAAAAAATGGCTGGCGTTTTGAGCATAGTAGAGGACCAGAAGACAGCTCTAAATACCATAGCACTGAAAAGCACTGGTTTTTGGTTCTCGTTTTGGTATAACTGGTTTCTTAAGAAGGAAATTGCCGACGAAATCGAAACAACAAGCCGACCAAGCTTCACGCTTTACTTGAGCGAATTTATTTACGCCGAATTCGCCGAATTCAAAAACAAACACAATGGCGAAGATTATGGACCAGACAGCTGAGACAGCCTCAAAGTAATGACTACATCGCTTGAAAGTCACTGTACTTAGAGAACAGAACTTATAGGCTTTCTGTTGTACGGGACAGAGAATCGTTTCGTCCAAGAAAGTGTTGAAATGAAAATTGAAACAACTTCACTTGGCTGGGCGTCGAGTCGAAAGTGCCCAAGCAAAGCTTGACAAGTAGAAGCAGAAGAAATTATCTGGAAGAGGTGAAACCCAAAATCTTTTATTCAGACAATTCGTTGGACTGGTTAGCCAGATATTTCGGCTAAAAAACTTTTAAAACATTAAGAAACCTGTACGTTGTTTGGGCTTTGACCTTGTTTTGAATGAACGCGTGATAATTTTATATTTGCTGAGTTTGAATAAATTGTTTTTGGTCGAGATTTGCGCATGCTATTTTCTCGCAATTTTTTCATTAATATTATTAATAAGTAATCACATGATTTTTCTCGTGCAATTTGGGATAAATAAGCACTCGTAAATTTTTCAAAGACTACAAATTGCACTCGCCCTACGGGCTCGTGCAATTTTGTTAGCCTTTGAAAAATTTACTTGTGCTTATTTATCCCAAATTGCACTCGAAATCATGTGATTACCTATACAAAGTTGATAATATTTCAATAGATGTTATCAAATTTTCATATGTATTTTGTTGTTTTTTGTCCTTTCCTTTCTTTGAGAACTCCAAAAATAACGTTTGAAAAATAAAAATATAGGCAAAGTCTGGGTATTTTATGAACAACCCGTATTGGTGAGATAATCTACCATCTTCAAGTAAATATATTTTAAAAAAAGATTTACGTCATGTTAAGTCACATTTTGGTGATTAAAAAATTATTTTCAAACCAAGCGAAGCCCCCATATCTTATGTTAATATTTTCTTTCAGGTAAAATGCATAAGCTTGTTATTTCAGAATACGACTTAATCAGTAGGGCTTCTTTTACCACCGGCTCGTAAATCGAAGCGTTAAACAACTCAACAGAGGTTCATAAGCAAGATCTCGGAGGTTCTAATAAATGAATCTAAGTTAGACCAGCATGTTAAAGTGCTGTCGACCAAACATTGATTTCAGAGGAAAAGAAGGAGAATTTTAGAATGATTCAAGGCCAAACGGTATAAAAAAATATCCGTTTTCAAACAGAAACGGATACGTGTAACTGGACGAACGTTAACCATGAAGCGATTTGAAAACGATATGCGCGGACACGAATTTTTTTTTAAATAAACAGGGAAAATATTTCCTTTTTCAAACAAAAACGGGTACGTGTAGACGATGCCTGACTGAACTACCAAACGGGAATGTTGGAATTTTTCACTGGTCATGAACTTACTTTTCTAAACTATTGACTACGCAATTGAAATTGATTGAAATGTAAAGGACACATACAAGTTATGAGGGAACTGAGGTTGTCGAGCGGGATCAAGTCAGAAGTTGTGTAATTAAAGAGCAATTCTACTGTCTGGGAACCCAACGAAGATCAATAATATAAAGAGTGGGTACCACTGGTTTTTGTTGTTGTTGTTTATTTGCTTTGGAATTTGCCTTGCGAAGGGGTACCCAACGACGATTTTCTCCCAAATGCTGTAAAATGTTGTTTAGGCTATCTGGAGGGTTTTTAATGATTTGCAGACTAATTTTTAAGCTGCGCTATAAAACTTTGATCTTTTCGGTCATTTTGGAGGAACTCAGTTCGTCTTCTTGAATTTATTAGGACTTTTCTGTCCATTTCGCGAATTTGCTGTTGTTGTTGCCTTTCCGAAAATCTTGGTGTTTTCCTGTACCCAAAACGACATTTTTACGTCTTCGAAAACAAAACGCAATATTGTTTGTTTCCCATATCATGAAAGTTAGAGGTGGCATTTCACTAAAGAAAATCTGAGGGGATTACAGGCCTTCCGATCAAATATTCCCCGAAATGATCCGTTGGGTAACCCTTGTATTAAATACGCCATATTCGATGGTTCACAGACAATAGGCCGGGATATTTTACGAGTTAATTTCATCGTAGTTTTTCGCTCCTCGCTAGGCGAGGAAAAAAGCGAGGAATCAGTAAAATGTCCGCCAGTATTATCTGTAAAACCATCGAATAAGGGATTTATTTTTCCACTACATTTTTCTTGTCGTTTAGCTACAAAAAGGGACACTGCAGTGTAATACGGAATAATACACTGTAATAACTGTCAAATTTTGAGTGGTCTTTTGACCTTATATAGTTAAATGACGTCATAGTTAAATAATAAATAATGGCACAGACTCTATGTGCTTATTTTCTATTGGCTTGTACTGATAAATGTAAATTCAGTAAGACAAAGCGAGCCACTTCCACAGTTGTACTTTATTCATTTTCGTAGTGATCTGACTCTCGTACAACGTATTTTAAAACACTGTTTACGTTACAACCAAGCAAAGCAAAATAAAACAGAAATCCATATGTTTCTATAGATTCCTCGTCATATCCCCATAGCTGATTACATCTCAATGCACCCTTCAGCTCGCCTCATGTCTGTATTCCGTTGGGAATCCAGCGTGGTAGCAGATAAGGGTAGCTCAAATGGCCCTTAGCGAGCCTGTCTCGGTTTCTTTTCTCTATGCATGGTTGGACGCTTCGTTGAAGGTAGTTAAACCACTTTGATATCACTTGACGTGCAGGTTTGTCGGGTAGCTGGCTTCCATAGTCAAACAGAGTGTCAAAACGGTAATTAGATAGGGACATAGAAACCAGACCTTGTTCCTATTATACAAAAAATTAACAACAAAGTAGATTTACGCAATGAAATAAATTCTTAAGACTTGAACTTCGTAGTCAAAGTTGGTGTCTTCTTTGCTATTTACTAGCGGTCGAAAAAGAGGCATGCGCAATGAAGAACGCGCGTGCTTAGTCTTACCAGACGGCTGGTGTAGCTGTACCCGGTCTAATACGCAGTGGAGAATATTGGACCGGTAAAAGCGTTCTGATTGGCTAATTTTAGCAAGGATAACCCAGCGCCTAACCACTGGCAAAACGCACAATCTTATTGGCTACACAGGTGTCGTTTATCGATCAATCGATAGACGGCTCTCGGAACGCGCGCTCAGTTCCTCGAGGAATTTATCAATCAAAACCTTAATAAATCAATTCTAGCGATATCACTGTGTTTAATAGATCAGCCACTGGGTTATGCTGGTCGCTCTCGGTTTTCTATCGACTTTGCAATTGATAGTTGGCTCGGGGCTTCTCCCCTCACTAACTATCAGCCGTTATAGTTCACCACTAAATTTTCTCCGATTCTGATTGGTTTAAATTGATCACGTGACGCGATAGTGTTCGTCCGCGGAGGACACTATCAGCCCCTAGTGCCCGTCCAAGAAAAATGCCCGGATGGATAGTACTCGTCCGCGAAAATGTTTTGTAAACCAGCGGGCCTACAGACAGAAAAACCCCACTAAATTCATTGCATTTAGTAGGTTTCTTGTCTGGTTTTGTTTCGTTTGTTAAATTTCGGCTTTCAGTTGAGTTTTTTATCCTGAAAAGTAAAAAATAATTCACAATGCTCGTTTTTGAATGGGCGCGCGGAAGAAAATTTAGTGGTGAACAATAAAAACGATAGAGTGTTTCTGTCTCGGAACTATTGGTCTGATAGTTGCCCCTTGGAAATTTGATGTTCTTAAACTAGCACATTAGTCCTCGAAGCTTCGCTTCTCGGGCTAATATTTGTTTTAAGAACATCAAATTTCCGCGGGGCAACTATCAGCCGATAGTTCCTCGACAGAAACACTTTTATGTTTAAATAGAAATCTCGTGATTGCCGTCTAATTGTTAATAAATAAAAATACTAACATTTTAAAGATCCACCACAGGGGGGGCTAAATAGCCGCATAGGGGCTCCTGTATTTGAATAAAAACTTCAATACGTAGAAATGTGCGGTTATGTTATAAAAATTAGTTGATAAAATAAAACTTTCCTTGAACTTCTCTTCAACGGTTAACTTGAGGACAGAAAACAGAATAAAGTGGCGCTGTTAAAAAGTGGTCTTTAGTGGAGGTTGCGGTGTAATTTATTTTTCCAAATACTTACCGCAGAAATGTTCGCATTAGGAAAGTTGAACAAGGAGAACACATCTTCGGCGACTCGTGAATCATTGTAAAGCTTCGTAGGCATGTTAGGAGTAAAGGCTCCGTAATCTGTTAGGGGGTAATTAATGGCTGCGTGATGCACGCTTATTTGGTACAAGAACCTTGTAAGGAAAGTCACAAGACTGTTTCTTGAGCTCAGTTCAGCGGGAAGATCCCTGATCTGAAAAAACAAACAAACAAAAAAAAACAGAAGGGTTCATGTGGTATCGTAAAAGCTCAGTAAGTCCCGTATCTCATTAAATTAAGCTCCCCTCTCAAGTTGCTGGGCATTTGGAAATTACCACAACTTTCATATCAACAGAATGAATTTCTCTTACATTTCCGAGGCCTCCATCACTTCCTGTCCCATCTGCAGATACTTCATTCATAAAGTTTTGCAGCTCAAAGTCGTTCATTACATCTTCATCGCATTCGTAGTACCTTGATAAGTGTTGAAGAATATTTATAAGTAATCATTAGCAAATTTCTCCCTCAGTCCCTCCAGCATCAATACATTGTCTTGGAAAACAGTGATAAGAAAAAAAGACAATCGTCAACGAAATAGAATATAAATTCTCTTGATTTACCACCAAACCCATAGTACAAACATAAAGGAGTCAATATCAATTGGTACGGAAAAATAGTGCTCTGTTTTATTATCATAAATTTTTGTTGGGAGTTCCCCTTAAGCACTGGTGCAAAAACTATTGGAAAGTTTATCCATTAAACTATTCTTGCTCTGTTATCCTAGCAAGCTAGTGTCTCGTCACTGTAACAGCCTCCTATGCGGTACGTTCTTTTGGCTCGTCACGTAAAAGAGATTGCGTGACGAGCCAAAAGAACGCCTGCGCAGAAGGCTACTTTAACGTTATGTGGATCCGTCACCTTAGTAACAAAGCAACCTGATCTGCGACTGAGAAAAAGAGATGTCTTGTTGCGAGAATGAATAGTGACTTAAAAGCTAGCACCTAACTTACAGATTAACGTATTCCCGGGCCACTCTATAGATGCTATAGTACAATAGATAACCATCATCTCTGTACGGGAAATAATGAAGAGATCTTCTTTCCACTCCGCGTTTCTGGAGACGAAGATAAAATTACCGTGTGACTTAGTGTTATTGTGACAAAAGTCTAGCCTATGTAACATGGCGTGTATTAAAAGCTGTTATTTCAGCTGGAGACACCAAGAAAGAGGTTGTTATGAAACACGTTTCTCGGACTGAGCTAAGAAAGGCGCATGATGGTGGAGGGGGGGAGGGGAGGGGAGACTCCCATATGAAAGAGACGGGACGCTTAGGGAGGTAATTTTCGCATTTTGGTGTCACTTAGGGTATTCGGGGCAAAATACTAATATTTTTAGCCGTCAAGGTCTCGTTGAGAGTTGCACGCAAAGAAATATAGAAATATAAATGCTATTTTTAGCATTTAGTGTCTAAAGCTCGAGTCACCAAACTTCCCGACGAACATCCCCGTCTGTTTCAAATGGGAGTTACCCCCTGGGGGCTGGGGAAAAGGTTAGGTAATGATTTGGACGCACGTTTTGAAATAACGTTAACGGCTTGGATAAATTATCCCGACTTCTGGTACAGATTATACTGTAGTAAGAAAGTAAACAGTGGGGAGGGGGGAGGGGCTTCCCGCTCCTTTTCCCGGTGTTCTCCCCCCCCCCTCCCCCTTTATTATGGTTTCCACCTCTGGGTCATGTATATCTTTGGAAAAATTTTCACATGGTTGCGAAATTTTTCTTTATGTCTCCCGGTAACTGCCACCTTGGGAATTCTTCCCGTTCTCTATTTTGCCGCCTGACCTACACTTGCCGTACGTCTCCTTAACAATTTATTATTACAATTTTATGGCTTAAGAAAACAAAGGCCAAAGGATGAACTGCAAAAGAGTCGAAGACTCCATATTAAAGCAGATCACCTAAGGTACTAAGATAAAAATACAAATGAAAATGAAATTATAATAGTAATAAATAAGCAAACAAGAAAAACATTCAAAGATTATGCTGATCTATAAAAAACTTTTTAACTAATGCTTTAAAAGAGTTCACACTTGTTGCCTCACGAATGAAAAGGGGAAGCGAATTCCATGTTCTCACTACTCTATGAAAATAAGAATATATAAGGATGTTCGTTCTTGCATATCTCATCTTTAGAGTTAACTTATCATTATGTCTAAAAGAATAGTGATCAGTTTCCTTGTAAAATCCACATAAGGTTCAACATCGATGTCAATAATCCCATTAAAGTGTATATGACATAGTTTTTTTTATTTGCCTGATCGAATGTACGTGGAATGCTGATGGGAACATCGAAAAAAGAAATTCGAAATCTCTTTTTTTCACCGCGTTTTCGCGCTCTAAAATCGTTAAAATTCACTTCCGGTTGGGTCCAAAACTGCGCACATTGGGGAGCTGGGTCTATTCTGCTTTTGACGTCATGGCCGATCTAGACCCAGCTCCCCACTGTGCGCCGTGACGTCAAACAAGAATGCGCTCAGTGATACACTCAATAACCAAACAAACCGAACATGGAATTTTAAAGCTGCGACGGCATAGATTTAAAATCGCTAAAATCACAGCAAATTGTGCGCTACTTCTAAATTCGTTTCATTCGTTCATTTTACTTACCTGTATATTTGCTGACATGATATATGATAGCTTTATTTTCACACGCTGTTTCCATCGGCTTTTCTAAAAAAACTGTTATTACACTAGTATCCTTCTAGAATTCAGATCATTTATAAACTTCCAAGCCTTAAGCTTTTTTTTCAGTTTTCCGTAACCAAGGCGCAATCTTCCTTTGAAATTCCCTGTTCAGTTTGTTAGGTTCTTGAGTGTATCACTTGTTTGACGTCACGGCGCCCAGTGGGGAGCTGGGTCTAGACCGGCCATGACGTCAGAAGCAGAATAGACCCAGCTCCCCACTGTGCGCGGTTTTGGACCCAACCGGAAGTGAAAATATTGCGTGTTTTAGGTCGAAAACGCGGTGAAAAAACGAGATTTTGAATTTCTTTTTTCGATGTTCGCATCAGCATACCACGTAGATTTGATCAGGCAAATAAAAAAAATCTGTCATATACACTTTAAGAGCTTTATATAAAAAAGTAACATCTGCTTACATGTAACCTCCGAGTCCCCGCCCCCCCCCCCCCCCCTGTTCCTCCCCATCCCACGTTACTAACAACAAAGCATAACTCATACATCGGAGTGAAAATAGAATCAAAGCGTGATAGGCTTACCCTGATGTTTCCCAGGAAGTCAGTATCTTTCCAACTTGTCTGCCTGAACGACCTCAATCCAATGCTCGCACCTCCTTGGTAACCATACGGGAACAGCTTATGAATACTGCCATTCTCGGCTAGGAGTATTGCGAACGCCAGTTTGTCCGTGATACTAATTCCTCGGCAGTGATACTTGATGATCTGATGAAGTGGATGTCTCTCAGACAGTTGTCTGTCTTTACTCACGCAGAAGGGTTCCATCAGAAGATGAGTCTTGGCCAAGTGTTCGGCTATTTGATTATAGCCAAAATCAGCGCCTTGTACGCTGAGTTTTGCCAGCATCCAGAGATCTTTGTCTTTAGGGGTGTAGACAGGAGAACCTACGCCATGCAACGATATTTTGTCGTAAAAGTATAAATTGCGGTAATATTTTACAACTGGTTCATGCTTTAGCGTGCACTATCGAGTTTTAGAATATAGCCGCTGTATACGCGCTATGGAATTCTAGCGGGCATTATTTTTTATAAAAATCTACTACCTGACGAGGGAATTCCACGTTAAATTTCACGCGAAAAACCGATATCGCACGAATCGCGAAGCGATGAGTGCGATATCGGTTTTTCAAGTGAAATTTAACGTGGAATTCACGAGTCAGGTAGTGGATTTTCCTTGAATCGCATAGCCTATTTAGAAAAGAAAAGAAAACCCAATTTCTTTTTAGTTTATGGCTGAATGTTGCAATTTTTACCGCTCGCTCAGAGAGCCATTCCAAATCAACTGTCATGAGCCAGCGAATCGGACTCAAGCTAAAATCGATCACAAAACTTCATTTGAACCTCGCGGATTACTGTACCATCGTTTTTCAACGGTTCACCGCAGCTTTTAACCATTTTAATGACGGAATGGTAGTATTTTACAGAACATTCTTGTTTTTCGAACATCTATTTCAAGTTTTCGTCTCATCAGCAAGACAAACTTTTGAAATCTCTCTTCGGCCTGAAAGAAGTAGACAACATGCATCGTGAAAAGCACTGAACATTCACAACGTCAAGAAAATTATAAAGGTTTGAAGGAAGCGTGGACCGGGGATAAAGTAAGTACCTTGGAATAATATAACAATTAAAATTCGACATTTATAAGCTAAATGTCTAAGTCCATCGCAGACAATTTCTTAGAAAGAGCAAGACTGCTTTTGAAAAACTCGCTATTAGTGGGTCGCTTCGCAAGCACAATAGTTCGCTGTTTTGCTGTGTGTACGCTTTGTTGATGTCCAGAAACCGCTTTTGCATCGTGAGTATCAATTAAAGAATGTAAGAAGTCATTCTTTATCGAAATTTTAAACCTTTTCACCGCAAAACAGTTTCTATAAACTGTCTTCATCGAGTTTACAGCACGCAGTTTTTGTCATTGTTTTCTTTCGTTTCGCCGTGTAGATTTATTGTACGAACACGGCATTACTGTCAAACTATCAACAGTATTACTTCAACAAAATAACCAGCTGTTCTTTTACTCGAGATATTTATAGCATTTCTTTCTTTTAGCGAAGGTTTCTACAGTGGTCGTGTAAGCGTAACTGCTATTTACTCGCGAGTTTGTCCATACGATACGGACATTTTTATTTTCCGTTTCACTCATGCGGTGAAAGAAAATGTTTAACCGCTGCTCGTAAGAAAGCCGAATTGAAATTTAAACAAGGAAAATCTTATGCTTCCTCACCTCGGTCAGGTTTTTGCTTTGTAAACGGACAAAATAGTTTTGAAAACATAGATCGATTCCAATTTTGTGTACGTTGCTATGTGAAGCTACGCGTTGCTACGGTGCAATATCGGTCAACCTCGCTTTCAAGTCGCAATTCCACTCTGAATACCTCGCCTCGATAACCAATCAGATGGCGAGAACATAGCTGAAAACTATAGAAGCCCGGTACCCCGGATGTGCGAATTGTTTGTCGAATTTCGCTGAACGACTTCGCTTCTATTCCGCTTGTTTTGTTGTTTAAATGATGCTTTAAAGCAGCAAGTTTTCATCAGAAACGTTTTACATGCTTAAATGGAAGTAAGACAGTGCCAAAGGAAGCGACAGGTGAAGAAAGAATCGTTGAAATTTGTTGTTCTTCTTTGGAGTTGTGTACGCCACTATTTTGCCGTGAACGGTCCGAAATTGATTGGAAATTATTGAGCAAAACAAGCCGGACTCTAGAAACGCTTTGAGGTAAGAAACCTTTTCTTAGCCACAATCTAAAGACAGCTACAGAACACTCCACTTTTGTTCTTTTTAAATCGAAATTAGAGGCGAATTGGAAAAACTTGCTGCGAAACGAACGAATGAAAATTTTTCATTTGAATGAAATTGAAGTAGGCTTAACCACTAAACTTGAATGCGTAAATATTTCAACTAGATTTGTCGGCTTTGTGAGAATCTTTTGGTAGTCGGAGAAAGGACTATAAATAGGAAATATGAATGAAATGGTATCTTTTTTTTATTCATGAAGAAGCCGCCAAAGAAAAGAATAAACTAAACTTTCACTTTGCCGATGTTGCGTGCGTTTGTAACTGCCGTAAGCGGCAGCGAATCTTGTAAGTTCTGTGCTTGTTTTTAATGCTATATTCTAAACCCACTAGAAGATGGCTTTCCTATGTCCTATAAGAAAATAATGCACTTTTGAGGTCTAGAAAAGCAGCTGAATGCCCTCGCCTAACGGCTCGGGCATCCACTAGCAGCTTTTCTAGACCTCAAGCGTGCATTATTTTCTTATAGAACATGGAAAACCATCTTCTAGTAGGTAAGTGGTGCACGATTACGTAATAAACTGAATTTGATTGCGCGGCGCTGTTAGCTATGTCATAACATGATTATCAAACAACAATTTTAAGGAGATAAATTTGAAACAAGCAAAGGCCGTGTTTTTTATGTTTACGGCGTTCTCCCTCGGGAGCTCCCTCAGGACCCTCGCGAGCGAGCTGAGTGAATGCCTTAAGAGATTTTTTCACGCTGCATAACCTCGTTTCAGATCCTTTTTAAAAGACCGTGTTTCGCTCAACAACCTCACACTGAGACTGCAGGACTCAGAGGCGGCGGAACTTGGGGGGGGGGGGGGGGGGGGTGTGAGGGGGGCTCGTCGTACACTAAGCCAAGCGCCACCCCCCCCCTCCCCAGGCAGCGCATACCCCTACTCATATTTCCCAAAATGTCTTTTGCACAGTTGACTTCTTTGCAACCTTAACAGCATAACTACGCATGCGGAGTTGAGTCGATCGTGCTTGATGGTCCTTTTTGGGTAGGTTTTTTAGTTGTCGCAGGGCAGAAAATGTACGCTCTGCAGGTCGCAGATGCCACAGGCAATGACAAATACAATCCTTCTAGCTTGTGGACCTCTCAGCTCCTATAAGTAGCGTTTTTTGGGAGAGGAGTTTCGTTGAAAGTCATACACCATATAATTTTGCCAAGCACGATCCTGATGAAACGATTTGTGAAAATTAAGACCACGAGAGTGAATGTCTTTTATAAACCAATTTTATGCTACGCTAATGATACTTTCGGCACTGAAATGTGAGGGAGGCTGAGCCCCTCAAAATTTTTGTTTGGTGGTGCTACAGCCCCCCCCCCCCCTCCCCTGCCCCCCTCCCCCTCCCTCCCTGCTCCGCCGCCTGTGGGACTATTTCGCAGTCTAGACCCGACGTAATATATAACCTGAGCCCAATAACTTTACAATGTTCAACGTTCTGTCTGCGTTGGAGTGGTACGTACATGTAATCAGGAATGGGGATTGAAGACAAAAAGTCTCGCATTTTTCCTCATGTTTCTGCTCACGATTGCGCTACGTTCGACTGTATACAATATCTAAAGAGCGCTCTCCATTTGTACGGAGAAAACAGCTGTTCAGGGAAAAATCAAATGGAACGGTCATTCCCACAAGAAAATGTTCTGAAAAAAGAGGAATACCTTCAGAGGTATTCCTCTTTTCTTGTTTTTACGGGAATGCTCGGCATATCACTGTACCATTTTGCTTCTTCGCACTATTAACATGCTTCTCAATGAAATATGCGACTACGTTCCGGTGGAAAATTAAATGGAACGGTCCTTCCCATTGGAAAGTTTTCAAATGCTACACACTCGTCCCGCACCATTGTATTTGTCGAAAAATTGTACTATTCCATTTGCCGGAATATTCTCAACGGTTTTTCCACACAAATGGAAGCTTTCTTAGTGTTCATACCAGGTCTGACGTCCATTTGAATTGCAATCGGTACCAGATCGCTCCTGTTGTTTGGATGAACGGCAAAGAACGCTATCGGGGAGGTGGGTTCCCACATTTCTCTGCCAGGGCGGGATTCCAAGAGATCTGGCATGGCGGGAAGGTAATCTAACAGCGGATAGCGTAATACAAACACCATTCTAGTGGCTATGGCCTGTATATAGGAACAAATGCAAACCTTTATGTGTTATACAGTTGTTTAAAAATCGGTACTTTCCTCAGAGGTTTTCTTTAAATGCGAGTGATAGGAGGAAATATCGAAGAAAAGTTGGAAACAAGTGCATATAGCGAGTGGGGTCGACGGAAAGGTGATAATAAAATTTTCCGCCTATTTTATTCAGTTTCCAAAGTTACACCGCTCTTATTGGCAATTGTCAATGGAAATATATTTCACGAAATAGGTAAATAAAAATAAAAAAGGTGGTCAACTGTGTAGTTCTAAAGTAATTTTTCTTTGCCATTTTTAAGCTGTCTGACTCTTGTTTCTTGAAATTTGGAACCGAATTTTAAAATCATCAAAAATATTTAAACACGGGCAAAATTCGGTGAAAATATGACTGAGAAAGTTCTCTTTACTACGCTCAGATAAAAGTAAATTAAGCGTACCCTTTCCAGCGGAATGTTCGGCATGTTTGGGGTATTGATAATAAGATTATTCCAGTCGAATTCTTGGTTCAGTGTTTTGTTCAGCTCAGTCCATTTGATACCAACTTTGTCTGCAAAGAATATAAAAAAACACCATATTATCTACACTATAGAATTGCGAAGTCATTTTATGCACAAATTATCCACTAGCTCCCACTCATAAGGCCATCTACCATATGTCTCTGTAATCTTGTTGTCATGGTCTTGGTATAGGGTAAGGGTTTTAAAATCTCAGCGGCACACCCCCACCCAAAAATATACAGAGTGCCCCCCTCCCCCCGCCCCCCTGGGTATTTACCTCTATCTGTTGTAACCCTCGTCAGCGTCATAGGATTGACGCCCGCGAGCCGTTGCTCAGCGAACACCTTGTCACGCATCCAGTGTGTGATGACGTCTTTGAATGGTTCCTCGTCAGATGGATTTTTGAAATAAGGATCCTGTGCGACAAAGATACACACGTGCTTTGTATTTTGATTCTAAAGCCTTTCAACTCAAGCACATTACACAGCGGATATAGGCATAAGACTGGAAATAATTTGCCATCGTACCCCTATACATTAGGTTTAGCCAAAAGTTGCTCGAGATTTCCCAAAAAGTTGCTTGAAATTTCTTACAAAGATGCTCGAAAGTTGCTCGAAAAATCCAAAAATAGTTGCTCGAAAGTTGCTCAAATCCAAAGAGTTGCTCGAAAGTTGCTCAAAAAAATCCAAAACGTTTCCTTTAAATAAGAAAATTCGGACAATCTTCGGAAATCTTTGGACTAGAAATTGCAAAAAGTTGCTCGAAAGGTGAAAATATGCCGAGCAACTTGTGGCTAAGCCTACTATACATTCTGGCAATACCGTAAATGATCTAATAAACGCCCACTCTCAAATAAACGCCTCGTATCTAATAAACGCCCCCCTTCAGGTGTATAGTTTTCATTAGACGCCCCCCTCTTATAAAAGCCCCTTGTCTAATAGACGCCCCCTTCAAGAATCGCCACAAAAGCCAAGATAGTTTCTTGCTTGACTCGGACATCGAAGAGGCCAACGGTGCCAACATGGTTGACCCGATGACGATGAAGACATCGATATTGAACTATGAACGACATCTCCAGGCTTTGCATTAGCGCAGAATAGATTAGTCTCCTACTCACAAACTCTGTTTTCTATCTTACTCCGCGAGCAAACTACGCGTCTTATTTGTTTTGTTGACGGTGTTACAGGTAAAGTGAAATAAACGCCTCTCTCGAAAAAACTCCTCATATCTATTTAGTGAAAAGTTGTTGTCAGTCGATGATGTTATAAGTCTGGTCCGGTGAAGTTGATTGGTCAGTTTAGCCGTGATGTTATTTTCACTTGACTCTGAAGATGACTTCCGCTCAGGTTGTCGAAACGTCAGTCACCAACAACAGTTCTTCTCAGAACTACTCTCACCCGGACGATCACACTATACGACCTAGTCCCTTTTATCTTAGTTGATCATCAACTGGAAGTTGATAAAGGTAAAAAAAAAACCGTCGTAGCGAAAGCTGATGTTTCAAGCGTTAGCCCTTCGTCGGTGCAAAGTCTAACGCTCGAAACGTTAGATTTTCAAACTTTGCTACGACGGTTTTTTTACCATGTTTACCTTATCAACTTCCAGTTGATAATCAACTAAGTGTTTCACTTGCCCGCAGTCGCAGCACTATAGTTTCTTTAGAAACTTATAACTTTGTTCACCTTTTTGTCTAAGTCCGTACGCGTCGTCGACCGTGAAGCGAAAAAAGGAAATTTTCCGCGGCCTCGCGCTCTTTTTTGTTTTTTGTTTTACGCTGCACGGAATAAGAAAAAAAGGACTGCTTGTAGTCTACCTAAAAGCGCTCATAAAAATACGCACGGAAAAGTTCTAAAACCAACAAGCCGGGCATACACAATGCCATTAAGCACAGGGACGAATTTCGAAAAATAAGACTTTCTATGTGTTAGGCTTGCATAGTACAGTGTACTGTGGTTAAATGTCGCCATCGTAGCAGAAATTTTTGCGCATTTACACTCAACCAGATTATTCTCCCTCGAAGACTGTCATTCTCGACCTCCACCGCGGTCAAACGACAGAAATATGCAAAAAATAAGAAAAGTACTGTAAAGATAAGGTTTTAATTTTCACAGTTCAAAGTTCGATACATAACCGGTATCCTAAGGGTTTACTAAGTTTTTTTGGAGCTTTACTAAAAAAGTTCTACGTGTTTGAAAATAGCGATATGCGGACTTGTCGGCGCCATTTGTCAAAGTACCTTTGGTTCGGATGCGAAACATTTAAAAAGTAAAAACACTGGTTTATCTGAGGGAATGGGATTATGATTTCACTCGGCAACTATTTTTATCTATCCTTGCTCGTAATAACACTTCAATTTGAACAAAAAAACGGCGAAATGGAAAGAAAACCTGCCTGAGACGTTTGACCGCGGTGAATTCTCGACCCAGGCTCTCACTCCCGTCCCAGACTCTTTATCATACGCCGTTCTTTTGCACATTTCTTACCCCAAACTCTCCTTGTGCTTTACGGAAGAACGCGTATATCTTGACAAAGTCCGCAAAACTTTGTATGTCTTCTCCTGCATTAAGCTTTATCCATTCGTTATGGATGGCAGTGCCTCCTTGGATTTTTGTCAAGAAGATATTTAACTCCCACGCTTCAAACGGGTAAACTGGACTGCTGAATATGGCCAACTGAAAGAATGTAGAGCATAACATGATGATAACTTAATAACTAGTAAAAGCTCTTACTAAAGCTGCTCCCGCCTTTACACAATTTTGTTTATTGCCGTTTTTCAAAGCATCCCTCGAAAGAGCACATTAGGCTGTGTTCACACCTTGTGCTTGGGCATGGTTTCCGAGTACGATTCTCGCTGGGCCCTAATGCAAACATACTAATTTGGTCAAGTACCCACGCCATGATTCGGGCACGGTATCTGTGCCCGAGTACGAGATCGAGCACTCAAGGGTACTTGGGTACTTTGGTTTTTTGTGTCTGAACACGACGCTATTTTTTGCCGATGCTCAGGTATCAGTGTTTGGGCACTAAGTGTGAACACGGCGTTAGAGAGAGCACGAAATTAGAAAACGATGTATTCTTGTGAAGCTTGAGAGATGGCGATTCTTAACAAAAGAACCACTGTCTATTCCAAGGAGCAAGGTTTCTCTATCTAACAATTAGTACGAGTATCTAATTGTTTTAGTGGACACTCCAAAACAGTCCAAAACCTACGTTTTATGTATTTTCTTAGCTAAAAAATCTAGTAGAATAATCTTCCCGCGGACGATCGTTTTTTATCAGCAAGTATACAACAACTGGAGAGCCAATTAAATTCGTGGGTTTTTGATAGATCACGGGTATCTATTAATTTCTAATGGATGTGTTTGTTTCTTCTGTAATCTGGTATACAACACAGTTTTTCTTTAGCTTAGATCCTACTCTACGTTTTAATCCTTTTACAGAGCGACTTCTTGAACCGGGCCACTTGGAACAAAGTTAACCAATCAAAACGTTAGTTGAGAACAAAGGATGGCAATCTTCTCCGTAAACAGACCAGTGACACTGAAACATCCAGACAACAGCTCTACAACAAAATTTAACATCTGCTGAAGGCATATCTGTGTCTCTTTTACCCGAATTTATATTATATCGACTTCCCTCTACTGTATATGTTGCAGGTTAAATCCGTTTCCGACCTAGATTCATCTGCTTCAACATGAAGATAACACTTTCACAGTGACTTAAAATAACTTGAATTCATTAAAAGAAGTCCAATAGATTGCTATCTTCGGGTTCAAACAGATTAAACTAGACTGGAAACGGATTTAATCTGAAAACCGATTTAATCTGCAACATATACACTTTGCAGATCTCATCCTTGGCGGCAAATAATCATAATTATTATTTTACTCAAAACATTTATACTGAAAACTCGATTTGTAAGTGCAAAGCCACTGAAACTGGTGAAAACCGCCCACTTACTAGAAACTAGAAACTAACCAATCAAAAATTGCAAATTTCCCGAGAAGTGCTCTTCTTCCGCAACTTGTTGGGTTTCGAATTTTGTTGTAGAACTTACCGTATTTACTCGAATAAGTGCCGCCCCCGAATAAGCGCCGCCCTCGAATAAGCGCCGCATTTGGAACAAAAAAGTTAATAAGCGCCGCCCCCGAATAGGCGCCGCAGTCCCGATGCGGCGCTTATTCGAGGAATCCGCTTAACTAAAAACAGCACTACAAAGCAACTCTGAAGCAAACTTGGACATTTCTTTCCATCAAAAGCGATGTTTTGCAGTTCAAAGGGATTGTTTTGCCGCTCGTCCATTAGTTTTTTTATCCAGCATTCTTGCAATACGTAGTTTTGTAAATGTTGTAAAGGCTGCGAACTTTGCCAGGACAGCTAGCGCCCCTTCTCTCTTCAGCAAAATACGAAAACTGACAAACAAAAGACGTTTTTTTAATTACTGTGAAAGTTTAGATATTTTACGGCGTCCAAATTTTAAATAAGCGCCGCCCTCGAATAAGCACCGCACTTCAGACCCGAAAAATTTAATAAGCGCTGCTGCGCTTATTCGAGTAAATACGGTAAGGCAATTCCACTGAAATAAAAGGAGTATTTAAAATTTTCTAAAACTTGGTCCAGGTTACAATTATGTTTTGAGCATTACAAAAATAAAATAAAAAATGGGGGTAACCGCGCTAGTTTTTGTGCAAAATGGATGGCCGTTATAGTAAATATACGACCCGCGAGGCATATATCAGGAACCCTAGTAATCCGAATGGGGAACTATAGTTCATCAAAATAGACTTTGATATTATATTATAAACTATTCTTATTGTACAGGAATTAAGATAATGAAAGAAATTAAAGATTTTGCTTCGTGCGCACGTAAACAGCAGTACCTAAAAACGTGTTTTTTACGGCATTCAAATAAAAATATCCCAATGTAGGATTTTAAACTTTTCTTTAAATCGCGATATATTGTAGACAACCGTATGACATTTAAATTAATGCATTAAAAAATGGGGGTCACCGTGCTCGTTTAAAAGAAAACAACCATTTATTTCCCTACCGAGCTTAGCCTGAAGGAAATCTCGTAGTGTTCTGTGTGCGTGCGCGCTCGTGCGCGCTAAATGATGCGAACTTACCTATGCGCAGTAAGGATGCGCAATGAAATTCAGTGGAATAGCCTTAATAATAATAATCTTTTATTAGGAAGCCTTCATTCACTATACAGTGGTTTTCAGAAAGGTCCTAACTAAGATTAAAAATACTTAATAAGACTATATACAATAAAACGAAAAATACCTAAGAATTAAAAACTATTGTTAAAAACTAACTTGAAATTAAAAAAAAAGAAAGAATTAACTAAAAAACCTACTTAGAACGCTACGCTTAAAATTTACAAAATCAAGCGCATTTCTGGTGACTCTGTCTAGGTTATTCCAGTCTTTCAGAGAGTGTTAACACACTCTCTGCTTTCCCCAATTTTTGGTTACATGAGGTAGCCTAAGCATGTCTTTATTCCTTGTGTTATAGCTATGAATGTCCCTGTTAGCTAGTAACTCCATAGAGTGATCCATAAGTCCATTTATACACTTATAAACATATATACAGCGATGATAAAATCTACGTTGTTCTAGGTTAAGCCACTTTAAAGCTACGAGGGCATCAGAAGCTGACGAATAAAGTGGTCTGTCCAGGATGATTTTCGCGGCTTTGTTTTGTAAAACCTGTAGGTCATTCATAAGCTCCACATTGTTCTTGTCGCCCCACACAAGATCAGCATAATCAAAAATTGGTAAAACAAGGCTGAGTGTTGTAGAAAAGTAGGCGAGCGGTGAAAGGTAACAAATGTTTGATCCTACGTAAAAGACCAAGTCGCTGATTTACTTTAGAAATTACATGCTCTAAACGTATGTGGATCGTTCACGATAAATGTCACCACCCTTTGTTCTCTATTAATGTTTTTATTATTTTTTCCAAGTGACCCGGTTCGAGTACGTATTCGCACTGTAATGGTTTACCTGCTGATCAACTGTCATGTTTAGCAATCTGATTGGTTCTCCTTCTAAGCCTGGGAATGGCGCCAACTGAAAGAGTTGCCTTCTGCCCAGAAGCATCTGGTAGCGTTTCCTTTGACAAGCTAGAGAGGTCTTCTGGGAAAGCTCAATGGGGCATTCGTCTCCGCATATCCCTTAAAAATATAAAATCACTTCTTCAGGGCGAAATTTTATTATATTGAGCACACATTTTATAATTTCCGTATAAAATTTGCCGCACTATAAATCTCCAAGAAATTAATTATTTTATAGGTTAGAGCGGTTTTCAATTGAGTGTCGTAAAACCAAAGCCAAAGCAATCACTCTGCCAATCACAAAGGACACAGACAATCCAGTGAACCAATCAAAACTCGAAGCAAACACATGTAGCCGACACGAAACGCGGGAAAACGTGTATGAGTAAGTACAACGGACACTTTTCCGTGTCCCAAGTGACAAACTGTCATACATTGTCAACCCCGCTTTACGGACACTGTTTCAGCTGTGCACTGTCAATTTTCATTGTCGCGATTATTTGCTAACTTCACCCTGGTCAAATTATGACAGAGTTCGACGAGTTAAAACGATTTTATTACAAAGAGTAGCTTAATATCGTGACTTGCAAAGGTTTTGTCGAATCTTCAGTCCGCCTGGTTGCGTCGCAAGCTAAAAGCTTCATTGCAAAGTAAAGTTACCGACTTTTTCAAATGTTTGTAGAGTTTAAGAACGGTTACGGTCAGAGTTTCAGTTACAATGGAAACATTTATTAATATAGAAAACGTTCTGTTACTGTTGAAAATATAATAAATATAATAATTTCACGTCACTGTTGAGTTTATTGAAGTTTAGTTCGAGTGTCTGACTAGATCATAAGGTTTTCGTAAAAACTATTAATTTTCGTCAGGGAGTTCATAGTTTGCATTTGTTACAGTTACAGTACAATTAAACAACGTTTTGTTGTCGTAAAAGGTTTGCCTTCGTCTTTGTGTCGCCGGATAAAACATGTGTCCGTGACTTTTTTCTGAGATCCCGTTTAATACGGACAACCCCGTTAATACGAACAATTTGGCCTGTCCCTTTGGTGTCCGTATTAACGGGGTTCCACTGTACTGCAAAACCAAAGCAAACGCGAATTACTTTCAACACTCAAGTGAAAATCGCTCTATTGCATTGCTTTAAAGTTGGGTGAGTTAACGTATTCTTGCCAATCAAGTTAAACGATTAATTTTATGACCAATCAGAAACAATTTTTATTTGTTAAAACTATAACTAAAGGACCTCCATCATACCTGCGTATCCGTTAACAAGGCACAGTAAGGACTGGACAACCAACACAATTAATTGAAGAGAAATCATCTTGGGGAGCCTGTGCGATGTAAAAGGCATTTCTTCAAGACAGTAAAATATGAACGGTGCTGTTGTTTTGGCAACCATCTGTCTCTAGAGATGATCATGGCTCTTCAACGCGCGGCGTGAGTTAGTCAAAGTAGTAAGGTTTCTTAAAGGGACTATGTCACGGGGATTTAATTTCGCAGATTTTTGGTCTATTAAAAAACTGTCCTGAAATAAGTGGTAGGCAACTTTACCCATGAAGAACATTATCTTTGAACAATTAACTGAAGATATAACCTATATTTGGGGATAGAAATCAAACTTCGGCTATAACTGAATATCGATTTTTTTTTTTTAAGGCGCGCGGAAACAACTGAAAAACGTTGGCTAACGTTTTCAAACTGCAATCCATTTCCATCCGAGCCATCCGCAGCCAAACGCGCTTTTAAACAGTTTTAGTGCTCTAAAATAGCACTGAATTGTTAATTAAAACGGACCAGATATTTCAACAGCCAAAATTTGTATTTGTGTTGTAGGAAACTTAAAGTTTAAGTTTCCTACGACACAAATACAAATTTTGGCTGTTCAAATATCTGTTTAAATCCGTGACATAGTCCCTTTAATAATCTGTAGAGTTCTTAAATGAATTCGCTAGTTTCTTACAACACTGAATTGTCTAGCCTTAAAAGGAACAGGTCTATTTTGTAAGCTTGCAGAGCAATCGATTTAGCGGGACGTGTAACACGCTGCACGCGCGCTTTTTCCCGCTGAAACCGCCTGTTCTGCAGACTAATTGTTGGCGACTGAGGGCTTGTTGATAAGTTAGTTTACCACAAAGATAATCCGTCACAAGCAAACAATGGGGATCAAATTCGAACTGATTTCACTTTAGTAAATTACTTATCATTGACACCTCTTGCAAAAGGACATTTGTGCAGTATGACCATTATTTCGTATGCTCATTTCATCTGAACGCCTTAATTTCCAAAGCGAGCAGTTAGCAACTGATTCCGAGCTTTCATGCTCAAAAACATCCCCTACAGTACATTGGCCTCAGTTTGTAGGAAAGCGCCGGCTGTCGAGCATTAATAGTTGTCGACTCCACAAGTACTGAATAATTGTCGACAACTAACTTTCTGGTACTGTCTGAATTCAAACGGGACACTCAATAGTTAATACATGACGATATTAAAAGGTTGTGCGATGCTGAGCATGCCAAGGCGGCCGTTTAGCGCAAGATTTCGTTTAGACTTGCATACAAATTGTGTTTTTCCACCGCTTGGACACTTTCAAGGGGTACAATTGAGATTTTGTTTTGTTCTAAGCTCCCATATTAAGCGGAGACCCCCAAAGGAAAATGTTATAAAATTCAATTTTATTTTAACAATGAACCTCAACTAGAACGCTTTCGATTCGTCACAGTGATTTTAAAGCGCTTGTGATACAATTATGTCTTATTTGTGACCGCTACGAGGATCATTCTCATAAGTTCGCGGCCAGCTCTAGTAACGGATACTTCTGCTTCCAGAAGGTGCTCGCTAAAGGCAGCATTGACGAAATAATACATGTGTGCTAGTTTAAAATTATTTCAGTAGGTTAAAATGACTTTAAACTTGTTCGATTTTTATTTTTTTGTCTTAGAATTCTGGTAATAAATCTGAAACAACAGAAAATACAAATCAAACTTCTTTGTAATCCGATTTTGACCCGAAAAAATGCATTTTGAAGTATAACACTAGCTTAACAGTTTAAGGGCCTGTTTACAAGCAGGCGGGTAACCCTAGCACCTAGGGTTACCCTAGCGCTCCCACATTTCTTCTTTTTTTCATCGACGTGTTTACAAGGCGCTAGGGTTACCCTAGCACCTAGGGTAACCCTAGCTGAGTGCTAGGGTTACCCTAGCAGCTAGGGTAACCCTAGCGCCTTGTAAACGCTCTGCTAGGGGTAACTCGCCTACCCGGGACAACTTTATTTTGGCTCCAAAAAGCTAAATATGTTTAAAAATACCGACAAAAACAGCGAATTGTGACCAAGAAACATCGTGTTCATTCACAATTTGTCGTATTTTTGCACTGGAACGGAATTATTTTCGAATAACAGTTTCTAACGACAAAATTTTACAAGGTTAACTGAAGCGTAACCGGTGTAAGTTGACCCGGGGTAGTAGGGTTACCCTACCTGCGAATTTTGCTTGTAAACCCAGGCTATCTTCTAACCCTCTTGCTAGGATAACCCTAGCACATAGGGTTACCCTACCTGCTTGTAAACAGGCCCTAAAACAAGACGTTTGCACGAATAACTTTGTGACAAGAACTACAAAACCTTTCAAAATACATTGCAGAAACTGTTTACGCCAAGAACAATTATGCAAGTTTTTTTTTCTGGACATTAAAATCTTTGCTTTTGCGTCTTTCGGTGAGAAAAGAAATAGAACATTACCAAACGAAAAACGACAAAATTGATCAGGAAAACACAATCACTACGAAGCTACAAAAAGACGTACTCTAAAAAAATGCAACATTACCTTAAGAGATCTTCTTTGTCCTGAAAGAACTCTTGGGACTGTATGCAAGAGACTGAAAGCTTTAAGATAGTACGTGGCGATACAATATTGGCCCCCCCAATATTCTCGACAAATAAATGGGTTGTTCTAAATGTGACAGGACAACGACCCTGAAAAGAAGCGATTGGTAAATAATCACCAATGCTGTTTCAAAGAATTTAATTTGCATATAAAGGTTGAGATTTTGAAGAGTTCTTGCAGCAAAATGAACGAGACAGATTGCGAATCATTATGAAGATGTGAATTTTTAAACGTAAAGAAAATTAATGGAGATTCGCTGATAAAATCACTCGCGCTCGTTACCTTCGTCACCTCTCAAAATTTACTTCCAAAAGAAGTCGAAACAGCTGTGTATACAGCCTCGAAGGCTCGTGTTTTCTCAGCTTTTGTTCAAGTTTTCTTAATTGAATTTATTTAACCTAGCTATCTCAAAAAGGCCAATTGTTTTCTAGTTTGCCTTTTGTAACCCACTTGATCTTCCTTATACGAGACTATCCATGATATTTTACGCTTATTGTTACTAAGTATTTTGAGGCTCACTTTAATTTAAAAGAGATTTTGTAAATGAAGTAAGAAAAAAATAGAGTGTTCAACGTGTCAAAGTACCTTTAAATAAACTTTTCAGATACGAAAACGCTAACGAGAAAGTGAGAATTAGAAACAGCTACTGAAAAACAATCTTTTTTTAAAAAAATCTTTCAATTCTAAGAAACAGCTATACGAAGATGGCAGATGCGTCTGCCGAACATGCATGTATATAAAACTTAACAGTGTCGGGGTTTTTTTCCTTGAAATTCATATCATCACTGCTATTATCCAGACCTAATGTAATAAAATTTTTCTTAATTCGAAATTTTGTAATAATTTGTTAATAATAAGAAAAATGCACCTTTACTTTGCTTTATTTTCTTCACAGTGATTTTAAAGCGCTTGTGATACAATGTCGTATTTGTGGCCGCTACGAGGATTTTTCTCATAAGTTCGCGGTCAGCTTTAATAACGGATACTTTTCTGTTAAAATAACTTCAAACTTGTTCGATTTTCATTTTTCTTTGTTTTAGGATTATGGTAATAAATCTGAAACAACAGAAAATACAAATCAAACTACTTTGCAATCCGATTTTGACCTGAAAAATGCATTTTGAACTATAACACTTAACAAAAGTGATGTTTAAAACAAGACGTTTGCGTGAAAGACTTTGTTTTACAAGAACTAAGAAAACCGTTCAAAAGACATTGCAGAAATTGTTCACGCCAAGAACAATTATGCATTCTTTGCTTTTGGATCCTTTTGCGTCTTTCGGTGAGAAAAGAAAGAGGATATTACCAAACGAAAAACGACAAAATTGATCAGAAAAACAAAATCACTACTAAGCTACAAAAAGAAGTAATATAAAAAAATGCAACATTACCTTAAGAGATCTTCTTTGTCCTGAAAGAACTCTTGGGACTGAATGCGAGAGACTGAGAGCTTAGGATAATACGTGGCCGGTGATACAATATTCTCGAAAAAGAGGTGGGTTGTTCTAAATGTGACAGGTAAATATTGATTGGTAAGTAATCACCAATGATGAAACTGAAAAAGTAGAGAAGTGGTCGCAAGTCAAATACTCGGGAAAAAGATTTTCCGAGTTCCCCAACGGGAGTCAAAAGCAAACCCACGACCTTCCAGAAATACCGGTTGGACGCTCTAACCACTGAGCTGTAGGGGACTCGTGGTGATCGAAGTCATATTTTATGTGTGACACATGTCCTGCTAAATGCAAGGCTCAAATATGTCCAAATGATAAACGTGAATAAATAATAAGTGAGATGGTGACTTGGATAAAGTGAAAATAAGTGGAGAAGTGGTCGCAAGTCAAATCACCAATGATGTTTCAAAGCATTGAATTTGCATATAGAGGTTGAAATTTTAAAGAGTTCTTGCAGCAAAATGAACGAGACAGATTGTGAATCATTAAAAAAAAAATCGAAAAAGAAGTCGAAACAGCTGTGATGACAGCCTCAAAGGCTCGTGTTTTTACAGCTTTAGTTCAAGTTTTTTTAATGGAATTTATTTAACCTAGCTATCTCAAAAAGGCCAATTGTTTCTAGTTTGCTTTTTGTAACCTACTTGATCTTCCTTATACGAGACTATCCCTGATATTTTACGCTAATTATTGTTACAGTGGAACCCCGCTTTACGGACAACCGCTTTTAAAATACGGACCCCGGTATTAAGCGAAAAGCTTAACTGAAGAAAAGAGAGTTGATGGGATCAAGTAAATAAAATCACCTTTAATTAAACTTTCTGTGGGCTTTTCCTCTCCAGCGTGATGTCTACTTATTAAAACTTGCAAAATGACCATAATCAACTAGTACACAAGTGAAAAAAACTGAAAAAGGTCAAAAAATGGTCAGAACTACAGTCAGAGCTGTCAGAACTTCTGTCAACTTATGCTACGACACAATCGATCAATCAATCAAACTTTTTAGTGGCTAGAATTTTTTTACGGTAAACATTTTTTACGGCTGACGGTTAAAATTTTTCAATTTTTAGGCCTAACGGCTAAAATTTTTGGCTGTTTTACGGCTAACGGCTAACCCCATTACACCGTGTTAAAACAGCTGTGTTTTTGGGCTTCTTTGAAAGAAAACGTTTTGCCGAGAAAAAGGTCACGAAGCAGAAGAGTTCATTCAAGACAAAGAAAATATTTTACTATAAGGTAATGTTGCTTTTTTGGTCGTTCCTTTCTCCTATAGATTACAGTCCGACCTCTATTAAGCGGCCACCCTCGGGACTTTGAAAAGTGGCCGCTTTATAGAGGTTGGCCGCTTAATAGAGGTACAATATAAATTGGACAGGAATGGCAAAAAACATGATTTTATTGACTCTATATATAGCAAAATGCTTTTAAAAAGTTAACATATATGAAGATAAATCCAAAATTCATTGTTACAAAACATCAAGTGCATTTCCAGCCCATGCATAGTTCTAGTTCTAACACAGAGGGCACGTAGTTGAAATGTATACTATTTCTTCGGGATAATAATGTACAAAAAATAAGCAAAACATCGTTGACAAGTTTCTTAGGCCTTTTTGCATCAACAGTTGGTACGTGAAATAATTTAGCTCAAGATATTTCACGGACGATATATATCATCTGTCACCATTTCGCTTGGAAAGATAATTTGCTGGCCGCTTAATGGAGGTAAAAACCATATAAATAATACACTTGCGACAGCAAAAAGGTGGCCGCGGCCGCTTAATAGAGGTGGCCATTGAATAGAGGTATCAAATACAGCAGTTTAGTGACAAATAAATCGGGACTATGGAAAGTGGCCGCTTAATGGAGGGTGGCCGCTTAATAGGTGGCCGCTTAATAGAGGTCGGACTGTAGTTGTGATTTTGTTTGTCTTTAATATGTATTTGTCATTTTTCGCGCGGAAATATTTTCTTTCTTTTCTAACCGAAAGACACAGGTGCAAAAGACAAAAATAAAATCAAACTGGAACTAGTTTGACGAAATCATTTGAATCTAAATCATTTTAAACTAAATAGCTGCCACTGGCATGGCAAGGGATGGGAAGGTGTCCCAGTACAGTGCCTGTATAAAAATATGATATACATTGATTTCTTTAAACTTACATTTCTAAAATAATTAAAGGATGTAAGCTAACGATGCCCTGCCGTAACTTTTATTTTATTTTTCGACTTTGAAGGATATGATATGTTAGAAGAGGTGTAGTCACGTATTTAATTACCCATACTTCAGTTCTGTTAATGTTCCAGCGAACTTCGACTCGTTCTCATTCGCCAATTAAATTGGCCAGCGATCCGCGGCATGCATCGCCTGCTCAGTTTGACCATAGCTGGTAGCCACGTAATTTTGGGGTTTTTCATTTTACTGGCGATCAAATTAAACTCGAGGCGAAGAGCGATAAAATCGCTCAGAGTGACGCTTGCTTAAAGAAGTCACACACCCAAGCCGAAAAAAGGTTTGGTGTTACATTGTAATAATGACAAGATGCAACAAAACCTATTTTGCGCTAGAGTACTGACGTTTTGATAAAGATGAAAATTTCATTTGTCACGACAAGAAAAAACGTGAGTCCCCGACAGGATTCGAATCAATGATCTGAGAGACTCTTGGTGAGCTTGGCCATTTACTACCTTATTACATGAAATTTTCGCGACACGTTAATTTCGCGATTTTGAGGTGCGCATATTTCGCGACACTTAAATTTCGCGATTTTGCGAAAATTTTGTATTTTGAATCACTTTAATTTCGCGTTTCTGAGTAAGACACAATTTACATTTCCTTGGTAATATTATTTAACATGCCCTTGAATTACATAAAACGACTTCATCAAAGGATCAATAACTTCAAAATTAACAAAAACGCAAATGACGGACTAAATCTCGGCAAAAGCAACAACAGAGTAGTTCTCACCCTGTCTTCAAGTAGGTCATGCTTGTACATACATGAATAATTGTTCTTGAGTCAATTCGGACGACAACATTCATTCACATTGATTTTAGTGGTACTAAACTTATTATTTCTTGATAATTGGCATAATGTGAGTCACTTAATTTTCGCGTCATGTTATGTTCGCGACACTTATTGTTCGCGTCACTTTACTTTCGCGATTTTTTTGAAATCGCTAAATTCGCGAAATAAACGTGTCGCGAAAATTTCATGTAATAAGGTAGGTTTATCTGCGACACGCGTCCTGCATACTGCTAGGGTCAGTAATGTCGAAAGCACCGTGTGTGTAATAAATAATGAAAGATAATAAGTTTTAAGCTCGGTGAAAAAAATGATAAAGATGAAATGTTCATTTGTCACGAGCGTAGGACAAAGAAAAAATCTGTTCGACGGGTTAAAAACATGTGTTAGGTTCACTTAATGCTATGGGCATCACAGCGGACAAAATTACGGAGAAGAGAGGGGGACGACGATATAGTGTAGTAGCAGGGCCCAACTGTGTTGTAAGAATTATCCGTACACGAAAAAGGCCAGCATGCATAACTTAATTCCTTCATGGGAAAGTTGCCAATTCTTGATTTGCGCAAGTCTCCACGGCCCAAAGATGGAACCTTTTTTTGAGCTCCATCTTTGAACGATTAAAAATTAAATTACCAAGAGTTTTGGCCGAAAAAAAAAAAACACTATGCTATACTTTAGAAAGCTCGATTGGCTAGAACGGAGTTTCACTCTTACAAGGTAATATGATTCCTTTATTTTAACGCAATTATTTGTAAAGCAAAATGAAATAAGGTTGGGGGGTTTTGCTAACTAACACAAAGAATGTTTGCCCTCAAGAGAAGCGAAACCGCAGTATTTTTACAGCTTTCGTTCGAGCTGTCTAAATTGATTAAACTCAAGCTTATTATCCAAAAAGTGAAAAAAGTAACGATAATTTTAGAGACAAAAAAGAAAAGGTGATTTTATTTACTTGATCCCCATTCTGTAGTTTTCATGCCTGGATACCAAACTCTTAAATTAACGCGAGTGGAAGGGCAAAATTGATCATTTATCTTTTTATATAATGATCTTCATTAACAAATTATTACGAAATTACAAATTAAGAAAACGTAAATACGAGAAGAGAGTTGAAAAAATTTGACGAAACTCGAGGTGTTTGGATAGCCGATGAAACACTTGTTAATATGTTAAAACAGCCACAAAAGGAAAGATACGAATTTCATCACAGTAAAAGAATCTGCCTGTCAGTTCTATAAAAAACAAATAGAGCTAGTGCTGTCTTGTCTTCCGTGCTTGAATTTGAAGTTGGTTTAATTCAACAGGGACGAAAACAATCGTCACTACCATAGCACGACCCCGATCGTTCTGCATGTACGTCGTTTACACTGAAAGCGCTTTCAAAATTAGCGCCATTCATGCTCTGGTTCTTTCCGCTTCGACGTTTTCTTCGATCGCTTGAGTCTGCCGTTTATTGTTTTTAGCACGATCGTTAAATAAAAACGCAGGCACGTTTTGAAGAAGCAATTATTATAGAATGGACTAACTAAGCTAAACTAAACGATAAACTAATTGACTACCGAAACTAAAATAACTCAACGAAAAACTAAATGAGATCAGACAAGCAAAGAATTCGCGCTTCGGTATCCGGATAACGCCTGTTCTATTCTCTTTCGCTTCTGATCAGCCGAAAAGAACACACTTCTATTTTAAGTTAAGACGCAAACAAAAACGACACAGAGTAAGAACAGAGGGAGCCGCCAAATAAGCGAAGAATCCGCGCGGCGGTATCGACAACGCCTGTCTCTTTCGCTCTCTTCCCGCCCCGCTCCCCCCGCGCGCTCGCTTCGTTTGCTTTTTTGCGTTGAAAAATCGAGAGGCTGTGGACAGTCTAGAGAATAATCGGTCACGAGACATCTGTCTCACGTTTTTGGTGCTTTCTGAAGACAGCGCTTATTTATAACTTGGAAAAAGGTCAAGAAATGAAATATTGAAATAAAATGTGAAGTTCAAGCTAAAGAGATATGGTAAAGAAATTGGTCATTGCTTTTATTCATGTGGTGGCTCCTAAAGGAGCCGTTTGTATATATTATCGCTGGCTACTTCTCAGAAGCTCTGGGCTTTGCCCAAGTTAGCCTTATCCTCTCCTTTGGCTTTCTCTGTTGCTGCTTGCTTCTCTCTCGGTAGAAAGACACCTTCAGTACCGTTGTGCTGTAAACTACCTCTCGCTTTACACCTTCACAAGCGACCGGAGCTTCATCGCCACCTTGACAGCGTAAGCACTGTGAGTGATCAAAAAATACTTTCTTTCTCTCCAAGAGAGCAACTTCTACCGGCTTGTGCAACTGGATACGGCAAGTTGTGGAAGTTCGGAAAGTATTTGATGACCACCCCGCTGGCATTACGCTGTCAAGTTCAGCGACCGGTACGAAAAACCTAATATTCCCGTACGCTGGTAATGGGATAGAAGCGGATGGTAGTCTAGAGAACAAGGTCTCGAAGGTTTCTCTAGCCATTGGCATGCTGACGGACGCATTTCTGGCAATACTGCTTTTGGGAGCTGTCTTCAAGTTAAGCTTTTGGGCGATAAGCACTGCCAAGGTCTGTAACATGTTAGGCGATTCTTGAGGATTAACACAGCCATTGGTGTCGGTTGGTTTGTCGAGGACCTTTGATTCTTCGTGAGACTTACTCATCTTTCTGTTGATGTAGAGTGATGCTGTCTGATAAATTACGGCTGCTTTATACCTTAAGCTTATTAAGCATTCAGCGTCCTTTGTCCCTTGTTGACGCGTTTGAGTAGTTTTCATGAATAAGCTAATTAACTAAAGAAACAGCTCACCGGTTCTTTGTTACCGGCGGTAAACCGCCGAAGTGTAATCCGTCGCGCGTGAGAAAAATTCTCTGGTACCCAGGTATGTTTTTATGTTTAAGGCGGACGGCTAGGCTCCCTTGCGGGCGGTGCAATGCCTGCCGACCTCACAGCCTGCTCCTCCTCCGGAGTGGAGGGACCACATAAAATACGAACGGGCATAAAATTTATATAAGTTTAGACGCGCGACTCTTTTGGCCTTTTTGAGTTTAATTAAGTGGCTTCTGAGCCAATTTTTTTGTCACTGAAGGCGGACAATAGGTGTGACAAAACCGGTATCCAAGCTTCGGTAGCAGGCAGAGACAATAGAATGACTCGAACAAAAGGTGTGACAAAAAAGTTTTCAGCCTGCGTGGCCGGCATTCAAAGGGGAAAGGGAAGGGAGTTCGAGCGCGAGGAGAGAGCGCGAAGCGCGATCGGAGAAGTGGGGAGGGGGACGCCTGCAATAACACTATTCTTCTTATCGTTTTTTACGTCCAGATTCTGAACGCAAAAATCGTGATTGGTAAGAATTTGTAGAGTGTTAAAATTGATTGTTCTTCTTGGTCAGTTCAGTATGTCCTCTCTTTTTCCCCTTTGAACGCCTGCCGCGCAGGCTAAAAACTTTACGTTTATAAAGAATCATTTCAGTCCGTTTACTTTACTTTTTATTCTGAGCGCTCAGAATGCGCTCAAAAGTATAGTTTAGTAAAGGGTAAAAATGTTTTGTATATGACTTAGTCTAGCTTCAGTAGCAGGGGGAGACAATAGAATGACTCGAACAGAAGGTGTGTGCAAAAACTCAGTGCGTTTCAGTGCTTTGCTTTTTATTCTGAGCGCTCAGAATGAGCTCAAAAGTATAATTCAGTGAATAATAATAATAATAATAATAATCTTTTATTAGGATGCCTTCATTCACTATACAGTGGTTTTCAGAAAGGTCCTAACTAAGATTAAAAATACTTAATAAGACTATATACAATAAAACGAAAAATACCTAAGAATTAAAAACTATTATTAAAAACTAACTTGAATACAAAAGAAAGAATTAACTAAAAAACCTACTTAGAACGCTACGCTTAAAATTTACAAAATCAAGTGCATTTCTAGTGTCTCTCTCTAGGTTATTCCAGTCTTTCAGAGAGTGATAACACACTCTCTGCTTTCCCCAAAAGCAGAGGGAAAATAAAACCATGAGTTTTGGCCGAAAAAGGCAACTAAAACAAGGCAACTTTAGTTTTACTCCCCTTACAAGAATGTTTAAGAGTCCAATTTACTGTACGCATTTGGTTTATTACGGTTGTGTGGTTGTGTTAACTGTAGCACAAAGATATGTGTTCCCTCAAGAGAAGCGAAACCGCTGTAGGTTCACAGCTTTCATTCGAGCTGTCTAAATAGATTAAACTCATGTTAAAATAAAGTGATTCCGAAAATAATTTTGATGTGTGCCAGTTTGCACAGCTTATTATATCCAAAAAGTAAAAAAAAAAATGATTTCCAGAGAGAAAAAATGAAAAATCAGTTTAATTTTTAATTGCTCAACAATGTGTCATTTGAGCTCAAAAGTTGTTCCAATTTTAGGGAAGATTTGCCCGAATCAAGAATTGACAAATTCCCCATGAAGGAAAAATATGCATGCGGACACTTTTTCGTGTACGGATAATTCTTGAACCTAGTAAATGGCCTAGCTCAACAAGAGTCTTTCAGGTCATTAATTCGAATTCTGTTGGGGGATTAGGTTTTTTTTCTTTGACCCACGCTCGTAACAAATGAACATTTCATTTCGGCAATACTTCCGTACTTCAGTTCAAAAGAGGTTTTTTGCGTCTTGTCATTATTAACACTAAACTTTTTTTTCGGCTTGGGTGTGTGACTTCTTTAAGCTAGCGGCGCTATGAGAGATTTTATCCCTCATCACCGCGAATTTAATCGCCAGTGGGGCAGGGCGAATTGTAGAAATACGCGAGCGAAGCGAGCCGAGCGGGACCTGGGGTAGAGAAAGGGCTCGCTTCGTTTGCCGATTTATTTCAAGCTGCTCAGCTCCACTTCGGAGCCTGTTCGCAGGCTAGTAAGAATTAAAGGCGGCAGAATTACGTGGCTGCCTGCTACGGACACACTGAGTAGGCAATGCCGTGGATCGTTTGTGAATTTAGTTGGAGAATGAGAACGAGTCGAAGCTCGCTGGAATATTTACAGAAAAAAGTATGGGTAATTGAATACATGTCATTGCATGTACTTGACTATACCGTTTCTAACATATGTATATCCTTCAAAGTCGAGAAGTTAACGCTTCGGCAAAGCATCCTTTATTTATATTCTTTTCATATTTCGGAAATCTAATTTTCCGGAAATTATTGGGCGTCGTATTCTAACACACACTCTGTACGATTTACGTACTTTCAAGTGTTCTGGCCGAAAGGTAAAACCTTCGTTGTGAGGCAGTAGAATATTAACCAGTGTATTAAAAATATTAGACTAAGATAAATTTGTCTTCATTCCAGTCGCCTGCTCGTGAAATGTACGTAAAATTTATGCTCAGTAATGTTTTACCCATTTCAAGTTAACGACCACACCCAATATGGCGAGAGTTCAGGCTTGGCGGGAAACAGGTTTATATAACGCATCTATTACAAAAAACAGGCTTAAAATTTAACTAAATCAAGTCCTTTACCTCTATACATCTTCTTAGCATACTAAGAAATACTCCTTCATGTGTTTTGCTGCTTGAAAAGGCTAATAATTTTCCGGAAAAAACGAGTAAAAGGCCTCACTCCCTTGCATCAAAATTTCCGAGTACTGCTGTATCAATGGATAGTGCGCGCGGGCTCAACATCCCAGACGTGTGACGTCACCTGAAGGTCTGGAATAACTCACAATCCACACAAGCAAATTGTTTGCCGATACGCAAGGTCGAACATTAAATCAAATCCTTCTACAGTTCTAAAATCTTCATCTGAAGAGATCCGTAGTTGAGAGAAGCTCAAACCTCGAATCTAAGCCGCTTACAGGAGCGTTTAAGTGAAAAGGTAAGGGTATTTTTGCCCATTTATTCACATTGTTTACAACACATCTGTAACCTGATTCGCGGTTGATTTCATATTGAATTCATGGCTTTCAATGGTTATGTCGATCTTGCTATGTCCCTTTACCAATGCGATAAGTCAGACCATGTTACATTTGCGCAAGAAAGGTTATTTTTCAATTTCTTACTTATTTTATTCGGAGATCAACCAAAATTTGATGTAATTCTGAAGCAATATTGGTCTTTAAATAGCATAATTCCATATGCAGATTGGTCATTCCGTCGTATTTGCTTCATCACGATCTGTGTTTCAGTTACCAGGAATAAAGTGTTGTTTGCTTCGAAACTACCCTCCAGTATACATCTAGCGTAACAGAATGTTGTTCTGAGAGAATAGATTTTATTTGTTACCGGTTCTGCTTGTTGTAATCGGTTTTGAAAGAGACATCATTCCTCGAATAGCTAATTGTATTAGAAGTTAACTTTGGCCTTTTAATTTATGATATTATAAAGTCACGCTACGCGCGCTCACACACACGCAAGCGAGTTTCTCTACGTTAACTGTAAGTAAGCCCTTTTAAATTTCTGTTAATATTTCGAATGGTTTTGTTTACTTTTCAAATTGCTTTTAATGGGTTTCTTAATGCATTTAATTTTTTTTCTTACTTCGAAGTCATAATTTAAACCATTCTTTGGGCTAACATTTAAATTAATGACCCTCATCACCAAACCCCATCAAACGCTAGTAGCAGAGATTTTAATTAATACTCTTTTTCTGTCGGAAAGCTTGCTTTGCTTAGCAATTTTTCAATGTGTAGTTTGTATTGTAAGCTAGTTTAAATAAACTCAATGAAATCGATGGAAATTACAAATGGGCTTACATCGTGTGGTCGGCTATAGGTCACGCAATGATCGAAGTCAAATAAATTTTTTTGGCTACAAACGGACCAAAATGTAAAGATGATGCAATGAAACAAGAGAAAAACAGAAAAGACGTTTTAAGGAGTAATAATAGATTGGGGATGCTCAAAACAAAGAAAATCGGATAAAAATTCAAATGGATTGAAGAATTACTTTCTTTAACTTGATTTTCTGATCCACATTTTTGTAAGAAAACGTTCCTGATCCAATATTAGATTCAGGGTGTGGCATGTTGTCACACTTGGCTCGTTTTATTTGAAGTAATGTCGATCTATTTAAAACCCGAAAATAAGCCAAAAAACATTAATATACATCTACTGTTTCTTCAGCATGTTCTACCTGGTCGACAAAATAATACAAAAAGAATAAAAAATTCTCAAACTTTGCCAGAATGCAGGTCTAGTGAACTATTGTGCTTACTTAAAAAAAAGACTCTTCTTTTCGGCGGACGGCGACGATGACGGTTTGAGGGTGAATACAACACATGACTTCAAAATCACCTACAAAAGAACAAAAAGAACAAAATTCAAACAATTGAAATATCATTGAAAAGACAAAATATTGCTTAACAATATAAATGGTTATATGAACATTTTGACTGCAAATATAATACTCCGGGATTTTTTCGGTTTATTTTGCCGATTTCAGCACCGCAAAAAATGGAACTTGACATTGGAAAAACTCAACTTGGTACATGGCGCAGTGCTATAAAAAATATAACCCAGCGAAGGAGCAGCGTTTCTTCCCTCAAATAGGCAATACAATTTTTAGGCTACTAAAACAACGAAATTTGTCAGCCCGAAATTCAAGTGAAACCGAGCTCCAAAATAGCTATTATGTCTCACCGTATTTCCATCTATAAAATGGCAAAATTGACCACTGAATCGTGGTCTTTTGTTATGAAAATACAAACCAACGAAAGAGCAACTTTTCTTGAAGTAAATGTAAAACTATTTTTGGGCTACATAGGCAACATAATTTGAGAGCTCTATACGCAAGTGCTACGGAGTAAAAAAGAAAAAAAGAACATTCATTTGAAATCGCGTGAAACATCTTCGAAGCTAAGGCCAAGATACTCAGCGCCGAAGCACTTGGGGATTGGGAAGGGGGGGGGGGGGGGGGGGGGTAAAGTGGAAAAGTTTTGGTGGGGGTGTACTGCTCTTATTTTTGTCATATTTGCCGTGCTGAAATCGGCAAAATAAACCGAAAATAAAAATCACGAAAATAACTTTTTGCCAAGAATTTTTTTCTGAGTTCTTTCTCTCCACACATCAATCCATTATTATTTATTTATTTACTCTGAGAGTACTACGTGACTGCGTGATGCAGTTAAATGTGTGTGTTCATTGACATAATGTGACTTGCGCGATGCAGTCGTTGTGTCACCCACAAATGACCACTGCTCACCATTAGAGTTCTCAGTAGCTCAGTGGTTAGAGCGTCCGACTAGTGTACGGAAGGTCGTGGGTTCGAGTCCCATCTGTGAACTCAGAATTTTTTTCTGAGTTCTTTCTCTCCACACATCAATCCATTATTATTTATTTAATAACTTTTTGCAGTCAAATTGTTCGTGAGTCAATATGTCGTCTTGTCATTATTGTTTGAATGTATTATTTGAGGGTGATTGCATTGCACCCCTTGGAAACAGATGCCAGATCTGTCAAACCGTCGTCGTCGCCCTTCGCCTCAAGGAAAAAAACTGATTGAACTTTATTGTTCCACTAGACCTCCATTTAGGCCAAGATTGAATTTTTTTTTCTTTTACACGCTTTCGGGCGATATTTGCTAACGGCTGCTGTCGAGATCTCAAGTTGTTGCCTTTTTAAGCGATGCAAAAACTGTCATCAAAACGTAGCAAACCACAAAATAACAGTTTACGAAGGTTAGAAAATACCAAAGAGGCTAAAATTAACCAACAAGGAACAAGGATGCTTAATATTGCGGAAGATTAACACGGATTATGGATAATTAGAACTTGAAGTTTAAACGGAAATACGCTAGCAGGGAAAGTGGAAACCCCCTACGCATCTTTAGTATATCAAGATTTAAGCATAATGAGTACGTAGAAATGAGCGAAGTCTGTAGTCTTTACTTTAAACTTAGACAAGCGACACCAAAATGAAGAAACTTAACAAACTTAATATTTTGATCAAATATTTCTTACAGGTCATGGGGAACGATACGTCAAAAAAAGGAAAAGAAAAAACTGCACCTCCAAGAATTATCCCGAAAGGACGCAACGACATAAAACGTATTCGCTTGCTTGTACTGCACGCGGAGTCGAATCCACCGAGCGAAGTTGTAGATCATTTCTGTGATGCCCTGAACGCATTTAAGCCACCGGGAAGTTTGGAAATTAAGCAACGCGATGTAAAGGTGTTGAAATTGGCCAGCTCGAAATCTCTCTCAGATTCTCGCTATGCGGAAATTAAGCAGTGGATCTCAGAGTGGCTGAACCAAAATGGCATTGTCCTCATCTGTTTGCTGTCGATTCAAGATTTACAGCCTTTCGCAGACGACATTATTTTACAGGGAGGAAAGATCGTAGCGTTCTCGTTTGGTAAAGCTCCTACAACCTGGAAGGATTGCGTTTCTCTAAATGTGGACCTCAATGCTGTGGAGAGCCCGAGAGATTTCGAAGGTCCGTTAGAAGAGCTTGTTGCCACTGTCAAAGCAGAGTGAACTTAGAAGAGAAAATGTTTTTCTTCTGATCAGTTCTAGAACCCAAACTGCCAGTAAAGAGACTAGATAACGAGCATATGTTGACATATCATTTAAACTACAATAAAAAACAAATGTAGATTAAAATACGAGGTATATAATTGAAACACGAACTCTAGCGCTAGCTGTTAAAACAATAACAAAAACACACGTTTCGTTTACCTTCACAAAAATATTTTAATACTGGTAATTAGTAATTTCAATAACTGAACGTTTATGTTACACATATTTCCTAGCGTACTATAGCTACAGTATATAAATAGTAGTACTTATTTAATACCCTCATTGTATACATTGTAACCTGACTTATTTTTTAAACAGTTCTTCACGAAACATTGCATTTTCGCAGTTGTAAATGATAACATTAAACAGAAAGACTTTGCCAAGATCTTTTTCTATTGGACTGTAATCTTCTTTTTGAACCATTCAAGACAAAAAAATTTCCGGTTGTTAACTTGAAATTAAGTTTTGAATCCCGAGTACCCTATTTAACCTAGACCTTAATAACTATACGGACGAAAAAGCAGCGATTTAACTCGAAATTTGTTTTAAGGCCAAATCTAAAAAAATTTCCTTTTAGTTAGCAGCAAGGAAATGCGGAACCACGGGAGGAATTTGGTGGAATGTAAATCCGGGACCTCTTTGGACCTTTTTTGACTTTCATTCATTTCATTTCCTTAGTTTGATTTGCACCGAATTTCCTAATTTTTAACTGTGCAGTATTGGAATCAAAAGGTTGATTTTGGTTTCATTGCATTTGGCCGTTTTCGCACTAGAGACGGACAAATCGTCTGAGACGGACAAATCGTCTTAGTGTGAAAACGGTACGGACACGATTTTGGACGAACAAGTCGTCTGAATTTGTCCGTCGATTTGGCCGTCTAGGAAGACGATTTTTCGAGGACGACTTGGTCGTCTAGACGGACAAGTGGTCTAAAAGCCGTCTTAAATTCACAGTAGACGAAAAAATCGTAAGACGACTTGTCCGTCTAGACGATTTGTTCATCTTAAAGTGTGAAAACGGCCATTTTCTAGATCAAGGATATGGCTTAATTGAAGCTAAGTTATGCATTTAGGCTTTCAAAAAAAAAAACAACAAAAAAAAGAAGACCACGTTTTAGACGTGATTTAGCACGCGCGTGGCTATATTGATTGCGTCGCGTGTCAAGTTCATTGTCTTGCAAATCTGAATAAATACAAACACAATAAACAATTGAAGTCCAGGAAAAATTTTTTGTTTAAGCATGTTCAGTAAGAAACTACAACAAAGATGAATCTCTTTGCGTACAGTGCGTTAATTTACTGGAGTAAACAAATAGTTGATTAGCAAATAATAGAGTCACCCAGCTGCGTTTTAAATGATTTCACCGAACAATGCGAGTTGGTGTTTTACCCTCAGCAACCATACAAGAAATTGAAAAGGGAATTATTTTCAATAACTGGTATTTCCGTTTGCTTAGGGATTCTAGTGTAGTATGGAATGGCTTTATTGTGTTTTAGCGTGGTCTTATTTTCATGGAAAAGCTTTGTTCACAAGCAACCCGAAATGTCTTGATAGGTCGCCTGTAGGCTATAGCTAACCAGAAAACCAGTGAAACTGAAGGAATTCGTCTACAGCGCGGACAAGTTAGCAAAGCTAGACTTATCGCTACGAGCACTGAGCGGCGTTGTAAGAGCTGATGGTACCCTAGCCGACGCGCAGCCGGGCTTTCATTGGTACGAGTTAAAGACAGGAATTGCGCGAAATAATTTCACCCCGTCTTTTCCAGAAGAAAGTTAGGACCTGGCTTGCTTCAAAGGATTCAACTTATTTTGAGCCTGAACGTTACAGGTAAGCTTGCCGATTCTGTTTAGCCCTAAAGGCTAAGAAAAATCTTTCTTCATTAACGAAAGTCAACACTTCATGTGTCCAGTCTATTTTTAAAGCAAATCCTTCAGTCGCAGTTTTTTCTGTTTTGCCAAGTTTTTCATTTCTGACCGCAACTTATCTGCTTTTTAAAAACGTAACTTTACAAGAATCGTTTCAAAATGAAACATCTGGTAAAGAAACAATCATACATGTACATGCGAGATATTTTCGTTCCAATGTATTTTTAACCTCGATCGAGAAAGCGTTGCATTTATTATAGGTCATGATGTCGAACTTATCAGTCATTTGGCGAGAAGATAATGCTTTTTAATTTTCTCGAAACATTTTGTGTCGTGATTTTTAATTACTGGCCGAACCTATCAACACAGAGCGGAATACATAAAGGTATTTTCTACTGATTTACTTTCATCCCTTTCAGCGAATTTTGGTGAACGTTTACTGTGAACCGTATTCTACACGAGATAGACAAAAGTGGACCTATTTTTTAATAGACCCTTGGCGTTAAAAATGAAATTATTTCTATGTAGACAAAGTCTGAGTGATTTAAAAGTCCGATATCATTTTTATCAGACCCATCCATGATTAAATACAAATTAAAAGTCTGCAAGTAACGGCAGGTGTAAAGATGTCATCTAAATCAAATGAAATAACTTTTAAATGAAATACTTGGATTTAAAAATTGTGATTTTTAATATACAACTTCCTACAAATAATTTCAAAGCACGACACTAAGAGCAGTAAAACAACAATCAAGAAAAAAATATAATAAATATTGTCGATTCCAAATTTAAATTTTTAGACAAATCCGTCCTATTTGTCAAATGAGACACCAGAAAGTCCTTTATTTCTTTACATATGCTAATTTAATGTTATTCTTACGTGGCGAGTCGAAATGAAAACAACACTCAATAATTCACGTTTTTCAGCAGTACAAATGACTTGAAATGCGCTAAGTTAGAAACTGAAGCAGAGGATTTCACTTTAAAAATTGAAAGGTATTGATTTTAGCGCTATCGGTCAGCGCTCCGATGTTGTATCAGTATATTCATTCATTGTTTTATTATTTTCTTTTAGTTTCTTTCAAGCATGGGAAACGATTCTACGAAGACGAAATCGACCAAAGCGCAGAAACCCGTTTCTGCCGTGGCTAGTAGCAAGACCGCGGATAACACCAAAAATGTCCTTTTCCTATACAAGCCTTCAGCAGAGAGCTCAAGCGACATAATGGACTATTTTTACGATGTTCTAAATCAAGTAAAGCCTGCTGGCTGTGTAGCGATTTCAAGTTCAAACGCTGTAAATTTATCAGAACACGACGTTCAACATGTCAAGGACCGAACTTCGCAATGGCTGATGTCTCGTAATAATGTTGTTCTTCTGTGCATATCGACAGATCAAGCTGATCAAATTCCCCGCGAAGCTTTTGTGGATGAGAGCGGAAAACTGCCGAGTAAAATATTCCCTCTGTGTTTTGGAAGCGAAATCCCTCAGCAATGGCCTGAATGTTACGCCCTTGGTTTAGCGAACCCAGAGAAAATAGAGCGACCAAATGATTTTGAGGGGGATGGATTAGATACGCTTGTAGCCGCAATCAGAGGAGTTGAGTGAAGCCAGAAAAGAAACATAGCTACCAGCTTGACTTTAAGCCGAACTTGTTAATGATAAAATGGAATAATTTTGGCGGTACGGATTTCACCGAACTGAAAGAATTGGGGATTTTTACTTTCTATATGCGAGCTAAGGCTTTTTTGTTTTGACTCATATGAATAGAGACCGATGTTATTTTTAAAGGTAGGTAATGCGGCGATTTTAATATTTTATTAATGTAAGGTAAATTTAGGACATTTTTCAGAACATGCGTAAATCATGGCTAACCATTTAGCTTTTAACTTTTTAATACTTGTATCTTCCCTTGGTCTAACTTTTTTATAACAAATTTTGGTAGGAAAGTAATGAGATTTAAATACTAGTATGTCTTATCGTTTCAAAAAGGAAGAGTTGAGTCGTTACTGAAAGAACTTCTCCCAAACGAATAACAAAATTTGTTTAACAAACAGTCAGTTGAAAGCATTGATTATATTTGCTATTAGTCCGATGCACAATGAAGCTGCTGTAAATTAAATTATTAGAAAACATTTAATCGGAAATATATAGTGTGCTGAAATGTTTACTATCTGTCTTGTCATTTGTTTATAAAATTGTCAAAGACACAAGGGGTGGGGAGATCATAGTTCGGAGCTGGGGAGAGTCGAAAGAGATCCCTCAGTTTTTTTTTCTCTCCACGAGATTTCGTGCACGTGTTCTTTCTTTAGCGAAAAGCTATTGCTTCATCAGTTTACTCTTTTGTCATGTGCTTCTTGTCCGTTACGTTTATCCTAGACGGGAGGGAGAAAAAACATGAAAATCGTTCATCTTTCGTTCCAAATAAAGTCAAAACCCCACACTTCCGGTTACGGTTCAAAGCCCACTTCCGTTTTGCCGGTCGAACCAATCAAATGTAAGAAGGGAAGTCAAGCCTTCGAGCGTGACTTCTGGGCCGCTCCAAAAATATTTTGGGCTGTTTATATACGAGTGGTTTTAGCTATAAATTTATCAGTATGTCGAAAAAAGACGCATATACAGTTATTCCAGTTGAAGAAAAGGAAATGGAAGAAAGACCGAATGCAACTAAGGCGACAGATCAGGCCGAAGATGAGCTAGAAGAGAAATTTGACAAGGACTTCTGGCTAAAGGTGAAGTATCTATCATTGAAAGCTCGAAATATTTGATTGTCTAGGTTTGTTTTGCGCACTTCTCTCTTTTTATGAGCCTCGATTGATAAGAAAAATCCAAACAAAGATCATAAAAAGAGGGATATTAGGCCGTGTTTGTTTTGTGAGCCTGAATCCCTTGCTTCTGTAGCTTGCTGTACAACAGGCGCCATTTTGGGTTTCAATGTGCTACACATCACCAGTACACACCCAATTCAATACAAAGCTAATATTAAATTATTTAATGCCTGTCAATGTGTTGTGCTTTTCCAAATATTGTGGAATTTAGGGAAGAAAAATCGGAGATTTTACCAAGCACATAACACAATTGTTTTGATTGAATTACTGGCTGAGTAAAGATTTGATATTGATCACCAGTGAATTTATTTTCTAAGCTTTTTATCCCCCCCCCCCCCCCCGTGCAGGGGGCATACCATATAAAAGGCCAGGGATGGGATTCTTGCCATAAAATTTGAATTAAACCCATACTGGGGACCAATCTCGGCTTGGCCCAAGCTATTTTTGACCTCTAAAAGATACAATTTTTTTATGTATGATTGGTCTAACCCCCTCCCCCACAAAGGAGACTATGGATGCAAAACTACAGTTAATCAATTTGAAAAAGATCAAGGCCAAAGTTTGTTACGATTAACTTGCAACATTCCCAGTCTTTGCACAACCTACTGTAAAAATACCAGACTGGTGGGTCAGGCTGATAAGAGAAACACTGGTCTTGATATTTCCAATGCCATGGATCCATTAAAGCTGATTTCCAGTCCGTACTGCGCAGACTCGGGGTTTGTTTTCGTTTTTGTTTTGAATTCGTTGAAACGTTACACTTTGTTGACAGCATACATGAAGTTTTTTAGTCCGCCATTACAGTTCGCTTCGTTCAAGAATTTCCGATGAGCTGAAACGTCGGTTTGAAATAGCGTCAAGGTTCTTCTTCTTGTTATTATTTGTTCTGCAAGGATATCTGGCGTTAATAATGAAGAAACAGGTAAGTTTGTCACGTAATTTTTAGTTTTGCTTTGTTTGTGAGGCTCACATAAACATTGCAGCCGAGATTGCGCAGTACGGACTGTAATTCATCTTTAATTTTTAGCCTCCTACGCAGATGTTCTTAGGGCTCCGCATGCAAGAAACGGGTGCCGAGCCCTAAGAACGTCTGCGTAGGAGGCTAATCAATTTTTGAACCCAGAAAAAATATTTGTCAACGGAATTAGATTATGTTATCTTAAAGATCAAGTCAAAATACAAATCATAGCCTGCGAGCAGGCTCACCTTGGGGCACGCACGAGTGGCGAGCGTAGCGATAAGGCGGGGAGTGGCGCCAATAAAGTGAGCCTGCTTTGATCTCTGTACATTTTTCATTTCTGCTTTGCCTGAGCAAAGTGAAATACCATTGGCCGAAAGGCGAAAAAGGTGAGAAAACTGTCAATCTGTTTCGTTTGATGAGGTGCGATCAGATCCCTACGGAGTCGTTCAGTTTTCCGTGGGTTGTCGCAAATCAGTCGTCAACAAACAACAATAATGGAGAAAGAGTCGAGTGCGTGTATTTCTAATGTTTCAGCGAAGTTCTAGTCTGTTTCTGCCTTATATTTTAACCTAAAAACGGAGCAGGATACGCTGTTAAAAGTTAGTTGATGAACCGAGATGTACTCGCCGTTTTGCCGACTTGATTTGGCAAGCTGATCAGCGCTTTTGATTCAAAAAGAGATTTTCTTGAAGGCTTCTGTCGTTTACGGCTTTCGATCCCTATAGGATTGTCCAGGTCCCCGTGCCTTTTTTGAGTAGAGGTTTCTTCCGCAGTATTTTTCGACACTTTTCCTTTATCAGGGCTTCGCTAGGGTGAAAAACAAACGGGGGAAGCTAAGGCAACGCTTGAATGGGTCTTCGCTTTCTTCGCATTCGATTTCCCTTTCCGCAGCGCTTTAGCTACAAACGAATACAGCTGGTGTATATTTCTTATTTTCCATGCACAAGCCTGGCATACTCTATCGGATTTATTCGCGGAGGCTGTCACTTGTAAACCATCATGTTAGCACAAATAAGCCAGGATAACACCGGCGAAACCTTTCTGCTTTGACGCTTGAAACTAATTTTCTGTTGCAATCGCACGAGCAGACTTTCCATATTGGACTTTTAATGAACACGCACACACTCGGTAGAATCTCTAACCGAAGGAAGAAGAGGTTTTTTTCAACGCTCAGCTTTTTTCTTCGGTGTAACATTCACAGCCGACATTATGGAAAGTTTGCATTGGAAAATTTCCCGATAAATCTGAAACTTACAGGCTTGTCCGCTGTCAACGTTCCTGTCAAACTTCTATTTCCGGTGAAACTTAATTGGCTTATCAGTATTCCTGCAGTTTCCGGAGTGGAAGTAAAAAATTAGCAGAGATCGATGCAGGCTCATTCGCGGCTGACGCCACTCACTTGTTGCGGCTTCGCCGCTCCCGTGTAGCTCTCGGTGTGTGGAGATTTAACGATGTTAAATAATCTCTTTTAAAATTTAAATGAGTCACAGCTTTGAAAAACACGTATGGAAACTTCTCAGAGTCGCACATTATTACAAAATTAATTTTTAAGTGCTAACTTCAAATTCAGCACTTAAGAGACTTGACCAGAGAAGCAGAAGGCAATGACAGGCATATGTAAACAAGGTCATCAGTGAGATCAGTCGCGTACAAAAACTTTCTTTACACTGTTCAGTTTACATTTTAATAATAAATGCTGTATAATAAACCATACGCAGGTACAAAACAAAGTGAAGGTCACAAATGTACCATGGAACAGAGCGATGGATGAAGTGAGAGTGGATCGGTTGATTGAAAAACATGGCAAGAACGCTCTTCTGGTTATCATTCATGAATGGCCTCAAAAGAAAAAATATAAAGACAAACCTGAGCTAATACCAAGCCTAGAATATCTGGTAAGAAAAAGTCTTAATCCTGTATACAGTTCAGTGAATCTCGATAACCCAAACCCTCAATAACTTGAACCTCCCACTTACTCGAACCTTTTTTTTTTCCCTCCAGGTTGTTTTTTTACTAATTTTACCCTCGATAACTCAAACTCCCGATATCTCGAACCATTTTTCAATTTCCCTGGAAGGTCTAAGTTATCGGGATTCAACTGTAAATTGATTTTCCTTAGCTAGTTACATGCTGGTTAACTAAATAAAGTATGGGTCTCTAGATCAGGGATTTCATGTTCTAAAGTCTGGCTAGGATAATGTAAGTGTTTTTCTTGGGCGAGATACACATACTTCTCTTTTGGACAGTTGTTTTCAAGATGAATTTAGGGCAGGGTTTTCACAAAGTTTTGAAGTAGGTGGATGATTTTGCCATCTTTTTCTAAAGAATCAGAAGAATAGCGGAGTAGCCAGTCGAGCTGATGATGTCGACAGTAATTTTCTCCTGCAGTTGGCTGCTTTTAACAACCTTGATTTAGGGGGAGCGCTGAAGGGGCTGCAGCCTTCCCCCTCTCCCACCCATTAATTAAAACTGTCTAAGAAATTTAAAGCTACATGGTCATGTAGCCAGTTAACTTTTTCATCACAAATGCCTTTAGAATGTGGGAAATACCCCCCCCCCCTAAATTCCTAAATACGGTATTCTGGGGTTCTATACTGCTCCCCTAAGGCCAAGTTAAAAAAAAATATACCGGTATGTTTCTCGTCTGGATTTCTATAAAAAAGAGGGCGCGCGGGCGCTTTTTGGTTATTTTTATTCATTATTTTGTTGCATTCCTTACTTGTGTTGTTCGAATATTGATGTTTTTTTCCATCGTCAAATTTTCCAGGAACGAACTTGCAAAATAAATTCTGCAAGGTAATTGACTTATCCAGTACGGACCTAAAGCATACCAATTAAGGCTTTTAAATTTTGGCCTGATTTTGTATTAAAACACAGACAAAAGCAATGTCTTAGAGAATTTTCAACTAGGTACAAAGTGAAAGTAACGCCTGTCAGTTTTTGTTCGTTCCAACATTTCCAATAACAAATAATAAAAAAAAGAGAGGCAGCCCTAAAAAATGAAGTGGCAGGGACAAGAAACATTTGTTTTTTTACTTGGCCAAAGTTGTTGGGAGTATTGACTGGTGTCTCATCCAGAGCCCTAGGAGGGAAGGCTAGCAAAACTCCTATTAGGTAAGTCTGCAATCGAGCGTAGTGGCCCATCACGCAGAGGTTATTGTGGTTTCTACAGCATGAAGCAACAAGGAGTTTTTCCACTGACCTGGATGGGATGCTAGTCCATCGCAGGGTTACCCCCCAGCATTAAATTTGCTAGAAGCAATTTATACACCTACATGTAGGTGGAGGGAGGCACAATGAGGGTAAAGTGTCTTGCCTAGTGCTAAACGGGGAAGAAACAGTAGGCCATGATCCGCATCTACCACGCGAATACTTGTGGTATTTTCTCGCTCGTGGTGTATCAATATTTATTCTGTTGATAATATAGGCCATCATCGACACTGCAAACAGCTTTTAGGGGCTGTCAAACTTGCAAAAACAATGGCCAAACTCCCTTGTAGTTTTATGTAATATTAATTTGCATACTTTTCCATAAAAGTGTCAATTCACGAAAATTTTCAGCACCTTTCGGCACACTCGATTTCGAGTGAAGATTTTTGGAAAAAAGACGTGGCTTATCTGCAGGTTTTTACAGATATACCATCACCCTTCTGCCTTCTCAGATTCCTTGGGTGGGAACAATTTTATTGCGGTTTTCAGTGATATGCGAACTCTGAAATTCAATCCTCAACCAATGGCTTATGCTTTTTGCTGCAGCTGTCAATCATCTTTGCGATCTCTTGGGAAACAGAAGTTCATATCAAACAGGCAAAATGGACACGTCGTCAGTTGTGATTGGTAGATTTTGATTCATTTGACTGTCTTTTTGTTTTTCATGTTTTTTTTTCGCTGTCGCCATAATAATTATGATTGACGGCAGCAAAAAATGCAATCATTAGTTAGATTTTGAATTTCAGAGTTCTTATTTCACTGAAAACTGCAATAACTTAGACTTAAAGTAGCCAGTTCTTACTAATAAATATGGTGTAAATTTAATGCTTTTAAAAACTCTGCAATCTTCTTGTAGATCAGTCGATTAACAGAGATCATTCTAGAGAGGGATATCAAGGAAGACTACAAATATTTCCGTGTTCCTTCAAAAGATGACCCAGCTCGTCCAACACTACTGCATCTTGCTGCTGAACAAAATTTCTTGCACGTCGCCAAGTCCTTAGTGGAACGTTACCCAGGTCTGATGTACTTATGGACTAAAGAGGAAGGCGACAACCCCAGTTATCTACCAGTTGAAGTGGCTTTAAAGAAGTACAAGGATGACACAGCAGCTTATCTGATTTCTCAGATGAGGCATGATCGGTAAGTTAATTATGGACAAGTTGGTTTAGACTAGTACTGCAAAAAAGATAACAGTGGACTACTGATTTTTTGAACCACCAAGGGAAATGAAGATTGATAAGAGAAATCAGGATGTTTGAGATATCTCGCAAAATTTTAGTCAAATTTCAGGGGTCTCCTTGTCTTGAATTTTTCTTTGACGCCTTCTTGGAGCCTCGATTAAAACTGCGGCTTAAAACGTCTCGGGCTCGCAGAAAAAATACCAGTCTCGTTGTCCCACAAAGTCTTGCATTTACCATTCAACACCCCTACAATTGCATTGTTGATCAGAGGAAAGGGAAACCACTTTGGGTTTCGAGATATCCAGAGGTTCTAACAAGTTGAGGGTTTGAGATATAAGGGTTCTGTACTTTGTAATTTACAGTTTAATGTACATTGCAAGAACTATAATTGTGTTTTTGTAATTACTCGACAGGTAAAGGCATTTTCATGGTTTCTGTTTTAAATTATTTCTAGAGTTCAGAAACTGTTTCTTTGTAAAGATGATGAAGACCAGTCACCTATGAAGTTTTATTTTGGACATTACATCAGTGTTCAAGATCCAAAGACCAAGGAACCTGCAATGAAGGTAAGGTACTATTCTCACTGCATACATATATTAGCCTGTCACGGTGGAAAGGCTTAAGTTCATTAAATTCTGGCGTGTCATACCTGCGCACTAGTAGCATGATGCATTACGACCTTCGCTTCAAATATCACAGTCTCATTCACCTCATGGTCAGTTCAACGGGGTTCAGTGAAAAGTTTAGCCTTAATTTTTCAATTGGCAATTGCAATCCATTTCCATTCTAGGCATCCGCAGCCAAAAATGCTTGTTAACCCTATTCAGACCGGGTTTTTTTGGCCTTCTTCCCACCAAAATTTTTAAAGTAATTAAAATTAATAATATTTTTAATAAAAAAATATATAAAAAAATTTTTTTTTTTTTTTTTTAAAAAAAAAAAAAAAAAATATAAAAATTTTCCCTTTAAAAATATTTAAAAAAAAAAATGTGTGTGTTAAATAAAAAAAAAAAAAAAAAAAGGGGGCGCGCCAAAACCCCCCCCCCCCCCCCCGTTAACAGTTTAAATAAAGCAATTTTTAGGTTTCATTATTTTTAGGTTTCCTACGACAGAAAATTTCGGCTGTTCAAAAATCTGTCAAAATCTGTAACAGTGCTCTTTCAATTGAAAACTCTTTTATCATTTTATTTCATTCAGAAAACAGTTCTGGCAGTATTGGATAAGCTCATTAACCCTCACTGGCCCTACCTGCCACAGAGCAAGGAAGATGATGAAAACCTGGATGAAATTGAGCGTGCTTTGAGTAGCGTTCCTGATGACCCAATGAACTATGACTTCTTTTACCATATCCTGGAGGCTGACGACAGTGGAAGACAGCCTAAATTAGAGGTGGCCACAGAAGTCGACGAACATGGAACACCAATTAAAAGTCAAACAATACCCAATGAGAAATTTAATCATAAGTCGCTGTCATGCCTGAGACGTATTGCAGAGAGTGGAAACAAGGTTTGTGTGAAGCTCTGATGTAGTGATTAAAATCTGACTTCTGGTACAAAGTCTGACGTAGACTGATTGCCTCAGCAATACTTTGGAGCACTTTCTTCAACCTCTCTTTGGTGGATTACATTGCCTACTCTTTGAACAGTTTGTCTCTTTCTGTTTTTTTTGTTGTTGTTGCTTTTGAGCCAAAAGGCACTTTGGAAGATACATGTATACTAAAATACTTTTTTAGAACCCAGTATAGTATTAGTAGACTATCAGTAGTTCATTTAGTGTGATTGTCCGAATGAGAGTAGTTCTGAATTACTGGTAAAGAAAAGTTGTTGGTGACTGACATTTCAACAACCTGAGCGGAAGTCATCTTCAAATTCGAGGCACTTGATTCTGGAGATACATTTAATAGGGTCCAGAAGGGGCGGTAGGGTGGGGCATAGATCGCATTTCCCAGCCCTAATTTTGCCAAATCCCAATTCCCAGCTCTTTTATTTTTTGTTTGTGATTCCCAAGTCCCAGCATAGTTAGTAGAGGGGACTATGGTCCCAGTTACCCAAATTCCATTTTACCAGGGAAAAATTTCCTAAATCCCTGTTCCCATTTACCCCTTCATGCCCCTCATATAACTTCGCTCAGGTCGTCTAAGTGTCAGTTAACAAAAAACAGTTTTTTTCAGAACTATTCTCAGCTGGATGCTCGTACTACATAATGCTTTCTTACTTATTACTGAACACAATACTTTCTCTTATGTATGTATAGGAGGCAGTGCAGCACCCTGTTGTCCGAATGCTGGTCTCCAGAAAATGGAACAACTTCGCCCATTGGTGGTTTTGGTAAGAAGAAAGATTTTTAAAGAATCGCGCCTTGTCACGCAATTATGCAAATCAGTGTACTATATAAGGCTTTTATATAGAGGATTATTTAATGAAGCCAGGCCAAAGTTTGTAGAGTCAACTCCTGCCTTGCCTTTTTTGTAACCTCATTATTTCTTTTTTTCCTTGTGTTGTAAAAATGTTTTTTTTTTGTAATGTGTTGAAAAAATGAATAAAAAAATCCAAGTGAATAAAAAAAAACTCCTGCCTTGCAGACATCCCGTTTTTGCGGACAGGAGTTGAAGTCCTGAAAAAGGCTCCCTCTTCTACGGACTTTCTCCATTTATACAGACACCAAATTGCAGCCTCTCACACAGCCGTTTTTAGGGGTGATCGTGTGAGGAGGAGTGAAACACCATTGCCCTAACTAAATTTGTGTTCCCGAAGATGTCCGTTATAGTGGAAGTTGACCGTGTAAAGTTTTTCCGACAAAAAATTCTGAGTAAAGGAAAAAATAGTGATTGTAGAATTTAACTCACTGTTAACGTTTGTTTGTGTTTCAGCGTTCAAGCTTCATTCTACATCGTTTTCCTAACACTGTTATCATATGCGCTGATCTATGGCTCAACTGTTGAGGATCCAACACAGTACAGTGGTAAAGCAGATGGTCTGCGGTTGTTCTCTGAAATTTTCACCATCATCTTTCTCATGTTTTACTTTTTCGAGGAAGTCAACCAAGCGGAAAGGTGAGTTGTGAAGCTCGTGTGAAAAAACTGGCTTAATTTAGGTTTCAAACGGGTTTGGGTAGTTGAGTGTTGTTATAAAAACCAAAACCAAAGTAGTTACAGTAGCCAATCAATCAACGCAAACAACACAAAATTAATATGAAACAATGAGTGTTCAAAGCAAATACACCGAAACACGTAACCTGGCGCCAAGCGCGGGAAAACTCACGTGACCAAGTCGGTTTAACTTCTGATTGGTGGATTAGGTGGCGCGGGCTTTTTCTGAACCAATCATAGAGCTAAGTAAAGTGAAAGCCAGTGTAAACTGCTCTCTATATAGTGATCTTTCCCGCTAGTGAATTACACTTATGGAGAAAGTGTGTTGTTAACGATCCTGCAACGCAAACGCCAAGCAAGGGAAACACGAGGAAGAACACGGTAGACTGTCCACAGCCCCATCGTGTTTCGATCGATGAGCGCGCAGGAGAAAGCAAGAGAACGGACGCCAGCGCAAAACGGAAGAAAAACGAGAGGCGGGACAGCAGAACAGTTTGAAATAGCAGAACGTAAGCGCAAATGCAAGCGACGTTCACATGTAGAACACAAATGCAAAGAACGTAAGATACGCAGACGCAGTTGAAGTCTTTTTCCAAGGTGATGGATAAGTCACGTTTTGCTTGCTTGCATTTGCGGCGCTTGCATTTGCATGAGCAATGTTCACATGTGAATTTGGCAAATGGTAATGGCAAGCCAGGTGCAAGAAAATGGACAGACTGTCCACAGCTTCTATTTTTTTTTTTTCGTTGCTCGCTTTGCTCACGGCCCCCCTCCCCCCCCCCCCCCTCCCTTTTTTTTAAAAGGAGAAAATGGACAATTCTCCATTCTTTGCGCTTGCATTTACGCTTGCGTGTGCGTTTTGCTAGCTCACACTTGTTTTTCCTTGCATGTGCGCTTGCCAGTGCGTTTTGGTTTGCGTCGCTGCGTATCTTGCGTTCCTTTCGTTTGCGTTGTACATGTAGGTGTGAATGTAGCTTGCATTTTGCGTTTGCGTTTGAATAAATTTCACGAGTGAACTAGAAGCTTCCGTTTTTAACACTGAAACTGCCGTAAATATTAGGAGTTTATTTATCAGTAGCATTGTATCTTTCACATCGTTATTTTTAGGGAATGGAGAGCGTATTTTAAGGATCCATACAACTATTTTGATTGGCTGGGCCTTGTCTTAACATTTCTTGTCATCCCTCTACGCTTTGCTGAAGTCAAATCTCAGTGGAGTGTTGCTGGGCTCGGCTACTTGTTTCATTTTCTCCGCCTCTTCAAATTTTCCTGTGTCACAAGGTATTTCAAAATTGTCTGTATTTATATGTGTTTTATGGTGATTTAATAACGCATTGTTTCTTTGGATTCATAATTTTGTTAATTTCACACAGCAACTTGCCAATTATCCCATTCATGTTTCCTCAAAGTATTAATTAAAATAATATCTTTAAAAAAGTAAATTAAAAAAATCTCACTTTCTAGCGTTCGCAAGCAACCCGAAACTCCTTCTCTTCACTTCGATACGGCGACCATTAGCTGACCGCAAATTCTGAGAATGAAAATGAATTTTGTATCGGTTTCTTAAACGGTTGTTTTCATCAAGGACTTTCAGTTTCAAAGTGCATTTTTGTTCTTGCCCTAAATTTACTAAGTTTTGGTAAAGGGGCAGTGTCACCATGATTTTGGGACGGACCATTATTTTCTTGGAGGGGGGGGGGAATGAAACATTTTCTTTTTTTTTTAGTTTATGCACCTCTGCAAACATTTTTTTTCGAAATTCTTACTATTTTTTGTTATACATATCGTGTTTGCAAACAATTTATTTTGTCTTTCCAGGCCCTGCAAACATTTTTTTTCAATATTTTTCATCCCCCCCCCTCCAAAAAATAATGGTCCGTCCCTTAGAGCTACTTGAAAATCAAGTGAAGGCGTTGGTATTAATTGGAAATCCACTAATAGTGGCCTAGCATTGCTAAAACGTACTGTACTTTTCATAAAAATAGTTAAAAAGTGGTGTGGCTATGGATGGGTAGGAAGAAAGTGGCCTTAAACTTGAAAAAGTCGGGCCGACGTTTTCAAGTTTAACAGTGTTTCTTAGAAGAAAATCACATAAAAAAACATATATTACGGTTTATTCACATCTTGGAGAATGAGTTTATTCCTTTCTTATAGTTTTTAAAAGGTTATTTTCTTGTTGATTAGTGAGTGTACCTACACAGTTCTAGCATAGTTTACAAAAAAACTTAGAGAACTTCTCGTCAAGCTTTTAGTCAGGTGGGAGTCCAAGAGTCCTATGGACGGCCACTTTTTAGAGAAAATTAACATGAATAACTGTATACAGAGGTTATTTTTAGCAAATTTGGAAATCTTTAGATACCTTTGAACTAATAACTGCAGAAAAACACCTTGCATGCTCCTCAGGCCCTCCTATGGGGACAAAGTCAGGCCTTATAAAAATTTTGGACTGCCACTTTTTAAATCCTGGCTAAAAGCCTGCTTCACTGTAAAAACTCGAGTGAACTAGAGAAGTATGATTTACGAACACATGGATTTTGTTTTGTAGAACCACTGGTCTGTACACCAAGACACTTGCCAGGATTATCTACCGTGACATGACTCGCTTTAGTGTCGTGTTTGTCATCGTGTTTCTGGGATTCTGTGGCGGGATGTACATGGCGCTAAAGGCTACAGGCTCACAGGAGGTGTTCAGGTAAGGTTAAGTCTGCATACAAGCCTATTGGCCCGTCAGGCCGGAGCTTATCCCGGGGTTTCAGCAGCATGAAGCGAATAGGTGCATTTCTACTTCCCCAGGGTGGAATGCTAGTCCATCGCAGGGTTATCCCCCAGCAATAAATTCGCCGGTTCCTATATATATGTTGTGGTTTAAATTTATCTTTGGTTTAAAAAGTTCAAACCACAGTTTAGGATAAAACTAGTTGAAGCAAACGTATTTCACGTATTTTTCACAAATGCCCTGACCTGCAGGCGGGTAAAAATATTTTTCCCTCCTCTCCTCCTACTCAATGTTGTTTCTTGAGGTTTGCGGTTCGACAGACTTTGTTTTGAAAACACTACAGCATTAACAACGTTGAAATGGGGGGGGGGGGGGGGGGGAAGGGGGTTGCAACACTGAATTTTGTTAGCTAATTTTATTTAGTGGAAATTTGCTAAGTGTTTCAACAGTTTTCAGCAGTCCAAGGTTGCAGTTTGATTTTTATTTCCCTTTGTTTGAGATTATGATAATAGATTTAAGACAATAAAAAACAAAAATTAAACTGGTTTGAAAAAATTTAAACCGAAGACAAATTTAGAGAGGTACTGTGAGAGTGAAGTGACTTGCCCAAGAACACAACACAATGACCCGGCCAGGTCTCTAATCCGGACCACTTGATCCGGAGTCCAACGCACTAATCATTAGGCCATCGCGTCTCCACGATAATTTACAATACTGTGTTAGACGGCAATTACTTGCACTAGCTGCAAAGACTCTGCAAATTAAAGAGCCCATTATTCTGACTCTTGTATCCTTACTTGCAGTAATTACGCCTGGTTAATGTTAGCTGCCGTCCGAGCTCTTGTTGAACAGCAACCTGCTGAAGAAGATTATTCGAAATTCAGGTACAGAACTTTTTTTATTTCTTTGAACACCATCTGTTGTTTCATATACAGTAATATCTCCCGTAAGCGACGCCCTTGGGACCAAGAAAAGTGTTTAGAGGGGTGTGCGCTTATGTGAGGTTAAAAATGTAGTGTTTGTGTGTGGCTGGGGCCAGGACTAAGTGTCTACTTAGGGAGGCATAAGTTAACGAAAGCTGGACTGTACGTAGAATCACTTTACATCTTGATCTATGTCTCCAAATCTACACAATATTCTCTCAGAGTTCTATGTTTTGAAACCTGGCTACGTGGTTTCTGTTAAACATATACCGTTGTCAAATGTCGTTAACTTAGTACAAGTTTAGACTTCCCTAAAAGTTGAGTTCGCACATTGCGAAGCGGGAAATTAAGCGCGAAAACGAGCGCGAACCGCCGGGGTCTACTGCCAAACCGGAAACGAGAAGCAAACGACTTTGAAAACGTCTATTTAGTGCCAAGTTTAATTTGATCTTTTTTCACTTTTTAATGAAATCTTACTGAATTAAACTAACTCGGGTATAGTTCATTTTGATTTTTAGAATGGCTTGTCATCAAATACACAACTGCCAGAAGCTTTAAGTTTGTTCGTGAAAAATTCGCCAGTTAGGCAGTTACCCATCCCTTTTCCACTTATTACTAAAGCGATTTTCAATTAAGTGTCGAAAGTAATTTGCGTTTGCTTTGGTTTTGCATTTCTATGCTTAGTGATTGGTTTAAAAAAACCCGCGCCGCCTTCTCAGCCAATCAGGAGTAAAACCAAAATCAATCGTAACTCGCACGCGAACGTTTTCCCGCGCTTTGCACCAGCTACATGTATTTGCTTCGAGTTTTGATTGGTTCACTGGATTGTCGCTTTGCTTCGTGATTGGTTTGAGTATTTACTTTGGTTTTGGTTTTACGATACTCAATTGAAAACTACTCTAAGTCCCGCTAAACCTTTGCTTTGTTTTCTCGTTAGCTGGTTGTCCATCCTGATTCTTCTTGCCTACATGGCGATGGTGATAGTCATTCTTCTGAACATTCTCATCGCCCAGATGAGCTATACCTACAGCGAAGCGAAGAAGACCGCCAAACTGCAGTACGCTATTGATACGATGTTTATCGTCACCCGACTGGAGTACAGCAGATTTGTCAGATGGGTACGTACTTTAGTTGTCTGATTATTTTATGACTGTTTTTGTAGAACATCATTGGTGCATTGTTGGAACATATGGTTGGAACAAGGTTGGTAGCATGGTTGGGGGAGCAGTGTTGGAGTAGTTGGAAAATGGCTTGAACATGGTTGCAGTATGATCAGGTGGTTGTAGCATAGAGCTACGTTTGGAGCATGGTTAAAGTTCAAGTTTATGGGAACTATAAACTGATGTTAATGAGACCTGAGAGAAACCACTCAAGATAGCTAGGCACATTTGGTTTAGAACCACTTTATTCATAAACTACTTGTATGTTAAACGATAAACACTCCTATGTTATCCGATATGTAATCCCATAGCTCTAATGTCTCGCATACCTAGGAATCTCATCATGCTCCGATCTCTCTAGTATCACTCGATCCCAAAGTCCAAGCACGGGCGACAACAACGAGCTCCTATGTTTAACAATGCATCCTTTAATATTTTAGCTGATCCAATGTAGATTTATATCTGTAAATGCAGGCCTTACAATGGTTCCATTCAGCTCTCTCACGTGCCCTCTGCATGCCCCTTACCTCTAGTTCGATCACACACGCCTCTTGCAATCATTGTTTGCTTCGTGCAGATCCTCACAAGTTCCTTTTTCCCACCCTCCCTCCCATGATTGGAACCCTTGTGTTTCGCCATTTTACCCACATATTCAGTTCTTTACGGTATACTTGGCGTTTGCTTTTATATACAGTGGTTGCTTAAGCCTACCATTCCTGTATTAATGAAAACTAGTGATTTACGTTGTTACTCAGACTTTTGTCCTATTTTCTTTACCTTAATTGTATTGGCGTTTGAGATTAAAGGTCGGTGGCAGGGAAGTGCACCCTTTGGCTGCACTTTACCCCACAGTAAGCCTCTAGCCCACTGGAGACAGGTCCGGAGAAATATCCATTCCAGGGTGGCTACCCCCGGTACCACCTGATCTGTACTCCCCCCAGGGGGGCTCCCCCTCCTGGTTCCCACAATCCCTCGGGACTGTGGGATATGGGCCTCACCCCTGGAGGCAGGTCCGGAACATTTAACCCAGGGTGGCTACCCCCGGTACCACCTGATCTGTCCTCCCCCCAGGAGGGCTCCCCTCCTGGGCCCCTAGACCCAAGTCACGCTTCCCTGCCACCCTTATTTTACCCACAACCAGTGTGTCATTGTCACTTGTGTATCGCTTTAGCAACAACTCAACCAGCCCTCGAAAAGAGGATCATTAACTATGGTTGGAACATGATTGTAGTGTGATTGAAACATGGCTGCAGCTACGATTGGAGCATGGTTAAACTATGGGTAGGAGTATGGTTGAAAGATGGTTGTAGCATGCCTGAACGGAATGGTTGGAGTGTAGTTGAAGCATGGTAAGAGCGTGGATTGAGCGTGGTTGGAGCGTGATGGTTATAGGCTAAGAGTGTGGCGTGTGACTGGTGAATGGTTAGACCATGGTTAGCCTAACCTTGAACATAGCGTACAATTTGTGCGGCCATTTCGGTGTCATAAAATGGTGTTTTTCTAAATCTCTCCCTTAAAAACCGACAATGACCAATTTCAATGCTCACAGTTAGTGCATGGACGCAGACGCTTAATAAGATGATATGTTCAGTTTTTTTTTTATGTTGGCGTTGGTAAGATTTCTAACAACTACTTTCTACCTAAAAGTTGCCCGTTAATTATTTTTCAATGTTGTTTTTTTTTTTTTGCTTAATTTATTTGACGTGTGCGCTTTGTTCGTAATTTAACGGTTTACATTTATTTACGTTGTTTTCCTTATTATTTTGTCTTGTCTGTAACTGTGCTCACATCGTGGGTGGCTCCTCCTAAAATGTTTTACAATTGGTATAGGATTTAATGTAGCCGAAACCAATTGTGGAATTGCACGCATTTTAGGCATCCTACTGATGAACGGTTACGGCAATTAGATATTTTCAGGAGCGCCATTACGTTCATGGTCTGTCCCCTTAGAATTTTTGTTTAAATTTACCGTTTCTTTTCTTTTCAGAATTTAAGGGTCAAGAATTACTCAGATGGTGATTGGATCAGCGAAGAAGATTTAGCAAAAGGTATCAGTTGAATAATGCAAAATACCAGAAGTTTTTTCAACGTCGTTTTTCGACTTCTACCGAGTAGCGAGTCTGTTTGTTTTCTTGATCGACAATTTATTTGCGTAGTAAATGTTCACTGTTTAGTGTTCAATGTAAACTGTTTTTATTCACAGAAATGTTAGAATACACAGATGATCGCCATCCTTGGGAAACAATGGAAGACAGACTAACGGACATTCGGTAAATATAAACGTATTCAATACACTGGTGTCAGAAGTTTTAAAGAAATAGAATAGCTTAAAGGCGCGCATGTCAAAAAACGTTCTGTAAGATCATTTGGCGAAGCTCGGAACAATAATGCTTTAATTTCAATGTTGTTTTCATCCGAACATCGTCTTACAAATAGGGTCGATACTTTATTAACATATAAATGAATTGTGCACTACATGTAAATTGTTTTTGCGTTAGTTATGAATAGCTTACTAGATTATAGTTGGTGTCGTGGAGCGGTTTTGACTTGAGTACATGTATCGAAGTAATTCGCGTTAGCTTTGGTTTTGTCATTACCACGCGAAGTAATTGATTAAAAATGTCCTTCCACTTTCTCATCCAGTCAGATGTAAAACCAAAACCAACTGTGATTCTGTCACACGCGCTTTCCCGCGCTTAAAATCGGCAACATGTATTTACTTGATTGGTTAACTGGACTGTCTGTGTCTTCTGTGATTGGCCGGAGTGATTACTTTGGTTTTAGGTTTACGACACGTAATTGAAAACCGCTCTATCGCCATTCATAACCTTATAGGCACACCAAGAGTTTGTCCGGCGGGTCCCCCCCCCGCCTGCCCCACTTACCCCCAAGTCGATAGAGAGCGAAAATATCAAATTTGTTTCTACTATTTTCCGGTTGCCAGCGTTTTTTAGCCAGGGAGCCTAGTTGCAGTACTGAAATTTGCTTATCCTTAAATTTATACTTCTTCTCGAGTTTTTAGTTTTGTTGCTACAATGATGTGTTTTTCTTTCAAATGTGCTAGGGAGATAATGAGGAAAGTTGTCAGAAGAGGAAAGGAGAAGGAACCTTGGGACTCAGTGGAAGAAAAGTTGACTCATTTAGCGTAAGTAAAAGTGATGTCTTGCTGCCTTGAAAATGATATTTTTGTAACATTTGTGTAAATACTTTTACATTGCAGAGCTATCGTAGAGAGACTTCCTGAATCCAAGGCTCATGCGCAGTAAATGATCGACGTCACATGATGCATCAAGAAATTCTTGAGTGATGTCATGTCCGGTCAGCTTATACCCGGTCTCCTTGCTGTTTCCCGCCAAAGCAAGAACGCGGCCCTGTCCAAGTGACGTCATCACACTTGTAGCATACTTTAGAGAACCAAGGTCGAGAATATTGCTTATTATTCGAAGAAAATTACTTCTTAAGACCGAAGTAACAACAGCTTATCAGGGTAATAATGAGCGAAATCGACGGCGCCTCTCTTGTAAATATTATTAACAACTTCTCTCTTAAATGTGTATTTTATGAAATGACAAGCACATGGATTTCTTAAATCCAAGATTTTTTAAATATTTTTCATTTTACACTTAAATAGTTCAGCACTTCCAAAAAATTATTCATCAATTTTAGTTATGTGAGTCAAAAGAATATCCTTTGACTGATAAGCAAAAGGAAACTGGTCGAAAATAAATAATAAATTCTTCCAACTAGAACTAAAAGAATTGTATGAAGTTTAGTTAGGAGAATTTGCAGGTTGACTTAAAAGTCATCGTGTTTTAATAGAGGATTGACTCTAAACGGAGACAATAAGCAATCGTGAGGTGAATGATAAATCCATATACATACTACCGTAGTAAGCCGTAAAGCATGCCTGCTCTCGTATATTTGACAGCAGTATGAATAAAGGAAATATTGTAAAAGTATTTGAAGTGTGCTGTTGTGTTTTTCGGGGTAATAGCTAGACAACTAGAAACTTCTTTCCCCGGGTGGTTACTAGAAAAAAAAATATAAGGGGAGGCTCCGCCCGGAGGTTAAACCCTTACCCTTTCATATACCATTTTCGACAGAAATGGAAGTGGTACCTCTTTTACATACCTACAGAAAGGATCTTACATTTCTTGTCTTACTCGTTCACTTGAATAACCACATAAAACACGTAAACGGATCAACCGTTCGTTGGGTCCGTTCGAGCGACCTTCAGATTGGACTACGAGATTGAGTACGAGTTTTCAAACCAAATTCGTGTGCCTCCTATAACCACATATCACACCAATCGTATCCCTAAGGTTTATCTATGTGTTACACAGCAACAGGGAAGAGTTATAGTTTGGGGGATCGATACGATGGTGTCGAGATTCCAAAGTCGTACTCGTACTCGATTTCGTACTCGTCAAATCTGAAGGTCACTGCCCTTTTAAAAAGATTTATGACAGTTTTCGTTTTCTTTTTGTATACCTTACCGCCTGATAAAGGTACCTGTTTCGGGCGGAGCCCCCTGCATAGGCCACTCTAGGGTGTACCCCCCTTTCCGGTCTTCTTCCTCGTTTTTCTCAGGGATACAAATCGAGTGGGTGAGGAGGCGTGCGCGCGCGAATGTCACGCGCATACCCCGACGTTCGCGCGCGCACACAGGCTCACGTGCTCGGTCACGTGACTAACTCTGGTATTTGACTCGTGAATAATATTTCCCGACTCAAAGTATCTCTTAGATTGTCTAATGAAAGCACCTCTTAGATCGTACATTATATTGGCATGAATATTAAAATATAGAGGTCCACCTTCAAAATGTCTAGTTTAATTTGGGCAAAAAGGAGGATTTGCCAGTAGATTGTGGCCTCGTACTTATGTGCAAAGATGACGGCTGAAATGTCCAATTCTTCAGCTTATCAATTTAATTGTCACCTCCACAAAGTTGATGCAACAAAATCCACAACATCATCTCGGATCTATTGTCGTCTCACAGACGAAAACAGCAGATCAGTTTAAAAAAAAATTATTTTCAATTAATTCAGGAACCCATTATATTTCAAAAAAGTTTGCACCAGATTAACCTATAACTAGTGTTTGCAAAAAATTGAAACACGTCGAGCAATGGCACCATGAATAACAATAACAACAACAACAAAAACAAAAACAACACGTACTTGAGTTTAGGGAAAAGCCCTGGGAACGAGGTTGTTACGCTTGGCGCAGTCCCCTCCCCACCCCACACCCCTCCACGACCCTCACACCGTCCCAGGCCACGAAGTTATGACCGCGTGAAATTGAGGTCATCAAAAAACAAAGATGGCGGACATTTTGAAAACGTCCAGCAACTATTTACCGAGTGTGGAATACAGTTTTGATGTTTTATATAGCTTTTTGGTGAGTTTTGAACGCCTGGCACGTTCCTTTTGGAGAAAATGGCAAGTAAGGCGTTCTGTTTTGGTCAGCTCAACTTGGATTCTTAGCATGAAGCTTGAAGCTCACTGCGCCAACCTTCAAGGTTTTGTTGGTGAGTAATAACAGCGTTTATATACCTCACAGAATTCATATGAACTAAAGAAATGATTCTTGTTAACTTTATTTGTTGTAATGCAAGGAAAATAACTAAATATTTAAGCGTCAACGTTACATTAAATGTTTCCTAAATAAACACGTGCAACAATAAAGTGACAAATTTTGGCGAGAAAACCAAACTTTCAGAAGGGCATGCTTTCAGGTTATAAAAACCCTAATTTATATGTTGATTAATAACGTATGGCCCAAATTCAAATGAATTAAAGCACATACTGTATTGTTAATTTTTTTTTGTACCCCCGCCACTTTACCCCCCCCCCCCTCTCCCCCACAGAGCTCTCTCCCTTCATGTTCTCTCTCTTCCTTACAGAAATTAAATGACAGTTTCCCAATCCTTTGTAGTACCTCAACTCATGAAATCCCTTCCCTTTTATATACCTACAGCCAGAATAAAGAAAAGGTACGTCCTTCCCCAGCGGGGGGGGGGGGGGGGGGACTTGGGATTTCAAGTGAAGGGGATAGAAAGGGGAAGAAAAACCTCTGGCACCACAGACTCATTGTCAAATCTGACAAATCTGATTGGCTGAAAATAGTGAATGAGTTTGAATATTTTGCAGATGCTCAAAAATTTGAGCTGGCCAGAGGCTTGAAATCCCCTTACCTTGAAAATGATTTTAACACACTGTATTAATAATAAATTAAAAATTGAAGCCAGGTAGTTAAAACAAACTTAGACTGAGACTGTGTCTTTTATGTTAAGGAATGTAGATTCCAGCTCAGCAGAGGACATTGGACCAAGTCAGAAAAAAACACATGGAGGATTAAAACCTGCAGACTCCAGACATGGTGAGTTTATTTTTTTATATTATCATTATTGGAGTCATAATTTTTAATTCTTCGTGACTGATATACACTAATACAAAGGACAACGGAAACTTTAAACAGAAAAATGACTTTATTGTTTGCCGGAAAAAGCCAAGCCGCAGCAAGGGGGAGTGAAACCGAAGGCCTACCCCTTGATGCGGCTCGCTGGTGGGTGGGTGGGGATAACAAAAATACAAAGACGGCTCTGCTAGCTAAGAAAGACTGATTTGAATAATAATATATCGTGGGCTTTAAAGGCAAGCCCATGTCACGCACTGACAATGATTGACACTCGCTACTACGTATTATACAACCATTGGCCAGAGTCCAATACTTAACATTACGGACTGAGATAATAGTATGTTACAGTCAAACCAGATGTGATTTTGATGGGAACTCTGCAAATTATGTTGTGGCGCAATGTTCCAATATTGTTTGACAGTTTGCTCGTCGCAACTTGCAACTTTCAATTCAAATTTGCTCAAGCAAGTTGCCAAGTTACGGTTTTCATTTTCCCATACTGAACATACTAATTCCACCTATGTTTCAAAGATGGAGAAAATAATTGCCCCATGGTCTACTGTTTATCAACAGAATGCGAGAAATAAGCAATAAGCTTAGTTCATATTGCCAAACTGGGAATTGCACTTAAAAAATCAAGTTTGCTTCACAAGTTACAGCAAGCTTAGAACTGTTTTAAATTTTGAGGCGTGATTCCCAGTTTGGCGATTTGAGGCTTATTTCTCGCATTCTGTTGATAAACAGTCGACTAAGGAGCTATTATAAATATAACAATGAATGCACAGCACTGCATAGTTGACTCAAAAGACAAGGAACAATTTTATAAATAAATATGTACCATGACAAAGGCTGCATGCATTTTTAATCAAGACTAATTCAACTTGTTTCGGTGGTGTACATGTAGATTGAATTGAAATCCCGTTAGTTAACCTAATTATTTTAAACTGCCTCAAATACTGTATATAATAAATTTTAAGCCAGGTGGTTTAGCCCTAGACTTAAGACTGTGCCTATTATTTTAAGGAACCTAAGTTATCCTGACCAGAGGGTCAAGACATCAGAAAGCTAACAGACCAAAACAGACAAACCACATGGAGGATTAAAGCCAGACTTCACATGGACATGGTGAGTTGATTTTTTGATCTATAGTCCATTTATGGTAGTGTGGTTATTACAGACTGAGATAATCAAAGTATGTAAAAGGAAATATTTGAGGCCCAGTTTCACCCATTTAACTTTGGTTTTTAAACTTTTTGATTTTTTTTTTTTTGAACAAGCTCATCACTTGAAAACAAAAAGTTCCAGCCATAAGGTCACATGGGTAAAACTGGGCATTTGAATGACCTGCACATTACAATGTAACCGTAAATAACACACAGTGCAGTAGACCCCTTCAGAAGCACACACACAATTTTAGGTAATTTTGTTATAGACAGGTTTTGTCAAGAGCAAATTGGTTCACGTATCTCCTTTGGTATGACCAGAGTAACTGGCAACATATAATCAAGTAGCCAGTGGAAGTCCAGTAGATGCTGGCTTGTTTTGAAAATCTTGATTAGGAGTTCATGGTGTCTGCTTTATTGTGTGCTATGTTGTTACCAGAAAGGTGTCTTTCGTAATAGCAAAAGTCTGTAATAGCGGGAGTCATTTCCAGTCAAACCTCTATTGCTTTTGCCAGGATCTGGATTGTCTGTGTCCAAGTCTACACTCAGGCATTTTTAATCAAGACTGGCTCACCTTGTTTCAGTGTACATGTAATTTGAAATCCCTTTACTCTGGACATGATTTTAAACTGCCATGTTCAGGTGTAACAAATTAAAGCCAGATGGTTAAAACTTAGACAAGTTGAAGACTGTGTCCTTTGTTTTTAGGAACCTGTTAATATTATTCGTGACCAGAGGAGAACATCAGAAAAAGAACAGACCAAGACAGACAAAACCACAATGGGATGATGCAGGATTAAAACCAGACTTCAGATAGACTTGGTGAGTTTATCTTTTGATGGTCCCATTATTATTGTCAGTGGTAATTACAAACTAATTAAATGCCTCTTCATATGAGCCCAGCTATCTCACCATACCACTATGTCCTTTGTAAAAATTTCAATGTGTTTAATATGAGCAGGGGGGCTAGCCCGGTTGCAGAGATCTCAGTTTTTACGGCCAAGGTCTCCATATATGTGATAGAAATTTTGCCATGTGAACACTTCATCCTGGTTACCAAGATTGCAATTCATTTTTATTATATTCAAACACACAATCTTTTCTGTGAAAGGATGGCCAGTATTATATTTTTATGGCATGTTTCAACGATTTTTTAGACCAGGATAACTTATATCAAGACATTCAAGAGTTTTCAGTCTTACATGTACAGCAATGAAAAATACAAGCTACACTTTTCACTAGGCCAAATTGCAGCTTGTCCATTACAGTCGAAACACCTCAAGCATTTCAGTTAAGGGTGGATTAATGATTCCATTATTGCAAATTTGATTTCATTCTTTGCTTATCTATTCTCTTATCTTTCTCTATGCATGATTTAAACTGATGTCTGTATTAACAGGGTTTTCATAATAAGTATCCTCAAGGTGGGAGTTGACTGTACAAACATAATGTAAATCATAGACAGTAAAGTTGAACCCCCACTAACAGCCACGCAGTTCTCATAACCACACCTGCTCATTTGCAATAAATGGAGTAATTGATTGCTGGATTCTTTTTCTCACTCAGACTGAAGACTCAGGACCGTGGACTCAGGACCGTGGACTCAGGACCGTGGACCAAGGATCGTGGACTCAGGACAGTGGACCAAGGATCGTGGACTCAGGACCGTGGACCAAGGATCGTGGACTCAGGACCGTGGACCAAGGATCGTGGACTCAGGACCGTGGACCAAGGATCGTGGACTCAGGACCGTGGACCAAGGATCGTGGACTCAGGACTGTGGACCAAGGATCGTGGACTCAGGACCATGCATATATGGACTAAGGATCGTGGACTCAGGACCATGGACCAAGGATCGTGGACTCAGGCCATGGAGCAAGGATCATGGACTCAGGACAGTGGACTGAGGATCGTGGACTCAGGACCATGGACTAAGGCCATGGACTAAGGATCGTGGACTCCGGACAGTGGACCAAAGGATTGTGGACTCTAGACCATGGACCAAGGATCATGGACTCAGGACTGTGGACCAGGGATCATGGACCCACACCACCCCACAGGACAGAGGATCAAGGACAGAACACCAACTGAAGGAACAAGCACTGTGGAAAGCAAGCCTGGGATTATCAGGAACTGACACTCTAAAGCTAAACTGTAAATATAGATTGTATATTGAGATAATGAATCATCAACAAGTGTTTACCATGAAATCATGCGCATACTTCAATATTTTGACTTTGATTTGTTTTAGCGAAATAACCATTTTAAAAGTAAATGATTTAACAGCGATGCCATCTTGTGCCAAATTACACCAAATTTGTTTCTCATACCTCATGGTAAACATTTGTTTTCAGTACTCACTGTTTATTACCAAGTTACAAGTGCACAAAGTGATACAGATTATTTTGTTATTTGGGTCATAGGCAAATTGGGGGAAAATCCTTTTGCTACAAATGACACTACAATTTTTAAAGGTATCATAGGCCTACAGTTATTACAGTAATCTATTTCTGGGTATTTGGGAACAGTACTCTGAACTGCATTTTGAATCAATCAATCAATCAATCAATCAATCAATCATTTTATCAATCAATAAATTTATCAACAAATTAATTCATCAATCAATTTATCAACCAATCAATCAATCAATCATTTTATCAATCAATCTATCAACAAATTAATTTATCAATCAATTTATCAACCAATCAATCAATCAATCATTTTATCAATCAATAAATTTATCAACAAATTAATTTATCAATCAATTTATCAACCAATCAATCAATCTATCAATCTATCAACAAATTAATTATCGATCATTTTATCAATCAATCAATCAATCAATCAATCAATCAATCAATCAATCAATCACTTTATCAGTCAATCAATTTATCAACAAATTAATTATCAATCAAGCAATCAATCAATCAATTTATCAATCAATCAATCATTTGTTTATTTTACTACAAAGAGCTAAGTCCTGGGCTTAAAAAATTAATTAAAATGTTAATGCTTTGATGCACATGTAGTTGGTAATATAAACAGAGTATTTCACTGGCCGGTGTGTGGTGTGTGTGCCATTCATTTGCAAATAAGTGGCTTTAATGTAAAAATTAATCTCTACGCAACAGGGATCTTTAGACGTAACATATTTCCCATTAATTGTCTATAATTATTAAAACAAAAATTGTCTCTTTATTAATGTCAAACTGGGAACATTATTTGCCAATATTATATTATTTTTATCATCAGGACTAAAAAACTTTCATACTGTCTACTTTTATTGAAGACCATTTGATTTAAATTAATTCCAAAACAATTTAAATGCTAGGGGAAATTTCATCTTTCCAAAGCCACTTATTTGCTAATGAAAACTCAGTTCAACATTTTATACTTCTTACAAGGTTCTTATTGAGCAGGTTTAAATTGTATTCTAATTTTATTCTGGGTCTCTGAACATGATTTGAAACTGAACAACATTAATTTTGGCTAACTTTGATCACAATTGGCAACATTGACTTTCCTTGACATAATCAAAAATTCAAAAATGACATGATAGCTTTGCTTTTGGAGATTAACTGCTCAATAGGATACCTGTAGTTACAGAAATATATACTGTATTTCTTTTTCAAGGTAAGGAACATTGTAGTCTCAATATTTCCTTTTTTGCAAATTCATCTCTCACTGATTTCAACTCAGTTTTCTGGGTGGGGCCATATTCATTTTAATTTGTACATTTTTTACACTAAAAAAATTCAAGATTTTTTTGGGATCAAATCATTCAATAGTACGATGGCACTTGAGACTACAATATTTTTGTTACCTTTAAACACAAAAGACGATTTATAAAAACACTTTTTCAGCTTCAAAACTATTCCAATTAATTCAATTGTCTGATTAAGAATTTTTTTTCAGTACCAATCTCTAGGATTTTGCCAATTCAATTTAATTTCTCTCGTACAAAACGTTATTTTTTATACAAACTTAGATATTTTTTTATTTGTTTTAAACGTCTTTTTTGTTTAAAGGTGCTACACAAGCTCATTAGCACAAAAGTAAGCAATCCTTAATTCAGTTAAAAATGGGCAAAATGGTTTATTTTCACATGAAACTACTTAAAGGTCGAGCATTTAAAAGACAACAATTTAGGGGTGTAGAATAGACTGTTTGAGTCTAGTGGGCCTTGCCAAGATAGCCTTGCATACAAGTCTCTCAGTATCTTAGTAAGAAACTAATGAACAATTTATTTTTGTTAGCATTTCAATGTTTATTTTATGCAATCTTAGCTATTGCTCTTATAAGTACGCAGAAGAACATTCGCTTGTAATCCTACACTTCTCTAAAAAGTGTCGTAAAGCAATGTTAAGTAGGTCTAAGTATTATTACTGCATAATTAGCATTTATTAATTACTTTTTAAGTTAGTACAGGGGCATAAGTTTTGATTCAGTTAAGTTGGGTGGGCATTTTCTGTTCTTGCTGTGCTAATGAGCTTGTTTATTTTCTCTTTGTGGATTTTATATTCTCCACTCAACTAAGTATATTTTAGATTATTTTCAGGAACTGAGATGGCCCACACACCCGCACACATAACAAATGGTCAGATTTTCATCTAGCCGATCAACGTCCCTGCAGGGTTGTGGAAACTCTTGCTCTGAGCTGGGTGTTTCTGATGTTCCTCTGCAATATTCCAACTGAGAAATCCTGGTGAGTTTATCTGATCCGTTCATTTTTGATGGAGGCACTTGGACACTTTGATGATTTGGTCGTTTGCTCTCAAGTGGAGGAGGCATCATGAGGGGAGGTGAGAGTTTGCTTTTCATGTCTTTTCGGCTTTACTTAACTACGTCAGAATACCACACTTTTATTTAAATTGGCTTTCAAAGATGTTTGTTTTCAATCAGTGTATCTTTAAATCTTCTGTTGTTGAGGACGTAAAACGGTAGTGCTTTGGTGCAGGTCATGGGCGGTGCATTTCCTGGATTTTAGAGTTAGTCTAGAACAAGGAATGTCGCTAATTTGGCTTGACTGGAATTTCACAACCGACACTAGATTGAGCTGATAGTCATCTGAGACTCTCCTGAACGAGCTGATACCTGTTTAGGGATTTTCTTTCAACGCAAAATTATCGACCAAAATCGGTTACCACTTTTCCGAGCTCAAAATAAAAAAATCTTTTATTTAAAATTACAATTTATTTCCTTCTCAGATTAACATAAAAATTGGTTAATCTGAAGTCTCCCGCGCATCTGTTATGTGAATTGTCACGCAACACTTTTCTCCAAGTGTTGCGTGACGATCCACCGTGACAGCTGCGAAGGAGGCAACTTTTGAAAAGAAATTTTCAGAAATTTAGCCTCGTTATTAAATATCAATTTCAATTTTCGCTTTTGAATTCGGAATTAAATAGGCCAATTGTTCATCCGGACTTCCAAACTAAACCTCGAAAATGTTATTTTGTGGCCAAATCTAAAATATATTTATTTACTAGGCCAATTGTTTATCTTGTCTTCCAAATCTTTACTTCGAAATATTGCTTTTTGTCGTTTTATTTCTTTGGTCAATTGCTCATCTTGATTTGCAAAACAAGTCTCGAAAACTTTTTAGCAACTATTTCAATTTTAATTTCACAAATTAATTTTCCGTAATGTATTCCAAAATAAAAAAGTTTTAAATTGATTTTTTTTATATTGATTTGCCTTCCAAAACAAATTTCTTCATTTATTTCTAATACTTCTTCGATTTCGTTATCATTCTCGGGAACCAAGCGGCAGTTAATCGGGACGAGACGATGTCAAACGAGCGTCAAGATCGGCACGATATATTCTTCGCGCCGATTTTGCCGCTCGGTTTACTTCCTGCCCCGATCAACTGCCCTCGGTTCCCGAGTATGCTTCGTCATTCGATGCTATTCAAAACCAAATTTACAAATTACCATAGCACAAATTTATTTCAAAATTCCGGCGTGGTTGAATTCAAAGGTCATTCGGATCTCGAATATTTAATTAAGATCTCCTTTAAATTCTCTATTCGAAGTTTGCGCGCAAAACATTTTAACTACAAATTCGTGAAAAAATACTTCTATTTTTATATGCGATTATCATCGATCAAAAATAACTGATTTCAAAACGAACTTTACGCGATTTTATGTCGTTCAGACGGACAAAAATCGCCCGTCTGCTTTCGCGTTGTTGTTTTCGCAAGCAATAAAGTTTAAAATTCAATCTAAAAACGAACAGCATATCTTTAATTCGATTATAATTCGATTTCTAAAACGCCGAGATTTTATAACGAAACGACAATTTTATAGGCGAATTGTTTATGTTGACTTCCAAAACAAAATTTAACGAGGAAAACCATTTTCTTCATTTATTTCTAAAACTTGTTTTTGAAATTTCGTTGTCATCCTCGGGAATCAAGCGGCATTTAATCGGAGCGACACGATGTTAACCGAACGGCAAGATCGGCATGAAATAGACTTCGCGCCGATTTTCCCGCTCGGTTAACTTCGTCTTGCCCGACTAACTGCCCTCGGTTCCCGAGTATGCTTCGTCGTTCGATGCTATTCAAAACCAAATTTACATACGACAATAACAAAATTCCATCGTGGTTGCATTTTAAATCCATTTTAATCTTGAATATTTAATTAAGATTTACTCTAAAACTTTTCCGCTTGAAATTTGCGATCAAAACATTTACCTTCGATTTATTTCGACAAATTCTTCGATTCGCTTTAAAAACCGCAAATTGGAAAGCTCCTAAACTTGTATCAGCTTTGAAGGGAGAGTTTCAAATGACTTGTGTTCTTTTGGTGAAGTTTGTGGGATGACAGTCGGCAGGAGGTTTGGTCGGGGAGTCAGATTAGTGGTTTTCTGCGTTCTATTCTTTCTTGGCGTCCATGGAAATGTGCTGAACATGGTTTGTATTTTAGCGCTTCAGTTTTTCCGGTCTTCCAACGGAAATTTCGAGATACATTTGTTGAAAACACACATCTTAAAATTTATTATTTTGGCTTTAATTTTATTTGCATTTTAATTGCGGCTCTCAAAACTAATGAATATTCCAAATTCAAATGAGTGTGGTATTATGACGTAGTTGAGTGAAACCGAGGAGGCATGGAGAGCAAACTCTCACCTCCCCTCATTATGCCATCTCCACTTGGGAGCAAACGGCCATATCATTAAAGTGCGTCAAGTGTCTACATCAAAGATGGCGGATCAGATGAACAAACCAGGATTTTAAAGTTGGAATATTAATGAGGAACAGAAGAAACACTTCAGCTCAGAGCAGAGTGAAAACAACCCGACAAGCAGGGACAAGATCGGCTAGATTTTATTTTTTTTAACACAATAAAACGCAAATAAAGAGACAAAGAGGCAGTTTTTGTGTTGTCGTTTTTACCAGCAATCCACCCTAACAAACCAGGTTAACACTTGTGTTCATGACTAAGTCCTGCAATACAGTGTAATCTGTCACGCAACCAGTCCCGCAATCTCCTCGAAAACGGCGTGACAAGTTAAATAAAACATTGAACCGTGTAACACACCGCGCAAAGGTCAAAACCCTTACAAAACAAGATGCTTCAACGGCTGCAGAAAGAACTTAGTTCAACTTTCTTCAACCGCTGGAGCGAACTGTCTCGTAAGAATTTTGTCTTCTGCGCGGCATGTTACACAGCGCAATGTTTCACGTAACACACTTGTCACGCCACCTTCGAGAATATTACGAGACTAGTTGCATGAAAGATTACACCATATTACAGGACTATAAACCAAGTTCTGCTTTTACGAAAACCACTACTAAAATAAACAATGTCTGCCCTTAAACACTCACAATACCTCTACCGTTTTCTTGGCTGTAGTATTCGTAAGTTACAAACTATACTTTGTTGCTCGAGAAGTCAAATTTTAAAATGACTTTTACTTATATTCAAATTTTGCGAAGTTAAACCGTAACACAACGCCTGTAGGTAAGCGTGACGTAAGACTCTTTGTCTTCACTTGTCACGCTGAATTTTGGCTGAATGAATAAAGACAATTTGCAGGCGTAAAAGGCATAGCATCGTAAACTCCAAACAGATTTTGTCATTGTCGTAAAGGCTGCGCTAAAAAAATAAATCAACGTTAATATGCTGGCAGCTGAAAATAAAGCTATGACTCGACGCGTTTTGCAAAATTGCGCTTCGAAGCTTATTGACAAAACTTTGTGACAAATTTCAGCGTGAGAAAAAAATTAATTGTGCAACAAAAACGCCGCACAATTAAATAACTAAATTGCGCTTTGGCATCCTGTCGGACAATGACGATTCTGTTTGACGTTTAAAAGCTTTCCTCGAAAAAAAATATCCCAAAAAATCCCCAAGTTGAGCAACTAAGTACATTTTGTACCTTAGAAATACGATAATAAAATGAAATGAGGTATTAAACACAAAGACGCACTACAAATGAGATTATATAAAGACCGCTCGAAAATAAATTAGGATTTTTACTTTGCTTATAATTTTAAATTTGCAAAGAATTTTTTTAAAATTTTTCAATATTTCCGACCTCGATACCAGACAACTTGCAAATATAAATTAGAGAATTAATTTGACCCGAATTTACAGAAGAAACAGCCGTTTGTAAAGCGTCTTTGCGTTTAAGAGTGTTTTCTAACAGGCATTGTTTCCCAGCAAACGTAAACCCTATTATAGACTATACAGTGGCCAACAATTATTGATTTCAAGAGACCAAACGTAAAGTACAAACAAAATGAAATATAACGTTTCTTTGGATTTTCCAGAGTTCTAGACAATAAGTGATGATTTTTAGCCAAATTTCAGATGTGGACACGATAACAATTTTATATGGCACTCTTTAAACACTTATCCCTTCAGCAAAAGTGAGACAAAGTAATGAGAATTTGAAATAAATCAAAACTAAAATCTCTTTTAGCAGCTATTGGACAGTTGAAATTTTAAATGAAGAAGGTAAAAGAACTATTTTATAACAAAGTGGAATTAACAATTTCATTTTCTGCATTCATAAACAATTAATTTTCAAATCCACATTGTCAAAGTAATGAGAATTTAATATAAATAAAAGCTTAACTTCTTTGATGCAGTTTTTTGGCATTTGAAATTTTATAGCTTTGAAATTCACCTTACAAAACAATTGAATAGTAACATGGAATTGCCACTTAAAAATTTCTGGATTAATCGATAATTTGACATTTGACATTTTCGAACGTGAAAACTTGATTAAAATCTCCAATCTAAATTTTTGCAATGATTATTTTAATTATTTCAGATCGTCAAAGCAATTAACATTTATTTGTAGGAATAAAAAGTAAAAAATAATCTCTTTGATGAAACTGTTTGGCATGCTTTGGAGCTCTTTCTGTAGAATGTTTGAATAGCACAGAAGAATCACCTTTTTTAATTTTTGCATTTATCAATATTGACAATTTTATTAATTCTTCCACACTGTGCCTCTGAAAGGTGGTACCATGTGAACAGAAAATGTTTTCCCAAACACTAGTTAGCTGAAAAATTATTTCCCAAATTTGATTTTCTTTCGGTTTGGCACAATTTTAAAACAGTTTTTGTAACTCAAGCTGAAGGTATAAGTGTTAAGGAATTTAGAAGTGATATTTGTACACATGGGCCACTGTATAGTAACTACAAGAACCACAGACATGCATATTGCAAAACAGACGTCAGGTCCAAGCTAAATCAAAAACAAATGAGCTCCCTATTAATTAGTATCTAGAGGGGTTTTCCCTTTGGCTAAGGCCCTATTTAGACACAAAAGTTTTTGATTGATTGATTGATTGATTGATTGATTGTTTAGTTTATTGATTGATTTATTCATTTGTCGATTGATTGCTTGATTGATTCATTAATTGATTAATTGACTGATTGATTGATTTATTGATTCATTGATTGATTCATTGATTCATTGATTTATCAGTTAATTGATTCATTGACTGATTCATTGATTGATTCATTAGTTGATTGATTTATTGATTGATTGATGATTGATTGATTGATTGATTGATTGATTGATTGAGGCACTGATTGATTGATTGATTGATTCATTAGTTGATTGATTGATTGATTGATTGAGGCACTGACTGACTGATTGATTCATTCATTCATTAGTTGATTGATTGATTGATTGACTGACTGATGGATCATGGATTGATTGATTGAAGGTCAACTAAGGAAATACAAACAGAAATGGACATTTTATCCACTTTCAAATTTAATGTTTGACCAATTTGTTTAAAAAATAATAAAATAATTTCACATGTCTGTGGGCTTGTTTGATCTAAAGCAGAACTTGGTTTACGTCATACAATGCAATGATCAAATCCAAACTTTTGTAACCTGGGCATAATCCGGTAATTTAGTTGGGGGGGGGGGGGGGGGGGGGGAGGATGGCAGTTACATAGGAACTCTGAGCTATTAAGAGGTGCCCAAAGAGAATATTTTGGAACAAACAAAGGAAACTTTTCCATCCTGAATTTTCCCAGATCTTAAAAAAAAAACTGGCAGTTTTCTGAGGGTACGGTACAGCTGTACCATGCAAGGATGCCCTTGAAGGGACCAGGTTAAGTTTTGATTTGATCACTGCATAAGAACACAAGTGTTTACCTGGCTCCTGGATTGCAATAAATTCATCAACTAGAATATGATAACGGTGAGATTATGTTCCTTGTCTTGTCCTGAAGTAGATGGCCTCCACCTGTTTATAAAGAAGAAATAGAACAACTTAGACAAAATTATTTGTGCTTAGCATGTTAACTAAATACATAGTAAATTGGTCCTCAGATCAATGGGAATGACAATTTTCTTGTGAACTTGTGTTCTTGGGCAAAACATGCAACTCTCAGAGTGCCGCTGTCCACCATGGATTGCAGTTCTGGAAAATATTCATACCCACCCCGTAAAAGATTATTGAAAATTTTGAGGGGGTGGGGTTTCAAAGGTCAAAATTTTTAAAGAAAAGTATGGAGCTTAACTGGAATTTTTGAAGGGGTGGGAGGAATCACACCAAAAAACCTTCTATGGGAGGGGCATGGATATTTTCTGAAACAACACATTAAAACACTGGTTAAGACAATGCTATTATGGGATGGACAAAGGTTTTATCCAAGGGGAATAAGTATAGTAGATGAATCTATTAGGTGGCTTACTACGGTTTTCACGTGAGCAAGTTAATACAGGGCAACAAATTTTTTTTTTTAATTCCTTGTCCATTCAGACAAGTGCAACGTGTATTTTACTTGTCCGAACCACAAAACAACTTGTCCAAAAAATCTGACACACTGTACATGTAACAATACCGGATCTGAAAGGTTCTTTTTTTGTTTTAGGAAAAAGCTAATAGCTAAAAAAATTAACAAAGAAACTCCACAATTAGAATAAAAGTTCATCTTTTGAGAAGGTACTGCATTTTGTTTGTTTCTTCCTCATAACAAACCCATTTGAATTCTTTCTGTCAAGCTGGCTGAAATTTTTCCGACATGTTCACTTCATAATTATTATTCTACTTGTCATATTTGATTTGTTTCTTTTTGGAAGGAACATCTCTGACAATCCAGGTGTTTCCAGTGTCCTCTTAAAAAAATTCCAATAATTTTGATTGAAACAAAGACATTGTGGATACGCTCCACAAATGATAGAAAAAGATCGCCTGACAAGAATATGTGCCTGCAATAATTATGCTGTACAGCTGTACTAACATGGAAATTAATGGTGGCACTTAGGGCCTTGCATAACAAAATCATGATACTTTTGAATTTCTGTAAAAGCTTCTTACTTTTTTAGGGCAGTAAAATTATAAAATATGGAAAGAATGATTTATTCTATATCCAAAGTCAAGAAAACAATTTTTTTTAATGTACCCGACTTTGCAACCAAAATTCTTCAAACTGTATAAAACAAAATATGCTGAAACTCGGCACAAACCTTTGCAATATCCTGTTCTAGCTGCAGCTTTAAAAAAATGAAAAACAAATCGACAAATTTTTCGCAATTCTAAATAACGTCATTTGTTTGATATTTTCAAAAATTTGACTGAAACCCATCCATCTTTATTGACTGCTAACATTTGATGCATATACACGATCTTTTTAACTTTTACACACAAGATTAAGGTGACATCAGACTCAAAACTGCCTAGTACTGGGTTGGTATAAGTATCAAATTTATGCGACGGTCAAGTCAGACGCATAACACAACAGTTTTTAAAGGCAAAATAAAGATGTCGCTCGTTCAGGAAATCTACGGAGTGGATTTTCCTGTAAGTTGCTGTGAGTAAACTTCAGCTGTTTGGCAGCGTTTTTGGGTAATTACAGAAAAATTCACTGTGGCATTTTTAAAATAATCACATTTTATTAAAAACGAAGGCTTCAAAAAATCGCTTATAACTTTAACAAATCGCGTTTGATCGCCATAAAATTTATCATTTTATATAATTTAAGCATTATTTTTTCAGATTCTCAAAAATCTAAGCAATCGCTTCACATTTTGCCGTTTTAAAACGCGCTTAAAAAAGGGAACTGTCAGCCTCATAAATACCCGCGGGCCACCTTAAGCTAAGTCCTAGTAATAGCTCTAGCCCTAAGCCTAGCCCTAATCCAAGCCCTAGCTTTAACCCAAACACTAACCCTAACCATAACCCAAACCCTAAACCTTATCCAGGCCCTAAGCATAGTGCCAACCCCAGTCTAAGCCCTAACCCTAACCCTTACGCAGCTGGTCATAACCCTAACCCCAGCATTAACTTAGAGTTTTTCTTTCCATAGAGCTACTCTAACCATAACATCATCTCCTAATCCTAAGTGCTTTAAACTAAACCTGGGCACTCTCCTTGGTGTTAACCCTAACCAACTTTTTGTTTCCCCCTTGCTGTAGCTTCAGCGAAAAAAAAAAACATCAACACTGTTTGGCATTCATGTGAAATGAACATGTGGTTGTTATAAAAGAAAAATGAACATTTTTGCATTGATTTCACAGATTCAAAGAAAATGAGAACCTCTTTCTGTTTTCAACTTGAAGTAAAATAAACATCTTTGCAGTCACATTTTTAAGTGCACTGTTTTCAGAGCAAAATAAACATAGTTGTAGTCTGTGGTTTAGGGCGAAATATCAAAATCTTGTTTTTAAGTGAAATCAACATCTTTGCATACAGTCATATACAGTGTACATGTATTGCTGCTTTTAGGTAAAAATCCACATCTTAGTTTGCAGTTATATGTTTTGATGTTTTGAAAGTGAAAGAAACATCTTCCAGTCAAGATGTTCAATTGAAATGAACATCTCATTGTTTTTTATACTTAAATCAACACCTTTGCAAATTCATGACATGAACATCTTGCTATTTCTCAAGTCACATAAATTGTTGTTCTCGTGTTTTGAAGTGAAACAAACTTCCCATGCTTTTTACTTGCAACTGCAACTTAATTTTTACATCCACGTCTAGTGAAACAGGGCTGCAAATAACAGTCGGTCATCAGACATTAGCCAACCAAAATTTGCTTATGTCCGACAAAATCCCAAGTGTGGTCGGACATAATGTTCAGACAATTTTTTGAACATAAATCATTTTACGACAACAATGAATAAAAATCTGTCCGACCACAATTTTGTTTTGTCCGACCAAGATGGTGTCTTAGTAGAACATATGTCCTTTCAAGTTCAAATAGTTATTTGCAGCCCTGGTGATGCCATGCAAAAAAAAAATGGGGCACAAAAATAAACCTCGCACACATGGAAATGTAGTAAGCCACCATTATTTGAACAAACTTGCAGTATTATTCTAAATAAAAAGATTTGGCCATACCTGAGAAACTGATGTTATTGAGCTCTTTGTTGCAGGCTGAACAGCAATAAAAGTTTCAATAATGGAATCTGAAATGGAAGAAAGAAAGAAAATAAATTATTTTAAAATGATTCAATTTAATTTCTTACATCAAATTGTTCTACACTGGCCTTATAAACGGATTATATCACTACTGCAGTTCAATTTTGCCCTTGGTACAAAAATGTATTGTTTTTCGTTTTTTATTTATTATCATATATTACTATTTATACCATGCCATAGAAAATACAGCCAATCAGAATACAGGAGAGCCGTTGTATATTCCGCGGTATTCAACCCAACCTTCCCATCGTGCGCTGTGATCTCATTCTCGATGAAATTTAGTAAGCATATTTCCTATGGCATGGTATAAAATAGTTACACAACACTTTCTCGTGGTATACTATGGAATATCCCACTTGTCACTTGAATTTTCTTCGCATACACACTTACCTAAAGGCTCGTGTGTATACCGAGAAAATACAAGTGACTCGTGGGATATTCCATAGTATACCACTCGAAAGCCTTGCATAACTAGTATATATACACGAGAAGAAAAGAAAATATCAAATTGTACCAAGGGTAAAATGGAACAACAGCATCACCAAACACACCCACAAACTAATGTTTTTTCATACTTTTGTGGACTTTCTTTACTAATTTATACAGTCAACTCTCTCTAAAACAAACATGGTCGGGACAGGCTCCAGGGATGGGACCAACACTAGGTGTCCATCTAATGGAGGTGTCCATCTTATAGAGATGTCTGTTAAGAGAGAGTTGACATAAACAACAGACAGTGCCGTAGCAAGAGGCGCGAGCTGCTAGGGGGGTCTTGGGGCATGCCCCCTCAGAAAATTTTGAAATATAGAAGCTTGTCTCAGTAAACCACTGAAGAGAGTATAACACTTGCAACGTCAATTATAAAATAGAAAACCGACTGTCTATGTATCTTGAAACCAGCAAATTTTTCACCTTTCAGAGTCATCATAGTACGTTCTGGTCTTAATTTCTGGTTTGTTTTAGTTTTTGGCCATCATTAACATTGTTGTGCATCACAATGAAAAGAAGTACAAATGTTATTGTTTCCCCTTGCTACGGCACTGCACTGTCAGAGAGCTAACAGAATGCAGTACAGATTCTGCCGACAGCCACATGACATAAGGCAATCACCAAAAATTATGGAATTTTAGTCTAAAATAGTATTACAAAATGTAGCTGAGTGTGGTATAAATTATAGGGTATAGGTTTCAGAGTCGCAACAGTTCTCTCCAACAACAACAAAAAATCACAGAACGCCCTCCCCTCCCCCCTCACACCACCCTCATTAGACAACATGGCGGCCTCAACGTGTACACTTTTCAAACAGTGAAACAGCGCAAAGAATTCTTAGTTACACTGGTAAATACACAGCAAGAGAAAGAAACGTTCTTGAACACAGTTAATTCCCTATTAAAATAAATAATGAAAAATATAGAACGGAAGCTTACCTGTATTCCGGGTATTAAACTCAGCTGTAAACTCTACTGCCGGGAAGGAACGTAGCTCTAGTTCTCCAGCTATTTGTAAAGAAAATAAGCGAACATACAAAAAATTATACTAAATGCTAAATAGAAAATCCTTCTTACAATTCAAGGATGACAACAGAACAAGAAACCATAAATTACAAACCTCTCTAGAGTTTCAGGATTTCGCAGGTCAACATTTTGCAGTTCCAATATGGCGGAATTGTTACTATTGCAAAGAATGCTGGGAAGTTTCACGCACCTCGCGAGTGACGCGCGCCAGTTCATAATTCAAAAGGGCCCTTAAGGTCGCGCGGGACCCTTGCTCATTAATAAATTCATTAGCCAAATTTCTTGACGGAGTGCTATCTTGTATAGCTTTAATTTACTACATTTTGAACATCGATTCCTCTAAAATTTAACAAGGATATTCGGGGATGATGGAATAACATCATGATTGTCCTTTTACTGAGAGATGACCGTTGTCTGTGATGTTACAAGCCCTTAAAAGTTTAACTGCAGATAATGCGATTTTGTGTCCAAGTTTTCAGCTAGAACAGCGCACCAAATTTAATGATTTTATAGCTTAGTGATAAATAATAACCTCTTTTGTGCTACCACTAGAACGAAATTTTCGAATTCAAAAACTGCTACAAGTTAATCGCTTCTAAGAGAGCAAAAATGTGAAATCTGAACTTTGAAACGTGCTATCTTCATTTTGAGAAGGAAATTTAAAAATTCGCTCTAGTCATAGCACAATAGAGTACACCAAGTTTATGTTCCTCGTGAATCAACTCTTAAAATTGTATATCGACGGAGAAAACTTGGACACAAATTTGCAGGTTTTGAGGCTTCCGAAGACCTTCCGAGTCATTTACAACAACGTGTGATATATTCAAATCTGTGAATCTAATTATGATAATTCCCTATGTTCCAGCGCACGTGCACAAAGCTGAGAATAATTACTAGTAATTACTTGTACAAAAGAGTTTAAAAACAAACAGTCTCATGAATATTTCGTTTGTTGTCGGCTTCAGTCGTCCGGCAGTTCGTGCATACTCTTTAAATAAATACATACTAATGATTGCAAGGGTCCTGCGCGACCTTAAGAATACAAAGTAGAAAAGAGCAACCCACCCTGGACTTAAGGACGTTCGCGCGAAAATTTTCTAGTCGATAGATTTTTTTAAAATTTTTACAGCAGTCAGATAATAAGTTACTTGTGTCAGAAATGCAAAAAAAAAGTGGGGGTCACCGACTTCGTTTCAGAGATAAAGCGTGTGGAAAACTACCCTGATTCTGAAAAATTGGCGAACGCAATTCAACATGGTTTACAGGATTTATAGTTAAAAATATTGGAGATGAGAAAAAAAAAAAGGCAAATGATCTTAGTCATATTTTGTAGAAGTGGGTCTGTTGCGTAAAAAAATTCTAGTGTTGCCAACTTTTTGTAAGACTTAACCCTGAAAGCGGTATTTGAAACCGTCGTACAGCAAAACGAAAAGCTCAAAAAGAGGCATTCGAACGTACGTGGGACAAAAAAAATCGAACTTTTAATCGATAGATTTTTTTCATTTTTACGCAAAACGTAGATAATCGTCGACAAAAGTGATCCGTTAAAAAAAATGTGGGGGTAACCGACCATCTAAGAGAGTTAATTGCAAGCAAAGTTCACGCGACGACTACCAGCCCTATATGTGCTTAGAAAATTTCTTCAGCGCGCGCGCTCGTGCATGACGTGGCGTGACGTTGCGACATGAATTACGTGCGCAGTAAGGATGCGCATAAACAATTAGCGCGAACGTCCTTAACATAAGTGAAATTCTTGGTGGAAATGTGGATATGCAGTGGAAAAACAAAAGCAAACCACCCTTCACTTACCGTAAATGAAATTTTGATTAGAAACGCAGATACGTGGATACGCAGTGGAAAAAAGCAACCAACCTTTGACTTAACGCAGGTGAAATTCTGAGTCATGAGCGGATTGGTAGATAGGAAGTGCAAAAAAAGCAACGCACCTTGCCATGATATAAAGGTGGATTTCCACTGAGGCTTAATTTTTTTACCTGCGTGAAAAAATTTAAAAAACTATGTATGAACGACTTGCGTGAATGTAAATTCTGAGTGGATACCCGGATACGTGGATACGCAATATTTAATGGAAAAGAGCAACCCACCCCCGTGACTTAACTTAAGTGAAATTGTAAGCAGAGAGTTACGCGAAAACGTGGATAAAAGCAATACACATTTGACTTAACGTAAAAAAAAAAACCCAACCTACCCTAGTTAACATAAGTGTAATTTTGAGCGGATACGCGTACACGTCGATACGCATCGAAACAAAAAGCAACGCACCCTTAACTTAACATAAGAGAAATTCTGAGTGAATACGCGGACACGCAGTGGAAATGAGCAACCCACCCAGTACGTACACGCAAAGCACCCTATTCGCAATACACGGAACTAACGTATCAATATTAGAAAAATACGTAAAACACAGCGGCAGACATACACTGTGGAAAGAGTAAAATTCTGAGTGGATACGCAGTGAAAATAGTACAATTCTGAGTGGATCGCGGTCAAAAGAGTAAAATTGTGAGTGGATACGTAGTAAAAATAGTACAATTCTGAGTGGATACGCGGTGGAGAGAGTGAATTTCTGTTCCACTCTTTCCACTGCGTATCCAGTCAGAATTGTACTATATCCAGTGAGTGGATCACTCACGCGGTGGAGAGAGTGAATTTCTGATGCACACCTTCTACTACGTATCCACACAGAATTGCAAGTCAAACTTTAAACTGTGTATCGACTCGGAATTGTGCGATTTCCACCTCGTATCCACTCGGAATTTTACTCTCTCCACTACGTATCCACTCAGAATTGTGCTTTTTCCACCTCGTATCCACTCAGAATTTTACTCTCTCCACTGCGTATCCACTCAGAATTGTGCTTTTTCCACCTCGTATCCACTCAGAATTTTACTCTCTCCACTGCGTATCCACTCAGAATTGTGCTTTTTCCACCTCGTATCCACTCAGAATTTTACTCTCTCCACTGCGTATCCACTCAGAATTGTGCTTTTTCCACCTCGTATCCACTCAGAATTTTACTCTCTCCACTGCGTAGCCACTCAGAATTTTACTTTCTCCACTGCGTATCAACTCAGAATTTTACTTTCTTCACTGTGTATCCACTCAGAATTGTGCTATTTCCACAGCGTATCCACTCAGAATTGTGCTATTTCCACCGCGTATCCACTCACAATTTTACTCTCCACACTGCGTATTCACTCAGAAGTTTATTCTTTCTACCGCGTATCTACTCATAATTGTACAATATCCAATGAGTGGATACGAGGCGGAAATAGAGCATACGCGGTGGAGAGAGTGAAATTCTGATGCACACCTTTTACTGCGTATCCACACAGAATGGCAAGTCAAACTTACATTCTTTAAACTGTGTATCGACTCGGAATTGTCCGATTTCTACCTCGTATCCACTCGGAATTTTACTCTCTCCACTGCGTATCCACTCAGAATTGTGCTATTTTCATCGCGTATCCACTCAGAATTTTACTCTCTCCACTGCCTATCAACTCAGAATTGTGCTATTTCCACCTCGTATCCACTCCGAATTTTAATCTCTCAACTGTGTATCCACTCAGAATTTTTATCTCTCCACTGCGTATCCACTCAGGATTGTGCTATTTCCACCGCGTATACATTCAGAATTTAACTCTCTTCACTGCGTATCCAAACAGAATTGTGCTATTTCCACCGCGTATCCACTCAGAAATGTACTCTCTCCACTGCGTATCCATTCAGAATTGTGCAATTTCCACCGAGTATCCACTCAGAATTTTAATCTCTCGACTGTGTATCCACTCAGAATTTAACTTTCTCCACTGCGTATCCACTCAGAATTGTGCTATTTCAACGTACTGTGGTATTTCCACCGCGTATCCACTGAGAATTTAACTCTCTCCACTGCGTATCTACTCTGAATTGTGCTATTTCCACAGCGTATCAACTCAGAATTATACTCTCTCCACTGCTTATCCACTCAGAATTGTGCTTTTTCCACCGCGTTTTCACTCAGAATTTTGCCCTCTCCACTGCGTATCCATGCAATCAGAATTGTGCTATTTTCACCGCGTATCCACTCAGAATTTTAGTCTTTCCACTGCGTATCCACTCAGAATTGTGCTATTTCCACCGCGTGTCCACTCACAATTTTACTCTCTCCATTGCGTATCCACTCAGACTTTTAATTTCTCCTCTGCGTATCCACTCAGAATTTTACTCTCTCCACTGCGTGTCCGCTCAGAATTGTGCTATTTCCACCGCGTATACATTCAGAATTTTACTCTCTCCACTGCGTATCCACTCATAATTATACTATTTTCACAGCGAATACAGTCAGAATTTAATTGTTTTCACTCCGTATCAAATCAGAATTGTACATTTCCCTCTGCGTATAGATTCAGAAATGTACTATTTCCACTGCGTATCCAGTCAGAATTTTATTCTTTTAACCGCGTATCCACTCAGAATTGTACTAGAGCACTATTTTCTATGTAATAGCTAGAGTAAAATTCTGACTGGATACGCAGTGAAAAGAGTGAAATTCTGACTGGATACGCAGTGGGAAGAGTGAAATTCTGATTGGATACGCAGTGAAAAGAGTGAAATTCTGACTGTAGACGAAGTGGAAAGAGTAAAATTCTGACTGTAGACGCAGTGGAAAGAGTAAAATTATGACTGGATACGCAGTGGAAAGAGTAAAATTCTGACTGGATACGCAGTGGAAAGAGTAAAATTCTGACTGGATACGCAGTGGGAAGAGTAAAATTCTGACTGGATACGCAGTGGGAAGAGTAAAATTCTGACTGGATACGCAGTGGAAAGAGTAAAATTCTGACTGGATACGCAGTGGAAAGAGTAAAATTCTGACTGGATACGCAGTGGAAAGAGTGAAATTCTGACTGGATACGCAGTGGAAAGAGTAAATTCTGACTGGATACGCAGTGGAAAGAGTAAAATTCTGACTGGATACGCAGTGGGAAGAGTGAAATTCTGACTGGATACGCAGTGGAAAGAGTAAAATTCTGACCGGATACGCAGTGGAAAGAGTAAAATTCTGACTGGATACGCAGTGGAAAGAGTAAAATTCTGACTGGATACGCAATGGAAAGAGTCAAATTCTGACTGTATACGCAGTGGAAAGAGTGAAATTCTGACTGGATACGCATTGGAAAGAGTGAAATTCTGGCTGGATACGCAGTGGGAAGAGTGAAATTCTGGCTGGATACGCAGTGGAAAGAGTGAAATTCTGACTGGATACGCAGTGGAAAGAGTGAAATTCTGACTGGATACGCAGTGGAAAGAGTGAAATTCTGACTGGAGACGCAGTGGATAGAGTGAAATTCTGGCTGGATACGCAGTGGAAAGAGTGAAATTCTGACTGGATACGCAGTGGAAAGAGTGAAATTCTTTCTGGAGTTCATTCTCTCTCAATGAGGCTCCTTCAGTGGGGAAAGGCGAAAAACACGAAAAATGATAAATAAGGGGAGCGCGGGGAACGACGGGAAGGGCAATGTGGCTCGCGAAATTCTGACTGTACACGCAGTGGAAAAAGTGAAACTTTCATTGGTGAAAGCGAAATTCTGACTGGATACGCGGATACACAGTGGGAGAAGTGAAATTCTAACTCGATACGCGGATACGTTGATACATAGTGCCTGAAAAAGTTCCATTCTAACTGGATATGGAGATACGTGAATACTGTGTGGAAAAAGTGAAATTTTTACTCGTTGCGCGGATACGTGGATACGCATTGGAAAAGAGCAATCTACCCTTGAGACGGAGACGAATAAAATAAATTAAATTGATTGATACTTCTAAAACTTATAAATAATTTCTAGTACTGATCATAGTGCTCAAACCATACCTATCTTAGAACAAAACTGCTCGAAAACCGTACCCTTTTGCGCCGCAAAAACCTGTATAGCTTTTATATACTAGTTATACAACGCTTTCGAGTGTTATACTATGGAATATCCCACTAGTCACTTGTATTTTCTTGGGTATACACATGAGCCTTTAGGCGAGTGTGTGTACCACGAGAAAGTGTTGTATAATGACCATTTTATACCGTGCCATAGAAAATACGCTTACTATATACTTCGCCGAGACTAGATCGCAGCGCACGATGGGAAGGTTGGGTTGAATACCGTCGAATTTTTAACGACTTTCCTGAATTCTTATTGGCTGTATTTTCTATGGCATGGTAAAAAAAGGTAATAACCCCACCTCTCCCCTGTGTGCACTGCAAGTAAAACCTTTCAAATTGCACGTGACGAGCAGGCCACATTCATTCACGTGCACATATGTGCTGTTGTAAGTGAATGGCACGTGTTAAATTAATCACACTTTACATTGAATGCCAGTTACCCGATGTAAAACAAAAAAACGTAAAGTAGACTCGAGAAAAACTCAGTAAACACGAAAGCTGTCTTTATCTCAAGAAAAAAAAGAAATCTTCCTTTCACCTTCCAGTTTTCCTAGTCTGCAATTTTTGCCAATTTTTTGACCGCGTGACTTCTTCGATATTTCATTCGTGTATGTATTGATTGATATTTATTTAGAGATAGTCTGCTTGTCGGCCCGATCAGCCAGTCAGACAATAGTCGTATCAGCAGGTTATCAGCCCAGGCAGGCAGATATCTAAGACAATCAAGGAAAAAAATTCAGTCACTTGTGAACCCTTTGAGGTACACATCTCTGACTCGTTTGATCTCCTGTGTGATTTCGAAATTCACGATGATTCCTGTGAACCTGCTGATATTTCTGTGTTTCCTAAGTGCTTCAAAAGGTAAGAGCTTTAACATTGTTTAGCTATCAATTTGTTTTATGCTTGATATAATTTAAAAATATTTTTCATATTATTCAAAAATATCAACCGCGCGTTAGCTTGTAAGAGCATTTCGTTTAGCCAAAGCAATTTATTTCCGTTTATGTTCACCTCTGATATATTCCCTGACATATTAAATATTAAATGTAATAATTTTATTAAACATTGGTAATATACTGAATGAACCTTTAACTCAATTTTTCCTAGTGGGTATTCCCATTATACCTTACTTAAGGGTGTGGTATTTCCCGGGGTATCGAAGCCTGAAATATGATTGTAAATTTGCCATTTTGTCTAGAATGGAGTAAGATTTTGACAGTTGTAAAATAAAAACGCCTTGAATTGTGACAGAAGATATTGTAAATGGGTTTGAAATAGAGAACTTCTTTGTGCGATCTTTGTGTGAAAACGTAAAAGCGACTGACACGATCGACAACATTATTTTTAAGAGCCGTGGGAACCACCATTGAAATAAACTTGTACTCAAGAACTTGGTAAATTTTGGAGTTTTGACTGGTCCGACGAATTTCCACAATCATATCAGCCAAGAAGAGTAAATATTTCTTGAACGTGATTATCAAAGTACGATTTCGACTCAAAACAAACTTTTTGTTTCAGCGCCTATGAAAACATTTCACTATCTTCTCCAGTTCAGCACCGGGCTTCAGCAACACTATAAACTTCCTTGCTGTCATACTTCCTTCAGCTATCAACTTCCTCTAGCGCTGTTTATTTAGCGACTCTTGCCAAGAACAGAAAAATGCGAGGAAGCGAAACTTCCCGAAACTCGAAACGACTTATTTCCTTTTCGTCTTGACCGCTTCCTTTTAAGTGGGCTTTCTGTAACCCGCGACTCATGTAACACAAGCGGATTTAAATTGCGCAAAATTCAATTTTTCTTTTGTCGCCGCTATAAATACATTTGCAAATGTCTGCTTCCTTTTGCAAAACGGTTCAAAAATTGTTCAAAAGCTTTGACATAAATCTATTCCAATAGTAAAACAGTATTTATGATATGGGAAGCAATCGGGGTCATATCAAAACTAGTTCTTGGTTTTATTTTATTTTCTAGGCATTTTAGTTTCGTCTGGCTTCTTTAGCGCAGAAATTGTTAAGTGGGTGTGTTGGGGGGAGTGTCTGGGGGTTGAGTCATATGAGAGGAGGTCATTTTTAACTGACAATAAACCGAAACGAGAACTCTTGAGATTGAATAAAGATGAGCTTGCTTCGATTTGTCGACAACTTGAGCAATGGCAAAAATGCCATCTCTTTGGTTGAATTTTTTTTTATAAAAGGATATCAAAGAGATAGCCGCTTGAAAATAACAATCACAGCGTTGTTGGAGCGTGTCTATAGAAATATTTTTAGACGCTTACAAAGAGAAAATGAACTCCCCAATTTTCAAATCGAGAAGTCTCGATATATATCACCGAAACTTTATTAATTCGAAAGTAAAATAAATTGGTTACCGGCAATACAACGGAAATTTATCTGGCCAATTTATGGGTTTCGTGAAGAAACCGGATTAAAATTGCAGCCGATATTGCAACTAGAAACGGCGGGGGTGTGTCTGGGGGTCAGGCGAGTAGAATGCTATTTTTAAATGGGTCTTGTGAAAGTCAAAGGCTGGATTCGTGAAAATTGAAGGAAAGCGTTGCCATTACTTGCCTTTAGTATCTGGTGTTTAAACGGAAAAACTTACAAGCCTTAATTTCTCGATTCGGTTATTTCATAGAGAGAATTAATAGGTCAAAGGAAACACAACGAAGCAATCTAGGGAAACTTGTTTCATGTAGACCACCCCCTGTAGTGACATGTATCAATTACCAAGGTGTTGTAATCCTATTTTTTTATTTTATTCTGCAAATTAAACTAATTTAAAATTAACAGAAAAATGCAAAGAAGAAGAGAACTAGGCTGCTTATAAAGGATCAACAAAATTACTGAATGTGATCGGTCATTTGTATTAACAATTACGTTAACATATAAAATTGACCCTTTTTTTAAGTGTATCAGACAATAGCAGTCTGGTTTGAGCTAAAAGTAAATATTAATTAACAATTATAATCAGGAAACCACCATGCCAAACCTCTTTTTTCATCAAAAGAATAAACAGTTTAATATCTCACATGAAGAGCAAAGTATCTACACCAACCCTCCAAGTTTATTTTTTCCTTGGTCGCCATTGAAAAATTTTAGTTGCTAAATTAAGCTCACGCTTTCAATCCGTTTTCTCAATTTTAGTCGCCAGGCTGGCGACTTTGGTTACAATTTAGTCGCCAGCTCCAAAATTTTAGTCGCCATGGCGACTAAAATGCTCTTAACTTGGAGGGTTGTACACTATGAACATAATCCAAGAGCAATGTGACCACTTATAATAAATGACAACCCAAATCGGGGCCGTATCAAGTAACATGTGATTTCAGACACTTGCCTCAGTCAAAATATTCCTAAAAATGTCATTTCTGGGCTATCAGAAAAGTCTGGCTATACTGAAGGTCTGAATTTCCTATTTATGTAACACAACCTTAATCCACTTGCTCGACTTGAGATCTGATTTTTCCAGACATGTTACCCTTAATAATAATTAATTAATTAATTAATTAACAATAATAGTTGTCTTAAGACATTCCAAATACCAGTAATTTTTTTACATGTAAAACATAAATTTGTAACACTTAGCAAAGTGCAGCCTTTTCGCAATACTTAATAAAGGCGGGGTTTTTACCTGAAGACCAATTTTTCCAACGCTTTAGGTGGCTGACGCATTTCAGTATTTTCCAGCCCTTACACTTTAATGGAACAGTATACAACTCCTAATCAGGTAACTACTATTGTCAAGAAAATGATCACAACTTATTGACCAATGATTATGTATTTGTTTCATACCATTACTGTAATAGCAACTGGTGAAGAATAGTAGTATTGACCCAAAGTATAAGGGCTGGAAAACACTGAAAACCATTTTAGCCGCGTTTCAAGGAATCCAAAAAAGCTTTACTTATCCCATATATATTTGTTTTGCAGTATTTTGTTAATTTTTGGACGATTTTGGGGGATGTCTGGGAGGCGATAGTTTTTCTCAAAGGATTAGTAAAATTTAGACAAATAAGAAATATTGGAGATTTAATGTGATTTTAAAATTTGAATTTGAAGTTAAAAATTGGTGGACGGACACCAAACAGTCTCCTGACAACCCGGAGTGCTCTTGCGAGGGGGTCAACTAATTGGAGGTGTTTCCATTCTTTTCTTCAATCCCTTCTTTAAATCTCTTAAAGTTCCATTCAAATTCAGGTAGAACCCCACCTTAAGTTTTGTTCTTGTGAGAAAACAACAGAAGTCAAAGGTTGCGTGATATAACCAAGCATGGATTTTAATTCTCCCTCCCTTTCCATCTCCTCAGCCTTTCACCCCCACCTGTCCCTCCCTTTCTACTCTCATTCAATTTAATGTTTGTTTACATTTCCTAACCAATTCAGTATTGTACTAATCTGTGCCAAGCAATCAGATAATAACAGAAATTTACCTTAATTTCGATCTCTCATACCAAGACCTTAGAGTATAAACCGCTAATAAAACAAAACACACTTGACAATAATTCTCTGAGGTTATACACCTTGCAGTATTAACGTACTAACGAACTTGATAACAAACCCCATGTCGTACTAAGGATTTTTACTGATCAACATAGAAAATAAGTTCACAATGGTTTGTTCCCAAAACGTTTTTTACTGTACAGAGGGTCTGTATATTGACCTGTAACTTGTATACCGTATTGAAAAATTCAGAACGAACCGACGTCTGCCCGCTACCATGATATCATGTTGAAAAATTAGCTCGTTCGAAACCGTAGCAAAATCGTTAGAGACAGACAAGATACAGCCATTTACTGGCAGTCTTTGAAAATCCTGAATTTCATCAAAATGAGCCAAAATAAAGTTTTAAAATTTCCTTTATCATTTATGGTTCTTATCTTTTTATTCAATTCTATGAACTGCTTTTATGCAGTACTGTCCACAAAGATTTCAATTTCCTCAAAGTTTCGGGACAAATGGATACAAAATATTTCGTGCAGAATGTAATTTGATTAAGCGAATGTTTTCACGTCTATAAATACTTCAAGCAGTGAATGAAAAACTGTTTTGTTTTCATCGATGAGAACCACTTTCAAATAGTTAATGCATAAAAAATAACAATCAGATCAGAATATAATAATTATTAATGTAAGGTCTCGCTATTATGTCTCGGCAGAGATACTTTTTTTTGGCAAGTTCAAATGTATGCAAATTTCGTGTGAAATGTAATTCGATTCCATTGTCTTGTTTACAAACTCTTTCTTGAGAAAGTTGTATTTTCGTGAATAAAACCCATTGGCCTGTTTTGTTTTCCTGATCATGTTTGTCTGTGATTTTTACAAAACATGTGGTCTTTTTTTTTTCGGAACTTTAAGTTGTACAAAAATTCCTATTTTGAACACAGATGTCACTTCCGGAATTTCTCATCTAAAATTCAATTGGTATTTAATTATAATTATTCGAAGTTTTCATTTTCTAGTCATCTTTTCATTCGATAGCTTTACTGATCTCGTAAAAAATTCCATTCAAGTTCACACCAATACTGTACATTGCCAATGTTTTGCTGACGTCTTGAGAAGTGTCTTACTAACGTCACTAGTCAAATCTAAAATATATGCAAACCAAGTTGTGCAAACATTCTACTCTTTGTGACAAGCGACTTTGACGCCCAACTGTGCGGAAATGAAAATCAACATACTTCTTGCTAAATATATATAAAAAAATAGTTTTAAAGTGGAGTCCGCCTCAAAACAATGTACCGCCAGATCACACTGCTATTTGTAGAAACCAGCAAAGCGTCTAGTTTCAAAGTTTCCCACAAAAACATTGCGTGACATGAATGACGTTACCCCTTTTATTTACAAAAATAGCTTCAACTTGTCAAAGCAACTACAGTTTCACAATGGTGATTATTAGTACTTTACCCCTTAAGCTTTTTTCTCTGTTCTCCTGCCGAAGCAAAGAAGAGAACCAGATTGCAGATTAGCCCAAAAGTCGACCTACAACGATTTACTGTCAAAACTGAAACGAACCCGATTGGCCCAGGCTATCCCCGTCATTTTTAGCCGACAGGAGACTATCGTCTAGGACGACCAAAGGGTAAACTATAAATCGGCCACGCCCGATTAATAATTTGAAATACATGTAAATACATGTACCAGTCTTGGTAATGCATGCTTTTTAAGGCAAATAATTTAAAGGCTAACAGGGCCGTACCTAGGATTTTTTGTCTGCGGGGGCAAGTTCTCTTGGTGGGGGCAACTAGGATTTTTTGTATGCGGGGGCAACTGTTTTTTTTATAGTTTAGTTTTCCTTTTTTTCTTTAGTTTTCTTAGCTTTTTAGTTTCCCTGACGGGGGCAACTGCCCTACCCCCCTGCTCTCCGCTAGATACGGCCCTGTCCAAGACTCCATTCTAAAGCTCCTTTGTTGAGATTTTTAGGACCATGTGTAAACTTGTAGGTCTAAATGTACCAGTATTTGTGCTTTCACCTAGTTGGTTTAATATTAATCATTATTATAAGCAACATATTTATTTGGAATACGCAATAATGAAGCTTGAAGGCAGGTTAGCTTTTCTGGCATGGTACCAACGTGATGCCATTTGTTGTTAAGGACATCATAACGCTCCACGCTATCCAGTTTAGAGCTGGTATCCTCGCCACCAAAAAGGTACACATGGTTGTCAAAGCTGATTATACCGCATGCAGCTCGCGGCACTGTTGGGCTAGACAACAGGGTCCACTCATTTACTACAGGGTCAAACATCTCGCAACTCACCTCAATGATTTTGAACTTCATGTCACCATATCCTCCAGCCACAAATATCTTGTCGTTAGAGGTAGCTGCAGCAGCAAATCTCCGTACATTGTTCAAGTCTGCAGCAACAAGCCGCTGGTTCGTCAATGGATTAAAAATCTCCACACTTTTGTGACAAACTTCTCCATCATGACCAGCAATGACATAGATCAGGTTTGCCATGGCAACTGCGCAGTGAGCTGCACGAGGAGTTTTCAGTGTTGTTACTTCCTTCCATTCATCAAGGGTGGGGTCATATTTATCAACTTTGTATCTATACTGACTCCCACTGCCACCAATCACGTAGAGTTCTTCATTGAAAGCAGTGACTGAACAATGCTGGCGACTTGGGAATTCTTCATCATCAGAAGTCCACTTGTTTCTTTTTGGATTAAAACTACACATTGGTCCAGATTTACTCCCACCAAATACATACAACTGTCCACAACAGACTGCAGCACCATGTCGTGTACGTGGGCATGGCATCACGGGTAGTGATAGCCAATGATTTTTGGACAGCAAGAAACAGTTGGTGAAATCAGTCACTACACCTTTTTCATTCTCAGAAGTACGAAAGGCCCTGTGTCCCCCTGTGAGGACTACACCTGATTCAAACCTATTCAAGCATGCACGAGGTTTAATTGACATGTTTTGGAAAAGATCAGGAAACATAAAGAAGTCCATTCCTTCATGTAAAATGCTTGTGTTAGTCCTGCTTTTAACAACAAGCTCTTCTGAATCTACAATATCCCGCAGACTGTACTTTGACATCGCAAACAGTCTCACGCATTTTAAGAGCTCAGGAAATAAGCATTCTCGGGATGGAAGATCATGCTTTACCCATGTGACAACTGCTTCGTAAACTTCTTCCTCTTCCGAAACTACAATGTCGTCACGACAAATAAGTTCCTTGACCTTTTCAAAATTGAGCGCTTTGAAATCCTCTGATTTCGCCACAACGGAAAAATTGTGAAGTTTATAGGCAATCGCTGCTTGCTCCAATAATTCACAGTTTAACTGAGCACCAAAAGCTTCCAAGAGAAAGCAATTCGTAGCATCAATTTTGTCCTTCAAAAATAAGGCTACTTTCGTTTTCAGAGCTTCAATGATCAAGTAATCTGCCGCCCTTAACAAATCTTGTGCGTTAGTGGAGTCCACCAGGGCTTCACCAGTGTAAATAAATCGAAGTGTTTCAGCTGCTGCAGCAGCAGATTTAACCTCTTTCAACTCTATGAGATAGCTGTTATTTTCTGCTGTTTCTACTCCCAACTCGCTCGTTAACAGTGCTCGAAAGTACGGGCTCGCAGCGGATAAAACACATCGATGGGCTGCGAAGTCCTGCCCTTCGATACGAAGAGTTGCGTCGCATAGAATACCTTCCTTCCTTAGCTGGTTTAGCTTGGAAAGTATCTCCTCTTTAAACCCTTCGTCTGTTAAGCTTACCACTTCGTCTTTGCTCATTTTGAAATGCCAATGGCGGATAAATGTACTTTATGTATGGCATCATATAGTGTACCAACCTACCTTCCGCTGAACAAACGTATCGGGGCTCTTGGGTGGTTTGTCTACCAGTAATCTACCAGTAGTATTTCCAGTTCAGTACGGTTGGCATTGCAAGAAGGGATGCATGATTGAAGAGAAATGGTCAGTTTGACTCCTGACATCCTAGAGAAAGTCTGTTTTACCTTCGGTGTCAATTGAAGGCTTTTTTATACAGTTTGATTGCCTGGGAAGCACATGCAAAGTGAAAACAATAGAGCCACCTTAAATTTTCAAAATGTTAAGGTGGCTCTGAACCACTCTGATAGGATTTAGATTTCTTTTAACTTTGCCAAAAGTTGTATCATGGCATGCAGCTTATAACTCAATAATAACAAATGGGGAACACTAAGCTATCTTTGAGTTATTAGCACTGAAAGCTAAAATCAAGGGTGTTTTTTAACAGGTTATACTGTTGCTATGGTAACCACTATAATTTGTCAAGAATTCAAAATGATCACAACTTGTTACGACTTATGATTGGGAAATTATTTGTTTCATATAATACCATCACTGTAATACATAGCAATTGATGAAAAGTTGAAGTTGTGACCCTGATACTGAAAGCTGTTATCAGGTGCAGATCTAGAAAAAATGCCGACCGTTTTCCAAAAACACAAGTCGATGGAGTGTGCCTGGGGGCTTGCCCGATAGTGACCAGTTGCGTTTTTGATCTTGAAATTAAGAAAATTTTAAGTTATTTTAAACTATTTTTAAATGGGTGTTGTGAAATTCAAAAGATTCTTGGAAGTTTAAAATTAAGAGATGTGTTACCATTGCTTGCTCTTAGTATACATTGTTTTAAATATGACCTTTACACAATTTTTCACCCCAGTAATTTTATAGGGACTGGGTTTTTATGAACAATTAAAATTGGTATTCGAGTTTATTGAGTTAACAGAAAAACGTTAAGAAGGGCTGAAGAAACTAACAACTTATAAAGGATCAACAAAATTACTGTAATTACTGAATGTGATCGGCAATTCGTATTAACAAATCAAGTTAATATACAAAATTAACCCCTTATAGTCTGGTTTGTGCAAAAAAATATTACCGGTAATTAACAATTATTAAATTAGGAAACACCTCTCTTTTAGCACACCAGAGAGCAAGTTATATATATATATACTCACATTATTTTAGTAGCAACCATAACTTCCTATCACTGGCATGATAACTCAATTTTTTTTAATGTAACACAATCTTATGCATGCTGAACTTGTGAGCTGATTGTTCCAGAAATCTTACCCTTATTTGAATAATTATGTCTTAATTCATACATTCTTAATACATGAAAAATATATCTTGAATCATTCAACAGCTAGACTTTTCAATGAATTACTTGAAAAACATTTGAACACCATGCTAGCCTTGGCATGCAATACACGTGCGATGAAAATGGGCCTTAAAATTAAGCTTTAATCTAATGCAAATAATTTGAGGGCTTTAGGAAAGAAAGAAAGAAATCAAAAATTGACATGCTTTTCATTAGTTCAGCAGTAATGAACATCATCATCATTATATTTTTATAGGACACATTCTTTTGGGACTGTTCTGGCCACTCTAATTCCAAATTATTAACGGGAATATACACAGAATATCAATCCCCCCCATGCCACCCCCCCCCCCCCCGAAATAAAACCCCCGTTTTTTTCCGAAAACAGAATACTGGTGAAGTATGCAGCTGGCTGAGTATAATTTCCTGCCAAAACTATCCCAAAAGAGCACATGCCTATTTCAAGAAAACTGTATTCTGTTTATTCTGATATTGGGAGCAGAATGACTGGAATGGCATTCTGTTCATTCCGAAAACTGAATAGGTCCAAAAAGAACACAATCACCTATTCCAATTTTGGAATAATCTCAAAAGAATGTCCCAATGGTGATAGAATATAAATTAATTTGCCTTCAGAAACTCTGAGCTGAATTTTCAATAGATTACTGCAAATGTCTTGAAGAGGAAGTGATTTCATTATTCTTATACTCCATTTTTCCTTTGTTGAAATTTTATGGACCTTGTGTAAACTCATGGGTCTACCTTTATAATTATTGTGTTTTTGCCCAGTTAAGTTTTACATTAACTTCTAAGCAACATATTTATTTGGAATATGCAATAATGAAGCTTGAAGACAGCTCAGTTTTTCAGGCATAGTACCAACATAATGCCATTTGTCATTAAGGACATTATAACGTTCCACGATATCCAGTTTAGAGCTGGTATCCTCTCCACCAAAAAGATACACATGGTTGTCAAAGCTGATAACACCGCATACAGCTCGCGGCACTATTGGACTAGACACCAGGCTCCACTCATTTACCCCAGGGTCAAACATTTCACAACTCCCCTCTATGGTCTGCCAAGTCATATCGCCATATCCTCCAGCTACGAATATCTTCCCATTAGAGGTAGCAGCAGCAGCAAATCTCCGTGCATTGTTTAAGTCTGCAACATCCAGCCACTGGCCAGTCGATGGATTAAAACTCTCCACACTTTTGTGACAAACTTCTTCATCATGACCGGCAATGACATAGATCAGGTTTGCCATGGCAACTGCGCAGTGAGCTGCACGTGGAGTTGACAATGTTGTAACTTCCGCCCACTCGTCTAGGGTGGGGTCATATTTATCAACTCTGTTCTGAAAGCTACCATCACCACCAATCACATACAGTTCTTCATTATAAGAGGTGACTGAACAGTGGGGACGACCCAAAGATTCCTCGTTATTGTCATCAGACGCTGCCTCCTCCTCCTCCTCATCATCATCATCAGAAAATATTATCCACTTGTTTTGCTTTGGATTAAAACTGCACATTGGCTTCTGGGAATTTCCACCAAGTACGTACAACTGTCCGCAACACACCGCAGCACCATGACGTGTACGAGGGCAGGGCATTGAGGGTAGTGGTTGCCAAACACTTTCTGACAGCAAGAAACAGTTTGTAATGTCAGTTTTAGCCATACCAGGTCTGTGTCCCCCTGTAAGAACAACAGCTGTTTCATACTTATTTAAGCATGCACGAGGTTTGAGAGATGTGCTGTGAAAAAGTTCCGGAAACAAAAAAAAGTCCATTCCATCACGTAACATGTCTGTACATACAATTCCTGCTTTTATTAACCAGATCTTCTGTATGAAGAATCGCCCGCAGACTGTATTTTGACATCGAAAACAGCCTTACGCATGTAAGGAGCTCAGGAAATAAGCATTCTCGTGATGGAAGATCATGCTTAACCCACGTGACAACTGCTTCGTAAACCTCTTCCTCTTTCGAAACTATAATCTCGTCTTGACTCATCAGTTCTTTGACCTTCTCAAACTCAAGCGTTTTGAAATCCTCTGATTTCACCACGGTAACAAAATTTTGCAATTTGCAGGCAATTGCAGCTTTTTCCAAAGATTCACAGTTTAACTGAGAGCCAAAAGATTCAAGCTGAAGACAATTTGTAGCATCAATTATATTCTCCAAAAATGTAGCCACTTTGCTTTTCAAACTTGGAATGATCAAATAATCTGCTGCCCTCAACAAATCTTGTGCGTTAGCAGAATCTACCATGGCTTGGCCAGTGTAAATAAAATCAAGAACTTCCTTTGCTGCGGTTGATTTTATATCTTGTAACTCTACGCGATTGTTTTCGTTTTCTATCAGCTTAAACTCACAGGTAAACAGCGCTCGAAAGTAAGGGCTTGCGGCTGATAAAACACATCGGTGGGCGGGAAAGTCCTGCCCTTCGATACGAAGAGTTACGTCGCACAAAATACCTTCTTTCCTTAACTGGTTTAGCTTGGAAAGTATCTCCTCTTTAAACTCTTCGTCTTTTAAAAGCATTTCCTCAGAACTCATCGTTTGATTTCTGTTTCATTCGTCGCCAAAACGTCTCGCACAATGCGTTCTTTTCCTACTTTCTCCAAAGGGTTCACGTGTAGTGAATCAGCCACTGACCTAAGTGATCGCGGATTCTGGCGAAGAGATTGAGTCACGCCGTCAGTCACGCAAAGAGCATATCCACCTGGTCACGCTATTTCCCAGTTAATTATGTAGCTTGATGTTATTCAACCTCCTGGCATGAAAAAGGTCGAAAAAGGGTAGGACTTTGAAGCAAGTGTTTCTTCGCATGCTAATTAAAAGCAGACAATGATTTTGTAGCTGGGGCTCATCTGTCCTTCCCTTACCGATTTTGAATCTAAAGTCAGGTAATTTTGTATAATGAAAAACACCCATCATAAGAATCACAATGGAGCAATTCAGGATCCAGGAGGGCAACTCGTGTCCCCAGATTCCATGATCAATTTTGACTGTGGCAAGGATGGAAACGTCTGGCCGGCCCCAATTTTTGAGCATGCTCAGAGCACTTGTCTGTATTTTCTGCCAATCAGTCTGATTTGAGTCTGTTTTAACGAAAATTTACAGAAAATTTGAGAGAAAATGTGCAGAAAATTTACAGAAAATTTGACAAAGTTATAATAAAATATGATGATTGTTTATTTTAACATATTATTTATTGTTTACTACAATTATTAAGTTACTGACAGTAGCTGATTTAACAATATTAACAGTGAAAATTAAATATTATTAATGATATTACCAAAAATTACAATACTTTAATGACTTTTTTGAAAACAGCCAACTCCACACATAACCACACAAAACTATAGTAATGTATGTAGCATGTGAATACCGTAAAATTCTGGTTATAAGCCCTGGGCTTACACATTGTCGTAAGGGGTTTTGGGTGGGCTTATAAGCGTAGGGGCTTATATCTGGGAGGGCTAATAAGTGGAATAAAAAAGACGTTTCGAAACGAGCCACGGGAATTGATCGAAAAACGTTTTTATTCTAAAAACGCATAATAAAGCAGCATTTAGCCCTGTTCAGTACTGTCATTCAGCAGAGGGGAGCTTATATCCGTGGGGGGCTTATAACCGGACATATCGGGGGGGGGAGCTTATAACTGGAATTTTTCGGTATCTCTATATTATATACATGTACATTGTCTAACAAGTGTTTTCCGATTATCTCTAAATCTGATACAAAACTAGTCCTGTTTTACACAAACTCTTTTTGACCAGTTTTATCAGACAGATTTACAATTTGTCGTCAAATTTCACTCTGAAAAATTGGCTCTTATTACTGATGTACTGCACAGCTATCAACTAAGTAACATACATTAGAAACATTTATGACTTCATTGTAACACAGTCAATCTTGCAATGGATTATCAAAGAAACTAGGAATTAAAATTGACATTACTCATCAATGTTATCATCGCCATCGTCGTCGTCGTCGTCATCATCATCATCATCATCCCCACTGCTATCAGCACCACCTTCCTCATCATTAAACAATTTCTTTGGCAACAGCACCAGTGACGCTTGAAGGCAGGAAAGACTTGCTGGCATAGCTCCAAATCGCTGCCATGTGTCACTTTGGATGTCGTAACATTCAACACTATCTTCGTATATTGAATGTCCATCTAAGTTAGCACGCTCTCCACCAAACACATACACATGATTATCGAAACTGATTATGCCGCAAGCAGCTCGAGGCACTACTGGACTAGACACCAGGCTCCACTGGTCCACTGCAGGATCAAATATTTCGCAATTTGCCTCGATTTCAAAATCGATGTCATATCCTCCAACAACAATAATTTTCTCACCAGAAATAGCAGCAGCAGCAAATTTTCTGCCATTGACCAAAGGTGGCATCTCACTCCATTGATTAGTCACTGGGTCATAGAACTCGACACTTCTGTGACATTGATCATCGTCATGACCGCCAATCACACAGATGCCATTCACCATAGCAACAGCGCAGTGAGCAGCACGACGAGTGGTCATATATCTCAGATATGTCCATTTATCATGTTTGGGATTAAATTTAACCACACTGCACCAAAATTCTTCTCCACCAATGACGTATAGTTCTTCCTGGTACATAGTGACAGAGCAGTAGTTACGGGAAGCATGCCATACGTTGGTAACACAACTCCATTTGTTTTGTTTTGGGCTGAAGGAAGACACAGACACGGGATGGGATGATTGCCCACCAAATACATACAACTGTCCACCACACACAGCAGCACCATGCCCTGATGAAGAGTATGGCATCTCCGAAAGTGTCAGCCATTTGTTAGTTGAAAGTGAAAAGGCATAAGTTTGTTTAGATTCCAGGTCGTCACCGATTCCTCCTGTAAGAACCACGGCATGTTCATATTTAGTCAGATCTAGACAGTTGCGAGGATTGAGAAGCATGCCTTCATAATGATCGGGAAACAATAAGAAGTCCATTCCTTTATGTAAAATGTTTGCACAAGCAGAATTCTTTGTGACTAGTTCTTCAGTTTCAAGAATTTCCAGAAGACTATCCTTTGACATTGAAAATAATCTCACACACTTCAAAAGTTCTGGCAGTAAATGTTCCCTGGCAAGAATGTCATGCTTAACCCAACGTGACAACTGCTTCGAAAACCTCTTCCTCATTTGAAACAATTATCTCGTCATGACTGATCAGTTCTTTGACCTTCTCAAAATCCAGCGATTTCGAAATCCTCCGATTTTACCACGGTGGCAAAATTTTGCAATTTGACAGGCAATCGCTGCTTTCTCCAACGATTCACAGTTAAAATGAACAGCCAAAAGATTCCAAGCAGAAGACAGTTTGTAGCATCAATTTTGTCCTTCAAAAATGTAGCTACTTTCATTTTCAGTAGTTTCAATGATCAAGTAATCTGCCGCCCTAAACAAATCTTGTGCGTTAGTAGAGTCCACCAGGGCTTCACCAGTGTAAATAAAATCGAAGTACTTCAGCTGTTGCTGCAGCAGATTTATACTCTTTCAACTCTATGAGATAGCTTTTATTTTCTAGCTGTCTCTACTGCCAACTCACTGGTAAACAGCGCTCGAAAGTACGGGCTCGCAGCGGATAGAACACATCGATGGGCTGCAAAGTCCTGTCCTTCGATACGAAGAGTTACGTCGCAAAGAATACCTTCTTTCCTTAGCTGGTTTAGCTTGGAAAGTATCTCCTCTTTAAACCCTTCATCTGTTACTAGCGTTTCCTCAGAACTCATTGTTTGATTTCTGGGTTATTGGCCGCCAAAACGTCTTATTAAAACAGGCCTTCTTCCCTTCTTCTCGAAATTGTTCGAAAATGTTGAGGAGCTCACGTGAAGTGAATGAGCCACTGGCCAAAAGGATCGGGGATTCATGAGACGAGAATTGAGTCACGCCTTCTGTCACGCCAGGTGCAAAATAATACGTAACCTAGTCACGCTACTAATTCAGTCTCCCAGACAGGGGGAAGGGTTGGATTTTGTAGCACTTTTTGATGAGAAAGTAGCCTGAAATTGTAGGCGAAAAAAATGCTTCGCAGGCTAAAATAAACAATGAGTTTTTAGCTGGGGCTCAAGACTTAACTCCCGCAAAACTCTTGGGCGCGAAATTAAACATGGCTATCATTTAAAATCCAAATCAGATCTGTAATTTTCTCGTAGTTTAAATAATGGAAAAAATACAGATTTTAAAAAGGTGGAGATGGTCTATCGTTGGTCGTTGTAACTGGGGCTTTTGTCACGGATTTAAACAGATTTTTGAACAGCTTTAATTTATATTTGTGTCTTAGTGAAACCTTAAAATAGCGAAACCCATTAAAAATTGCAACTGTAAATTAAGAAGAACTGCTTTTTTAGAGCAATGAAACTGCTAACAAGCGTCTTTGACTGCGGATGGCTAGAGTGGAAATGGATTGAAACTTAAAAAAATTGAGGTTAAACTTTTCGTGTTTTTCCGCGCGTATTAAAAAAATCGATTATTTCCATAAACGAAGGTTTGAGTTCCTATTAATATTTAAATATATATATTTATCATAGGTTAAGTTGCCTACCATTAATTTCAGAACAGTTAAGACAAAAAAATCTGCGAAATCCCCGTGACAGAGTTCCTTTAATGTTTCATTTTTATTGCTTTTATTTTCACAGCAACGACACTTTGTTATGGCAAATATGGCTGCTTCTCCGACGATCCTCCTTTTGATAACTCGTTAATCGCTCTTCCCTCCGACCCCGAAGCGATCGGCACGATATTTATTCTACACACGAGAGCAAACGCCCTTCTAAAAGAAGAAATCCTGAATACAGACAACAACGCCTCAATAACCAACTCCACATTTGATCCCTTGCTGAAAGTGAAGTTTATTGTGCATGGTTTCACCCAGGATGGCCAGAGTCCCTGGGTCAAGGAAATGGCCCTGGAGCTACTGAAGAAAGAAAAGATGAACGTGATTGTAGTGGATTGGGGACTAGGGTCCAGTGTCCTGAATCTGTACGACGCCGCGGCCGGAAACACGCGCCTTGTTGGAGCCCAAGTAGCTGATTTGATTGACGTGTTGAACAGGAAGTTTCACGTGGCGTTAAAGAAGTTTCATATCATTGGGCACAGTCTTGGTGCACATGTAGCCGGTTTCGCGGGAAAAAGGCTGGTAAAAGGCGGAAAAGTTATTGGACGGATAACAGGTACGTAAAGCACCCCTTTAAAAAATTTTCTCCCCCACCCACTCCACCCTCTCTGCACTTGTCTACAACGTGTAGAGAAGTGATATCGGGCAAGTGACTCAGGCATAAACCACTTTAATACCACGCCCTTAACAATTTCGAATACTGCAAAGCCCAAATCTTACAAAAACTGTTTTATTGTACATTGATAATGTCTTCCTGTTTTTAAGGATATTATCTGGAGCCAACCTCGTTCCCAGGGCTTTTCCCTTGGTGATTTGGAACGCCCGTTCCAAATTACAAAGGGAAAAGCCCTGGGAACGAGGTTGATCTGGAGCTCCAAAATTTTCTTTACCATTATACAGGTCTGGATCCTGCAAGGCCTGGGTTCGATTCCGATGACGCGGCTGGTAGACTGGACTCAAGTGATGCAATGTTTGTTGACGTCATCCATACTGACGTAAGAAATGGCGCCATCGATAGCTCTCTGGGACTCCAGCGGTCTTGCGGTCACGTGGATTTCTATCCTAATGGCGGGAAACAACAGCCTGGATGTGGAACATCGAACGTCATAGGAGGTTCCTGTTCATTTATTTTTTTTATTTTTTTTAATTACATTTACTTTAATGGACTTTGTATAAGACTTCTACTGCTAGCCTTATTCCATGTCAGTTCGAAAGGCGGCGTGCAGAAGATATTAACTCTACCTTATAACTCACATTTGTATACCGAAACGAACTACATTTTGGTACACGACTAATTTCGCACCAGTCTTTGAGCCGTTAACTAAATGGCGAGCGGATTGGGACTGAGGTAGGAATGGTAGGAAAAGGGAGCCCTTGAGAAAGATAAAACGCACTGTGCAGTGTGCGCGCGCTCAGTTCCCACCAAAACTGTAGCTTATTAGAAATTTTTCAAATTTCTTAAATCCTCCACTTTCAAGCCAAAAGTTTATTAATGATTGGTCACTGAGAAGTTAAGATTTGTACGTCGTATTACCATAAAAGATATAAAAATTGTTATCAGACCCTAGTGTATGGAATCGTAATTTGGTTTGCCGGTCATGTGCTATTTTACAATGCATTCTTACAAAAGTCTTGCACATTTTCGCTTCGAAGACTTATAAACTTCGAGGCAGTAAAAACCGGAAGTTGTTTTTGTTCGGCGTTTGACCACTGTGACGTGATTCCCTCACAAGTTAGTTCTTGTCATAAGAGAATGATAGTAATGATTGCTCCAGTTTTACGTCAAAAAATCTTTTAATTAAATTAAACGCAATTGTTTCATGTACTTGTATTTTAGGTGCTGTAGACTCTTTCTTGGACAGTGCTCAGGTCTCGCTGCCATGGATAGTCGCCTGCAATCACATGAAGTCAGTTGCTTATTTTACGTCCTCCATCAATAGCCCATGCGCAATGACAGCTTTCCCTTGTAGCAACTGGCAAGATTTCCAAGATGGGAAGTGCTTCTCTTGTGAAGGCGCATGTCCTCAAATGGGATATAACGCTGACCAGTACCGCACAAACAAGCCTGTGTTGGCGTTTTTGAAAACAGTGGAAAAGAAGCCTTTCTGCGGTATGACCTACTTTTTATTAAAGTTTGGTCTGGGTTCCTGGTTTTGTTCCGTCAATTTCTCCAACGATAATATATGACATATATGCATATTTTGAAAACTGACTTTTTGCCATCAGTTTTGTAGCAAATTGCACAACCTCTCTACTGACTCTCAATTCTGTCAACCCTGTTGCAATCTTTTCCAAAAAAAATAAGCGAGGCTTATTTTTATGGAACCCTACCCCCGTATGTAGCTGCGAAGAAACCGGAAGTTGTTACAGTACGTATATATATGCCGAAGAAACCAACTTAATGAGTGATTGGCCGAGTGGCTTGAACCAATCAAGACACCTTTGTTAAATAACTAGGCGATAACTTCTTGTCAATAAATAGATTTTTCAGAAAATTGTCATTGAAAAAGGTGCTTGTATGACAAAAACAAAGGCCTTTCCTACTTTGGTTTCCTGTTAATGCAAGTGCACTTAACTTTAAACATTTAGATCACAATGTCGTTTATTTTTTCTTTAGCCAGTGAAAACTATTACGGCATCACTTTGCATTCAAGAGGCGCATCTGGTCTCTTCTCGTTCTTCAGCACAGTTTTAAACAACAAAATCAAAATTACGCTGACTGGCAGCAAAGGAATTGTGGAAACTGATGATGTCAGGTGAGAACCCATTGACGATGATGACCAAGATGTTAAAAAAGATTTTTGAGTGGTGGAGAGGGGGGAGGGGGAAGGGGAGGGGTGAACGAAGACGAAGTGGCCCTGCCTTGGTCCAGTGTAAAGGGGTAGGGGACGGGTCCCATCCTCTAACTAGGCCCCATACTGAAGAAAACTTTCAATCTTGGACGAGGCATTTACCAGTATAAGGGTAATGAACAGCTAACTTTCTTTCAAGGGAGTTGCTGGAGTTTTCAATCAGGATCTGTCGTGTCGAGCGTGCGTGGATTCTTCAAGAGAAAGTGTTTAGAGCCACTCGCGTGTAAGCTCTTGTTTTCCTTAGATATAAGGCTTTCGATAATGTATTCAAAGTCGAGTGTGTGAAATGGCTGTGTAACGGACAAGAAGATTAAATTTATCATTTGTTTCATGTTGTTTCCTTCCAGAGATTTAAAATTTGGAAAACAGAGTTTCGTTCTGTCGTCTGCGCGTGATGTTGGGAAATTGGAGTCCATTGAGGTGCAGTTCAAAGGCTCGGGATTTTTCCTGAAGAAAGTCGTTGTATACTCTAAACTTGAGAACAGAAGGTTAGTACAAGAGTACATAATTCACTCTATTTTCCCGAATTTTAATATTATGACCAAATTAAGTTTGTGTGGGAGGCGAAGATGTCTAATGGTGCCGAGTGCGTTGGACTCCGGATCGAGCGTTCTGGGGTCATTGTGTTGTGTTCTTAGGCAAGGCCCTTAACTCTCACAGTGCCTCTCTGCTCCCAGTTGAATATATGGTTGCCTGGGATTAAATTAGTATTGGGAATCGCACGTCTCAAGTGCAATTCGTGATTAATAGGTACGCAAGATGTTTGAAAGTTCTCAGAAGTGTTCGGGTCGACTTTGGAAGACTTCGGAAATCTTCGGAAGACTTCGGGTAAATTCGGAAAGAAAAGTAGTAAGTACTCCTAGGGAAAACAATTTGAGATTAATTGTACTGCTCTCGTCCAATCAGAATCCAGTAATTTTTTGAGTGTACTTTAAATTAAAAATACACTCTTTCTCTCTTCCAGGTATACAGCATGTTTTGGAAAGCACCTGAAGAGCTACTTCTTGTATCTGGAGTTCTCGTCCTACAGCCAAAACCTCGTGCATGGAAAGCATCATTGTTGAAACTTCAAGGTACGTTTGTTTACGTAAACGGAACACGTAATATTGTGACTCCCATGGTAACCAATCAAATGTCGCGATTTCATCACGTGACTTTTCAAAATGGCGGACAATTGTTGTAACAGTTGCAAGGTGTGCCAGACGAAGGTTTTTTTGTGATGTTTGCTGGAAATCAAATTCTCCCCGCTACCGAGCGTATGAAATCGCCTGCTGCGTCGGTGGCGTTAGACTCTCTGGCTATTGTTTCAAGCCGCCGAAAAATTCGTCTGTGTTCGCAGGCTAAACTTTTAACAAAGTGCATTTATTATTTATTAATACCTGCAATAAAAGTTGATAGCAATTTAATTTCCTTTCTTTGCAGGAAAACAAGTACAGCACGGTGAAGAACAACGGCTTAATAAACACTAACGGCAACTAATTATAGCTTACTAGCTTATAGACTGTGTACTAAGTACATTTAAGACATAAACAACGTAGAATCTTACAATCTTACAAGTTAACTCGTTTTATTTTTATAGTTAGTTTTCTTTCTTTTGGTTTACAAACGTCTTTTCCTTGTTCACTTATTCGACCTACCCTTTTATCTCCTTTACAGAAGTTTTAACTAAATAAGTTAACCCTAAAATGCCACTTTAACCAAGCCGTTACTAACAAATTTTACATCAAGTATTTTTACACAAAGACTATATTTTAACTACTGAAACCTAGTAACACCCTTAGAAAAAAAAAAGAATTACTTAAAAGGCAAGTTTTAAAACTTGAGAAGAGTCTAGGTAGAAAACAATAACCTTTGTGCATTGCTTTTTACACAAATATTACGGGAAAAGCCCCGACTTAGGCCCTCTGAAGAGGGGTCTCTAAAGAAAAACAGTAGATCTTTAAAAGATGCTAGTTAGCACAAAACATTGTATCAGAAATAAATAGTTTAAAAAACACTATCTTTGCTCTTTGATTGCTGACTTAATATTTGGCTGTTGTAATTTGCTTTTTGTTGCCCTTATAACATCTGGGTATCTTTACACAAAGAGAATAAGTACAACATTCTATGGTAAAGCGACAACATTCAATTTGCCATTTATTTCTGTTCGCTTTTCCACAAAACGTAAGGATCAGTTAAAAACACAAAAATCCACATACCTATAGGCAGGAAAGGCGAACCTACTCTTGTTAAATGATGTTGGCAAACGCGAGGGCCTATTTTTTAGCCGTTTGCAGGACAATTAAAAGTGGATGAAATTTTTATAGTTCAAAGTTGTTACATATATTAACCCCATTTTCGAATGTTAAGATTATTGTGAGATAAGAAATGTGAGTAAAAAAAGTCCGAGTTCTAAAAAAAAGAAGCTGTTTACAAAATCAAAAAAAAATTATAAAAAAAATGATCCAGATTTATCTATCTAGACTATAAGAAATAACCTATTTACAACAAAACACCTTTTGAAGCGGCTCACAAAAATTCCCAAATAACTAATTATGATGATTTTTGTAGCAAAAGACCTTTGTTTTGAAAAGGCGAGTTTTATTCCGATTTTTCGGACACTTTTCTCACCACTTTCCTCATCAAGTCCCTAAAAAAAGCCACAAAAAGTAAAAATTAAAAAGGTTACCTCACAAGATTCCCTCTTTTCTCTTCGAAAATAAAACCACTGCCCTGGATATTTAACCTTGTCAATGATTTTACAAATTAATATTAATAGCTCCTTTTTATACATTTCTATTTGTACCAATTACCAGAATTTAGAGTTTCAAGTCTTTTCACTAATGGGGCTTTGTCACGGTTATAAACAGATATTTGAACAGCTAAAATATGTATTTGTGTGGTTGGAAACTTAGAAATAATGGTCCATTTTTATTAACACTGCTATATTCGAGCACTGAAACTGTTGACAAGCATCTTTGGTTGCAGATGGTTCGGATGGAAATGGATTAAAATTTGAAAAATTGAGGCTAAACTTTTCAAGTTGTTTCAGTGCGTCTTCAAAAAAATCGATATTTATAGCCGTAGCTTGAATTCTCTCCGCAAATTAAGGTTATATCTTCCTTTAGATGTTTAAAGATAATGTATTTCATGGGTTAAGTTGCCTAACACTAATTTCAGAACAGTTTAGACCAAAACTCTGCGAAATCCCCGTGACGTAGCTTCTTTAAGCTTTTCAGGAGTGTTAAGTTCTTTAATTCCTAGTAACATAGTAAGGAGAAGATCGTATTTGAACATACCTGATGAGTGTTAATTTGTCCTCCATTGATTCCCAGGGATTCCTCTCGTCACTGTACTCCAGCATCTCTAAAGAAAAAAAATATAACATAACAAACGGTCACATGTGAATCAAAACAAAGAACCTAACAAAGGCACTCTAGCCATAGCGCGATTCAAAGAAGCTAGAAAACATAACCAGATCACAGGAATCCCGACAACAATGATGTGATTTCGTATAAACAACACTTGACAAATGACGAGTGAGGATGACTAACGATGGCGATGTTGAAACCCACCGGGGTGGGGTACGCATAAAAGGGACTCGGCGGAAAATTTGATTAAACTTCAAACGAACACTAATCTGGACGTAGCTTGGTCTTTTTTACCCCTAAAAGATACCATTTTTCATGCCGGACCACTAAGTCTAGACCACCAACACACTTTGACGGGTTTTTCTTAATTTCTTCCTATGCAACCCTAAACGAGATCTTGTCGGCTAAGAATACTGGTATTCTGTTCTAAACACCCTAAGGATCGCAAAAAGGATCAACTTGAAAACGTGCGAGGGTCGTGTTTTAGGCTTGACAGGGAATCCTCTGAAATTTTCGTGCGCTGTTTACATTTCCGTTGTTTTGCCATCAACTCGCGCCAATGTTTTACAGTATATGGACAATAGTCTAGGTAAAAAATACAACCCACCTTTGGCCAGTTCTGTTTCGCTGACTCTATCCCCTTCTTTGTAGTATTTCACTCTTAAATTCTAAAAGAAAATATATTAGAGAGGCACATTAGGTTTTAGACCCACGCATAGATGTCCTTTCCGCTCGTCACACAATCTCAATAAACTAACGATTACACCTGTACGTGGGAAGCAAAAACACATAAAGTCAAATGAGGCAGACAAAGTTTGAGAACATGTAGTTAGGTAAAAACAAAGCATTATTTAAGGTCATTTATTAACGTCCACTACACAAAAAGGCAAACAGGTTCATAATGCGAAATTCACGCCGCTCATGCCAGGTATAAATCATCGTGAGCCATTCTCGTCCCCAAAATCGCTTGTCCCTCTTAGCCGAGAGAGCCTGTGAACGTGAAACAAGTAGCTCTGGGGACACATGATTTGATTGGCTGGATTTTATAAAAAGGGAGTTTCAACTCTAGCGAAACAAATCAACCATTTTAAACTCGCACATAAACAAACTGATTTTAAAATGGTTTATTTGATTGGCTATTTCTTTGCTAAATTCCAGCCAATCAAATTTCGTGTCCCCTGAACCAATTGTTTTTTGTGCACAGTCTCCGCCGGCTAAGAGGGACAAGCGGCTCTGGAAACGAGACTGAACGTGAGTCAGCTTAGCTTCTTTTCAGCTGTTTTTGAACCGTCACGCAACGCTTCTTCTCATTTGGAAACAACGGCCGCCATGGTTAGTAGAGGCCGCAAAGGAGACTAGAATCAGTTTGGCAGTATTAAGCCAAAGACAGATCATACTTACGAATCTAGCAAATCTGCTGTGTTCCAGGCGCGTGACAATACGCATTCGATCAACGGCGTACTGCAGTTTTGCGTTACTCTTGGCCTCACTGTATGTGTAACTCAACTGAGCGATCAGAACATTGAGAAGAATTACAGTAACCATCGCCATGTAAGCCAGAAGAATAAGGATCGCCAGCCAGCTAACGAAACACACAAACAAAAATTTTTTTTAGTACCTTAGAAAAATAGTTAACGATTTAAAGCAGTTTTAATTGGGTCGTTAAGCCGAAACCAAAGAAGCCATGCATTCTGGCCAATCACAAACTAAGCAGACAGTCCAGTGAACCAGTCAAAACTCGAAGCAAATACACGTAGCTAGCGCGAAGCGCGGGAAAATGTGCGCGAGCGAGTTACGATTAGTTCTGGTTTTTACTTCTGATTAGTTGAGAAAGTGGCGCGCAAAACAAAAGCACTCAATTCCACCGGTGAACGATAGCGACAGCTACAAAAACACCAAATTTGCATTCTTCTTTCACTAACAAATTTCTTCATGTAGCTATCAGACTTAGGATGGGATTGGAACTAGGAGTAAAAGATTCGGATGCAGAAAGTTCAACTTAGGGTTAGGAGGGACTTCATGCACGGCACTGTCAGATGCTTGTCGTGCTTTTTTGAAGTTGTTAACCGTGTTTTAGTACAATATTGGGTGTTGTATTTAAAAAAAAAATACATTAAAACCCCGGTAACACGAACTCGGATAACTCGAAAACCCCGCTAATTCGAACTAAATTTATTTTTCCTTGATCAAAATTTGGATCAAATTTACCCCGACAACTCGAATTCCGGTTCTTGCAACTCGCCACTGTTGCCCATTGCTTAGAGCAACGAACAGATCACGTATTTGACAGCCACTTCCCACTCTTATCATAAGAATGTATGATCGTGTTAGAGTTTCTGACGAAATAAGTTCAATTTGCACTGTACTACTACGTGTGAAACGCACGTAGCAGCGTGAGCGAATGAGAAGCGGCTGTATTCGCAGGCTACTACCAAAACTTGGGTACATTTTCAAGTAAGCTGCAAATGAATAGTGACTAGTTGTTGAGAAATAACACTTGTCTCGGGCGTGGCTTTACGTCCGGTCCCTGTCACTTTTCATTACTAGTCCTAAGAGGTGAAAAACATTCAGCCCGTTTGCCCTTATATTCCCTGGCAGTCACAACAAAGGGGAACATGCGTTGTATCATTCCCTCTCCCACCTCCGGCCCCGCCTCCATCCCTAGATCTGATTCGTCATATTTTTGATATCTCTGCACTGACATTTCAGCTGCACAAATATCTGCAAGTTCTCATTATATCAGGGGGATTACGTTTGGAGAGTTAGAGTTCTACATAAGCGTAAAAAAACAATTGCTTGTTCAAATACTTAAAGTTTATTACATCAAACAAATCAAGTGAAAGTTTACAGAAATTTACAAAAACTGTTGGAATCAAGTGGTACTATTTACAGTAGCATTTGAAAAAGCTCAGGATTGTCGATACAAAACACCTACGTCAGAAAGTACATTATAAGCTGTAAGTAAAAATCGTCGATAAATTATACATCAAATTTCTTTTGTAGACCAGAGCTGCAAGAATAAATGATTCCTTCCAAAAAACTATTTAAAAATTAGTAATTGATGTTTTTCAAAATCAGTGACAACAATACGACCGTCTCTAAGTACTGACACACCTCGAGGGTCTGAAAATACGTCACTTTCAAACATTGTTACAAACATTCCATCTAAAGTAAATACTTGGACCCCGTTATTATCAGTTACTACAAGGTGTCCTGTTTTGTCGATTGCTAGTCCTGAAGGGTAACTGAATTCTCCATTTCCAACACCCGGTCTGCCAATTTCTTTGAGAAACTTTCCTTCACAATCAAAAACGTCAATTGTATGGGTGGCCTGGTTAGAGACGAATATTTTGCTTTCATAGTACAAGCAGTCAGATGGATCAAAATGATTTCTAGTTAGTTTCTTTTGGACATAACCTTCTGCAGAAAGAATATGGACTGCTTCCCGGCTACAGACAATGACATTTACCTTTTCATCTAATGAGAGTCCATGCAAACTTGTATTTTGATTTTCCTCTTCACCTATCTCTTTAATAAAGTCTCCATTTGGATTAAACAGCAGTATCTTATTGTAGGTCGAAACATAAATCCTGCCTGCACTATCAATGCATATTCCTCTTTGATCAGTTAGCAGCTCATGTTCAATAGTTCTGATGAAGTCTCCATTATCATTGAATTCTTGAAGTCGATCATTGCCATAATCAAAAACAATGATCTCATTCTTGTCATTAACAGTGACCCCCCATGGGCCTCTAAGTTCACCAGCACCAGTCCCCTCTCCACCGACAGTTCGCACAAGTTTGTAAGATCGTTTCTTGACGTGAATGGACAAAACATAGCTGATTTCCTCTCCATTTAAACGAACAGTAACTTTATGTTCTCCTTCTCGTTTTGGAATACAAGAAACCTCATAGCTTCCATTATTCCTGTTCACAATTTTCATGTCTCCAGCGAGTGTTCCATCTTCTGTAGAGGCTAACTCCACTACAACACGATCACCAAGAGAATTTGATTGTTTCCCTTCAGCATTGCGAGTGATAAATTTAAATCGTGTTTCCAGTCCAGCGGTTGCTTCATTAAAGCCTTCCACGGAACACTGATTCGCTTTTGAGGCACTATTCTCAAAGCGACCGATTTCTTCATTTTGAAGACTTTCAAATAGAGTTTTGTTTTCTACAAACACAGTCTGGTTAGTTTTCCTTTGACTAGCAGAGGCGATCAATTCTGGTGCCGGAAGTTCTTCCAGTAGCTCTCTGACGAACGTTTTTGCCCTCACTAGCTCCGCTGCCGTGCTGCAGTCAATAAAATGCTTTGCCTGTGACATGGTTTCTTCAATTTTCTTCAGATGCTCGCTGATTTTTCTTTTATCCTTTGTCAAGCGATCTTGTTCTATCTTTGCTTCTCTTTCTACTTCCGTAATCAATATCTGTTCCCGTTGTCGAAGATTTAGGATCAGTGAGTTGACTGCATCTTGTATTTGCCTTTTGACGAATTGTGAACGTTCGTCGATTCCACGAGATTTCTCCTCCAATTCTCGCATGCAGTAAGAAAAAGTTTGTGTTTCCTTTTCTGCAGCTTCCAGTTGAGCGGCCATGTTTTTCTTCGTCGCCCTCGCAGTTACTTCCAAATATTCCATATCGTGTTTACCATGTTCAACTGTCACGCAATTCTGACACACAGGGATTTCACACATTTTGCAATAAAACTTCAGTACTTCTTTCTCGTGTAGCTCCTTCTGACAAAACGCCGGCCGCTTCAGAACCACTTCAAAATCCCTTTCTTGAAAATCTTTCAGCGCAAGAACGCGATGGCGTCTGTTAGGGCGAAGAATGTTGTGCGCATCGAGACAAGAATTACACCAGAACCCCCCGCAGTGAAAACAGTACAATGCTTCTTCGCTCTTCTTCTCGCAGTTTCCACAGGACACTTTTGAGGTGCTGCATTCCTTGATGGCCAAAATATCCAGCAGATTTTTCAAGTAAAAACAGCTTGGCAGAGTTTCCATGGTGCCACTTGCGGGAACAGCGACTTCAATCTGACAGAGAGGACATTTGATCTTGCCATGGTGGGCGCTGGTTCTCGCTATGTTGTTCAGACATTCAAGGCAGAAAATGTGTAAACACGGCAGCTGTTTCGGCTCTCTGTACAACTGCGTGCAGACAGAACAACTTACTTCTTCCTTGAGGTTATGCATCAGGGTAGGAACATCCATTTTAAACGCTCGAGACTTGACTAAAACGTTAAAATACTTTGTCAACGCCAGACACTTCGAATTGATTCACTTTCGAAGTCTCGTGATTTCTCAGAAGCGAAACGTCATAAAAATCTGTTTATTCAAGCTATGAATGGTTTCTTTGTTTCGGTCCGTAACGCGAGGACAAGAGAGTCGGACAAGGGAGCTTTGAATCGCGACGTCAACGACCCCTGATGGGATGACAGCGTTTCAACAGAAGAACTTGAATGTCAATTCTTATGGAGTATACAGCGCTTGTTTCATTAGATTCAGTTTTACTGTTAACCTGATCTGTCGAGTCAGTAAAACACACAGAGGAGAACGTTTATAAATTCGTTCGCAGCCTCCATTTCTCATTTTGTCTGTGTTTGTTTGGGACTTGTCACGCGAGAATTCTGCTGTCACGCGAACATGTAATATCAGTTAACTGTTACCGTTTGTCAAAATACAGATTAACTATGTACAGACGTTAGCATAAATTGATTGTCACTAATCTTAATATCGAGCTTCGCTAATTTATACGACAGTTTTTACAGAGATTCCCGCCATCAAACCGCCATAAAACCCGTACCCGATAGCCAAGGGAGGCGGCGTTGTGTTGAGGGAAAATTGAAATGAAATGTGATCAACTGTCTGGCTATTCCGGCTGTGATTGACTTCTTCGTTTTGGCTCGTCACGCGAGAAGGATGCTTTGAATAGCCGACGGCAACGCCGCCGATTAGTTGAAAACATTTGTTGTTATAAAAGAAATTTTTTTTTTAATGGTGTGGTTGAAATGGATATATTTCAAGTCCTTCTTCTTTCATTTGCCAGAATATTCTTGTCTGACAAATCGTAGTAGTGCCAACTATCAACTATGGATCAATGGAACAAATTTATTGTTTCTCATTTGCTTGTTTGCGGTTTGTCACGCGATAATTCTGGTGTCACGCGAACATACTTCAGTGGAACCTCGATTTAACGAACCTCTATATAGCGAAGTCCTCGATATAACGAACGATATTCTTCGCCCCAGTAATAGTAAAACATATGAAAAAGAACCTCGATATAACGAAACCTCGTTATAGCGAACATATTTTGTCAGTCCCTTGGCCCTTCGTTATATCGAGGTTCCACTGTAGTGTACTTCCGGTGTGTAAAGATCAGTCACCATTCCCTTAACCAGCTTGTCTTTTGATGTTTAAGAACAGAAAAGAAATCAACAAACTAGCGACTTTATAATAAATACACCCAACATTAAGTGATAATCACTTATCTTGAGGACAAGCTTGCAGGGAATCAGAATAAAGGAAATAGCGACTGACCAGTGCCTTTCCGTTGCCAGTGTGGTGATTAACACTTTGCAGCGCGTCCGATCTAAAAAATTCCCTTACAGGAAACTAATTCTTTTTGTAACGCGCAAGTAAATTGCATTTAGTCAAGTGGCGTGAATCGCGAATCGAGATCCATCCAGGTTACAAACTGGAGCAAACAGGAGAAATAAGGGTGGGTGGATGGGGGGTCCATCCCTTGGTCCACCACTGCTACTTTTAGCCAAACAAGACAAAGAGATTTAGTTCTGCCAGGACTTTTTGTCTATTTAATTTAGTGATAAGAAAAGCTGCCAACAGTAATGAAAATATTGGAGGTGGACTGGGGAGCGGGAGCCTAGGAGTATGTGCCGGGGGGAGGGGGGGGGGGTGAGGGAGTTTAACGGTTAGATAAACTCTACGGGAGGCGAGAAAAGTAAGGGTGGCAAGCCAGATTCCTATGGAAGATGGTTGGTAAAGAAAATAAAAAACGCTGCGTAAAAATCTACAACAGAGGAATCACCAAGGCGCGGTAATTACTTAGGAAGTAATTGGAACTAAGAGTAAAAGATGCGCATGCAGGAAGTTTAGCTTACCCAAAGGTGAGCAGGGACTTACACCTAATACCATATTGGGTGTGGCATTTACAGAGTTACTTTGCCTTTTACGGAAAACAAATTTCTGGTTATTGTCTATAATCCGCGATAAGCATAATATAACCCAGCGGCTGACTATCGGCACTACGCGCAATGTGATTGGCTACAAAGGTGACGTCTACCGATTGATGGAGGATCGTAGAGAGGTTTGGGAGCGCGAGTTCAGTTTTTCGCTGACTCAATAAATTATTCTGTGTTTAAAAGACCTACTGAGTTATGCTGAAACAGTTAGACGGCTCATTCTCGGTTTCTATCGAATTTTATAGTTGGTTGGATAAAAGCCATCAGCTTGACTTCTAACTGTTAAATACAAATCAATGAGAAAACTAATGACACTGGCAAATTTTCACAGGACCACCGCTAGTGTCTGCAAAACCTTGGGTACATTTTCAAATGAATGAGAACTAGTTGTCGAGAAATAACACTTGTCACGGGCGTGGCTTTACGTCCGGTCCTTGTCACTTTTCATTATAACTTATCAATAAGGGACGGACCATTAGAAATAACCGGACGGGGGGAGGGGGGGGGGGCAGGGGAGGCAGTCAGTCATCCTAAACACTTGACACTACGAAACACGGAGTTAAATTCCGGTTTTGTAATCTATCTGGGTCGTGTTTAACCGGTTAAATCAAGAAGGAGATAGCTTAAAGATTTAGATTGGTTTCCCAGGTGCGGGAGAAGAAAGGGACAAAGCAGAGAAATGACACTTTTGCGTTCAGCCCATTAGACCAAACTCCGGGAGGACATGAGCAAAACAAACGAATGAAGTCACCTTATTATAATTATAACATTTAATGAAATCACAGTGTTAAAAAATCAACTTGCATTTAATTCAACCACAAATGTTACGCCAGGTATATTAAGACTCTATTAAATACGTTTTTTCCTATAAATTTACTGGCAATAAGGCTAAAGCGCGTTGTAGAAATTAATCGGAGGGTTATAAAATAAACAAAAACTGCAAGCAGTTCAGTTATAACCGTGCGGTTAATGTTTGACCACCTGACCTCTTTCAGTGCTTTGGCTTAAGGCACGGCACTGCACAGTAAAAATCTTTAGAAAAGCAGTCACTTGAGAACCACACAAGTCGTGTTTGCGTTAGTCACCGAGTGTGCGTGACATGAATTTCCTTCACCGCATCATCTCTTGCTTTTTAATCAAAGTCTCTTCGAGATACCGACTTTTTTGCAGGAAGTATGGGTCGAAGGTTTATCCTGTGCATTGTTCTTCGAACTTATCATTACAGTTGCTTTGTAGTTTAGTTTAAGAATTTCCTATCTTCGCGGAGGAAATGCAGCCATATAATTTTGTCAAAAATGGCCACATGGAGCCCAGACAAACTGTTTGTGTATGGCCTGTGCACATTTACATTTTTATAGAGAATGTATGGAATTTACCGAATGGTTTGTAGAATTGCGTAAAATGGTGCAAAACATTAACAAATTTGTGTTGAATAAGGTGTTAAGTTTCCTACCTTTTGTGTAGTGTCGTTCTTTTGTTTGCTTGTTTGTTGTGTACTCAACTGCATGTTGCAAGACGATAACGTGGGTCACAGCAGTAAAATAGGTTAAAATAGAGTGATTTTCACTTGAGTGTCGAAGGTTATTCGCGTTGCTTTCGTTTTGAATTGCTACGCTCAGAACATAGTGATTGGTTTAAAAAAATGACGCCACTAAAACCAATCGTGCCTCGCTCACACACGTTTTCCCGCGCTTCGTGCCGGCTACATGAATTTTACTTCGAGTTTTGATTGGTTCCCTGCATTGTCTCTGTCCTTTGTGATTGGTTTGGGTTTTACGACACTCAATCAAACACTCGCTCTATACTACATGAATTTAAGGTTCTCTAACACTTTAATAGAGAAGTCAGCCTCTAGACATAGAGAAGTACAAAACGTTCTTTACCTGAACTTTGAATAATCTTCTTCGGCAGGTTGCTGTTCAACAAGAGCTCGGACTGCAGCTAACATCAACCAGGCGTAATTACTGCAAACAAGAAAAATATTACTTAATTATTCTTTCTGCCAAAACTGAATGTGACAATATGTGGTGGAAAATCTTATAAACCACCATTAACAATTTCATAAACGGCTTTTAAAGTACGGTGTGAAACATGGTTGCCACAGACATCAGTTTTCAAAGTTCCCTGACTTTTCCTTGATAAACATATAAAATTTTCCTGACCAAATAAATACAAAATATCAGATAACAGTAGCGGCCCCCAGCCTCCGCTTCCAAAGAAAAAAGAAAAAAACCCGCTGAGATCTCATTGACCTGAAATGTTTCTTCCAGCCTTAAATCAACGGTGATATAATTTCAGTTTTCCCTGACGATAGCTGGGAAAGAGAAAGCTAGGAAAAGAAAAACTAGTACCAACTTTAACAAGAAAGAAAATCTTACGTGAACAGTTCTTGCGAGCCTGTAGCTTTCAGAGCCAAAAACATCGCCCCACAGAATCCAATAAACACAACAAGAAACACAACGCTAAAGCGAGTCATGTCTCGGTAGATAATCTTGGCTAGAGTTTTGGTGTACAGACCCGTGGTTCTAAGAAAAAAAAAAGAAGTAAAATAAAGTGCATTAAGGGTAAAAACTGCGTTCGAGCCTACACAGCCTAGTGATCCATCAGGCTGGTGTTTATCGAGGTTTCTTTACATGAAGCGAATAGGAGTATTTCTCCTCCCCCCTGGATAGGATGCTAGTCCGTCGAAGGCTTACAGGCAGGCAGGCTTACTATCGGGTGATACCGCCATCCATGAATAGCCTTCAGTGTTGGAAGGTACGTAAATACACGACAATTTTCGCGATAATTAAATTTCGCAGTTTTCGAAGAGCCGAATATCTGCCGATACCTAATTTTCGCGGTTTTTAGGAGTTACAGTCGAAGCTCTCGTAAGCGGACACCCTCGGGACGCGAAAAAAGTGTCCGTAACTGGAGCTGGCCGCTTACGAGAATGGTTCTTGTAAGCGGCCACTAGAGGTGTAGGGGAAAGATGGCCGCTTATGGGAACTTGCCAAGCTAACAATAACCGGACGGACGGGATGACGACAAAACAAACACTAAAATATGGTTCTGTAATTACTGTAAAATCACTGTGACGAAAGGCGATGTGAATTTGATTTACAAAAACAAGATACAGAGGTAGTTATTACGATTTTCTTTGGGGTGTCCGCTTACGGGAGCTTAAAAACAAAGAAAAAGTGTAAGTCGTAATCTCTGAAAGTGTCCGCGGCCGCTTACGGGAATGTCCGCTTACTAGAATGTAAAAATACAGAGTTTGTATGGGAGTTAAAACGGGGTTTCAGACAAGGCGACCGTAAGTAGAGCTGTCCGCTTACGAGAGTGTCCGTTAAGAGAGCTTCGACTGTAGTTTCAATCAGCCACTGATTTTTTTTCACGACATCAAAACTTCTCAATTGAAAACAAAACTGGCGTTAAACTCGAACATTTGACGTCGCGAAAACTTCGTGTAATGAGGTAGTTTTAGACAAACAGTTACGGGACTAGAATTATGCGCTTAAAACGCAAAAGAACAGCCAGATAAGTTTTTAACTTCAGGTTTCACTCTAAACAACGGCATTGCGGGATTCTGAAATTAAAATAATACGACGTAAAATAATAAAATTCTGCGTTTGACCCTATTACCTCGTTACACAGGAAAATTTGAAGAGGCGGAGAAAGTTAAACAAGTAGCCGAGTCCAGCAAGACTCCATTGAGATTTGACTTCAGCAAAGCGAAGAGGAATGACGAGGAATGTCAAGACAAGGCCCAGCCAATCAAAATAATTGTACGGATCCTTGAAATAGGAACTCCACTCCCTGAAAAGAGAGAAAAAATGCATTAAAAATGTTGTACGATTTTTAGTCTTGGATTTGTGTCACGTGCTGTGTGTAGGGCAGGAACATGCAGGACAACACACGACTGCTGTACACGTGCTTTGTTGACGTCACCCACGTGCATCCGCTTCTGTTGCAAAGCAATATTCTGGATAGATACTGTAAAATAGCAGAGGGACTTGTTCGGTAAAGGCTGGTTCTCATATCATCACCCCGATCGTTTCTGTCGCCTCTGTCACGTCAAAAAGTTTTCTTGCGTTTGGGGTGATTATATGAGCACATAACACAGACGATCGCTAACGTCTGTGGTGATTGGGGCGATCACGATCGCCTGAATCGCCCGTGTTCTATCCTTCTTGCTTCTCTTTCCCTTCTTCGCTGTGTTCTCTTTCCCTTCTTCTCAATATTTGCAAACGATCGATGCGATAGAAACGATCGGGGCGGTCTTAGAACCAGGCTTAACCTGAACTACAGTAATGATTCGATTTAGCGCCTGGGGCGCTCATTTACTTTTGGCACCTCAAGGGAGGGCGCTTATTCGAGACGGAGCGCTTATTCGGGACAGGGCGCTTATGTAATTTTTTGAGAAAAAAACAAAAGTTCAAAACAAAACTTAAATAAATATTAAAATAACTAACAATAACTGAAACTGTAACAGTAACAAATTGTTAAAAGTTCAGTTACTTTTGAAAGAACTATTCCTTTTAGCAGTAAATATATATGTACAGTACGTACGATGTATGTTCACGAGTTTATCTATTCGACGTCGATGACTTCATTTGGGGCAGTTATCCGCAATAGAGGCGCTTATTAGAATAGGGGCGCTTATTAGAATGGGGGCGCTTATTGGAATAGGGGAGCTTATTGACAAAATCACATTCGAAGGGGGGCGCTTATTGGAAGGAGGGCGCTAAATCAAATCATTACGGTAGTCTGAGGAAAAACTACATTTAGATTGCGCGCCGGTATACGGGGCTTCAAACGCGGGATATTTTTTAAAGAAACGGCCATATTACGTTGTATAACTCACCTTTCTGCCTGGTTCACTTCCTCGACAAAGTAAAACATCAGGAAGATGACGGTGAAAATTTCACAGAACAACCGCAGACCATCTGCTTTACCACTGTACTGTGTTGGATTCTCAACAGTTGAGCCATAGATCAGCGCATATGATAACAGTGTTAGAAAAACGATGTAGAAAGACGCTTGAACACTGCAAGTAACGAGAGAAGCAAACGTGTAAGCAGGTGAAAGCAATGTTGAGGCAGAGCAGTTTTCAATTGAGTGTCGCGAAACACAAAAGCAAAGTAATTACTCTGGCCAATCACAAAGGACACAGACAATCCAGTGATCCAATGAAAACGCAAGCAAATATATGTAGCCTGCACGAAGCGCGGGAAAACGTGCGCGAGCGAGAGACGAGGGTTTTACTTCTGATTGGCCGAGAAAGTGGCGCGAGAAGTTTAAACCAATCACTAAGCGTAGTTATGCAAAACCAAAGCAAACGCAAACTACTTTCGACACTCAAGTGAAAACCGCTCAAAAAGCATGCTGCAACAATTTCGCACAACATCTTCAGTTAATGCTACTACACGATGCAACAGTTTGTCCAATAGAGTAAAACAATTCCAATAGAATTGCTTTGTTTCGCTTCACTTCGCTCCGTGATTGGTTTAAAAATCACGCGCCACTTTCTCGACCAATCAGAAGTAAACCCTAAATCAATCATGACTCGTTCACAAACGTTTTTCTGCGCTTCAACACAAGTTACACGTATTTGTTTCGAGTTTTGATTGGTTTACTGGATTATCTGCGTCCTTTCTGATTGGCCAGAGTGATAACTTTGGTTTTGGTTTTACGACACTCAAGTGGTTTTACGACATTCGAGCGAAAATCGCTCTACTGCTGACGAGGCAACCGTACTGAGTTCTGATGCTTATCGCTGGGGACACGTTGAAAACTGAGTCGCTTAACATTGCTGAGGAAGAAAAGGATTCTACTTCTGTAGCTTTGCGCAATTCTGAACAGACTTGCGTTGGCTGGCCAAACGGACTCGCAAGTGCACGCAAGTTGTCAAAAAAGCCATTTCAATGCTACTGCACGCGCTTCAATTTAGTACTTGAAGTAAACATCAAGACTTGCGTACAGACTTGCGTTGGGTGGCGAAACGATGAAAAACTTGCGTTGACTTGCGTGCAAATTTGATCTCGACCATAGTGAACGCAGTCATTGCAAGTCAACACAAGTGTCCTAACGGAGACGCAAGTGGACGCAAGTTGAAAACTTGCGTCTACTTGCGTCTCCGTTTGGCCAGGCCTTAAGAGCCGTAAAGGGACTATGTTGCGGTCAAGTTTAGTCTATTTTATAAGGATTCGCCAAATACTTGCTAGGAAACCGCTTAATGGAAACAAAGAAATTACTTCCCAGGATCTAAATGGCAATACCAATTCTTCATTAAAAAAATATATGTCTCCCCGGCATTATCATCAAAAATTGCAAACAAAGGAGATTAACTTTGAAAACTCTTCAGCCTAACAGTTTCTTTAATCTTCTTCAATTTTTGAAATGTTTCTTCACGGTTTTAAGTGTTGCTTTTTTTTTTTTTTTTTTTTTTTTTACATTTCATTCAAACTACACAACACGGATACCGGTATTGCAAAGGAAAAATCGGCTAGATCGGTTGCAACAGAAATAGACATAGCCATAGTTTATTTAACCACGAAGAGCTTAGGAGCCAAAGTTCGTTGAAACGCTCTCGAGGCATTTTTTACTTCGAGAAATAGTAAAGAAAAAAAAAAACACTTACCAAAACCACCAATGACCAAACGTACTCCACTTTCTTGTAACCAACATTCGTACAACAGGGTGCTGAATCGCTTCCTGCCAAAAAAAATTGAAACACAAATGTCATAACTGTAATATTGTTTGTAATATTGTGATTATTAAGAAAAGATTCACAGTACAGGGATTTTTGAACAAATATACAGCATGATCCCACCCCCGCCCATACAACAGGGTGCTGAATCGCTTCTTGCCACGATGTTACGATGTTAACGATGTTACGATGAAGCTACTTTCAGTTGAAACTCGTAGGTTTTTAATGAGAAATTTTGAGCACATTTTTCTGGCAACATTTCACGTCCACACGTAGTATTTACAACGAACTACTTAGCGGGAACAATTTTCAAATCGGGATACTGATGATAATTTGCTAACAGACGCAGACTCTTTTTTCAAAAAACTACATGCATTCAGTTTGTTTTAGGTCGAAAAAGGCAAACAAGAATCGCTTCTCCAGGACTTGGTAGTGGATTTTTGATTTGAAAAATGCGGGCAACTTTTACGTTCACGAATAAAGAAAATTTAAAACCAATCTGTGATTCATTTTTGCTTGAATTTCAAATGAAGACTAGTCATTTAGCCTTCAGAAACAATCTGAGGGAACTGATTAAGCAGTGTATTTTATTTCGTCGAAATAATGATTCGCTTCGTAAAGTTCTCCTAGTCAAAACACAATGTTGCAGGGCTTCTCTGTCATTTTGAAAAAGAAAGCGAACATTGCGGTAAATTTCCCTTCAAATTTCATAGACGGAGATTTCACACAAAACAATGCATATTAACACCCAACTCAAAATTAACTTATCAATCACCATGGTTCTAAAAGTGTCTTGACAAAAATGCACGTAACCTAACAACAATTCTGGCCAGGTTGGCACGAATCACATGTATTTTAACTTAAAAGAAAACTCTCTCGTCAAGCAGGCCTCCGTAGCTCAGGGGTTAGAGCACTGGTCTTGTAAACCAGGGGTCAAGAGTTCAAATCTCTTCGGGGGCTGCGAATTTCTTTTCTTTCTTTTTTTAACTTTTTGATTGTTTTGAAATCGTCTTACTCAGTATTGACGTCGCCTAAGCTGATAAGTGAATGAAATTTTAATTTAAAAAAAAGAGTAAAAAAGGAAAGGAAACTGGTTATAACAATAAAACAGTAATTCAGGGCAGGAAATTTATAAAAAAAGATAGTTCAAAGCGAAAAGTTTATATCAATTCTCTGTTGATCTGCTGGTATTCAATTTTTATTAGTAAAACCTCGCGTCGTGTTATAATATCGGAAATCCGCAAATCGCATTCGTTCTCCTGTTGCTTTCTTTCCGCTGATAAAAACACGATCTTGTGGCAAATGTGCGCATTTTTAAGGGCCAATTTTTATTGATTTGTGGCCCACAAGAACATAAAATTGTAAGTTTTGGCCTGCTATTCTTAAGAGTTCTCCTTAAACACTGCTAAAACAGTTAGACTACTCGCCCTCGTTTTCAATGAGCCATAGTCAACTCGGCTGCGCCTCAATGACTCTTCGCTCATTGAAAACTCGGGCTTGTAGTCAAAAACTCGGGATTGAAGATTACACTGTATTTGTCAGATATCCTTTTCTGCCTTCATAATGATTAAAGCTTGTCTCTACTCTCAAACCGTTATAGAAAGATATATAAAAAGGTACATCTGGGGTGGAACAGTAAACATTATGATTTAAACTTTTTCTTAAGTCAACAGTCCTCCGTAATAGGGGTATTATTTGACAAAACATGATATATCCAGGATATCATACATAATTTTTTCCAAGTTCACCAGTGAAAGATTTGCACAAATAACACACCTAAAAAAAATATTTCTTTTTAATAAAAACTTCATTCAGTTGTTTTCCTTAAATTAACTAATGTATCTGAAAAGTACCACTTTTATAAATTAGCTATTTTACAAAAATTCTGATAAATATATAAGCTAATATTCTTTCTTTGGCCATTTTAACATGTTGGATCATGATAATTTATACAACTATACAATACTTTTTGCTACATTTGCTTTATTACATATTGGTTTTTCTTGCACTGACAAGCACGTTCCACCGAAAGTTGTAGACAAATATTTCAGCGTTAAAAATTATGTCCTCCACTGCAGGCTCCACTATCCTTGCTTGTTCTTCGCCGTTACTTGAAGATGAAATCTTTCTTTAATGTTGTTAATAAAGCGTTGAAACATTGTTCCCTAGGAACCACACACAGACATATACACAATTCAACATTACAGCTAACCAACCCTTATTTTAATCTCTGATATGAACATCAAATTAATTCTCCTTGCTGGTGCCCAAAAGTGTCTTTAATACTTGTGCCAGCTTGGAGAATTCTAAACAATAATCAGACAATGATCCAAGCTGCAGCCGAGTTGACTTTAGTTCATAGAAAACTTGGATTCCTTGTCTTTGTATATTGATGCTCTAAAAGATTGCAGCCCACAACTTACAATTTTATGTAACTATAACCAGAAACCATGAACAATTTTCCCTTTAAGAGTATTAACGAGCGTGCGATCGTGTTCATGTGAAAGTATGCCCAATGGAAATAAACAAATGAATCCCTAAATTGTACAAGTCTGGGAATTGTGCTTTTGGTTGTGGCTTAAAATAGACCCCTTGAAGGTTTGTTTTGCCATAGTCTTATAAGTGTTCTCTCAACCAGCCCCATTTTCTTGGGTGTGTACCTGTAGGTATTTCAATACCCCACGATTTTGGTATTTATTTTGCTTGTACTGTTATCAATTTTAACCCTTAATATGCTGAAATTATTCCAAAAAAACACTTTTTTTAAACGTTAATGGATTTTCTTGGCTCTACGGTCCTTGATTTCTCTAAACTTTGCTAGAAATTCACTTTCCGAGACATTTTTGATGAGATTTCAATGTGAAAATGTACAATATTTTACTTGGGCGCATGCGCATAAGCCAAAAATGTAGATTTTTTTTGGCTGAACCATTGCAATTTTTTTTTCCTTGCTCCTTTCCTTTTCGTTTTTCTCTGCATTCTTATTCTCTCTATCTTTTACTCTGTGTACCCCTTCTACTGGCCTGAAAAGTTTCGATATTAATCAATGGAAAACCCTGGAAAGGAGACCTTGATCAAGTATGGGTATATTTGTCTGTTTTAGCACCAATTTTACAGCAAAAACTGATGACGGTTTTTTCGATTACTGTAGCTCTGTCGGAATGCAGTCAATATTCAAGATGGACAGTCCTGTGGAAAGATCTAGTATCCAACCTCTATAAGTTGCACATCGCAAAAATCTCCTGATGTGTAAATTGGTGACGTCATAAGTGGTTAAATGGCCATTCCTCCAAATTCCGAAAAAATCCGGGTTTAGCATGTTATGGGTTAAGCTTAAATAGCCTGCAAGTAGGCTCAACATTTGGTCACATCCATTAATTGCAAAGCTGCAAGCACGAGTCGGAAAGTGACACAAGCTGACGGGGAGTCACTCACTGGTTCCCTGCCAGCTCACATCACTCGCCTACTTGATCTTGGGGCTTAAACACCCATGGGTGTGTTCAAAAGATAAGCTTCCTCCCAGGCCAAAAAGAAAATAGAAGGTCTTTACATGTAAATGTCAGCCTTCATTTTTTAAACTAAACGTTTCATGTACCTTATCATCACTCTCTGCAATACACCGAAGGCATGACATAGACTTGGGATTGAACATTTCATTTATAGTTTTGTCGTCAATCTTTGGCTCTCTCCCTTGCTCATCAGCTTCTAGTATGTGATAGAAGAAGTCGTAGTTCATTGGATCATCTGGGACACTGCTCCAGGCCCGCTCAATGCGATCACTGTTCTCTCCTAGTTCCTTTGTCTTCTCTGGCAGGTACGGCCAGTGAGGGTTGACCAAACGATCAAGTACAGCTACCACAGTTTTCTATTAGACAGAAAAACATGATGCAATGATTTTTTTATTATCATGTTTAAAATCTGTATCACTATTCTTATATCAGTTACTAAATACTTAAAATTAATATTGCTGACAGTAGTTCATTGTTATCATTGGCAACATATCTAGTGCTTACATTTTTTTATGATTATGCCTGCTGGGTTTGCTAATATTGATAAAGTTAGTAATAGTAATCATAATAATTTTTCTTGGACAATTCTGTACAAGGAGGGGGGGGGGGGGAAGGGGAAATGAGGTTAACCCTATGTGAAGCACCAAACCAATAAAACATTAGGCCACTGACCATGACACCAGGAACTCCATGCCCTACTCTTTGCGATAAGTGTGTGGGTTCTTTAACATCCCCAGCTGAAGTTAACTTGTAACAGAGATCAGAGTAGCTGATACTTCCAAACAGCAGTATCCACCACACGATTGTGCAGGCTCATTGTACTTTGCCTCTGTACTAACGTGTACGAGACTGGAGGTCTCCGAAGCATTTGGTTCAGAGTTTTAGCAGTTTTCAGCAGAGCTTAAGGTAGTTTGTGATTCCATTCAATGCTCTAATTTTTGGCACACTTATGCGCAACGTGTATTAACCCCTCTTTAATTTAATTCTTAGTAACTGTCCCACTAGACTCAATTTATATCACTCTCTCAAGTCCAGTCAGGAGTGCAGGCTCATTTCCCAAACAATAGGTAATCATGCCTAATGTCTCACCTTCATATCAAGTTTGTTTGTTACAGGATTCCTATGAGTGATGAATTCCCCAAATCTAAACTTGGCTTTCTTCAAATCATCATTGTACAAGAAGAGCTCATGGACCCTGTGTGATAAACATAAACAATAAATTATTAATGGAATTACAATATTAAATAACAGCTACCATTCGTCACAAATTATTGTTCCAAAAAGGGAACAATTTTTGAAGAGCAAGACTTAAACAGATAATGTTGAAGGATAGTACTGTACATAATTTTGTCTTAAATGCATGTTCACCCCAAAACGGGGCTGCAAATATTAGTCTGTCATCAGACATTGGCTGTCCAAAATTTGCTCATGTCTGACAAAATCCCAAGTGTGGTTGGACATAATGTCTGAACAATTTTTTGATCAAAAATCATTTTACAGCAATGATGAATAAAAACCTGTACGACAATAATTTTGTTTAATCCAACCAAGATGGTGTCTTAGTAGGACATACATATCCTTTCAAGTGAAAAAAATTATTTGCCCTGCAAAAGGAGAAGGGGACTTATGGGAAAATACATGTATATGGAAAAAATATAAAACCCAAATAAGCCACATCAGGCATTTCTTAGTTTAACATACCCCAGGGGGGTACTCCGGCTTGTAAGTGACGGGGATGATCGAAGGTTTTTTTTGGGTTTGAATCTTTCGATTCGGGGACTTTTTGGGGTTGGAAAATTTGGCAAGTATTTTTTTGGGTGACTTGATTAAAATAGGGGGCCTTGGCGTATTTATGGTATGATGAATAAACACACATCGTTCAATTTTTTATGATTTTCTTTGTGTTATATTATTGCCCCTCCTGGCAATTTAGGGGTAATTTGACAAGGGATTTTTTGGGGGGTTATTTTTGGTCCAGGGATTTTTTTGGGTAATGTCAGAAGACTAAGGGATTTTATTTTGGGGTCCTGAGTTTTGCCTCCATTCGATCATCCCCGTCATTTACAGGCCGAAGTACCCCCCCTGGGACACATACATTATGTAAACCTCATGGACTATTGTATCTACCCACCAGTCATGTTTCATCTGTGATATAAGATATGCCGCTGTTTCATCCTTGTATGACATGAGAGCCTTTTCAACTGGCAAATATCCCCGTTCATAATCGCCCACCACTTCAGTTTCCAGGTATACAAGTGTGGGGTATTTTTCAACAAGCAGTTTAGTCACATGGAGAAAATTCTGTTCAGCTGCCAGGTGAAGCAGTGTTGGGCGAGCTGGATTTTCCTCCACACGGAAATACTTATACTCCTCATCAGTGTCTTTTTCTAACATTATTTCTGTGAAACGACTAATCTGCAAAAAACAATAAACATTAATAAAATCTACTTTCCTGACGTACGATAAAAGGTATGCATTAGAACCTTGCGGCCCATCAGGCCATCCCTTACCCTGGGTTTCCATAGCATGAAGCGACTAGGAGTATTTCACTCCCCCCTGGATGGGATACTAGTCCATCGCTCGGTTTACCCCTCACGATCAAATTTGCTGGTACCCATTTATACACCTGGGTGGAGAGGCACTGTGAGGGTGAAGTGCCTTGCCTAAGAACACAACACAGTGCCCAGCCTGGGCTTGAACCCAGGTCTACCACTCGATCCGGAGTCCAAACACTGACCACTAGGCCACCACACCACCCACAGCATAATTATGGGAGCAGGGGTGGCGCAGTGGTGAGAGCGCTCGCCTCCCACCAATGTGGCCCGGGTTCGATTCCGGCCCAGTGCCATTAATATGTGGGTTGAGTTTGTTGTTGGTTCTCATCCTTGCTCCGAGGGTTTTTCTCCGGGTTCTCCAGTTTTCCTCCCTCCACAAAAACCAACACTCCAAATTCCATTTCGATCTTCGATGCACGTACACGTCTCAACGAGCTCTAAGCTCAAGCTCTTCGTTGTTACGTGGGTAAATAAATTACATTTACATTTACATTTTACATACCAGGTACTCTAAACTGGCGACCAGATCTGGCTTGTCTTTATACTTCTCACTCACTGGCCAATCACGTATAATCACCAGAAGACTGTCTTTACCATATTTTGCAATCAGCCTTTCAGTCCGAACTTCATCCATTGCTCTGTTCCATGATATTTCATTGCTACTAAACTTTTCTTGTACCTTAAAGTCACCAAACCAATCATTAAAAAAAATATGTTCAGGGGATTAACTTGTGGTGTCTGTACAATTTAAGGGGTGTCATATGGTAAAAGCGAGACTTTGCGAGAGGACGAGACACCTTTTTAGCCTTGCAAAAGAAATCGAGGACCTGAGAAGGCGTCAAAGAAACTATGAGACTATGAGACCCCTGAAATTTGGCTAAAATTTTGTGAGACACATTTTTTTAAAGACCATTCACCACCCCTAATTTACATGCATAATACTTCAAGCCTTGCCCTTAATGATCATAAGGCTAAAATATATTTTGCTACAATAAGGACGTGTTATCAGAAACCCTTTTAGGTTGGCATACACGGGGTACTAGTCCCTGCGACTTGTCACAAATACAGTACACAGGAAAGGGATCAGACACAGTTTAAATCTGTGGGACTAGCCCAAGGGACTAAAATGTGGTCACTGTGACTACATGTTTTGATGAAAATGAGTAGCTCACACATAGGGACTTGGTCTTGGGACTACGTCACAGGGATAATATAGTCCCTGTGACTAGTCCCCTTGTGTGTGCCGACTTTTACACTCGACTACTATGAGACTGAGAGAGCTATAGAAAATGTGCATGAACACAAAGTATACGTCAGAGTTATCGTCGTTATCATGCTCTGAAGCCCTTACCACTGGAGCAAATGGATTGCCTAGACTGCAAAATAGTGGAAAATGTTTCAACAAAGTGACATGCCCACAGGGAGACTAGAGGGGCTTGGGCACTCTTGGATTTGACTGATACAGAAATATTTCCACGTGATCAAGCTATTTGACAGAAATAAACATTTTAACTCAAATATCAATAGGAGGGTTCTTGTGCTTTAGCTGAGATACAGCAATATAATTACTGATCCTTTGTTATGTAAGCTCATATTGTTCAATGAAATGATGTTCACACAATAGTGACTCAAATGTTCTCTTTCAAATCTTTGGTAAAAACTACATATCAAACTAAGACTTGAATAAGGATAAAAATAAATAAATGAGTAGGCGAACCACAGGACATATTTTAGAGTGCCTGAGAATATAATGGTACATAAAATTATCTTGAAATCAAATTATTCTAGAACACAGAAATAATGTGATGGACAGATATTCGAGTTGTAAATGTTTTGAAATAAAACACGACCTTTAATCATTAACATGAATAAACTAAACGTTGCCTAACTCAGATGCTTCAGTGTAGCATAAAGTATAAACGAGCAGGTGATTTAAATGCCGAAGGAAACAATTAAAAAGTCATGTTTTGTAAATCAAAACAAACTGCGAGACAAGTGTGGTCAAAGGGCTCAGCTTTGTATTGTTGACAACAAAAATCTCACCTTCAACCAAAACTTCTCGTTAAACGGTTCTTCCAAATCGTGCGCTTGATTGTCACCTTTAGATTTCTTTTCTTCCATTTGGACGGCTGTGTACTTGTTATCTCTTTTCGCCATCCTGTGGTAAGCTAAGTTTATAGCAGATCGCGACGAAATTCCGGAATTCAGTCAGCCATCACGCTCTCCACTCCCAGAAACACACGCTACACGCTTGATCAAACCTTCGCTCTGTGATTGGTTACAATCACCGTGACCGGAAACAGTATTGACTTCCGGTAAATATAACGTTTGAAACCGAATAAGGAAGGTATGACAATTATCGCCTAAAATCCGCTGAAATAAACTTGCACAAGTACTTTTACACCCAAATAAGTGAAAATACCCGTAGCTTATAAGTAGCAAAAGATTAAAAAAAAATACTTATATAGAAGAAAATTAAAAGAAAACACCTTTGAAAACCGTGGTTGAAATGTACGTTAAAAGATTTATTACAAACTTAGCTACAAACATGGAAATTTAACAAACTTGGCCTAAGTTTTTATAAACACTTGAATATATAGAAGTAAAATTTTACAGCTCGAAGAATGTTTGTCAAAGAAGCAAACAACTTACCAACGCTTAAAATTAACATAATATCTGCTAGCTAGAATTTAACTGTTCAAAATTACTTCATATTGCGAACTATGTTAATTCAAACATGTTCGAATTCGTTTATATGCATTCGTTTTTACATAAAACCGTTCAAAAATTAAAGCTCTAACCAACACCCTCTTACAAATAAGGGCGTTTTAAGTTCAGTCAGATAACATATAGTCTTTTACGAGTAATGTTCCGCAAATTTAAGAAAATACAGTACTTACAAAACATCCCTCACTGATTTCAAATTTTTTCAGTTCTGTTTATTGTGTCCCTTTTATTGCTGCGACCAAAGCATTCATCTTTTCCGATCGCTCAAAATCTTGCGGTCTAAGCTTCGCCACGTCCGAAAAACCAAAGTGGAAATCTCTCGCGTCGGAGGAACCCCTTTGTAAACCTTTCGGAGGCCATTCAGATGCAAGACTCTCACCAAACGAAATGCTGAAAACTTTTCCGTGAAGATGGCCATTTTCGTCGGCCAATCGATTATCCTGCACAATTTTTTCAAGCTGCGCGATGGCTTCCGATGTTAGGCAAATCAAGACGACGTTATTCAATTCTTCAAGCCAAGGAAGCCCTTTCAGCAAATCATCTTTTCCTTCGGCGATGTTTACAACATTTGTGACACGAATGCTGCCATGTGCGGCTGTTGTGAGAGCATCACGAAAATTCCTTACTACTTTTAGCTGCTCATCTGTGGATTTGTGAAGAAGGAGGATTTTCTTTGTATCACTCAGGGTATTTCCTCGCGAAGATGGTACAATAGGTTGAGAACCCGTCTTTTGTTGATGTTTTTTCTTTGTCTCAGCGTTACCCATTTCTAAAATTCCCAAGCAGAAAGAAAACCATTAAAATTCTGAATGTAGTCTTGCTCGTGTAAGAAACGTTTTAGCTTCTATAACGACAACACTTTTATGCTAGCAATGTAAACGACATCTCATTATGTATAATAATATGCAAAAATGACCAAAAACGACGCGCAATTGATTATCTGACGGTAAAAAGGCAAAATAATCATTAAACACCTGTTTTCATGCATGAATTAAAAATGCAAATTTTCATCTTCATCTCCAAGTAATCGAAACTTTAAAAATGTTCAGAAAACTGTTTCGTATATAGCACAGATTAAAACCGAAACATATTTTCCCGCATTAGCGGTATGAGGAACTTCCGAAAACAGAAAGGAAAAATATGAGGAACTTTTGCAAACAGAAGGAAATTCGTATAACTGAGACAAGGCGGGATAGCGTGACATAAGACCTCACATAAAAGGAAATTGATGAAAAGGAAAAAGTTTCTACCAAAATGTAACTACAGCTATATTTGTATTTATAATGCAATGTCACGTTTTTGTGAACCTGGTTACATATCGAAAATATTAATATTTAAATCAAAAGCGTTGTCTGGTATTCTGATCGACAAGCTTTAAAAAATAATCAGATTTTTTCATATTTGGCACAAAGTAAAACCGAAACCTTTTGGGGGGTACAATTGCGACACATAAATCGTAGAGTGGAATCCTAGTGATTTTTCGAACCTCGGAAACGAAAATCTGTTCGAGAAATCGGGAGTTTAAGAAATCCTGGGGTAAAATCGTAATATTCTACCTAGGTAGAGAAACGAATTTTGTTTCGAGTTATCCAGAGGTTCGAGAATCCGGGATTTCATAAATTTTGTATGTAGTCAAGCCACAGGAGTCAAGTGAAAGCGATTAATATTTTCGCAAGACCGTCGCCGAATTTCTAGCTATTTTCAAACGATTTAAAATGTAGACCTTCAATCCTTCAAATATCTGTGTTAAACGATGTGCATTTCAGACTTGATCTTCTCAAAACGTTTTCATATCGATCGAAGAGATAATGAAATTGTTGTAGTCGCACTTCGTGCTCCATACATGAGGAATGGAATGATGTTATGCGCGCGTGCATGATTTTTAAATTGTCACACCTCACTCAAGTCTATGACATATTTTGTTTAAAACTGCCAAACTGTACGGAACTTTCATCAACCGATCAGCCAAATAGTTGATTTAATGCAATAAAACTGAAAAACGCGAAATAGAAAGTTTTCGGAAAGCTACTGTTCATTAAATATGGCGCGCGCGCGCGTGAGATAATTTTGTCATGCAACATACGAAACCAAAACTGTGACTTTCAAACTACGATTATTCCCTGGGGTAACCGCAAAAATCACGCAATATCATAACCAAAGCATACAAATGATTGAATTTAGACCTTAAACTCGAAAAAAGTGCATTAAATAATGAGAAATCTGTCTAAATGTGGTCATTTGTTGTTTACTTACAGGCAATATAGAGAAACGTGCGTTTCCTCCCTTTTAGCCCATGTTTTAAGCAAGCGTATTCTGAGAAAGCGTGACCCTTCAGGACATTCTTAGAAGTGACTCTAATTTATGTTTCTGTTGATGTTATATAATCACAGATCGGACAATTTTGCCGAGATGAGCATAACCTAAACTTGAAAAAGTTTACCTTAGGCGAAAGATTGTGGTACTGGAAATGATTTGGACGCGGTTGCCAAATTTAGTAAGAGAAATACAACTTGACCATTTAAATGACACAATGGGAGTAATCAATTTACATAATATCATACTCGAGGTTCTATTACATCGCAGAAATCTTTATAAAACACCATTCACGTTGATCAGTTGACGGAACTGGGGTAAAAACGCTTTGAAAACCATTCAAATGCGACTGAAATTCACAAGATTTCTAAAGAACCCAACAAAATGCGCTTTCGCTTCTCGCATGCAAATTTGCTAAATCACACCAAATACCGTAAACAAAACTACCAAAAGACACATTACAAGAATCTTACTTACTAAATGGCGATGCAAGCGACACAGATGTAGTGCTTAGAAGCCCTCCTTGCACAAGGCGCACTTGGGAATGCGAATCAACAGGGACAAACAACGAAAACGGCGAGTTTAGTGAAAGATGCTTGCTTGTGCCGTAAAGGAATGTTAGGTATTGATATGGGTTATTAATATCTTTGACACGTCACACGCATTTTATTAAACCTGAGACGGAGAAGCAGCGTGACCATGGTCAGCGGCCTAGTGAACGTTGCGTTACAGCGCCAGCGCGGGAACGGTTTTTACCCCTCAATCACAACTTGTTTTTGCTTTCTTTTACAATTGCTGGCAACTGTATGTTTTTTAAAACGCTCACAGATTTTAAAACAATAGAGGTTTGCTCTCTCCTAATTTTAAAACAGCTTTTTTTTCCCTGCTATTGAGAACTACCCGATGCCCGTGTGTGACTGCTAATAAGGGTGTGGTCACAGTCAGTTGCCCTTTAAAAGAACGATATGATTACAATTTATTTTCCTTTATTTAGAACAAAGTGCAATTAATTAGAGGTAAAGGTTACTTTAGCCGTGTTTTCCACCTTTGTCATTAACTTATAAAATGTGAGAAATAGGTGAAATAACACTAGTACTATTGATGTTGAAGCACCTTTAAGTCCAGTGTTCAATGGATAGTTTAGTGTTGCATTTTTTTCACTTAAGAACTTCTTCGGCAAGAGTTTATTTTTTAGAAACTCCCTTTTTTTTACACCATAAGATTTTCACAAAATTATCTAATCATCAACTTCCCCCCCACCCCCCCCCCCCCCCCTCGCCCCCAACAATTTTTCGTGAACACTTACTTGGCGATTTGCGACCAAGGGAAAAGCCCTGGGAACGAGGTTGGAGTTTTTCACTTAGAATATTCACGGGAGATTTTTCTCTCACTAAATTCCGATTGTGGCTGTTTAACAATAACCCCTGTAAAGTTGAGATAAATTAGATACCGCGTCTCTGAAATGATCAAGTTTTACCCGCCACGCGCCGCAGTGAATACCACTTGGCTACCTTTGAAATCGCTTTGGGTATATTAACAATCGCTTTGTATATCTGTGCCATCTGCTGGATAAAATGGCTTAAGTCTTTAAAAGAGCTACGTCATGGGGATTTCGCAGATATTTGTCTAAACTGTTCTGAAATTAGTGGTATAGGCAACTTAATCCATGAAAAATTGTCCTTGAACAACGATCTTAATTTGTGGATAGAAATCAAACTTCGGCTATAAAACTTCGGAAACAGCTTCAGTTTAGCCTCAATTTTTCAAGTTACAATCCATTTCCACCCTAGCCATCTGCAGCCGAAAGACGCTTTTTAACAGTTCCAGTGCTCTAATATAGCAATTTTCAATACAAATGGATTATTATTTTTAGGTTTTCTACGACACAGTTCCTACGACAATTCCTACCAATGTTTGCATTTCATATACAGTATCTGTTACAATCCGTAAAAAAGCCCCTTTAATATGATATATTTATTTATAGCTGGCCCATTTCTGAGACGTCTGGATGCCAATAGTCGGTGCTACTGATCTCTCTGGCAAGAGATGTCCCGTAGTATCTCCACAATAGCGTGTCGAATGTGCCTCATCTTCAAGCAGTAAATAACAGGATTCAAAGATGAATTAGCATATAAAAGAGTACTTGAGAAAAGCAAAAGCCTCTTCAAAGCGATTGTCGGGCCGTAGATTTTATAGGCGGCCATGCAGGCAAAATAAGGTAAATTACAAGCCAAAAACATCAAATATATGTAAAATATGCCAACTGCAGATTTAACGAGAGTAGCAAAATTCGCCATTTCGCCAATCTGTGCTGTTTCTTGTACTTGAAGTGCTTGAATCTGATTATTGTGCTGTTTTACGACTACATAAATTCTGCTGTACACCACTGTCGTAAGAAGTAGACAAAAAACTCCGCCGGTAGATATAACTACGGATACTTTATCAGGTTGAACCCAGAACATTGTTAAAGAAATAGATGTACTAAACACCCAAATTGAGGTCACCACAGCAACAACAAGCTTGTGAGTCACAAGTTCCTGATATCTGAGATGAAGATGAATAGCTAAGAATCTGTCGACACTTATAGCCGTTACACCGAGGAATGAAGCGATAGCAACGCAAGACTTTGTGACCAGAAAAACGTTATACGTTATACAGCTAGGATTGTCGTGTTGTAGCCAGTTGACCAAAAGCGAGATGTAAAATGGGTGGACAAGCAAACCAACTCCAACGTCAGAAATAGCAAGACTCAGAAGCAATGTTTTTAATGTCTTTGGCAAAGATGGAGTTTTTCTTATCGCTTGGATTGTTACAATGTTTAACATGATGGCGGAATAACACAGAAAGCTGTTGAAAACACAATTAACGACGTAGGTCGACAGAAGATCCTCAACTTCGGATTTTTTGGGATAGTACTGTAGCAGTACTTCACACGAAGGCTTCTTCATAATTTTCGCGATACAAAAGTCGCCACGACTGATATAAGGTAGCTCTCTTCTGAATTCGGCGCCGGGCCAACTGCCTTCCTTAAATAACGGGCCGATTCTCCAACGAATACATTCAAAACTTGCTCGTAAGATATTTTGTTTGCAAAATATTGTTGATTAACATTTTCGGGATGAAATTTTAACCTCTTAATTTGCTGTCAGATTCAAGCTTATTACAGATGGAACAGCTTTTCTTTTTACCTGATGCAAAATTAATGGGCCAATAGCCGGATCTTTTAGCTACGAATGTAAATTGCCCATTTCAGATCAATTGATGTTCACCAGAGAAAATTGTTCCTTTGTCAATCGGGAAATTATTTATTCATTTTCACTTGACTTTGTTTGAATTTAGGAGAGATATAATTTTTCTTTTGTTTGTTTGGAAATTATTTATTCATTTCCACGTGAATTTGTTTGAATTTAAGAGAGATAATACTTAATTAAGGCTTACATCAAGAGGTCTGAAATGGGACAGCAAACAAAAGATGCTAAAGAGGTCTATTGTAACTGTATCTATGGGTGATAGCTTCACCAACAGCAGTAACGCATTATTTGAGTGTATGAATAAAACGTCAAAAATATTTGATGAAGCTGTACTATACATTTTATCTTTCTGTACCCCGCTGTGTTGTCATGTCAACCAAAAATATAGTTTAAAAGATTAAAAGTGTTCTCTGTTCAACAGTGTATGGCATGCAGTGGGAATTCTAAGAAATTTTTGCCTGAAACAACTGTCAACCGATTAATATTAAGAGTTCATTTGGGAACATGCTGATTTTAGTATGTGAGATAGACTACGAGTTTGCAGAGTCCGTCGAGCGTGAAGCAAAAAGTAGGGACTGCTCGTAGTCTAATATACTATACGTAGGAATGAAATAACTTCTACGCACTTAAACCGGCCCCAGAATTTCTCAGTTTATATTAAAAAAAAACATGACCCAGAGCCTCGAAGACGTTAGATGCTTATATCCGGTTACTGAAGCACGAAGCGACTAGGACTATTTCTAATCCCCTTCCCGGGGGTACTTCCTATAGCGGACTATACGGTGAGACTCCGCCCGAAAGGGCTACCTTTTTCAGGCTGTAGGTATATAAAAGGGTAGGAATTTCACGAGTTGAAGTGCCGTAAAATTCTGGTTATAAGCCCCCCCCTCCGCTTATAAGCCCCCCCGGTTATAGGTCCATCTACCTGGAAACAAAAAATACATCCGATTATAAGCCCTCCCGGATATAAGCCCCCCCTCTGCCAGATGACAGTACTTAACAGGGCTTTATGTTGCTTTATTATGCGTTTTTAACTTGAAAATGCATTTCGATCAACACTGTCGTGGCTCGTTTCGAAACGTTTTTTAATTCCGATTATAAGCCCCCCCCCCCCCCCCCCGGGTCTTATATATATGCTAGTCCTGCTAGCCCTGGTAGTCCGTTGCAGGGTTACGGGCCCGGGACAAGCATTTTTATATGAGCCACCCAAGCTTTACCCAAGCACTCTCCAGATCCTCTCCAGCACCCGTTCTCACGCTGACGTCACCAATGACGTAGTATTCAGACCCAGGGTCTCTTGCCAGGGCTCCCTCCTTTTCCAAGCGCGGATTTTTTGAGTCAGAAGAAAATTAATGGAGCGTTTCCAGAGCTTCTTTTATAAGAGATCTTTACGACCCTGCAGATAGCACGAGGTGGGCGATGTTCGATGGTCTGTTAATACCGCTTTTCAGTGCCTTTATATACAATAATCAAGGGTACGTACAAATGTTTTTATATCAAATGTTTTTATATGTAAATTTCAAGAGTCTGGGAAGAGTAGACCAGAAACTGCTTTACTACGGTTGTTTTCCATAAATGCATGAGTACCAAATATACCTGATAATGAAAGCGGTTAACTTAACCGCCATCATTAAGCCTTTTTTCACCAACAATTCTGGGAATTGGGCATTTAATCTTTCGGTGTTTGGGGCAACTCGGCTAGCCATCTCCAACTCAACTGGAGCTGTTTTCTTTTACTGAGCTGGAAATAAGACAGCTAGTGAGCTGCTAAATGCTTTAAATATGGGCTGGCGTGACTTGTCTGAAGCATTTTGTTTTCGAGATATGATTCAAAACCCATATGAAATGGAGCTATGAATAGGTGGTTGTATGGGTTTCTGCACTTGAATGGGTTTGTTTTACCACAAAGTTAATATTAAAGCTTATTAAAGGGCCACTGCCGTCACGGCGATTTTTCTGCATGCTTTTCAGTAAAAACATACTAAAATTGGCGAAGTACTCTCGCTCGTACATGAAATGCGCCTACTGAACTTCAAGATGAAGATATAAATTAAGTAAATTGTTGTTGAAGGAAGTGGGAAGCCGTTATTAGTTTTTAGCTGTTTTAAAATTCCAGGTTTACAAACATAACTTTCTCAAGTTGAGATCTAAAGTTCCTGATGGCATCACAATAATATCACTTGTTTAAAGCTTTAGTACACTGTTGTAGTAATTTTTAAGAAAACTGGACCACTATTTATAGGTTTCCATACGTCTTTAGGCTCTTGATTAGGGGTCATGAATCTCAAGATTGAAGCGAAGATCTGAAATTGACCAAAATTTGCGTGATCAAATTGAACACTCAGATATAAAACTGTCAAAACTCGTTAACACTACAGAAAATAAATGTTATTTCTGAATTTTGGTATTTGACCACATTTCATAAAAAAAGGAACGAAGATAAAAGGGAGATCAGCTTAAAAAATGAAGATTTGCCAAAAAATTGCAAAGAAAACAGACTATGGGTACCCATAGAGAGGATATCTGCCATAAAAATTTGAATTACTATCAAGCGCTGTTTGTTTACACAATCATGGGATTTTTGTCATGCAATTCAATGCAATTTTTGTCACGCCAAAGTTGCATCAAGTTAAGAACAGGTTCAAAACTCCTGTGATATCGTGGGGATAAAACCACGTTCAATCTGCAAATCAATCTAATGGCGATTTTATTTCCCCGATATACCAGGGGTTTTGAACTTGTTAGAAACTTGATACAACTTCAGCGCAACAAAAATTGCATTGAGTTGCATAACAAAAATCACCCGATGTAAACAGGTCTTTAGAGAGTGGTCTTAAAAAATGTTAAAAGTTGTATATCACTCTTTATACCATGCCATAGAAAATACAGCCAATCAGAATATAGGAAAGCCGTTGTATATTCGACGGTATTCAACCCAACCTTCCCATCGTGCGCTGCGATTGTATTCTCGACGAAATTTAGAAGGCGTATTTTCTATGGCATGGTATAAAATAGTTACACAACACTTTCTCGTGGTATACTATGGAATATCCCACTTGTCACTTGTATTTTCTTGGTATACACACTCGCCTAAAGGCTCGTGTGTATACCGAGAAAATACAAGTGACTCGTGGGATATTCCATAGTATACCACTCGAAAGCGTTGCATAACTAGTATTTATTTCTTTGGCATCAACTTTAAACTACAACGATTTTTCATGATTGGCTTGTGACTTTATGTCATGTGACAGAGTGCTGTGAATAATTCTGAAAATTCAAGTTGATGCTCCCCGCAGTTTTAAGCACCCCTAGCTTTATATGTTTCTCATGATCAAATGGCTTCAACTGGAGCCATCTTAGAGTTTTCAACCAGTGCTAGCAGACAGCCAATCAAAATTGTTTTCAAGTTCTGTGCTCCTCCAAATAAATAAAATTTGTTTTAGACTGGAACAGAAATTAAATTTACTGTCACAGTGGTGGATCCAGACCTTCAGATAAGTGGAGGGCCCGACCACTAAGACCCTGGAATAAAGAGGGGGGGGGGGAAGGTGCTTTCAAAAATTATTTTTCTCGGCGCTATTGGCCTCTATTTGGCCTAAAAATAAGGTGGGGGGCCTGGCCCCTTCCCTAAATCCACCACTGTGACAGTGGTGACTGTGTGATACAGAAATAATAAAGCAAAACAAGACAACATACCCGGTATGTCATTCCAGCCTTTTATTCCTACATTACTGGTCATTAATCTTAAATGCATCACAGCCGGACACGTAAACCCCCAAAACCCATCAACTGGGAAAAATGGGGACCGTGTACCCCCAACCCAAATGCTATGATGCTACCTTTGGGGTTTTAAGGTGCCTTATGAAGAGTAAACAACTTACTATGAAGCAACTAAGAGATCATATCAAAATTTTTCTCGCAATATACATTGTAGGGAAAACTAAACTTATATAATGGCAATTTTGATTGCAAGTCTGCAAGGCTCACTATAAAACTGGGGCAAGTTTCTCAATTAACCACAAAATAATACATTATTAATTGGCTTTGAACTTCTGTACTCTATAACACCCAGTTTGGTGATAAAGACTGTCATCTTTAGTACATTACAGCTATACTTTTGGAGCTGAGTGTCACATTTTAAGTTAGACTTGAATTTTATACCAACTTTAAAATCTGATTTGTGAGTAGTGTATCAGATCAATTGTAATAATACGTTGCATTTATTTTTCAAAAATCTGAACTGGAACATCTGGAATTCTCCAGCATTATCTAGTGCATTAATAATTTTTTAGTTGCTGTTTGGGTTATTTGTTAGGATAAGTGCAGCTTAAAAGCAAGTTAAGAAGAATTCAGATTGTCCCAGGTTCAGATTAATCAGTACTGATCAGATACTGATGAACAGTAGGGGGGGGGGGGGGCGGGCGCCGCGCGGGGCGCCGGAACAAAAGAATTATTTGTATGTGGAAATTCAAGTCTGGCTTAAAAAGGCTGTTCTCAGTCTTGACAGAAAATTATCTACTAGGTGAAATTCAATTTGGCTTAAAAATCGAACAAATAATAATAAAAACACAGGTTGAAACTTCATATTTGTGACCACTTCTGAACATTACACTGTAAAATACTTTATATAACTCGCTTTGAATTCACTTTCAGTGAAAATCTTCAATTGGTGAATGAAAAGGTAAATTTTTAAAAAGGTCAAAGCCTGATTGCAGTAGTTAACATACCAGCCTACATAATGATTGATAAAAGCTCTTGGCAGAAAACATTGCTCGATAATTTGCCAAATTTTTTCACAACAATTAAACAAGGAAATTGAGGGTGGCTTCATGATGGGGGGGGGGGGGGGTGGGGATAGGGGGAGTGGGGTTGGTGTACTTAAAAAAGAAACTTGCTTTCAGTTGTGTACATGAGAAGACAAAGAGATAATGCCAGTTCTTCAAAACCTGCTAACTGCATAGTACTTTGTTTATAGTAATTTGCAATCAAATTTTCTTGGCCAAATAAATAAAATCTTAAGCCAGGATTGCTTGTAATTAGTAAATTGTTTTTGCTAACAAGAACTGTACATGATCCCTTTGACTCCATAGAATCATGACCTCATGACAAAAATTTGAAACATGAACCAATCAATAATTATTTTTGTGGACTTGTGAATGAATTTGGAAATTTTGAGCAACTTTTCTATCAATAGCTTTTCATTCATTATTGAGGCTAATATAGTAACTACAGCACAGGCAAATTTGGAAATGTTCCTTGTTTTACTTCTTTTGTTCAGTAGTCATGTGATTTTTTTTTCATTGTGCTAGTCGATGTCGCATTTTGGCAAATTTAATAATCAAGAATAAAGTGGTCACCTTATGTCGTTTCATCTGTGTTGTTTGGAAATTACTAAAAGATGAATACAAGACTCCTTCCTTGCTGTACATCTGTCATAAATTATGTAGCTTAGGGGGGGGCACAGACCGAGGACACGACACAGGGGGGGGGGAGGCGTGGGGGGGAGGGGGGCCCGCAGGCGGACCGACACTCAAGGAAAACCGCCTAAAGCCTCTTAAATAAGAAAGTCGTTGAAATTAAGTTCTTTAATTCGAATCTTGACTTAGAGAAATGTTAAAAGTAAAATTATAATCAAAGAAATAATTTATTGACCAAAATGATTTCTGGCTTGGGATATTGATTTGCAGTTAAATTATTTTATTATAGATACTTGAATGTGTTTTCTTTATCTGATGACTCTTCTTCGCAGATTTGGTGACTTAATCATTACACCAAGCTAGTGATAATCAATCTTTTCAGTTTAGCACGTGAGCATCTGTGGTGGTCTGTGGCTGAAAAAACAAAATCCTGATTTTAATGATTCATGCTCATTAACATCTGTTACATGGGAAGTGCAGTGACCTTATGGTGTGTGCACCTTGTTTCTGGATCAAGAGTTTGCCCCGGAAAGGGTTTTTTTGTTGGCTTTTTTTTGGGGAATTTTTTTTTTTTTTTTTATCTCTCTCTTTCTCCGGGGGGGGAAGGGGGGGGGGTTTTTTTTTTTTTGGGGATCTTATCCCCTTCTTATTCCTCCCCCCGCCTTCTTAATTTTTGGGGGGGGGGGGTGGTTTTTTTTTTTTTTTTTTTTTTTATTTTTTTTTCTCCCCCCATAAATTTTTTTTAAATAAAATATTTTTTTTATTTTTTTTTTTTTTTTTATTTTTTTTTTTTTTTTTTGGGGCCCCCCCCCTTTTTAAACCACCCCCCCCCCCCCCCCCCCCCCCCCCCCCCCCCCCCCCCAAAAATATATATATAAAAAAAAGGGAATGAAAGAAAAATCAAGAGCTGTCAAAGCCAGAAAAGCCAGCTGGGCTTGTTGATGAGCTGGCTTAGTGTTTTCTTAGCTACATTTCTCACATTCTTCTTACCTGCTTGAAAGCTGGTGCATCAAATATTACTCAATATTTTTTTGTCTTCCTTGCAGATGCATCTGGCTGCCTTTAGTCTGTCGACTTCATTTACCCTTGGGCCTCTTGTGCAAGCGCAGTTAACTCCAGGACAGGTACCACTGGATGATGACTGAAAATACTACAAGGAAATAATTAAAGTAAATTACTGGTCAGAGAACTAAAAAGTGTGTTAACCTGTTGAGTATTATAGTTGCTGTAGCCTTCACACCCACCCTTTGCTCAAAGCAGTCTTTTCTGTGGACAAATGTATTGAACATTTTCAATAGAAAATAAAATTGTCATGCTTTAGTTTTTGAAAACACATCAATTGACTTTAAGTAAATAAAATAGTGCTGTCGTGCAATAACCTTTTTTGTTAAATAATATTTATGTTTCTCATTGAATTGGAAGAACCAATAACAATTCACTAGAGGATCCCGGAGACCCCGGACCACCGGCGGGGCCCGGGAGGAGAGGGAGGAAGGGGGGGGGGCGGGCGGGACGGAGCGAGCGGCGGGGGGGCAGGGGCGCTTTAAGAAGGTTTTGGACTAGTCTGACACTGACAGAACCTTGTTGGCTGACAACTAATGATGTTGCAGTATGGCAGAATTTTTGCAGTGAGATAATTTTTCACAATTATTGTTAACTAACTTGGTTGCCGTAAAAGTTTTAGTGTCAATTGACTGATAACTTACAGGTATTGTAGTGCTGTAGTATAATCTTCACAGGGTGTCCAGTGCTTATCTGTTTCCTTGTGACTAGCTAGGTGTGGCTGGCAATAAATAGGTTGTGCTGTGTTGGAAAATAAAGCATGAATCACAATTATAATTTAATTGTCAAACAGGTGATTTGAACTGATTCAATTTGTATACACCAAACAATTCTTCCAGACTGTTTACTATTGACTCAGCAGTGCGCCAAATTTTAGTGAACTATAGACATTCAATAAATTTTGTTGTCGACCAACTTCTGATGCTGCCATGCAGTAGAATTTCTACAGTGACCTAGAGAATGACTCCATACTGTGCACTGACTAATACACTACAGACAGTTGCTCTGTGTTGATGACAGGGTACTGTGTAAACTGTTGATTGGGTGTAGCAGAATTTTTGAGAAGACAATAATTCCTCCAAGTGTTATCTTAATTTGACTGATTACTTACACTGTAGTTTCATAGCAAGTGAATGGGCTGTTGCCTTCTTTGATGTTTTACTGGAAGCTGCTTCCTCCTCACTGGGTGTGGCTCACAACAAGGAAGTACTGTGCTGGGTGTGGTTTCCTGGAACTAAATAGTTGAACAATGTTGACTTACTTAAGCTGATTTTCTTCAGTGTGGATAATGCTGCAGTTAATTGTAAGGACCAGTTATTCCAGACTTTTGATTATTTAGACACTTTTTTACTGTAGTGAAGCAGAGTTTTTATGAGTTGACCAACTGCTGATCAGTGCTGTTCAATGCAGCAGAGTTTAATTGAGTTGAGCTTAAGGCCGATTTACACGGTACGATTTTATCGCATCATGTGCGACAAGCTTATGACACGCCTACGACAGTCGTATGCGAGTTGTAGGTTTGTTTTACACGACACATTTTTTGTCTAGGCCTGTCGTATTTATTTTTATTTTCTCTTTGACAAAATTTTATTTTAAATGGCCTTAGACAATCAAATTGCTCTCAACTGTTGACCAACAACTGATGCTGCCGAATTTTTGTGATGAACTAGACAATTGCTGTGTGCTGTTAACTGACTGTTCGTGTTCTAGTGCCACAGACTTTTTTATGTACCAGGCAATGGTCCTAACTCTTGAATGATCATTGACACAGTTTAACATTAGTGCACAGTCATGAATTTTAAGACTCCACATTGTAGAGTTCCTAATTTCCTCATTATTGACTGATTGTACTTACAGTTTAGTGTCATGGCAGCTGCTTGGGCTAGCACTGTTTCCTTCTGCCATTGGATGCAAATGTTTCCTTCTTACTTAGTGTTTGCTGACAATGGAGACAATGGCTGAAAACTAAGTTGAATACTGTTAGCAGATGAGCATAAATGGATATTATATTGTGTATATTACGAGCTTGACTAATTTTTTTTTAGACCAGACAATTGTTCCGGTGAGACTGTTATCTATTGACCGGGATCCTTCCATGCATGATATTGGCTCTGTGCCATTGACTGCAGGCTGTTATTGTTGCAGTGTGGCAAAACCTTTGTGGCTATGCAAGGCAATAATCGCTCCTAACTGTTGACTAATAATTAAAAATACTGTGCAAGTACAGCAGAATTTAAGTGAACTAGACAATTGCTTTTTACTGTTACTGATACTTACACAGTCAGTAGTGTAACTTGTTGCAGAGTCTCGTGCTCAGTGTACACTGTACCAGTCCGCTGTGCTCCCTCTCGTAATGCTGTTGGACCCTGTTTCCTTTTGACTGGCAGTAAGGTGATGTGCTGGAAACTAACACTTTGAATACTTTACAAGAGAGGGAGAAGTCCTAGTGTTAACTGCCTAAAAATAATCCTTTATTGCCACATAATTTGTGGACCTGACAAAAATAATTATTATTACTCTTGACTTTTCAATATTGGCACAGCATGAAGCAGCATTTTTATGAACTTTGACAATATTAAATTGTGGAATAGAAAAGTCCATGTTTCGAACGATATGTCACAGCTTGATAGATAATGCGTTGTTTGTGAAAGATGTGTGTGCAGTGGCAGTGTGGACGAGACGGAGGGGAGAAGAGAGTGGACCAAACAATACTTGATTATTGCTCCTACAACTGTTGACCAACTAACAATGCAGTTCAGTGAAGTGTGATAGACATGGTAGGCTGATGAGTACACGGCGCTGAAAACCAGAGCCTGTGTACTGGACTGTGAAGGTGGTGGGGGTGGACACGGGGGACGAGCATGGTGCAGAGAGCAGTGAAGGCAAGAGAGATCCGTGGAGCTGCCAGAGAGGTGCACAGTGGCGTGGACGAGGGGACAGAAAATTTGATTGCTTATAAATTAATTACTGCTGTACGTAGTGCAACAGAATTTTATTAAGTGAACTGTAGTAGACAACTCCTTGTAATGGTCAATGACTCAATGACTTATACTTACATTATAAGTGTTGTTCCATCTCTTTAATCATGTCAATGTAAGACCCCGTTTCCTTCTGATAAGGTGGTGTGCTGGTGGGAAACTAAGAACTTTTGCAGATTGAAAATAGTTAATCAACTTGCTTATCAAGTCAGCATGTCACAAATCCTATGTTGTACAATGAAAAAAACAAAAACAGACATTACTGCAGTACAATGCAGCAAAATTTTTAAGTTCCATAGACAGCAATTCCTTGTTATGTTCAATGACTGACTTATACTTACATATTATAGTGTTGTCCCATGCATGTCCTCACTCATGTCATTGCACGACCCGGCAGGTTTCCTTCTGATTAAGGTGGTGTGCTGGAAGAACTAAGAACTTTTTGCAGATTGAAATAGTTAATAAACTAGCTTATTAATCGCACATGTTGCTAATCGCTGTTCAATGAAATGTACTAGACAAAACAGACTGCAGTACAATGCAGCAGAATGTTGGTAAATACAGTACTTAGGCAATTCCTCGTAATGGTCAATGACTTATACTTACATTGTAGTGTTCTTCCATCATGACGTCCTCACTCACCGCATGTCATTTCAGGACCCTGTTTTCTTCTGATTACGGTGGTGTGCAGCTGGAAGAACTAAGAACTTTTTGCAGATTGAAATAGTTAGTCAACTCGTTTACTAATAGCCCACATTAATTTTTTCTAATCGTTGTTCAATGAAATGTACCAGACAATAAATAACTTATGCATGACTGCAGTACAAATTATGCAGCAGAATGTTAGTACATTCCTCTTAATGGTCAATGACTTATACTTACATCAATTGTAGTGTTCTTCCAATACGTCCTCACTCATGTCATTGCAGGACCCTGTTTCCTTCTGATTAAGGTGGTGTGCTGGCGGGAAACTAAGAACTTTTGCAGATTGAAAATAGTTAATCAACTAGCTTACTAAGCCCACCTGTCGCTAATCGTTGTTCAATGAAATGTACTAGACAATAAATTAGTTATGCATTCATGACTGCAGTACAATGCAGCAGAATGTTAGTACATTATAGACAGTTCCTTGTAATGGTTAATGACATATACTTACATTATAATGTATAATCTTCCATCCCCTCAATCATGTCAATGTAGGAGCCAGTGTTTCTGTCTGATTAAGGTGGTGTGCTGGCGGGAAACTAAGAACTTTTGCAGATTGAAAATAGTTAATCATTACTAGCTTACTAAACCCACATGTCACTAATCATTGTTCAATGAAATAAACTAGGCAATAAATTACTATAAATTACTTATATGACCTCGCTCACCATGAGTCCCCCATAGCTGAGTGAAGTGGTTAGAGCGTCCAACCGGTATTCTGGAATGTCATGGGTTCGACTCCCGTTGGGTTCGACTCCTTGGGGAACTCGAAAAAAACCTTTTTTCCGAGTATTCGACTTGCGACCACTTCTCCACTTATTTTCACTTTAATCCAAGTCACCACTTATCATGTATTTACTTAATATACATTACAGCTGGGACTGCAGTAATGCAGCAAATATTTTATAAGTATATGTGATGAGTAGACTATTCCTCCAATTAAGGTCAATAATGACTTATACTTACATTATAGTGTTGCTCCAATACGTCCTCACCCTGTCATTGCAAGATCCAGTGTTTCCTTCTGATTAAGGTGGTGTGCTGGCGGGAAACTAAGAACTTTTGAAATAGCCAATCAATTAGCTTACAGCCTGCATATGTTGTGTATACTGTATTTATTATGATTGCAGAATTTGTATGGACCAGACAATTGGTATTATTGCTCCTGAATTCACTACTGAAGTGACATGCATGCATGGCAATGCCAGTTAGCCACTTTTCAATGAAATAAACTAGACAATAAATTACATGTACATTACTGCAGTACAGTGCAGCAGAATTTTAGTATCGTAGACAATTCCTCATAATGGTCAATGACTTATACTTACATTATAGTGTTGTTAACCATCACCTCACTCACTCGCATGTCAGGACCCTGTTTCCTTCTGATTAAGGTGGTGTGCTGTCGGGAAACTAAAAGCCTTTAAAAATAGTTAATCAACTAATAGCCCACATGTTGTGTAGAATCATTATGACAGCAGACCAGACAATTATTACTTTATTGTATAGCTCCCTCTTGGGGGCTCTTCCGCTCTACAGAGTTGACTGACTAATTTTAGTTTGCTAGTAGTGATTTGTTCCATACTGTCAACTGACTACCAAAATGTAATGCTGCCGTTCTAACGTACAGCATATAATGTCCAAACAAGACAGTCTTTTTGCTGACTGTTGTATCAGTCCGGATAAATTTAAGTAAACAAGACAATTTGATATTGAAACTGTTTTTCCTGAAAGCTCAGTTTATGACTTACCGGTACTTACATGCATGAAGTGATCGCTATGATAATCGTGACTTTTCTTTATGATAAACTGCCTGTCCTTACCTAACCACCTACAATATCAAATAATTCTTGGAAAAGTTAGTAGCTTCATAGTTTATTCCTGTTTTACTTGGTGTCGTCCATGTCAAAAATAAGATGGCTCACTGGTAGGAGTGAAAAAATCCTGAAATGAAAAATTTGTTAGTACCAGTAATTTTAATGTTATGATGCTTAGTATTGCCTTGGCAAATACAATATGCATCAAGTTAAAGAATATGACTCTGACTGCCATGTTTTTCAAGGTTTTATTGTTTTACAATGTGTTACATCAATAGTGCCAGCAGTGCTGAATTGTACGCCCCCGAAAAATGGGCTTGCAACGATTTGAAGGTCCTGAAATGAAAAGACCATTAGTACTTTACCATTGATCAAAGCCATAAAAAATCAGACTGACTACACGATGATCTTTGACATTTATTGTTTAGAAATGAACACATTACACCATTGTATTAATATTTATCACAAGACACAGTAAGAAAATTTTCCGATTGCCCCCGAAAATGGGCTCGCTCCAGATCCTGAAATAAAAGACCTGTAGTCATTAGCAAAGAAATACTGACACTACTAGGTTTTTTTTGTTTTTATTTTATTGTTTGCAATGTGCATTACATCATTCTCATTGCTACATTAAGATACAGCAGAGGATGCATGCCCCCGAAAATGGGCTCATTTTAAATCGAAGATCCTGACAGAGAAACTAGTTAACCAGTACTTACAGTGTAATTTATGTTGTCTATAGCGTACAAATACTTTTTGTTTGGTACATGTATGTTTGATGGTGAAATTACTTACCATGCGTATTGGTCTGTCACAATCATTTTGAATGATTGAGCAGTGAATTTAACAGTGCAAGTTGCCCCCGAAAATGGGCTCAGATAAAAATCCTGAAACAATAAAGCCATTAGTACTTTTTTATCCTGTTTAGCGCTGCTTGAAAAAAGTGTTCTTAATTAATTTGTAGCTTATATTATTTCAAGAAAAACCACTGACAACCATGTTTTTAGAGTTTTATTGTTAAATATTGAAATATTACATCAGTATGATTTAAATTAATCCACAGGACCTAATTAATAAAGGGTGGGATGCGCTCCTATGCAAAATAATTTGGTGTCTGGAGAAACACCCAGGTGTTCCAGTGCCAGTAAAAGTCGGCACCCCGAATGCTAGGAACACCCAGTGTGCCACAGACAGCATTCGGTAGTCTTTGTTGGCCTGCTAACAAGAAATAATTATCGCTACCAAGCCTTCATGGTTCATTAAGAACCAAATTTTGTTTTCAAAAGTCGATTTGAAAGTTGAACCAAAAGCCGAACTGAAAACTGAACTGAATGCCGAACTGAAAGCCGAAACTTTGAACTTAAGTTAATTCCCACATACCTCGTGCCAGGTTGTAGAACTTGACCTACCTTTGGCCAGAGGGTTTGGATGTGGAAAAAAGAGACCACTGACAGTTGACCAAAATTTTAATGGACATTGTCAATTTATTGTTAACTTTAGGTGATAATGGCCGCCCAGCTCTACTGGGAGCTGTCAAAAATTCTTTTTGCACAATAACAGACAATTTCCAACAAAATTATTTTGTTAACTTTAGGTGATTTCGGCTGCCCAGGTCTACTGGGAGCTGTCAAAAATTCTTTTTGCACAATAACAGACAATTTCCAACAAAATTATTTTGTTAACTTTAGGTGATTTCGGCCGCCCAGGTCTACTGGGAGCTGTCAAAAATTCTTTTTGCACAATAACAGACAATTTCCAACAAAATTACTTTGCAGTATGCGCCCAGCCACTGGGAGCGCAACGACACCCACTTATTTGTAAACTTAGGTGATTCGGCTCCCAGGTCACTGGGAGCTGTCAAAAACGCACAAACCCACAAGAAGCCGCCGGGGCTGTCAAAATTATAACAGACAATTTCCAACAAAATTATTTTGTTAACTATAGGTGATTTCGGCCGCCCAGGTCTACTGGGAGCTGTTAAAAATTCTTTTTGCACAATAACAGACAATTTCCAACAAAATTATTTTGTTAACTTTAGGTGATTTCGGCCGCCCAGGTCTACTGGGAGCTGTCAAAAATTCTTTTTGCACAATAACAGACAATTTCCAACAAAATTATTTTGTTAAATTTAGGTGATAATGACTGCCCAGGTCTACTGGGAGCTGTCAAAAAATCTTTTTGCACAATAACAGACAATTTCCAAGAAAATTATTTTGTTAACTTTAGGTGATTTCGGCCACCCAGGTCTACTGGGAGCTGTCAAAAATTCTTTTTGCACAATAACAGACAATTTCCAACAAAATTATTTTGTTAACTTTAGGTGATTTCGGCCGCCCAGGTCTACTGGGAGCTGTCAAAAATTCTATTTGCACAATAACAGACAATTCCAACAAAATTATTTTGTTAGCTTTAGGTGATTTCGGCCGCCCAGGTCTACTGGGAGCTGTCAAAAATTCTTTTTGCACAATAACAGACAATTTCCAACAAAATTATTTTGTTAACTTTAGGTGATAATGGCTGCCCAGGTCTACTGGGAGCTGTCAAAAATTCTTTTTGCACAATAACAGACAATTTCCAACAAAATTATTTTGTTAACTTTAGGTGATTTCGGCCGCCCAGGTCTACTGGGAGCTGTCAAAAATTCTTTTTGCACAATAACAGACAATTTCCAACAAAATTATTTTGTTAACTTTAGGTGATAATGGCTGCCCAGGTCTACTGGGAGCTGTCAAAAAATACTTTTGCACAATAACAGACAATTTCTAACAAAATTATTTTGTTAGCTTTAGGTGATAATGGCCGCCCAGGTCTACTGGGAGCTGTCAAAAATTATTTTTGCACAATAACAGACAATTTCCAACAAAATTATTTTGTTAACTTTAGGTGATTATGGCTGCCCAGGTCTACTGGGAGCTGTCAAAAATTCTTTTTGCACAATAACAGACAATTTCCAACAAAATTATTTTGTTAACTTTAGGTGATTTGGGCCGCCCAGGTCTACTGGGAGCTGTCAAAAATTATTTTTGCACAATAACAGACAATTTCCAACAAAATTATTTTGTTAACTTTAGGTGATAATGGCTGCCCAGGTCTACTGGGAGCTGTCAAAAATTATTTTTGCACAATAACAGACAATTTCCAACAAAATTATTTTGTTAACTTTAGGTGATTTCGGCTGCCCAGGTCTACTGGGAGCTGTCAAAAATTATTTTTGCACAATAACAGACAATTTCCAAAATTATTTTTTAAGCAGGAGACGCCTCGTGGCCAGCTCGGAGCTTGCAACGACCCAAAAAATTATTTTGTTAACTTAAGTGATCGGCTGCCCAGGTCATGGGAGCGCTCTTCCAACCCCCACTCGCTCCCGCTCAGCTCAAATTATTTTGCACAATAACAGACAATCCAACAAAATTATTTTGTTAACTTTAGGTGATTTCGGCCGCCCAGGTCTACTGGGAGCTGTCAAAAATTATTTTTCACAAAACAGACAACCAACAAATTATTTTTTACTACGCCGAGCAGACACCAAAATTCGGTGAAGGCCCCAGCCTGGGAGCGAAATATTTTTCACAATAACAGACAATTTCCAACAAAATTATTTTGTTAACTTTAGGTGATTTCGGCCGCCCAGGTCTACTGGGAGCTGTCAAAAATTCTTTTTGCACAATAACAGACAATTTCCAACAAACTTATTTTTTACTTGGCCCAGCTCACTGGGAGGAAAAATTATTTTTGCAAAATAACAGACAATTTCCAACAAAATTATTTTGTTACTATAGGCGATAAAGGCCACCCAGGTCTACTGGGAGCTGTCAAAATTATTCTTGCACAATAACAGACAATTTCCAACAAAATTATTTTCATTTGTTAACTTTAGGTGAAAATGGCTGCCCAGGTCTACTGGGAACTGTCAAAAATTAGTTTTGCACACTACTTAGATTTAGACATTAGTGGCTGTTAAGATGTCAAAATTTTGTTTTGCAAGACAATTAGCCTATTCAAAGTAGTTGCGACTGACTGATCGGCAAGGTCAAGCAAATTGCCAACTGTTCTAACTGACAGCTGTCAAACTTTTTTGGTGAGAATATACAATTGGCTTAAAAGTGAATTGAAACTGAGAATAGTCAATGATGCATTTTTGTAACTGCCAGTGACATATTGATCCCATCCAAAGCTCTAGCAAGCCACGGTTGATCCTCCAGTCATGCTTCAGTGCAGATCCTGTTGTGCAGCTTTTTCAAAGAGCATTGACTGATTTTAAGCTTCAGTGACTAGGCGATAGACTTGCACAAGTTCTTTTGGGTACCATTAAATTTTTTTTGGAGATTTTAGATTTTTTTTACCTTGGTGCACAATTGAGTGAAATTTGCTTTCTCTTTTAAGGTCCAATTTGTGAATCATCCTGTCTTGAAGCTTAAATGCATGTTAATGATAATTGAATTAGCTGGCTGTTGTTTTATATTAATACTGTATTAATCTGTCAACTCCCCAAATTTTCACTACAGCATCAATCTTTCATACTGAGTACAGCACAATCTTCCAGTTCTGTCATTTTTTTTAAATGCTGAGTTTTGGTGAATCAAGACAATCTTGATGAACTCTTTTTTTTGCTTTCGTAAAAAATCCTAGGCCTATTGTCCAAAAATGCGTTAAGTGCATGCATTGTCCTAAGTTCCCATATAAACTGTAAGTCCTAACTGTTCTTTAATCAACAGATACAGCCACTAAACTGAGGAGGAGAGCAAAAGTGGTCTTCCTTCCTGCAGCTGAATGACCATTTACTACGTTAAAGTTTGTCTGGTTGAACCTTGTTGGCCGAAATAATTTTGCTGAAATAGTTTTACTAGATCACAGTGCTTAGCATCTGTCTTCGAGTAAAACTTTAATAGAAAAATTGGTTCAGTGATGCAACTAAGCGGGGAGGCGCGTCGAATGTGAAGTCGAATGTTGAAACGCAGCTGCTGTTGAAAAGCCGAAGTGAAGCTGAAGAAGATCCAGTGAAGAACCGAACTCCGATTAAAAAAATGCCATGACCGAATGATCCTGAAAGAAAACCCAAGTGGAAAACCTAAGGGGAGGACCACACCAACCCCAGGGCCCAACTAACTAATCTAACTACATTAGTTATGCCGAATCAGAAGTACAAGGACTTCTGGCCGAAATTTGGTTTTAAGGTTCATCCAGAGCTCTATGTATTACCCACCCTCCCAACCCACACGCAATTTCACTAACCAGTACCCATTTGAGTTGAACTGTTACTGTACTGGAGTCAGCTCTTGTCTTGTATGGGCGAAGCTGAGGGCTGGTGTGGTGTGTACTGAGCCAGACAGGGGTGGACTGTACGATGCTGAAGCAATTGAACTGAATGATATGCTCATCTGGGACCAAGAGAATCTGAAAAAAGGAAAGAGAAATAAGTTACATAAATTCTGAAAAGATAATTGGTGTAGAGTTTCAAAATGATGGTTTCAGTTAATTCGAGTAAATTTTTTTAACGACCTAATATAGCAAAAGGCCTCTGTATTTTTTGTTTTTGTTATATGCTTCCTTTGAGGGTAGCAAAGGGTTTATGCGTGACACGTGAAAAGGGCAAAAATTAGTCCGTGACACGTGAAAATAGCTGGAAAAGATGTGATTCGTGAATTCTGCTGTTTCAAGTATACATAACGCGTGAATTTGGCAAAAATTTGTGCGTGAAACGGGATGATAACACCCCCTTTGTTACCCTCTCCTTTTAGAGCAGTTAATTTTAATTTCAGATTGACTTTGTACCCAGGCCTTCTCTTTTATTGCAAGTTTGTTAGTCACAGGCTTAAGGTGGTTAGTTAGTCCTGGTATTTTTCTTGTGTGAGGTCATTGTCACATGATATCCATTCTGATCTCCAAAAAATTTATATTATTTTGCAGTTCAGTATATTTTTATCGCTAGAAAAATGCTGGTCGAGCCACCTAAAAAACTGATGACACTGATCCCCTCACCAGGGGTGTATGTTCCCTCTCTTCTGAATAAAATTCCTTGTTATCCCTAAAAGTGTTTTGTCAATTTTTGTGATCTCTGCTCCCTAAAATATGAGAAAAAAGCTTTTGTTCCTTTGACCCTCCCCCCCCCCCCCCCCCTGGAAGGGGCTCATATACCTAACCCTTTTTAGCTTCACGGAGTTGAGCCTGCCTGCCCATTGAGAACAAACCAAGTTCTCTGGTACGATATAAACGTCACATCGCTGCACTTTACCAAAAGCGCAGGGAGAAGCAAAAACAGTATTTTTGCTTGTTATCGACAGCCGTAGAGGTAATTTACCCCCAAGATATTTACGCAGAATTTCGGCGCAGATTTTTTGACCAAACGAAAATTTTTTACACAACTGAAACATGGTATGAAAGAATTGTGGCAAAAAAAAGATCAATTTGGCGCCCCGTACTTTTAACGAATTAATCTTTAACTTTTTATTGGGGAAAAAAAAGTAATAAAAAGATGGCAAGTCTTTGAAATAAGTTGTATAAAAGCTTATATAAAAAGAAAAGACTTTGTTCGCGCCATTTGTTAGATAATTAGCCCATAAATATCGAAAAAAATTTGAATGGAAACTAATTATGAAAAAACCTCAAAGAAATATTTTCTACATTTTATATAGCAACTTCAATTGTCCAACTAGGTAAAAAGAGTTGAAAAAATAGTACTGCGTTTCTCCGCGTGAAAAACATTTTTTGTAAAATTTCACGACTGACAAAGCAACGTGTTCAAGTTTGCGCGGGAAATGTTTTTCTCATTTCTTGAATTACAAATTAAAGGAAGCTCGAAAAAAATGCGTCGAACAATTATAAAAGGTATTTCCAGACTTTTTAAAACAATAGAACTATGCTTTACCTTTTGAAATTGAAGTACTGAACGCTTTGAACGCACGTTAAAGTTGTTTCTCTGTAACATGGCGAAGGAGCGTGCTTGAATCCAGCCGTAACATTTTTACGGACCACGAGCTAAATTCTTTTGTTTCCAATGAGAAAAATCTGTGAAATGTAGAGAAAAATGTCACAAGTCAGTAAAGGAACTTATGTTAACACAAAAGCTTGTACATAAAACACATTCCGGGCTGAAAATGAAATTTTCTTCAGCGAGTTAATTTAGTTTTCTTCGGCGCGTCAAGTTTTTCTTTTCCATGTTTCAAAATAACAAAAAATCACCGACCTTTTTGCTCCTCACTTTCTTCCAGCTGTTCTTAAGAGTTGCTGAAGGTTGTTAAGACTTGGATTAAGCTTAAAGGAAGAACGAAACGCGAACTTTTTAAACCGATGTTTCATGTTTGGTGTTGTTTGTCGTCTTTGGTGAAGTTGAATGAAAAAATTTTGCAAACTGCGCCTCTTTTACCATTCATCTCGCGGGAAAATACTCGTTGTTGATTGGTTGTTTCATTGCACGGGCTTTTCCGTCAATCAGCTAATGAGCTGTCATTGTTCGTAAAAAACGTGAATTAAATCGCTTTCTAATTGTAACTGTTTGTTTTGTATTTTTTTTGCGTTAAACTAAATTATTTTTAAAACGAGTGTAGTGGTAGTTAAAAACGTTTTACAGTTCTTTCCTGTTTGGCTTTCTCTGGACAAAGAAACCTTTTTGTGACATCTGTCAATTTTAAGTCACCCTTTCCCACGTGGGCCAGTTCTGATTCGCTTCAAGCCGATGGCATCTTGGAGACCCAGGGGCAGTTAGTGGGGGCGGGTTCTTCGCCGATTTTTTTTTTCGCCCGTATAGACTTTCCCCCGCCCCCATAAGGGACTGACCATTATTTTTTTGGGGGGGGGGGGGGGGAAAAATTTTATAAATTGGGGGGGGGGGGAAAAAAAAAATATTTTTTTTTAAAAAAAATATATAAAAAAAAAAAAAAAATATAAATAAAAAAAAATTTGGAGGGAAAAAAAAAAAAAAAAAATAAAAAAATTTTTCCCCCCCCCCCCCCCCCAAAACTAACTGCCCCTGGATGGACACTTCGAAAAAACTTTTGCTCGCTGGACTAGAAAAAAATAGGGACTGCTCGTAGTCTACATGTGAGAACACAAAAACACTGAAACAGCAAGACACTAAAACAAAAGATAGAAATCATGTGGTTTCGACATTTAATCGGGCAAGCTTTCAATATTTTTGAATTGCTGTGTTTGCAGAGTATAAACTATCTACACCAGTTCTGTCTGTTCTGCTTTGCAAAAGATTTAGCTAATCACAAACAAAATAAAAAAAATAAAAACTTTCTCTCGTTGAAGGAGATGTGTGTTTGTGCGGGGTGGGGGTGGGGCTGTGTGAGGGAGGGAGGGGCAGTAATAATGTCGTTAGCCTGCGAACAGGCTTTCTGGAGAGCGCTCGGCCGGCGGCTTGAATACAGTGGAACCAAAACTTGCTGAAATCGCCAGCGCCCTAAAACAGCGTAGCACACCAGGCAAACGTAGCCCATAATAATTTCTCGGTGAAATGAAACAATGTTACGGTACATTTTTAAATTACGACAAGCGACATGGCCCGCTCTCTTGCCCGCTTTTAACTCGAAAATCGTCAAGTGTTTATTTCCGCGAGAGCGTTCGCAAGAGGGCGTATGAACGTTTTGGCCAGAAAATTACAAGAGAGAGACAGTCTGCAAACATTAAACTTTGACCAGAGTCCAAACTTTATTTTATATGACATTTACAGAGTTGAGTTCAAAACGTACTGTACTGAATCGACTTCAAGTTTACAACCATTAATTGTAACAGCAGTCAAACAGTCTCAGCCGGTTACTTAACTATTCCCATTAAATACCCTTTACATTTATTTACAGTACAATGTACTCACTTTCGTGATTAATATATCTGACTCAGTTTGTTTGGTTTTTGCTCTTACTGTTCTTTTGTTCTTGTTGTTTTTCGTAAAATGTAGCAGCAATTCTTTTGTGAAAAGTAAAAGTGCTTTAATTTTTGAGTTATTTTTTCAAAAATAGCTCTTTAGTCGTCGTGTGCTTGTAATCAGTCGGTGGGTAGTGAAGTATTGTGTTTGTCACACCAATCAGATTTCAGGTACATCAGAACCAATAAAATTGCAGTTTATAAGGGGAAGCAATCTGACGTAGTCAGCAATTCGTTCTAAGTTTTGAGATTAGCGGAATGGTAGTTTATTTAACCCTGAATAAAAACGTTTTTCGTAACGCGCGCCGCTTACAACGCACACGCCGAGAGGCCCAACACTAAGTTGTTATTCGTCTTATTCGAGCGTACGTTTGGAGAGGCTAGCCCATGCACAAAAGAGAAAAAATGTGTCATACGCCGTCCGTTGTGAAGTTCGTTGGAAATTGGAAAGCTGTGAATCAAATAGGTTGCGAGTTTTGAATAAATTGTGAGCCGAACCCAATCGCTACCAATAAAAAAATTTAAAAATAAAAACTTTTGTTCCGAGCCGTAACACGCCGAAATAGTTCCGTGCGTCACACCATCCAGTTATCCGGTTACAACGAGAAGAGAGAAGAAGTGAAAATGCCCATGGAAGAAGAATACTCACGCGAGCCCAAATAGATGGTCTGACCTCAATCTTATGAACACCCCTCTTCAGACGGAAACCCGACGAATGCCCCCGACCCCCGACCTGTGCAATCCTAGCCCGAAAACCTTTGCCCACCGCACGAGGAGAGCGCAGCCCGCGCGGCAGACAGCACGACGAGACAGCCGGCCGAGCAGGAAAAGCCCGCCGAAGAAATGAAAAAAAAGCGAAAAGATCATCAGCGGCGACGCGCAACCGGCCGAGGAACAGAAGCCGACGACAAAGTGAGATAAGAGGGGGGGGGGAGCAAAGGGGTAAGGGACAAAAAGTGCAGAGGGGCCGCCCAATGGTATAAGCGCGAAGAGTAGTGAATAAGAGAGAGTAGGGAGAAGAAGGAGGGGGCGAGAAAGGGGAGGGCGTGGGGGCGGGGGCGGGAGGACGATGTAAGTAAGTAGGAAGTGGAGAGGAGAAAGAAATATGGGAAGAAGGAAAAAAGGAAGGAACGGTGTTAGAAAAATAAAAAGAAAAACGTAAAAGGAAGAGAATGGGCCGCCAACAAAATAGCTCAACCAGGCATAAACCATCCCAACAGAATAATCACCCAGTTTCACCCCAAGCCACCCCATAAGAAAAAATAACTCCTGCACGCTTAGCGTGCCTATGTTTTAAATAAGCGTTCATTTAAACGTCTTCGTGGCTGTTGTTTTTTAGTTCTAACGTTTTTTGTGTATGATAGACTTGTTTATCATGATTAAATACAATAGGCGGAAATGCTAGCCAAGCCCAAAAGATATATGTACCGATACAACCGCAAGTAGCTGGCATATCGCGATAGCTTTTGAGCGAGCAACAACAGCAAGAGCGCAGTTAGCAACTGTAATGTTTTTTTTTAGAATTCGCGCGTTGGTCATTGCAATAAAGACCCGGAAATCCCCAATGAGTTGTTGTGTATTTAAACGTTTTTTCACATTCAGAACAGATATGGAGGATTTAGCCCAGCCGTAGTTCGCATAAACGCTACGTATGAACATTTTATTGTAATAAATTTACTGTTTCCTACCAATGAAAATAAAATATTTACTAAACTATAAATATTTGTTTGTTTCCGCCTTGGGGGAAATAAAATAATAACTTTCACTTCAAAAACCGACACCGTACTCATAGCCATGCTAATCGTGCAATATCAGTTTCTCACATAAAATATTGCGTGCTTTCAACTAGTCAACCTTTCAGTATTGATGGCTGTGTTTTGTAGTTATTTTATAACAGCTAAAACCTTTTTTTGTTTAAAAAATTTGTAGCTTGTTTTACACATTCAAATGTGTCTCAACTACAACAGATTACAAGTCGCACTTTTAAGAATGGCACGAAAAATATTCGTGTTGTAGCCATCTTTGCAGGCCGGCGGCCCTTCATGCTCTTCCAGGCCTCATCTGTTTCACCATCTTTCTCATCATGTCTCTAAAAAGGACAATGAGGAGAAATGTCAAGGCACAAGAGCAAATATATCATGCACGTAAGCAACACAGCAAGCGATTAAAAAGAAACGTAACGAAGGCACGAAGGAACAACCAAACGAAGGAACGAACGAACGGACGAACGAACGAACGGACGAACGAACGAACGAACGAACGAACGAACGAGAGAACGAGAGAACTAAGCCAGCGAGCGCACGAGCACACGAACGCACGACCGAACATTAACCGAACATTACCGAACATTAACCGAACATTAACCGAACATTATTAATGTTCGATTAACCGAACATTAACCGAACATTACCTGATTGCATTAAGCTTCTCTTCCACCGACTCCCAAGGATGGCGATCTTCGCTGAATTCAAGAAGCTCTAAAAAAGAAAACAAAAAAGAGACTTCAAAGATCTCTAAAGCATCAAGCAATTGACCGTAAATTGTAAATGCTATTCGCTTATTTATCAAAAAGGGTCTTAATCTAAAAATCTCGATGATTTGGTAAGTGCAGAATGCAATATGGAACAATTGAAAGTATGTTTTTTATATATGTTCTTTTATTTGCTTTATTTTACTTTCGGAAAAACTGTTCACAGGCTACTTGTATTCTTTCCCAGGTGTTCCTTACGCTAATCTTTGCAAACGTAACACGACACTTTTGTTCGTTTGTAACAAAATACTTTTTCTTCCTTGAAAATGCGATAACATGAAACTTTTGTTTTTTGTTTGTTTTACGGCGGCATCGATGACATTTGTTTAATTTAATTAAGTTACGGTTTAGACTGCACGAAAGACGATTCTCAAAAACTAAAGAAACAAATCTAATCAAAAAACATATTTTTCGACAGGTTTTTTAAAACGCAGTACAGCTAGGATATTTGTTTCCTGGTTATCAGGTGTTCACGCCGAAAATCCCGGTGCAAGTTTTTGCATACCTAATTACGAAAGCGCCGTGAAAGTCTCAAAATCTAATTTAATTAATTTGCGGTTTTTACTTGGCGCCAAGAAGTCTGCAGGAAGCCTACCGCAAACACGCAATACAAGCGATGTTCATGATAGTTCCAGAAAACAACGTAGACTAATCTGCGCATGCGTTTGGTGTAAATTACGTTGAGTAGTACCACAAGGAGAGCAAAGGGTTTTCTGAAACAAATATATACGTTTGAGATCTTCAAATGAAAGTAACGTAGATGTGCTCCAGGTTTTACCTAGGGGTACGGTCAGGTGCTCCCCACCCCCACCCCCTCCACAAGGAATAATTTAATTGGTGATTAAAAGTTTACACCATAGTGTTTAGCGCCTGAGGGGTTTAGCAAACGACAACCCACCAAACCATCACAATAGTGCATTCTGCACTAAAAAGGACGCATCTTTTCTGAGAACGGACACACTTCTTTATCCACAGGAATTTTAACAATTCATGATCACTGGTACTCATTTATACACTAAGCCCTGGTTGTTCAAAGGGTAGATAACACTATCCACCGTATAAATCGCTATCCAGTGGATGAGTGTTGACAAAACATACTACGCTATGTCCACCGGATAGTGATTTATCTGGTGGATAGCGTTATCCAGCAGGAGGGCATTTTGCGTGCGCATGCGTCGATATGGGCTAGTGCGCACGACAAAGATGTTCTGCTATCGATTGTTTACATATTTTTCACAATTTATGGCCTAATTCTCAGCTCAAAATAAAAGGTGTTTTAAGTTTTATTTGCTGTATACGATATTAAGAGTCCTTGCTTTATCTTCTGACAACAACAAGCATACTTTGGTGTCGGCGTGCCGTTTATCTGATCGACTTTGGCTATGTGTATTAAACATTGCGCGTGGACAAAATGGCGACCGAATGTCGAGAACCTAAATACCTTGCCCATGTTTTTAATAGCTGGGAGATCTAAACGGACAAAGCGCTACGGCAACTTAGTACTAAAATATAAAACAGCAGTTTTAACTATACGATGTTATAATCAAGTATCCCGGGTTTGAGCGAGTGGTCATGATTTTGTTCAGATTTTTCATAAAACTGCAATTTCATCGTTCTCACGATGCAAAAATCTCAAAATCTAACCTTGATCTCCAGCGTCTACCGATGATATATGGAGCCTGAAGTACTTGAACTATCGTCTAATGCTGCGAAGGTAGCGTTAAGAAATGGTCTATTGTGGTAATTTTTAGCTTTCTTTAACGTCATTCTCGCTGGTTTATTCTAACAGAGAAACTATCGTTTGTGATTATTTCCTTAAACTTAAGCATTGGTCAAAATAACTTCACATTTCGATGTACCACAATTATTCCGTTGAACAAGAAAAGAATTACTGAGATCGGTCTTAATTTTAACGTGTTATGGTAATTCTTTGCTGGTAGACTATTTGTTTACATTTTACTATGTTAATTAGTACATTTTTGGCTCCTTTATCAAAATCTAGCCTTGATCAACAGTCAAAAAATAGCATGAAACGAACAAGCGATATATATATTTTTCAGAAACGTTCTAATAACTGCTGCATAAAATGTCTTAAGAAATAATTTTTAACTATAAACAATGTTATTTTCAAATTTTCATTCAACGGTTGTTTCTTTAAGATTGATGTTCATTTTGTTATAACGACTGTTCTACTTCTGTGTCGCCTAAATGTGTTTTAAAGAACTGCAGTTCTTGTTCCAGGAAACTCTGTTTGCCAGTCGAGGGCAAGTTGGCTTTGCTTTAGAGTCATCAGTGAGCTGCATTATCATGTGCAGAACACCCAAACATGTCTTTCCCCTCAGGGAAAACCCTTTTCTTTGGTGGCCGTCCCTTTAGGCAAAAATCTCCCGACAAGCTATAATATTGCTCGCACTCTGCCTGTATTACAGCAATTGATTTGATGTGAAGTTTTGATCCTAATATATCACACTCCAGCACACGCATAAATGTTTTCCTCTTTTTACGGCCTGTTTGATTTTTGTCGGTGAAGGCCTTCCTACCTGTCCCACATATTTTCCCATTATTTGCAACAACGATCTCGAAGCAGGCCAGAAAATCTGCTTTATAAGAGCCTTGCCACACACAAAACACTTTTTCTTAGCGAAATTTACGTCTATATTAAATTATGTGACGATAAACAGTACAAAAAACAAAGTTTGAATCTTCCGCGCCATTTTTATTCCCAAGATCACGCGGTCTTTGTACAGCGGTTGCACGCATGCGCTCGCAAAATGCCCTCCTGCTGCGTTATCCACCCTTCGAACAGCTGGAGCCAATATGTCAAGGGGCACTAGGAGAGTAAAATATAATTTGTCATTCCAACCTTTTGCTAGTTTCATTTCACTGATCCAGTCCCCTTCTTTGTAATACTTTACACGCAAGTTCTGCAGAGACGACAAGAATAACAACAGAAAAATTAATTAATTATAAATGAATGCATTATAAGACAATTACACAGGCAGGGGCTGTAAAATTCTGTCATGGCTTAACAATCAAATTTATTAAGTGACTTATCTGTTTATTTACTCCTCCTACCTATACTAGGATTTTTCGACAAACGTACAATCACGGCGAGCACGCACGTAGACATGCACGTGCAGACACGCGCGCCCAGACACACCCGTACGCACGCGCGTGTACGACATTCCGCACACGTAGACGCGCGCGCATGAACTTGTTCAACCATGACGTTGACATACCAGAAGGGGAAACCTCTCCATGCGAGTGAGCAGCAAAATACGATCCACATCATACTCCAGGCGTGCGACTCGCTTAGCCTGCGTGTAGGTTGTGCTCATCTGAGCTATGAGAATGTTTAGAAGAATGACGATCACGGTTCCCATGTAAGCCAGCATCAACAAAATTGACAGCCAACTGCAAAGGAGACAGTATCAACAGCAGCAATTAGGACTAAAAGGTATCTCTCTTAGTTTTTCATTAGGTAAAGTCTGCATGCGAGCCTAGCAGCCCACTAGGCCGAAACTTATGCCAGTTTTTACAGGGTTACCCCTAGCTTTAAATTCGCCGGTACGCATTAATACACCTGAGTGGACTTGCCCAAGAACACAGCACAGATGACCCTAGCCAGGGCTCGAACCCGGACCGCTCGATCCGGAGTTCAGCGCACTTACCATTAGGCCACCGCGCCTCCCATTGGGGTTTTGAGTCCCTTTAAAAAACAACCCCTTGTGAATATCACACCACTTGACGCCGACCAGTTAACTCGAGGCTATTTTTCCTTATCGTTATTTTTGTGAAAATTATTGCGTATTTTTCTAACCTTAGTTTGTTTTCATTGTAGCTTGTAATAGGTGCAATTTTCCACTTATTTTTTTTACTTGCCACGTTTACATTGCTTTCACGGTCTCCGCTTTGAATGTACTTTTCACTCGCCTTTTTCAACACTGTTTACGTTGTAGCTTAGTATTTAGCCTATGCCAGGGATTAAACTGTAACTTTTCGATCGCTGGCGGCTCCCTCCACAAACTGTTGTGTTGTTTGGGTCTTTACTTATACTAGAAATGTTTTCTATTCACTTGAGCAAGGCGAAAGAGAATAGAGCAACAGCTTCAGAAGAGAAGTTTCTGGGTGAGAAAAATGTTGCTACCGAGAGTAAACCTAACAAGCACAGGAACTTGTAACGAGTATTTTTTTTATTTTAATGCTGCTTTGTACATCGTCGCTACTTACTTGAAACTTGAGTAATCTTCAGCAATTGGTTGCTGTTCGGATAATGCACGAAACCCGCTCAGCAACACATCTTCAAAACCACTAAAAATAAAAAGAAATTACAATTTAAAATGTGTATTTCTACCTTGCAGCTACTATTTGGGGTGTATAAAAAAGAAATTACATGTACCAGTCTTGTTTTAAAAACAAACATCGAGTAATCAAATGCCTCTTAGCAAGCTTTATCCTTTCCCCGCTCACGAGATTGGACCCGAGAATTCCATACTGATGGCGTATCTCTTCAGAGATCTGTATAGTGTCTCTGATTGGTTGATACTCGGATTTGAATTTTAGCGGGCAAGTGTCAACCAATCAGAGACACTACACGTCATCAACATGGAATTTTTCGGGTCGAATTTCAGACGTCTCTTGAACCGAGGAAAACTTGAGTGCACGAAGGGAGAAGTCTTCTTACTCGCATGTACTCAGGCAACGAAATGTGAGAATAACAACAAAAGGAATCTTGGAAAAAGCCTAGATTTACTTCAACACAAAGGACATTTGACCAGGTTAACTTATAGCGGTATTTTACATGTAAGGAGGTTTTTCATTCTCGTCCCCAGAGCCGCTAAATAATAAAGATGGTAAATTTTAAGCTTGTTGATAAATAATGAAAATGAATTTTTCAACAATGACACGAGCATGGGCCCCCAGATACCGGATGGGCGCTCTAACCAACTGAGCTACGAGAGACTCGTTGTGAGCTGGGCCATTTACTAGGTTGATATGTGACACATGTCCTGCTACTGCTAGGATCAGCAATGTCGAAATCATCAACTGTGTTGTAAATAATAAAGATGGTAAATTTTTTTTTCAACAACAGTTCGTTTCAGAACTACTCTCACCCGGACGATCACACTATACGAACTAATGAGGTTTTCAAATAAAGCCACAAAAAGACGCACCTTAATGGAGGGCTTTGCTTGGAAGCACGGAGTGACAAGTATAATGAGCCACAAAAGGAAAGAAAGACCACAGCAAACACTATCATGAATCTTGTCACATCTCGTCGAATGATCTTGGCCAAGGTTTTTGTGTATAACCCTGTAGTTCTGTAAATAGAGAACAAGACAAGATTGGTTAGATCTAAGAAGAACTCCACGGTCGGTGGCCGCTTCTGTGCTACGGAAACCGGGATAAGCTGAAACAAAATATTCAGGTCGTTTTACACAATAAAGTCAGATCATTCCAGAAAGAAATATTTTGTTAGAAATAGTTAGAAAAAATGTCAAACTAGTGAGAATTCTCCACTTTGCCTCGTTATTTTCCGTGCTGGAAATTTGTGCGCACGTTTGTTTATATTTCCATATTATTTTGTCTTGTCTGTAACTGTGCTCACATTGTGGGCTCCTCCTAAAATGTTCTGCAATTGGTATAGGATTTAATGGAGCTGAAACGAATTGTGGAATTACATGCATTTTAGGCATCCTACTGATCAACGGTTACGGCAATTAGATATTTTATGGAGCGCCATTACGTACATGGTCTGTCCCCTGCCTCCTCCACAGGCTTTTCCAAGGCCAATGGAGAGGGAGGATTTTGAGCGAGCGCGTAGCGCGAGTAGGAGGATTGGGAGCGCGCGCGAAGCGCGAGTAGGAGGATCTTCCCTTCCCATGTCTCCCTTCGCCCCGCTTTCCTCAATAATTAACTAGCATTTCCCCAAACGATCGCGAGCGACTGGGGACGAGGCAGGTCTGTCCCCTTAGAATTGTGTTCGGTGAATTAAAACTGACCCATCTAGTGCATCCGCAACTGAATGCTGCTTACTTGATCGGCCAAAACAGAAAACCGATCAGACAAAAATACGTCTTTTCTTGAGTAAGGAAGCTGATCTAATAGGGGCCTAATAAAGATGAAGCCATCGAACGCGTTTGACGCATTTCAAGCTCCAGGTTTAAAGCATAATTATAAGCTTACACATACAAAAAACATAGTGCATGGAGTTTTTCATCACATTTTCATCGAGCAAAAAGATTTTCTTTACATTCTCGTCATTTCAAAAGTGAAATGATCTGACTATTCTTTGAAACATTCTGACGTGGAACGAAGTGACCGTAATTCGATAGGCCACTAGGCTCGCATGCGGACTTTACTTTACCTTGTGACACAAGAAAACTTAAATATCCTCAAGCAATTGAACAGGAAAGCTAAAGACGCCACCATCCACTGTGCTTTGCTGTCAGCATACCGCAATGGAATGATACACAGTATAAGCAACAGGCCTAACCAGTCAAACAGGTTCATCCACTCTTTGAAGTATGAGTGCCTCTCTCTGGTACAAGACAAAATGGGAGATATACTCTAATTATGAATTATGTCATGGCCAGCCAATGGGCATTTTGCCACAAAAGGTCACATGGTAGAATGTCCGAGAGAGCGAGCGTCCTCAGACCGTCTGAGAACCAGGCTTCCATACTAGATGACAAAAGAATACGACAGCCTTCCAAGCAAATCAACTTCTAAAATCGAGATTTCTTTTTTTCAGATACATGCCCAAGTGCGTAGTTTGCATCCAGGGGGATGGCCGGGGGAATCCTTTATATAAGCTACATCAGTATGGGCAGCAACAAAGGGTATGGTTTCGAGCCATTGTGATCTGACATTGGGAGGGTATGGTTTGTGTACTCTGTTCAGCAATTAGGTGTAACTCTTGGAAGAATCTGTTTTTATCATTGTTATAATTCATATAATTATTAAAGTGCGATTTCATTAACATAATAAGTAAAAGCCCTTATCAAATATTTACACAAACCATAGCCTTTCCTGGGAAGGGTTGGGTATGAAAGATTTCTACTGTTTTTCTCATAAATACATATCAATTATAAATTAAATAAAATTTAAGTGATATTATTGAAGTTTTGTTGTACCATCATTACTTACTTTCGCATTTGATTGATTTCTTCACAGATGTAAAAGACGACCATAAGAAGGGTGATAATCTCACTGAATCCACGCAGCGAGTCTGCAGCACTCTTGTAAAGGGTGGGGTCCAGTTTTGTTGAGCCGTGCATCAGTGAATAGGACAAGAGTAGCAGGAAAATCACATAAATTCCGGCTTGAAGGCTGCAAAAAAACAAGGTAGTACAGTACAGTTTTGTTTGTTAGATGACCCTACAAAAACATATCTCCACTATCCTTCATAAGTAGCATTCTACTAGCATATTACTAATGCAAATGTGACAATTTGATTGGTTAGCTACTCATATACTATCAGTCATGAGTATAAAGTTTGCACAAGCTCAGAAAGTGTGAAGATTTTAAAGTATACTTGAAGCCTCATGCGTCCTGTGGCAGTGAAAAGGACAGATGATGATGTGTGATGATGATGATGATGATGATGATGATGAAATATTTGAAAATCATTTAATTGGACATACTTTACGTACTAAAACAATTACTGGACTTTTCGCTCTATATATTTCTATGAGGGGAAAGTTGATGAAGATGCAGGCCGAATCAACTATTACCTTACAAAACTTTCAAACCCATAATCTAAATTAATTGTTCATTACATAAAAGGTTAAATCTTCTAGCCTGAAATACAGAATCAAAGTACAGAATAACAGAAAGGTTTGCTTTTTGGAGCAACAAACGATTTAAGAAATGGGTCAACTTTTAGTTGCCTTAACTTACATTTTTAATACTTTTTTTCCACGCTGGGGAATTACTCCGGGTAAGAGTTTATAGTGAGCAATAAATAACATTTTACATTTTGATGCATTTTGGAATAGTACAGTAAGTTTACCTAAGAAACCAATGTCCATAGCTTTGCCATTTTGTTTTAATCAGCATTCTAACCACAGGATGTTGCAAGGCCTCCTGAAAAACAAAATTCAAGTGCCATGGAATCTTTAGCATGGAATTTTTTTAGCTGTCATGAATGTGCAGTGTTCTATAATATTATTGGATATCAAGATATCACAAAATGGGACTAACTATTCGGTACTCAGTTAATGTAATGAGACAATAGCGAGACACCTCATGACATAATATTTATACAGCGTAGCACACAGTTCATGTAGAATATTACTGACTAAACAGCACTCCGGTTAGCCTAAATAGCACCCCAGTTAGCCTAAATAGAAATCCACTACGCCTACTTTAGCTTGGGTTGCGTGCAGTTAGCTTTTATAATAGGGTTAGGATTTCTATCTAATAAAAAAATCAGGAATCAGTGGCAGCTGGTCATCCGTGGCGTACAACAATGTAGTGGATATCTTCCCACTTTGCATGCCAGTGACCTGGGTTTGAATCCTCTTGGTCTCAACTTTTTTTAACTTAAAAAAATAAGTTTAGTGTGATTTATACCTCGTGTATGAAAATATAAGAAGTCTCTCTACATGAACTGAGTGCCAAAGAGTCACTCCCATCACAAAAATTATATAAAATGATATAATTGTAACCTCACCTTATTGTTACTTTTTGCAATAAGATGTAAACAAGACTTGTCTCGCCGGTTAAAATGTTCATTATCTGTCAGCTTGTTTCCCTCTAAGGCCATAACCTTTGGAGGCCGACCTGCCTCGTCACCTTCCAGAATGTGGTAATAAAAGTGATAGTCAAATGGGTCATCTGGAATTGTACTCCAGGCCCCTTCAATTCCCTCTTCTTCTTCTTGGTTGTCGTAGCTATCTTTTCGTTTTGGTAGGTGTGGCCAGTGTGGGTTCACCATCTGGTCTAATATGGCAACTACAGATTTCTGTTAGTATAACAAATTTGTCATCATCATCATCGTCATCAAGTCTCATCACACCAGTTGCCAAATAAGGCCGTATTACAATACAAATTCAAAAGACATTAAAATGTTCAATACTCAGCCTACTATACACTGATAATAATTTTGTTAACCCTCAATCAGGTAATCACACAATCCCTGATGACCAAGTTTGTATTTTGGAGTAATTTTAATGTGCAGTTCAAGAAAGTATCCATACCCACCCAGGGTTCATTCTCCTTTAAGGATTTCCACAACCTTTTCTGTGACTTTTCAAGTTTTCCATAACCTAAATTTGACTTGGAAATTTTCAAAAAAAAAACCCTTGGTTTCTGGTAAGTTTTTACCTTGTGTCCTTCACGAAAATCACACTGTGTATACTAATTTATTTTGTACATTCAATCAACATCTTTTCCATGACTTTCCAGGCCTGGAAAATGAAATTCTAAAATTCCATAACCTTCCAGGTTTTCCATGACCCGCACCACCTTTCCACCCCAAAATTTGAAAAGAAAAGTACCATGGATATACAAGCTTAGCTGGTATTTCTATAGGGGTAGGGGGTGTGAGGCTCAAATCAAGAAACCTTCTACAGGAGGGGTATGGGCAATTTCTGTACATGTACCAGCACAATATGACATTCTCACCTTCATTTTAGGATTCTCAATAATGGACTTGAAGCTGAAAAAAGAAGGCTGAGGACTTGTCATATCGCCTGGTCTCCATGAAAACAAACTTTGGACTCTGGTGAGAGTACATGTAAAATATGAACAAAGAGTGAAGTTAAGGGAAAAGTAAGGTCTGCATCAAGCAGAAGCAGGCTGGCTATACCGTCAGAATATCCCAATTTCTGTAGCATTAAGTACTGTTACCCCGCCCCCCGCCTCTTGGATGGGATACTTAAGTCCATCACAGGGTAACAGGTATCCCTTAGCATCAAACTCACCAATACCCATTTATACACCTGTGTGGAGAGAGGCACTGTAAAAGTAAAGCATCTTGCCCAAGAATACAATTCAGTGACCTCGGCCAGGGCTCAAACCCCCGGGGGGGGAACTCCCAATGAGAGTGATGGGGATGCTCGTCGTCTCGCTTAGGGATATAATTTCGGACTTTGGGTCTCGCTAGGGTGTTTGGGGAAAATGCAAGAAAATGACAATATTTAGCCACAGCCGCAGACACAGAAGAAATTACCAATATGTTTTTCTCAGATTTTGGTATCTTTAGGGGTCTAAAATAGCTTGAGCCACGTCCAGATTGGTCTCTTTTGGGCTTTCAATCCGCGGCATCCCCGCCCTTAAATATGGGAGTCCCCCCCGGGCTCAAACCCAGACTGCTTGATTCAAGTGGAGTCCAGCGCGCTAATCATAACACCACTGATAGCATCTCTCACAATTCATTTAAGGGATGACGTGGCAAAACTGACAGTGATCATCAGATCTCGAGTATGATGTCAGGTAGCCATGTGATTTGACAGTATCAGTATGTAACTGGGGCCATTCAGATATTAAAAACATGGCAAAAATTTATCAAACATGTTAGGAATAGAAATTTCAGAGATGGAATGGCACAACAAAAAGCCCTTTGAACATTTGGAATATTGCCTTTTTATGAAAGCACAATTAATATTAAAAGGCTTTCCCTTACACGTACATGTTAGTGTCCACTTACCTTTCATGCCACATCATTCTAATCAAATAAGCTGCCACATCATCGTTCTCTGCTATCAAGGCCAGTTCAACTGGAAGTAAGCCTCTTTTCTTCTCAGGCTTTAACTGAGCTTTTGTCTTCAGAGCCAGCAAGCCTGGACATTTTTTCGTAAGTGTTTTTGTGACATGCAGGAAGCCCAGTTCAGCTGCATAGTGTAACAATGTCTTCTTTGTTTTGTCTTCTTCATCTCTGAATGTCTCGTATCTATTGTCTGAGTTGAGATCACTCTCTAATAGAATCTCCAAAAATCTATTAATCTGCTTGACAAACACACATCAATGGGTATTACAAAATAATAAATAAAATTAACTATAACCTAGCTGACAAGACACTTTACTCTATAGATATATAGTACTTCTCTTCACCCAGGCGTATAAATGGGTACAGGCCAAGTAATGCTGGGGGTACCCTGCAATGGATTAGCATCCCATTCAAGAGGGAGTAGAAATATTCCTAGCCGCTTAATGCTACATAAATTGGGATAAGCTTAGACAGAAGCACCCCATGGCTCGAGGCTACCCTTTTTTGCTGACACATGCTGGCTTAAAAAAATCTTCTTTCTTGTTGAGGAAAACTCCAATTTTTTTCCTTTCCCTCGCTGATCTGTGTATGACCAATTTTGTACTTGCATGGGGGGGATATACTAATTAACTGAGTATATCAATCCCTAAAACAAATTGCTTTAACAGAGATTTTGGACAGAAAATGATGTACCTTTATATACACATACCTGCAGTATAAATTTTATACTACATTTTTGTACATCCCTTAAGTTTTCTCTTAAGTAACCCCATGAAATGTTTACTACATGAACCAGCTAATAAGTGTGTCTGAGATACATGTATTTGTGAAAGACCTTCGCAAATACCTATATGACAATTATCCCCTTGCTTTCCTGCAACTCATGAAAACTCAACCCTTTTATACATGTATACCTACCGCCTGAAAAAAAGTACTCTCCCCACCCCTTTGCGTGGGCCCCCTACCCACCCTTCTAAGTTACTGGCAACTATCGCTAGGAGCCCCAACCTCATTCCTAAGGTCTCTCTCTCGGGGAGAGAGAGAGACCCTGGGAATAAGGTTGTAGGAGCCCAATTAAATCCAAATTTTTTTTGCATGTTTTCAGCTTGAAACAATATAAAATAAACAAGTGAGATATACCAGCTGTTCAAGGCCCAGAAGACGATCTGGATTATCCTTGTACTGTTTTGATGCTGGCCAGTTTTTCAGCATCAGAAGAGCAGGATCCTCGCTGATGAGTTCCCCATTGTCTTTGTATTTTTCGATCAGTCTTTCCACACGCACTTGGTCCATGGCTTTGTTCCATGATAATCCTTCACTTTGCTTTTGTCGAACCTATAAGTGAACATGTTTACATGGTGGAGCTTCAGTTGTTGTTTTGATCATCACAAGAGCTATGCAGGCTGGGATCTGATCCCCCTCCCCCATTCTTCAGGATTGTCGCATGGCAACATATCATTTAGTCATGTAAAAATTATTGGTTGAAAATGGCACACAATAATTCTGTCTCTCCCTGTGGACATCAAAAGGAAACTTAAGGAAGCTATCCACATCAGATGCCAACATCCAACATTAAATAAAGATGCATGGGGGCTTTGCAATAACCACCATTTTCAACCACTTATTGTCATGTGACTACATGAGATGTAACCACATGACAACGCTGAGCTGACTTGAACAGACTGATTGGAAGAAGACTACGAGATATGGTCGAAAAGCTTCGCTTTGCTTTAAACTCCAGACCTTCTGACAAGAATTATTATTGTTTAATAATTTATATTTACGTGTGACTGCCGGTGTGAAAGTGTCTTAGGGTGAGAAATATTACTAATAAATTATTGTTACCCAATAAAAATACGTCTGTATTTAATAAAATAATTAAATTATAAATCATTTACTCAATATCAATGTAAAAGAACCTATTCTTGCTCGCTATTGAAATTCTAAAGGATAACGTTATTAAAACGGCTTTACAACATGTACCTTGATCCAGAACTCTCTATCAAATTCGTCTTCAAAACCATCTTCTTGTCGACCAACTTCAATGTTTTCTGGTTGTTCTTCGCGAGTCTCATTTCCTTCAGCCCGCTCAAGCAGTTCTTGCTCTTCTCTTTTCATTTTTTAATCGGCAGTCTCTAGCTGGAAGATAGAAAAATTAAATAAACGTTCTCGAGCGGTGAAAAGAACCTTTTAATTTGCTTTCCAGAACAGCGTGTTCAAGTCGTGTACAGCTAGCATACATAGATGCGAATCACCAAAACAAAAAAATCCTCTTTAGCATACAAGTTTCGTCTCGATTCACTCCATGGTAAAAGGGATCATAGGATAGGTGGCTCTGCATGCAATGGTTTTGTAAAACACCCAACAGAATTTCAATCGTTCGACCAACATCAGCAAAGCAAAGTGCACTCATGTGCGAAAATTGATAGGCGTTCCTTCACCGTGATGTTAAACATAGATGGAGGACTAAGACCCACAACATCAAGGGCGGGAATCGACCTCGTTCCCAGGTTGAGGCTGAATAAAAAATTTCATTTATAATTTATTCAAAATTTATTTAAAAAAGAATAATTATCCCAAGCTACCTAGTAACAAGATTTATGATTATAATATTCTGCCTTGCGCTACCGTGCTACGTGGCTATAATGGCTGAATCCCTAATCACAATGTAGTTTCAATACAGCTGAGAAAAAATATGCCGCTAAGAGCTAAGAGCACCTGCTTTTTAATTTATGCATAAGCAAAAATTGGCCTCTCCTATTGGCTATTTAAAAAATTGCTGTTGTCACCTCTTTAATTATTTTTGAAAGGAGTTGTACTTGAAATAATTAAAGTAGTGATGTCGCAAATTATTTTCGATCAGCGACTGAAACATTTGTAGAATTCGCTTCTTTTGCTAGTTACAGCGTTTGAAGTTTGAGGGCGGCTGTTGTTCCCGTATGATCAAAAGCCGTACCTTATCTTTCTTTATCGTTTATGCGGGCTTTTTTTCGATCAGTGTGAATTATTCAAGTTCAAATACGAACAGACATTGATACAACTGAAGACGCGTGTTTATTCAACTCGGTTCTACCCTCGCGCACAAAATCAAGGCGTAAAATGAAGTGTGCTCTGTTCCTTTATACTGGAAGCGACAGCACCAAAGCTGAACAACTCAAAGATTATCTACAAGGCAAGCTTCGCGCAGTAGCAGACTTGAGAAATATCACCGACATTTTAGCCGAGGATCAAGAGTTGAAGAAAGAACTTCCCCGCAGTGATTGCGTTGTGCTGATCGGGTCACGACAAGCATCGTCACTTATTCAAAACAAACGCCACGAAATCGAAGATGATTTTGTTACCTTCGACGGGAAAATTATACATCAGGAGCTAACAGAAAACAAGGAACTTCTAAACAGATTGGTTATCATTTTCCTGACGGAAAAAACGAAAAACGACTGGATCCCGACTGGTTTTGATGAAAGAAGAATATTTCATCTACAAGGCGGAAAGATACGAGCTGGAAATCCTGTCTTAGACCAAATTGAAGATTGTATAAAAGGAATATTGGTTGGAAAGACTCGCGCGTAGCTGGCTTTTAGTGAAATATATGGGACAGAAAATGAGGTTGTACAATTCATCTTTGGATCGATATTGACAGCATACGGTAAAACTGGTTTGGTTCTAGTATGTGTTTATAGCAAGGAGTTTAAACTAGACTAGGCTTATCCTACAATGCCACGAAAGGTCTGTAAACGTCACATAACTTTAAGACGATTAAAATTAATCACGCAATTTTTTGCAACTATATGTATAGTACACATATGAGATATATAGTAAACGATAAAGGAACCGTCTCTCATTTTTCCCTATGGTTTATCTTCGTGTTTGCGAGGCTAAGAGAGTCTAACGGGCACGCAGAAAAGGTTTCAGTTCTGCCAAGTAACCCTGGGGTGGGTGGGAGGGGGCGGGATGTGCCAGGTTCCCAAAGCCTGAAGAAACTCAAGGGGTAACGCGGTGCGGGGCGAAGTATAGTCTGAACTCCAATTGATAAATCAACAACAGAACTAATGGCAGGTCGAACAAACGTAGATATATATTGGGGATTTGCTCAACGTCCCTTATTTTCGGCGAGGGCCTTTATAAGAGTGGATTGGGGGAGGGGGGGGGGCGTTTTTTTTTTCAGATGATTATTTAAGTTTTTGGACGGGATGCTGTGACTGAAATTTTTTTACGGGGGCCGTGAGGGGTGGGGGCATACAAGAATACTGCATGGTAAAACTTTCTAAAATTAAGGATATGAAACGACCCAAAACTAGTCCTACGGTCGCTCTAAGAATTAAAAAAAAATAAAATCAACACAACGCAGTCACTGCGGGAAATGTCATTCTTCAACTCTTGTTCCTCCGCTAAAATGTCGGTGATATTTCTCAAGTCTGCTACTGCGCGAAGCTTGCCTTGTAAATAATCTTTCAGTTGTTCAGCTCTGATTCTGTCGCTTTCAGTATAAAGAAACAAAGCACTCTTCATTCTACGCCTTGATTTTGTGCGTGAGAGTAGAAACCGAGTTGAGTAAACACACGTCTTGAGTTGTATCGATGTCTGTTCGTATTTAAACTTGAATAATTCACACTAATCCAAGGCAGCCGTCATAAAACGTTTGTAGAATGAAGATAAGTAGCCAAAAGGAAAACACGAAGATCGTTGCTGTCTTTTGATCTTAACAGAACAATTTCAAGTTACAGCCTTTTACAAGTGGCTTTTATAATTTTTTTCACGACTTCTTGATTATGTTTAGGGCGTTGCCGAAATCAAGTTTCCGAAACGTCGAATATAGCCGTGAAAAATCAAAAGACTGCAAATTCCTAACTTAGGCTATACCTTCCCGGCTGTTAATTAAAGAACGTGTTCTACAACTTTTGTACGTTATTACGTAGTACAGGTCATAGGGCTGGCACTTTACAAACACGGACGTTTCAATTTAAGGCACAAACAAATAACTTTAATTTGAAAACTGTTCAGCCTTACAGTTTTTCAAAAACCCACATTGCAATCTGATTTAATCTTCCTCAGATAAGATTGTCAGATTTCCAGTGTTTTATGTTCCTTCACTGTTTTTCATTGTGAGTCGGGTTATTTTTATATTTCACTCAATTTGCTGACCACTTGCGTATGTCTAAATATGGCTCTAAATCCAGGGCAACTTGTGTGACTGCTTCTGAATCCCTTTTAATATTCGTGTGCTTCAAATAATTTAAATGGATCAACACTAGAACAAGTTATAATACTTTAACTCGTTTCGTTTCACCGATCAAGGGCCGAGAAAAGGTTAAGAAGGTGGCACCTAATAGCTGATTAACTGATTTTCCACTTCCCAATTTTTCTTAACAAGTCAGAAATTTAACTGATGTAAACGTTTCGCTCGTTCAGACTTCTTCAATACATACAAGGCTGCGTTCGAGCCTAGTGGCCCATCAGGCCGGAACTTATCACGGTTTCCGTAGCATGAAGCGACTAGAAGTATTTTTACTCCCTCCTGGATGGGATGCTAGTCCATCGCAGGGTTATCCCCAGCATTAAATTCGCTCTTACCCATTTATACACGAGAGAGGCACCTTGAGAGTAAAGTGTCTTTGCCCAAGAACATAACACAATCACCCCAGTCAGGGCTCTATCCCGGACTGCTCATTCTAGAGTCCAGGGCACTAACAATTAGGCAATCACGCCTCCTTTCAGTACATCAGTATAACAGAATTAAAAATGCTTGCGTATTCTTTGTAATAAAATGGGCATAAATTTTTGCAAAAGTAAGACCGGTCAGAAACAGTGTGACAGACAAGCAACCACTTTTCTTTTGTAAATTCAATTTTTAAGCTAACGTTGTACATGAGATTTCACTCAAACGGTTTGTAATTTTAAATAAAAGACGACAGGAAAAACGAACTAAGTGGGGAACGACTGACCAAGCAAGTAAGGCAATTGTTACCTAGGGAACCGACTTTAAAGTTCAGAATTTTTTTTTTAACGAGATCTTTTAAACCGCTTAGTAAAAAACAAAACTGACGTTTTAAGTAAGCACTGTATGAAAATTATTTTTAGCTGTCATTTTCAAGCATAAGTGAAATGAAAATTAGAGAAAGGAATATTATAGGACCACTTAAAGGAGACAAAAGACCTATCACACCCATTCTCCATTGAGACACAACAAGAAGAGGACAAGAAGAGAGCTTCAAACTGACCAAAGTGAACGAGAACTTGAGCTTTTCAGTGCCGTAAATAACGTTTTTAATCAGCGTCGCAAGGTTTCGTTTAACATTATTAACAGCTATAAGGTATGTAGTTGCCACCGATTTCGTGCACCATAATAACAAAGACGTGTAGATTTTTCACGAGTCGATGCCGTGATACGTAGGAGAAAGTCTACAATGATTTAACTTTCACGATCATTTGGGAACTTTCCGGGGGTATTATTAGAGTCTTTGGTCGTCCGTTTTTTCAGATGAAACACAACCTATAGTCGATGAATTTTCTGGACTGCCCTACATGGCTTGTTTGTATTGAATCCCTGGCGAGCATCCAGGCACTAAGTTTATAACAAAGGCTATAGCTAGGGGTACGTGTGTTTGACAATAATCCGAAAATAGCCGTTTGTCCTCTGAACGTGATTCGTATAAGGGAGCTAAAGCAAACTACGACGGCAACGTGAACGAGAACGTCACCAAACAAAAGGTTTAATGAGCAGAATAATAACTGCACGTGCGTTTTGTACATTTCTATCTTGGCAACATTTCTCTGCAAAACAACGACGTGAAATAAAACGATCGGGGCGATTATTTGAGAACCAGACTTAGGTTGTCTATTAGAATATGGAAATGTATCTGTTCTGTTCAAAATTTCGCTGACAACAGTTTGGTTTCTCTAGTAGGATAGTAGGGGAGGGGAAATTACCTTACATTTTGTGTATTTTGAAGAACGTGAACGACTACAACTAAATTTTCCCATTATCTTTGAGGTTTAACGCTCTCTTTACATATTCAGCTGGAGCTAGTTCCTAAACTAACAGATACACTAAACACATCTGGATAATTGCGAGATTCTCGAGTAAAATATAAACTGGTTAAGCTCCCTATAGTCTCGCAACTTGACGGCGGAATCAAACCTCACCACTATATGCCGAGATATTTCGCAAAAAAGTAAAATTCATTTATTTTTTACACAAATAAAATTCATGGCTATTTCAGACTCGGCCGCCACGTTGCATGCTTGTGAAACTCATTACCATTGCTAAGGTATTGATACAATACACCAGGTCCTTTCTCTCGCTTGGGCACAATGCTGACAGAGAGGCTTGGGGCGAGCTAGATGCGGTGGGGGTGAAAATTCATGTTTTGCTAATGTAAAACGAAAACAAATTGCTTCATTCAAGAAAACGTGCTTGGGAGGCGCAAGAGTTAAGGTTTTAAGGAGAGTGGGAAGAAGACTGATTTGTACCGTCGTGACGTTTGATATAAATTAACGTCGCTTCTTATGGTTTCTGTATTGCTTGTCGCATTTGGTAGAAGGTCTGAATGGGGGTACCTCGATAACACTAAACACTTAATTTTTTGGCTCTTTAACTTAAGGCATTTTAACACTAACAGTAAAAAAATTCACTGCAAAAGTTAATTTTATCCAGAAAAAACAAAAACGGCTCCCAAAAGGCCAATATTATTTTGTTTAGTATATCAATTCGGAAGATTTCCGAAGACTACTAAAGATTCCCGAAGACTACCGAAGATGTCTACAAACTACCGAAGATGTCCGAAGACTGCCGAAGGTGTCCAAAGACCACCGTCAGATGTTTCTTGACGGCTTCCACGCTGAATTGCTTTGAAAGGTCAAAAGTGACGCTGCTTCTATGCCATTCGAAAACAGAATCCTCCCGCTTCTATAGTTGCTCACTAGAACTTTAACAACACCGGAGGGAGATCCTCTCGATGCCATCATGACGTTTCGACTTAGCGTTCAACGCTGACCAAAGGATCGCGGGCTCAGCGGGTTTCTCCCCAGACTACAGCCCCTTTGAGCACAGGCTCAAAGTTCATGAGTGAATTAAATACCGATTTTCGAAGAGCAGATAAGAATTTACAATGCTAAAGAGTTATAGTCTATTAACAGTTTTTTCTTCGGAAACAATAAACATTAAAAAATTGGCCAATTTATATTAACAGCAAACTGACTTAAAATTATGGGCAAATTACGCTTAACACTAAACCCCATTCAGACCCTCTTGGTAATTAACGTGAAACTATTGCACATTGTAATAACATATTGTTCTTAATTGTCATAATCCAACCTTTTATTTCTAGATTTTCAACATCATGCGTGTTGCTGTGATTGTTCCTTATTTGATAATTCTGACCATTGGCTTGGCACAAGCGGAAGGTACGTGACGTCACATTAGCAAAGGCATAGTTACATGGCGTCAGAAGTGAGTGGGGCAACCTGTGCATTTGCAGAGGAGTGAAGGGGAATTATTGGGGGTTGGGCTGCCTGTGCATTTGAATTATTGGTTGAATGGTTTCGAGTACATTTGTTAGCATACATGCATACATTAACTTAATTTCGTCTCAAATTTACAGAGTACAAATAAACCATCTAAATGCAATGGTCACATGACACATTTCCACTGTCTAGGGCAGCTATTGTTAGTTAATATCTCCAAGAAAAAAATATAAACAGAAAAAGGGAAAAAAAGTTACAAAAGCGAAAATACGAAGCGGACAAATAAATAAATCAAAGGTACCTATTATAAGTTACCTAACTTTGAATAAATTATTTCGGACCTTGTGACAACGAAGATTGGCAACAAAAGGTAGAAGGCCATTTAAAGGAAAGTGTCTTTTTGCTGCGTTTGAGAACTCATCTGTGTAAGTGAAATACTTTCCATTTAAGCTAATGATACTGAAATTAGGAATGACGAAGGTCGTCAGGGACAACAAAAGCATCATTCTCAGTGATTGGTAACCCTTTCTCTTCATTAACACAACTCGCTGAAATTTGATTCAGACACTCGGCTGCTATAAAGGAATTAACCTAACATAAGAATGTGAAAAAGAATGTGACTTTTATTTTCCAATTTATAATTTATAGATCTTTTCGATTAATAATTTACACTGCAAAACAATCCGTATTTTGACGTGAGTTCGGAAAGGAGAGAGACGCTAAAATGCTTATTATCGCTTAGCGCCTATCTGAATAAATTTGTGCGTCACGCGCCAACACTGGAGAGAAAAACGAGATCAAAAGAGAAATTGTCATTTAAACATGTGCAATATTTGCAACACAAAATGGCGAGCTGAGTGGCACGCGTGTACACCTAAACGCTCGTGTGTATACCGAGAAAATACAAGTGACTCGTGGGATATTCCATAGTATACCATTCGAAAGCGTTACATAACTAGTATTTACACGCCGGGGTGACAGTTTTCATCTTAATATTTTGTTTATATTTTCATCCGTTCTTCAGATTTCATGTGTCCAAGCTGTGTTGGGGTGGCGCCCAACGCTGAGGAAAAATGTGGAAACGAATTGGAAAACACACCTTGTGGAAATGAGGATCAGCCTCAGTGCGTTGTTTACAAAAATGATGGGATTTTCATCCGCTCCTGTGTCAGTGCAAGCAGCTACGAAGAAGAGTTGCCAAAATGCGCCGCACGGCCCCAATGTCAAATGGGACGATGCTTTACATCCGGGTGCTTGGCGACTCTTGGTGAAAACTAAACACAACGGAAGGGCATTTTTAAGCTGATAACTCTGATACTCAGTTATTGTGCTGTAAAGGATAATAAAATTTAATCATACTGTCCAATTATGCGTGTGAATGATTATTGTACTGATGAAAGTTTTTGGGCTAGAAATACCACTTTTGGCTTTTCGTTTTTCATTTTTTTTCTCGCTTTTCCTTTTTCTTCTTTTTTTAAATCTTTTTGCTGAGTTGCTGTCCTTCCACTGGGTTTGCTTGCAGTTCAAAAATTTCCGAAAAAACACCATCTAAACAGGAAATATTTGCCATTGAGGAGCTAAGGGTAGTTGAGAGTGGTTATTTTTGTAGGTATTTCAAGCACAATAAACCCAATCACTCTTATCTGGGCATCGTTGGAAAACCCCTTTCCCAAGCAACCATTTTGCTTTTGTAAATTCAAGTTTTAAGCTAACGTTGTACGTGAAAATTTCACTCAAAGTTTGTAATTTTAAATAAAAGAGGAGAGAAAAAACGAAGTGGGGGACGACTGACCAAGCAAGTAAGGCAATTGTTATCTAGGGAACCGACTTTAAAGTTCAGAATTTTTTAACGAGATCTTTTAAACCACTTAGTAAAAACAAACCTGACGTTTTAAGTAAGCACTGCATGAAAATCACTTTTAAATGTCATTTTCAAGCTTAAGTGAAATGAAAATTATAGAAAGGAATATTATAAGACCACTTTAAGGAGACAAAAGACCTATCACGCTCATTCTCCAATGAGATAACAAGAAGAGAACAAGAAGAGAGCTTCAAACTGACCAAAGTGAACGAGAACTTGAGCTTTTCAGTGCCGAAAGTAACGTTATTAATCATCGTTGCAAGTTTTCGTTTTACAATATTAACAGCTAAGGTATGTAGTTGACACTGATTTCGTGCACCATAATACAGTGGAACCCATATAACGATATTCCCGACATAACGGACCGAACGTAAAATCCTCCAGATATAACGATATTATCAGTTCACAGTCACAATTTATTTGCAAAACATCGAATTAATGCAATAACATTACAGTTATTGAGTGATCTCTAACGTTTCTGTAAACAGCTTTGTACGATGATATACGAAAATGATACTGCGTTCTTACCCCTAGCCTGCGCCGCAGACGAAACAAGTAAAAAGAAGTTGTTAGGTTTACCCCGATATAACGATATTTTCGGTTATTTTACGGCCATATCGTTATATCGGGAGTTTCGATATAACGATTCTTCGATATAACGACCTAATTTTACTGCTCCCTCGGCATATCATTTTATCGGGGTTCCACTGTAACAAAGACGGGTACATTTTTCACGAGTTGATGCCCTGATACGTAGGAGAGTGTTTACAATCATCTAGCATTCACGGTCATTTGGCACGAATGATATAAGTGGCTAATTATATTCAAACTGGGCCGCCACGTTGCAGGGTTGTGGAAGTCATTACCATTGCTAAGGTTTTGATACACTTTAACAGGCCTTTTCTTTCCAGAACGTTCGCGCGGGTTAATGCTGACAGAGAGGCTTGGGGTGAGCTAGATGCAGTAGGGCGATAAACCACGTTTTGCCAATGTAAAAACAGCTCTTTCGATCTTGAACGAAAAAAATACTACATTTAAAAAAGATGTATGCTTGGGGGGGTGCGAAGGTTAAGGGTTTAAACGGAGCAGGAAGAAGACTGATATTAATTATTAAGGTCCTGAATTTTTGTTGCGTTTATAATATAAAGGATAATACATGGTTGCGCGGAGATATGAAATTTATCTTCTGGTGTTTAAATCGATATCTCACTCGTTCGCTGCACTCACTCGTGAGATATCGATTTAAACACGAGAAGACATATTTCATATCTCCGAGCAGCCATGTATTATCCTCTATATTATAAACGCAACGTCATAATAAAATTCAGGACCTTAATAATTAATATCAGTCTTCTTCCCATCGAATTGCTACCACTCGCTTTACCACTGCAGTTTATATAATAAAAATGCTTGTCGCATTCTGTAATAACCATGAAACTATCGCAAATTGTGTTAACATGTTTTCTTAATTAATTATAATTTAACCTTTTATTTGTAGATTGCAGCATCATGCGTGAATGTTCCTGTGAATGTTCCTTATTTGGTCATTCTGGCCATTGGTTTGGGCTCCTGCTTGGCACAAGCGGAAGGTATGTGACGTCACGTTAGCGAAAGCATAGTTACATTACGTCAAGAGTAAACTGGGGAACCTGTGCATTTGCAGGGGAGTGAAGGGAATTGTCGGGGGTTGGGAAACCTGTGCATTTGCAGGGAAGTGAACAGAAATTATTGGGGGTTGGGCTTCCTGTGAATTTGAATTATTGGGTCAATGGTTTTTACAACCTTTGTTAGCCATTTTGAATAAATGGGCCTTTGTATTCAACTTCATATTTTGTATATAATTTTCATATTCAGATTTCATATGTCCAACCTGTTCATTAAGTGGTCCCAACGCTGAAAAAGATTGTGAAAACTATTTGTCACAGCCAGATTTGTCACATCCAGTTTGTGAATGCAAGGATCAGCCTCAGTGCATTGTTTACAAAAACAAACATTTTGGGTTGTTCACCCGCATTTGTGCCAGTGAAAGCATCTACCAAGAAGAGTTGCAAAAATGTAACGCGGATCCCGGATGTCAAATGGGGCGATGCTTTACATCCGGGTGCTTTGCGACTCTTGGTGAAAACTAAGCTCAACCGAATAGCATTTTGAAGTTGTTAACTGTAATACTCAGTTATTGTGCTGCAAAAGCGATCATGGTGTGTTTCGTTAACTACGCACAGCCGTGCGTATATAAGATAACGTGTGCATTTGCAATTAGCTAAGTCGAGTTTTATAGCTGCAAGTTCCCGTCGTTTACTCTGAGTTGGCTAGAACCACTCGTAGCCAACAAGGGCGAATGGAATAATTGTTTTATTAACTATAAATCGACTGGACATTTCATTTTGTTGTAAACGAGGTGTAAGTGTGGGGAGGCGGGAAAATTTGTGGCACGGTGTTCACTTCTTGAATATTGAATAAAAAACTCGAGGAAAGCGAGTATGAGAGTTTTCTTCCGAATATTTTCCTCGAACAATCACCTCCAAAGTCGTCTACGCATCCTGGTAAATTGTGAAAACAATTAAAAGGAAAGACCCGAAGCAATAGTTATTGGGGAAATTATTCGCCTTGTGCAAGCCGGTGGAGCGATTTCGATTTTCGCCGATCGCCGCGACCGGCGTATAAAATCGCCGATATCTGGCATGAATGAAATCGCCTAGTGTGACGCTGGCTTAAGCTTACGTGTTTACGGCCCCAGGGCTGTCATCAAGACTACTAAGTATTTTATTCATTGCTGAAACCGAAACGAAAGTGAGCTGAGAGTCTAACAAGTTAATTGATGTATGAAAGGACAATATCAAGACTGAAAGGTAGAAACTTTACTTAAGTGTTGAGCCTACTTTTATGTTGTACAATGAATGCATCATTAATAGTGGGCCGGTTAGTTTTTCGTGTCTTCCCGGAAATATTTGCTGCTTTTCTTCTTCATTAAAACGCTCTTGTTGTACCTTTACAAGTATTTTGAAATAACAATTTCGCTTCAATCCTTTTGTTTTTAGCCTGCGAACAGGCTCCCGAGTGGGGTTTTTACGCGAGCGAAGCGAGCGGCGTACGCGAGCGAAGCGAGCGGAAGAGCGGGGCCTGAGCACTCCACCGCACTCCCCCTCAGGCCCCGCTCTTCCGCTCGCTTCGCTCGCGTAAAAACCCCACTCGGGAGCCTGTTCGCAGGCTATTTGTTTTGCGTTGTTGAGTTAACTATGGGCGGCCTTTTTGCAGTTTTGTGGTTTTAGGGAAGGCACTGTCGATTACTTGCTTTAATATCATAGTTCGACAAATTCGCTCTTTCAGTTCAGCCAACTTTGGAGTACCAATGGGAACATGAGATCCCGCTTTTTATTTGTTGTGAAGACGCAAACTAAAGCTTTGAATATGAAATCCCGCTTAACTCTTTATTTGTTGTGAAGACGCGAACTAAACCTTTGAACAAGAAATCCCGCTTTTTATTTGTTGCGAAGACGCGAACTAAAGCTTGGAATATGAATCCCGCTTAACTCTTTATTTGTTCTGAAGACGCGAACTAAAGCTTTGAACATGAAATCCCGCTTTTTATTTGTTCTGAAGACGCGAACTAAAGTTTTAAAAAAAGATGAAATTCCGCTTAACTTCTTTTGTTGTGAAGACGGGAACTAAAGCATTGAACGGGAAATCCCGCTTAACTTTGATTCATTGTGAAGACGCGAACTAAGGCATTGAACATGAAATCCCGCTTAACTTTTATTTCAGTTGTGAAGACGCGAACTAAAGCTAAATTGCACTTATCTCTTTGAGATGACAATGTTTATTCTCTAAACGCTCGAGCCTATAAACCCTATTATCAATACAATGATCATTTATACGCATAATGGAGAGTGTTAATAAATTTTATTCCCTTTTACAGCACAATAACTGAGTATCAAAGTTATCAGCTTAAAATGCTCTTCCGTTGTGTTTAGTTGTCACCAAAAGTCGCCAAGCACCCGGATGTAAAGCATCGCCCCATTTGACAGTGGGGCCGTTTGGCGCATTTTTGCAACTCTTCTTCGTAGTACTTCCCCGAAGGACACGTGCGGATGAAAAACCACTCATCTTTGTAAACAAAGCACTGAGGCTGATCCTCATTTCCACAAGGTGTGTTTTTCAATTCGTTTCCACATTTTTCTTCAGCGTTGGGCTCCCACGAAACACAGCTTGGACACATGAAATCTGAAGAACGGATGAAAATATATCCAAAATATTAAGATGAAAACTGACATCCAGGCGTGTATATACTAGTTATGAAACGCTTTCGAGTGGTATACTGGGAATTATTATTCCACTATTGCGCCATTTTACCATATAACGGCAAAAGAACGCGCAAAATATACCACGTTATTACACTATACAACAGGGCAAAACAAAGTGGAAAATTAGTGGAATAATAAATCCCTTATTCTATGGTTTAACATATAATACGAGCGCACATTTTGCTCATCGCTCGTATTTTTCCTCGCCCCTACGGAGCTCGGAAAAATGCTACGCAACTCGAAAAATATCCGCGCGTATTATATGTCAAACCATCGAATAAGGCGTATATATCCCACGAGTCACTTGTATTTGTTCACTTGATCCTTTTCCGAACTCACGTCAAAATGCGGATTTTTTTGCAGTGTAAATAAAAGTCACATTGTTTTTCACATTCTTATGTTAGGTTACTTCCACAGCAGATGTATGAATCAAATGTCAGCGAGTTGTGTTAATGAAGAAAAAGGGTACGTTACTATTACTGAGAAGGATGTTTTTCTAGTCTGATCATGACCTTCGTCATTCTTAATTTCAGTAGCATTAATTAGCTTAAATCAGAAACTCATAAGGGTTGAAACGTGTAACGCGTGTTCACAGCGTTTGAATATTCAGTTTTGCTAAGTACCATATTTGGAAACACAAGGATTTTGTATGCGAATGCTTTACACACGTAATGACACACGAAACAACATTTTCGGTTTTGCGGTGAGTTACTTGAATTCCGACCTAAACGCCGTAAATTTCTTACAAAAACTTAAGAAATTCATTAAGTGTATCCAAGTGAAGTTCTCCAGACTAATGGCCTGATTACATGGCGAATTTCAACCCGGTTTGCCGGGCTGAAATTTTGTTGCGATAACATGGCGAATTTCAGCCCGGGTTGAACACCGTTAAAACTAAAAGATAATCGGGGCAGACTTTTTCTTTCGTTGAAAACCATCACTGCGCATCCGTAAGCTCACTTTCAGCCCGGGCTGAAATTTGAACGCGATTACATGAGGTTTTTCAACCCGTTTGCCCGGGCTGAGATTTCCAGCTCGGTTTCAAAAACCGGGCTGGAAATTTCGTCCCGGGCTGAAATTTAGCCCGGGCTGAAACTCTCTCCATGTAATCGCAAACGTGTTTTTAAGAAGATTTGTTTTGGAAGCCGAGCTGAAATATTAGCCTGGTTTGCCGGGCTGAGATTTGAGCTCGGCTTCCAGAAGAAATCTTCTTGAAAAGACGTTTGCGATTACATGGAGAGAGTTACAGGGGTTTTCAACGAAAGAAAATGGCTGCCCCGATTAGTTTTCAGTTTTAACTGTGTTCAACCCGGGCTGAAATTTAACATGTAATCGCAATAAAATTATATTCCAGCCCGGCAAACGGGGCTGAAATTCACCATGTAATCAGGCCCTAATAACGACATTAAAACAGGAGAATTTAATCAAATCTAACTTCATTCAACCAAGCTTGTTCAAAAACAAGATTACGCCATCGGGCGCGAGCTAGCGCGCTGTGAATTTAAACCAAATATTGCAATTTTGATTGGTTAATTTTTCTCCTGATTTTCCAAATATGGTACTTAATGGAAACGAATTTGCAAACGCTTTGTACAATGCGAATCATAGAGAGTAACACGTTTCAACCCTTATGGGTTTCTACTTAAATGGAAAGTATTTCACTTACACAAATGAGTTCTCAAACACAGCAAAAGTACACTTTCTTTTAATTGGCCTTCTACCTTTAGTTTTCAATCTCCGTTGTCACAAGGCCCGAAATAATTTATTCAAAATGGCTAACAAAGGTTATAGAAACCATTCACCCAATAATTCCTTTTACAATCCGCCTTCAAATGCACAGGTAGCCCAACCCCAACCCCATAATTCCCCTTCACTCCCCTGCAAATACACAGGTTGCCCAACTCACTTCTGACGTCATGTAACTATGTTTTCGCTAATGTGACGTCACGTACCTTCCGCTTGTGCTAAGCCAATGGTCAGAATTGCCAAATGAAGAACAATCACAGTAAAACGCATGATGCTGAAAATCTAGAAATTTAAGGTTAAATTATAACAAATTAGAACAACATGTTATCACAATTTGCGATAGTTTACCAAGAGCGTCCGAATGGGGCTTAGTGTTTCGTGTTTTTTGTCTATAACTTTTGTGTTTGCTGTTAAATTGAATTTTTTAATGTTTATTGTTTCCGAAGAGAATACTGTTAGGTGTTTAGAGGGTTTTCTTGAAAAACCCATAGTCTTTTAGCATTGTAAATTCTTATCTGCTCTTCGAAACCCGGTAATAAAATCACTCATAAACTTTGAGCCTGCGCTCAAGCTCAAAGGAGCTATGGTCTCTTTTTTCGACCCATGCGCAACAGTATTCTGGGAAACCTGGGGAGTACCGGGGACTAATCTCGTAGCATGAGCCCGCGATCCTTTGGTCAGCGTTGAGCGCGAAGTCGAAACATCATGGCGGCATCGAGAGGATCTCCCTCCGGTGTTGTTACAGTATTAGTGATCATCTAAAGAAGCGGGGAGGATCCTGTTTTCGAAAGGCATAAAAGCAGCATAGGGAGACCACAATAGTACGAGGAATTGAAAAAATTAATAAAAGAATATTTCTCGCGTGGTTTTGTTTGATTCCTGTGTTGCTTTTCTTTATGCATAGTCGATAGACACGACAGCACTGTTGTCGTATGCTGAGCTGTCTTGTGCGCGAGCGGATTTCAGATATGCTAATTTTCTCTCTATATAATAATAATTGACAAGGGTGGCAACTCCTTCACGAAACGATTTGAACACGCTGAGCAAAATCGCTTCGAGCTCTCTCTTTTCTCACCTTTTTGCGACCAAAATCGCCACAAACGAAAGCTGGATAATTTTTGAATACGCTCACCTGTCAGTGTCCTGAAAGAAGCGATATCCAGACAGAATTTTATCCAGCTTCCGTTTGTATCGATTTTGGTCGCAAAAAGGCGAGGAAGAAGAGAGCTCGAAGCGATTTTGCTCAGCGTGTTCAAATCGTTTCGTGAAAGAGTTGCCACCCTTGTCAATTATTATTATATAGAGAGAAAATTAGCATATCTGAGTTCCGCTCGCGCACAAGACAGCTCACCATACGACAACAGTGCTGTCGTGTCTATCGACTACGCATGAAGAAAAGCAACACAGGAATCAAACGAAACCACGTGAGTAATATTCTTTTATTAATTTATTCAATTCCTCGACTATTGTGGTCTCCCTGTGGAAGCAGGGTCACTTTTGACCTTTCAAAGCAATTCAGCGTGGCAGCCGTCAAGAAACATCTGACGGTAGTCTTTGGACATCTTCGGCAGTCTTCGGACATCTTCGGTAGTTTGCGGATATCTTCGGTACTCTTTTGGAATCTTGAGTAGTCTTCGGAAATCTTCCGAATTGATCGGCAATCGTCGGAAAATGGCCGAAAACTTTTTGACATATTAAACAAAATAATATTGGCCTTTTGGGAGCCGTTTTTGTTTTTTCTGGATAAAATTTGCTGTTGCACGGAAGTGTTTAGTGTTATCGAGGTACGAGGTAGAAATCTAACCTTCAAAGGGAAACAAGCATATACTTGAAGAATTTTCTTAATAAAAAGCAACGTTTCGCATTTTTGGAACCACTTTTGAGTAACCAGTACATTTTAGTTTAAATAAAAAGCCGCAACTTTTTTTGGAATTTTGGCCGGCAACATTCGGGCAACGTTTTGAGAAATTTCGAGCAACTTGTGAACAACCCTAACCCAAGCAAACTTTCTAGAAGCGAACTTTCTAGAAAAAAAAAGCCTGGAGCAGTGTATCAACTACCTTGACAATCGCAACGGGTTCCACAAGAACGTTACACGACGGCCGAGTCTAAATATCCATGCATATTATTTGTGGAAAATAAAATAAAGTTTGCTTTTTCGGCATGTACCGTTGAGGTTTCGTTTTGCAGTCAAGTTGAGAGAATATTTATAAGCAATTCGTTCTAGGACAAACTAAAAATTTCGAATTGCTGTTGAAGACTAAGTACAGATCGACGAAAATTTTGGCGTCGATCTTGCAGGACCATAGAAGTTTAAAATTCACCATGGGGTGCTAAATATAACTTCGCTGGTTTGGTTTTCTCTAGGTCTGTTTTCGGAACAAGGGTACGGTGTTGTTGATTTTGTCTACTTTTCTTCGAATTATTAAATAACGGCCATCAGAAAATTTGAATTAATTGTCACCTTCACAGCAAACGCTTTAACTGCTTGTTTTCATAGAAAAAGCCAAATAGTTGTCCTTCAAAATTGGGCTTTCTTTTTCACGGGAAGAACAATTGAAGTAAGACTTAAATAGATCAAAACTATGAAGACTCTATGAGATCAGTTCAATATTAGATATTATGCGAAAGAACAATTGAAACGTGTTAATGTTTTCTGAAAGGGAAATTCTCGTTTGGCTGATTCGTTCACGCTATTCACAGCAACTACAATGCATAGCTGTTAATAATGTTAAACGCTTATCACAAAGATGACTTACTTGGTCAGTTTGAATTCCCTGTGCCTGCGTTGAGGTTTTTCTTTGTAAACTGTTGGATCTCGCTGGAGAATGGGTGAGATCGATACTCTTGCCACGCCAACTTAAGGCGGATCCTATTAATATTTATTACTGAATTGATCTGATGCTTGAAACTGACAGCTGAAAAGAATTATTAATTTGCAGTTTTTAACTAATGTATGCAAGCATATGCTCTTTAGCTTGTTATTTGCCTCCTTATTATTTATTATATTAACTGCAGTGTTTTACAAGCCCGTTCCAACCCTGCGAAAAACCGTAATTGAGCACACGTAAATTAAAATTATGATGATTTTACTGTGGTGTTATCGATGACTTTCATTATGCTTGATACTATGTTTGACTCTTTTACTTCAACAGTCAAAACCTCTTCGGATCTTTCTCGGAAGCCTTCGGAAAACTTCAGAAATCGTCGGTGATCTATGGAAAATGTTCGGAAACGTTTGCATGACCTATGGTATCAAACATGTCAAACATAATGAAATTCATCGATATCTCCACAGTAAAATTATTGTAATTTTGCATGTGTTCAATTAAAACATTGTAGTTACATAATATAAAATAATAAGGAGACAAACGAAACTGTAATCTGTATTGGAGCCATTACTTCTTGTTCGCAAGAGCATATGCTTGTGTACATTAGTGCAAATTATTAATTCTTTTGAGCTGTCACTTTCAAGCATCAATAAATATTAATAGGAACCGCCTTAGCGAGACAAGAGCACAGATCTCACTCGAGCTCATATCCCACCAACAATTTATCAAGAAAAACCTAAACGCAAGCACAGGGAATTCAAGCTGAGCAGGTAAGCCACGTTTATGATTAACTTTTTACATTATTAACAGCTATGCATTGTAGTTACGGTGGATAGCGTGAACAAATCAGAAAAAGAAAAGTTTCCTTTCAGAAACACGTTTCAATTGTTCTCTTGCATAATATCATAATATTCAATTGATCTCATAGTGTCTTCATATTTTTTATCTATTTAAGTCTCACTTCAATTCGTTTTTCCCGCAAATGGGGAAGCCCAATTTTGAGAAGGAGAACCTTTTGCCTTTTTCTATGAAAACAAGAAGTTAAAGCGTTTTCTGTGAAGGTGACAATTAATTCAAATTTCTTGATGGCCGTTATTTAATTATTCGAGGAAAAGCAAACAAAATCATCAACATCGTACCCAAGCTTGTGCCGAAAACAGACCTAGAGAAAACCGAACTAGCGAACGGTTATATTTTTTGCCCACCACGACGAATTTTTACTGAACTTCTTTGGCCCTGCATGGTCGACGCCAAAAGTTTCCGGTGGTCGATCTGTTAGAACTTAAACAGCAGTTCGAAGTTTTTAGTTTGTTTGTAGAACGAAATGCTTATAACATTTTTCTCAACTTGACTGCAAAATAAACCTCAACAGTATATGCCAAAAAAGCAAACTTTATCTATATTTTCCACGGAAAATATGCATGGATATTCAGACTCGACCATCGCGTTGCGTTCTTGTGGAACCCGTTGCGATTGTCAAGGAGGTGATAGATTGCTTCAGGCTCTTTCTTTCTAGAAAGTTCGCTTGGGTTAGAGCTGATCACAAGTTGCTCGAAATTTCTGAAAACGTTGCCCGAAAGTTGCCCCCAAAAATCCAAAAAAGTTGCTTTTTATTTAAAAATGTACTGGTTACTCGAAAGTTGCTCCAAAACCCCAAAACGTTCACTTGCTTTTTTAAGAAACTTTTTCAAATACATGCTAATTTTTCTTTGAAGGAAAGACTGCGGCAGAAGCATTTAAATAACATTTCAAGGCCAAAGTTTGTCTAATTCATTATAAATTAAGGATTTTCTCCACTAAGAACAAACGTGAAGATATAAACGAAGCCATGTTTGCTGACGAGTTTGGTAATGTTTTATAATTCATGCTAATTGACCCAAAAGTTGAAACATCTTCGAATCTCCTCGAGAATCTTCGGAAAAGTTCGAAAAATACTTGAAACGTTCGTAAGGCCTATGAACACAGTACCGATACAGTACTAATGTCATTATAGTACTAGTCCTGAAGAAGACTAACATTTGCTAGTTGAAATATTGGCGAATAAATTTTGCCCTACTGCCGTTGTACCAGCCTTGCAATCAATCTGGTTTTGTCATTCATAAATTGTAATAACGTATTTTATTATATAAACTGCAGTGTTTTAGCGAGTGGTAGCAAATCGAGAAAAATGGTATCACACATGTGTGGATAAAAATGATATCCACACATGTGTGATATCATTTTGACCAATCAGCTTGCAGAGTTTGCCATGTTTCAATGCTCAATGGGCCAAAGTAAATCGATCTTAAGTCGAAACATCTTCGGATCTTCCTCGGCAATCTTCGGCAATCTTCGGAAAACTGCGGAAATTTTCGGAAAATGTTCGGAATCATTCGTACAACCTTCGGACAACATTTTGAAAATTTTCGGAAATCTTCGGAAAATGGTCGGAAATCTTCGGAAAATCGTCAAAAAACATCGTAATTAGTAGGTTTATATAATAAAAAGAATAATACATGGTTGCTTGGAGATATGAAATTTATCTTCTCGTGTTCAAATCCGATATTTCACTCGTTCGCTGCGCTCACTCGTGAGCTATCGATTTGAACACTCAAAGATAAATTTCATATCTCCGCGCAACCATGTATTATCCTCTATGTCACAATCTGTAATTATCTTCCCTTTCATTTCTAGATTTGCAGCATCATGCGTTTCACTGTGATTGTTCCTTATTTGGCAATTCTGACCATGGGCTTGTCACAAGCGGAAGGTACGTGACGTCACGTTAACAAAAACATAGTTACATGACGTCAGAAGTGAGTTGGCTACCTGTGCATTTACAGGGAGAAAACAGACGTTACCGAGGGATTGGGTCACTTGTGCAGTTGAAGGCAAATCATTAACGGATATATTGGGCGACTTAATGCGGAACTAAACGTTAAGGTTATTTCTCCGTCGCTACACATGGGTTTACAGAAAATATCTCGTTTGCGTTTTGTAAATTTTTGGTGATTTTTGGGGATGTCTAGAAGGAAATAGTTTTTCTCAAAGGATTTGTTTAAATTTAGATAAATAAGAAATATCGAAGATTTGATGTAGTTTTAAAATTCACGTTAAGTCCCGCCTAAAATTATTTTGAGGCTACGTGAGGTTGAAAACAATGTTTAAGAGAAAAAATGTTTAAAGGGACTGTGTCACGGATTTTAATGACCAACAAATTCAGCGAAATATAAAAAATAACCTCTTAAAACATTGAAGTGTCATTTCAATAACACAGCAAAAACAAAAAAAGGTACGGATGGCCAAAAGTGACGAAGATTGAAATTGTTTGAATTTTGACTCACACCGGGGGTCAAATTCTGTGACGTCATTAGTGCGCTTCGCTAATTGCAACATCATTAAATGTGTTAAGTGATATTTATAAGTGTTTTTGTAGCCTGTTGTGAAATTACTTCCGGTGTAAGTAGTAAGTAAATCTTTTAAACCACTTACTAAAAAACAAAACTGACGTTTTAAGTAAGCACTGCGTGAATATTATTTTAAGCTGTCACTTTCAAGCATAATTATATAAGTGAAAATTATAGTGAGGAATATTATAGGACCACTTTAAGGAGACAAAAGATCCATCACGCTCATTCTCCACAGAGACACAACAAGAAGAGAACAAGAAGAGAGCTTCAAACTTACCAAAGTGAACGAGAACTTAAGTTTTTCAGTGTCGTAAGTAACGTTTTTAATCAGCGTGGCATTTTTTTGTGTTTTACAATATTAACAGCTAAGGTATGCAGTCGATACCGATTTCGTGCACCTTATAATAGCAACGACATGTACGTTTTTCACGAGTCGATGCCCTGATACGCGAACGAAGGCGAATGTTTACAATCATCTAACATTCACGGTCATTTGGGAACTTTTCGGGGGTATTTTTAGAGTCTTTGGTAGTCCGTTATTTCGCATCAAATCACAACTTAGCCGATGGATTTTGTGGTCTGCTCTGCATGGCGAGTTTGTATTGAATCCCTGGCGAGCATCCAGGCACTAAGTTTGTAACAAAGGCTTTAGCTAGGGGTACGTGTGTTTGACAATTACATGTATCCGAAAATAGCAGTTTTCTGAACGTGGTTCGTGAGCTAAAGCAAACAACGACGGCAACGTGAACGAGAACGTCACCAAACAAAAGGTTTAATGAGCAGAATAATAACTGCACGTGCGTTTTATACTTTTTTTTTGGCCGTTCTCTGCAAAACAACGACGTGAAATAAAACGATCGGGGCGATTATATGAGAACCAGACTTAGGTTGTCTATTAGAATCAAAATTTGGTTGACAAGAGTTTGGTTTCTCTAGTAGGATAGTAGGGGAGGGGAAATTACCTTACATTCTGTGTATTTTGAAGAACGTGAACGACTACGACTAAATTTCCCCATTATCTTTGACGTTTAACGCTCTCTTTACATATTCAGCTGGAGCTAGTTCCTAAACCAACAGATACACGGAACACATCTGGATAATTGCGAGATTCTCGAGTAAAATATAAACTGGTTAAGCTCCCTATAGTCTCGCAACTTGACGGCGGAATCAAACCTCACCACTATATGCCGAGATATTTCGCAAAAAAGTAAAATTCATTTATTTTTTACACAAATGAAATTCATGGCTATTTCAGACTCGGCCGCCACGTTGCATGCTTGTGAAACTCATTACCATTGCTAAGGTATTGATACAATACACCAGGCCCTTTCTCTCGCTTGGGCACAATGCTGACAGAGAGGCTTGGGGCGAGCTAGATGCGGTGGGGGTGAAAATTCATGTTTTGCTAATGTAAAAACAGCTTTTTCGATCTTGAACGAAAACAAATTGCTTCATTCAAGAAAAAGTGCTTGGGAGGCGCAAGAGTTAAGGTTTTAAGGAGAGTGGGAAGAAGACTGATTTGTACCGTCGTGACGTTTGATATAAATTAACGTCGCTTCTTATGGTTTCTGTATTGCTTGTCGCATTTGGTTGAAGGTCTGAATGGGGGTACCTCGATAACACTAAACACTTAATTTTTTGGCTCTTTAACTTAAGGCATTTTAACACTAACAGTAAAAAAATTCACTGCAAAAGTTAATTTTATCCAGCAAAAACAAAAACGGCTCCCAAAAGGCCAATATTATTTTGTTTAGTATATCAAGAAGTTTTCGGCCATTTTCCGACGATTCCCGATCAATTCGGAAGATTTCCGAAGACTACTAAAGATTCCCGAAGACTACCGAAGCTGTCTACAAACTACCGAAGATGTCCGAAGACTGCCGAAGGTGTCCAAAGACCACCGTCAGATGTTTCTTGACGGCTTCCACGCTGAATTGCTTTGAAAGGTCAAAAGTGACGCTGCTTCTATGCCATTCGAAAACAGAATCCTCCCGCTTCTATAGTTGCTCACTAGAACTTTAACAACACCGGAGGGGGATCCTCTCGATGCCATCATGACGTTTCGACTTCGCGTTCAACGCTGAGCAAAGGATCGCGGGCCCAGCGGGTTTCTCCCCAGACTACAGCCCCTTTGAGCACAGGCTCAAAGTTCATGAGTGAATTAAATACCGATTTTCGAAGAGCAGATAAGAATTTACAATGCTAAAGAGTTATAGTCTATTAACAGTTTTTTCTTCGGAAACAATAAACATTAAAAAATTGGCCAATTTATATTAACAGCAAACTGACTTAAAATTATGGGCAAATTACGCTTAACACTAAACCCCATTCAGACCCTCTTGGTAATTAACGTGAAACTATTGCACATTGTAATAACATGTTGTTCTTATTTGTTATAATCCAACCTTTTATTTGTAGATTTTCAGCATCATGCGTTTTACTGTGATTGTTCTTCATTTGGCAGTTCTGACTATTGGCTTGGCACAAGCGGAAGGTACGTGACGTCACATTAGCGAAAGCATAGCTACATGACGTCAGAAGTGAGTTGGGCAACCTGTGCATTTGCAGAGGAGTGAAGGGGAATTATTGGGGGTTGGGCTGCCTGTGCATTTGAATTATTGGTTGAATGGTTTCGAGTACATTTGTTAGCATACATGCATACATTAACTTAATTTCGTCTCAAATTTACAGAGTACAAATAAACCATCTAAATGCAATGGTCACATGACACATCTCCACTGTCTAGGGCAGCTATTGTTAGTTAATATCTCCAAGAAAAAAATATAAACAGAAAAATTGAAAAAAAATTTACAAAAGCGAAAATACGAAGCGGATAAATAAATAAATCAAAGCTACCTGTTATAAGTTACCTAACTTTGAATAAATTATTTCGGACCTTGCGACAACGAAGATTGGCAACAAAAGGTAGAAGGCCATTTAAAGGAAAGTGTCTTTTTGCTGCGTTTGAGAACTCATCTGTGTAAGTGAAATACTTTCCATTAAAAGCTGATTTCCAGTCCGTACTGCGCAGACTCGGGGTTTGTTTAAGTTTTTGTTTTGAATTCGTTGAAACGTTACACTTCGGTGACAGCATACATGAAGTTTTTTAGTCCGCCATTACAGTTCGCTTCGTTCAAGAACTTCCGATGAACTGAAAAGTCGGTTTGAAATAGCGTCAAGGTTCTTCTACTTGTTATTATTTGTTCTGCAAGGATATCTGGCGTTAATAATGAAGAAACAGGTAAGTTTGTCACGTAATTTTTAGTTTTGCTTTGTTTGTGAGGCTCACATAAACATTGCAGCCGAGATTGCGCAGTACGGACTGTAATTCATCTTTAAGCTAATGCTACTGAAATTAGGAATGACGAAGGTCGTCAGGGACAACAAAAGCATCATTCTCAGTGATTGGTAACCCTTTCTCTTCATTAACACAACTCGCTGAAATTTGATTCAGACACTCGGCTGCTATAAAGGAATTAACCTAACATAAGAATGTGAAAAAGAATGTGACTTTTATTTTCCAATTTATTTTATAGATATTTTCGATTAATAATTTACACTGCAAAAAAATCCGTATTTTGACGTGAGTTCGGAAAGGAGAGAGACGCTAAAATGCTTATTATCGCTTAGCGCCTATTAATTTGTGCGTCACGCGCCAACATTTGGAGAGAAAAACGAGAGCAAAAGAGAAATTGACATTTAAATATGTGCAATATTGTGCAGCAGAAGAATTGCGAGTGAAGTGGCACGCATGTACGCCAAAAGGCTCGTGTGTATAACGAGAAAATACAAGTGACTCGTGGGATATTCCATAGTATACCATTCGAAAGCGTTACATAACTAGTATTTACACGCCGGGGTGACAGTTTTCATCTTAATATTTTGTTTATATTTTCATCCGTTCTTCAGATTTCATGTGTCCAAGCTGTGTTGGGGTGGCGCCCAACGCTGAGGAAAAATGTGGAAACGAATTGAAAAACACACCTTGTGGAAATGAGGATCAGCCTCAGTGCGTTGTTTACAAAAATGATGGGATTTTCATCCGCTCCTGTGTCAGTGCAAGCAGCTACGAAGAAGAGTTGCCAAAATGCGCCGCACGGCCCCAGTGTCAAATGGGACGATGCTTTACATCCGGGTGCTTGGCGACTCTTGGTGAAAACTAAACACAACGGAAGGGCATTTTTAAGCTGATAACTCTGATACTCAGTTATTGTGCTGTAAAGGAGAATAAAATTTATTCATACTGTCCAATTATTCGTGTGAATGATCATTGTACTGATGAAAGTTTTTGGGCTAGAAATACCACTTTTGGCTTTTCGTTTTTCATTTTTTTTCTCGCTTTTCCTTTTTCTTCTTTTTTTTTAATCTTTTTGCTGAGTTGCTGTCCTTCCACTGGGTTTGCTTGCAGTTCAAAAACTCCGATAAAGCGCCATCAATTTTAACAGGAAATATTTGCCACTGGGGAGCTAAGGGTGGTTGAGGGTGGTTATTTTTGTTGGTATTTCAAGCACAATAAACCCAATCACTCTTATCTGGGCATCGTTAAAACCTTTTCCCAAGCAACCATTTTTCTTTTACAAATTCAAGTTTTAAACTAAAGTTGTACATGGAAATTTCACTCAACGTTTGTAATTTTAAATAAAAGACTACAGGAAAAACTAAGTGAGGAACGACTAACCACGTTAGCAATTGTTATCTAGGGAACCGAGTTTAAAGTTCAGAATTTAAAAAACAAAACTGACGTTTAAAGTAAACACTGGGTGAAAATTATTTTAAGCTGTCATTTTCAAGCATAAGTGAAACGAAAATTAAAGTAAGGGATATTATAGGACCACTTAAAGGAGACAAAAGATCTATCACGCTCATTCTCCACTGAGACACAACAAGAAGAGAACAAGAAGAGAGCTTCAAACTGACCAAAGTGAACGAGAACTTGAGCTTTTCAGTGCAGCCGTAAGTAACGTTTTTAATCAGCGTCGCAAGTTTTCGTTTTACAATATTAACAGCTAAGTGTGATGTAATGAGTTGACACTGATTTCGTGCACCATAACAACAAAGACGTGTACATTTTTCACGACTCGATGCCCCGATACGTAGGAATAAGTCTACATGATTTAACTTTCACGATCATTTGGGAACTTTCCGGGTATTTTTACAGTCTTTGGTCGTCCGTTTTTTCAGATGAATAAACAACCTAAAGTTGATGGATTTTTTGGTCCGCCTTGCATGGCGAGTTTTTATCGAATGTCTGGTGAGCATCCAGGCACTAAGTTTGTAAAATTAAGAGGCTAAAGATAGGGGTACGGGTGTTTTGAACGTGATTCGAATAATTAGTTTGCAAAAGCAACTTGACGGTGGAATCAAACCTCAACACGAAAAAGCGAAAAAATCAAATGCATTCATTTTTTTCCACGAATAATATACGTGGGTAATTATATTCCAACTGGGCCGCCACGTTGCATGCTTGTGGACGTCATTACTATTGCTAAGGTTTTGATAAACTACAGCAGGCCTTTTCTTTCCAGAACGTTCGCTCGGGTTAATGCTGACAGAGAGGCTTGGGGCGAGCTAGAAGCGGTAGGGTGAAAATCAATGTTTGGCCAATGTGAAAACGGTACATTCGATCTTGAACGAAAAACAAAATACTACATTTAAGAACAAAATACTCGGGAGGTGCGAGTTGTTCTAATTTAAATTTTGTAACCGTTTGTTTCCATACTCACTTAGCATTGTATGCCCTTGATAAAGGTTGAATTTGTTCGATCGAAATATTGGGCAAAAATAAATTTATAACATCAGTCCCCAGCTGTTTGATCAGCCCTGCATTTAAAGTTTGTTCTAATTTGTTCTAATTTACTCTTTTATTTGTAGATTTTCAGCATCATGCGTTTTCCTGTGATTGTTCCTTATTTGGAAATTCTGGACATTGGCTTGGCACAAGCGGAAGGTACGTGACGTCACATTAGCGAAAGCATAGTTACATGACGTCAGAAGTGAGTTGGGTAACCTGTGCATTTGCAGAGGAGTGAAGGGAATTAACGGGGGTTGGGCAATCTGTGCATTTGCAGGAAAGTGAAAAGAAATTATTGGGGATTGGGCTACCTGTGTATTTGAATTATTGGGTCAATGGTTTCTATAACCTTTGTAAGCCATTTTGAAGAAATGGGCCTTTGTATTCAACTTCTATTTATTTTTCATCTTTAGATTTCATATGTCCAACCTGTACATTAAGTGGTCCCAACGCTGAAAAAGATTGTGAAAACTATTTGTCACATCCAGTTTGTAAATAAAAGGATCAGCCACAGTGCATTGTTTACAAGAATATTAATTTTGGGTTGTTCACCCGCATCTGTGCCAGTGAAAGCATCTACCAAGAAGAGTTGAAAAAATGTAACGCAGATCCCGGATGTCAGATGGGGCGATGCTTTAAATCCGGGTGCAAGGCGACTCTTGGTGAAAACTAAGCACAACCTAAGAGCATTTTAAGCTGATAACTCTGATACTCAGTTATTGTGCTGTAAAAGGAGAATAAAATTTATTCACACTGTTCAATTATGCGTATGAATGATCATTGTACTGATGAAACTTTTTTGGCTAGAACGTTCTCGCTTTTTCTTCTTTTCTTATCTTTTTGCTGAGTTGTTGGAATTCCACTGGGTTTGCTTGTAGTTCAAGCATTTCCGAGAAAGCGCCATCTAAACAGGAAATATTTGCCATTGAGGAGCTAAGGGTGGTTGAGGGTGGTCACTTTTGTAGGTATTTCAAGCGCAATTGATCCAATCACTCTTATCTGGGCATCATTGGAAAGCCCTTTTCCTCCCGCAAAGTTTGAGTATAAATCATGCCTTTTTGATCAAAGATGATGACGTCACAAGTGGAAGAAAGAGCAACATTCGTCACGGCCGATTTAGGCCGGCACGGGAGCCAATAGTACTATATTATTTCTGCTGTCATTGTTATATGGCTAAGATATGGAGAGCGACACTCCGGTGAAGCCATAAGCGACACAGAGTGTCACCGGCGGGGCAGGGGATTTTTTTCTTCGGGCGTCCTGGAATACAAAGCGGTCAACAGCAAACGCGGAAGAAACAAAAACAAGGTACATACGCCCGAAGACAAAATATACGCTCCGCTGGAAGTTGATGCACCGAACACAAATCGCTAAGGGAGGGAGGGCGGGGCGCGACATTTGAACTGTAGTCGTGGTGTTTTACCGTCGAAAGACCTAGAACTGAGGTGCACGCTGAAGGGAACGGTTAATATTGCACCGCTACACCAATGGGAGAGAGCCATGGGGATAATTAGCCATTTCCACGGGACTTATGACCTGCATGCATAATAAAGTACTATGCAAATGACTTTGAATAGGTTAAGCTTTCCCTTTCATACGTGTATTTTTACTGAAGAAGCAAAACATTTGCTTTAATTCAATTTCTGAATTTCCCTCTTGTTTTATGTTTTAACTTCTGCGTTTCATTTTTAGTTCCCTCATGTTTTAACTTTGCGTTTTATTTTAAGTTCCCTCAGCCTTTAAATCGTGTGTTACATTTTGAGTTCCCTCCGAGCTATTAACTTGAGTGTTTAATTTTGAGTTCCCTCTTGTTTTACCTTTTGCGTTCATTTTAATTTGAGTTCCCTCGTGTGTTTTAGTTTGAATTCCCGCTCGTTTCAGGAGGGGTCATGAATGGTCCCTCAAAATGTCGCAGTGCTCGCAATGCTCGCAAAATTTAATGGGTGCTCGTTTGCTCGTACTCGCACAATTTTACAAGTGCTCGCATGCTCGGTTTTTAGTGAAGGTAGGTTTTTGAAAAGTGCTCATTGCTCGCAAGGCTAATTTTTGTCAATGCTCGTGCTCGCAAAGAAAAACGCTGTGCTCGCATGCTCGCAAATGCTCGCAAAGACCATTTGATACCCCTTTCAGGGGCACCCAACGGGATATTTCGTTAAAATATCTGTTCGGAAGACGATTTGAGATCTAGAATTTTCGAAACATTCATTGTAAATTTTTTTGCTTGCCTGCCTTTCCTAGGATTTTCGAATATCTAAAAAATGGTATAATTGTTCATTTTTAACGGATTTTTTACTCTAAAAAGGTCACCTAGAATTTTCGGGAGCCTTTCTCTGGCTGGAATTTTCGAAAAGGTAAGTTTTGATCCCTATAACTTTCGGATCACTAGACTTTCAGCTAGGAAATCCGAACAGATAAAAAAAATTTAGGGGATAAAAATATGCCTATATCTACCGTTTAAATACTAAAATACGTTCAACGGTGCTATCTTTAAGTGGTTTTGAACTATATTCTCGCTGGTGCCCCTGTCGTTTGAACTTGTGTGCTTTCATTTTGAGTTCCCTCAGCTTTTAACTTGTGTTTCATTTTGAGTTCCCTCATGTTTTAACTTGTGCGTTTCATTTTGAGTTCCCTAATGTTATAACTTCTGCGTTCGATTTTAAGTTCCCTCTTGTGTTAACTTTCGCGTTTCATTTTGAGTTCCTTCTTGTTTAAACTTTCGCGTTTCATTTTGAGTTCCCTCTTGTTTAAACTTTCGCGTTTCATTTTGAGTTCCCTCATATTTCAACTTTTGCGTTTCATTTTGAGTTCCCTCATGTTTCAACTTTTGCGTTTCATTTTGAGTTCCCTCACGTTATAATGTCTGCGTTTTATTTTGAGTTCCCTCAGCTTTTAAATCGTGTGTTTCATTTTGAGTTCACTCAGCTTTTAACTTGTGCGTTTCATTTTGAGTCCCGTCATGTTATAACTTCTGCGTTTTATTTTAAGTTTCCTCAGCTTTTAAATCGTGTGTTTCATTTTGAGTTCCTTCGTGTTTTTTAACTTGTGTGTTGCATTTGGAGTTCCTTCTTGTTTTAAAGACTTCTGTGATTCATTTTGAGTTCCCTTGTGTTTAAAAGGCTTCTGTAATTCATTTTGAGTTCACTCTTGTTTTAACTTCTGTGTTGCATTTTGAGTTCCCGCTTTTTTTCTTGTGCGTTTGATTTTGAGTTCCCTTATTTTTAATCGTGATTGCATAATGAACGAGAATAGTGGGGAAGTTGAGCCATCCGTCCTTCCATCGTTGTTAACATTATGCAAATTAGGTATGCTCACGGGCGCTTTCTAAATTTCGTTTCCCTCGGCTGTGAATAAAAATACAGCTTTACAAAGGTATCATTTCAACGAAATAAGTGTAGAAAATACTTAACCCCTGTAAATGAGAATCAATCGTTTCCCAAACGATTAAATATTGCCTTTTCTTATATAATAATCGCGAACATTCGGAAACGATGACCAGTGACTTTATGTATGTGTTATTAAAAGACTGGGAAGGTTAGAGCACGGCACGATTTATTAAAGGATAATCAGTAAAAGAGTAACGAAACTTTATACAAGACAGATATGTATATAATATCCGTGGAAAAAAATAAGAACAAAAAATGAATTGTGGCCACAGGGTATGAGAGTCGACCCGGGTCACAGGCTTTAGAACGCAGAGCAGTACCACTGAGACAACGGATGCTAAGCAATAAAAGTGATAAAAAAGTAATTCTTATACCTAAGCGTCATGTTATATGTTTACCCTCTTTAAATAAAGTTGATTATTATTATTAATCCCTATAATGAATATTTTCCATCGATACTATACTGTTCAAAGGAACGATTCAAATATATCTAACGCATTCACGAGTAGGTCATAGACCTCTTTGATTTAACTTGTGCGTTTCATTTTGAGTTCCCTCATTTTTTAACTTGTGCGTGTTTTAGTTTAAGTTCCCTCTTGTTTTAACTTGACACTGCCTAAGCCCAGAAAACATGCTTTAAAAACCCAATGAAATTTGGTAGTTAGTTAAAGGGTAAAGGTTTGTATGAAGCACCTGATAGGATAAAATGGGAACTGGGATTTGGGTAAATTTCTCTGTGAAAATGAAATATGGGTCACTGGGAATGGGAGTCAGAAAAAAAAAAACAATAGAGCTGGGAAATGGGATTAAGGCAAAATTTGGGATGATTAATGGGGTTTATAATTCCCCTTCAGGACCCTCTTGTTTGAATGCTACCAAATCAAAACTGTTAGTTTTTTCTCTTTATTATATTCCTGTGTTTCAAATAAATTTATATGGACCAACAATGCTGAAAGTTATCATGCTCTTACTCGTGTTCCGAAAGCAGGCGTTTTGGGCTTTAGACACGTTTACATTGCAACTCTCCGATCAATGGCCGGAAAGTGATAAAAAAGTGGCGTCCAATAACCGCTTAACCCCGCTTCCCGATTGTTATTCATATGTCAAAAATTTAACTGATGCAAACGTTTTACTCATTCGGGCTTTTTCAGTTCATACAAGTCTGCGTTCAAGCCTAGTGTCCCAACGATATCAGGCCGGAGATTATCTTGGTTTCTGTAGCATGAAGCGACTAGGAGTATTTCTTCTCCCCTGGATGGGATGCTAGTCCATCGTAGGGTTACCCCCGGCATTAATCTCGCCAGTACCCATTTATGCACCTGGGTGGAGAGAGGCACTGTAAGAGTATAGTATCTTGCCCAAGAACACAGCGCAATGACCCAGCCAGGGCTCGAACCCGGACCACTCAATCGGGAGTCCAGCGCGCTAACAATTAGGCCACTGCGCCTTCTTTCAGTACATCAGTATAACAGAATTAAAAATACTTGCGTATTCTTTGGGTTACAACGAGCATGTTTGAAAAGGAAACTTAAAATTTGTTAATATAAATTTCCTTAATTAATGAGAATGTTTATTCTCTAAAAGTTTGAGACTGTAAACCCTTCCATTAGTACAATGATCATTCATACGCAAAATGGACATTATTAATGAATTTTATTCCCTTTTACAGCACAATAACTGAGTATCAGAGTTAACAACTTCAAAATGCTCTTCGGTTGTGCTTAGTTTTCACCAAGAGTCGCCGAGCACCCGGAAGTAAAGCATCGCCCCATTTGACATCCGGGTTTGGCGTTGCATTGTCGCAACTCTTCTGGGTAGTCTTTTCCACTGAGACAGAGGCGGTGGAACATCACCCCGACATCTTTGTGAACAACGCACTGAGGCTGGTCCTTTTTACAAGGCGTATTTTCCAGTTTGTTTCTGCAGTCTTGTTCAGCTAATTCTTGGGTGTCCCCCCACCCAAGACAGTCTGGGCATATGAAATCTGAAGAACGGATGAAAATATATACAAAATAATAAGAAAAATTAATTTGTATTCTACATTTCATTACCTTTCCAGAGATACCGTAAAATTCCGGTTATAAGCCCCCCCCCGCCCTTATAAGCCCCCCTCCTCCGGTTATAGGCCCATCTATCTGGAAACAAAAAAACTACATCCGATTATAAGCCCCCCTCTGCCAGATGACAGTACTGAACAGGACTAAATGTTGCTTTATTATGCGTTTTTAACTTCAAAACCTATTTCGATCAGCACTCCCGTGGCTCATTTAGAAATGTTTTTTTTATTCCGCTTATAAGCCCTCCGGATATAAGCCCCTCCGTTTATAAGCCCACCCAAAACCCCTTACGACACCCCTTACCCCTTCTGACACCATGTTTCTATGTTTTCGCTAATGTGACGTCACGTACCTTCCGCTTGTGACAAGCCCATGGCCAGAATTGCCAAATGAAGAACAATCACAGTAAAACGCATGATGCTGAAAATCTACAAATAAAAGGTTGGATTATTTACATATTGTCACAACATGTTATCACAATTTGCTACAGTTCCAAGGTTTTTACCAAATGCGCCATGCATTATACACCAAATTGAAGAAACTTTGATGATAAAAATTCGAAACCCTGCGCAGCGTAGGTGCTCAATGTATAAATGACAAAAAAATGTAAATACTACGCTGTAGTCAAAAAAATATTCCCGACGTTTCGGCAATGCTGCCTTCTTCAGGGGGACAAAACTATTTCGCCGTTAAAAAGTTCGTTGTATAACTCGCGTATTTAAATAAATGCTCGAACATTTAACTTGCGCAAGCATTTATTTAAATACGCGAGTTATACAACGAACTTTTTAACGGCGAAATAGTTTTGTCCCCCTGAAGAAGGCAGCATTAACATTTTTTGTCATTTATTATGAAGAAAATTTGACCCTAGCTATAAAAAGCATAAGCCATGAAGCATATAAAGCACTGGTAAGCTTAGTAATATTCCCAGTGGTGGTACTCGAAGTATACATGATGGGAGCAAGGTCCGACGGAGCTTCATCTTGCAAACCCCCAAAAATACACAAGCCTAAAATTTTAGACCCAAAAAATACCTGGTATCAAAATTTTCCAACCCAAAAAATACAAGACTAAATACATTGTATTGCCTTCTTAATATTAACAGTCTTTCCGGAACACACGTCGCTGAAAAAAAGTTCGAATGAATATTTTTCTGATCCACTGATCGCAACGAAAACCCGAAACGAAAAGATCGCTCTGAGATAACACCCAAAAAAATACGCGTATTTTTTAAGACCTAAAAAAATACGTGACAGATCACTTGACCCAAAAAAAAACCGAGCGTGTAAATTTTTTGGGTCGCATCGTTTATGGTTTATGCTTTTCAAGAGTCAACGTTTCTTTAATCGGGTGTATATAGGAATTATAAAACGCGACGTTGTATAACAAAATTCGCGACAGTACATATCAGTCTTATTCCCCCTGCCCCCTAATGAAAAAAAATTCAGCCTTCGCACCTTCCAAGCATTTTTTTCTCTCAACGTAGTATGACTTTTTTCATTCAAAATAAAACGAGCTAGCTATTGTTACATTGTGAAAACGTGGATTTGCACTCCACCGCATCTAGCTCGCTCCAAGCCTCTCTGTCAGCATTGTGCCCAAGCGAACTTTCTAGAAAGAAAGGGCCTGGTGTAGTGTATCAAACCCTAAGCAATGGTAATGAGTTCCACAAGCATGCAATGACGTGGCAGCCGATCGAATTTGAAATACCCATGTATATTATTCGTGGAAAAAAATGAATGAATTTGACTTTTTCGCAAGATATCTCGCCGTATATTGTTGAGGTTTTATTCCGCCGTCAATTTGCGAGACTGTACGAACCACGTTCAGAGGACAAACGGCTATTTTCGGTTATTGTCAAACACACGTACCCCTAGCTATAGCCTTTGTTACAAACTTAGTGCCTGGATGCTCGCCAGGGATTCAATACAAACTCGCCATACAGGGCAGACCACAAAATTCATCGGTTAGGTTGTGATTTGATGCGAAATAACGGACGACCAAAGACTCTAAAAATACCCCTGGAAAGTTCCCAAATGATCGTGAAAGTTAAATCATTGTAGACTTTCTCCTACGTATCAGGGCATCGACTCGTGAAAAATGTACACGTCTTTGTTATTATGGTGCACAAAATCTGTGGCAACTACATCACTTAGCTGTTAATATTGTAAAAAGAAAACCTGCAAACGCTGATTAAAAACACTACTTACGGCTGCACTGAAAAGCTCAAGTTCTCGTTCACTTTGGTCAGTTTGAAGCTCTCTTCTTGTTCTCTTCTTGTTGTGTCTCTGTGTAGAATGGGTGTGATGGGTCTTTTGTCTCCTTTAAGTGGTCCTATAATATTCCTTACTTTAATTTTCATTTCACTTATGCTTGAAACTGACAGCTGATAATTGTTTTTATGCCGTGTTTACTTGAAACGTCAGTTTTCTTTTTCACTAAGTGGCTTAAAAGATCTCCCCCACTTCGTTTTTTCTGTCGTCTTTTATTTAAAATTGCAAACTTTAATTTGGGCAAAATTTTTTGTGCAACATTACGTATCAAGAAATGGTTTATTGTTCCGGCTCAACTTCTCACATTAAGCATTAAACAATAGTCCTTTTGTTCTTGGTGTTAGGAGAGGAAAAATGATTATTTGGTTTAGTTTTATTTATCCGCTTCGCTGGTAAAAACATAGAAAATTCCAACATAGAAGTTATTGTTTAGTTTTGAAGTAGCAGGTTAATGTTCCAGTTCATTAACCGTAGCAGACACCTGTTGTTTTGTCCTGGATCATAACTCTAGTTAGCGTTGAAGTGTAACGGAACCCGCACTAGCCATTTGTTTAACTGTTATCTACCTGCGCTGCTTTGTAAGTGATAAATTTTGTAGAAGTGAAATTCCGTAATAGCCAACAGGCCTTCGTAAAATGTATTGGATAATTCCTAAGTTAGATTATTTTATGACATTACCTAATGCGTTAGCATTGCAGCTTCCGCATAAGTAAAACTGCACTGAAAAGTATTCTTGGGTTACACCCCTGATTGTGAGACGCCGGTTAGACAAACATCCCGTTAATTACTGTGGGTTATGTTATTGGAATAAACGCCACTGTTGGAGCAAGTAACTGCGTATTCTCTGCCGTTCCGAAGGACTGTTGTTGCTGTGTTAGATCCCGAACTTCTCGTAGCTGCAAGCGTGGTTCCCCGTTTGTAATTGTACACGGACGAACGGCCGAAAACAGCGCGAAAACCTTTTCGTTTCATTGGTAGCATTGAGGGACTTTGGCCGAAGCTAGGCGGAAAAGCTCGTGACTAATCGGAAAATTTTCGGTATGACAATTTTGCTTCATTGGGGTAGTGGGTAGCGTAAGTTTGCACTACTCAGGTCCATTTTCACAGGTGTACCCTAGGGAAAATTTGACCGTCGGTGTGCCCGTCGGACTGATTAAGAAGACGAGAGCCAAAAAAAATTATCCCTATGTGTCTCATTCAGACCACCTAAGTCTGAATAAAAAACGCCTGGTATTACTCGAAGTACGAAAACAACCACGCTAAAATCTTCATTCATACTTGTGACGGCGAGAAACAACGCTTTAAATATGAAACCACGCTTAACTTTTTATTGATTCTTGTGAGGACCCGAACCCACGCTTTGAACACGAAACTTAGATCTACTGTTTATTGATACTTGCATTTGTGAAGACCCAAACCAACGCCTTGAACGCCAAATTTTAACTTTTTATTGATACTTGTAAAGACGCGAACCAACGCTTTGAACATGAAACCTTAACGGAAGATGCGAACCAAGTTGAACGCTTTAAACAAAAAACCTTGCTTAACTTTTTATTGATACTTGTGAAGACGCGAACCAACGCCTTCAACACTAAACTATGGCTTTGGTTAACTTTTTATTGACACTTGTGAAGACCATAACCAACGCTTTGAACACGAAACCTTGCTTAACTTTTTATTGATACTTGCGAAGACCCAAACCAACGCTTTGAACACCAAAGTTTAACTTTCTACTGATACTTGTAAAGACGCGAACCAACGCTTTGAACATGAAACCTTGCTTAACGTTTTATTAATACTTTATGAAGACGCGAACCAACGCTTTGAACACGAAACCTTGCTTAACGTTTTATTGATACTTTATGAAGACGCGAATCATCGCTTTGAACATGAAACCTTGCTTAACATTTTATTGATACTAATGAAGACGCGAACCAACGCTTTGAACACGAGACCTTGCTTACCTTTTTTACTAAAAGAACTAATTAATCCGAGTGACGGCGTAAAGGCACAGTGCGCTAAAACGGTGCATAAAATTTCGCATCCTTGACTTAATATTTACAAGAAAATATCCGCAGCCATTCAAATAAACACAACAATATAAAAATATCACATATGAATTTTACTTTTTTAAAGGATTTCTTCGAATATTTTTTTAACAATTAAAGCTTAAAAGGGCTAAAAACGATAAAATTAAAAATGGTAACTGGTCGTCGATCTTCTCAGGATCGGTCAGGACATATCTTGCCTAATAAATCATTAGGCTAAAAACATCCATAGGTTTCCTCACTAATAGAATCCAAGAAAAAGAAATTCTAGCATGAACAGTTTTCTTTGACTTTGTAGATGTACGATTTTGCTATGATTTTTGAGTCTAATGCTTGCGTGCGCTTTGCGCATGCGCATTAGACTCTTTGTTATATGAAAAAAGCTGTTAGCAATCCCAAGGGAATGGTTCGGGATCGATAATCGTTCGCTGTAATGTAGAAAACAATGATCAGCTGCAAGAACGGACTCCGTACGGACACGCACGATTAGTTTCAATTAAAAACAGCCAATCAGCGACACGTGTTCCCACGCATAATTAAAAGTTCTTTCTCAAGTCACGATTATTCAACACTTGAACAGGACGTAATAATTTTCCAGTTAAGACATTTGTAAGCTTTTTGTGAAAATAAATCTTCGTTTTCAGTTCAGTTAAGCACTTGTGTTTTCGTCTTGCTTAAAAAGCAAGACGTCTTTGAGAAAAAATATTTCGACGGCGACTCGCGTTTATTTACACAATGCGACCAAATATTTATTTTGTTTTAAAAAATAGAAAACTTTACCTCGTATTTTGTATTTAAGTCATTCGAATTTTGACCAATTTTTTCTTTACAGTGCAAACAAAAACCTTCAAAAATAAAAGATGTACATGGATAAATGTAAATCAAGTTACGCGACTAAATCAAAATGCGTTTGTTTGGCCGCTTTGCAGTATTACACTGTCCCGGCCTTTGCCATACACTGAAATCGAATTTCATGCTTTTACGACTCTCAGAGATCTTAAGTTCTTCTTACAGCTAGAAAAATCATAAAATGGTTACATTGATATGGAAGTGATGATTCGCGAAATTTGTACATCATGATAAACAGTCTTCGCTCCTGTGTATGGTAGCTCGATAATAATTGCCTAGTTTCCAGCGTTCAAAAGGTCATCATTATATTGACGTGAGCATTTACACCCGTTTTTAGGAAAATCTGTCACTAAGTGCTTACAGTACAATGGAGTAACAGTCACTATTTCAAGTGCTTTTATTGCAAAATCTGTTTCAAGAGTCATCATCAAAATGGTGAAAAATCTGAAAGAAAACGATGTGAAGTTCTTCAACTCTTGTTGTAATGAACATGCTTTTTGTAAATCGTCACGCAATCTTGTCCAAATGTTTAATCGTTTCTGCTTTTACGGACAATACGGAAGAAGTAACATCAACTCCTGTTCATACTTTAAATTTTGTGAAGCATATAACATTTATGACTGTTTCGTTTTCATCCATAATCATCCACGATGCCCCTAGCTTGCTATAAGCATTTTAAATTAAACTCCCGAACACAAACCTCTAACCAATTTTAACCGGCTTACGAAAACCGCGCAATCTGTATCACTATGCCATACGGCATTAGACTCATGTCACCCTTGGTGACCTATTTTTTTTATTTGCGGTCGGCTTTGCAAGAGTAAAATATATTTTGGAGCCTTGTAATTTGCAAAATGAACAGGGACGGTTTGGAGTGAGAACTATCCTCTTGAACTCGTTTGGCTTTAGAGCACAAAAACGCGAGCAACCATATTAACTAGCTCAGTGTTAATATTGCAAAACTTGCCACAAACATGACTCACCACAGTGGGATTTTCTCGTTCAGGTGTTTTCTTCTTCTGTAATAAGCCTTCGTTACTGGTTAGCTCTCTGTGAAGAACTGAATGCAATTGGTGGCTTTCTGTGCCTTACGTGGCCCTCGATAGTATCGATCAAATATGAAATTGGCATCTGTCAAGAACGAAAATTGTGTTTAATTGCTGGTTTCAGCTATCTAGACTTACTGGCGCCAGTTGGGCCTGCAAACAGCGCATGCTTAGTTGCATCCACCTTCCCATAAATATAGAATTTTCACCGAGTTCAAAAAACTGCAAATTCTCACTTATCACATAATCTTTAACAAAAGTATAAGCTGCCATAGAGAGTGTGAATACTATCAGTTATTTTTGTATTTTGAAACTCAAATTTAAGGCTAAAACACGGCGAAAATAACGCTCAAAAAATTTCATTTTTTTAAAATAAATTAAAAACACTACGAAGTAATGATGACGAAGCAGGGGTGCCAGTTGTTACCTACGAATATCATTAGTTAAGTTCAGAAGGCATTTGTTGACATCTTAAATTCAAGGATACATAACGTGACTGTTTAAAAGCACATAGTAAATGAAAAGGACAGTTAATGTCAACTAAACTGACTTTAAGGAAAATACTTTCTCCTAAGCAGACGAAACGTTTATCTATTTTGTCTCACATGACATGGCGCTAATTGTTCACCATTACAGATCACGAAATGAAAGGCGATCAATGTTGTTTTTCTAACGAAACTGAGTTTAGCGAGTAATAAATTATTTGAAATGAAACCTACTATTTGGAAACTGGGAAACTGTTTCACGATTGCAAATCACAATTTTTGGAGGGTGGCTATATTGGTTTTGAGTCGATGCAGTATTTTGGTAAATTTCTGATAAGCTGATTTTTTCCCATAGCAACATATTCCCATTTTACAAAATTTAAAAGGTCTGTTAATGATCCAGTGCTTTGTTTGCTTTTGGGTTCCAAGTAGGGATGACGAAGGAGGTTTGTTAATGGTTACATTTAAAGATAATTGGTTAAGTTCAGGGAAAGCTTTTGTTGATATTTGAGTTTCAAGGAAACATAACGTGACTGTTTAAAAGCACTTAGTAAATGAGAAGGACAGCTAATGACAACTAAAGTGACTTTTCAAGAAAATACTTTCTCGCAAACAGACGAAACATTTATCTTAATGGTCTCCGCACATGACATGGCGCTAATTGTTTACCATTACAGATCACGAAACGAAAGGCGATTAATACTTCCTCTCAAACAGGTGACACATTTTTTTCGGAATTGCCCTCATATGGCGCCAATTGTTTACCTATTACAAGACACAAAATTTAAGGCGATCATGCAATGTTGTTTTTCTAACGAAACCGGGTTAAACGAGCAAAAAATTGTTTGTTTGAAATGAAACCTACTATTTGGAATCTGGGAAACTGTTTCACGATTGCAAATCACAAGTTTTTTAAGGTTGACGATATTGGTTTTAAGTCGAATGAATAATCATTCTGGTAAATTTCTGAAAGGTGATTTATATCGCATAGAAACATATTACCTGCCAAGGAATTGTAATGTTTCCATTAAGAAGAGTAAAAAGGCTCCTAGTGATCAAGTGCTTTGTTTACTTTTGAGCTCTTTTGGTTTCCAAGTAGAGATGACTGAAGCAGGTATGTTCATGGTTACTTTTAAAGATAATTTATTAAGTTCAGAAAGCTTTTGTTGACATTTGAATTTCAATGATACATAACATGGCTGCACTTAGTAAATACGACAAACGGTTAATATTGCAAACCGAGTCCTAACTAACAATGAGTTTGTTATAAATGTGACCCTCCACGGGAAAACAGTGACAAATGTGAAAGCACGCTTACAACACGCTTCCACTTTAAAACAAAACATTTCGATTTTAGCACGCTTTAAGCGTGTTCAAAAACTTGCCTCATTACTGAATTTTTTGTTTCACAGGACACACTAACACAATAAAGCGTGCGCAGCAGAACAAAGAAACGTGCAAAGCTAAAAAACAAAAGCTGCGTGCGAAATAACACAACACGCTAAGTACGCGAAAAAGCACACAAAGCATGACCAAGGCAAAAATAATTAAAATAATTCTCAACCCATTTTGTCAACTCTACATTGGACTCGTGAAATAAAGAAACAGAGTGATGTAAATGTCTGTTGTGAAATGGTTTATTGAGCCGATAATGTTTTTGTGTTTGCTAAATTTTCGGTGGTTTCGGATATTGTTCCTAGGTTGGCTCAACAGAATCCCGTCTTTGCAAACGCTTCAAACAAATCCTTTTCTAGCAGCAGAAACAGGGTTGGCAAATAAACGTGGCCAAGAGGACTTTATGCCGCTCACTTTCGTCCGAATTTCTCACCAGCAAAAGGACGTTGGCCAGAAGCTATCCTGGGAAAAAAAAGTTTTCATGCACGGAAAGTGAAACATCAGTGCGCGATGGAATGTTTTATAACATAGCGCGTGCAAGCCCTATCTAATTCCTATTGAGCGATCATGGTGTGTTTCGTTATGTACGCACGGCCGTGCGTATATACGATGACGTGTGCATTTGCAGCTAGCTAAGTCGAGTTTTATAGCTGCAAGTTCCCGTCGTTTACTCCAAGTTGGCTATAACTACTCGTAGCCAACAATGGCGAATGGAATAATTGTTTTATTATCTATAAATCGACTGGACATTTCATTTTGATGTAAACGAGGTGTTAGTGTGAGGAGGCGGGAAAATTTGTGGCACAGTGCATGACAGTGTTCACTTATTGAATTGAATGAAAGACGTGAGGAAAGCGAGTGTGAGAGTTTTCTTCCGAAGATTTTCCTCGAACAATCACCTCCAAAGTCGTCTTCGCATCCTGGAAAATTGTGAAAACAATTAAGGTTTAAGGAGAGACCCGAAGCAATAGTTATTGGGGAAATTATTCGCCATGTGCAAGCCGGACGAAGCAATGATTTTCAGAATTTTGTTAAGCCGGCGACACACTTGGCGATTTTATTCGCCAAATGTGCCCGCCCGGTGGAGCGATTTCGATTTTCGCCGATCGCCGCGACCGGCGTATAAAATCGCCGATATCTGGCATGAATGAAATCGCCTAGTGTGACGCTGGCTTAAGCTTACATGTTTACGGCCCCAGGGCTGTCATCAAGACTACTAAGTATTTTATTCATTGCTGAAACCGAAACGAAAGTGAGCTGAGAGTCTAACAAGTTAATTGATGTATGAAAGGACAATATCAAGACTGAAAGGTACAAACTTTTCTTAAGTGTTGAGCCTACTTTTATGTTGTACAATGAATGCATTAATAGTGGGCCGGTTAGTTTCCGTGTCTTCCCGGAAATATTTGCTGCTTTTCTTCTTCATTAAACCCCTCTTGTTGTACCTTTACAAGTATTTTGAAATAACAATTTCGCATCAATCCTTTTGTTTTGCGTTGTTGAGTTAACTATGGGCGGCCTTTTTGCAGTTTTGTGGTTTTAGGGAAGGCACTGTCGATTACTTGCTTTAATATCATAGTTCGACAAATTCGCTCTTTCAGTTCAGCCAACTTTGGAGTACCAATGGGAACATGAGATCCCGCTTTTTATTTGTTGTGAAGACGCAAACTAAAGCTTTGAATATGAAATCCCGCTTAACTCTTTATTTGTTGTGAAGACGCGAACTAAAGCTTTGAACAAGAAATCCCGCTTTTTATTTGTTGCGAAGACGCGAACTAAAGCTTGGAATATGAATCCCGCTTAACTCTTAATTTGTTCTGAAGACGCGAACTAAAGTTTTAAAAAAAGATGAAATTCCGCTTAACTTCTTTTTTGTTGTGAAGACGGGAACTAAAGCATTGAACGGGAAATCCCGCTTAACTTTGATTCATTGTGAAGACGCGAACTAAGGCATTGAACATGAAATCCCGCTTAACTTTTATTTCAGTTGTGAAGACGCGAACTAAAGCTAAATCGCACTTAACTCTTTGAGATGAGAATGTTTATTCTCTAAACGCTCGAGCCTATAAACCCTATTATCAATACAATGATCATTTATACGCATAATGGAGAGTGTTAATAAATTTTATTCCCTTTTACAGCACAATAACTGAGTATCAGAGTTATCAGCTTAAAATGCTCTTCGGTTGTGTTTAGTTGTCACCAAAAGTCGCCAAGCACCCGGATGTAAAGCATCGCCCCATTTGACAGTGGGGCCGTTTGGCGCATTTTTGCAACTCTTCTTCGTAGTTCTTCCCCAAGGGACACGTGCGGATGAAAACCCTCTCATCTTTGTAAACAAAGCACTGAGGCTGATCCTCATTTCCACAAGGTGTGTTTTTCAATTCGTTTCCACATTTTTCTTCAGCGTTGGGCTCCCACGAAACACAGCTTGGACACATGAAATCTGAAGAACGGATGAAAATATATCCAAAATATTAAGATGAAAACTGACATCCAGGCGTGTATATTCTAGTTATGAAACGCTTTCGAGTGGTATACTAGGGATTATTATTCCACTATTGCGCCATTTTACCATATAAGGGCAAAAGAACGCGCAAAATATACCACGTTATTACACTATACAACAGGGCAAAACAAAGTGGAAAATTAGTGGAATAATAAATCCCTTATTCTATGGTTTAACATATAATACGAGCGCACATGTTGCTCATTGCTCGTATTTTTCCTCGCCCCTACGGAGCTCGGAAAAATGCTACGCAACTCGAAAAATATCCGCGCGTATTATATGTCAAACCATCGAATAAGGCGTATATATCCCACGAGTCACTTGTATTTGTTCACTTGATCCTTTTCCGAACTCACGTCAAAATGCGGATTTTTTTGCAGTGTAAATAAAAGTCACATTGTTTTTCACATTCTTATGTTAGGTTACTTCCACAGCAGATGTATGAATCAAATGTCAGCGAGTTGTGTTAATGAAGAAAAAGGGTACGTTACTATCACTGAGAAGGATGTTTTTCTAGTCTGATCATGACCTTCGTCATTCTTAATTTCAGTAGCATTAATTAGCTTAAATCAGAAACTCATAAGGGTTGAAACGTGTAACGCGTGTTCACAGCGTTTGAATATTCAGTTTTGCTAAGTACCATATTTGGAAACACAAGGATTTTGTATGCGAATGCTTTACACACGTAATGACACACGAAACAACATTTTCGTCTTTGCGGTGAGTTACTTGAATTCCGACCTAAACGCCGTAAATTCCTTACAAAATCTCAAGAAATTCATTAAGTGTTTAAAAGTGAAGTTCTCCAGAATAATGGCCTGGTTACATGGCGAGTTTCAGCCCGGTTTGCCGGGCTGGAATTTTGTTGCGATAACATGGCAAATTTCAGCCCGGGTTGAACACCGTTAAAACTAAAAGATAATCGGGGCAGACTTTTTCTTTCGTTGAAAACCATCACTGCGCACCCGTAAGCTCACTTTCAGCCCGGGCTGAAATTTGAACGCGATTACATGAGGTTTTTCAGCCCGTTTGCTCGGGCTGAGATTTCCAGCTCGGTTTCAAAAACCGGGCTGGAAATTTCGTCCCGGGCTGAAATTTAGCCCAGGATGAAACTCTCTCCATGTACCGTAATTATTCGATTTAGCGCCCTCCTTCCAATAAGCGCGCCCTTACGAATAAGCGCCCCCCTTCCAATGTGTTTTTGTAAATAAGCGCCCCTATTCAAATAAGCGCCCCCATTGTAATATGCACCCCCATTCTTATAAGTGCCCCTATTCTAATAAGCGCCCCCTATTGTGGATAGCTAAATCGAATCATTACGGTTATCGCAAACGTGTTTTTTAAGAAGATTTGTTTTGGAAGTCGAGCTGAAATCTCAGCCTGGTTTGCCGGGCTGAGATTTCAGCTCGGCTTCTTGAAAAGACGTTTGCGATTACATGGAGAGAGTTACAGAGGTTCTCAACGAAAGAAAATGGCTGCCCCGATTAGTTTTCAGTTTTAACGGTGTTCAACCCGGGCTGAAATTCTCCATGTAATCGCAACAAAATTATATTCCAGCCAGGCAAACGGGGCTGAAATTCGCCATGTAATTAGGCCCTAATAACGACATTAAGGTAATTCCCCAGAAATAGAACTGCTAATAGATTTTCAACCAAACTTTGCCAGTTGAATTGGTTGTTTGCCTTAAAGGAAGTAAATTTTGAAATAAAACAGGGGGGTCACCGTATTCGTTTAGGAGCAGGAAGACGTTGTATTTACCATATAATTCCTTATATTTCCTTTGCGAGTACTGGCAAAGTACACGTTTTCGGTGATAATGTATTATTCTGCCATAGAAATTGACCTGTATCCATTTTATAGAAAGAATTTGATCGCTACTTTCGAACTAAGAGAAAAAAAAAATGATAGGTAACCGAACTCGTTTTACGAGAAAACGATGATTTCTCTCTCTCTCTCGCGAGCCAAGCCGCATAGTAAAAAGCCGCCATTTTGTTTATATGCGCGCGCTAATTACGCGTAAAATTATGTGCAGTAAGGATGCACAATGCAATACTAGGGAATCCCCTTAAAACAGGAGAATTTAATCAAATCTAACTTCATTCAATCAAGCTTGTTCAAAAACAAGATTACGCCATCGAGCGCGAGCTAGCGCGCTGTGAATTTAAACCAAATATTGCAATTTTGATTGGTTAATTTTTTGTCCTGATTTTCCAAATATGGTACTTAATGGCAACGACTTTGCAAACGCTTTGTACAATGCAAATCATAGAGTAACACGTTTCAACCCTTATGGGTTTCTACTTAAATGGAAAGTATTTCACTTACACAAATGAGTTCCCAAACACAGCAAAAAATGCACTATCTTTGAATTGGCCTTCTACCTTTAGTTTTCAATCTTCACAAGGTCCGAAATAATTTATTCAAAATGGCTAACAAAGGTTATAGAAACCAGTACTCAATAGTTCCTTTTACAATCCGCCTTCAAATGCACAGGTAGCCCAACCCCCAAAAATTTCTGTTCACTTCCCTGCAAATGCACAGGTATCCCAACCCTCGATAATTCCCTTCACTCCCCTGCAAATGCACAGGTTACCCAACTCACTTCTGACGTCATGTAACTATGCTTTCGCTAATGTGACGACACGTACCTTCCGCTTGTGCCAAGCCAATGGCCATAATTGCCAAATGAAGAACAATCACAGTAAAACGCATGATGCTGAAAATCTAGAAATTTAAGGTTAAATTATAACAAATTAGTACAACATGTTATTACAATGTGCGATGGTTTCACGTAACAAATAGTCTTTAGTCTTCGAAAATCGGTAATAAAATCATTCATGAGCTTTGAGCCTGTGCTCAAGCTCAAAGGGGCTGTGGTCTCTTTTTTCGACCCATGCGCAACAGTATTCTGGGAAACCTGGGGAGTACTGGGGACCAATCTCGTAGCATGAGCCCGCGATCCTTTGGTCAGCGTTGAGCGCGAAGTCGAAACATCATGGCGGCATCGAGAGGATCTCCCTCCGGTGTTGTTAAAGTATTAGTGATCATCTAAAGAAGCGGGGAGGATTCTGTTTTCGAAAGGCATAAAAGCAGCATAGGGAGACCACAATAGTACGAGGAATTGAATAAATTAATAAAAGAATATTTCTCGCGTGGTTTCGTTTGATTCCTGTGTTGCTTTTCTTTATGCATAGTCGATAGACACGACAGCACTGTTGTCGTATGCTGAGCTGTCTTGTGCGCGAGCGGAACTCAGATATGCTAATTTTCTCTCTTTATAATAATAATTGACAAGGGTGGCAACTCTTTCACGAAATGATTTGAACACGCTGAGCAAAATCGCTTCGAACTCTCTCTTTCCTCACCTTTTTGCGACCAAAATCGACACAAACGAAAGCTGGATAATTTTTAAATACGCTTACCTGTCAGTGTCCTGAAAGAAGCGATATCCAGACAGAATTTTATCCATGCAGCTTCCGTTTGTGTCGATTTTGGTCGCAAAAAGGCGAGGAAGAAGAGAGCTCGAAGCGTTTTTGCTCAGCGTGTTCAAATCGTTTCGTGAAAGAGTTGCCACCCTTATCAATTATTATTATAAAGAGAGAAAATTAGCATATCTGAGTTCCGCTCGCGCACAAGACAGCTCAGCATACGACAACAGTGCTGTCGTGTCTATCGACTACGCATGAAGAAAAGCAACACAGGAATAAAACGAAACCACGTGAGTAATATTCTTTTATTAATTTATTCAATTCCTCGACTATTGTGGTCTCCATGTGGAAGCAGGGTCACTTTTGACCTTTCAAAGCAATTCAGCGTAGCAGCCGTCAAGAAACATCTGACAGTAGTCTTTGGACATCTTCGGCAGTCTTCGGACATCTTCGGTAGTTTGCGGATATCTTCGGTACTCTTTTGGAATCTTTAGTAGTCTTCGGAAATCTTCCGAATTGATTGGGAATCGTCGAAAATGGCCGAAAACTTTTTGACATATTAAACAAAATAATATTGGCCTTTTGGGAGCCGTTTTTTGTTTTTTCTGGATAAAATTTGCTGTTGCACGGAAGTGTTTAGTGTTATCGAGGTACGAGGTAGAAATCTAACCTTCAAAGGGAAACAAGCATATACTTGAAGAATTTTCTTAATAAAAAGCAACGTTTCGCATTTTTGGAACCACTTTTGAGTAACCAGTACATTTCAGTTTAAATGAAAAGCCGCAACTTTTTTTGGAATTTTGGCCGGCAACATTCGGGCAACTTTTTGAGAAATTTCGAGCAACTTGTGAACAACCCTAACCCAAGCAAACTTTCTAGAAGCGAACTTTCTAGAAAAAAAAGCCTGGAGCAGTGTATCAACTACCTTGACAATCGCAACGGGTTCCACAAGAACGTTACACGACGGCCGAGTCTAAATATCCATGCATATTATTTGTGGAAAATAAAATAAAGTTTGCTTTTTCGGCATGTACCGTTGAGGTTTCGTTTTGCAGTCAAGTTGAGAGAATATTTATAAGCAATTCGTTCTAGGACAAACTAAAAACTTCGAATTGCTGTTGAAGACTAAGTACAGATCGACGGAAATTTTGGCGTCGATCTTGCAGGACCATAGAAGTTTAAAATTCACCATGGGGTGCAAAATATAACTTCGCTGGTTTGGTTTTCTCTAGGTCTGTTTTCGGAACAAGGGTACGATGTCGTTGATTGTGTCTACTTGTCTTCGAATTATTAAATAACGGCCATCAGAAAATTTGAATTAATTGTCACCTTCACAGCAAACGCTTTAACTGCTTGTTTTCATAGAAAAAGCCAAATAGTTGTCCTTCAAAATTGGGCTTTCTTTTTCACGGGAAGAACAATTGAAGTAAGACTTAAATAGATCAAAACTATAAGACTCTATGAGATCAGTTCAATATTAAATATTATGCGAAAGAACAATTGAAACGCGTTAATTTTTTCGGAAAGGAAATTCTCGTTTGGCTGATTCGTTCACTTTATCGACAGCAACTACAATGCATAGCTGTTAATAATGTAAAAAGTTAATCACAAACATGGCTTACTTGGTCAGTTTGAATTCCCTGTGCCTGCGTTGAGGTTTTTCTTTGTAAGCTGTTGGGTATCGCTCAAGAATGGGTGAGATCGATACTCTTGTCTCGCCAAGGCGGTTCCTATTAATATTTATTCAGTAATAATTGATCTGATGCTTGAAACTGACAGTTGAAAAGAATGATTAATTTGCACTTTTTAACTAATGTATGCAAGCATATGCTCTTTAGCTTGTTATTTGCCTCCTTATTATTTATTATATTAACTGCAGTGTTTTACAAGCCCGTTCCAACCCTGCGAAAAACCGTAATTGAGCACACGTAAATTAAAATTATGATGATTTTACTGTGGTGTTATCGATGACTTTCATTATGCTTGATACTATGTTTGACTCTTTTACTTCAACAGTCAAAACCTCTTCGGATCTTTCTCGGAAGCCTTCGGAAAACTTCAGAAATCGTCGGTGATCTATGGAAAATGTTCGGAAACGTTTGCATGACCTATGGTATCAAACATGTCAAACATAATGAAATTCATCGATATCTCCACAGTAAAATTATTGTAATTTTGCATGTGTTCAATTAAAACATTGTAGTTACATAATATAAAATAATAAGGAGACAAACGAAACTGTAATCTGTATTGGAGCCATTACTTCTTGTTCGCAAGAGCATATGCTTGTGTACATTAGTGCAAATTATTAATTCTTTTGAGCTGTCACTTTCAAGCATCAATAAATATTAATAGGAACCGCCTTAGCGAGACAAGAGCACAGATCTCACTCGAGCTCATATCCCACCAACAATTTATCAAGAAAAACCTAAACGCAAGCACAGGGAATTCAAGCTGAGCAGGTAAGCCACGTTTGTGATTAACTTTTTACATTATTAACAGCTATACATTGTAGTTACGTTCGATAGCGTGAACGAATCAGAAAAAGAAACGTTTCCTTTCAGAAACACGTTTCAATTGTTCTCTTGCATAATATCATAATATTAAATTGATCTCATAGTGTCTTCATATTTTTTATCTATTTAAGTCTCACTTCAATTCGTTTTTCCAGCAAATGGGGAAGCCCAATTTTGAAGGAGAACCTTTTGGCTTTTTCTATGAAAGCAAGAAGTTAAAGCGTTTTCTGTGAAGGTGACAATAATTCAAATTTCTTGATGGCCGTTATTTAATTATTCGAGGAAAAGCAAACAAAATCATCAACATCGTACCCAAGCTTGTGCCGAAAACAGACCTAAAGAAAACCGCTGAACAAGCGAAGTTATATATTTTGCCCAGTATGGTGAATTTTAAACTCAATTCTATGGCCCTGCATGGTCGACGGCAAAATGTTCCGGTGGTCGATCTGTTAGAACTTAAACAGCAGTTCGAAGTTTTTAGTTTGTTTGTAGAACGAAATGCTTATAACATTTCTCTCAACTTGACTGCAAAATAAACCTCAACAGTATATGCCAAAAAAGCAAACTTTATCTATTTTCCACGGAAAATATGCATGGATATTCAGACTCGACCGTCGCGTTGCGTTCTTGTGGAACCCGTTGCGATTGTCAAGGAGGTGATAGATTGCTTCAGGCTCTTTCTTTCTAGAAAGTTCGCTTGGGTTAGAGCTGATCACAAGTTGCTCGAAATTTCTGAAAACGTTGCCCGAAAGTTACCCCCCAAAATCCAAAAAAGTTGCCTTTTATTTAAAAATGTACTGGTTACTCGAAAGTTGCTCCAAAAATCCAAAACGTTCACTTGCTTTTTTAAGAAACTTTTTCAAATACATGCTATTTTTTCTTTGAAGGAAAGACTGCGGCAGAAGCATTTAAATAACATTTCAAGGCCAAAGTTTGTCTAATTCATTATAAGGATTTTCTCCACTAAGAACAAACGTGAAGATATAAACGAAGCCATGTTTGCTGACGAGTTTGGTAATTATTGAATTAATGCTGATTGACCCAAAAGTTGAAAAATCTTCGGATCTCCTCGGAAAACTTCGTTAATCTTCGGAAAAGTTCGAAAAATGCGTTAAAACGTTCGTAAAGCCTATAAACACAGTACTGATACAGTTTTGATGTCATTATAGTACTGCTCCTGAAGAAGACTAACATTTGCTAGTTGAAATATTGGCGAATAAATTTTGCCCTTCTGCCGTTGTACCTGCCTTGCAATCAATCTGGTTTTGTCATTCATAAATTGTAGTAACGTATTGTCACAATCTGTAATTATCTTCCCTTTAATTTCTAGATTTGCAGCATCATGCGTTTCACTGTGATTGTTCCTTATTTGGCAATTCTGACCATTGGTTTGGCGCAAGCGGAAGGTACGTGACGTCACGGTAGCGAAAACATAGTTACATGACGTCAGAAGTGAGTTGGGCGACCTGTGCATTTACAGGGAAACAGACGTTACCGAGGGATTGGGTCACCTGTGCAGTTGAAGGCAAATCATAAAGGGATATATTGGGCAACTTAATGCAAAACTAAACGTAAAGGCTATTACTATTACTCAGTCGCTTCACATGGGTTTACAGAAAATATCTCGTTCGCGTTTTGTAAATTTTTGGGTGATTTTTGGGAATGTCTAGAAGGAAATAGTTTTTCTCAAAGGATTTGTTTAAATTTAGATAAATAAGAAATATCGAAGATTTGATGTAGTTTTAAAATTCACGTTAAGTCCCGCCTAAAATTATTTTGAGGCTACGTGAGGTTGAAAACAATGGTTAAGAGAAAAAATGTTTAAAGGGACTGTGTCACGGATTTTAATGACCAACAAATTCAGTGAAATATAAAAAATAACCTCTTAAAACAGTGAATGGACATTTCAATAACACAGCAAAAACAAAAGAAGGTACGGATGGCAAAAAATGACGAAATATGAAACGGACTGCGATATGGGTTTTTGAAATCTTGTTGGGCTGAACAGTTGTCAAAGTTAGTCTCGTTTGCTTGTAACTTTAAATTATAACGCCCAGGAGACACATTTGGTTGCAATAAAGCTATGGTTTTGTAATTTAGATCCATATAAGTAATTTCTTTGCAAACATTAATTTTCATAGCGAGTATTTGGCAAAACTTAATAAAATAATCTTAACTCAGCCGTGACACAGTCCCTTTTAGAGCCCATCGTTGAGAGCTGTAGTGTATTCATCGTTATATTTTGTATGATTTCATTTTCTTTCTTTTCCACAGATTTCATTTGTGCAACTTGTGCCTCGATGGGACCGAACGCTCAAGAAGATTGTGAAAACAATTTCTCATATCCAGTTTGTGAATACAAGGATCAGCCTCAATGCGTCATTTACAAGAATTCTGTCTATAACTTTTTCACTCGTATCTGTGCCAGTGAAAGCATCTACCAACAACAGTTAGAAAGATGTAAAGCAGAACCTGGATGTCAAATGGGGAGATGCTTTACTTCCGGGTGCTTGGCAACTCTCGATGATGAATAAGCAACAAGAGCGAGGCTCTCCCAGGGATTTCAGGGAAGAAGGGAACATGGGTGCAAAAAGAAAATAAAACACGGGAACAAAAGCCTTTTTTTTGGAACAGGGAACACCAAAATCGAAGAAATAATTTTAGGGGAATTTTTGCATTGTTAATTCTTATACTCAGTTATGGTGCTGTTTAATGGGAATAAAATTGAAAACACTGTTCATCTGTACATCTTCATCATCATTTTCCTGATGAATGAATTCACGGTTCAAACACCAGAGGGAAAAGTTTCAGGTTCAAAATATACGCACAAAAAAATGTCAGCGGTGTCTTGCTGCATCGACAGGTTCCCTTGTGTCAGGATCATGTAGTGTCCCTGCAACATGTCTCCGCTGACATATTCTTGTGTGTGTACATCCAATGTTTTTGTCCCTGAAACATGTCCCTGAGACAAACCCGTTTGTGTGTCAGCCCCTTCAGAGAGTTCACTTTACCAGTCCCGCACAGTTATCAGATTTGATAACCTCGTGACGTCACAACATGGCGCCATTTCGCAACTCGGTGAGATTTCGGAGGATATCTTGTTTGTTCGTCTATTTTTCGGTTGTGTTCGTGTGTTCTACCCATAATTCTACGCGATGACCTTGAGAGAAAGATGAACTTCAAAAGTGCATAAAATGGCGAGCGTCGGTGGTGAGTTGTGCGGGTATTTGTTTAACGATTTGAAGAGATCGCTCGAGGATGACAGTTCATTTCAGGTATGTTTATATTCTTTGCCGTCAATTTTAAGTCAGTTGCGCATTTTTGTGGAACACGTAGAAAATATGCTGTGTTCTTCAGTTATTTTTCTTTCGATTTATCGCTTGCTCATCCAAGGGCACAAAGAATTGTACGAGGGCACTATGGTTTTGTGATTTGCTCTCTGATTCCTCTACTGACCGCCATGTTTAATTGTTTGTGTTTCTAGTGTACGTTCTATAAAATGAGTAGACTTAAATGGCTAAATAATGGATTTTCACATACAGAAAATCGTTCGTTTGTTTCTTTACTGCTTATGTTTGGAGGGCTTAGTGCTACCGTCCGTAGTCCTTTTGTGGTTGACAGTGAAATCAGCGAAGTATGAGCAACACTATCGCGGCACGCAGTCTTTGAATTTATGAGTGTTTAGAGTATGGCCGCTGTATGCGCAATGGAATTTGAGCGGGCTTTATTTTGTTTGTTAAACACGCTTTCAGTTTGCCCTATCCTTCGCGCAACCCGCTTAAAGAACGAGTAATACACATTTATCTGTTTATTCGACTTAACCATCGCGCAACACGCTTTCAGAACGAGTACTACACATCTACTTTCCAATCTTGGACATATCCTTCGAACAATTGTTATGTAATATCATGAACTGCGTTACTGCGGTAGACGGTATATTTATCTCTTTCATTTTGCATACAGATCTAGAAAATCGTTCGGTTGTTTCTTTACTGCTTATGTTTAGAGGGCGAAGTGGTACCGTCTACAGTCGTTTAGTGGTAGACAGTGAAATTAGCGAAGTATTATGAGCAATTGTTATCGCGGCACGCAGTCACAAAGTCTTTGAATTTGTAATGAGCGGGCTTTATTTTGTTTGCGATACATGCTTTCACAACGAGTAACACACATCTGTTCAACATATATCCTTCGTGCAATCCTCTTACAGAACGAGTAACAGATCTATTCAACTTATTCTTCGCGCAACACGCTTTCAGAGCGAGTAAAACACATCTACTTTTCAATCTTCAACATATCGGCTCCGAACAATTATGTAAATTCGAAGCGCGTGACTGCGGTAGACGGTATATTTTTCTCTTTCATCTTGTCACGCTTATTAACCCAAATATTTCTTTATTCAACAGATCATCGAAGCAACTGACCGCCGAAGGCACTGAAACGAAGAAGTTCTGAGTATGAACTCAATAAACAACGCATCTTTTATTTCTCTACCTTTGTATCGGTTTCGTTCTTGTCTTAGTTAATAAATATTAGCAGCGTTGGTGATGAAATTGCTTCAAATAAAGGCATTCACGGTTTTGTTGGTGTACCAGTACACTTGGACAAATTCAAAAGTCTCAACAAATTTGGAGAAATACTAGTACTATTTTACAAGCAAGGGGAATACAATAAAATCTAATAAACTCCGGAAGACCTAAGATCTAAGACCGCGCGCGTTCGACCTAATGACCAAATCTAAATATGCTTCGTCTGTTATTTTAGACAAGAATTTAAACGTAAATGCATGCGGCCAAGAGGAAATTCAAATCTAGACTTTTTTATCTTTAATTTAGTGTACAATTTGAATCGCATTTAACTGAGAGCCGTATAAACAAGCTTTCTTGAAATGGCCGCCATATTAAAATGAGAACTGTTGCCATGATAACATGTCACATGAGCTCAAACTTGGGGGTTGATTGGCTAATGGTTTGTTTTGGCCGTGGTTATCAAATCTGATAACTGTGCCGGGCTGTTTACTTTTTTATTTTTCCCTTTTATATGTACCCGTATTAGACAGACAATTGGGGGAGTTAAAAAAAAAACACATAAAACACATAAAACGTAAAAAGTTTTCGTAGTAAAACTTAAGAATGATTTGCTCAGTCAAAACGAATAAGAAAGGTATCCTTTTAACAGCGAAGAAAAATATGCTTCGTAGCAAAATATAACAATGATTTGCTCAGTTGGTAGAGCGCCGGACTACCGTGCGGGAGGTCTCGGGTTCGATTCCGAGACCGGACCAACACTCAGGGTCTTAAAATAATTGAGGAGAAAATGCTGTCTTTGCATTGACATCTGCAAATGGTAAGATATTCTAGTCTTCTCGGATAAGGACGATAAACCGAGGCCAGTCTCCAGCATCTTCAGTGTTATGGTCAGCAGGGGATGTAAAAGAACCCACGTACTTATCGTAAAGAGTAGTGCATGGAGTTCCTGGTGTTGTGGTCTGGTCTTTGCGCATTATGCAGTATACTGTGAAATGTTTGGTTTCATTAGCATTACTTGCTAGAGGCCCAACACGCTTCATAATACCAGGGTAAAGAAAGTTTCAGTTCAGTTCAGTCATAAAGAACAACTGGAAAGATATGCTTTTAACATCGAAGAAAAATATGCTTTGTAGCAAAACAAAAGAATTATTTGCTCAGTCATAGAGAATAAGAAAGTTATATGCTTTTGGCAGCGAGGAAAAATATGTTTCGTAGCAAAACAAAGGAATTTTTTGCTCAGTCATAGCGAAAAAGTAAGAAATGCTTTTAGCAGCGAAGAAAGATATGCTTCCTAATAAAACATAGGAATGATTTTCTCAGTCACAGGGAATCAGAAAGATAGGCTTTTCGAAAGAAAGATTAGCTTCCTTACAACACATAAGCCGAGAATGATTTGCTCAGTCATAAAGAATGAAGATTTTAGAATTGGTTCGTGCTTGGCGTGCGTAAATCCAGTTATGGATGCACGCGGGAAAGTTGAAGAGGACGAAAGATGCGTAAGAGTTGCTCCAGGCATAGCCGAGAGCAACTCAAGCTTGTTGTGTAACAGCGAGCAGTGAGGAAAGATTTGCTTCCAAGCAACACATAACAGTGATTTGCTCAGTCATAAGGAATAAGAAAGGTATGCTTTCCAATTATAATGTTGATTAAAAAGAGTGCTTTCAAGAGCACCGATTCATATCATTCTGACCAGTAGCGTATGACAGAAAGAGGACAAGTCCCTGCATAGTCTCGCAGCAGAGGAAGAATCAACTGTGAAGGGTATGTTTTTACATGTATAACTGATACACTGAATAGATAACACAGGGCAAAAGAAAGCGGAGTTTAAAAAACAATTTATAAAATACCGCAGTGGTATCGGCATAGATGTAGAGAACTTCCTTTACACCAGGTGTAAGTCAAGCCATGCTGGAGAGCACAGCATAAAGCATGGTTGATACTACCTTAATACGGCTGTGAAAAAAGGTTTAAGTCTACCTCTACACCGTTGAATTTACCATAACTTTGGTTCGGCAGCGCTTAGGTCTGCCAAAACGTGATTTTGATTAGTGCTTAATTTGCCTGTTTGAGTAATAAGTTAAGCAAAGTTTCATGTTCAAAGCGTTGTTTGCGTCTTCAAAGCGTGGTTTCGGGTCTTAACAAGAATCAATAATAAGTAAAGCAAGATTTCATGTTCAAAGCGTTGGTTCGCGTCTTCAGAAGTATCATGCAATAACAAGTTTAGCAAGGTGTCATGCATATGTTCAAAGCGTTGAATTGCGTCTTCTCTTGTATGAATAATAAGTTAAGCAAGGTTTCATGTTCAAAGCGTAAAAGCGTTCCCCTCTTAAACTTTGCAAGTGTTAATAAAAAGTTTCGTGTTTTAAGCGTCGGTTAGGGGCCTCACAAGAATTAATAAAAAGGTTTAGCGAGATAGAGGTTTTATTCCACAACGCGATATCAGGCCGGGGGACTTCACTCAGTAGAATTTTTTATTCTTTGTGGATATTAGCGGAGAAACATATGCTTCCTAACAAGACATAGGAATGATTTGCTCAGTCATAGCGAAAAAGTAAGATATGCTTTTAGCAGCGAAGAAAGATATGCCAACAAATATTAATGATTTGCTCAGTCATAAATAATACTGAAGAAACATATGCTTTAAGCAGCGAAGAAAGATATGCTTCGTAATAAAACATAGGAATGATTTGATCAGTCACAGGGAATCAGAAAGATAGGCTTTCGCAGCAAAGAAAGGTTAGCTTCCTTACAACAAATAAGCCGAGAATGATTTGCTCAGTCATAAAGAATAAAGATTTAAGAATTGTTTCGTGCTTGGCGTGCGTATATCCAGTTATGGATGCAAGCGGGAAAGTTGAAGAAGACGAAAGATGCGTAAGAGTTGCTCCAGGCATAGCCGAGAGCAACTCAAGCTTGTTGTGTAGCAGCGAGCAGTGAGGAAAGATTTGCTTCCAAGCAACACATAACAGTGATTTGCTCAGTCATAACAAATAAGAAAGGTATGCTTTCCAATTATAATGTTGAAAAAAGAGTGCTTTCAGGAGCACCGATTCATATCATTCTGACCAGTAGCGTATGACAGAAAGAGGACAAGTCCCGGCATAGTCTCGCAGCAGAGGAAGAATCAACCGTGAAGGGTATGTTTTTACATGTATAACTGATACACTGAATAGATAAGTAAACACAGGGCAAAGGAAAGCGGAGTTTTTAAAAAACAATTTATAAAATACCGTAGTGGTATCGGCATAGATGTAGAGAATGCTGGAGAGCACAGCATAAAGCATGGTTGATACTACCTTAATACGGCTGTGAAAAAAGGTTTAAGTCTACCTCTACACCGTTGAATTTACCATAACTTTGGTTCGGCAGCGCTTAGGTCTGCCAAAACGTGATTTTGATTAGTGCTTAATTTGCCTGTTTGAGTAATAAGTTATTATTTAAGCAAAGTTTCATGTTCAAAGCGTTGTTTGCGTCTTCAAAGCGTGGGTTCGGGTCTTAACAAGAATCAATAATAAGTAAAGCAAGATTTCATGTTCAAAGCGTTGGTTCGCGTCTTCAGAAGTATTATGCAATAAAAAGTTTAGCAAGGTGTCATGCATATGTTCAAAGCGTTGAATTGCGTCTTCTCTTGTATGAATAATAAGTTAAGCAGGTTTCATGTTCAAAGCGTAAAAGCGTTTGCAAGTATCAATACCAAGTTTCGTGTGTAAAGCGTCTGTTCAGGGCCTCACAAGAATTAATAAAAAGGTTTAGCGAGATAGTGGTTTTATTCCACAACGCGATATCAGGGGGACTTCACTCACTAGAATTTTTATTCTTTGTGGATATTAGCGAAGAAACATATGCTTCCTAACAAAAAATAAGAATGATTTGCTCAGTCATAGCGAAAAAGTAAGATATGTTTTTAGTAGTGAAGAAAGATATGCTTCCTAATAAAACACAGGAATGATTTGCTCAGTCATAACGAAAAAGTAAGACATGCTTTTAGCAGTGAAGAAAGATATGCTCTTTAGCAACAAATATTAATGATTTGCTCAGTCATAAATAATAAGAAACATATGCTTTAAGCAGCGAAGAAAGATATGCTTTCTAATAAAACACAGGAATGACTTGCTCAGTCATATAAGATAGAAAGATAGGCTTTTCGCAGCAAAGAAAGATTAGCTTCCTTACAACACATAAGCCGAGAATGATTTGCTCAGTCATAAAGAATAAAGATTTTAGAATTGTTTCGTGCTTGGCGTGCGTATATCCAGTTATGGATGCAAGCGGGAAAGTCGAAGAGGACGAAAGATGCGTAAGAGTTGCTCCAGGCATAGCCGAGAGCAACTCAAGCTTGTTGTGTAGCAGTTAAGTAAAGTTTCGTGTTCAAAGCGTGGGTCCGGTTTTCACAAGAATCAATTAAAAGTTTAGAGAGGTTTAATGTACAAAGCGTTGGTTCGCGTCTTTAGAAGTATTAATAAAAAGTTGAGCAATTTTTCGTGTTCAAAGCGTGGGTTCGGGTCTTAACAAGAATCAATAATAAGTTAAGCAAGATTTCATGTTCAATGCATTGGTTCGCATCTTCACAAGTATGAATAATAAGTTAAGCAAGGTTTCATGTTCAAAGCGTTGGTTCGCGTCTTCAGAAGTATCATGCAATAAAAAGTTTAGCAAGGTGTCATGCATATGTTCAAAGCGTTGAATTGCGTCTTTTCTTGTATGAATAATAAGTAAAGCAAGGTTTCATGTTCAAAGCGTTGGTTCGCGTCTTCAGAAGTATCATGCAATAAAAAGTTTAGCAAGGTGTCATGCATATGTTCAAAGCGTTGAATTGCGTCTTCTCTTGTATGAATAATAAGTAAAGCAAGGTTTCATGTTCAAAGCTTTAAAGTGTTCCCCTCTTTAAGCTTTGCAAGTGTCAATAAGCGTCGGCTCGGGGCCTCACAAGAATTAATAAAAAAGTTTAGCGAGATAGAGGTTTTATTCCACAACGCGATATCAGGGGGATTTCACTCACTAGAATTTATTATTCTGTGTGGATATCTTTATTAATTTTTTTTGGGAAGAAAATTGCGCTGCAATTACAGCTGTGAAGATAGTAGTAGACCATGTAGCGATTCTGAAACAAATAAATACCTTTGTGATCTTCATATTATAAAAGTAACTGTGAGGCTATTTTTTGGAATAAGAATACAGTTTCCTGTTTTGTAATCATAAATGAGCAGTAACCATTTCATGATTCAATTACCTATCTCGGCAAGTGAAAATATACAAATCAAGGAATCGATACGTGGAAAATGCAAAATGGAGCGAATAATTACGAATCGGTCTCAACAAAATGATAGATGTATTTTTTAGTCATAAATCCAAAATCAAAACTGGCCATTCCAATATAATTCCAATACACTCGACAGTCGATCATTCGATCAATCAATCAATCAATCAATCAATCAATCAGTCAGTCAGTCAGTCAATCAGTCAGTCAGTCAGTCAGTCAGTTCAGTCAGTCAGTCAGTCAATCAATCAGTCAGTCAGTCAGTCAGTCAGTCATGAAATCAAGCAGTTTATGTTGCTCGTTTATCTGCGTACAAACACACCAGAAACGAGACGCAATAGACGAATAAGATGAATATTTCGTTTCTGTTTGGACTTAAAAAAGCTATTTCGAGAAACGTTGTCGGAAAAAGCACAAAAGTGCACGCGACAAGACCGAAAGGAAGTATGGGTAGAAGTAGAGAGCTAAACACTAATGATACAACGACATAACAAACGCTAATTTGCGCGTTTTCTTTCTCTTCGGACATGTGGAAACAAGTTAAGTTACGCTGATTTTTAAAAGAATTTTCAAAACTCAAAGACAGGAGACAGTAAAAGCAAAGCTACAGAAGAAAGCCTCCTGAGAGAAAGAACAAGTTATTCACGTGCAAAACCACAAACTTATACATTTTCTCTAGGCCAACATATAAAATTCCAGTGAATATCCAGACCACATTTCGGTCTTTTGTGCTTATTTCCAACAATCTTTCTCTAAACTGCTGTATAATCAATGTATGTTGCCAAATAAAGGCACGCGTCTTTGTTTTTCTTCTCATAAAATACTTAACTATTACATTATTATTATTATTATTATTATTAGTATTATTATTATTATTATTATTATTATTATTGTTTTTATTACTATTGCTTTTCATGTACAAGACAAATGTTAAAGGCGTTGAAATGACGTTTTTTGCTCCACAGAAATGGCTACTCATCTGAAGATTGTTGTGTTGACTTGTCTGTTGTTACTTGTGGTTCTAATGAACGAGGTCAAACCCGCCATGGCTAAGAGAAGACAACGTCTAAGACAACGGGTAACAATATTGGAGGAAAGCATGAGACAACTGGAAGAAAGATTGAAAGCACTGGAAGAAACTAAAGGTAAATACACACACCATCGGTCTTAAGTCTTTACCATGAAACTAAACTTTTGGCGCTACGATCCTACATTTCCCTAAAATTTGCTAGAAAGGCACTTTTTCACAATGCAGCAAGATTTATTTTGATGAAAATTCCATGTAAAAATGTACAATATTCTTCTTTGGTGCATGCGCATAAGCCAAAATTTGGCCTTTTTTTCGAAACCGTTTCCATTTTTTCTTGCTCCTTTTCCTTCCGTTTTTCTCGGCTTTCTTATTCCCACTCCTTTCTACTCTTCACTTCCGCCCTTTTGCCCAAAAAGTTTTGTTGAAATCATTGGTAAACCCTGCAAAGAGGACCTCAGACAATTACAAGTGTTTTGGCTTGTATAAGCACCGATTTTGCACCAAAAACTAATTGTGTTTTTCCCGATTAGCTCTTTCATGATGCAACCAATACGCAATAAGAATGTTTTAGGTCAAACCTAGCTTTATCAGTTGCTTATCACCAAAATCTGCTGACGTGCAAAGTGATAACGTCACAAGTGGTTCATTGACTGCTTCAAATGTCCACAAAAGTTGACTTTGGCTCTGAAAGGGTTGAGATGATCTTATACACAGAATTATTAAAAATTAGCAATGGTATATTGCAATTCCTGCGTTTTGATTGGTTGACAGTCAATGGTATATGAGCTCATATACCATTGACCACAATTATGGTAGCCAATACGCGTCAACGAAAACAGCTGGGGAGCTCAAATATTGCATATCTCTGGGCGTTTTTAATAAAACAATTATTCCACTCGCGCTTCTTGGATATGAGATCGTTATAGCCAACGAGGCGCGCAGCGCCGAGTTGGCTATCTACCATCTCATATCCAACGCGCGCTCGTTGAATAATTGTAAAATATCAAATTTTTAATGTAGAGACCATTTTATGAAACGGCCGTTTGCAAATCGAATTTGCAATAATTTTGTTTTGATAGGTATATTTTAACAAAGCAACGTCATAGCAACGGTTATTTACAATCATAAAGGTGCTTGCAAAGTAAACACTTTCAAAGGTCGTCAACAAAAAGGCGACATTTTCGTGTTCCTCCTAAGCTTCGGAGGAACTTTAGAAATTTGGTTGGGAAATTCAGTTCAAAAAAGTCTAAAACGGGGAAATTCACCGTTTTAGACTTTTTAGCAAATTTAAAAAAGTCACATTTACTGAATGAATTAATGAGCGCGTACGTACACAACAAAAAGTTTCAAATCACAATTCATTCCGCGCGCGCGATTTCGCTGAAGCGTGAAGTTTATTGCCAGTTCATATGTACAAAACGAATTAGTAGAAACTCAGCTGTGTTCTATTGGAAATCCGCGAATCTGATTGGTTCTCCCACTGATTTCTATTCGCCGATAGAAAACAGTCGCGCGCGCGAGTAGCTCTTTAAGCGGTAAATTTTATTGATTTTTGTCTTCAAAGTGCACAATATTGTACGTTTTGCACTGCAATCCTTTAGAGTTTCTACTAAAACAATTAGACTACTCGCCCTCGTTTTCTATGAGCGATAGTCAACTCGGCTGCGCCTCGTTGACTATTTGCTCATAGAAAACTCGGGCGCGTAGTCTAATTGTTAATTAGAAATCATTATTTGAAGGCAAATGAGTTAGAATTCTACTAAAACAATTACATTATTCGTTCTCAATTTGTATGATGTGATAGTTGATGAGGCTTTCGGCTTCATCGACTATCACACGATAGAAATCTCAGCTCATAAACTAATTGTTAATTGTCTCCTTCTTTTATAATGTAAACTTTTTACCTTTTGAACTACAGTAAAAACCCGCGTATAAGAACCTAACATTTAATAACCTGTTAGGCTAAAATTTCATTTTTAAGCACCCTTCACATAAGAACCATTTTAGGCTAAAATTCTAAAACAGGTTCTAATTTTCAAAAAAGAAAAAAATAATCTTAGATCAAAAATATAGAATTAAAAAATCTTCTCAAAAATATATTTATAACACAGTCTGTACACATTATAGTTGCCTACCGAAGCCTCCAAGAATACTGTTATTGGACATTAAAGACCAGATCATTTAAAAATTCTACTTTATTTCTTCAACAAAAGTTAAGAACCTAATTAAGAACCTAGTTAGCCTAATTTTTCACTAAATACCATTTATATAAGAACCTGTTTAGGCTAACTTGAAAAAACCTAGGTTCTTATACGCGGGTTTTTACTGTATTCGACAGTATTAACCCTCGGACGTACATGCAAACACAAACTACCTCCGTAATACAAGAGACTTACCAGGAGGGTGGATGGGACCCCCTTTGGTTTTCGTTCTACATTTTTATGCGCAGTGGAATTATTTTGCACTGAGTGGAAAGCCCTTAGCTTACTCTACAAGATGAAATAATTTTTGCTGGCTGTGACGTCATTTGACGTGATATGACGTCATAAGAGCGGTCATCTTATATCCGCCATCTTGGATTTCACTATTTCCTAGAAAGTTAGAAAATTGCGGACATTGATACAAACTGAAGCCAGAATGCTAATGGGATGTAAAATTAAACACTGAAAAAACTGAAGAAATAAAAAATTACTAAAATGATACTTTTTTGCTACACCTGCTTGTAATTATGACGTTGCTTTAGTCATGGACCATATCAAAATTTCTGCAAGGGATGAACGAACAGCTACTGAAAGTTTCAGAATCATAGAATTAATCCCTAAAATTTCGAGAAAACCTCAAAGGGCATGGCATACATCCCCACCCCCCTCTTGTACGTCCGGAAGGTTTTCTAAGTTAAAGAAAAACAAGTTTTAGGTGACACTTATAACCTCAATTGATATTTTTAGATATCGACGAGTGCGCTTCTAACTCCGACAGCTGTGACGTCAATGCTATCTGTAACAATACACACGGATCGTATACTTGCACATGTAAAGCTGGATTTTCTGGAGATGGAAAAAGTTGCGTTGGTGAGTATTTTAAAAAGTGTTTAACTTGGAGTAGACAGTTATGCAGTGGAGTAAACATAATTTAAATTGTACAACACGCTTGGCCGACCATGGCCTCGATCTCATACAAAACAAAAGTGCGACATCATGCAATTGCAAGCTATCGCAAAAACGTTTTGTGCTTGAATATGGCTGAAGCGTGTGTCCGAAGTTAAAATGATGCCGAAATTCGTAAGGCGATAGCTCGCGACAGTTTCATTCAAATCCAAGGCTGCAAAAAGCTGTTGTCATTTTCCGTTGTATCAGTTGAATGAGAAAAATCGTCAAAACGGTAATTTCACTTGAATGCATTTAACAAGAAGAGAAGGGGCGAGAGAAAAAAGCAAAAAACGAGTGCGCTAAGCGCTTCTTGATATGGGTTTTATGCTCTTCCTTATTCTCTAGCCGAACACAAGACAAATCACGTTACTACCGACGCATATTTCCTACTGATAAACAGTTGATATTTCTCGCTTTTTTTCAATGCCTGCAGATATTGATGAGTGTGCGAGCGGTACACACGACTGCGGCAGTTTGGCTTCATGTACAAACACTGTAGGATCCTACAATTGTTCCTCTGCAGGTAATAAAATAATAAAAATAATCAAGTCCCCTTTCTATATAGTCTATAAAGGTAAAATGGTCCAAAGAAATGTTAGTAAGTAAAAATTATAATGCTGACATTCACACAATTTTGTTGGTTAACCCACGGACGTACAAACAAATTCATACCCCCACCGTGGTGCAGGGGGGGGGGGTGTGAATGGAACCCCTCCCCCGGATTTTTGTTCTATTAAGGCGCAGCGAAAGTATTTTGCACTGAGTAGAAAGCCCTTAGCTTATTCTACAAGATGACATAGATTTTGTTGGCCGTGACATCATATGACGTCATTAGAGCCAGCCTTGGATCCGCCATCTTGGATTTTATTAGAAAGTAGGAAAATAACGGAAAATAATGCAACATCAAGCCAGAATGAATGCTTATGAAATGTAAAATTAAACAGATAAGTAAAATTTAATTTTAAAAAACTGGAAAAATAAAGAAAAACGTTAAAAATGACGATACTTGGCCAGACTTGTTTGTCATTGTGACGTTGCCATAAAACGTCAAATAACATGGACACCTCGTTGACATATCTAAATTTCCGCAGGGTATGAATGAACAGCCACTGAAAGTTTCAGCATTACAGAGTAAATAGTCTTTTCAAAATTTCAAAACAAAAATCTCAAGGGAGGTGGGTGGCATCCAACCAACTACCCCTTATACATTAATATTAATATGGATTAATATTGTTCCAAGTGACCAGGTACCAGTGGCTGATTTGTAAGTAATTGTGTGTAATAGAGCAATTTTAAGACCTTGTCCTCGGAAATTCCTGGGTTCGACGTTAGCACGTGAAATTATACTATATAGAGAGATGGCGTCATTCATTTCCTCACTGTATCCGGGCCTGCTCTCCTGCAATCCCTTGCTCCGAGTTCAGTGGCATAGTTAATAACTGCTAACTTTGTTAGAGGTAGTCCGAGTAGAGTTGCCCATGGGCCTAAAAAGCACAATATTTTAAATGTAGTGTATTCGCCTTTATATTTTGTATGACTTCATTTTCTATCTTTTCCACAGATTTCATTTGTGCAACTTGTGCTTCAAGTGGACCGAACGCTCAAGAAGATTGTGAAAACAACTTCTCATATCCAGTTTGTGAATACGAGGATCAGCCTCAATGCGTCATTTACAAGAAAACTAACGGGTATCCAGCCTATGACTTTTTCACTCGTGTCTGTGCCAGTGAAAGCATCTACCAACGAGAGTTAGAAAGATGTAGAGCAGAACCTGGATGTCAAATGGGGAGATGCTTTACTTCCGGGTGCTTGGCAACTTTCGATGATGAATAAGCAACAAGGGATTTTAGGGAACAAGGGAACATGGGTACAAAAGGAAAATAAAACACGGGAACAATAGCATATTTTAAGGAACAGGGAACACCAATATTGAAGAAATACTTTTTAGGGAACAGGGAAACATAAGGGAAATGTTGTTGTGAACAAGGAAACATGGACCCCCTCACCCCTTGAGGGGGCCTTAAGAGCACTGTTTGCATTGTTAATTCAAATATTCAGTTATCGTGCTGTTTAACGGGAATAAAATTTATCAAAACTGTCCTCTGTACATCTTTGTGATCATTTTCGTCATGAATGGGTTCACGTCTAACACACAAGGGAGAAAGCTTCAGGTTCAAAATTAACGTGAAATGAAGGCACACAAAAAAATGACGGCGTGGAAATGCGTGTTGCAGCAACAGGTCTCTTTGTGCTTGGTCACGTGGCGTCTTGTATGTGTACATGCTGTGACGTTTTCCCTGCTGCATGTCCTTGTAACCTTGAAGCCTTATGCGTTCAATAGGCATTATCACGGTTTTCGACGCCATCTTGACGAGTACGCAAAAGGGGTAGAAATTACAGTGTTTGTATGGGAATCCGACGGCAAATATCTTTTACAAAAATTGAATTCTGGACAACTTATGAATTGTTAAGTTAAGATACAACGCAAAAGTTTTTATTCGCCGAGTTTACGTCTTCAATTTCCCATACATTATCTTTAATTTTTCCGCGAACCGCGTCAATTTGCAGAAAAACAATATAGACAAATGTATGGAAAATTAAAAACGTAACTAAACGCTTTTTGCAAGTTCGTAGCCACACCACTATGTTTGTCACTGATTGGTTGTTCTCATCTGACGTCATAAAACCCATAAATCCAAACTGCTGATCCGACAAAGCTATACTTTTCACATAATCTTGACTTAAAGGAGACAGTGACACTATGATTAAGTGCTACTTGAGAATCAATCCAATCAAAATGTTGGTATTGATGTAAATATGTAAATACAATTTGTAAAAAAAAAAATGTAAATACAATTTTTAAAGTCCATACGCGGGACGAGGTTATCCTCAATGTCCGAGCCAGAGGCTCATGTATAAGACGTAGGACTGATACAGATCGAATTGGAATTTAGTAGTGTTGATTTTTGCGGAGGGAGGAAAACCGGAGAACCCGGAGAAAAACCCTCGGAGCGAGGACGAGAACCAACAACAAACTCAATCCACATATGACGCCGGGACGGGAATCGAACCCGGGCCACATTGGTGGGAGGCGAGTGCTCTCACCACTGCGCCATCCCCGCTCCCAATTGATTGGAAATCCGCTATTTGTAGGCTGGCTTTTCTGCTGTTGCTGTACTAGTCATGAAAATTGTTAAAAAGTGGTGTGGCCACAGACGGATAGGCCCGGGGGGAGGAACTCCTTTATGAAACGGACGGGGTAGTCCTCTACCTGAACTCTCTCTTCCGCGCGCGCCCGGTTCAGAACTTTGCGTGTCGCATCATTAGCGGAGCCAGAAAATTCGATCATATTACACCGATACTGAAGCGTTTACAATGGCTTCCAGTCAGAGACCAACTTTACTATCGTCAAGCAATCATGTGCTTTAAGTGCATGACAGGGAGTGCCCCAGGCTACTTGACTGAGCAGTTCATTAAACGCTCCGACGTGTCAAAGCGCTCTACTAGAAACGCACAAGCTCTTGATATCCCACTATTCAGATCTGCTAGTGGACAGAAAACCTTTTACTATCAGGTTGTTAGTCTTTGGAACTCTCTGACACCCGAACTTAAACTTTGCCAATCCCAGAGAGAATTTAAACAATTCTTAAAGCGTCTACTTTTAACGGAATTCTTAGGTTAATTAATTTTTATTTTTATTATATTCATAGTTTATTTACAATATGTATTTATAGGTTTAAGCAGAAGCATATAACCCCGAAGCGTATAGCTCGCGGCCACAGCTGGGGATTTTTAAATCGCGCGGGGAGCCAATCAGATTTTACTTCCTAATATGGATCAATTCATCGCACGCGCGACCATCGCGCGAGTATCAGGGAAAACCTCAAAATGTCCGCCATTCGCTGTCATGGAATAAACAAACCTGTAATGTAAGAGAAAACTCTACTTTTGTGAGGTAAATTTGACCACAACAGTTATACATATTAAGAAAGATGCCTAGGCTAACTTCGCAAAGAAAAAATCCGGTTGAATTAACAGGAACTAAGAGTGAAAGATCCACTCGGCAGCATTCCTGTTCAAAAATATCGATGTATTGCTCCTCGACCACAGACAACGAAATCACCCAGGCTAATAGCAACGAACTCTGTAAATAAAGAAAAAGAATCCGAAAGTCCAGGAACACCAAGAAGTACGATGCTTCAAACATGCCTAACGGACAAGAACGTTGAGCTGTGACGAGTTTTATTTATAGTTTCGATCGAAAGCCCTTCGACATCTTCATCCAAATTCATGGATCGGAGTTCAGCGATAAACACTGCCCTATATCCCTGCACGATTTTATCCTGCAAGGATCCAGACAAAGTTCTTAAATCAGCGATGCATTTGGACAAATGCTACCTCTCTTTAAAGATGAATTCCAGTCCGTACTGCGCAATCTCGGCTGCAATGTTTATCGGAGCCCAACACGAAGGAATGTTTACAAGCAAAACTAAAAATTCCGCGACAAACTTACCTTTTTCTTCATTATTAACGCCAGATATCCTTGCAGAACAAATAATAACGAGTAGAGGAACCTTGACGCTATTTCAAACCGACGTTTCAGCTCATCGGAAATTCAAGAAGTAAACGAACTGTAATGGCGGACTAAAAAACTTCATATATGCTGTCACCGAAGTGTAACGTTTCAACGAATTCAAAACAAAAACGAAAACAAACCCCGAGTCTGCGCAGTACGGACTGGAAATCAGCTTTAATAGCTAGGTTTCAGTTCTCACTCATTTTCCAGGCCTAGAAGCTCCAGCGATCAAGTCAGCATTGAAGAGAACGTGGGGTTTTCCGTTTAGAAAAACTTACAGCCGAAGCACTGCCTTTTAATTTTAAGTTGATTGCAATATTACAAATATGATAGCGGCGGTGGAGGTCTTGTGCTAACTTAAGAGCCTTTTAAAGCCTGAACTGGACCAGCATGAACTGGTAGCAATATAAATATTGGCATAATTTGCATTATAAGCAAAAAGGCCCTTATAATAGCCTTACATGTACATGCATGTGTCTCTTAAATCATAATTGCTTTTTTTTTTAAAAAAAACTATATGAGAGAAGGATTAAATTAAATTTCTAATCATCATGCATGCCAATGTTTTTTCTCATTCTTGCAGACATGAATCAGATTTACTTTATAATATTTATTATTTATTTGCCAAATGCTTCCTTGGTAAGTTTCCAAGCTTATTCCTGGTCTCTTTGCTCAAATGGCAGTGCTTTCATGACAAGTTTTAACCTGCAGCTAAATGTGGCCATGAACAATGATTAGTATCAAGTAAACTATACCCTGGCCAGCTTCACCAAAGGCAAAAATTAAGGTGAATTCATGGATGGAGGAGGGACAACTTCCTAAAAATAAATAAAAGTAATTTATTTACAATTTAGGCTTTCTTTGAATTGGCAATGCTACATGTATAGACAACAATATTTTATGTCATCTGTATAAGTTGTTTTTTTTTTCTGGTCACAGACTGTTTCATGTATTTTGAATGCTCATGCATTTAGTGAAAGTTTTACTGTAATACAGAAGTATCACAGATTGTTTTTCAAATATATATTATCATATTTTCTAGTGACTAATAATGTTGTCAGGTAAGATGGGAACAAAAACATGATAAAGTGCAATTTCGTTCCATACCTCTGATACATTAATTTGTTTAATATATTTATACATTAATTAAGACTGACATGTAAAAGGGAAAAAGCAAATCTACCAATAGTGCTGCTGGTACAATCCAGGATTAAAAAAAAAAACATTTCAAATGTTTTCCTCAGGACTTTTTAGTACCAGCTTTTATTAAATATTGGGGAGATTTGGTTACAAATGATGGTTACCGGTAATTATTTTCTCAAATCTCATAAATGTAATAATATACAATGCATGTGCTTTGGCTGCAAGAGAGCCCAAAAGTGTGACCACTTAATTGATATTCTTTTGTGCTAAGTCAACTGGAGTAATTACTTAACAAAGAATGTGGATAAAACGTAACTGCATTTTTAATTTGTGCTTGCATTATGTTATAAACAATTAGTTGAAGGTTTCATTCACCTGTGATCTCCCCTTACTAGATAAACACTTCTTGTCTCCTGTGAACAAAGCATTGGCTAGCTTTTTATTGGGATTAATAAACCACACATAATAAGCAGTATTAACACTGAAGTACTGTTTAATACTTTTCCAGTCAACATGCAGACTTACAAGTAAATACAGACATAATCCTGGAGTGTACTGAGTCTATTTAGCATTGTCTTAACATGATTTTAAACCTTAACTTAAGCTTACCTCAACACTCACAGTCTGTCATACAAGACATGTTTTTAACACAGCATTAAAATGCTGTGAAAAATGTGTATGTTCAGCGAACAGGGTTTGTACACTTTTCACAAAGAATAATTTTCCAGGACTTTTCAAGAACTCAAATAGAGTTTTCCAGGACTCAAAAGTTCACATTAACTCCTTCACTTCCAAGATCTTAATATTATTTATCCTTATACTGTCTGTCATGCATTTCTTTTACTGTTAGTTCTGTGAATTCAGTTGTTACTTGTGTTAAACAGATTTCCAGATCTTCCCAGGAATGGTAGTTTTTTATCAGGAGTTCCCAGTACTGGAAAGTGCACAAATAAAATTTTAGGATTTCCCAGGACCTGTACAAACCCTTCACTTGCAAAAGAAGTATGGTTTGTTGGAAAAGAGAGCTTCTTGATGCTAGTATAATAACTGATCACATGATGTTCCACAACCTGTATATCTAGCTCTATTTGTCAAATTATGAACAGCTGTTATGGTCTACTTGTACATGTAGCTGTTATCAAACTGTAAAAGCTCTACAAATCCCCCCCCTTTTAGTTTGACATCCCCAGTTTACAATTAAAACCACCCCTGTTTCCAAGATTAAACATTATTAGCATTAAAACAAGAAACCAGTTTTTGCATTTTGAATTTATTGTTATTTATCCACCATGTCTCATATTATTTATTCTGTAAAAATGTGTGGTAATATTATCAGCAGCTACATTATTTAAAACACTAGATAGTCTGCTTAATCACTTGTGTATTAGAATACCAAACACTTTTTGGCTCGAAATTGCACAATATTGTCAGATGCAGGGCTGAGGTGGCATAACAGAGTTACATTCATGTCTGAAATTACATTTTTGGGAAATTTTGAATGATTATCGTTAAAACTGAGCTACTGGCATTTATATTTCGCTACAAAGAGATAATAATTAATGCCAGTCAGGAGCTTGAAGAAATTATTTTCACACTATAAACTACAGGTATTTTCAATTTCAGTCCTTATGTTTATTTAAAAAAAATGGAGACGCTTTCTACAGATTTAAATGCTTTGAACTTCATGCAAGCATGAATTGCTAAAAATTGCTATTTGTGCACTAAACCTCTAGCCTATCGATCTGTGCACAGGATCGATTCTTCTGAAACTTTGCTTCGCCTTCGAAAGCGATTGCACATTTGGTATCTATAGCCTCATTTATTTTAATACGAATGACGACAAAAACCTCGTGACGTAGTCTAAGAAGAGAAGCATCGTCCTCTTCAACGTACATGTTGATGTACATGAACTAACACTGAACAAACTCTTCATACAGGCAACAAATTAAACATGGACGACTTCGAACGGTTTAGCAAGAAGTGACCTACATCTGACACTACTGCACAGACTCACAATACCTTACCTGCAACCTTGAAAACCTGACTGAGTTTAATTCCCTTCACTTTCTCGAAAAAAAATTGTTGTACGCTTCAAATCTTCAATGAATGAATTAACGGAAACTATGCATGGCCATGCATGTGGTTACCGCGACTCGAGTTGACAAATTTCCAATTCGCAGTTAATGCTCTAAATTCAACCTCAAACGCATCCCTGACCTCCCTGAGGACCATTTCAAACACATTTCCTTCTGTCTTAGACTTTCCTGTCGGCTTAACCACCAGAGTCACCTAAATCGTTGCTTTTGAGACCATCTTCTTTGACTTCTTTGTGGGTTTCCCCGTAGCGGCCGCCATTTTTTTGGAGCTGCACACGATTCCATATAAGGGCAAAAAAAATCCGCGTTCCTGATTGGTCAGCTGGGAGCTCTAATAATCCCCCGCTTTGTCCCAAGGTCATAAAGGGAAGTTAGACGCTTCGGGGTTATATGCTTCTGGTTTAAGTATATGTATTTATTTAACTCTGAAAAGCCTCTTCAGGGATGGGTTAATAAAATTTGTATGTATGTATGTATGTATGTTGAACCCAGGCACGCAAAGAGAGAGTCCAGGATAACTTGCATGCGCATGCGCAAGTTTTTTCCCCAAAATTGGGGGAAAAACCATATTTGGCAGCACTTTTGAAAACGCGCGCGCACAGATGACGAGTTCAACTACGTGACCGTGTACTAAAGCAGGGTCACCGGAATAACCTTTAAAAACCATGCTTTCCAGTCTTAACTTATGGCCAAAGCCGTAAGTGGCCATAGGGCCGGCGCTTTCCAGTCAATGTCTACAAAAACCTATCGCCCAAAACACAATTCGCTATCCGTTTACTATTCCCAGGATTTTGTTGCTGTTTATTGAAACGGTTTTGGATGCAATCTAACAAAGAATTTATTCTTGAATTTATTCGCGCGCTTGGTGGCGTAGTGGAATTCGTCATTTGTGCGAACATTTTTAACGTAGCGCGCGCGTCCTAAGCAAGTGACGCCACACTCCTTGCTTCTGATTGGTTCGTTCTGCGCATGCGCATGCAAGTTATCCTGGACTCTCTCTTCGCGAGCCTGGTTTCAACCCCTATAAAGGGCGCGCGGAAGAGAGAGTTCAGGAACTGGACTACGGACGGGGATGTTCGATTGAACACAAACTATGTAGAAGGAACATTTAAGCAAAGCGCATCTAAAGCTTTTAATGGTCTCCCGAGAACAATACGAGAATCCAGTGATCTGCACGAGTGCAACCGCCTCTTAAAAGCTCACTACAAGAAAATAGCCGCAGACAATTTATTATAATTTCTTTTTATCCTAAAATTTTTTATATTATCTTAACACATTGTATTTTTTTACTATAGCTTAACTTTAAGATTTAACATTTTTAGCAAATTATTGTACATTATATCATAACTTTTTATCACATTTTATTATATATCTTAGTCTTATATCTTAGTTTTTATATTAATTTGCATAGAAGAGCCAATTTTGTTATTTGGAATGCAAATAAACCATTATTATTATTATTATTATTATTATTATTATTATTATTATTATTATTATTATTATTATTATTATTATTATTATTATTATTATTGATTAACGATGTTTAATAAGTTACGGCGTGACGTCATTCACGAATGACTTGGTACATTAGCCGGAAAGTCCGAGTCACCTATTCATTTCTGGTGATACAGTCTGATTCAGCTGTGTGAAGTTATATTGGTAAACAATTTTCCCGCAACTTTGTTCCTTGAATTGGTTTAGCGACATCATAAATTTGCTGGTTTTTAAACTTTTTCTTATTAGTGTTTGGATGCCAAATGGGGCGATGTCTTACATCTGGTTGCTTGGCGACCCCTGGTGAAACTTAAGCAACATGCACCGAAGAGCAGTTTTTGCATGGTTGATTCTGATACTCTGCAATTGTGCTCTCTTAAACAGGAATAAAAATTTATCAAAAATTCATCTTCGTGATCATTGTCCTGATGGACAAGTTCCCGGACCAAACACACAGAGGAAAAATTTCAAGTTCAAAATCAACGTGAGCATGTACACGCATTAGAAAATTTCAGCGGGTACACGACTTACAGAGACTGACTCCATTGTGTGAAGTCATGTGATGTCCCTGCAGCATTTGTGTGTGTTAATGCCGTGATTTTGTCCCTGCTACGTGATCCTTTTACATGTCCCTGGTGGCACATTTTGAGGTTTTGTGAAAGCCATTCCTTTTGCCAGTTTTTTTTTTGGAGTTCGCGTATCCCCAGGCTAAACATTTATACAATATCCGTACAATACCGACTAAGTGTAATAAAGACTTTAAGGTCATTGCCCTGTATTGCATTGCGCATCCTTTCTGCGCAGAATTTTACGCGTAATTAGCGCGCGCACATAAGCAAAATGTGTACTTTGCCAGTACTCGCAAGGGAATTATTAAGGAATTTTGTGGTATATACAAAGTCCTTGTGCTCCGTAACGAATATAGGGAACCCCACTATTTTATTTTAAGATGAGGTAATCAACAAGTAGGCAACGTTTGGTTTAAAATCTATCTTCAGTTCTATTTCGGGGCAATGACCTTAACCAACTAACTAATGTATTTGTAGTCAACTTCGTTTAACTGGGGTAGCCAAATCCCGCATAAGCTTTCTAGTTTTTTTTTTTTTGGTCTCCCCGGCCCGCCACTTTTACTCGCAAATTATTTTCTTTTCCCGTAGAGTCATGCCTGTTTGTTCATAAACAGTTAAGAAAATTATAGCCTGCGAATACAGTCGCCTCTCATTCGCTCCCGCAACGAAGAGTGAAACGTTTCGCTCTTCGTTGCGGGAGCGAATGAGAGGCGGCTGTATTCGCAGGCTAAGAAACTTAAACCAACATAGGTTTTCATTTTTTTTTTCACCATTGCTTTGGCAAACAGAAACATTTTTTAATATAAACTATTTATATGAACAGTTTGAAGAGTGCCCTACACTTGCCTACTTGATAATATGCTCTCAAACCGACATGAACTGAGAAATTGACAAACACAGTTCAGTCAATGTTTTTCAATATATTATATCTCTATATTTATTATTCCACAAATTGTCACAATGCCCATATATGGTCAGCAAGCCCTTGTTGTCTTTCATCCGTACATCACATTTTTTTTCTGCGATGTACGTAGTCCGACTCCTTTTTTTCTTTTTTTCTTTTTAAATAACCAGTTTATCTTGCTGAAAACATGTCAAATTGGACGACCATAAGTATATTTCTATTGCTATTACGCGTAAATATTTTTATATAGCGTCATTCCTACGCTCACGACACTTTACAAATAAATATAAAAATTAATACAGTCAGTAACAAAATCTACATACGAAGAGAACGAAGTTTAAAAACTATAAATAGTTAAAAATATTCACTTGTAACAAAAATGGACATATTGGTTATCAAAATTGACACGGAAGCGCATGTTTTTGGCTAGATAAACTGTAGTTATGAAGCGCTTTCTTAGAAGTCGGACAATTCTTTGCAAACTGTTTATACCGCAGGAGGTATGTTTGTTTGGATGACAGATAACAAAGGCTTCCTGACTATATATGGGCATTGTGACAGTTTAACAATTTTACAATTTGAATTATTGGGAAATTAATCGTGCGCGCTTTTGGCAGGAACGACGTGAACGAGCTGTTGAAATCGTTTAAGTCAAGTACTAATTAATAAAGTAATTTCAAAGTTCTTTCTGAATCATCGTGCTTTTATTCCAGTGTAGTTTACGCTTAATTTAACTTTTATTTAAATTGTAAATAGTTTCCTTGTGCTTCTCGTATGTAGATTTTTTTTATTGACCGTATTGATTTTCATATTTATTTGTCAAGTCAAGTCCATGACCGTAGGAATGGCGCTAAACAAATAAAAGTTCAGTTACGCACGATGAGTCAGAAAGAAGTTTTGGTACTTCCATTTTTAAGCCAGTTTTTTTTTGCGTTATATTTGACAGAAAATACAGCTTTAACTTATGGAAGGTGTTTTGTATTAATTTAAAATAATAAGATACAAAATGAAACAAATTCTGAAGAAACCCTACATTTGCTAGGTAACGGCAGACAAACTAAAGTTTGTCGGGCTCTTTTCGTCTTTTGTTCAAATTGTGAATTTTGAGCGTAATATAAACCTTTAAATTGCGTTTATTAGAGATTCATATGAAAAGTTTGTCGATTTTTGGTCCATTTCTGGTTGCTTTTAGATTACCAGAATTCATACAAATCAATAATTTAATAGCTTTTAACTCGACGAAAATGTCCGTTAAGTAATTGTTGAATAGAAAACGTAAAACCTTGAGTTCACTAGAAAGTTGCAACAAGGCTCCTATGTATAACTTACAGCATACACAATAAATATTCTTTTCAACTGTCAGTTTTGAGCATAAGATTCCAATCAGGTCGATAAACATTTATAGGAACCCTTAAAGGAGATGAAATGACACATCACACCCATTATTCACAGTAACTTAGCAAGTAACGGAGAGTTAGTTCGACGCAAGAAGAAAAGCTTTAACGATAGAAGAGAACAAGAAATTCAGGGTGCAGGAAGTCATCTTAGTTTGTAATTAAACTACGATTTCAACAAGAAGCTCACGTGGTTCCCGCCAATAGCGCACAAGATTCATTTCTCAATAATTCAAATTGTAAGTTAAGCGTAGACTACATTGGATTAAAAGAATAAGTTTCCTTTTCCTTTCCTTCGAGCATAAGTTTTCTTTCAGATTGATTAATATTTATAGGACACGTCACCTTAAGAAGACAAAATAACACATAGTGACTCAGAAAATTACAGAAAGTTTGCTCAACGCAAGAAGAAAAGTTTTAAGGATCGAAGTGAACAAGAAATTCCCAGTGCATGAAGTTATCCTAGTTTGTACTTAACTTAAACGATTTCAACAGGTAGGTCACGTGGTTCCCGTCAATAGCGCGCACGATTAATTTCCCAATAATTCAAATTGTCAAAATTGTTTAACTGTCACAATGCCCATATATAGTCAGGAAGCCTTTGTTATCTGTCATCCAAACAAACATACCTCCTGCGGTATAAACAGTTTGCAAAGAAATTGTCCGACTTCTAAGAAAGCGCTACATAACTACAGTTTATCTAGCTAAAAACATGCGCTTCCATGTCAATTTTGATGACCAATATGTCCATTTCTGTTACACGTGAATTTTTTTTAACTATACATAGTTTTTAAACCTCGTTCTTTTCGTATGTAGATTCTGTAACTGACTATATTAATTTCAAATTTATTTGTAAAGTGTCGTGATCGTAGGAATGGAGTTATATAAATAAAAGCTAAGTTAAGCGTTAACTATACTGGACTAAAAGAACGATGATTCAGAAAGAACTTTGAAATTTTTTAGTCCATTTCTTTACTTGAATTTGCCAGAAAATACAGCTTCTACTTAGAAGGGTTTTAAAATAATTAGATACAGATACAACAAATTCTGAAGAAACTCTACATTTGCTTGGTAACAGCAGACAAACTAACGTTTGTCGGTCTCTTTTCGTCTTTTGTTCAAATTGTGAATTTTTAGCGTAATATAAACCTTTAAATTGCGTTTATTAGAGATTCATATGGAAAGGTTGTCGATTTTTGGTCCTTTTACTGTTTGCTTTTAGATTAACAGAATTCATACAAATCAAGCATTTAATGGCTTTTTACCTCGACGAAAATGTCCGTTAAGTAAATATTGAATAGTAAACTTGAAATCTTCTATAAAAAATTGCAACTGGGGTCCTATGTTTTAGTTACAGCACGTACATTAAATATTCTTTTCAACTGTCAGTTTTGATCATAAGTTCCCAATCAGGTCGTGGGTTAATATTTATAGGACACGTTAAAGGAGACAAAATGACACATCACACCCATCATTCACAGTAACTTATCAAGTAACGGAGAGTAAGCTCAACGCAAGAAGAAGAGCTTTAATGATGGAAAAGAACAAGAAATTCCCAGTGCATGAAGTCATCCTAGTTTGTACTTACCTTAAACGATTTCAACAGGTAGGTCACGTGGTTCCCGTCAATAGCGCGCACGATTAATTTCCCAATAATTCAAATTGTCAAAATTGTTAAACTGTCACAATGTCCATATATAGTCAGGAAGCCTTTGTTATCTGTCATCCAAACAAACATACCTCCTGCGGTATAAACAGTTTGCAAAGAATTGACCGACTTCTAAGAAAGCGCTACATAACTACAGTTTATCTAGCTAAAAATATGCGCTCCCATGTCAATTTTGATGACCAATATGACCATTTCTGTTGCACTTTAATATTTTTTCACTATACATAGTTTTTAAACCTCGTTCTCTTCGTATGTAGATTTTGTTACTGACTATATTAATTTTCACATTTATTTGTAAAGTGTCGTGAGCGTAGGAATGGCGCTATATAAATAAAAGCTAAGTTAAGCATACACTACACTGGACTAAAAGAACGATGATTCAGAAAGAACTTTGAAATCTTTTAGTCCATTTCTTTACTTGAATTTGCCATAAAATACAGGTTTTACTTATTTAAAATAATTAGATACAGAAACAACAAATTCTGAAGAAACTCTACATTTGCTAGGTAACGGCAGACAAACTGACGTTTGTAGGGCTCTTTTCGTCTTTTGTTCAAATTGTGAATTTTGAGCGTCATATAAACCTTTAAATTGCGTTTATTAGAGATTCATATGGAAAGGTTGTCGATTTTTGGTCCTTTTACTGTTTGCTTTTAGATTAACAGAATTCATACAAATCAAGCATTTAATGGCTTTTTACCTCGACGAAAATGTCCGTTAAGTAAATATTGAATAGTAAACTTGAAATCTTCTATAAAAAATTGCAACTGGGGTCCTATGTTTTAGTTACAGCACGTACATTAAATATTCTTTTCAACTGTCAGTTTTGATCATAAGTTCCCAATCAGGTCGTTTAATATTTATAGGACACGTTAAAGGAGACAAAATGACACATCACACCCATCATTCACAGTAACTTATCAAGTAACGGAGAGTAAGCTCAACGCAAGAAGAAGAGCTTTAATGATGGAAGAGAACAAGAAATTCCCAGTGCATGAAGTCATCCTAGTTTGTAATTACCTTTTACGATTTCAACAGGTCGTTCACGTGGTTCCCGCCAATAGCGCGCACGAATAATTTCCAATAATTCAAATTGTCAAAATTGTTAAACTGTCACAATGCCCATATATAGTCAGATAGCCTTTGTTATCTGTCATCCAAACAAACATACTTCTTGTGGTATAAACAGTTTGCAAAGAATTGACCGACTTTTAAGAAAGCGCTACATAACTACAGTTTATCTAGCTAAAAACATGCGCTCCCATGTCAATTTTGTGACCAATATGTCCATTTCTGTTACACGTAAATTTTAACTAAACATAGTTTTTAAACCTCGTTCTCTTCGTATGTAGATTTTATTACTGACTATAATAATTTTCATATTTATTTGTTAAGTGCCCTAAGCGTAGGAATGGCGCTGTATAAATAGAAGTTAAGTTAAGCATACACTACACTGGACTAAAAGAACGATGATTCAGAAAGAACTTTAAAATTTTTTAGTCCATTTCTTTACTTGAATTTGCCAGAAAATACAGGTTTTACTTATGAGGCGTGGTTAAAATAAGTAGATACAGATACAACAATTTCTGAAGAAACTCTGCATTTGCTTGGTAACGGGAGACAAACTAAAGTTTGTCGGGCTCTTTTTGTCTTTTGTTCAAATTGTGAATTTTTAGCGTAATATAAACATTTAAATTGCGTTTATTAGAGATTCATATGGAAAGGTTGACGATTTTTGGTCCTTTTCTGGTTGCTTTTAGATTATTCATAGAAATCATACAAACCAAGAATTTCGATTGGCTTTTTACCTCGACAAAAATGTCCGTTAAGAAAATATGAAATAGAAAACTTAAAATCGTTACTAGAAAAATTGAATTGGGCTGCTATGTTTTAGTTACAGCATGCACATTAAATATTCTTTTCAACTGTCAGTTTTGAGCATAAGTTCCCAATCAGGTCGATTAATATTTATAGGAACCCTTAAAGTAGACGATATGACTCATCACACCCATTATTCACAGAGACTCAGCAAGTACCGGAGAGTTTGCTCATCGCAAGAAGAAAAGCTTTGAGGATCGAAGTGAATTGGAAATTACCGAAGCAGTAAGTCATCTTTGTAATTTAACTTTTACAATATGAACAGCTAGACGATGTGGGTCCCGTCAAAATCGTGCGTGATTGCCAATTTTGTTGTTCCTTAATTCTGAAACGGGCTACATTTTGTTCATACGCCTACACGGGCGAAATTCAGAAATTTACCCATCGCAAATACGCTCGTTTGACCAAATTTCATGAAAGATTATAAAAAGGATTAGATTCTTGCGAGTATATTTTTCACACGAAGGTTTAATACCTTTACAAAATGTCAGGGGCATCTCACACTTAAATTTATTGTTCCATTTAAACCACCGTTTCTTAGGCTTAGACGAGAAACCAACAAACTATTAATTGAACTGTTCATTTAGAGTCCTCGCAAACTTGGTGTTTTTTATTCGTGAAAGAAAGCAGTTAGGCTTTTGAGAACGCGAGAATTTGTTTTCCTTTTCATATGGATTTATTTAATTACTATAAGCAAATTTAACAGAATTAACAACAATTGTTCTTTAACAGCTCTGGTGAAGTTTCTTACCCTCCGCTAAAAAAATCATTATCATTTTTATTCTCTCTCACGGTGGCGCTTGCTGGCCGCGGAAAAAAATTAGTGTCGTTAGTTTGCATTTGAGAAGGTGAAAATTACACGTTTTGCCAAGACGGCTATAGAGGGTTGAGGTATTCAACAACAATAGCTAAAGTAAGCCGTTTTTCCTAGAACGTGTTACGTATTATTAGACTCGCAACTTGACTGCAGAAACAGGATTTCACACGATATGCAAAGATGTCTTGTGAAAAAGTAAAATTCATTGATTTTTTTCCCAAAAATATTCTGGGTTTCTAGACCCCGGCCCCACGTTGGCAACCTCGTTCTCAGGGTTTCTATTCTTCCCGTCCAGACCCTGGGAACGAGGTTGCCACGTTGCATGCTTGCGAAAGTCGTTATCATTGGCACGTTATTTATACACTTCTCCAGGCTCTTTCTCTCTAGAATGTTCGCTTAAGAGAAAACCATGTTTTGTCAATTTATGAATCGCTCGTCTAATCTGAGGTGACAAAAAAGGTTTGCATTCAAAGAAACAAAACCTGAACTTAGAAAGTGACGAAGATTTGGAAATGAAGCACCAATTGGCTCATTCCCTGCAAATCTCATGCAGTGATGTAAAAAAAGAAACGAAAAATTGTTGTCGACCTTCAGTTAAATGTTCTAGATATGTTTGCTCACGATACAAGTCATATAAGTTCAAACAAAAGTTAGACCCGCTAGAAAGGGTGTCACGACCAACACCATTTTTGCATCCGTAAATTCAAGTTTTAAGCTTAAATTACGCTCAGAGTTTAAAAATTTTAAAAAAAGAACACCAAAAAATAGTATGTCAGTTGTTATCAGGGAAACCAACTTTAAAGTTCAGAATTTTTGTTTCATAAAACGTGATCGTTTAAACCACTTAGTAAAATTAAAAGAAAACAGTTTATGTCAAATTAAACTGACGTTTCGAGAAAACAGTGCTTTAGCTTTTAACATTGTATTAGTTACAAACTCCACATTTAAGTAATTCTTTCAAACCGTCATTTAAAGCATCGGTTACCAATAAATATTAACAGGCCAAGCAGACAAAATGACATGTCACACCCATTTTCCACAGAGACAGTACTGAAGTAAGTTAAGGAAGAAGAGGTGCTGGCGAATTGAACTAGAAATTTCATGTGCTGTAAGCTAAGTCACCTTTGAAATAAGCTTTTACAATATTAGCATGCAGCTAAGTAGTATGGACCTCGTTAACAGTGTGCGCCAATGCAAATTTTCCACAAGAACCCGAGAGTGTTTTAATTCAATAAGGTCGATTTAAATAATAAAATATGCCAACAGTTCACAGCCAAACACGAGATGAGTTAATATTTTTTAAACAAAAACTTATAAGAATCAACAATCAGGAACAAGAATATGTTCTTGAGAAAACTGATAACCAAAATGGACAAAAACTTCATTGCGACCATGGCAGCTTTTGAGTTTTTTTTTTTTTTTTTTTTTTTTTTTTTGTGAAAGCCACCCCTTTTGCTAGGGAGTAAAATAGTTAGGATTTCGTGTATCCTTAAGCTAAAACATTACTACAATATACGTACAAAAGCAAAGACCGTCATTCTTGGTTAATTTTTTGAACTTTCAAATCTTTGCAAACTTAACATGTTGTTATGAACTTTGAATTCTTAGAAGTATCAGTTGTTCAAACAAGAAACATGCTTTATTTTCAATGGAAAACGCTTAATATTTTTTAAATGCGTAGTTGATGTTGCACTGAAGTGCGTGCTTTTGGAAAAAAATAGTAATTTCACGCAAGTGTCGCCTTGTAGTTCATATAATTGTAAAAGCTGCTCTTTGAAGCTTGAGAGTTTTTAGAGTCTGCAAACAGTTCACAGCCTCATATAAATTTCCGTACGCCAGTTGTAAAAGGCTAGACAAGTAAGAACTGTATAAACAATATTTTTTTGTCGAGCATGTTGAACGAAAAAACGTTTAAACGCACACTTCTAGCCAAAGCATAAACAAATTAAAAGGAAAAAAAAGAAGAGAAGGTACTGATAGAACTTGCAAATTTTGGGTTGCGTGCATGCTTTTGTAAAAAAGAAAAACACAATTTTTGATGCCCATCAGTATTTTTCCACCAAGCATAAAGCTAAATAGCTTTCGCTAATGGAAAGAAGTGCCAAAAAAGAAACAATTAGACAGAATGAAAAACGCTCGTCCACAAGCAACTGAGATGCTTTGTTTTGGGGGAAACGGGAGAAGCATGAAATAGCTGGAACCACACAGGCAAAATTTAAAATTATAATTTATTAGACCCGACACGGTCAAAAGAATATAACTGACACCTTGTCAATTATATTTAAACAAGAACATCAATGGCAGAAATTTCATTTGACATTTGAAGTTTTAATAGCGTTTTCTAGTTTCGTTGCTAATCATAAATTGTAATTTTCTTAAAACAATTTTCAGGGTATAATATTGTCCAAAGAATGAATAAATAATATCTTTGTGAGCAAAAAAAAGACCGGAAAAAAACCCTGAAGCTTTCAACTTGTTCCATGATGTCCATATTTCCTGTACTTAAGCGTGCCTTCAATGATGTTAAAGATTATAAATATTATGGGCGTTTGCAACTTTTTGGCAACATTTTATATTCGAGCAACGTTTTTACCTTCGGGCAACGTTTTCCTTTCGAACAACTTTTTGCATTCTGAGCAAATATTTACAGAGTGAAGATTTCAGAAGGTTTTTCGAGTGTTGTTCGAAGGCCACACGAACGTTTCCGAAAATTCTTCGAACTTTTCTGAAGATTAACGATGTTTGCCGAAGATTTCCGAGGAAGAACCAAAGCTGTTTCAATTTTCAGTAAGACACTACCTCTCTGGAACCTCTATTTTCATTCGCCCGCTGTAAACACTACCTCTATTGTTATTCAGGGCTAGGGGCATTGTTGTCACCTGTTATCTATTGTTTTAAGAACCAATGAATTAACTCCTTCCGAAAGGTAGTGGGCGACCCTATATTTCGAGCAACGTTTTTTCCTTCGGGCAACGTTTTCCTTTGGAACAACTTTTTGCATTCTGAGCAATTATATACAGAGTGAAGATTTCAGAAGGTTTTTCGAGTGTTGTTCGAAGGCCATACGAACGTTTCCGAAAATTCTTCCAACTTTTCCGAAGATTTACGAGATTTGCGAAGATTTCCGAGAAAGACCCAAAGCTGTTTCAACTTTGCGAACATAACAAAATAGCCAGCAAACATGACGTAATCGATTTTTTCACGATCGTTCTCAGTGAAAGACAAATTTTAGCCTTAAATGTTACTAAACACAACTTTGACGTTCATTTGTAGGTACCTGAAATATGAGGGCTATTGCGAGCTTGTTGCTTTTCATGGTGGTTCATCAACTTGCGGTCAGTTATGCCATTTTTTTTTTTACAAATGTAATTCGTACCTCAGTTGCGACAGCGCTGGATTATAATTATGATGAAACATACACGACGGTGAGGGGGGGGGGGGGGGGGGCTCAATTCAAAGGTTTAAGTTATATTAGGATACAGTCTTTGTACTATAGGTATGTGCTTGGTTACTTATCTATCAAATATGGAATATGAATGAATAACGTTTTGGACCTGGGGCGGAGCCTCCTTGTATTAATCCTAGATGATTGTAAAGGCCCGGCCAAACGCACGCAACATTTCAACGCAACATATCGCAACATTGTTGTGCACAACATGTTGCACTCGTTTGGCCATATGTCGCGGTATGTTAGATCGCGCAAATCGAACTAGTGCGCATGCTCCAGCGCAACAATGTTGCACAAACATGGCCAAACGAGTACAACATCATGCAACATCCAAAATTGTTGCGAGATGTTGGGTGAAAAATTTGACCATTTTCAAACTTAGCCCAACATCATCCAACACTTGCAACATGTTGCAACAGGATAGTGGCGCAAATAATCGCAACATCTGAACGCAACAATGTTGCGATTTTATGTTGCGTTGAAATGTTGCGATCGTTTGGCCGGGCCTTAATGCCATTGTTTTTAAAGTGAAGCTCGTGACAGGGTCCCTTTAACTGGTTTTCAGATTTCAACTTGACTTTTTAAAGATGAAACTTTAAAGAGGAAAAAGACGCAAAAGCTGTAGGGCTGGTTAATCAAGTCTAATACAGTCGAAGCTCTCTTAACGGACACCTCGTAAGCGGACAGCTCTACTTACGGCCGCCTTATTTGAAATCCCGTTTTTACTCCCATACAAACTCTGTATTTTTACATTCTCGTAAGCGGACATCCCGAAGCGGCTGCGGACACCACAGATCTGACTTTTCTTTGTTTTTACGTTCCCATAAGCGGACACCCCAAAGAAAATCTATAAAAATCTTCTGTATCGTGTTTTTATCAATCAACTTCACATGCCGTTCGTAACAATGATTTTACAGTAATAACAGTACCAATAGTGTTGTTGGCGTCATCCACGTCCGCCCGGGTCCGCCCGGTTATTGAGCGGGCGCCCCGAAGCGGCCACTATCCCCACACCTCTAGTGGCCGCACGAGAACCATCTCGAGAGGCCAGCTCCAGTCGGACCTTCACGTCCGAGGGGTCCGCTACGAGAGCTTCGACTGTATATTATTTTGGAGGTATAATTTTTTGCCGTTTTAAGACAGAACTGTCTACAGCCATTTTGCTGTCCAAATGTCATACAATTTGACCAAATATTTGGAGTGAGGGAGTTAAGTATCAAAACTAAAGAAAAAAATTGAATTGCCATTAATTTAAATTCTTATTTCTGGCTATCTGGTTGTTATTTTAGCTGTGCGATGAACTTCACCCGATCAGAGCTTTTGGGCACATTGCCCGAAACCGGCTGGATTGGTTCTCAGATGACTCGGACTACATTGAACCTCTAGACGAAGACCTGCTGTTTGATGAAGAGTATGTATTAAGTTTAATGCAAGGTTAAGCTTGAACGAGGGCCAGCAATAAGCTGCAAAACCTAAAAGCCTCGACACTTGAATTAAGTTGTTTATTTGTTATCGAATTAGTTACATTATCATAAATCACTAAAGATTTACGAAGTTCATGTGTTTTGATGGGTCAACGAAAGAACAAAAAAGGTTCGAAATTTTTAGGTGGCTCTGAAACCGCCCCAGAGAATCGAAATTTATTTAACTTTGCAAAAGTTGTCTTAACATGCCGATCATTATTCAATAATAAAAAATGGGGGTCACCGGACTCGTTTTTTAGTTATAAGCACTTAAAACTTAAATGAAGTGTGTTTACAACTGGGTATACCGTTGCTATGGTCACAAGTGACGTCAAGAAAATCATCACAATTTGTTTGCCAATGACTAGGTATTTGTTTGATACCATTTTTGTAGCACTAAATGATAAATGTTTGTAGCACTAACCCATCAAGGTATACAAGAGCTGGAAAGTACTGAAAACTGTTTTGAGCCAGATATCTCTTGCCCAATTAACATTATAACGAACATTATCTTGCCGGAATAAGCCCTATTCGAAAAATAACTTTTCTCTTTTCTTTAAAGATTTCTAGCGAAACGGAGTGACCCCAAAAACCAAGAAGACCTCGTTTGGATAAAAACCAACATCGTCGATCGATCGCTATAAGTTCGAAAAAGATCCCACGAGAGATATTTGGACCAAGCTTCCAAATTTCAAAGAAGATCTGGGGACCCCTGAGTTTACCAGCGCTGCAGAACGAGTAAAGAAGTTCTTTGACCGAAACAACGATTGGGAAACATCAAAACAGAGCCCAGAATTCCGCACCAAGGATAGCTGTACTAACCTTCTCTATGCCACAGCTGCTAGATACCTACTAGTGACCCACGTCCTCTACGTAGAAAGCGATAAAAAGTTGATTCCTTGTGTGAGAGAAGGCGACCAAATTGTGATCCCTGAAACTGGAGTTTGTTTTCCTGAGCCTTATGGCAGCGCCTCTTGTACCTCGGACTACGACGTCGGGCTCGTTGGAAAGGATTCGGGGTATCTTACAGAGAAGTTTAACAGCTACTTTCAAGAAGCATTTGGAAGACCCTCAGCCCTTGTTTTTGACACCAATATCTATGCTTTAACTCTGGAATACTCCATGCCACCTCTGTTTGCCAAACTTCCAGCTACCTTTGCCCAAGGTGTTGAAGAACTGGAACACACAGTGTCCTATACAATGCAGGAATTGGCCAGTGCTTACTTCAAGGTTTTTAAGTACAACGAAGTTTTCTTTCATGAGATGGTCGATGGAGCCAAATCAGCACTGACAAAAAAGGCCAAGCGTAAACTGAGTACTTGGCTGAAGACCTTCAGTAGATTGAATTCTAAATATCCAATGAGACCTGGAGGCCAGCTGAGCTCTGAAGACGCCTTTAGAACAGAACATAATGCTGTGTACGAAAAGTACGTGGAAAAGATCTCCGCTGGGGGTGGATACAATCCAAAGTTCCTAGGTAAATACATTTTATATCACGTTTATATTTACAATTTTTATGGCTTTGTGTTACGAATAGAAGTGAAAAGTGCTGTAGTCTAATGGTTACACTTCCGACTTGTATTAAACGCAGGTACTCTTCAAAAAGCACTTTATATATGACTTCGTCATTGGGTATTTTCGTATTACTTTGACAAAATTAAGTGTGTTTTGGTGAACATTCATTAGTGACGACACTTTGTGATACCTGTCATAAAGTTCGTGCATCTCATCTCAATTTTTGTCACATCTGAATAGTTACTGCGCTTGATTCCGGGGTGAGAGGTCTGGGTTCTAGCCCTGGTTGGGATCATTGTGTTGTGTTTTTGGGCAAGACACTTTCCACCTCCCTCCACCCAGAAGTATAAATGGGTACCTGTCAATTGTTAGGGCAAGCTAGCAGAATGCTGGGGAACAACCTTTGATGGACTAGCATCCCATCATGGGAAAGGAAGCGATTCTCCAAGCCCCATCATGCTACAGAAGTTCTGCATGTAGGACTGAAAGTTGTTAAGAACTAATAGACGTCCCTAGACTAAAAAAGCTGAAAGTAACAGTTTAAAGCTTGCGGCCCTCGACGGCATTTGTGAATCTGGCTCTCTTTGATAGCAACAAATGGCTAACTAAACATATTTACTTTGTCTTTTGAAGGTCTTCTCGCCAAAGCCCTCATCTATGCAGCACAAGCTTATCACACCAGAGGTGCCATAAGGCATGTAGTGGGAGGCATGCAAATGGACACAGCCGGATCACTCTCCACTACCGACCTATGGGTGTCCATGATTGAAAACTGGGGCGAGGCAAACAAGGAATACAACCACTACCAGCACGGCCCACTGGAGAAGTGCTTCTTGAAGATGAGCAAGTACATGTGGAGGACCTTCAGCGCGATGCGACAGATCCGTGGACGTCTTCCAGTCGATGCCACAGAAGGCTTGGTGCATTTTGAAGGTGACGGATTCGCCAATCCTGAATACGCGTTTAAGATATGGCAAGGCTACAGAAAGCAAGGGAAGTGTGAGATTCCCAAAGACCGGAAGAGGGAGGCCAATGTGGAGCAGTTTTTGCAGCAATTCAACTGCGCCGAGCCTGTTTTTGGTGAGCCATTCCCGCCGACTTGCATGGCCAAGATGAATGACAAAGTCAACGCTTATAATAAGGTGCTGGCTGCTCAAGTAACCGACAAATAAGCAGAGCCTGATGGGGATCCTAGTTCATTTAATGCCGTTAGAAAGGAAATAGGAAAATAGAGAAACTGCCAAACTACTGAAATGAAAAATAAGGGAATAGGTCACATAGGTCATTGACGCTTTGTCATTGAGAATTACATTGACTGTAGAAAGGGACAAAAATAACTAAATAGCTAAATTTACTATACGAATATGAACTGAAAGAAGGAGCAAAGAGTATTTTGTCATCTATACTTAAATACAAACAGTTTGTATTTATATTATGTAAACAGGGATGTAATAATTCACGATTAAAAATAGGGGATGCTATGCGTGTTGTTTGTATTGTTATTTAATTATATTTTCACATTGCCTAACAAAACCACTTCTGCGCAATCTCTCCATCACCGCAAAAAGATGTCTCTTCACAGAAATAATTGTTTTGAGAGAAGAAAGCGTCACAGGGGGAACTTCACGTCGTGCAGAAGGGGAGAGGGGGGAGGAGGAGGGGGAGGGGTAGTCACTTCTTTAGCCCCGTATCTTCTTTTGGCCATCCAAAAAATAAAAGCCGAAAGCCTGACACGGTCCACGGTTGCTGTGTAGAAGGGAAGGCGTGAGAACGAGTCGACGAGTGGGTCGGGTGGCGTGGCAGCTCCCGCAAGGTTTTTGAGGAATGACTCGCTACCCTTCGAGCGAACGATAAAACAAACAACAGGTACAATCAGGCCCCTAGTCCCCAAAACAATAGAAACTGCTAAACTAGAGGACCAGTAGAATTACAAGCAAGCAAAGGGCTGCTAGGCTACGTACTGCGACGCGTGAAGAAAACCCGCGATGCCACGACCATCTTTTTTGAAAATGAGTGTTGGCTTGCAAGTTCCGCTAAAACACCCGGCGTTATATTTTTAAAAGTTACAAGCCAGCGAGATTAACTTCTAAAACTGCTCAACCTAACAGTTTTTCAAAAACCCATATCGCGATCATTTTTAATCTTCTTCAATATCTGTTCACCTGTACGTTCTTTTGTAGTTTGCTGTGTAATCGAATTTGGCTCAAATCCGTGACACACTTTTTTAAAATTTAAAAAACACTTGGATGATCATAGCCCATAGCAATTTCATTATATCCCACAGAGAAAAACAAAACTTCTTAATGCGATGTTATTGACGGTGAAGGCTATTCGTAACTTTTATTCAAACTTTTATTTCTTAGGCCAATGCAATTTTTATTTCTTCATACACTTCTTGTTCATGACATGCAGCCAACATGCAATAATCAACAGTTTATATTTATACAACTGAGTTTAGATATTTACTCGATTTCAAAATTACGAATCAAAATATATTTTATTTTTAATTAGTTTAGAAATTAAGCACTTTTATCCTCTTACAATGAACATAATTTAGTTTAAATTTATTAAGAATTTAATTCGTTTTAATTTTGTTGCTTATCGATGCTTATATACACCTGATTGAAGAAACGTTGACCCGTACAAAGCATAAACCATGAACGGTGCGACTTAAATGTTTACTGAGAAATCGGAAAAAAGTAATCCCTGTCTCTGACAGATTAAACATTATAATACGACAGTTTGCGTAAACCACGCTCTTAAATTTAAAGGGACTTTGTCGCGGATTTTACCAGATTTTTGAACAGCCCAAATTTATATTTGTGTCGTAGGAAACCTAAAAATAATGGTCCATTTTTATTAAAAATTGCTATATTAGAGCACTGAAACTGTTAACAAGCGTCTTTGGCTGCGAATGAAAATGGACTGCAATTTGAAAAATTAAGGCTTAACTTTTCAAGTTGTTTTCGCATGTCTTCAAAACAATCGATATTTGTAGTCGTAGCTTGATTTCTATCCGCAAATTAAGGTCACATTTGCCTTTAGATGTTCAAAGATAATGTTTTTCATGGGCTATGTTGCTTACCACTAATTTTAGAACAGTTTAGACCAAACATCTGCGAAATCCCCGTGACGTAGTCCCTGTAAAGCCCCAAAGTAAGAAAATATCGTGATTATAAATACATGGAATGTTACTCAGCTTACCAATGCTGTCTACCCAAAACGCCATACGGTCTTATCCTTTATGGTTTATGCTTATCACAGGATCAACATTTCTTCAATTAGGTTAAATCAATCCACTAGGCTGGCCGAGTGAGCTTGACTTCTTTACTGAATCCTTTTGACAGCTCTTTAAACCTGATAACACGTCCCGTTGTAACTGTGCGGTTTCCCTCTTTGGGTCTGACCTCCACATGGCTAGCTTTTACCATTTCTTGAACAACTTCTCCGTTTACTCTCACGTCTCCCGTAGCCACATGGACGTCGTTTCGGAGAGTGACCTGAGAACGTTCCAAAACATTAAAATGGGGGCATACCGCGGATGACCTATTGAGCGCCGCAGAACTTTTTTTAATTTTTCCTGTTAAAGGTGCGGCACTTAATCAAAACGGCCCTTATCCGAGAGCCGCGCCTATTTCAACTACCGGTTAAACACTGAGAGGAATATAGAGAGAAATAAGTGAGGCGTGTGTTAGGATGCCCAATTTAATAAAAAATTATTTCGAATGAAATACGAGAGGTATCATGAACACTGTTTCTCAGTCTTATTGTGAAAGTATTGCTGTTCAAATACAAGAAATAACATGAACATAGTTCCACAGTCTCTTCGTAAATACCCATACTAGCGCCGCGGCGCTTGTTCGTAAACGGCGCTTATTGAGTTATTTTCGGAAAAGGTGAGAAGCTTAATCGAGAGCGGCGCTTATTGAGTTATTTTTGGAAAAGGTGCGGCGCTTATTGGAGAGTGGCGCTATTTCGAGTAGCGGCACTTAATCGATAATTTATGGTAAGTTGCATCTAGCTTCAAAATTATTACATAAATATTATTACAAAGACAAGACTTTCACCTGCGTCAAAGTTAAGAAATAAAATCGAAGTGTCTTTCGGCCTTTCTCGCGTTATTGTCATAATATAATAGTTGTTTTTTTATTTATTGTTAACTAGTTTTCTGCGAAATGAAATGAAGTTTAACTGTTTATCTCTGTCGAAAAACGCGTCACTTTTTCACGCGATTTGTCAGGGTTCTATCTAGGATTTTTCGTTTGAGGGAGAGGTTGCGAGTGGCCGAAGGCTACGAGCTTCTAGGGGGGTCCAGGGGCATGCCCCTCCGGAAAAGTTTTTAAATGTATATGTGCTGAGATGCAATCTGGTGTATTTTGAGACATGTACACTGACCTGAATGATATATTGATTTATCTGTGTACTGTATAAATTATCACAATTTTTTTTTTTTTGGGGGGGGGGGGTTTGGGGGGGGGGGAAAGCTTCTACCCCTGAACACCTCTGTTTGTGTTTATAGAATGTTACAACTGCAATTTAAAAATGTTTATTTTTGTTCAAATGGTCATTGTCTGACTGAGTAAATAACAAAGCGCTGTGCCTGATCTGTTTAGTTGTTAAAATTTGTCCCTTTTGTTTTTAGAAGTACTGTGCATTAGCCCTTTATTGTTATCTATGTTTATTAAGTTTTGTAATCTACAATGCGATGCCTTCTTTAATATAAATTTACTTCCTTTAAGCTTAAATACGGCGTGAAAATTCCCAACCTCCAAGCCCTTTCTTCCCCTAAGCCTTTCACCGCACCATAAATACCATACAGTGCAACCTTAACTTTAAAGTAAAACCTTAACTTTAAAGTAGATTTTTGGGCGGTTCAAAAATCTGGTAAATGTACTGCGTAAATTAGCTCCCCTTCAAAATATCGTGTGTAACCACGACTACGCCATGTTGCACTCATGGTCAAAGACAGCCGTAATGTTGATGCCTAGCATCTATTATTTTGTTTCTAAGTTATTGTGTGTTTTTTTCACGTGGAAAATTAGCTGTCACGTCGAACGTTAGAACTGCAAAAAGTTCAGAATGCCGTTTAAATAAAGTGTATAAATATAGAACAAATAAAGAATGAAGCCAATATCCCGCTATCTCTGATCTTTTATACGGCATAAAGAACATCATTGTTCTTGCGGGACACAGAAAAAATCCCGCGCGGGATAGAAAGCCCCATCTTACTCGTTCGTGGCTAGCCAGTCACATCGCAAACCTGGGTTCCTCTTTCCCGCTTGCTAGCCATATTATAAATTGAGTAAAAAAAGCTGTAAATGTAACCTGTTACAAATAGGTTGAGATGTTCACAGTACCTGTACTTCCACTGGCATGCTGACAGAAAAGAACCTTTCTTGGCCGTTAACCTGACTGCCCCATTCAAGATCCCTGGTGATGTTAAAATTCAGATTTGGAGAAGAAACCGCGATGAAAAAGTTCGTGTTATCCAACTCTTCCACCATCACAATGCAGGGTGCCTGTGAAATAAACCAATAACAACATGCTACACTCATTTCCATTTCCATTGTAGGCGTGGTGGCGTAATGGTTAGAGTGCTGGACTCCGGATCGAGGAGTCCGGGTTCGAGACCTGGACGGGGCACTGCATTCTTGGGCAAGACACTTTACTCTCACAGTGCCTCTATCCACCCAGGTGTATAAATGGGTACCGTTGAAATAATGCTGGGGTAACACTGCGATGGACTAGCATCCCATCCACGTGGGAGTAAAAATACTTCTGGCGGCTTCATGTTACTGAAACGGGTATAAGCTCTGGCCTGATGGGTCACTAGGCTCGAACGCAGACATTAACTTGCACTCATCGTTGACTATGGCAAATCTGCGAATCTTATTGGTTGTTTTAGGGCCTATGGGCTAATGGCTGACCTCGGAAATTTTATGTCCCAAAAAATATAAGCCCGAATACGAAGCTCGAGGATTTGCATGTTAGTTTTTCAGAAAACAAAATGGGAATACAAAGGGTATATATATGTGCTTTTCATCCAGCAAAGTTTTCCAATCAAATCTTGCCATTTTTTTTAAACAAATAAAATGACTTTCAGACGTCAGTGGTGTCACAATTAATAATCTTGCTAGTTTCGTCGCTTCCTTTCTATTTCTGGTATCCATTGCGTTTCATAGTAATTGACAAGGCTACGTCACAAGGTTATGCAAAGGGTCATGTAATAATAATAATAATAATAATAATTCTTTTTTTCAAACACACAAATGGTATCACACAAGTGGTATCTGAAAAGGCGGACCATGAGGTCATCCCTATATAGGTCCCCTAAAAACTATTAACCAACTATTACATAAATAATTAACAATCTAAAAGTTAAAATCTAAAATATCTATAATATCTGGTACTGTGGCATATAATTAAAGAATGTTCATCCACTTTTTAAGGTTTGATTTAAAAATATTTACATTAATGTCGTGTCCGAACAAATAGTTTGGCAAATTGTTCCATTCCTTAATAATTCTAACAAAGAAGGAATACTTGAAAGCGTTAATTCTTGCTGATTTCGTTTGGATCTTAAACGGATGGTTAGCTTTAGTGCTTTTACTTCTACAACACTCGAAATAATCGTTAAAGTCAAGACCATTTAATCCGAACACTGTTTTACTACTAAGGACAGGTACTCTCGTCGATGCTGAAGTGAGTTCCAGTTTAGTAGTTTGCGTCGTTCTTCGTATGGCATCTCGCGGGGGTTTTGCCCAAGAGCAATTCTTGATGCTCTTTAGTAGCTCTCGCAAGATCTCACATGAATGGCGCGCTACCCCTCGAGAGAACAATAGAACAAATAACAGTAACAATGCCCCTAGCCCCAAAAACAATAGCAACTGCTACACCAGGTAAGGTTAAGTCTGTATACGAGCCAAGTGACTTATCAGGCCAGAGCTTATCCCAGTTTCAGAAGCATTAAGCGACTGAGAGTATTTCTACTTCCCCCTGGATGGGATGCTAGTCCATCGCAGGGATTACCCTCCAGCAGTAAATTCGCCGGTACCCATTTATACACCTGGGTGGAGAGAGGCACGATGAGAGTAAAGTGTCTTGCCCAAGAACACAACACAATTACCCCGGTCAGTGCTGGAACCCGGGCTGCTCGATTCGGAGTCCAGCCACCGCGCCTCCTACACTGCTACACTAGAGGACCAGAGACGTAGAAGCTTACGACAGCTGATACACTACCAATGCTTACCTTGTTGACGCGCTTAACGGGACCAGACGTTCGAGCATTTTTGTCAAAGAACACATATCCATACTGTGTTTGACCTGGCCTGGGACTGTCATTGATCTTTACCACGTGCGCCATCTTGTCTTTCTGGAGTATCTCGTAAGCTTTGTTGTCGCTCGCTTGTCTCTCTGCCAAATGCTATTGTATGAAGAAAAATGCATACCCATTGCATCAACAGAAACAACAACAACGGATATTAATCGATATTATTATTAACTGAGTAGTTAATTTGCATGGTATTTTTAAAAAGCCTAGTAGCAAGACTTGATCTCCCACGTCAGCTCACAGTTCGAGGCAAGTCCTAAATTGCATAAATTGAGCCGAAAAAAAAACCATGTCCTCCACACAAGATCAAGCTTTGGTTTCCTGATTTGAGTCGTTTGTCAATTTTGATTTACTACCGCAAATTGATTTTTGAGAACGTACTTTTTTGTTGTTTTTCATGACCGTTTTCAGCCGGAAACACGAATCACGGTCCTTAAAATAAGCAGATCACGCGTCACACTGGACTGCCAATTCACAGCCAGATTTGAGTTGTTTTTACGTGTCACACGCTATTTTTTTCTCAAATCACGCATCACGTAGAACCAATTTACCACCCTTATATACGTGAGGACGGCGAAGAGTGATTTGACATATTTGTTTAGCGTCAAACGTGAAAACACTGGGTTACACAGAAACGATAAATAAAAGAAACACATGGCAGTACATTACCTGAATGTAAGTTAGAGGTTTGTCCACCATTATGGCGTATTCATAGCCCTTGTCTGTCGGGTTGACACCGTGGTTCAGCCATGCTGTGGCATATCGTGCCGATGTTTTCTTTGATCTTTCTCTATGATGCCTGGACGTTTGGCGACTGATCTTTGTATTCAGTCCCTGGCTGTAAGCTCGCGGGATGTAGTAACCGTTGCCTTTTATTGTGGAAAACAAAAGAAGAGACGAGTATTAAGAGGGAATTTGTCATGGATTTTAACAGATTTTTGAACCAGTGCCAAAATTTACATATGCGCCGCAGGAAACGTAAAAAGAATGAACCATTTTTATTAAAAATTGTCATTTAAAAGGGGCTAGGTCACGGTATTTTATGAAATTCTATTTATTTTCACTAATTAAGAGCTGTAAACTTCAAATTGGCAGAGCAAAAGTCTTTTATTGGCAAAAGCACGGCCACATGACAAACAAGATGATTTTCGAGCATTGTAAATGACACTTTCATACAAGCCGAAATAAACTTGAAAAAAGTCGGGCCAACGTTTTTCGAGTATACCAGAACGCAATCCGTTTTAATCTTCTCGAAGTTTGCCTAGCCATGCCCCTTTTTGGCCTTTCTGTATTTCTTTTGAGTTCTTCTACAGTTTTAGGCCGTTATTGTGATATTTCAGTTAATTCTATGACCAGTTGGTCAGTGCCGAAATTGACTAAAATTGCGTGAAATAGCCCCTTTAATTTAAAGAACTGAGCTCGGAATATAACAATCCAAGTATTACAATTTTTAAATGAAAGCGCAAACGCTTTCTACTATACGAATCATTGGGAGTTACACGTTTCAACCCTTATGGGTTTCTGGTACACGTTAGTTAGTAGATAAACCCCTTCAGGCGGCTGGTATATTGGAGGATAATGCCCGAGGCTGAAAGATTGTCCGAAAAATGAACAGTTGGGCGAGAAGCGAAGCTTCGAGGGCAACTGTGAAATTTTATTTATTTTATAACCCTCCGATTAATTTCTACAACGCGCTTTATCGCCGGTAAATGGGGACTAAAACCTACAGTGATAATCACAGTGTAATTGCGGTTGAAATAAATGTAGTTGATAAGTTTTCGTGATTTTTTAACACTGTGATTTGACTGAAATGTTAGACCTGAAAAAATGATTTTGTTCGTTTGTTGTACTTGTTTAAAAAAATCGGGCGACGGAAATCAAATCGGACGGGGGTGTATTGCCTGATACCCGCCGTCCGATTTTGTGCCACGTGATGCGTTTTGTCCAATGAGCGCGCGCGAAAAATAATCGGTGGGATATAATTACCGTTAACATCCATCAGCGAAACCGCAAAGTCTTGAGTCCCAAAATCAGAAGGCTGTTTAGTTAAGTCAGTGTTGAGCGAGTGACTTGTTTCGTTAATGAGAATTGATGACGGATTACTAGCATCTAGTAGCTTGTTCTGAAACAATGTAGTCTGGAAAAAAAAAAAAGACAATTATCATTTGGTGGTCTGTTAGATAGGTAAGGTAATTTATTTAATGTCAAGTCCAGTCTCCCATTTATTTAATGTCTGCCCAGTTTCCCGAGCCAGAGGCTCATGATAAAAGTGATGGACAATATTAAAAATATAAAAATAGATGAATTCATGTTAAAAAAAGATTTTAAAAAAACTTTATATTAAAAAATACAATATTATTATATTATTAAAAATCTTAAAAAATTACGCGTTAAAAAAATATAAAAAAAAAACGATAAAAATACTAAATGTCTGTAAAAGAATCATTGAAAGCAGGAACTACATTGGCAGCCACCAAAGTTTGTTGCATTTAGACCCGACTTTTTGGACAAAATCGCTAAATAGTTTTGCTAAATTTCTGGAATCAGCTTATATTCACCTAATACACACCATAGCCTTGCATGTGCCGTGCTGTGAGCTGGAGAATTCTTCTTGAGATTGTAAGCTACTCTGCGACTGATAGTAGGCGTGCAGTTTGTTTATATAATTACGAATACGAAATGAGCATGTGCGTAATTTATTCCAAGTATTCGCACCTTTATAAGGGGGCATCAGCAAAATATATCAGCAAAAATTTTTACTGGACGCGATTTTGTCCAAAAAGTGGGGTCCAGTTAAACGCCAGTAACATTAAAAATATTTTTCACCAGTGAAATAAATTAAATCATATCATTACTGAATGATAGGCGAACGTTTTCCCACAGTTTCATAGCCATCGCGTCAAAGCCAAAAAAGTTATGACGCAAAGTTTGACATCGACGAGTGCGCCTGGAATAACTACGGAGCCACCTTAAACCAATCAACATGCAGATTTTGATCATGATGTTCAGAGGTTTAGAAAATCAGAAGCATAGGAAATATAATGCAATCAGATTCTCAGATTCACGATGAACGAAAACCTTTCTTTCTGCTAATTTGATAAAAGCACGCAGCAAGTCCATATCGATCTCGAGAGCACTCGCCTGATTCGCCTGCTATTTGTTACCAATGTCCTTACTCGATAAGTTACTGATTTTGTAGAGATGCTCGGTTTGGGCGCGAAAACAATAGATTTTCTATAACACTCGCAAGTAGCGGCAACACTTTGCCACAGAAATAATTATTTAAAAAGAGAAGGTAAAGTCATGTTGCTGTTGTAACGACAGAAACTTGAGAACACCAGAGAAATGTAGAAAACTTCAGGATGGCAAAATTATAGATGTTATTTACAACCCTTTTCTTGTTGACTAAATCGATTATCCATCTTGTATCAAAACTGAGTTAATTAAGTAAGCGTTACAATTTGAAGAAACATGTAGGCAAGCAAAGGAAGGAAGGAACGAAGGAACGAACAAAGTAAATAATAATAATAATAATAATAATAATAATAATAATAATAATAATAATAATCGAATGTTTATCCAGGATAGCCCTTCAGTACATGCGTACTGTTATCAACGGGGTCCTGCTGATTAAAAATTAAAAATTACTAAAATTACTAATTATATAATATACAATGAAAATTGTGTAAAAAGCGGATCATGCACTAAGTTAAAAACCTTAAAAAAAACTACAATAAAATATAACAAGTAAAAATCGTCCAACGCTTTCCTAAATAAAAGTCTAGAACGAAGGAACGAACCTACGGACGGACGCGCGGACGAACAGACGAACGGACAAACGAACGAACGAACGAACGAACTAACGAATGAACGCACGAACGAACGAACGAACGAACGAACGAACGAACGAACGAACGAACGAACGAACAAACAAACGAACGAACGAACGAACGAATGAATAAATGTACCTGAGTGATATAAGGCGAGCTCCCGGACGAGGTGATACCCGAGCCTAAGCATATGATGACGTAATCGGCAAAAAACACGCTCTTTTTGAAGGCAAAGTCAATGTCCAATTGAAAGGAACCGTCTGGAAAGCGATAAGGGGGCTGAGTAAACTCCATTCCGAAGACCCCTGTTGGGTAGTCCCCGCCACCTACCAATGTTACTCCACCAGCCAATTTCATAGGTTGATAATATCTGAGGAGATATTCAAAATATTATCTGGTCGATTGCATTACAAATACAGAAGCCAGGTGACGGGGGAGGGGGTACTAGAACAATGCCTTGACCTAATGAGAACTTAAACTTCAAACTAAAACTCTAAGGAACAAATATTGTTTCTAGCTGCTTCTTGTATGAGCTTTCTCAATGTTTCAGCACGTTTTCCTTTGTTCCTGAATTTTCTTATATATCTCGTAAAATTGTTTCTTGAGTGACTATATGAAACATTAAGCCCGAGCCAAACGGTAATACAAGTGGACGCAAGTTGAACTTCCGTACAGACTTGCGTTGGGTGGCCAAATGGACACACAAGTTTAGTCGCAAGTGCACGCAAGTTTGCTAAAAGCCATTTAAAATGCTACGAGGTGCAATTCAGTATTTGAAGTAAACTGCAAAAAATGCGTTGACTTACGTTGGGTGGCCAAACGGTGAAAAACTTGCGTTAACTTAAGTGCAAATTTGATCTCGACTAAAGTGAACGCAAGTCAACGCAAGCGTACGCAAGTCAACGCAAGTGCACGCAAGTCCTGGCCAAACGGAGACGCAAGTTGAAAACTTGCGTCTACTTGAGTTGCCGTTTGGCAGGGCTTTGCAGAGTGTCGTAAAATCAAAACCGAAGTAAATTATCTTGCCAATTACAGAGGACACAGACAATCTAGCGAACCGATCAAAACTCGAAGCAAATACAGGTAGCCGGCACGAAGCGCGGGAAAACGTGTGCGAGCGATTCGCGACTGGTTTTCGCTTTACTTCTGATTGGTTGAGAAAGTGGCGCGAGTTTTTTCAACCAATCACTAAGCGTAGTACAACCAAAGCAAACTCGAACTACTTTCTATACACACTTCATACGTTTTTACGTTTTCATACCTATGATTGTTGCTGATTAGCTGATCTAAATCCATTCTGATAGTGGTAGTACCCGGATGTCGTGTCCAGTCCCAGCCGTTGTCAATATCGTGCGTTTTAAGAGCCTGCTCGCTGTTGGCGACAAGAAGGGCGCCATGACTCTGATAAAGCCCAAACAAATTCTGATTGTCTGAAGCTTCAAAGTCCCAAACGAAATTGTTAAATCCTTTGACACTGACTGCCCAGTCGTCTCTTCTGTGCACGATGAATGCTGCATAATTTTTCGCCCAGCAACCTTTGGGAGAGTTCTCAGCTGCAATACTCATCGCGGCGGCTTTAGCGCTAATTTCCTCGAGGATATTAATCGAGCCAATAGAATTCAGATAATATATACTGGGAAAAAATTTTCCGTCTTCTAAGTAGTCGCTAACCTCATTATTTGTTGTATCGTACAATCGCAAAAACATCTTTATGCTTGCAGTGTTGAGAGTAGAAATTTCTCCAAGGGAACCATCATCGTTTAAAGATGGCGCTGTTGCGCCGAGGTAGGCATAAGCAGGGAAGTTTTTTGCCAGAGCGCCGGCACGAGTAAAGCCTGGAAATCGACCAGAAACGCTGTTTGGAGATGAGTATTTCACACAGACAATTCTCATTACCTCGAGTCCTTTCTTTAAATGTTCCATGGTTTCAGTACCTTTAAGAAGAAAAGATATCTTAGTTTAACCAACATAAATTGCAAAAAACAGATGTACAATCAAATCTCGCTAAGATGGACGCCGCACTCAGGTTTGGCAAAATAGTACGTCAGTTACCTTCGGAGTGGAAAAAGCTGCAGAACGAGAACAAAAGATGGTATTGTGAAGGGGTGAATAGTTTCACGTATCGACAGATTTTTCCTTAAAAAGCGCATGGATTGTGGATATTTGCGATATATTGAGCGGATTCGTGGATTTCAAAAATACAGCGGATCGTGGATTAGCTGAGACATTTTAACCTGGGTCCCGTACACTTCAAGTCACGAAGTTCCGATCGTAGGTACTTAACGAAGTTCGTTTCAGCTTGGACAGTCTTCGTCGGTATGTTGGTGGAATCGTCGCAAAAACAAGCAATGAAACGAAACTTCTTAAAAAAACGGCATGCAGTGCATGCAGAGGCGATGACGTTTTCCAAGGGGGTCTTTGCTATTTTTCAGGAAAATTAACGTATACTAAATAAAAGTAGCTGACAATTTCTGTGTTGAATGATTGTTCAACAAAAAGTTGCGTTATTTTGTAGTGTGACATTTGATATACGATATTCAATACTTCTCGCGAGCGACACACAAGGTCAAGCGTTTCCATTGTATTAGGAAATGTAGAGATGTGATCATGTCTGTTCACTGAATTCAATAAACCTCGCAAATACATAATTTGTCTCTTTGTATCAGTCCAGGAGTATTTTGCTTCGTGTTTTTTGCAGCGATTCCTTGTTAACTCATTCGGTTCTATTGATCGGTCGATCGCAACAGAATCGAAACAGAAAGTGGTACAAATTCCGCCCAATGCCTCTGGCACAAGGCTTGACTGACGTCATCGCCTAAAAAACAGCCATCAAAACAACATCTACTGTCCGTTGCAGTGAAACTATAGCACACAAATGCAAAACTTTCCAGGAATGCGAATTCAGATTTGAACAATATTAGTGGCGGATTTGACGGCTTTGCCTAAAAAATAGCACAAATGTTCACTATTCACCCCTCCCCCCCCCCCCCCGTCTATGGTATTCATTTAAAATGAAGTTAAACGATATACAAGTTTTTCTTTCGTGGGTCGTAAATTTCGCGCTATTTGCAACGGCGAAAATTACTTCCCGCGAAAAGCCGTAACAATAATTAAGGTATTTGAGTAAGTAATACTTTAACGATTCTTACTGAAAGCAAATGATGTTCCACTGAGCAAATACTGAATAAGTGCAGCCTTGTGAAGAGCATGTGGGGTGTATGAAGAAGCGTAGTAGCCGTTGTGATGGAAACCAACATAGTCAGGCTTCAGAGTTCCTGCGAGTCCTTCATTTGGTGAGATGGCATTTGCGTACCATCGACCAAGTGCCTCCATGTCACGAATTTTCTGCTGTTTTTCTTCTGTTGTGGTGGTAGGCATCAAAAGGACGGTAAACAGCCTACGAAGAAGAAGTATACATTGATAATGGTCGGCGCAAAAATTAACCTCGAAAGCGTGCGATGATTTTAATTTGTTCACGTCGCATTTATTTTTAAAAATTGTTAAAGAAACGCGGATTGGCATGAATCAGTTGGTCCTGCAGTGTAAACGGACGTTCAATTTAGCATTGTTAAAAGTACAAAGTATAACCAAAACGTCAGAAAACCGCCCAAAATTACTGCAAAGTACTCATAATCAATGAAACTACCGTAAAACCGTAAAATACTTGCATTTAAGTTATTTTTCATTAATACAAACACGAAAATTACAATTTGGGAAAACATTCTGTCAAAATGCCGTTGCCATGGTGACGTCAAGTTCCTGACAAAACAACCTATCCTACCAAATTATTCCCAGATAAATTTTAGATAAACTCGCAAAGTTTGACAGGGTTTGGTTGAATCTTAAAAAAGTTATAAGCGTTCAAAGTCAGCGCGGGCACTTTCCGCCCCCCCCCCCCCTCTCCCCGGTCTTGATAGGTTCAAGTACAATAACTATTACATATCACACCTCCATAATGAACTGGTTCTCAAACGATCAGCAGTCGTGCCAGTGTACTCAAATGGATTTTGGTAAATCTCGCCGAAGTCGTTGTACCATTTCATGGTAGCAACATAGTCAGACAGTTTTCCCTTGGCTTGCAATTCTCTCTTCAGAAGAAATACTGCATTCATAAATCCTGCACCGGCGATGTTCATCTCATGATGAAGTGTACCGAGGCCGCTACCTTCACTGAAACCTGACATATAGAATGTTCGGTTTGTTGACAATACAGATGACACAAATACTAATAATAACTAAGTATAAACCATCAGTAACAATTTGATCACATTTTTTCATGGTCTACACTCTTTTACTAAAAAGTAGTCATGGTATATTGTAGTTCCTGTTGTTTTGATTGGTTAAAAGGCCATGGTATATTTAACAACTATTCACCGAAGTGGAACGCGTGGCTAGTGGTGGATTTGCGGCTCGGTAAATATCCACCACTAGCCACCGACACTGAGGTGAATAGTTGTTTCAGTATATACTAAATCAGTGAGATAATATAGCCCGGAAGAATTATTTTTGACTAATATTCCCCTCCAAAGATTACAATTTTCTCGCGCGCGTTGCTCGGAGGTGAATAGCAAAGGATATTCCGAGTTTGAGTAGCCAATCAGCGCGCGCCAAAAGCACTATCCACTGTGTTAGTATATACAAAAAGCTTAGGGATGAACGTTTATTCGTTTGTCTCACGATAGAATCGCTTTGAGATGTTGATCGCGACGTTTGAAGACTAGCAGTATTGCAGTCGAAACGTCGCGATCAACATCTCAAAACGATTCTATCGTGAGACAAACGAATAAACGTTCATCCCTATCTTACACCACGATGAACAATATTCACATCTTTAATGACATACTAAAAGCTTTTATTACAAACTAGCAATGGTATGTTGTAATTCCTGAGTTTTGATTGGTTAGCAGGCATTGGTATATGAGTTCATATACCATTGATAACAGATTTGGTAGCCGATACGCGTCAACGAAAACAGCTGGGGAGCTCAAATATGCCATACTTTGGGCGTTTTTAATAAAACAATTATTTCACTCGCGCTTGTTGGATATGAAATAGTTATAGCCTGCTTGGCGCGTTTTACCATCTCATACCCAACGCGTGCTCGTGGAATAATTGTTAATAATAATAATAATAATAATAATAATAATAATAATAATAATAATACTTTATTTATATAGCGCTATTTCTATTTCTAACCAATAGCGCTTTACAAGTTATTTACAATTAAAAATTACATATCTATATTAAAAAAAGTTACAATTTGTATATAATAAAAAGAATAAAATATCAATAAAAGAATTAAAACGAATAAATACACTAACTAATTCACCTAAGTTAATTGTAAAAATACACTAAATTATAAAAATATCTAACTAAAAGCTTTCCTAAAAAGATGTGTCTTTAGTTTGCGCTTAAACTCTGAAATGCCATTGCACGATCGAATTTCTAAAGGTAAGGCATTCCAGAGTTGTGGCGAGGCTACAGAAAAAGCTCGAAATCCGTAGCTGCGCAAATTATAGGCGACGTCATCCAAGCGATGGCCATTCATGGAACGTAGATTACGTCTCGGAACATATCTCTTGATCATATCAGACAGATAAGTTGGGGCTAAGCCCATCAAACACTTGAATGTTATAAGAAGCAGCTTAAATATTATGCGCTCTTCTATAGGTAGCCAGTGAAGGTTATAAAGTACCGGTGTAATATGTTCACATTTTCGCGTAAGTGTCACAATCCGGGCTGCTACATTCTGAACATGCTGTAACTTCTTTAAAGTTTGTTTAGGCAGTCCAAACAAAAGTGAATTGCAGAAATCTAATCTGGAGGATACAAATGCATGTACCAGCATTTCAGCAGTATGAAAACTTAAATATTTCCTAATGCGACTGATATTCCGAAGATGATAGAAAGCTGACTTGCAAATAGCAGTAATGTGGTTTTCCATGGACATAGATGTGTCGAAAATTACACCAATGTTTCTGGCTTTAGATGATAGGTCAATATCCTCATCACAGACTGAAATAGACGTCAGTGGGGGGAGTGGACGATGACGAGCCTTCAAGACAAGTAACTCGGTCTTGTCCCTGTTCATCTTTAACATGTTTGCCGTCATCCAAGTATCAATGTCACGCACACAAGCCTCCATCGCCGTTTTAGCCATCTCAGGGGACGATTTAAAGGTGAGATACAGCTGCGTATCATCAGCGTAAAGGTGGAACTTGACCTGATGGTACCTCATGATATCGCCTAATGGGGACGTGTAGAGCAGGAATAGAATGGGTCCGAGGACACTACCCTGAGGTACACCACAGCGGAGCTTACGACGAGAAGACTGACTTCCATTTACTTTCACGACTTGATGCCGGTCAGACAGATATGATCGGAACCACTCCAAAGCGTTGTCTACGATACCAAACCGTTGTGACAGACGATCTAATAGGATACGATGATCAACAGTATCAAATGCTGCTGAAAGGTCAAGTAGCAGCAGAATTACACAACAGTTGTTATCAATTGCCCGAAGAATATCATCTTGAACTTTGATCATCGCCGTTTCAGTGCTGTGGTACTGTTTATATGCTGACTGATAAAGTTCGTTTAAGTTGTTATCCTCAATTGTTAAATATACCATGGATCGCAAATATGGTAGGTGTACGCGTCAGCGAAAACAGCCGAGGAGCTCAAACATTGCAATTCTTTGGGTGTTTTTAATAAAAGAGTTATTCCACTCGCGCTTGTTGGATATGAAATAGTAATAAAGCCCTCGTTGACTATCTACAAATTAATATCCAACGCGCGCTCATGGGGAAAATGTTAAATAGACCGTAGAAATGGCGTCAAATGGCGTCTGTGGTCTAAGAGTCTAAATAATGGGAAAATGTAGTCGATTTGTTTGTAATTGCAACAGATTCAAACTTTTTCACGAGGGCGTTGAAACCTTTTTCACGTACTTTCTTGTTAGCAAACACGTCGCACAAATTAAAAAGAAAAAAACAGAGTGAGAAAGAAAATATTTTTATATAGAAAAACTCGCCTTGATCCTCGATATATTCTAGAAGTAGAAGTAAGCGTTCCCATCTCGCTCCATTCACTGCTTTAATGGCTTCTTTGACTTCCTCTAGCGTGTATGGAGTTGATGAGCCCAACGCATTTATGAATGTGTCTTGCATGTTTTGGTCGCCACCAGCTATTTTCTGGGGGAGATATCAAGTAGATACTTTAAGTCAGTCATATTTAATCTACGTTTGGATTTTTAAAACTCTATCAACAATAATTTTTAATCAACAGTTCTGCTTTAGAGGAAAAAGTAAATAGATAACACAGCCGAAAAGAGATGGACTTTGCAGGATACGACACTTTGCCAATTTCAACTTGTTTTGATGTATACCATTGTTTACTAGAGCCAGAGTTGTTTAATAGAATGGATAACATCATCCTCGATCTATGAAAGTTACCGTGTTTATTCGATTAAGCGCCCAACCTCGAATAAGCGCCCATCCTGAAGGTAGGAAAAGTTAATAAGCGCCCAACCTCAAATAAGCGCCCACCCTGAAGATAGGAAAAGTTAATAAGCGCCCAACCTCAAATAAGCGCCCACCTCGAATAAGCGCCCACCCTGAAGGTAGGAAAAGTTAATAAGCGCCCAACCTCAAATAAGCGCCCACCCTGAAGGTAAGAAAAGTTAATAAGCACCCAACCTCAAATAAGCGCCCACCCTGAAGGTAGGAAAAGTTAATAAGCGCCCAGCCCCGAATAAGTGCCCACCCTCAACCCCACAAAAAACTGAAGTGCACAAGAGGAGTATTGATTATTGAAATTGACTTAGTACTACTAAGAAGACCTTCCCCATGACCGAGTTTTCTTAGTATTTTACAGAAACTTTTAACGAACAGTTAAAATTCTGTTTTGGTACATCTTCACGTTTTGTTATTATTTGTTGTTTTGTTACAAAAATAAGCTTACTATTTGCTGAAAATCGTGAATATTTAATAAGCGCCCAGCCTCGAATAGGCGCCCACCTCGAATAAGCGCCCACTCTCAAGGCCCAAAAATTTAATAAGATCGAATAAATACGGTAATAAGGGACCTTCAGATCGGAGTATGAGTACGACTTTTTAAACTTAGTGCTTATGCCTTCGATTATCGCATTTCACACCAATCTTGCCTTCTTTTCAACTGGTCAGCAACAGGGAGGAGTGAGGGCTCTGTGGACGTACCTGGATTAAAAAGCGAAAGTCGTACTCCGATCTAAAGGTTTGTTTTGTCAACATTTGTCCACTGAATTGTAATTGCGGATTTTGGTCTCATACTACGTCGATGGCCTCGACCGAACTTGAATGAAATCTTTAAAATTTATTTATAGATAAGAGCATTCGATAAGTATGTCGTTATAGTCATTTAGGTGTTGGCACGATTTCCAATTTAATTCCTTCTCTCCTCCTCGGGCCCTTCTCAATGTCGAGCTTCCGAACATATTGCACAGACACTCTTAAGTTTAAGCGCCAAGTATCTGCATTTTTATCTTCTTAGCGTTAGCGTTGCAACTACTTGTCTACGATTGGTCCCCCTTGGAAGTCCCCGTGGGGATCTAGATCAAATACTTCCTTTCAATATATACATCATAAACAAGCAAACAAGGGGTATCAGCTAGGCAGCATTCGCACCTCTACAGCGTAATCCTTGTCGTCCTCGTCCCCGTTTAAGTTAGACAGCTGGTCAGCGGCCAAATCGTTGATATCCACATCACGTGATCGTACGTGATAATCCAATGCCATTGGAAGCAGAACTCTTTTCATGACGCTGCCAAACCGTATGTAGTAAAATTCAGACTCTTGGGCAAAAAGAGGTTTACCTAAAGGGTTAAAAAGTAAACTCTTATGAAGGTAAACTTCCATTAATAGGGCCTATGTCACGGAGGGTTTGCGAATTTTTGGTCTAAACTGTTCTAAATTAGTTGAAGGCAACTTAACCCATGAAAAACATTGTCTTTGAACACCTTCACGTTTCCGGCGATAATTTATTTTTCAAACATAGAAATGATCTGTATTTTTTTCTTGAAGGAATTTGATCACTACACTTAAAATACGAGAAGAAACTGATAGGTCACCGTGCTCGTTTACGTGAAAACGACGATCTCTCGCAAGCCAAGCCGGATCGAAGAAAACGCCATTTTCTTTACGTACGTGCGTTAACGTAAAATTCTACGCAGCAAGGATACTAAGCAATGACCTTAATCTCCCCTTTCCCGCGTACTTCAAAGTAAAGAATTTACGGATTTTACCAGAAATGAACAGCCAAAAATTTATATTTGTGTCGCAGGAAACCTAAAAATAATAGTCAATTTAAACTGTTAACAAGCAAGGGTATCTTTGGTTGTCGATGCCTCGATAGAAACGGATTGCATCTTGAAAAAGCTAGGCTGCCGTTTTCAAGCTGCGTCCGCGCGTCATCAAAAAATCGATATTTATAGCCGTAGATTGATTTCTATCCGCAAATTAAGGCAAAATCTTCCTTTAGCTGTTCAAAGATAATGTTTTTTTTTGGGGTTTAGTTGCCTACCACTAATTTTAGAACTGTTTAGACCAAACATCTGCTAAATCCCCGAGACATAGCAGGCTTCGTAAGGTGTTCCGGGTGTTGCATTCCTACTTCATGTAACGCATAATGAATAATACCTGTGATAACACCTTCCGAGCTTTTTGCAATCGTCAGGTTTTCGAACTCTACATGCGCCCTGTCCACGTGTTCTTGTAGAGACTCCCATCTTTTCTTCGCATTCCCTGTAAACTGCACCGAACTCTGTGACTGTTTAACAAACCAATTTTCCAAACGCTTTTCGATCAGTGACAAGTCCTTCAGTTTATTTTCACTGGGAGTCCGTTCGGTGATGACTGTTGGGATGGCCTGTCGGGAAAAGAAGCAAAACAAACTTAAATTTGGAAAATGTTGCTTTTAACACCACGATCAAATAGACCGGGACCAAAGTTCTGCGTTGATAGTACTTTTTCCTCAGTCATTCATGCATTTCTCGAAATAAAGAGAAAACAAGAAGCTTCAAACAGCTTTTACTCGGGCCATCTTAAATGCAGAGAGCGAGTTGTGTGCTTTTGCAAGTTTGGCCTTTTGCAAGGCCGAAGTGGCCTCCCCTATAAGCCTGGTGGTTTCTAGGAGGTCTCCCCGCTCTACCTACCATTGTTATTGTTCTAAAATTTCATTTAAAAAGTGGGTAATAAACGATGATGATGATGATAATGGTGGTGATGATGATGATATTGATGACGATAATGATGATGATGATGATGACGACGATAGTGATAATTATTTCACCCCAGGCAACCTTTAGCTTGTTTGTTGGATGAAGTATAATTCTTGGCTTCACACTAGAAATTAAGTTAGTTTCGAGTTAGCACTTGAAAATCGCAAGTGGCACTTTTGGAAACTTGGCTTTACACTTGATGACAAAGTATATTTTTTGAGGTACAAGCTGTCAATCATCTTCAGAATGAAGTATTTCATTTCATTTCATTGTGACAACGCTGCACATAAATAGGAATTTCCAGTTCCAGATCTCAAACAGTAAGGTAACGTTGTGTTAAAAATACAATTTTAAGCCAGGCGGCAACGATTTCCCTGTGAATCAAGCTAGCCGGCCCGCCTGGCCTTAAATACCTAAGGAGCTGACTCGTCCCCAGCCGTCTTCATATTGCACGCGGCGAGGTGGGGGAGCAGGAGATGATGGGATGATCGCCCTCTCCTTACCCTCTCCCCTTGCGCTCCCTTCTCGGTACCCGTCTCACCCTCCGCTGTTCTTTTCCGCGTGCTGTATGAAGACGACTGGGGACGAGTCAGCCTAAGGAGAACACTGCCCTGGGTGTGTTATCCCAACGTACCTGACTCCAGCGATATGTCTGCTGCCAAAAATCATTCAGTGTGTAAATCCCTTCGCCAATTGTTGGTACTATTTTGTCCCGGGTCTGCTTGTGCAAGTTGTCCACCAGGCGCAAAATGTCAAGAAACAAAGGATGAGTCGGCTTTGTAGTTTCGGGAGCGGTGATTGTCAACTGATCAATTTTGTTTTGGGCAACCAACATGGACTCTTTGTAAGAAACCCAAATTCCACGCCAACCCTTAGAATATAAACAATAATGATAAAAATACAATTTATTATCAAAAAAAATAATGTCTTGTTCTTAGATCATAATAGCGACCTGCAGATTGGACTACGAGTACGAGATTGGCCGTGTTCACACTAGAAGACGGACAAGTCGTCTGACGATTTGCTCGTCTAGTGTGAATTTAAAACGGCTTTTAGACGACTTGTCCGTCTAGACGACCAAGTCGTCCTCGAAAAATCGTCATCCTAGACGGACAAATTCAGACGAGTTCAGACGTCTCATATTTAACAATTATTCGCCGTCTGAATTTGTCCGTCGATTTGGCCCTCTGGGAAGACGATTTTCAGTCGAGGACAACTTGGTCGTCTAGACAGACAAGTATTCTAAAAGCCGTCTTAAATTCACACTAGACAAACAAATCGTCAGACGATTTGTCCGTTTTCTAGTGTGAAAGCGGCCATGATGAAGCACACTCTCTCGTGTTTAATATATTACTTCATTTTTTTTTTCATTTAAATAAAAAAGTAATAATCTGTTACCTTGAAATCCAGACTGATGTTGAACTGAGATACAATTATCGGATCAGGCATGGTTTGTGTGTAAACAAAAGAGACATTTAGTTTTTCTCCAGGGCGTTTATAAGTATTGTAAAGCCACAACTTGATTCCTCCTTTTAACCGCTCCTTTCCTGTAATCCTCTGATAAATATATATCAAAGAAAAACCATTAGTTAACGGTTAAATTATCATTTGAGGTTTTCTGTTCTATAATTTATTGCTCACTTAAACACTTACTTAAAAGTCGGTCACCTCTACTCGTAGTTATCAAAATGTATCACCATGTTAAAATACAATTAACTTTTTGCAAAACTAAAAAAAAAGCTACGCAGCGATTATAGCGGTTATAAAGTTTGGAAAATTTAGGGTGGCTCTGAAAATCCTCGACCAATATAATATTTTTTAACTCTGCAAAAAGAAAAAGAAAACGGAAAACTGAAATTATCTTTATAGTATTCAGAGAACGAGTAAGCCATTGTGCAAGATATCAAAACGTTGTTCGCTAAGTTTGTCTCTGATCTGTATTTTATTTATTTATTTACGCAGAGGCGGCGGCACGTTTTTGAACGTTGGCGCGGGGAGGACGGGGGAAAAGACTGTCCCAAAAATACTCGGCAGGTTTTGATATTTAGACATTTTTTTTCGTACTAGCAACTTTTTGTCTTGGCTGAAGATCTCCGAAGATTTTTCGATTGTTGTTCGAAGGACGAACATTTCCGACCATTTTTCGAACTTTTCCGAAGAAAATCTTTAAAGGAAGACTTTCAAGGAAATTTGGGATCATGAAGATGTTTGAACTCACTTGCGAGACGGAATATCTTGACAAACCAATTATACGCTGCGCTCGCGATATTTTCGGCAACAAAACGCGTTAACGTCCCCCCCCCCCAAAAAAAAAAAAAAAAAAAAAATTCGTTTAGAGGGGCTACAGCCCCCCCTGCCCCGCCCCCTGCTCCGCCGCCTGTGTTACATATCAAAATATAACTAACGTACGTTGGAAGGGAATGAATGTGTTATTGCATCTCCACTCGCCCAAGTCCATTTTAATGAATGTGAGCCATCTTTAAAGCGAGAAGTTGAACGCTCCAGGGTTGATGACTCGGACACTTCGAAGTCAGTTAGATGACAGGCATCTTCAAAGGTATAAACTTTGATTGAAAAGAAAAAAAATTAACAAAGACAAATATTAGAAAGTGCAAGGTTGTAAGTGAAAATAATAAAGGGGAGCCATCAGGAGGAAGGACGACGGGTGGAGAGACGGGCGAGCAAGTGAGAAGGGAGCGACCGAGGGCACGAGAGGGCGAGGAGAGGAGAAAGGAAGAAGAGGGGAGGCAGGGACGAGGAAGAACCCGCGAGGAGAGCGAACAGAGAGCGCGAAGACAAACATCCCCCAAAGTCGTCAACGCCCTGGAAAATTGATGAATATAGTAAAAACACGCGAGTAAGAACCTTACTTTCCCAGGTTAACCTAAACAGGTTCTTACATAAAGGGTAGTTGACACAAATTAAGGCTACAGTGGAACCCCGATATAACGATCTTCGATATAACGATATTCCCGATATAACGATCTTCGATATAACGATATTCCCGATATAACGATATTCCCGATATAACGATGAGAATTTAGCGGACTGAACGAAAAATCTTCCCCGATATAACGATATTGTTAGTACCCAGTCACAATTTAGGCAAATATCGAATTTAATCCAAAAACATAACAGTTATCGAGTAATCTCTAACGTTCCTGACAACAGCTTTGTCCGATGATATACGAAAATGATACTGTAATCTAGGCCTCTATATCCAGTAAAAAAGTATATGTTAGCTTTACCCCGATATAACGATATTTTCGGTTATTTTTCGGCCATATCGTTATATTGGGAATTTCGATATAACGATTCCTCGATATAACGATATAATTTTACTGCGTCCTTGGCATATCGTTATATCAGGGTTCCACTATATTTAGGTTCTTATTTTTTAAAAAAAATTACACTGTTGCTAATAAAACTTTTATTAGTATTTGGCCTTTTTCTTGTATAAAATTTACATACCACATAAGTGTTTATGTTAAAGTGAAGCACTATTCAATCAGAATATAACATTATATACATGTACAGTAATGCCTTGCCCATTTTTTCCCTATAGTAAATATTTGTAATTAATGTTAGAAAAAATGAACCCTTTATCCAAATTTTAGGCATAATAATTTATTTACAAAGGAGGTCGAATTTACAAATTTTAGCCTAACAGGTTCTTAAAAGTAAGGTTAATTCTGTCGACTCGCGGGTTTTTACTGTATTAAACATCAATCGAGCCTCTATACTTACGGACATGTGCACCTCTGTAATACGAACACCATCCAGTGACGGACAGAAAGGAAGCGATAGGTAAAGGATAGCTTGATAGGTACAAAGGATAGCTTGATCCAAATGATAACTTGAACAACGAGAAAAATAAGGACCACACGACGCTTAAAGCGCACCATTAATCTGAAAATCAAATGCATGATAAAGTCTTTAAAAGCAAATCGTAAAGCCATGTGTAATGTAGAACAGCAGAGTTTTCTTGTCGAATTCTTCGCAAAGCCTTTTTCTGCTAAGTTGAATAGCTGTGACACGCTTAATAGATGCTGCATTTTCCTATTTTTGTTGAGCTCATACTTAATAACGCTGTTTAATCGAAGCGGGGGACAGGGTTGCCAAAACTAGAGAACACAGCACAATGAATGTTGTCTTATAATCTATCCACTGATAGGTAAAACTTTGGTTTGTTTACGTTTTCTGACCGTCGTTGTAACACTGAAATATATTTTTTAGTCCAGCTGTGTTACCAAGTAATTTCTTTATTTAGTCTATTGCGAGTTTTTTGTCTAATTCTTCAGTCAATCTTTGCTCATTTTGATGACCTCTTCAAATCAGAAAATAAACTATCAAGTGTTGTTGTCCAGAAAGACACTAGAGATTCGGGGAACTAAATTTCGAAGAGATATTTCCATTTAAACACTGAAATATCGTGTACCGGTTGAATCTGCTTCCACAGAGGTCCTCACAATAGAGAAGATATCCCAAAGAGACTGCTTACGCAAATCATACTTTTTTTTACAGTTTGATCCAATTATTATCGCAAACTTCAAAATACTTTCATTTCTATTATATCGCAAAGAGAAACACAGGGAAAACGTGATACGTACCTTTATATTGTTGTTTTCGGCGTTTTGGCCAGTGAACCTCCAACTAGCAAACGCATCGAGGTACACGTCCTTTGTTATTTTTCAAATACAGTTTCAAGAACCCCGCATTATTTCAAACCGTCAGGGGAAACAAAAAATTGTTCGAAATAGCGAGAGTTGAAAAAGCCGGTAGTAAATGACTAAAGGGCAAATCCAAGAAAAATGGGTTTTAGTTCGAAATAACGGGGAATTCGAAATAACCGAGTTCGTATCAGCGGGGTTTAAATGTATATCGAGTTTAAGAATAAAAATGAGCGACAGAAGTTTTACACAACATTTCGATGTCGTCATGACATCATTTTCAAGTGACAATAAAATAAGGTCAAATAACGGTTCAACAGTGTTATATATGCGGTGAGAGGTGTAATTATTTTCCTATTTCAGTATTATTTATTTTTATTTTGTATTTATTGTGATTATTTATTCGATTAAGCGCCCAACCTCGGTAGGAAAAGTAAATTAGCACCCAGCCTCGAATAATCGCTCACCCCACCTCCCTCATAAAAACCCTGAGGTGCAAAATAAGTGTATTGATTATTATTGAAATTGCATTTGTAATTGACTTAGTACTACTAAGAGGCTTCAGCGAAGACCACAGTTTTCTCAGTATGTTACAAAACCTTTTAATAAAAAGTTAAACTTATGCTTTGGTACATCTTCACGTTTTACTATTTAGGTACGGGTACAATGTTTAAATGCCTCCATTTTTTTTGTTATTAACTTAATTTGACCTAAGGATCTAGCTCAATTTAAGTGGGGAGTAATGTAAACAATAAAAAATGCAAGCAAGAGAAATCCCCTTTTGATATTTATCCGTGTTTTACAATTTGGTAAGAAGTAGCTTTAATGTTAGAAATTAGATGTTGGGTCGTTCAAAATATAATATTGAATAAAATTGAATATCTTAGGTTCTTGGAACACAAAGCGGTTGCGTTTCCTAGTAATCAATTCTTTGATGGAGTGTGTGTGAATTAATTGTAATTCTATATTGCATAGAAAAATTGTGCTTTGTTGCTAGTGCTGTTGCTAGGCCCTTTTGCGTTTAAGACAGTTTAAATTAACTATTCTGTTTGTCCGTCTTGATATAGCCTGCGAATACAAATACCAAGGTCAAATACCCAAAGAAAACTCTTGTATCCCTGACCTGCCATTTTTACCCCCACTTGCCTTGGATATGTCACCAACAGTCTTGTGTTTTTTCTGCCATCATATAGAGTCCTTCCTTTTTTCTGCTATATTGTTTTGTGCTTATTATTTTTTATTTCTATTAAAGCAGTGTAGAGCTTTGTAAAGCATTGTTTCTTTTCATTTCATTTATTTATTTATCCTTGTACACTTTTCTTGATCTTTGTTTATATTGTATTGTTAAAAAATAAATAAATAATAAATAAATAAATAATAAATAAATAAATAAATAAATAATATCTCTCTTTCCACATATACCTGTGGTATTACTTAAGATTTTAGCTTATGCTACATTTTGTTTTATTTTGTGGATAAGGAGTATTAGAGTGCTGTATTTAGAGCTGTGCTTGACGCAAAAAAGAAAATGTTTTTAGCTAAGTCACAGGTTGGGTCTGTTCTTAGCATGTTCTGGAAAATTTTCGTCAATCCCAAGGTTCTTTATAATTTACTTATTAGAAAAAGAGCGATTACACCAATGCAAGTACGTGATGTTCAAGTAACTAAGTTGTTTCCTCTGTTTGAGGAATAACACGGTTTTGTTGACAATCGAAATACGAGGAGCAAACAAATAAGCGTGCTTTCGAAGTTCGACCATTTGGGTAAACTTGACAGCACCCATCTTCTGCTCAAGACGTGGGATTGTGCGTCCGCATTATCAACCAGCGGTTACATAAAAAACGGTAGCGCCCTCCTTTTTGTTTTTTTTTTGTCTCCCTCCCCTCCCCCTTTCTGGTATGTTGTTTTGTTGGTTGGGGGGGGGGGGGTTTTTTTTCCAAGGGACACTGTCACGGGGATTTTAATGCTTTTCGGTAAAAAGATTTTTTTTTTTTTCTTTTTTACTATAATTGGCGAAAAGGTCTTTTCGCACATAAAATGCACCTAGTTCATCAAGATGGAGATATAAAGTAAGTTGTTGTTAAAGGAAGAAGGGAGCCATAATAATTTATAGGTGTTTTCCCAGTCCACAAGGACAAAAAATTACAAATTAAAATATATTTTATTTTTAATTAATTTAGAATTTAAGCACTTTTATCCTCTTACAATGAATATAATTTAGTTTAAATTTATTTTGATTTAATTCGTTTTAATTTTGTCGCTTATCGATGCTTATATACACCTAATTGAAGAAACATTGACCCGTACAAAGCATAAACCATGAACGATGCGATCAAATGTTTACTGGGAAATCGGAAAAAAGTAATCCCAGCTGTCTATGACAGATTAAACGTTATAATACGACAGGTTGCATAAACCACGCTCTTAAAGCTCCAAAGTAAGAAAACATCGTGATTATTAATACATGGAATATTACTCAGCTTGCCAATGCTGTCTACCGAGAATGCCATAAGGTCTTATCGTTTATGGTTTATACTTTTTACAGGATCAACATTTCTACAATAATGTTTAGTCAATTCATTAGACTGGCCGGGTGAGCTTGACTTCTTTACTGAATCCTTTTGACAGCTCTTTAAACCTGATAACACGTCCCGTTGTAGCTGTGCGGTTTCCCTCTTTAGGTCTGACCTCTACATGGCTTGTTTTTACCATTTCTTGAACAACTTCTCCGTTCACTCTCACGTCTTCTGTAGCCACATGGACGTCGTTTCGGAGAGTGACCTGAGAACGTTCCAAAATATTTTATGGGGCATAAGCTTCATTTAGCTTCAACATAATTATATAAATACTATTACAAAGACAAGACCGCACAAAGTCTAGAAATTTAAATCAAAGTGAATTTAGCTTGTTTAAGATAATAATAATACAACTAATTTAAGTAATTCTGAACTTATTTTTTAACTAATTAGACCTAATTAATTGTTAACTACCAATCTTTATATCTATTTTTTTAATATTAGTTTATATTTTATATTTGTATTTATGTTAGTGTTCCCAATTAGCTATCCTTAGCTTAATACTTAAATAAAGTCTATGTTGTGTTGTGTTGTGTTGTGTTGTGTTGTGTTATGTTGTGTTGTGTTATGTTGTGTTATGTTATGTTGTGTTGTGTTGTGTTGTGTTGTGTTATGTTATGTTATGTTATGTTATGTTATGTTATGTTATGTTATGTTATGTTATGTTGTGTTATGTTATGTTGTGTTATGTTGTGTTGTGTTATGTTATGTTATGTTATGTTATGTTTCGGCCTTTCTTGCATGCGTTATGGTCATAGTTTGATTCGTTGTCGGTTAGTTTATTGTTGACTACTTTTTTGCGAAATGAAGTAAAGTTTTAATGTTTTCTCGGTCAAAACACCTGACATTTGTCAAGCTATTTGTGTTACAAGTGCAATTTAAAATATGTATATTTGTTTCAAATTGGTTATTGTCTGATAGAGTAAATAAACAAGCGCTTTATTTGATCTGTTATAGTCATCCATGTATAGTCATCATGTAATCTACAATGCGATGCCTTCTTTAATTTGATTTTATGTCCTCCAAGCCTAAATACGGCGTCAAAATCGCCAACCTCCAAACCCTTTCTTCCCCTAAGCCTTTCACCGCACCACAAATACCATACATGACAACCCTAACTTTAAAGTAGCTAACAAATATAAATGTTGTGAGTGAATTAACTTCCCCTCACAATATCGTGTGTAATCATGACAACGCCATGTTGCACTCATTGTCAAAGACAGCCATGACGTTGATGCCTAGCATCTATTATCTTGTTTCTAAGGTTGTTGTTTATTTTACGCGGAAAATTAGCTGTCTCGTCGAACGCTAGAACTGCAAAAAGTTCAGAATGCCGTTTTCAAATAAAGTGTATAAATATAGAACAAATAAAGAACGAAGCCAATATCCCGCTATCTTTGATCTATTATTATACGGCATAAAGAACGCCATTATTCTTGCGGGACACAGAATTAATCACGCGCGGGACTGGGATGGATAACCCCATCTTACCCGCTCGGCTAGCCAATTGCATCGCAAACCTTGGTTCCTCTTACCCGCTTGCTAGCCATATTATAAATAGAGTAAATAGCTCTAAAATGTAACCTGCTACAAATAGGTTGAGATGTTCACAGTACCTGTACTTCCACTGGCATACTGACAGAGTAGAACCTTTCTTGGCCGTTAACCTGACTGCCCCATTCAAGATCCCTGGTGATGTTAAAATTCAGATTTGGAGAAGAAACCGCGATGAACAAGTTAATGCTGTCCACCTCTTCCACCATTATAATACAAGGAACCTGCAAAATAAACCAATAACAACGTGCTACAGTTATTTTTCATGGGAGGCGCGGTGGCCTAATGCTAAGTGTGCTGGACTGCGGATCGAACGGTCCGGATTCGAGCCCTAATGGGAGCACTGCGTGTATTCTTAGGAAAAACACTTTGCTCTCATAATGCCTCTCTCCATCTCAGGTGTATAAATGGGTACCCGTGAATTTACTGCTGGGGGTAACCCTGCGACGGACTGGCATCCCATCCAGGGGAAGTGGAAATAGTCCTAGCCGCTTAATGCACTGAAACTGGGATAAGCTCCGGCCTGATGGGCCACTGGCTCGAACGCAGACTTTTACTTGCACTCACCGTTGACCATGGCATATCCGGGAATTAAATTGGTTGTTTTATCCTTAATTATTATAAAAACAGTGTTTCTAGAGGGCCTATGGGCTGACAGCTGACCCCGGAAATTTTATGTCCCAAAAAAAATTAGCCCGAAATCCGAATTTCGAGGACTTGATTGCTAGTTTGTCAAAAAATAAATTTCTTTTAATCCAGCAACGTTTTCCTTGCAAATCTTGTCAATTTTTCAAACAAATAAAAAAACTTTTAGACGTCAGTGGTGTCACAATTAATAGTCTTGCTAGTTTCGTCGCTCCCTTTCTATTTCTGGTATCCATTGCGTTTCAAAGTGATTGACAAAGTCATGTCACAAGGTTATGCAAAGGGGTCATGTAGCAGCTCCCGGGGGGGGGGGGTACTCCCATGGCCAACGGGGAGGCACGCCCGAAAGGGGACCTTTCAGGCTCCAGGTAATAAAAGGGTAGGGATTTCACACATTAGGAATGAAAGGGAGGGAAATCTGCAAATGAAAAAGACCACAATAAATATTTCGAGCAGACGCAACTTTGGCTGTATCGTCTTTATTAAGCGCACTAAAAATGACAATAAAACTTCCCGTTTAGGTAAATGTAATGTCGAGGAATGAAAGGGGTGCCGCAAAAAAGGAACAAAAGGGACGAACAAAATGGAATAAAAGGGAAGGGGGGACGGGCGGAGCCCCCCGATAAAACTTTTCGAGTACCCCCCCCCCCCCGGGAGCAGCTCTCGCAAGGTCTGGTATGAATGGCGCGAGAACAATAAAACAAACAGGAACAAAACAATAGCAACCAGTAGAATTAAAGCTTACGAGAGCTGCTCCACTACTGATGTAAAGGATTTATTGCAGGGTTTGATTCCCGTTCTGACTACTGCTTGATGCTGTTTCACTGTAGACTCGAGTTTAACTCCTCGTCCACGCTTGTAAGATCCAATTGGTTCGCCTCCTGCCAGTTAGGATTTTTAACCTTGTTATGTTTAATTTGTAACATTCGTTTCTAATGCCTTGGCCCCATTTCCACTTGTGCTAAATAAGTTATCAAGGATAAACAAAAGTCTTTTTAGCCAGCCGTTATAGATCACCATCGAATTTTTCTTTGTCGTTATTGGCCAAAACGTATCACGTGGCACAGCTTTGGACAGGCATTAAAGGGGCTATGTTTATAATTATAAGAAGCTTACCTTGTTGACGCGCTTAACAGGACCAGAAGTGCGAGCATTTTTGTCAAAGAACACATATCCATACTGTGTCTGACCTGACCTGGGACAGTCATTGATCTTCACTGCGTGCGCCATCTTGTCTTTCTGGAGTATTTCGTAAGCTTTGTTGTCGCTTGCTTGTCTCTTTGCTAAATGCTATTGTACGAAGAAAAATGCATAATCATTGCAACAACAGAAACAACAACGACAGCAAAAGTGAAACGGATATTTTAAAATATATATTATTCAGCAAATTGTCACGATGCCCAAATATGGTCAAGACGTCCTTGTTTTCCGTCATCCGTACATATTGATAACAGATATCCTGCGATATAAGTAGGTTGCCACAATTCGTCTGTTGTATAACGCAAAGCGCTGCATAACCACATTATTTTGTAAAATATGTAAAATATTTTCGTTGAATAATAAAACGATTATCCTGCTCAATCTTGCGGAATATCGTCTGATTTTAGCCTACTCGGCTTACGGCCTCGTCGGCTAAGTTCCGGCGATATTCCGCGCGAATATGCAAAATAATTGTTAAATACTAATTTGGGGGGGGGGGGGGGTGGTGCAAGTTGCAACGGTGTAATATACGTGAGTGGAGGACAGGGGTGCGGGAGCCCTAGGAGAAAAGGGGCGGGAAGCGGGATTCCTAAGGTGGTGGGAACCGGGAGAAAATGAGTCAAATTTCGCAACATTTCGTTATATTTCTCCATAGGTATGGGACAAATTTAAGAGGAGAGAACGGCTACGATAAGGGGCAGGAGACGGGAGTAAAAAATACGAGAAGCGAGAGTAAAAGGCACGGGAGAAGGGAGGCTCGTCCCTCCTGTCCCCTTCCACACGCGAGTACTGCAAAGAGTGGTTCCATGAGCTGTGACTTGACATAGTTGTTTAGCGTCAAACGTGAATTTACTGGGTTTCACAGAAACGATAAATAAAAGAAAAACATGGCAGTACATTACCTGAATGTAATTTAGAGGTTTGTCCACCATTATGGCGTATTCATAGCCCTTGTCTGTCGGATTGTCACCGTGGTTCAGCCATGCTGTGGCATATCGTGCTGATGTTTTCTTTGATCTTTCTCTCTGATCCCTGGACGTTTGTAGACTGATCTTTGTATTCAGTCCCTGACTGTTAGCTCGCGGGATGTAGTAACCGTTGCCTTTTATTGTGAAAAACAAAAGAAGAGATGAGTATTTATTATATAAACATCAGTGAAATACCAGGAAATCTTTCGCACGAAAAAATCATATCTTCACACGTGAAAATAACATGTTATTTTCACATGTGAAGATATCGATTTCGAAACATTTTCTGACAAGTTTGCCCTGTTTCAATACTGAATGAGCCAAAGTAAATCAATATTAAGTCGAAACATCTTCGGATCTTCCTCGGCAATCTTCGGCAATCTTCGGATATCTTCGGAAATCTTCGGAAAATCGTCAAAAACATCGTAATTAGTAGGTTTATATAATAAACAGAATATTACATGGTTGCTTGGAGATATGAAATTTATCTTCGAGTGTTCAAATCGATATCCCACTCGTTCGCTGCGCTCACTCGTGAGATATCGATTTGAACACTCGAAGATAAATTTCATATCTCCGCGCAACCATGTAATATCCTCTATTTATAATGGTATTAGGACTGAGTGGAGTCCAATTCGGTCTGTAATCATACGAGTGATTAACAAAATCGGACGATTGCGTAGCGGGAGTCCGATTTGTTTAATCACGAGTGTGATTACAGACAGAATTGGAGGAAAAAACTATAACAAAATTTTCGAACGTGATTTGTTATCAGCAGCCCGATTTGAGCACTAATTGGACAGTGTAGGCGTCATGCTTGTAATTGGACAGTGTAATAGGTCAGTTTACACGTCATGTCTGTGTAATTGGACAATACGCGTCATTTTGCGCGCGCTGTTGTTGTGCATTTGTTGACTAGACTGTTATGTTTTTCTGTATCCATAAAGACGTTAGACCATTTAACCGAAGATTAGTTTCTTTCTCAAATTTTGACATAGTTTTGATTAAAAGGGACTTTGTCTTGGATTTTAACAGATTTTTGAACTGCCAAAATTTACATATGCGTCGCAGGAAATTTAAAAAGAATGAACCATTTTTATTAAAAATTGCCATTTTAAAGGGGCTAGGTCACGGTATTTTAGGTAATTCTATTTATTTTCACTAATTAAGAGCTGTAAACTTCAAATTGGCAGAGCAAAAGTCTTTTATTGGCAAAATCACCGCCACATTTCAAACAAGGATGATTTTCAAGCATTGTAAATGACACTTTTAAACAAGCTGAGATAAACTTGAAAAAAGTCGAGTCAACGTTTTTCGAGTATAGCAGAATGCAATCCGTTTTTAATCTTCTCGAATCTTGCCCATCCATGGCCCTTTTTGGCCTTTCTGTGTTTCTTTTGAGTTCTTCTACATTTTTAAGCTGTTATTGTGATATTTCAGTTAATTTATGACCAGTTGGTCAGTGCCGAAATTGCCTAAAATTGCGCGTAAAATTGCGCTCGGAATATAACAATCCAAATATTGCAATTTTCAAATGAATGCGCGAACGCTTTCTACAATACGAATCATAGTGAGTTACACGTTTCAACCCTTATGGGTTTCTGGTACACGTTAGTTACCGTTAACATCCATCAGAGTAGCCGCAAAGTCTTCTGTCCCAAAATCAGAAGGCTGTTTAGTTAAGTCAGTGTTGAGCGAGTGGCTTATTTCGTTTATGAAGATTGATGACGGATTACTAGCATCTAGTAGCTTGTTCTGAAACAGTGTAGTCTGGAATAAAAATAAAAGACAAATATCACTTTGTAGTCCGTTAAATGTGAACAACAACTTAACCAAACAACGTACATTTTTTGATCACAAGATGTTCGAGATTTTTAGAGATTTTAAAACAAACAAAATTGCGAGTAAAAGAAGTCTTTCTCAGGAAATCAGAAGCGTAGGAAATATAATGCAATCAGATTCTCAGATTCACGACCAAAACTCTTTTCTGCAAGTCCATATCGCGAGCGCACTCGCCTCCTATTTGATACCAGCGTCCTGACTCGATTAGTTAGATTAGATGGTAAAAGTATAGATGTTAGTTACAACCCTTTTTTTGTTTACTGAAACGATTATCCATCATGTATCAAAACTGAGTTAAGTAGGCGTTACAATTTGAAGAATCAAGCAGGCAAAGAAAGGAAGGAAGGAAGGAACAAACGAACGAACGAACGAACGAACGAACGAACGAATGTAAGAACGAACAATCGAACGAATGAATAAATGTACCTGAGTGATATAAGGCGAGCTCCCGGACGAGGTGATACCCGAGCCTAAGCATATGATGACGTAATCGGAAAAAAACACGCTCTTTTTGAAGGCAAAGTCAATGTCCAATTGAAAGGAACCGTCTGGAAAGCGATAAGGGGGCCGAGAAAACTCCATTCCGAAGACCCCTGTTGGGTAATCTCCGCCACCTACCAATGTTACTCCACCAGCCAATTTCATAGGTTGGTAATATCTGAGGAGATATTCAAAATATTATCTGGTTGATTGTATTACAAATACAGAAGCCAGGGGACGGGGGAGGGGGTATTAGTACAATGCCTTGGCCTAATGCATGGGAACTTAAACTTTAAACAAAATTTCTAAGGAACAAATATGGTTTCTAGTTGCTTCTTGTATGAGCCTATCTCAGCGTTTCGGCACGTTTTTCTTTGTTCCTGAATTTTCTTATATCTTGTAGAATTGTTTCCTGAGTGAATATATGAAACATTACAGAGCGACTTTCGATTGAGTGTCGTAAAACCAAAACCAAAATAATTTTTTTGCCAATCACAGAAGACACTCGAAGCAATTACATGTAGCCTGCACGAAGCGCGGGAAAACGTGTGCGAGCGATTCGCGACTGGTTTGGGCTTTACTTCTGATTGGTTGAGAAAGTGGCGTGAGTTTTTTCAACCAATCACGAAGCGTAGTACAACCAAAGCAAACTCGAACTACTTTCTATACACACTTCATACGTTTTTACGTTTTCATACCTATAATTGTTGCTGATTAGCTGATCTAAATCCATTCTGATAGTGGTAGTACCCGGATGTCGTGTCCAGTCCCAGCCGTTGTCAATATCGTGCGTTTTAAGAGCCTCCTCGCTGTTGGCGACAAGAAGGGCGCCATGACTCTGATAAAGCCCAAACAAATTCTCATTGCCTGAAGCTTCAAAGTCCCAAACATAATTGTTAAATCCTTTAACACTGACCGTCCAATCGCCTCTTCTGTGCACGATAAATGCTGCATAGTTTTTCGTCCAGCAACCCTTAGGAGAGCTCTCTGCTGCTATACTCATCGCAGCGGCCTTAGCGCTAATTTCCTCGAGGATATTGATCGAGCCAATAGAATTCAGATAATAAATGGGGAAAATTTTTCCGTCTTCCAAGCAGTCGCTAACCTCACTATTTGCTTCATCGTACAGTCGCAAAAACATCTTTATGCTTGCACTGTTGAGAGTAGAAATTTCTCCTAGGGAACCATCATCGTTTAAAGATGGCGCCGTGGCGCCGATGTAGGCATACGCGGGGAAGTTCTTCGCCAGAGCGGCACGACTAAAGCCTGGAAATCGACCAGAAACGCTGTTTGGAGAAGAGTATTTCACACAGACAATTCTCATTACCTCGAGTCCTTTCTTTAAATGTTCCATGGTTTCAGTACCTTTTAGAAGAAAAGACGGAATTAGTTTAAACAGCATTTTAAATTTGTAAGAACAGATTGACGGTCAAATGTCACCAAGACGAACGCGGCACTCAGGTTTGACAAAAAAGCACGTCAGTTAACCTCAGGGGAAAAAGAGCGACAAAAGATATATTCTATTCATTTAAACTGACGTTAAACTAAATAAACGATACATACGTCTTTTTACAATAACTGAGTGAATTATCGAGCGCTGATTGGCTAATTTTTATCATCAATAAGAGTAAAGACCAAAATTTTAATTTATGCTAGTCATTAGCGTGATTAGCGCGTATTGTCATATTTTCAATTTTTTAGCCAATGAAATTCTATTGAGTGTTGTCAGGAGCCAATAAGAGTTATTGACAATAGTTGCGCCCTAATTGCGTCAGTTTAAATAAAATTCAGAAGTTTTACTAGTTTACTTGTGTTTCTCTTTATTTAACCGTGCATTTGACATTTCTTGTCTTTTGTTATTGTAAAAAAGAAATTGACGTCCGTTTTTTTTCCAAAGTTTGTTGTGGATCCAACACAATTACATCATACATCACTTTTGTTCACCCTCGGATTTGCAGAGTAGCTTATACAGCTAATATCTCCAAGCATTCCACAGTACACAGCACAATGGGCAAAGACCAGACCACAACACCGGGAACTCCATGCCCTTCTCTTTACGATAAGTGTGTGGGTCTTTTACGTCCCCTGCTGAAGATGCAGGAGACGGGGCCTACGGTTTATCGTCCTTATCCAAGAAGCCTAAAATGTCTAACCATTTGTAGATGTCATTACAGGCAGCATATTCTACTCAGTTATTTAAAGACCCTGAGTTTTGCTCCGGTCTGGGACTCGAACCCGAGACCACCCGCATGGTAGTCCGGCGCTCTACCAACTGAGCTAACCGGTCGGCGGCTGATGTTATGACGCAATTTACCACCAATAAGAGGACAGACCCATAAAAAACTGTCGTCAATTTATTAATTTTCCTGGGTCTTAAATTTCTCGAACTTTTTGCAATCCCGAAAATTGCGTCTTGTGGAAAGCCGTAACAATAAGGTTTATGTGTAAGTAATACATAAATGACTCTTACTGAAAGCAAATGATGTTCCACTGAGCAGATACTGAATAAGTGCAGCCTTGTGAAGAGCATGTGGGGTGTATGTAGAAGCGTAGTAGCCGTTGTGATGGAAACCAACATAGTCAGGCTTCAGAGTTCCTGCGAGTCCTTCATTTGGTGAGATGGCATTTGCGTACCATCGACCAAGTGCCTCCATGTCACGAATTTTCTGCTGTTTTTGTTCTGCTGTGTTGGTAGGCATCAAAAGGACGGCAAACAACCTACGAACAGTTATGACAGGGGAAGTGTTAGGGTTAACTTTTTTTAATGTTACAGCGAAGTTTCATTGTAAGCTGATACCTAAAATTGTATTGCTTGCTGTTTTACACCCACCCGCTCCTATGTATTGTAGGCCCTAAGCTATTGAAGGCGAAACTTGGACTTAAAATTCAGTAGCTTTGCATACACAATGGTTACCCTCGCTCATTAGTTTATTTTGTCAACTTTTGTTCAGTTACAAGGAAGTTTTGACACTGAAACGGTCTATTCTTTGTGATACGTACATGTTTGCTGTATGCAACAAGTGTAACAAAAATATAAAGAACTGTACAATAAGCCATTGTTTAACGATTAGGGTCTTGTAAACCATTGTTTCTTTTAAGTGCTACTAACGATTAGGGTCTTGTAAACTATTGTTTCTTTTAAGTGCTACTAACGATTAGGGTCTTGTAAACCATTGTTTCTTTTAAGTGCTACTAACGATTAGGGTCTTGTAAACTATTGTTTCTTTTAAGTCGCTACTATGATCAAATTTTCACCCCTTGCAATTTCAGGCGTTTCATAGATAGTTTCCGGATATATTCAAGCTTAAAAAAATCGTAAAATGTGCAAATTAGGGGACTGATGACGTCATCTACCCAACCCAATTTTATGTGAAGTACAAAAATTGAGTTATCTCGGTCATTTTTCTGCAGAAACCAATGAAACTTGGCAGACTAATAGTTCTAAAGGTGACACTCTTAAAGCTTATAATAAAATTATGTTACCATGGCAACCCAATCTTCCATAAAAAGGAGCTATAGGACCCTATAGGTTTTGTATTATTCAGTGTTGGTGTGATTATGAAATACACTAATCAGAACAACTAAACCGATGAATTCTATAGCACTCGGTTCAATTTCAATTACGTTTCACACAATTAAAGACACAAATACAGTAATTTATTTACCTCCATAACGAAATGGTTCTCAAACGATCGGCAGTCGTGCCAGCGTACTCAAATGGACTTTGGTAAATCTCGCCGAAGTCGTTGTACCATTTCATGGTAGCAACATAGTCAGACAGTTTTCCCTCGGCTTGCAATTCATTTTTCAGAAGAAATACTGCATTCATAAACCCTGCACCGGCGAAGTTCATCTCATGATGAAGTGTACCGAGGCCGCTACCTGCTGTAAAACCTGAGATATAGAATATTCGGCTCGTTCACTATTCAGATGACACAAAAACTAATAATAACTAAGTATAAACTATTTAACAATTCGATCACATTTTTCCATGGTCTACACTCTTTTACTGAAAACTAGCCATGGTATATTGCAGTTCCTGAGTTTTGATTGGTTTTCCGGCCATGGTAGATAAGCTCATATACTACGGACCATGTACGTGTCAGCGAAAACAGCCTTGGAACTCAAGCATTGCAATTCTTTGCCTGTTTTAAATAAAACAATTATTCCACTCACGCTTGTTGGATAGTTAAAGCCAACTCGGCGCTTCTCGTTGACTATTTACCATCTTATATCCAACGCGCGTTCATGGAATAATTATTAAATAGACCATAGAAATAACGTCATATTGTATAGCATCAGTCTGTAATCACAGCTCTAGTCTGTTAAAATATAAGTTTCGTAAATTTTGTAAGCATTGTTAATGTTTGTACCGCGTCTAAAGTTTTAGCAATATCTTATATATACGTAAGTATTAAAAAAATAAGTATTACATTTTATGAGTATAAACATTATAACGCTAGTAACATAGATACCGTATTGTAAGTATTTTGTTTTAAATAGTTTAGGTGTCGTGTTGTAAGTGGCATAAGTATTGAATTGTACTGTAAGCAGACTAAGCTTTGTATAGCAAGTAATAATTAGCGAACGACTGGCTCTGTTAGAACAGTTTTGTGTATGTGTTGCAATAAAAAAAAATAAAAAAATAACGTCATAAAATGTTCCTCAAGTGGAACCACGAGCCGTTAGGCGAGTGGTTTCACTGCAAAGTTTTGGACATTTTATGGCGTCATTTCTGTGGTCTTAGAGTCTAGATAATGGGAAAATATAGTCGATTTGTTTGATACAATAAAATTAAAATTTAGCGGGCGAATTAGATTGAAACTCTAAGAGTAATTGTAGCAGATTTAAACTTTTTCCTAAGTGCTTTGAAACCTTTTTCATATCCTTTCTTGTTAGCAAACACGTCGCGCAAATTAAAAAGATAAAAAAAAAAAAACAGGGAGAGAGAGAGGAAATATGTATACACAAAAACTCACCTTGATCCTCGATATATTCTAGAAGTAGAGTTAAGCGTTCCCATCTCCTCTCATTTACTGCTTTAATGGCTTCTTTGACTTTCTCTAGTGTGTATGGAGTTGTTGTGCCCAACGCGTTTATGAACGTCTCTTGCATGTTTTGATCGCCACCTGCTATTTTCTGGGGGAGATATGAAGTAAAACTCTTAAGTCGGTGATTTTCATTCTAGATTTTACCTTTAAAGTTTTATCTGTGTCAACCATTAATTTTAAACAGAAAGATTTTACCTACCTTTAATTAATACTAGTTTTTAAAATTCATTTAGATAGCTTAATAATTGTAAATATTTTTAATTTAATTGTTAAGAGGTTATAATTGTAAATAGTTTTAACTTTTATGTACTTTTAATTTACACGACCCCACAAGCTTGTAAGCTTTAAACTTTATCGTGTTTAAATAAAGGCAACTCCTTTAGAGGAAAAATTACACAGATAATACAGCGGAAAAGAGATGGACTTTGCAGGATACGACACTTTGCCAATTTCAACATGTTTTTGATGTATATTGATTGTTCACCAGAGCCAGGGTTGTTTACCTCGACCTAGGTGAGTCACTATCCAGTGAATAGCGTAGTTTGTTTTGTCGACGTTTTTCTACTGGATAGTGATTTGCCAGCATTATCTTCTTTTTGAAAAACCAGTCCAGGAGTTTATGTAGAGAGTAAACCTATGATCAGACAAAAGTATGCGAGGAAAAGGTCTACATAGGCCCGGTGAGGGGGTACGCCCATGTGAAAGGGATAGGGGTGCTCTTGGCGGACTTTGGTCTCACACTGTGTTAATGGTTCAGAGCAATTGATGGCAATGTTTTTATTGTCAGTGTGACCGTTTTAAAATGGTATCCTTATAAGGGGTGAAATAAAGCTTGAACCACATTTAGATTGGTCTGTTTTAGGGTTTTAATTTAAAGTTTCCGAATAGCATCCTCGCCCATTTAAGGCGGGCATACATCTGAATCTGAATGAAATTTTAAGAGGTTTAAAGAAAACTATTTTTGGGATACCAACATACAGTTGACCCCACGCAAGCGCACTGCAGGTTGTCATGGGACTGTTCTAGTGTCCATCTACTACTATTTTCTTATTTTAAAACTACCTTAAATCTTCAATATTTCTTATTTCCCTCAATTTTACTAGTCTTTTGAGAAAAACCATTTCCTCCCAGACCAAATTACCAAAAAATTCACAAAACTTAGAATCATGCGATGAGTGAAGGGGAGGGTTTTTGGATTCCTTGAGATGCGAACGAGATATTTCCGTTAGACCCATGTTAAGCGGCGGGAAAAAAGGCCTTCAGCTGAAACCCCGCCTTAACTCTTTCAGTGCTAAAGTCGACTTTTGTCGACATTTGGAGGAGCAGTCAATGAACCACTTGTGACGTCATCAATTTAAAAGTCAGCAGATTTTGGTGATAAGCATCTGATAGAGCTAGCTTTGACCTTTTCAAAGAACTATTCATTTTGCGTATCGGTCGCATCCTAACAGAGTTAATCGAGAAAAAGTCAATCACTTTTTAGTGCAAAATCGGTGCTTAAAAAGGCCAAAACACCTGTAAAAGATCGAGGTCCTCTTGACAGGGTTTACCAATATTTTAATCAAAACTTTTTTGGTCTAAAGGAAGGATGGATACAGTAGAAAGAAGTGGAAATAACAAAGCCAAGAGAAACGAAAGGAAAAGGAAGAAAAAAAAACGATTTCGCAAAAAAAAAAAAAAAAAAAGTCCAAATTTTGGCTTATGCGCATGCACCAAAGTTCATTTTTGTACATTTTTTAATGGAATCTTCATCAAAATCTTGCTGCATTGTGGAAAAGTGCATTTTAAGCAAAGTTAAGGGAAATTCAGGATCGTAGCATAAAAATTTCAGTTTAACGGTAGAAAAAAACCCTGTTTTTGGAGAAATTTAGCACTGAAAGGGTTAACGTGGGAGTCCACCGTGGAGATCTAGATCGCTTAATTACTTTCAATATAAACATCTCAAACAAAACAAACAAGGGATATCATAGATAGTCAGGCAGCATTCAAACCTCTATAGCGTCATTCTTGTCGTCCTCATCCCTGTTCAAGTTAGACAGCTGGTCAGCGGCTAAATCGTTGATATCCACATCACGTGATCGTACGTGATAATCCAATGCCATTGGAAGCAGGACTCTTTTCATGACGCTGCCAAGCCACTCGTCGTTAAATTCAGACTCTTGGGCAAAAAGAGGTTTACCTAAAGGGTTAAAAAGTAAACTCTTATGAAGATAAACTTCCATTTATAGGGGCTATGTCACGAAGGGTTTGCGAATTTTTGGTCTAAACTGATCTAAATTAGTAGTAGGCAGCTTAACCCATGGAAAACATTATCTTTGAACACCTAAAGGAATATTTAATTATAATTTTCGGCGAGAAATCAAACCACGGCTATAAATATCTACTTTTAAAGACACCCGGAAACGGAAGTTGCAATCCATTCCCATCTTAGCCATCCGCAGCCAAAGACACTTGTTAACAGTTTCAGTGCTCTAATATAGCAATATTTAATTAAAATGGACTATTATTTTTAGGTTTTCTGCGACACAAATAAAAACTGTAATCGGTTTCCATCCTAGCCATCTGCAGCCAAAAAAGGTTGTTAACAGTTTCAGTACTCTAGTATACCGTAAAATTCCGGTTATAAGCCCCCCCGCTTATAAGCCCTCCCGGTTATAGGCCCATCATCCTAGAAACAAAAAAATACATCCGGTTATAAGCCCCCCCCCCCAGATATAAGCCCCCCTCTACCGGATGACAGTACTGAACAGGGCTAAATGTTGCTTTTTTGTACGTTTTTAACTTAAAAACGTATTTCGATCAACACTCCCGAGACTCGTTTCGAAACGTTTTTTTCCTTCCGCTTATAAGCCCTCCCGAATATAAGCCCCTCCGCTTATAAGCCCACCCAAAAACACTTACGAAGTTGTATAAGCCCAGGGCTTATAACCGGAATTCTACGGTAAAGCACAAATACATGTTTGACTGTTCGGAAATCTGTTAAAATCTGTGACAAAGCTCATTTTGGGATCCAGCATCTGACAATGATGTTAGATGGCAATTTCGTGATCTAAGTAATGGCATTGACGCTATCCTGCACCCAGTTCTCGCCAGCAAAAAAATGAAATGACACAAGACCTTCACCCTACAGTATTCATGCTTCTTAGAGCGGTTTTCACTTGAGTGTCGAAAGTAATTTGCGTTTGCTTTGGTTTTGCGTTCACTACGCTTAGTGATTGATTCGCGCCACATTCTCGGCCAATCAGGAGTAAAACCAAAACCAATCGTGACTCGCTCGCGCACGTTTTCCCGCGCTTCGTGCCAACTACATGTATTTGCTTCGAGTTTTGATTGGTTCACTGGATTGTCTGTTTCCTTTGTGATTGGCCAGAGTAATTACTTTGGTTTTGGTTTTACGACACTCAATTGAAAACTGCTCTATGAACATGTAACAAAACGGTTAGTTCCAATTTCTTGAGAATAACCAAAAAGCACTGCAGTCACTAACACAAAGTGGCGGATCCAGACCTTCAGATAAGCGGCGGGGGGGGGGGGGGGGGGATCATCCAGACCCCGGAATAAGGGGCGCCGGCTTACGAAGATAATTTTCCTCGTGCCTACGGGCCTTTATCTGGCTTAAAAATAAGGTGAGGGCCCGGGCCCCTTCCCTAGATCCGCCACTGAGTCACCTACTACGTACGGCACCAGACTCGTACCCAGTCGCTTCTCTTGCTTTTTGAGCGGTGCGCAAGGCATCAAGGGAAGGACGAACTTATTTTTTTTCTACGTCCTTCCCATCATCCTCTTCGAACGCAGCCAAAAACGAAAAAACGAGTAACGACTGGGTACGAGTCTGGTACGGCACAGCAAAATGGCCTGAAGGCACAAGAAACCGTCCCTGAGGAAAACCCACAGGCAATACTGTTCATTTGCGAGGCAAGTTTCTCTTATAGCTGGAGAGTTGATATTTCATATTCAGGTGCATTTTGTCTATAAGATGCTTTACGTTGTGTGCCTCATCTTTATTTATTTCAATATCGATCAGTCAGATCGATACGAACAGACCAGAGATTTCAGTATCGTATTGTTTTTGGTCCTTATTTGAGGTCATTCCCCCGTAATAGAACTGAATAAAGATTCTCAGCCAAACTTTTCCTACCGGCTTATTCTTTGAAGGTAACTTAAAATTTGAAATAAAAAAGGAGGCTTACCATATTCGTTTAGGGACAGGAAGACCTTACATATACTGCATATTTCCTTAAAAATTTCTTTGCGAATACTTCAGAAGTACACGTTTCCGGTGGTAATTTATTTTCAAACATAGAAATGATCTGTATTTATTTTCTTGAAAGAATTTGATCACTACACTCAAATTACGAGAAGAAACTGATAGGTCACCGTGCTCGTTTACGTGAAAACGACGATTTATCTCTCGCAAGCCAAGCCGGATAGAATAAAACGCCATTTTCTTTACGTGCGTGCGTTAACGTAAAATTCTACGCAGCAAGGATGTTCAATACTAAACAATGACCTTAATCTCACTTTTCCCGCGTACTTCAAAGTATAGAATTTACAGATTTTACCAGAAATTAACAGCCAAAAATTTATATTTGTGTCTCAGGAAACCTAAAAATAATAGTCAATATTTATTGTAAATTGCTATATCAGAGCACAGAAACTGTTAACAAGCTTTGGCTGCCGATGGCTCGGATAGAAACGGATTGCAACTCGAAAAAGTTAGGCTAACGTTTTCAAGTTGTGTCCGTGCGTCATCAAAAAACCGTAGATTGATTTCTATCCGCAAATTAAGGTACTATCTTCCTTTAGCTGTTCAAAGATACTGTTTTTATGGTTTTAGTTGCCTACCGCTAATTTCAGAACAGTTTAGACCAAAAATCTGCGAAATCCCCGAGACATAAGGTGTTCCGGGTGTTCGCATTCCTACTTCATGTAACGCATAATGAATAATACCTGTGATAACACCTTCTGGGCTTTTTACAATCGTCAGGTTTTCGAACTCTTCATGCGCCCTGTCCACGTGTTCTTGTAGCGACTCCCACCTTTTCTTCGCATTCCCTGTAAACTGCACCGAACTCTGTGACTGTTTAACAAACCAATTTTCCAAACGCTTTTCGATCAGTGACAAATCCTTCAATTTATCTTCACTAGGCGTCGGTTCGGTGATGGCTGTTGGGGTAGCCTGTCGGGAAAAGAAGCAAAACAAACTTCAGTTTAGAAAATACTGCTTCCATCACCACCAAATCGACTGCATAGGAGGCGCAGCAGGGCGGTTGTGAGTTCAAGCATCTGTGAAACTTCCTTGGAAGTCTTCGGGAACCTTCGCTTATCTTTGGAACAATTTGTTTAATGTTCGGAAACGTTCGTATGGCCTTCAAACAATAATCGGAAAATCTTCGGAAATCTTCGGTCTAAAAACTACTCAGAATACAAAAAGTTGCTCCAAATATGAAAACCTGCCAAGTATTTTTGGGACAGTCTTAGCCCTCCCCCAACGTTCCAACGCTCCGCCGGCTCTGGACTGAAACCAGAGTTCTGCTTTGATAGCAGTTTTTTGCTTCATTTACAGTCAACTCTCTCTAAGACGGACACTTTCGGGACTGGCCTTAACTGTCCGTCTTAGAGAGGTGTCCGCCTTATAGCGAGTCAAGGTAACATGACACCAGTTATTCTGAGATAATAAAGCCTACCCTATGCACAATGCAACAAACCTTTGCAAACTGCAACAAGACTAAAATAATAAAAGGAAAAGTTGAGAGCTTTTACAAACTGTAATACTGTAAGTAGAAAACGATCTGTTTAGTGCCCATAGACGTAAGCAGAGAAGGAATCCGTTAAAGCGTCATTGTTTTTAGTTAGTAAGCTTGGTATACAGTATCCTTAGAGCGCTGAATAACTTTGCTTTAGGTCGATACGAAGTTCGGAAGTATTTTCACTAATAAAACATGATAACAAACACTTCTCAAGTGTCCGTTAATGATTTTAATGTGTCCGTTGTCCGTCTTAGAGAAGTGTCCCTCTTATAGGGAGTTTGGTTACAGTAAAATGACTGAAAAACGGCAGGGACCATAACCAGGTGTCCGATTTTTGGAGGTGTCCGTCTTATAGAGGCGTCCGTTAAGAGAGAGTTGACTGTATACATTTTTTGAAATTTGTGTGCTTTTGCAAGTTTAGTGACGATGATTTCACCCCAGGCGACAATCAGCTTGTTTCAAGTTGGAATGTCACCGGACGATCTGTAAACTCAGAATCTTACATTACTGCACTGGACCGGGTCACGTACGATATCGAATAATTGGAATCGAGTCTATCCTTGACATCCTCGTCAGAACAATCGCGACACGAAAACTAAAGAATTCGACCGAATTCTTGACTTAGCCTGCGAGCAGGCTCACCTTGGGGCACGCGCGAATATACCTTGGGGCACGCGCGCGATCGCCCCTAAGAACGTGGGAGGCTGAGCAGGCTCTCCTTGGGGCACGCGCCGCTCCCGTGTAGCTCTCGTGCGTGCCCCAAGGTGAGCCTGCTCGCAGGCTATTCTTGACTCGGGGCTTATACCCCAGTAAACTATTTTTGGACCTTGAAAAGACTCTGAGAGAATGTGTTCCTAACCTGGAGAATTATATTAATTCATGACAGCGATGCTTGTTTTGTATTTTTCATGGAGTTTGCTGACAACCCAGCTTCGTTAGTAAGGGAGCGTTTGCTTCGCAGGCTATATATGAAAGGGTGAAGATTTGGACCATGGCCTCCCCCTCTGGATGTTATCCCAACGTACCTGACTCCAGCGATATGTCTGCTGCCAAAAATCATTCAGTGTGTAAATCCCTTCGCCAATTGTTGGTACTATTTTGTCCCGAGTCTGCTTGTTCAAGTTGTCCACCAGGCGCAAAATGTCAATAAACAAAGGATGAGTCGGCTCGGTAGTTTCGGGTGCGGTGATTATCAACTGATCAATTTTGTTTTCGGCAACCAACATGGACTCTTTGTAAGAGACCCAAATTCCACGCCAACCCTTAGAATATAAACAATAATGATAAAAATACAATTCATTATCACAAAAAAATAAATGGCACGCAATGCATGCAGAAGCGATAATGTTTCACGAGGGGTCTTACATAATTTTGAGGAAATTTTTCATTAACGTCAATAAAAGTAGCTGACACCTTGTGTTATCCAACTGCAGCTTACATTTTTTAAACATAAGAAGCAATGTTAGTGATTGTATAAATAGCAAAGTTAGAATCTGATCATTAGTCACTTTCTTCGTAGATTCGCTCAATTGAATAGCAGTAATATTTTAGTTAACATTTTTTTTTTTAATTTCCCTATGCTGTCTCAACAAAGAATGCCTTATACTGTGGTGCGACATCTGATAAACGACATACGATACGCGCGAGCCCTTATTATTATAAGAATTAGAAATTTCTGTCTACTAAATCTAATAGATCCCATCATATATAATTAGTCTCTTTCGTTTATACATTGTAGTCTTCCATTTTAACTGCACGGGAGTATTTTGCTTTTGTGTTCTACGCGGCGATTTCTTGTTAAGTTAAACTTGATTTCTGTTCGATTGCCCTAACAGAATAAAAGAGCCCGTCGTGCGATGGCAATAAGCGATTTCTGACGTCATCGCTTAATTATATGCTTTGTTCTTAGATCATAATAGCGACCTTTAGATTGGACTACGAGTACGAGATTGGCCGTTTTCACACTAGAAGACGGACAAATCGTCTAGACGGACAATTCTTCTGACGATTTGCTCGTCTAGTGTGAATTTAAGACGGCTTTTAGACGACTTGTCCGTCTAGACTACCAAGTCGTGCGCGAAAAATCGGCATCCCAGACGGCCAAATCGACGGACAAATTCAGACGACTTGTACGTCCAAAATCGTGTCCGTCCCGTTTTCACACTAGGCGACTTGTCCGTCTCAGACGATTTGTTCGCCCCTAATGTGAAAGCGGCCATTGAGTACGAGCACGAGCTTGCACACCAAATTCGTGTGTCTCATATAATCACTTAGCACACCAATCTTATCCCTAACCTAAAATTTATTTGTTAGTCAGAAACAGTTATGCTAGTTGTTTGGGGATAAAATTGTGTCGAAATTCCAAAGTCGTACTCATACTCGATCTCGTACTTCTAAGTTTTAGTTAAGATTGGCCGTTTTCTCACTAGAGACGGACAAATCGTCTAGACGGACAAATATTCTAAAAGCCGTCTTAAATTCACACTAGACAAACAAATCGTCAGACGACTTGTCCGTCTAGACGATTTTTGTCCGTCTTCTAGTGTGAAAACGGCCAATGAGAAGATATACCAGTCACTAGAGATTGTTTCGTCGCAATTCCAAACACCACGAGCTAGTCAAAAATACTCCACTCCGTGTCGTATTTATTTTTCAACTCCCTCCTCGGCGTTTGGTGATGAAGCACACTCTTTCGTGTTTAATATATAACTTCATATTTTTTTTCATTAAAATAAAAAAGTAATAATCTGTTACCTTGAAATCCAGACTGATGTTGAACTGAGATACAATTATCGGATTAGGCATGGTTTGTGTATCAACAAAAGAGACGTTTAGTTTTTCTCCAGGGCGTTTATAAGTATTGTAAAGCCACAACTTGATTCCTCCTTTTAACCGCTCTTTTCCTGTAATCCTCTGATAAATATAAATCAAAGAAAAACCATTAGTTAACGGTTAAATTATCATTTGAGGTTTTCTGTTCTAAAATTAATTGCTCACTTAAACAACTACTTAAAAGTCGGTCATCTCTACTCGTAATTATCAAAATGTATCACCATGTTAAAATACAATTAACTTTTTTAAAATTAAAAAAAAGCTACGTAGCGGTTATAGCGGCCAATATAATATTTTTTAACTCCGCAAAAAGTAAAACTGAAAACGTGAAAACTGAAATCATCTATATAGTATTCAGAGAACGAGTAAGCCATTGTGCAAGATAACAAAACGTTGCTCGCTAAGTTTGTCTCTAATCTGTATGTTATTTATCTTATTTACGCAGAGGCGGCGGCGCGTTTTTGAACGTTGGGGGCGGGGGGGGGGGGTTGCTAAGTTTTCCCAAAAATACTCGGCAGGTTTTCATATGTAGACAACTTGTTTCCGTACTAGCAACTTTTTGTCTTGGCTGAAGATCTCCGAAGATTTTTCGATTGTTGTTCGAAGGCCATACGAACGTTTCCGACCATTTTTCGAACCTTTCCGAAGAAAAACTGTCAAGGAAGACTTTCGAGGAAATTTGAGATGAAGATGATTGAACTCACTCGCGAGACGGAATATCTTGACAAACCAATTATACTCTGCGCTCGCGATATTTTCGGCAACAAAACGCGTTAACGTCTCCCCCACAAATTTTCGTTTAGAGGGGCTACAGCCCCCTTGCCCCCCCCCCCCTGCTCCGCCGCTTGTGTTACATATCAAAATATAACTAACGTACGTTGGAAGGGAATGAATGTGTTATTGCATCTCCACTCGCCCAAGTCCATTTTAATGAATGTGATCCGTCTTTAAAGCGAGAAGTTGTAAGCTCTAGGGTTGATGACTCGGACACTTCGAAGTCAGTTAGATGACAGGCATCCTCGAAGTTATAAACTTCGATTGAAAAGAAAAAAATTAACAAAGACAAATATTAGAAAGAGCAAGGTTGTAAATAAGTGAAAATAAATTGATGAATACAGTAAAAACACGCGAGTAGGAACCCTATATTTCCAGGTTAGCCTAAATAGGTTCTTACATAAAGGGTAGTTGACACAAATTTAGGCGACTGTTGCTAATACAACTTTTATTAGTATTTGGCCTTTCTCTTGTATAAAATTTAAATACAACAAAAGTGTTTATGTTAAAGTGAAGCACTATTCAATCAGAATATAACATTATATACATGTACAGTAATGCCTTGCCCATTTTTTCCCTATAGTAAATATTTGTAATTAATGTTAGAAAATAAGAACCCTTTTTCCGAATTTTAGGCATAATAGTTTTTTTACAAAGGAGGTCGAATTTGCAAATTTTGGTTCTTAAAAGTTAGGCTAATTCTGACTCGCGGGTTTTTACTGTATTAAACATCAATCGAGCCTCTATACTTACGGATATGGACACCTCTGTAATACGAACACCATCCAGTGACGGACAGAAAGGATAGCTTGATAGGTTCAAAGGATAGCTTGATAGGTACAAAGGATAGCTTGAACCAAATGATAACTTGAACAACGAGAAAAATAAGGACCACACGACGCTTAAAGCGCACCATTAATCTGAAAATCAAATGCATGATAAAGTCTTTAAAAGCAAATCGTAAAGCCATGTGTAATATAAAACAGCAGAGTTTTCTTGTAGAATTCTTCGCAAAGCCCTTTCCTGCTCAGTTGAATAGCTGTGACACGTTTCCCCGAAACCCTTTACCAATTTTTAATAGATGCTGCATTTTCATAATTTTTGTTGAGCTCATACTTAACAACGCTGTTTAATCGAAGCGTGGGACAGGGTTGCCAAAACTAGAGAACACAGCACTAAACCCCTTCCAAGCCAAACCATTATTTTGAACGATGTCTTAGTATCTATCCACTGAAATTCTAGGTAAAACTTTGGTTCGTTTACATTTTCTGGCCGTTACATTTTCTGACCCATTTTCCGTCGTTGAAACACGCACTGACATATTTTTAAGTCCAGCTGTGTTACCTAGTAATTTCTTTATTTACGGGTGTCGATGAAAATATTGTGCTTTTGAGTTTTGCTAGTTTAATGCGAGTTTTTTGTCTAATTTTTCAGTCAAACTTTGCTCATTTTGATGACCTCTTCAAATCAGACAATAAACTATCAAGTGTTGTTGTTCAGAAAGACACTATAGATTCGGGGAACTAAATTTCGAAGAGATATTTTCATTTGGATCACTGAAATATCGTGTACCGGTTGACTCTGCTTCCACAGAGGTCCTCACAATAGAGAAGATATCCCAAAGAGACTGCTTATGCAAATCATTCTTTTTTATACAGTTTGATCCAATTATTATCGAAAACTTCAAATTACTTTTATTTCTATTATATCGCAAACAGAAACACAGGGAATACGTGATACGTACCTTTATATTGTAGTTTTCGGCGTTTCGGCCATTGAACCTCCAACTAACGCATCGAGGCACACGTTCTTTGTTATTTTTCAAACGCAGTTGAACCCCATTATTTCGAACCGTCAGGGGAAACAAAAAATAGTTCGAAATATGTAGCGGGAGTTCGAAAAAGCCGACAGTAAATGTCTGAAGGGCAAATCCAAGGGGATTGGGTTTTAGTTGGGAAAATGGGAAATTCAAAATAACCGAGTTTGAATTAGCAAAGTTCAAATGTATATCGAGTTTAAGAATAAAAATAGCGGCAGAAGTTTTACACAACATTTCGATGTCGTCATGACATCGTTTTCAAGTGACAAAAAAATAACGGTTCAACAGTGTTATATATGCGGTGAGAGGTGTAATTATTTTCCTATTTATTTTTTATTTTTTGATTATTTATTCGAATAAGCGCCCAACCTCGGTCGGAAAAGTTAATAAGAGGGTCTCAATGGGGTTAACCGTTAGCGGTAAAAAGGCCGAAAATTTAGGCGTTAGGCGTAAAAATTGGAAAATTTTAACCTTTAGCCGTAAATTATGTTAACCGTAAAAAAATCGGCCAGTAATAACAAATAAAAGAGACTAGATCACGTCATCGTCCCAGAATGGTCCTTAGACCTAAAATATGTTTTTCAATAATGGGAATTAATTTTTAACTTTAAAAACAATGGAAATTAATTTTAAAATTCTGTTAACCGTAATGGAAATAAATTAACCGTTAGCCGAAAAAAAGCCAATATTTTAACCGTTAACCGTTAAAGCCACCACCCCATTGAGACCCTCAATTAAGCGCCCAGCCTCGAATAAGCGCCCATCCCCCCCCCCCCCCCCCATCCACTTCTCTCATAAAAAAAAAAAACTTTGAGGTGCAAAAGAAGTGTATTGATTATTATTGAAATGGCATTTGTAATTGACTTAGTACCACTAAGAGACTTCTGCGAGGACCAGAGAAATAAAAAGTGAAACTTTTGCTTTGGTACATCGTCACGTTTTATTATCATTCATTAGTTTGTTGCAAATAAACTAACTACTTGCTAAAAATGGTGAATTTTTTTAAAAAGTATACAGTTAACTCTCTCTAAGACGGACACCTTCGGGACCGGCCGCAGCTGTCCGTCTTAGAGAGGTGTCCGCTCTGTAGAGAGTCGAGGTAACATGACACCAGTTATTTTGAGATAATAAAGCTAAACCTTTGCACAATGCAACAAACCTTTGCTAACTGCAACAAGACTAAAATAATAAAAGGACCGTATTTGCTTGTTAACGCAAAAATTGAGTGCTTCTACAAACTGTAATTCTGTAAGTAGAGAACGACCTCTTTAGTGTCCATATACGTAAGCAAAGAAGTTATCCGTTAAAGCGTCATTGTTTGTGGTTAGTAAGCTTGGTATACACGTATCCTTAGGGAGCTGACTATTTTTGCGAGGTTTAGGAGTATTTTCACTAATAAAACATGATAAAAAAAAACACTTCTCAAGTGTCCGTTAATGATTTCAAAGTGTCCGTTGTCCGTCTTAGAGAGGTGTCCGTCTTATAGCGCGGAGTTTGGTTACAGTAAAATGACTGAAAAACGGCAGGGACTATCACTAGGTGTCCGTCTTATGGAGGTGTCCGTTTTATAGAGGTGTCCGTTAAGAGAGAGTTGACTGTAGCCCACTCTCTAGGTCAAAAGTTTAATAAGCGCCAAGGGCACTAAATCGAAAAAACACGGTAGTAAAAACACATTAAACCAAAAAAATATATAAATATATATTCGGTGTGAGGTACGGGTACAATGTTTATATGTCTACATTTTCCTTTGTTAAGGTATTATCGTGTAATCTTGGTTACATCTTATGAACTCAATGTGAGCTAGAGGACTACTTCAATCTAAGGGCGGAGTGATGCAAAACAAAAAAAATTTCAAGCAAGATAGAAATTCCCTTTTGATATTTATCCATATGTAACAATTGGGTAAAAAGTAGCTTTAATGTTAGAAATTAGGTGTTGGCTCGTTCAAAATATAATATTGAATATTTTAGTTGTTTGGAACACAAAGCGGTTGCGTTTCCTAGTAATAAATTCTCTGATGAAGTATGTGTGAATTACTTGTAATTCTATTGCATAGAAAAATTGTGCTTTGTATTGTGCTAGTGCTGTTGCTAGGCCCTTTTGCGTTTAAGATAGTTTAAATTGAATACTCTGTTTGTCAGTCTTGATATAGCCTGCGAATACAGCCGCCTCTCTTCGCTCAGGGCCGGACTCGCAGGATAGTCTTGAAATAAAAAAAAAGGTTTTTTAATTAAAGGGACTGTGCCACGGCTGTGTTAGGTTCATTTTATTAAGTTTTGCCAAATACTCGCTATGAAACGTTTGTAAAGAAATTACTTCTATGGATCTAAATGACAATACCATAGCTCCATTTCAACCAAATGTGTCTCCCGGGCGTTATAATTTAAAGTTACAAGCAAACGAGATGTCGTATTGAAATGTTCCTTCACTGTTTTAACCCTATTCAGACCGGGGGGGGGGGGCTTTTGAGGCCCGCGCTGACTTTGAACTTTTATAACTTTTTTAAGATTTAACCAAACGCTGTCAAACTTTCTGAGTTTTCCTAAAATGTATCTGGCAACAATTTCGTACGATTGGATGATGTGTCAGGAACTTGACATCACCATGGCAACGGTATTTTGACAGGCATGTTTTCCCAAATTTGTAATTTTGCGTGTTTCTGTTAATAAAAATCAACTTAAATGGAATTATTTTTACATTTTTACGGGTTTAAAGCACATTTTTATTCATTTTGAGTACTTTGCAGTGATTTTGGGTGGTTTTCTGGCATTTTGGAAAAATTTTGAAATCCAAGATGGCGGATCCAAGATGGCGGCTGTTTTGACATCATGATGTAATTGTCACGTGATGTGACGTCACCATCCCACGTGACGTATACCAAAAGAAAGAGTTTCGGACGTACAATATATCCTATAAGTTTCATGGTGATTGCTTAAATATTCTGGAAGTTACATAGGGGGGGCTTCCGAAGCCCCCCCCCCCCGGTCTGAGAAGGTCCAAAAAAGCCCGGTCTGAATAGGGTTAAGAGGTTATTTTTAAAACCAAATTGATTGCAAGGCTGGTACAACGGCAGGAGGGCAAGATTCATTGGCCAATATTTCAACTAGCAGAGCTAGTCTTCTTCAGGGCCAGTACTAATTTTTTCTTCGTTGCGTGGTCCCCTGCATCCAAACTTTTTTTATTTTTATATATTTGATGGCCTAAATTCGGCTAAAATCCATGTTGCAGTTCCTTTAAGTCATAGCTTGTGTCTGTTCTTAGCACGTTCTGAAAAATGTTCGTCAAACTCGGATCAGTCTCAATGGCCTTATATAAAGAAGGTTTTTTATAATGTTACCTGTTACCTATCTTCTTCGTGTCACTTTATAATGTATCAATTTAAAAAAGAGCGCTTACACCAATGCAAGTGCGTGATGATCAAGTAATTAAGTTGTTTCCTCTGTTTGAGAAATTACAAGGTTTTGTTGACAATCGAAATACGGTAACAAACAAATTATAAAAGTGCTATTCGAAGTTCGACAACTTGGGTAAACTTGACAGCACCCAAGACGTGGGATTGCGCGCCCGCGTTATCAACCAGCGGTTACAATAAGAAAACGGTTAGCGCTAGAGTTAAAGGGGCACTGTCACCAGTTTAACTTCAAATAATTCAAGAGTCTAAAAACATATGGAAACTACCAATAGTGGTCCAATTTTGTTAAAAATCACCATGTAAGTGTACTGAAGCGATAAGCAAGTGATATCATTGTGATGCAATCAAGAACTTTAGATCTCAACTTGAAAAAGTCAGGCCGATTTTTTTCAAGTTTTGTCCTTGTGGACTGCAACAATAATTTACTTTATTTCTCCATCATGATGTACTATAACTTTACAAGTATTTTCATACATCGCAATCCTTCAAAAGAACCAGTCAATCGAGAAAGACGAATCGCCCGAGGAGTTCTTCAGTCCAGTGATCAATTCAATAGTAACCTGAGATCATCATCTTTGCAAGGGAAAAAACGCCTGATCGCAGGTTACTTCAATAGTAGCCCGGGCTTTCGAGAAAAATTTCGGTTTTAATCCCTCTTTTGCAGAGGGGGGAGGGGGGGGGGGAGGGGGAATCCTACTCTCGAGGGATCGCTAATCTCGTCACTTTCCCCGGTCACCTTCATTCGGTATTTAATAGATTCCGGGCCCGGGATTCCGGTGTAGATTGAAACAGAAAAGGGTTTGAGTTAACAAGCTTATTATAGATGGCTTGTAATCTTTCAAAGGTATTCTTTATAAATTTAGCGTTACCAGAGCGTTACTTGATGCACGCACAGAAATTGAAAAAAAAAATATTGAACAGGTTAAGTAACGTACTTGACCCGCAAAACAGAACGTGAGGTCTTGTTTCACATTCTTCGACTGCCGATTACCCAACTTGTCACAGTGAAGCGGATTACAGATTTACAAGCGGTGAATACTCGTGTGTAAATCTTCCATCAGCGAACTCACTGAAACAATCACTAAAACAACGCGTATAGCAGCGCGAAACAAGGTATTGAGGTAGGTAAGCAATTTTATTACAATTCAAAGCGTATTGGTTTTGCAGAGTATTTGACAGAAATCACGCTGTTTTATAAATACAGGACTTATGGCTGGCGTTTAAATCGTTTTATCGCCATTTAAACATCCTGTTCAGAGAGACTATAACAGACCCGAACGAAAAACCAATTTAAATCAATCAAATCACGAGTGTAGCGAGAATTAGAAAGCCATGTAAAATTATAAACGTAAATCTAATATCGTGTGCTAAAACGAGCACAATGCCATGCAACAAAGTAGGATTTTCATTCTGTTTCTTTTACAATCACTAGTAAAATATTATTTATTGATTGAGATAGATACGTGCTATGACCTAGTGGATATTTTCTCTTTTATGAGTGTTTTTCTAGTTTAAATCTCGTCGACGGATACTTGTTACAAACAGAAAGCAATCGCTATAAATCGACTTAAATTTTGTTCACCGTATCAATATCAGACGTTTTCCACCAAACCGCGGGTCGCCAAAGGTTAAATAGCTGTCATTAAGAGTTAAGCGAAATATCACAGGACTCGATATATTCGCGCGCGCGCGTGCTGCAAGACCTTATTGTTACTTATTTTCGCGGGACTTAATTTTCGCGATGAAAATCGCGAAATTAAAGACCAGCGAAAATTGATTTTAAACGATTTCTATTGTATTTTTATGTTAATTACGTATTTTTGGCCAAAACGCGAAAATTAAGTCTCGCGAAATATTCCCGTTCCATTTTCGCGAAATTAAGTTCCCGCGAAAATAAGTAACAATAAGGTACTTAGTAAATAAGACTAAATGCAACTTCGCAATTATGAGAACTTTAGTCCCGGGGCTTGTGAACGCCGCGCTGACACAGGCGAAAATCAAGGGGGGAGGACCCTTACGTAAACTATGATTTAAGGGTATATTTTGATCTCAAATACGGTAACGGTTTTAAGAATTAGCGTCCCGCACAACCCCACCAAAATTTTCGGACAGTCCACCCACCCAAATCAGTATTACCTTATTCTTACTTATTTTCGCGCGTACTTAATTTCGCGAAAACTTGGGAGCCGAATTTCGCGATTATAAATTTTCGCATTTGCAAGAAAAATATGAGCGTGAGCAAAAGTGTATTAAATTTCGCAATTTTGTCAGTGTTTTATGGATCAGTGGTCAATGACTAAGGAACTACTGGAAATATACAAAGCCTGCAAACGGAAACTTTGGTGTCTGTACTAAAGAGGTCTTGGCCGATTTGTAAGCTGAATGAAACGTACGGTAATCAGAGGAAGGGTGCTGATCGAAAAGAAAACGGAAAGATATTTTCCCTTTTCGCGCGTATTAGATTTTGCGATTATTTTGAAATCGCGAAAATTAGTAAGAATAAGGTACTCACTTCTATTTCGTTTCTATTTTTGCTTTTTTTTTCTCTTTCAAGATCTACAATCATGTCCAAAGTGCTATTCCTTTACTCGCAAGCTGATCAAGGTCGTAGTGAGGAACTAAAAGACTACTTCCAGCTTAAACTGGGCTCCTTAGCCAACATCATCACTGCAGGAGGCGCCTTGGCGGACGACTCCACCCTCGAAGACGAGCTCTTCCTAAGCCGATGTGTAATCCTGGTTTACACTCAAGATAGCGAAAAGTTTATACAAGAGGGAACATTCGATTTCGACGAAAAATTCGTCGTCTTCGATGGCAGTATTATAAAAGCCTTTCTGGAGCAAGATGAGGTCGTTAACCGGGTCGTTGTTATCCATTACGGCTGGAGACCTGATCAATGGCTTTACGACAGGATACCTAAAAGAATCTTTCATGTGAGCGAGACGCTGGAGTTCAAAGCCAACCCAAAAGTGGATCAAATTGTTGACACAATCAAGGGGATTGTCAAAAAACGTTGATTTCACCGAACGATATTTTACTTTATCGAGACTAACATCGACTCTACGTTTAAGACAGCTTTGCTCATGTTTTAGTCTCTTTCACATCCTTTGAGTTGTCAGGTAACGGTTTTCTCGCCAGTCACGCAACGACATACCTTGCGTGACGATTCAAATGACGACTGCAAATGACACGATCGTTGATTTTTCAGGTTCCCTGCTAACATTTTACAGGAAAAGAAAGACAGGGGATTGAGCTCTAATTATTTTAGTGAGACGTTGTTGAATAAAGATCAGAATATCAGTATTAAACCTAATGATGTACATGTTTTGATAGTATAGCTTAATTAAAAAAATTGGATAATAAAGCAACTTATCAGCAATACCTCTGTTTTTCTTTATTTGAGTTATTTTTTCAAGATTGCGTTCTGACTGTCAAACATGGCGTTCGCATCCAAGACAGCGCGAATCAAATTTTTTGATTGGCTGTTTGAAACAAAGAAAGATTGAACGGAAGTAAAAAAAAGCCATGCAAGGTCTTGTTTAAAATTATAATTCTCATCATTATCATCATCGTCATCATCATCATTATTTTAAGCAATTTCTACCCAAAATCAACGTGTTGAAGGCTTTGAATAATTGCCATCTTAAGCTTCTTGAGCATTGTGGCAAATTATGATCTTTATACTCCAGTAAACTAGTCATCAAAGATAAGAGGAGTGCGTTTGACGTACGATGGATACCAACAGAAAAAAGAACGCTATACAATGTTAAAAAGACTAAGATTTTCAGCGATTTTGCCTTACTCACTTGGAACATAGTTAGTAACTATGCTTAAATGTTTCCAAACTGGGCTTTATTTTGACAGTCTGGGGAAATTCAATTTTCTGACATGTATGGTGATCCGTGATATTTGCAGAAAGTTACTCTTAAGTTAAAGACGCTATTTCCACTACACATGTCTTCTACCGTGACAAAACTAATACTTATTTTAGAACTTACGGATGAATTTTAAAGAAAGCTCTTGCCTTGAACAAAATCATCCTGTACGGTCGAGCAATGGCACGATGCACCTTCTTGATGGATTTTCGTAAATTTAAAAATATATACATGTTTCAGAAACAACAAGAACAAAATGTCTGCTATACAATTAGCAGCTGGTACTAACAGGTGAGACAGGTATATATCGAGTTTTTGTTTAAGGAAGCTTAAGAGTCTCTATTGTGTTTTTTAGCTTCGTTAAATGTTCTGCAACTATATATAAGGGAGGACAGCACGTTGAAGGCGAAGATTTGTCGCATCTGTGCTCGTTATAGTCTTTGTTTAATTCTGTTAAACAGTCTGAAACCGACCGATGTCTACCATACATAGGAGAAAGATTTTTATTGCTTTTTTCTGCTGCATGCCGATAGAGAGCAAGGCTTAAATCGCGTACCTTTTCTAGACTACTGGCTTTTACTTTCTCGCACTGTTCCTTTACTTTCTCCCACTGTTCCTTGACTTGTCCAATCATTGCTTCAGCGATTTCCATAAAGGTGTCTCGGTCGATATCTTCACGCTTGGGATGGCGCTTTAATTCTTCCAAACTCAAATGGCGAGCTTCATACATACATGTCTCTATTAGTTTTTTTAGCTGGTAGTTTTGCCCAACGATCAGTAAAGCTAACACATCACCCTTCCGTGTTTGCACCATGGAAATCAAATACTCTTCGCACTTCTGCGTAAATTTATCCATCTGGTACTCACGAGCAAGTTCCAACAGGAAATAGCAGTTATCTTTGGTCAATGCTTTTTCCTTCAAAGAAGGATACATCAGTAGAAGCATCTCTTTTATTTCGCTTGCTTTCTTTCCTGGAAGTTGAATTTCGTCACTGTTCTTCTCTTTAAAGTTAGACGTAAACATTTTCTCAAACACAGGCGACCAAAATGCAAGGGTGCTTCGATGACAATGAAATCTCTGTTCTTCAACTTTAAGAACAACATCACTGAAATTCCACGGCTCTGAGAAATCGAGTGAACCAGTAGTCGTGGCAGCGGCATCAGTAGAAGTAGTGGCCATAATGCACCGCAATTATTAAAACAGGGCGAATCCGGTAAAACTGAATTTCTTGTGGCACTTGCTCGGCAGAAAATGGCGGCTTCCTGAGGTGCAGTGAGGCAAATCATTGTTTTGAATAAATTAAAAATAGCTGTTAAGTATTTATGAAAAGTGTCTACACTAGGGGTAGACACATTACGCCAGCATAATTTTAGGAGGCCTGGTTACATCATAAAGCCAGGTCCCGGCAGCTCAACCTGGAAAGGGTCGATAACGCTATCCACCGGACAAATCACTATCCAGTGGATAAGTGTTGACAAAGCATACTGCGCTATTCACTGGATAGTAATTTATACGGTGAATAGCGTTAACTATCTTTCGAACAACTGGGGTTACCCTGGGCGACTATACCGGGGTTAAGTTCGTCTACAACGCAGGCTAGGCTTTAGAGACGTTTAAAACTTATTGTTGTTGCTTATATTGTACTTAATCATTAAAACGTCGATAGTTTCGGCAGGGGCAGGAAAGGGCTTACATTACTCCAGCATCAATTGAGCATAATGCTCCGACAAGAGCTACATTTTCGGCATAATGCTATGATCTTTGGTTGACGCTCAGAAGCATAATGCTCAAATTTTTGAGCATAAAGAATAAAGCATGAACAGTTTGTCAAAGAGAACCAATTAAAACCAGTAACCTATACCAAGCGCGGGAAAACATGTAATCTGTGCCAAGCGCGGGAAAACATGTAATCTGTGCCAAGCGCGGGAAAACATGTAAACTGTGCCAAGCGCGGGAAAACATGTAATCTGTGCCAAGCGCGTGAAAACATGTAAACTGTGCCAAGCGCGGAAAAACATGTACCAAGCGCGGGAAAACATGTAAACTGTGCCAAACGCGGGAAACCTATGAGCTGTGCAAAGCTCACGGGAAAACACGAAACTTTTGTCGTGGACATCATAACATTCATGGCCTGTCCCCTTAGAACGTACGGGAAAATTGTAAGTTGTGCTCACCGCGACGGACGGGGAACACGTACACCTGTCTGAAGCGTGGGAAAACACGTAAACGAGAACAAGGCGAAAAACGTTCCTCACTTTAAAGGATATAACTTTTTCTTGAAGTTTGTACATTAAAATTGCTATTATTTTCTTCTGTTACAGAGTTGGAATACTATACCTGCCAACTTTTTCTGGGTCAAAGGCGTGAGATTTTAATCCTGAGAGTGCCAGGATTTCCGAAGACGATACGACAATGTCCGAAGTTTTCCGAAGATGTCCGAAGTATTCCGAAGACGTTCCGAACATCTCCCAATCCCAGTACGTGGACGTGTTTTGCTAAAAACGACCTCGTTCCCAATGCTTTTTTTCGTCAAAACTCTGTCGTTTTGGGGAAGGTATCGCCATTTACTCATTTTACATGGTGTTTTATTTTCTCACACTGGTTTGAGATTACATTTTTTGGAAAATGTGTCCTTTTTGGTTGTAATAACTCACATTTTTCGACTAGGCGTGAGAAATCAGTTCGTAAGCGTGAGTTGGCGTGAGATCGAAGTTTTCAACTCGTAGGCGTGAGACTCACGCCCAAGGCGTGAGAGTTGGCAGGTATAGAATACTAACGTTAAATAGTAATAATAATAATATAGGATTTATATTTCATCAAACACTATCATCGTTACAAACATTACTGCGACCATTATGACTCTTAGTAACTTATAATTATGCCGAAGTGACAGTTATCCTGTCTGTTTATATAACGACAGTTATTAGTTTTTGCTCTTGTTTAGGTCGTCTATAGTTAATGCCTGATATTAATCAGGCTAAATTGAATTCTATTTGAACCAATTCAATCAATATTTCATTACCTTGCCTATTAAAAATTTAGTGTTGTCTCAACCATGTGTATAGAGTTATATGGTTGATCAACATGGGCATAAATGATACAACATACAGTTCATAACCTCGAATGAGAAACCGGACCGGAAAATACTCCAAAGTGTGGGACCAAAGATGGAAACCACTTGAATTATCTAACCTTTGATCTTACATGACGCTCACTCGGTGAAACTTTGGTAAAATATCTCTAAAGGTGTCAGTGCTATTCCGTCGTTCTTTTAGAAGTTTTTGACCTTTGACTCGTTAATAAATACTATTGCGTAGAGTGAGCATTTACTTGTGTCGCTATTTACAAAGGGCACCAAGTTTCCATTTCCATTGGCTTTAAGTTCCTTTTCATTAAGCATTTGCTTGTTTATTATTTTTCTTTATCTTCATCAAGCAGTGGAATTCTTTTAATGATCTTCCGCATAATATTCCTATCAAAAGAAAATAAAAAAGCGAAATAATTTATAAGAAAGAAGTCACCCACCTCCGGTAATGGGTTACCATAGCAACAAAATATCCGGCTTCAAACCTGATTTCATCCAGTTTCTCTTCAACTGTCTCCCAAGGTGACCTGTCCTCGCTATACTCTAAAAGATCTACAAAAAAATGCAAAAAGAACCTCGAACTGTCATTTTCATCAAAACAGCACTTGTTCCTAGATGGGCTTGTTAACCTTTTAACCGCTGAATTTACTCAAAAAACCGTTGGTTATGGTCTTAATCAATGGTAAATCCTGGAAAGGAGACCTCCGCAGCTCTGTTAGTTCCCGCAGAATGCAGTCGATATTCAAAATGGAGAGTCGTGTAGAAAGATCTATCCAATCTGATTAGCTGCAAATTGATGACGTCACATGTGGTTGAATGACTGCTCCTCCACCCAAAAAAAGTCGGGATTAGTACCACAAGGGTTAAAAGACCTAGCGTGCGTGCTTGGGGTCATTATCAAGTGATGTCACAAGAGAATCGGCAGGCTCAGGCTACACAAGTGTAAATGGTCCACCAGGCTTGTATAACTGCCAACGTTACATGTTTAACCCTGTTTAACTCAGAAGTTCGTTATTCGGAATCTGTGTTAACTTAACCTTGACCAATCTTAACCATTCTTCTTCTTTTTTGGTTTATATTATCTGTGAAGTTTTTCTACCTTAAGAAACTACCTTTAGAAGAATTTGGCAGGTACACGGCAAAAATAAACCCTTCCCCGTGTAAACCTTGATGTAAACTCTGCTAGTTTCTCATTGCTACTATTTCATGTACCTTTTGCTAAGGTCAGCTCATCTATGATGTCCTCTTCTTGGTAGTAATTCAGACGTAGATTCTGAAAAAAAAAAAACCGGGGAGATTATACACTTATTTAAAAAGTCAAAGAAACTATGTATGGTTAAATTAGCAATAACTTTGATCGGCTGGCAGAAATGGCTAGAAAAATGACTGGATTTTGAAGCGTAACAGGTGTAGACATGCCCAATAAAATATGAAAGCGGTTCAAAAGGCGGGAAAACATGTTGCATTTCTAACCAGTGCTATATATAGGTAACCGGTTTCAAGCGCGGAAAACATGTAAACAGTTTCAAGAGCGGGAAAACACACGAGGTCAAAAACTTAACCGTTCAAGCGCGGAAAAACTGCAACCAGTGCTAAGGCAGCCAACCGCGGGAAAACATGTGACCGGTTTTCAGCGCGGAAAATTCTTGAGCCAATCAGACAATTGGCAAACTAAAACCTAAACAACCACAGTTCCTAAAAGAAATTCAAAAGCAAATCATCTGTTATGAGTTTTAATTGAAGTTCTACAGTAAATAAACTTACAAATTTATGGAACCTGCTGTGTTCTAGTCGCGTTATAATAAGCATTCTATCCACATCATATTGCAGTCTGGCTGTCTTCTTGGCTTCTGAGTAGGTACTACTCATCTGAGCGATAAGAATATTCAGAAGTATCACCACTACTGCCGCCATGTATAACAGAATCACCAATACAGGAAGCCATCTTGAAACGCGAAGAAAATAACATTAATGTTAGAGTTACAAAAAGAAACTACCAGAGGTGAACCTGAAAGTAAAGGTGCTACGTTACGGACAACACATCTTGAAAAAACTGGCAATTTGTTTCAAGTTTGTCGATCAAAATCCATCTTAATCTTCGTCAGTCAAAACAATCCTTGTTCGTTTTTGCGTTTTTATTACTTCTTTATTGTTTTCATAAGTTAGAAAACTATTATTTTGAGGTTTCATACAATTTTGAAACTATTCAAAAGTGTCTTAAAATATCGTGACATTGCTCCTTTAAGTGAGGTGATTATAGCTTGTAAGTCTGCGGATAAAGCCCACGTGTGTGACCATTCAAATGAAAGCTAATGAGCAGTGCTTTCATGTGGTACCGTTTATTATGCTGTACAACGTGGTTCTAACTTTTTTATCTTTTACGTCTGTGGATGAAACCCTAGTGTGTGTAATCATTCAAATGAAAGCTATTGAGCAGTACGTTCATGTGGTACTGTTTATTATGCTATACAAGGTATTTCGTACTTTCAAGTTTGTGAAAGAAATCCTGGTGAGTGCAAGATCATCATACTTCAAACTTACTTATACTTTGTGTAATCCTCAGCAGCTGGCTGTTGTTCCACAAGTGCTCTGACACCACTTAACATCACTTTATTAAACCCACTGAGGTAAAGAGAAGAAAGTAAAAACTCAGTTAGCTTCAGTGAATCAACTTACTACCCAGCCCCAGCGCCAAGAGAAAAGAAAAAACAAACCTTCCTCCCTCGTTATAACACGAGACCTGACCCACCCCATTCAGGCGAACGAGTTCTGTTTTCGATTGGAATAAAGTCGGAGTCCGCAAGAGTTGGCGAGGCCCACGGTTTCTCTGATATCATAGAGATTGCCACACAACATGACGTAACTACAGGACGTCAAGCCCGACTTTATCGTTTGGGCGTGCATGCAGATGCACGTGCAATTATGCGATTGGTTAATTGGAAAAAGAAAGCCCTTTGAGTGCTTTTACGAGCACTTGTCCTCCCCCCATTTACCCACGACTTCTACAAACATAAAAAGATGGGTAAATTTATAGCGATATGGGTTTTTAAAATATTGTTGGGCTGAAAATATTCTTCAAGGGCTGAACTCTCGTTTGCTTGTAACTTTAATTCAAAACGCCCGGGAGATACATTTGTTTGCAATTAAGCAATGGTTTTGCCATTTAGCGGGTCCATAGAAGTTATAGCGGGTCGTTGGCAAAACGTAACAAAAAAAAAACTAGCTTAAAGCTACTGTACCCAAACACTTGCACGGCACTGGTTGCTCGTAGCGACAGGAAGAAAGCTCCACAAAACGCCAGAAAAACTACCAGAAATACGCAGCTGAAGCGAGTTATGTCCCGGTACACAATCCTGGCTAATGTCTTTGTGTAAAGTCCTGTTGCCCTGAAAAAAAAAAAAATTATGTTAATAAAGACAACACATTTAAGTCGCTATTGGCAATTGCAAACCTGAAACAATTGCAATGAACGAATCGAAGTGAATCAAGAAGTTCTTTTATAGCGAAAACAGTGAAGCTTAAATTAAGGAAGTGAATATCCTTCTATAGCTTCTCGCCATAGAGGCCCGAATTATGGCCTCGTGTTTCTACAATACATAATAAAATCTAACGTAACGCATGTGTGTATTAACTTGAAAGCGGGAAAACCGCTTAAAATAATACAACAAAAATTGTAAAGATTTAACACCAACAGAAACATCTAACATCTTGTTTCTGCATAAATGCTTTTTCGGTATATCTAAATGGCTCATCCGTAGACCTTCTCCCTTGAAAACGTAGCCAAACTTTCTACAAATAGATTCAAGGAAGTTTTTAAGCTTCCTCCACAGTTGCTGTCGTAGATGTTGTTATGGACAACGCTCTCAGTTCTGTTAAGCGTGTTATCGTTTTCAGAACTAGTAACCTCAAGCTGTACATGTAAGGATAACTATGCAGAATTTCGACATTTTACGTTTTTAAAGAACGGGCTAAGACATGTACCCAAATTTATAACGCACCTACAGATATTGTACTGCTCATTAAAACTTAAATTTGGGGATTTTCTTGTGTCGTCGTTGGGGTGGTTTCTGACCAATCAATCGGCAAACACTTTCATCTAACATCGCGTCGGACGTGGTGAGCCGCCCCTATTCCGACGGCAGCGCCAACGAAAACATCGCCATTGGCCGTTTTTATCCTAGAGACGTTAAAGCTGTCTTAGACGTTAAAGCTGTCTCGAGACGACATTAACGTCTAGTATAAAAACGGTAAATAAGACAGACGCCTTTAACGTCTGATGGCTTTAACGTCTTTTCGTAAGAGCGTCTAAACGACGCTCTTATCGGACAGCTTTAACGTCTCAGACGTTAAAGCCGTCTAGTATAAAAACGGGACGTCGTTAACTAGTATAAAAACAGTAAATAAGACAGACGCCTTTAACGTCTGATGGCTTTACGTCTTCGTGTCCAGTGTCCTCCGAGTGTCGAACCCAGTCTTTTTTTTTATTTTTTTCTGAAAAGCTGTCTACTAAACGCGTCCCGTTTTTATACCAGACGCCTTTAGCGTCTTAGACGTTAAAGTCGTCTGACGACATTATCGTCTCTAGCATAAAACAGCCATTGACAAAACGTTTAATGAGCTGAACAAAAGTTTCGCAGGTGTGTTATAAATCTTGTTACATTTCTTATCTATCCTCTGCAATACAACAACGTGAAATGACCAAATTCCGCGTATTTTGAACTACAGTAAATGTGAACCAAGACGGCTAATTCGTCGTATTTCTAGTTGGAGTTGAACGCTCTACTTACACATGATATTCAGCAGGAGCTAGTTCTTAAACCGATAGTTTTACATCTAGATAATTGCGAGATCCTTGTAAAATGTAGATTCATTCACTAGGTGCTGTCCTTGGCTTGGCCGTCACTGCATAAGCTTAATATTTGCTACATCTACGAAAAAAACAGCGACTATAATTACTGCAAATTACCGAGTGACACAGGAATACTTGAACAGTCGAAGGACGTTGAAGAAAAATCCAAGAGAAGCAACAACCCACTGTGCATCATGTCGAGTAAAACGAAGAGGAATCACAATCAGAATTAGAATTAATCCAAGCCAGTCAAACAGATTGAAGTAAACCTGAGGTCCTTTGAAGTAACTCAAACGTTCCCTATACAGCAAAGAAGAAAAAAATAAATTATCTTTATTAGCCTGAAACACAGAGGATCACAGGGGTTTCTCTTCGCGCGCTCAATTTTTCCCGCGTACAAAAGATGTCGAAGATTCAACCCCGAAAAATTCCAAACTGATGACGTAGCTCTACAGAGATCCGTGCAGTGCCTCTGATTGGTTGTTGGTCAGTTTTAAATTTTCGCGTGCAAATAACAACCAATCAGGGACACGGCACGGATCTTTGTAGAGTTTGTCCCGACAAAGTTCACGGCCTTCAAAACGTTAACAGAACTACGTATTGTAAGAATTTTGAATAGAAAAAAAAGAATGGGCGAGCGGTAAAACTTAATAACTTGAACTGCAAAACATTGCTTTTGGTGAAAAGGAATTTCCAAGGCTGTTTCAGGGTTGCATTGTAGTGCTTTAGTTATACGGCATTCTTCGAACAAGCGCCGCATCGGGACTGCGGCGTTTATTCGGGGGCGGCGCTTATTAACTTTTTTGTCCCAGATGCGGCGCTTATTCGGGGGCGGCGCTTATTTCAGTAAATACGGTAATCAGTTAATTACAGTTACTTACTTTTCTATCTCGTTGATCTCATCAGCAATATAAGCCACAATACAAAGCACAACGAAAACCTCGCAGACCATCCGCAATCCATCTGCGTTACCCTTATACTGGGTAGGGTCTTCTTTAGTTGCGCCGTACAGTAAGGCGAAAGATAACAACAAGAGAAACGTCAGATACAGGCCTGTCAGAACACTACAACAGTGAGAAACAAAAAAAGAGAGAGAACAGTATTAGATGACATAAAATGTCTCTAAATTTGTCAGATGTATGATAATATGATAATATGGGGTTTGGGAGGTGTGGTGGCCCAATGGTTAGTGTGTAAGACCCAGGATTGGTTAGAGCAATGGGAGATAACCTTGTGATGGACTAGCCTTCCATCCAGGGGCTAGAAAGTACTTCTAGCAAGGCTTGAAAAAAGCTTGTATTAGTTAACTATTATTTTTTCATGATTTAGTTAGCAGCCCTTACCTAAAAAGAAAATTAAGTTGTACCAGACAACCAGAAGGGCCTGCCACTATATAAATCAGAGATAAACAATATGGCCTGATGGACCAATAGGCTTTATAGTCTAAAAGTCTGTGTCCGAGCCAAGTGGCCCATACAGCCGGAGCTTATCCCGGTTTCCGTAGCATTAAGCGACTAGGAGTATTGCTACTCCCACCTGGATGAGATGCGAGTCCATCGCAGGGTTACCCCCCAGCAGTAAATTTGCTGGTACCCATTTATACACCTGGGTGGAGACAGGCACTGTGAGAGTAAAGTGTCTTGCCCAAGAACACAACGCAGCACTGGGGCCAGGCCTCAAACCTGGGTCGTTCGACCCGGAGTCGAGCGCGGTAACCATTAGGCCACTGCGCCTCCTAGGCTTTACAGTACCTTTACCATAATAGTAGGTTAATGTAGAAGTTTACTAAATAAAAATCATTACGATCTTGAATTCATGTTATATCACCTGAACCAGAAATGGCCATATTTTATCCACTTCCTTTTCACAAGCTGTCTAATGACTGGATGTTGGATAGCTTCCTGTATTTATTGAAAGAAGAAAAGGGATTTTAGTAACAAAACTCAAAAAGTTATAACTACATTTAAGTGGGGTGGTGGGAGGCAGGCGTAAGGGTGGCAAGGCGGCAGGGCGGCAGGGGGGGGACAGGGGGAAGGAACCTGGGAGTAAAGGGGGCAAGAACTATATAGAAGGCCGGAGAAGGGAAGGTGGGAAGTGGAATTCCTTAGATGGTGGGAACTGGGGGAAATTGGAAAATACATTTTGCAACATTGCATAATACTTTGCAACCGAAATAGCACTAAGAGACTGGAACTACTTAAAAAAAGAAGCAGGAATTCAAAGTTAAAGTTTTGGGGAGTGGGAAGCACTGATCCCTTGTCCCCTCCCACCTTCCTGTACCCAAGTCAGTATTGTTAACTCACCTTATTTCCACTGTTAGCAATCAAGAAGAGGCATGACTTTGCCGTCCAGTTGAATTCAACATGTGCAGGGTCTCTTCCACACTCATCACCATCCACAATTTTATAGTAAAACTTATAGCTTATGGGATCACTTGGTTCTGAGTTCCATGCTAGTTCAATATCCTTTTTCATTTGAGAGGAATAATCGTCTCTGAATTTGGGTAAGTGTCGCCAGTCAGGGCTGACCATACAATTGAGGACAGCAACAACAGTTTTCTGCAGAAAAGGATTATTTTACGATCAGTATTAAAATTGATGCAACAATCCCAGCAAGCAAGAGTTGGGTCATTAAAAAAGTAAAAGTGTGACTGTTCAGGCCTAGTGGCCCATCAGGCCTAGGCTGTAGCAAGTAAAATGGTTTCCATATCATGAAGGGACTAGAAGTATTTCTACTCCTGCTTGTATAGGAAGCTAGTCCATTGCATGGTTACCTCCCCCTCTCCCCTCCCCCAGCATTAAATTCACTGTTATCCACTGTTATACACACCAGGGTGAAGAGAGGCACTATGAGACCAAAACAAAAACAAACCAAAACGCCACTGACTGCACCTTTTTCAAGTGATTAAGCAACAACATCTATACAGACGACGCTTTTCTTTATTGACAAAAGTTGTATTATTATTCAATATTTTAATTTTGAAAGTTGTTTTGTTTAAACAATTCTGCTGCATCGCTTGACTAACTTCATCTGAAGGCATGCCACACTTTAAACATAGGGCTATATAAAGTTGTAAAACATTGTAAATTTACTCAATCCATTCAAATAACAAAATTTCTAGATGGTTACCTTCATGTTAGGGTGTTCCACCAGTTCTTGAAAACTAACAGGATTGTCTTGAAAATTACATGAAAATAGCCTCAGGACTCTATGAGATAAATAGATAATTATGTTAAAAAAATCAGCTGTTTTTAAAAAAAATATTTTGGGTGTTAAGAGGTGAATGTGACACCCTCAAACTTAAAGTTGTTGCCATAATCGTCGTCATCATCATCATCATCATTATCATTTTGATAGATTCAGGAGAGAGTGTTACCACGTGTGGTAATCGTATTTTCATTTCACCAATTTTGACTTGCAGTTTGTACAATGCATGTAATTAGACTCTGGAGTTATGTAAGTGCAAAATAAATAGAGAAAAGGTCACATTTTGGCCACCAGTAGCCAGCAATAAGATAGTGATTTTTGATGAGCTCTGAAAATCCTGAAACAACCATAAAAATGACCACTCAACTGCCAATGCATCTGGCTCTGCAGGCCATACCATCTGCACGCATTGCATGCCTATAAGGTAACAGTAAAATTCTACAGACTGTACCTTTCAGGTTTCATGTGCTCTATCAACAGAGCAGACACTTCATCGTTGTGCCTCATGAGTGCCAACTCAAGAGGAATGCATCTGCGATTCTCATTTCCCGCATGTGGATTGGTTGTGATATATAACTGTCCGGGGTAGTGACGTAAAATAGTCTAAGCAACAGTTGCGAAGTTTAACTCTGCAACCAAGTGAAGTGGAGTCTTCCAAGACAGCTCTTCTTTGTCCTTGAAATACTTATATTTCTTGGCGTCGTCGTTATTGAGGATTATTGTGACAATGCGATTTACCTGGAAAGAAATTAATATACACTGACAGTCAATGACAAAGTATCTAGGTAGTTTAATTAAATAAGTCAATATATTAACAATATTTGCCCTAATAATGCCTTGAGAATTATCAACACTTGGAGGGGTGGAGTGAGGAAGTAGGTACTAAGGGTAAAGGGGCAGTTGGGTGTGAAGGAATTAAGTTAAATTTATTGACCCCCCAAGAACCCCCCCCCCCCCCACTCTCACACTATTTACCAGTATTATGGGTAATGAAAAAATATTTTTATGTATGATTCTTCTACCCCTTATCCACACTGCTTCCCCACCCCCTCCCCCTTCCCAGAAAAATATCTTGGGCGCTAAAATATATTAAAAATAATAAAATACCGGTAAATAGGAATTTGCAGGGGGCATATCCACAGAGTGGCTCTTTGTCCATTGTTTTCAGATCAAATTGGAATTTAGAAGTGTTGCTATATGGAGAAAGGAAAACTAGGAACCTACACAAAAACACTTGCAGCAAGAATATAAGAACCAACAATAAACTCAACCAGATCCAAGATTAAAAACAACAACAACAACAAAAAACATACATACTTGAGCCTCAATTAATCTTGGATTTTCACAGAACTTCTCACTCGCTGGCCATTTCTTGAGTAGCATAAGAAGAGGATCATCACAGAGTTTTCTGCCTCCTTCTTCATATCTTGCCGTCAACAGTTCAACTTTAACTTCATCAGCTGCGCTGCTCCAGGAAATATTTTCTGCTAAACAATACTTGTCTCGAACCTGCATTAAGTGAAATAGGGAGAATTATTTACCGAGTTTTAAACACAGGTTGCAAAGGTTACGGTCAAACCCTTGTCTTGCGACAACTTAAGATCTGATGGCGAACTTTTGCCCCAGCAACCAATGATTAAGACCTCAGTGACTCTGGGGGACCATGCATTCACACTGGCAGCACCCCCAGGGGAGGGGGTACTCAGGATTTCAAGTGATGGGGATGATCGAATGGGGCAAAAATCCCTAGCACTTCCAACAAAACCCAAAAAAATCTCTGGACCATACATTAATCCCCCAAAGAATCCCATTCCCAATTTCTGACACTTAAAATTCCAGAAAAGGGGAAATATGATATAACACAAAGAAAAACATATAAGAAACACATTTGTTTTGTACTTTATTCGCACAAGTATGCAGACAATTCAAGACACTACCACAAATCTTTAGATTGTTTTTAATGCCCAAAAAATCCCTACTTAAGTCAAACCAAACAAAAAAATACTTACCAAATTTTCCTATCCAAAAAAAAATCCCAGAATTAAAAATTTCAAACCCCCAAAAATCCTTCGATCATCCCGATCACTTGAAATTCCGAGTACCTGCCTGGGCAGGTACTGGCAGCACCCAAGTTATGAAACGAGCTTCCCGCGGAGATAGGCCATGCCAACTCAAAACAATGACTTTAAACCAAGACTCCTTGATCTGGAGTCCAGTACACTAACAACTTGGTCACCGTGCCTCTCTTAAAATGATCAGCACAGTGAATGTTGAGCCTGGATGTTGTTTAAAGGAGAACTGAAGGTCTTATAGTTTATACCACGTATATTGATGTTTTAAACTTCTATGACGTCAGTCTATGACATATGATATGGGGAAGGCATGCGAGCTTCTTCTACACATAAGTTGTGTTTTGACTGATTTTGACCTTGTAGTGTAGTGAGATAGTCAAGAGTTTCGACATTTAGGCATAAAAATGATTTTGCATCATTCACACAAATCAAGGTTCTACATGAGCAACACATGTACAGCCCCCCTGCTATTAAGGCCTCCCACCCACACCCAAATATGCAAGCTGTTCAGCTGTTTATGAGAAATCTGCATGTTTTATACAGGCCGGCTGCATGTCTGCATATCTCACGACAGCGAACATAATATATCTTGTGGTTCCCAGCCCTTCCAGTTTTTGGACTAGGCAAAATGGATCTTCATTTGCTAGCATGTAGGAGTTTATAAATATTAAGTTTTTTAGAGTAAACTTTAAGATTCCCCTGACCTTTCGTCTGAACACTTCATTAAATTCATCCAAATAATCCTCCATTACAGTTTGAGTTTCTTCCGTATGAGCTTTCTCACTTTTCTCGTCTTCTTCTTCGTCGTCTTTTTCGCTGTCTTTAGAATCTTTCATATCCTCCATCGACAAAGAAACATAAGAGCCTTTTCCCGCCGATTTCGCCTCCGCCATCATGGCCGACCACAACAACAAATGCTCAACTTAAAATTGTCTGCTGGTCTTTTACCTCCGTCAAAAATATAAATCTCTTCGTTCTTTTCAAAATGGACACAAAGAAGTTCTAGCATCGTTCACAGATCCTCGGGTAAAGGAACATTAGCCAGGATATCGATAACATAAACAGGCAGATTAGAAGTCTTTCTTATCAGCGTGCGCTCTGCTTGTCAGCAAAGCTTACACCCGGTGACAAAAAAACTTGTTTCCGGTCGCGCTCCGAGAACATTTTACTTCCGGTGTTGCTCTAACTTGCGCGGGTTCGCGCGTGGGTACTCGCAGGGACGGACGTTTTCAGGCTACGTTTTTGTTATAGAATTTAAATTTTTTGATCAGTTATTTATCCCTGGGGCTCCTGTCCCTGGTTAATAAAAGGTGCAATGGATTAAATGGCAAGAAACTCCTAAATTTTCCCCCAACAATGGGGGGGGGGGGGCTACCATATGAAAAGGGCAGGGATCCTCGTCAGAATTTTGCGAAGAACCCCTAAAAGAGACCAGTCTGAGCTTGGCTCAAGCTTTTTAGACCCCTAAAAGATACAAAATGTTGTTCTTTCCTTATGTCGTTATGCTTATGTCATTATGTTCCAACTATGTCGTTATGTTATGTTGTTCACACTGCAGGTGACATAAAACATCAATGCGAGGTGTTTTTTGAATATACGTGACCTTGCTGTTATGTCGTTATGTCGCTAGTGTGAACCAGGCCTTACACCCCTAGGCGAGATGACGAACATACCCACCTCTTCTTTCTATATGGGATTCCCCATCCCTGGGCCTAGTTTGGGGGAATATAAAACAACTATAGTACATTATGTCCTTTGGATGGGGAACTCTGATTTATTAGATGGTTACATCTGATAAAACAGGTTAGGGATCAAACTCACTTTTCATCTCAAGATCTCATTGCCTGACACAATTTGACCCAGCTTTCTCTTCACAGTAAACCAACACTGAAAGTAGCTATTCCTGCTACCAGCAAAGGCTAACTTCATCTGCTCAAAGAGAGCTTTTCACAAAAAGACAAATACATGGGGAGATTTTGAAGCTGCACAGACCAGACAGGCTAGATTTTTTTCCTTAGCTACATTCCCGAGCCACAATCTCTTGTGGTTTCTAAGGCTAGGAGAACATTTTTTGAGATCTGTTGTCCCTCCCTATATCACACAGTAGCATGCCTTAATATTTGGGGGAGTGGGTGCCCTAAAGTCATCTGCAAACATCTGAGATATCACTAGCCTCCTTCAAAGCCATTACTTTGGTTTATATGCAGCATTTAGGGAGGAGATCAAGAGTAATGTCTCATTCCAAATATTGGCTAAAAAAGAGACTAATTTTTGTTTGTATGATCAATGATCATTGCACTTTTTCATGCTTACATTAAAAAAAACGAATGTCTGTTCAAGAAAAGGCTAAAGAGCCTAGTAACATAAAACCACTTTACTGCAAAAATTGCAAATCATTTAAACAATGTATAGGTGTTTGGTAGAAATGATCACGTTTATTCATTTAAATTATATTATGTACATGTATAAAGAATAAAACTCCAACACCAGCATTAAATTTAGTTCACAACAAGTATCACCGAAAGTATTGAAACACAAATATTTGTCATATATGATCTGAATGAAGTAAGTCTCGATCACCCCAATAAAATTTGATTTTTAATACACTTTTTAAGTTGTTTCCAAAAGGAAATATCTCCAGATAAGACTAATACTATCACAGACAAAGTTTTCAACAAAATCCACAATGATCTGACATTGCCCATCATAAAAAATATTGGGCTCCCTGCTTTGTATTCACCACAGTCAGTTCAAGGAAATATTTTAAGATCTTCAAATAAAATAATGTTTAAACTAATTCATTCCTCCACCAAGAGGACTCCTTTGTTGAGGCTCAGTCTTCATCTGGATCAAACACTTTTCCTGGAGTTTTTGCAGTTAACGATTTCACTTCCTCTTCCCTAAAGAAAGCAAAGAAGAAAAACTGTTTTAAGAAGACCAGATAGATGAGTGCTTTCATCCCTTCAAGTTTATTTTTTTTCTTAGTGGCATTTGACCACTGACTTCTCAGGTTTGGTTGCCAGTGGAAAATTTTAGTCGCTAAATTAAGCTCACGCTTTCAATTCTTCTTCTCAATTTTAGTCGCCAGGCTGGCGACTTTGATTCCAATTTAGTCACCAGCTCCAAAATTTTGGTATGGCGACTAAAATGGTCTTAACTTGGAGGGTTGGCTTTATGGAAAGATACGCCAAGGATTTTAAGTCTACACCAAGGTCCTTTGTATTCTTACCTAAACTAAGTCATCTGAATGCCAGTTTAAAAACGCCAACTATGATTGTACAAAAGTATGGCGTGCACTTTTAAAATCCATGCCAAAGACCTTTGGCGTAAAAAGTTAAGGGTAAAGCCTGCAGTCGAGCCAAGTGACTCATCAGGCCAGAGCTTATCCCGGTTTCTGTGGCATTAAGTGGCTAGGAGTATTTCTACTCCCCTTGGATCAGATGTCCATTGCAGGGTTACCCCCAAGCAGTAAATTTGCCGGTACCCATTTATACACCTGGGTGGAGAGAGGTGGTATGAGAGTAAAGCGTCTTGCCTAAGGACACAATGCAGTGCCCTGGCCAGGCTTGAACCTGGACTGCTCGAGGTCACCGCACCTCCCATAAAGATCTTTGGCGTAACCTACATAAAATGCAGCCTGGATTACAAGACAGTCACTTACCCTGACAACATCTTCTGCTGGCCATACAATATAACAGGTGGCATTGAAGCTCGTCTCACATCTCGATCACAGTAATAGTTATTACCTAGTTTGTGAGCTGGGCCATCAGGAAGGTTAGGATACGGCTGGGTTCTAATAAAACATTACAAAACCTTATTGCCATGATTAATAAAGAAAATTAATGCAAACCATTTAGATCTAACAATTCTTGGTTTGCAACCACGTGACAAGGCGGCCATGTTGGATGACAAAACAATAAAACATGTTTTTGCGGAATTTGCATAATAAAAAAGTTTAGTTCCCAACGGAGGAGATCGCTTTGTTCCTGTCATCCAACATGGCTGCTGTGACGTCAGCTGCAAACCAGCAATATTGTTTATGTAATAAAATTATAGAATGCGTGAATTAATGTAGGTTACAAATACAATTTTTATGAGAAAGACCTTATTTAAGAGATGATTTTTAAGTTCTGTAGATGTGGTAATTTATTATTTTAGGTTTTCCTGAACAGAAATTAATTAACTTAAGTTTACAAGATCTGTGCATGAATAATTTCAACTACGTCTGAAATCTATGAGTTACCTTGGAGCTTGATCATAGGGATACCGCGACGAAATTTTGAGTGTTTTCTGTGTTGAGAAACAAGGTACATCATTAGTAAATCCATTGTTCACAATTCATAGCTATCAGCAGCCGTTTATACTTACTCCAATAAGAAAATTCCGAATCGCCTGAGTTACTCTTGTTGCCGACGCCATTTTGGAGGCAAATCAAAGTTTGCGTTGGATCTTGGGATCGTCAGACGTCAGACCTAGTCTTCCTCGGCCAAAAGGAGAAATTTAAAATTGAATGGACCGAAGATAAATAAAATCAGACTCCTAAATCTGCAAATTACTTTTAAAGCAATAAGTATAAAAGTTAAATATTCCATAAAACGCTTTTAATCGTGTTTTCAACTCTTTTTTTGTTTATTTTCTCGCTTTCTTGTAAATGTAATCTCGTTTCCAGTGCCCACGATTGCTTCACTCCCAGCATTCCGCGCGCGCATGAAAGCCGCTTTGACCACGTGGTTCGTTCTCTTTCATCCGCCATATTTGCACGATGGACAAGCCTGTAAAATTAGCCAAGGTAATTTGGATATTTCTTGGTCTACCAAAAGTAAATTTTACCTTTTTCCTGTGTAGAAACCTTCACTTGACTTGCTGTTAGGTTTTTAAATCATTATTTTTATACAATTAGTGGTTTTTTACGAGATATGTCCAAGAATGTTTTTGGTTTTACGAACCTCAATTTAAAGGTTTCCTGTACATGTGAAGATTCTTAGTTTTTATCAAGGTTACTGGCTCTCTACGAAACGATTTTCACGAAAAATAAAAGTCCGTTTGCATCTTTTAGTATCTATTTATGACATAAAGTGCATTGTGAAACTTTTAGAGTTAATTTTGCTAACTGTCCTCTCTCTTTCTTTTAAAGGTAACCAAATGTTTGGGACGAACTGGCTCCCAGGGCCAATGTACTCAGGTAATTAAGTCCAAGATTTATTTTCTCCTAACGAATCAATCTATAGCCAGCTCACAGTTGACAATAACATGGAAATTGAGTATAGATTATCTTCCATTAGTACTCTTAGAACAAGCATCTGACAATCAAAAAGAGTATTGATAATTTGATTTTTAAAATGAAAAGATGCATCAAGACAGAAAGATTTCTGTATAGGGTCTTACATAATTTTACATATAATTTCTTTCATAACATTCTTATCAAAACAGCAGTCATAACGAGAATGGGACTGTTTCCATCAAGATGTTGTGATCTCGGTGAACTCATTGATCATAAGGAGTGACTTCAGTAATGACCTTGTAAACTATGTAGATGCACATAGAGGGTTTTCACTTAAGTGTCGAAAGCTAATTGTGTTTGCTTTGGTTTTGCATTGCTACGCTTAGTGATTGGCTCAAAAATCTTGCGCCACTTTCTCAGCCAATCAGAACAAAAACCAAAACCAATCATGACTCGCTGGCGAACGTTTTCCCGCGCTTCGTGCCGGTTACATGTATTTGCTTCGAGTTTTGATTGGTTCACTGGATTGTCTGTGTTCTTTGTGATTGGCCAGAGTAATTAGTTTGGTTTTGGTTTTACGACACTCAATTGAAAACTGCTCTATCAGAAGAAAGAGTACGTTTCTGTCCTTGTACACCAGAAAACAAGAACTAAAACAAAGAAACAATGCCACAGGGATACAGTAATTACTGTTCCTTTGTTGATGGTGCTCTTTTCACTTGATCATTAATGCAAATGCTCAAAAAGCCCACGATGTTCTGGACTATTTCTGTGGTTTTGCAAACAACACAATATAATCCACCGTACCAAAAAAGATAGCGACTGGTATATTCACCTATAATTCCTTGTGCGCGAAAATGTCAAACATAAAAACGCACAGGGAAGCTCTAAAAACTTAAACCTTGCATGAACAATATAGTTAGTAATGTGGTGTGGTGGTAGAAATGTGGTGGTCTTAGTGCTCTATTGTCTGAGTTTGGTTTGCAAGGTATTGTGGTAAAATGTACAGCCACCATCTCTTTTCCATACGGTGGATTAAACAGCTGGCCCAGTGCAGCCTTTTGAAAGGGCTTAAATTTACATCATATGGCAGTATTCTAAACATGTTCTAAGTGAATTGTTTGGGCCATTTCTAGGTACGAGTAGAGTTTTTGGATGACACAAACCGATCCATCATTCGTAATGTTAAAGGACCAGTCCGTGACGGAGACATCTTGACCTTACTGGAATCGGAACGAGAAGCTAGAAGATTAAGATAGGTGAGAGCTTATTTCTAAGGTAAAGTAGGTATTTAAAGTTATTTAGTAATTTGTAATGCATAATATTGATTGAAGAAATACTTTCTTTTGCAGAAGGCAGGCAAGAAAAGAAGCTTACCCAGACGTAACAACTTCTGTGAAAAAGCTGATTTTGAATTGTAATAAAAACCTTAACTGTCATACTCACAAGCTGGTGTTCTTGTTTTTATATTTTTATTATTTTTTGTCATTATTATTTCAAGAGAGGGATGCATTTTCTTGAAAATATTTCAGTCTGATAGATAACGCAACGGTAGTTGAGAAAACAATGTATTGTTTTTGGCAATTCTTCATTGGGGTATACAAAAAGTGTCTGATTTTTATTAACCAAGGGAAATGAAGGACAAGTACTTGATCAAGAGTAACCAAAAGTTACCATGCCATCATGGTGCAGTCTTCAACTTAACAACAAAAACAGCTGTAAGTCAGGTCTTGGAGACCTGTCTGCTACTAAGTTGTTCCCTTCCAATATAAGGGGTTCTGAAAGTTGGTGGTGCAGCAAGGGGAGGAGCAAAAATGTAAGGCCATAAGGGCTAGACATTTCTTCCTTAAGGCCTGGCTAAACCACGCGGGAAACATATGTTGCGGAAACAAACTTTGCTTCACGGAAACAAAAAATGTTTTTGCCTCAAGTCAAAAACATTTTTGCTTGCTGGACACAAATTTTGCTTCCGAAACATATGTTGTCCAGTTTAGCCGCCACAGAAACAATGTTGACTAGTTTATGGGCATGCGTGACACTTTGTTCCCGGAACATTGTTTCCTAGTTTAGCCACTCAGGCAGCAAAACATTTTCATTGCTTCCCGCTAATTTAGCCACCTAGAAAACATGACAAGAAACAATGGTTCCGCAACAATGTTTCCTAGTTTAGCCAGGCCTTTACTCAAGCAAAAAAAGTGCCATTTCCCCTGGTAACCCCGGTTTAGAGCACCACATGGCCAATTTCACACTGCCCGTCCCCATGTGGAGGGCTTTTGAATCCACCAGAACACTAGAAGTAGACTGGTAAAGTTGTTGACTAGGTCAGTGTGGTTTCAGGGGTGGGGGTGACGAACATACTTTCCGAGGACTACAGTAAAAACCCGCGTTTTAGAACAAGTGGATTAAGAACACCCAGGCCTGAATTTAAGAAATAAAGTACCATTTATATAAGAACACATTCAGCCTGAAAAATGAAAGTTGTTCTTATTTGGAAAAATATCAAAGATCAACACTACTTTTCATTGCACACATAATAGTTCCACCCCAATTACAGTACAGTATTGCCTTGATTTATCAATTTTATTAAAATTAAAATACAATTGTGTGCATATATATTGATTTCATCTATTGGTAGCCTAGTATGTTCCTTATTTTAAGAAACTTTTTAAGAACACTTACAGGCTGATTTTGCAGATTATAACCCTTCATATAAGAACCAAATCAGCCTGAACTGCCAAAATAGGTGTTCTTATACGCGGGTTTTTACTGTACTAATTTGGCTCCCTAACATAACATAACATAACATAACATGAACTTTATTAAAACTCGAATTGTAGACTAGCCTGAAAAAGGCTAATATCTTCGAGAAACAAAAATTGTAAAAATCCCTTCCCTGTGAAGGGATTCCTACAAGTTGTGGAAAATTAACACACTTGAAGGAAAACAAAAGGTTGAACCAAATGTTATTATCAATATCATATTTTTTAATATTATCTTAAAAAAAATTAATGCCAGCATTTTAGTCAGAAAACTGAGAGCTGTCAGTGACTCAGTATATGTAATGCGGCTAGCGTGTATATTACTCTTGGCAATTAATAATTTGCTTTACAAGGACCCTTGTAAACCCAGGGTCTGCAAGAAAACTGTCATGAAATTTAATTCTCATAATTAAAAATAAGTAGGTTGGTCGACCGTCCTGGATCATTCAAACCGCTCAGTGCTGCACATTTTATAAGTTCACGGTGTCTCCTGAGATACTTGTTATGTAGGTACCATGGCGGTTTCCAAGCACAGGCTATAGTCCTGAGGCAAAATTCTTGGGTCCAACCAGATATGTTTTAAGTGAGTCCACTTGCAATAAGCCACTGTTACATTGAGTAAGCTGGGGAGATATTGAGGCCCACAACTGGTCCCACTGTGCTAAGCCATGTGACAAGATAGTTAGCAGACCTGAGAATAAAAAGAAAATGTTTGAGTTCAAATTTATGATATATACTGTATATAGGATAAGTGGGATGTTGCAGGGTTAGCCTGATGAAGGGTAGTGCTTTTGTGGGATTAACATAGCCAGCGACAAGCTATTGGATTGTATCATAATTTCCTCATAAAATATACACAGGTTGTTCCCTGGAATCTAATAATATTGTTTTGTTCCAGAAAATATTCAAACTTTCCTTTACTCCCACCCACTCAATCCTAAATTACTGTGCACTTGGGCACATAAGGCCATGACCAGAGATTGCCACTGCTGCCTGTCCTAAACACCTTCCTCCCCAGCTGGCTCCGCTCACCCACCTCTTTTTCCACTGTCTGTCACCAGGGTTACCTACCCCATGGATTTTTTTTGGTTTGCCCCCCCCCCCCCCAACTCCTGCCCCTCTGAAAATGCAAGTTTAGCTTTATACTTTAGTTGTAAAACTATCACGTGTATCCCTCTATAAATAAAGTTTGATTGATTGGTTGATTGATACTTATCTTTTAAAATTGGCTTTTGATACCCCCACCCCCTCACACTTTCCAATTACCTTATGTGGGGGTGGGTATTGATATTTTCTGGAACAACACATTATTTTTACCTGTCAGTTTCAAGTTCTTCTGTAACACTTGACACTCTTTTCATCATGTCTGCAGTGTGACAGGGATGAAGCTGGTAAAATGGAACTCCAAGATAAGGGTGTTCCTGGAAAACAATAATAAATTATTAAAAACGACACAAAAACAAAAGGACAACATTATTAGAAACAAGCAGTGCAATTAGTCAAAATAATATTAGACAGTGACCTTTTATCATGGCAAATTACATTATTAAAAGCACCAGAAAAACTAGAGTTGGAGGGGTGGTGAGTGTTCCTTCTAAAAGCGAATACCGTAAAATTCCGCTTATAAGCCCCCCCGGTTATAGGCCCATCTACCTAGAAACAAAATAATACATCCGATTATAAGCCCTCCCGGATACAAGCCCCCCTCTGCTGGATGACAGTACTGAATAGGGCTAAATGTTGCTTTATTATGCGTTTTTAACTTAAAAACGTATTTCGATTAACACTTCTGTGGCTCGTTTCGAAACATTTTTTTTATTCCGGTTATAAGCCCTCCCAGATATAAGCCCCTCCGCTTATAAGCCCACCTAAAACCCCAGCTTACGAAGTTGTATAAGCCCAGGGCTTATAACCAGAATTTTACGGTATCTCACAGAATATGAGTCAAATTTTACAGGTCTCACCAATTCAATATATTTTTTGTGACACGTCAGAGTCTGAGACTTTTTTGTCTAATTATACTCTTGCAAAAAAAAATCCAGGTTCACAAAAAAGATAGAAGCACTGCTGACTTGCAAATTATGTCTTCCAGTTGTCGTTTTCCACCCCCATAATAGGGGCAGAGAGGTCACATGATATCAAATCCAGCATGAAGGGAGTCAACTTTGTCCAAATAACAGCTGTGATCTTTATCAGGGTATAAAAACATAGAAACTAAATAAGGTTTTTATATACCGTATTTATTCGATTAAGCGCCCTGGGCGCTTATTAAATTTTTCGACCTTGAGAGTGGGCGCTTATTCGAGGTGGGCGCTTAATCGAGGCTGAGCGCTTATTAAATGTTCGCGATTTTCAGCAAATAGTAAGCTTATTTTCGTAACAAAACAATAAAAAATAGCAAAATGTGAAGACCTACCAAAGCAGAAACTTAACTGTTTATTGAAAGTTTCTGTAAAATACTAAGAAAACTCGGTCATGGGGGGAGTCTTTTTAGTAGTACTTAGTCAATTTCAATAATCAATACTCCTCTTGTGCACTTCAGTTTTTTTTGTGGTGTGGGGGTGGGTGCTTATTCGAGGCTGGGCGCTTATTAGCTTTTCCTACCTTCAGGATGGGCGCTTATTCGAGGCGGGCGCTTATTCGAGGCGGGCGCTTAATTGAATAAATACGGTACATTACGCCAATAAAATTTTAAAAAATAAAACTTAAGGTAAAAGCTGTTAAAATTGATGCTTAACGTTTTCGATCGAAAATATAAGCATCAATTTTAACAGCTTTAATACCTTAAGTTTTATTTTGTAACTAAGGTTTTATATATATATTAGGTAATAGTACCGGTACCTGTTGTGTTAGAAATGTCCATTTTTCATATTCAAGCCTTTCACGGTAAACATCAGGAACATTTTCCCATACTTCTTCCAAGCTGACTAGTTTCCCATCTAAAAACCAATCATTTAATATATACTTAGCAGAGACAAGTTTCTTCTCATGGTGCCTCTCTCCACCCATTATACATGTAAATTGGAACCAGAGAATTTAATGCTTGGAGGGTAACCCTGTGATGGACTAGCATCCCATCCAGAAGGGAGCAAAAATATTTCTAATTGCTTAATGCTATGGAAACTGGAAAAAGCCCCAGCCTGATGGGCCACTAGACTCAAATGCAGACTTTATAATGGTATTATATGAGACTAACTGGTGAAAAATCATCCCTCAAGAAAATAAAGGGGTAAGGGTAGGTCTTGCATTTTCATAGGTAGGAGCAGTTTTAGATCAACAAGTAGAAATCCCAGTACAAATTACCTTGTTGGCTTGCAGTGAAATATAATACAGGAACATTATAGCTGATGCTGTAAACAACATGATACTCATACTTTAGAAACTCCTTTTTCACACTTGACTCCAGATCGCCTGGCATTGCACAATCCTGAAAAATTCCACAAAAAAAAGCAACATAAAAAATAGGGTACCCAACAACTTATGATTTATAAGAATTGAAAAGTATCATATTTTCCAATAATCAATGAGAGATATGGTGGCCATAATGACTAGTGTGCTGCTCTATGGTTAAGTGGTCCAGGTACCCCACCCTTGGTGAGGTCATTGTGCTGTGTTCTTGAGCAAGGCAGCTTGCTCAGTGTCTCTCCCCAATTAGAATACAAGTGGGTACAGCCCGGGGGGTGCCCTCGGACTATAGTTGGGTGGGGGTGTGCTGCTGGGACTGTGAAATCCTTACCATGTACCAGACCATGTTCAGCTGATTTTGCAACCCTATATTAGACTAGACACCGAAAATCCCTACCCTATCCCAGACTTTCTTTTTTTAGAACTGTATCTCTATCAGTGTTTTAATGGAAAACCACCTGTCAACGATGTTGCAATGATTTTATTCATGTTTAGGAAAGCCCTTTCTCTTCTGAGAACTTTTCTATTCCTATTCTGGACTTTAATTGTCATACCATCGAACAGTTTTCCAGCAAATGATACCCTTTCTAGACCAAAACTCTCTGCTTTCTATACTCTATCCCAAACTAAACTGCTTGAAAACAATACCCTTCACAGCGGTACATACCTACATAGCTCAAATATGGGAGGCCCCCCTCACCCACACTCCCCTGTACCCACCGTACCCACAAATCCACAAATTGCTTAGGCAACTTGACAGAATGCTGGAGAGTACCCTGAAAAGGACTAGAGTCTCACAAAAGCTATAATTGAAAAATTATTATTGTTAACTGATAGGTTCACCTGCTGTAGATACAGTAAATAATCCGATAAAAAATCTCTTACATCATCTTCCTCCACCACACCCCAGTTTTTATCCTCTGTAGAAGTAGCATCTGTTGTTTCTTCACTTGCTTTATGATCACCCAGCTGAACTTGGGATTTAGTTGCGTACTTCACTTTTCTTTTTCCCTTTTTCAATATGAAATAAAGAGTAATTAAATTCAACAATAATCACCATTAGCATAGCTTTTGGGTGCATTCTCTGTACACCAAGTTGCATTTTTTACACTAAGATCTTCAACATGGATTATTATTCTTTTTTGCATATTGTGGCATCCAATTGAAGTCTTTAGAATGAACTGGTGTGTCTTAGGTAGGCCAGGTTCTGATGGATATTTTGCCTTGACATATGGCATAGAATTTGATACGCGGATGTATTTTTGGCGTATGGTGTATGTACAGAATGTACCAAGGTGTATGGTATATGTTGTGGTTTAAATTTATCTTTGGCTTAAAATTTTTCAAACCAGTTGGATTTTTATTTTCCTTTGTCTCAAACTATGATAATAAATATGAGACAAAATGAAAAAAAAAATCAAACAAGTTTGAATACTTTTAACCCAAAGATAAATTTAAACCAAATAAATTTAAATGACTCTGCCAAGGTCCTTTAAATCAAATTTTCCGATGAGAATCCCATCTTTTCATAGGAGAGTTCCCCCCTTCCACATATTATTACAGCGTAGCTATATAGTGCTGGGGATGGTTGGTTTGACAGGAGGGGGGAGGGTTGAGAGGAGCCAGGGGCAATGTGCTAACGATTAGTGTGAACTGTACAAATTTTTAGCACATCGATGAGCCAACAAAATCTAAATTCTAGACATCATACAGTTTCGAGATTGTGGGTGAATATAATTGATTGCAAGAATCAAACTTGTCCTTATTTTCAAAATATAATTTTTGATTATGGAAAGATCTATTTTAAAAACTGTTTGATGCTGAATGCAGAAGTCAGGTAAGTCAAAATTTTCACCGATGTAAAATGGGAACTTTTATTTTGAAATTTAAGGTGTTAACTTTCTAGCCAGGAAAAATAGGAAAGAGAAAACTGAACTAGCTAAGCCCCGGAAGCAGGCGGAAGTCACCAGTAAATGCCACTCCTGCTACAAAATCTTACCTTTGAAAACTCTAAATTCCAAGGTTCTCCAACTTTTCTGGCTCTTTCAAGGAAGTCAAGCAGGTCATTTTCGAATTCTTCGTATGACAAAGTACCCGTTTTCCACATTCACAAAATACCTTCGTCTCCAAAATCCAAATGTGATAGACGAAGCTCAAGTACGAAATGTGACAGGCGTCTCCGTGAAGAACTGGTGACGACTATAGTTTTCTCCCGTGTCGGGTAGGGAGGGTGATCCTGATATCACTAGACGGTGAAATATAATATATTTTGATATGTAGATCCATCTAGTTACCAAACTTCTCAGTAGGGAATTCAAGGGTATAAGTAGGAGGTTGCGAAGGATTTTCCAAGTGTATTTGGCTGTTGAGGGCGAGAGGCAGCGGGGGGAGGGGAGGCTGGTGGAGATCGTGTTTATATATTTTCTGCGGTATTTTTGAGTAGTAAACACGAGTCGTGTTAAAAGAGATATTAATGCGGGTTTAATTTTGAGGTTAACATATATTTCGTGACGTTTTAATTCATATAAGGTAGTTTTCATAGGGGGGCGGGGGGAAGAAAGCGGTTCTTTGGGTGGGGTAGGAGAGAGAGAGACCAGTTACGTAGCCCCACTGGCCCGAGCAAAACTGTGTCGCATCAACTTCCTAGCCCACTCCCTCTCACTTTCAATCCCCTACTTCCATTTCTTGCGGTATAATTGCTGTTTTTCGCCCGTGAGTGGAACAAATCTTGTTTTCTCTTGCGCGCGTACGTTTAGAATCGTTGCCCCTTTACAGAATGTGCCTCTTTGGGGGCCGCTGCTTCGATTTCAAAGTAATTCGAATTTTGGAGACGATTTTCCAATAAAAAAAAAATCAAGTTTTCGACTGCTATTTAGAAAGAAAATGCTTCTGAAAATATTTCGTGTTCAGAAAACTGCCGACTTTTTCATGGGTCAAGGCGAAAACCCATTCAAATGCATCATCCTCATGCACCTGCCTGTCAAGCAAGGTGTTCTACAAGGTGCTAAAAATAGCACAGATTTTTCGCGTTTGTTCCAGTTGATCCAGAGACAATATTTTTAACAGAAATCTGTTCCTTTACATTTTAGCTTCTGTTGTTGTTGTTGTTCTTTTCCTGAGAGTGCTTCCGCGGAATACTGGTGATCTTTTTGTCTAGCTGAGATCTGCAAGTACCGCTTTGGAAAAAGGGTACAATAATTATTGTCGGCTCGCGATCTCAAAAATAAAACAATATGATCAAGCAACTGATTTTTACAAAGAAATAGAATGGACGGCTATGGGTCGGCTATTTTGAGGGAATTTTCGGACTCTTTTTATATCTGATCTTGGCGGATTTTCTAAACCCCCTGACCTTTCCAAGGACGATGGGAAGTGACGTCACGAAGAGGGCGGCGCTTTTATTGTTAAAAGCGGGTTCTAACTGACAAGTCTTTTGTCATTGTCGTTATTGAGCAACCATCTGCCGTGGAAACAATGACAAAGTTTCTACGCCGATATGGAAAACAGCTCTACCACACATGAAATTTTAATTTTTGTCTCGACATCGACATACATTTAAGAAGAGTACGGCGTATTTTTTTTTCGTGTTGTTTTGAAACTTCTTTTGTGTACGCCGTCAAACCGAAAACACGTGAGGCGATCGCGGAACTGTAAATATACGCCAAGTACGGTTAAACAAAACAACGGTGGTGTGCAGAATGCGTGAGGTCTTCTCGCTTTAAGCGATAAAATCTGAGAAAGAACAAACTCGTTGACGGGTTGAAGACGATCGCAGCTGCTATCAATCGTGTTCGAGAGCGCGTTTCACCGAAAGCGGAAAAGCCCGCATTATGTAATATTCTTTGAAATTCCGAATTAAAGAATTTTAAACTTGTATATTCCGTTGCGCTTCAGTGATCCTGCCGATTATGTGAAATTCGGTATTTTGGAATCGTTCCAGTTAATCCCGTAGTCACTTTGAATAAATCGAATTTTATTTTGCACCCATGGGAATAGACGTGAACCTACTCACGCGCTGCGCTGAGCTCAAAAGCCTTTCTCCGGCTCGAAATTTTCTCTCACTTTCTCAAAAACTTGTTAGGCTGTTATTTTTTTAAAAATATGACTCTTCAAAGGAGTTAAGCTGTTCGTAATACACAAAAACCCGACGAAACGTAAACTTCAGTTTTTCGTGGCCTTGTGTGATCTTTGGAAATGCAGAAACGGTAATGGACTCCAACTACTGGAAGGTGGAACAGCGGAGACTTAACAACATCATGATGTTAAAAAACGCTAGAAAATTCCCTAGTAGATTCTCCGTGATGTAGCGTCAAGTGAGCGGTATTTTCTGAACAACGGTTCCTCTCCTTCTAAAGACATGTAAAAACATTCAGTAAGTTATCATTTTAGTTTATACCCTTTGATGTTCACTCTTAGTTTAGATAGATCTCCCTCGCTTAAGATTTTTTTCATATACTGTTTACAAGAGGGGACATGTAGCAGGAACATTTTGCATTGACACTTCCTGACGTGCACTGATACTTTTTGGCTCGTGCAACCCAAGTTGTCGCCATAACATGTCTCTGCTACACGTCCTTTTGTGTGAATATTCATGATTGAAGTTGTCTCTGCTTCTTTCCTTCCCCCAGTCGGGGTTGCTTAAAAATATTTTTACACCGAGAGGATTCGCCCCAAGTTCCAAGCCCTTATCCTATAACCATTACCATTTTGATAGAAAAGGTTACCCTTTAGTAGAGAAAAATTTACCCCTGTAACATACCTACTAGATGCTACAACTATTCTAGAAACTTTTCATCACTTGAATAACCTCTTTAAATCATGTCCCCTTAATAACTAAGTTGAATCGACCTTTTGGTGGGACTGTTCGAAAAATCTGAAAGGTTCTTTTAAATACAAGAGATTGAACGTGACAATGTGAGCGCGTTGCCCTTTAAAACTAAACTGTTTTTAGGCTGCCCTATCATTTAGAAGGCAGCTAAAGCAAAGGAGCCTTGCAAACCCCTGGCTGTAATCCACCTTGCCAATCACAGATAGAAAAAGAAAGAGCGTGATAAAAAAAAAATGCCAATTTTGCATCCAGCACTCCTTTTCCAACGTTGTCCCAGCTTTGTTGGACACGATATAACGAAAAAAAATAATGCATGTTTTATTGGAGAAGTTCAGAGCTACCAAGAATCAGTATTTGCGTCGCGCGCTTACGTTTATGGTCAACAAGTTAGCCAGCCACTGCGCGATTTTTTTTGCGCAAGAAAATGAAAAGGAAGACTGAAATAGAAGAAAGAAACACTGGCTTTTCAACGGATATAAAATTGCCTCTTTATTTTGTGTGTGTGTGTTTTTTACACCAAATCGGACGTCTAGTGACTTATCAATCTCCTTAGCAGATTCTCGCCGCGATCTTACACATGCACTGTATTTTTAACCTCCCATTCAGAGGATATTTTTTACGTGTGGTTTGGCAGCAGTGGAGGACGCTAACAGAAGCGCCTTTGTGCCCACATTGCGGACCTTTTGGATTCTGTGATAAGCAGGATTTTTTCCCTAAGTGGACTAAATATTTTGTTTCCAGGGGGCGACCACTTGTGCAAAGATATTGCACTCTCAGCGTCCTTTACAACTTGACCTAGTTATTTATTATAGTCGGATCGAGCGCTCCAGGTTCGAGCCTTGGCCGGATTCTTTGGCAAGGATTTTTACTCTCATGGTGCCTCTCTCCAAACACTTGACCTTGACGGGTACTAAACACAGGGATAACCCTGCGATGGACTAGCATCCCATCAAGGAGGGAGTAGAAATCGCCTCCTAGTCGCTTCATGCCACGGAAACCGAAACATCATGGGTGACGGTCTGGTGGGCCGGACTACAGTCGTAAGCAGACATTACTTTCATAAGGATATCCCTCAACTCTGATGGCCTCTCAGTGGCCTGTTTATTTATTCAGGGGAACACCAAACTGCGACTATAACAAGGCAAGTAGAAGTTTACAAGAATCTTAAAGAGTTCTTATTACGATCGACTCTACCCGGAAAAGCTACAAGATCTGCCGTTTGAAAAAAAAGTACAAACACAATGTGATCGTACATTTGATTCTAGGTCAGGATTCTAGGTCTGGGATTGGGTTCACAGCGGACCGACGCACTGATCGTGCGCAGTTCGAATTCCGACAAAACTATGCCTCTTGTTTATCGAAGTTTCAAATTTCTGCAATCAACCACTTTCAAGCCAAAGGTTAAGGCAGTTACTGAAAATGTAAGTTTCGTACCACATGCATCCACAGAGAATTTAAATTATCTACTTAGTCCATCGGCACGTAATTTAGTATGTGACTGCTTTTTTCATAATGTTTTCTTACTTAAGTCTTGCACATTTTCGGTTCAAGCTCTTCATGATGATGATGATGATGATGATGATGATGGGCTTATATAGCGCATTTACAAAGCTCGTGATCAGTGCGCTTCACAATTCGAATCTATGAGATGAGACCAGACATCAGCATATAAGGCGCCTATGGCAGCCGCTATCCGTCCATGTGTATGATCTCACCCCACCACCCAACCCATGGAATAGAACAGACCACAACACCGGGAACTTCATGCCCTACTCTTTGCGATGAGTGTGTGGATTCTTTAACGTCCCCTGCTGATTATAACACTGAAGATGCAAGAGACGGGGCCTACGGTTTATCGTCCTTATCCGAGAAGACTAGAATGTCTAACCATTTGCAGATGTAATAACAAACAAAGGCAGCACATTCTCCTCAGTTATTTTAAGACCCTGAGTGTTGGTCCGGTCTGGGCGTCAAACCTGAGACCTCCCGCACGGCAGTTCGGCGCTCTACCACTGAGCTAACCGGTCGGCGGTTAGCAGGGTTTGAGGCGGCCAAAACCGAAAGTCGTCTAAGTTTCAATCCGAAAAATTCCATACTGATGCCGTAGCCCCGATTGTAACAACGACTTTCTGTTTCCTGCGCGCGAAAAATTAAGAACCGAGCAACATTGAACCAATCATAGACACTATGCGGATCTCAATAGAGCTACGTCATGTGGGGAAAGAATTAAGTGCGCAAAAAGAAAAGATGAGACTTTTAACTTTCATCTGAAAATAACCTAGAATCGTTCAGACGCAAAACTACTTTTAAAAATTACCGGCCAGTGTGTTGAAACACAACTGGTAAAAGAGCTGTTATAGAAGTTGCCTCTGCCCATCCGAAACTAGTCATTCGGACAAAAATTAGGAATTTTATGTAATCGGGTATATATTTTTACAACCTTCCCAAAAATCTTTTGCCTGTGGTTGTAGGTCAAAAAGAAAAAGAAAAAACAATTTACAGTTAACTTTCTCTTAACGGACACCTCTATAAGACGAACACCTGGTGTTGGTCCCCTTTCCTTTCTTTTTTCAGTCTTTTTACTGTGACTCCCTATAAGACGGACACCTCCCATGCTATTGCTGGATTTCCACTGACGCGTAATTTATTACGTGCGTGAAAAACTTTAGAGACAATCATGATGTATTAACGACTTGGATAAACGTGTACGCAAATCGTTCACACGTTATCTCCAAATTTTTTTCGTGCACGTCAACGAACGTAAAAAAAATACGCGTCAGTGGAAATCCACCCTAAGACGGAAAGTTGGAGCCGGTCCTTACGGTGTCCGCCTAAGAAAGAGTTGACTGTATAAACCAAAATTGAATATGAAGGAAATATCTGTGTGGAAATAAATAATTTACATGCGAGTTTCAATCCACTTCTTTTGAAACTGTGATCAGGTGAATTTTTTTGGCCTGTTGTATTTTCTGTACGCGCGAAAAATAACGTAACGATAACGAGAAAAGACGAACGCACAAAAGTACGCCTAATCGCATGTTATTATTTTGCAAAAACGTTCATGAGCTGAGACGAATTTGTATTGAAAATAACGACTACCATGACTTCAAATGGCGCAGATCACGCAAACACAGTTCGGGAGTCCAATCCAGGGTTAATTATTCCAGCTAACCCAGAGGTCCCGTCCGTCGACCAATCAGTGCCAATCCACTAATGGTTTCTATAGTAACGGGCGCTAGGCCCCGGTCTGTGACGCGGACCCCACAAGGCATGACGAACTCAAGTGACACATCTTTGACAGGGCCAGCGCAGCATGTACTCCAAAGGCAAGGCGAATACAGTGCCCTCCGATGCACAGGCACGGGAAAAGTAAGCTTCACTTGATTTTTCCTGCAAAATGGACGCCAGAAATGGATTCAGCGAGTCCGAAAACGGGGGATGGTATATAAAATTTAGGGCCATTGCGGGCGAATTTCGGAAGTTTCATCGCCGGGTCTGAGCGCGGCTTTGTGTTTTAGGAAACTGTGTCTGTATACTGATGAAGCGTAACTGGTTTATCGAACATTCTCGTTCTTCTGTAGGCTGGCCTTGTATGTGTACGAATACCTTCTACACGTGGGAGCGCAAAAGAGCGCACAGACTTTTCTTAACGAGGTAAACTTGATCACAACTTGGTTCGTTTTCACGGAGTGTGCAAGTTGGTTTTTGCGAGACGCGGTTACAAACGCAGAGCGTCGCCTGAATGTTATACGCTTTACAAGTATTGAGGAGTGCTTTCGTTCTCTTCTAGATAAGATGGGAGAAGAATATAACGCTGGGAGAACCGCCTGGTTTTCTTCATTCATGGTGGTGGTGAGTTTCGCCAATGACTGAAGTAATTAGTGAGTTGTTGATTCGAATTTTAAACTAGGTTCTCATTACTTTTACAGCGAAATAAATGAGAGCTGCGTTTTTAATGGTCGTTTATACGTAACACGACCGGGTTTTATTTTCCAGCCTTCTAAACTGTGATCCTGGGTGCTTCATTAACCTTTCTTTATGATTAAATCCAGGTTGTTTTTTTAATTTCCCGCCCAAATTATGTCTGTTCGTTCGAGTGATGCTCGTGTGCTTTTCCCTTTCTTCGTTGCAGTGTGTTTTGGGACTTATATTGTGCCGCACCGGAGAGACGAGACAGTTGTGACCATTCCAGCGAGGCCAAAGCTTTTCACGACTATGTAAGAACAAATTACAATTTACAATGTAAGCTCTCAATGTAATTTCCTGCGAGATCCTTGCGAGCGAAGCGATTATTCGTTCGGTCGGAGCGCACCATTTTGTCACGCTAGATCAGTGTATTGTTACATTTACACGCGCGGAAATCTGTCTAGATCACCGATTTGAAACATACTTCTCGCAGTTCGTATTGTTGCGGGTGCAAACCTGGAAAATACGAGAGTCTAATTTCCATTTGGGTTAGCGCTTGTGGTGGTAAATTGAAGAAGCACGCGCATATGAAATGATATGTTTTTCGTACACTACATCTTAGAATTTCCTGTGTGTGTTGACCGCTGTCATTTCCTTTCAACGAAAATGCAAAATCATTTCGTGATAATTTTAACTACGCTCTTCATAAAACGTAACCGATATGCTACGTATCCTTCCAAGTTGATGCGTGTTTAGCGTAACATTTGGGCATTGTTGAGAAATTTTTATTCGACCGAATAGATCGGAGACTTGACGCTTTAACACGGGCAATATTGAAATTCCTAGCAAAGGCGCGTTAGTTAATTTTTCATCGAAGACGAAAAGATATTGTTTTGTGGAAGGGATAGGGGAAAACTTTGATTTATTATACAGCAAACTTTTGCAAAACATCGATTCTTTTCCGGACATATTATGCTTTTCTTAGATCTCTTAGAGTTCTGCTTTTGAATGCTAGACTTGAACAAAGGTCTTTGTGATGCCACCAGTTGCATTCGATTCAACACGCAAATTCGCGAGTTTTGCCTTCTTAAAGTTTTCTTTGCGTCGAGATTATACATCCCTCCACTTGAATATGTTGTCTTTTTTTCCGGTTAATTGAATGTTCTTATTCTCAATATTTTTAAATCCCTCCTAACCGGTTAAATAGATGTCGGTGAATGCTCATGAGTAGAAAACTAAAGGTTTTTGAATAAATTAACCGAGGTTATAGTTACGACAGGTTTAGATCCATCAGGTGTAGGCGTTCAAAATGGATTTTTATTGAATTCAATGATTTTTCTGTGTAGCGCGTTAGTTTACGTCTACGATTAATAACCCGCTTATACCCTGCTAAGTCCCGAGCAACAGAGATCAAGTGAGCGAGTGATCGGTGCTTCGAAACCACGAGACGCGCCGAGGACGAATATTTTGTGTTGATAAACTATGGGGGAGACGCGTATTGAGGTTTCCCAAAATTTGCATAATTTCAGGAAGGAATGGCATTTTTTTTTCGTCACATGACGAGTTTTTGACTCAAGGCTTAGCGCTTTTTATGAGAGACGGGCAGCAAAACGCTTTTTCACGAACCCATTCAAAGTTGCGATCATTCGTTCGATTTCTCGTTGCACGCGCGATAAACTCTGCTCGCTGGCGTGTGATAATGTGAAATTTACATTGCCATAAATAGCGCAGATTTTTATTTTCTCGTCACTGACGGGTCTGAGCACACGTCATGGGTGGTCGAGCTTATTTGAAAACTCTGCTTTCCTGTCATCTTAGCATAAAGTTTGACTCAAGCTCGTCTGAGAGAGGTTCGGATGTGTTGTGATTGTGTTCTATGACCGGCAGGTGTTGAGTTTCCAACACGCAGCATTTTGGGAAAACTTCTGGCAGAAATCGCCTCCTTAATCGCTATTGTTTTATAGCCTATGAGCTTGCTGATGTTGTGATAAACTGTTGTTAAATTTAGCACTTGTACATTTTTTTCGAAGCAACAATACAACCCAAACAAGTTTTATGTCTTGATGTGATTTCTTGATTTTTTCTCCACTGCCACTTAAGCTCGTGTTTGAAATAGTTTAGGATAGGAAGGGCATGCTTTCAAAACTTTGTTGTTTATACAAGGATTGTGAAAATAAGAATGCTTTTATTTCAGTTGACAAGGCAGTTGACAGCATTGTGTTGTAAATATATTTTCAGAGAATTGGATTTTCAAGATAAAATCACAATAGTTAGTTACAAACCTTGAAGTGGCTGGTTTTATATCACCTCTTTACTGAAAGAAATATAGAGAAAATACTTGTTTCTTCAATGGAATTGTAAAAATACAGTCTTGAAAAAAATCATGTTTATATCTTGGACAATTTGTGTAGATTTGCAGCTGCAGAATTTTTTTTTAAAAAAAATCACACCAGCATAAATTTGCCCTTGAGGTCCTGTTGAATAAAGCTAGAGTTAGAATTGTTGCCAAAGAAAATACAAGGGATCCGATGAGCAGTTATATAAACATTCAAAAACTCCTCACAAATCTCTCTACATTTCTTATAGTCTAGTGGGAAGAAATTGTATGTAGTTTGAGGGCTTTGTAGTTATGTGTATGATAACAAAGATTCAGGCATCTTATTTCTTTTGATCAATACATGTATATGTACACAAAATCAATTTTTGAAGTCGGTTTTATTTTTGCCTTGAGGTGGGGCTTTTAAAAACAAAAAAAAATGGTCAGAAGGCAACCTTTTGATCGTTGTAATACTACACCCATTCAGTGACATTGACTGTAATTTTAGTTTTCACTTGTTTTCAAGCAACAGATTTTGATGTAGTATGATCATAATATCCATGTATTTTAAAAATGTCTAAAATGTCTCTCAAAGTCTAGTTGGAAATTTTATCTATTTTCTTATACAAATTCAAAGTGGTGTGTTATGATTACCTGTAAGTGAAGTTCGACAAAAAAAACTGCCAAAAATGATTTGATACTAAGTGAAATTGTGCCTTTTCTCACATGATGCAAAGTGATTTTTCACATTTCCCACAATTTACTGCAGTCAATTTATCTTAGAACAAATGAAACCATATCTGGTTTCTTTCTGTTACAACATCTTTGATAGTGGGAATTATTTCGTAAAATAGATAGAGCTAGTTAATTGGCTATAACTTGGAGATATACTTTATAACAACTGTACACCAAGATATCTTAAGTTGCTATTGAAAAATACACTTTGTATTTAACAGCGTATTTGCAGAATGCTCTAACAGCTTTCTTTGAGCTGTTAGCTTTTACATTGATGATTGCATATACAGTCAACTCTCTCTAAGACGGACACCTTTGGACCGGCCGCAGCTGTCCGTCTTAGAGAGGTGTCCATCTTGTAGAGAGTCGAGGAAACATGACACCAGTAATTTTGAGATAATAAAGCTAAACCTATGCACAATAAATACTCGTCTGTTTTGAGTGTGTTGAAAGTCGCTTTCTTTAACAAAACCTACAAACAGGGACAACAATAATTTCAGAAAATTGTATCGTTTGTTCATTACAATCGATAATTCACTGCTTCACGTAAGCAGAGAAGCTTCATTGTTTTGGTTAGTAAGTTTGGTATGCGCGTATCCTTAGGGCGCTGGCAAACTTTGCTTTATCGATATGAAGATTGGAAGTAATTTCACGAATAAAACATGATAAAAAACACTTCTTAAATGTCCGTTGATGATTTCAAAGTGTCCATTGTCCGTCTTAGAGAGGTGTCCGTCTTATAGAGAGTTTAGTTACAGTAAAATGACTGAAAAATGGCAGGGACCATCCCCAGGTGTCCGTTTTATGGAGGTGTCCGTCTTATAGAGGTGTCCGTTAAGAGAGAGTTGACTGTACTCCATATTCTAATCATATATCAAAGTTATTCCCAGTAATAACTTAAATTTTAGTTTCCAATTTTAACAGAGGTCTTAGAAGGTATCAAGGGGGGTGATCCAATTTAGCGAGAAAATTTTAATAAAATTCATGTGTCATGTATACTTTACACAAGCGATTTTATCAAATTCATGAATCACATTTCTCTTCTCGCTCTATATTTTTAAACATCAGTCTAGGTTTTGCCCTTATCACATGCTAGGCATAAATCCTTTGCTACCCTCGTATTATTACCCTGATATTTGATATTAACTTGACTAATGAACCCATCATCAGGTTATTCCCAATCTTCAGCAAGGGGCTGTACCATCCCCAGGATTCCCTCAGATGGGAACTGATGGTCCCCCAGGAGGTTCAAGTATGCCTGGAGGAATGCCCCCCTATTTTACGGTAAGTCACCATTTATATTTGTTGTGACATCTTTTTGTTGCTGACAGTATCTAGACGCGTGGTTGCCGCATTCATTGTAATGATTGATTGATTACACTGCAAAGCAAAAATTGCAATATTACTTAGTGACAATGACAATGTACTGTGCAGAAAAGGTACATTGTCACCCAGCTATCAGGCAAATCCACATATTGACCAGGAATTTTTTTGGGGGTCATCTTCAATGACCTAATTCATGATTGTATGGTCTTAGATCAGAAGATAAAAGTTTCCTGGAAGATAAAAGTGACCACTCTTGCTTATCACCCACATTTTCGTATGTCACAGTGAATCTTTTCTCAGACAGAATGTTGTCTTGACTTGTAATAATGTCTAGCATTTTGCCTCCTTATTATAAACCAGGTCATTGTTATACATTTAAGAAACATTAGATTCGTCATCTCTTTCTTTGCTGTTGTATTTTCAACACATTAGTCTTGTCATGCATTGTAATTTTGTTTCCAATATGGCTGCTAAACAGGTTTAACGCCTCTGCAAATCTCTGAAGGGTGGTATTCTTGAAGGTGCCCAGGGCTCAAAACTAACAGTAGCCAACTAGCCACAGGCTAGTAAAAATGCAGTTTTGTCTTGTGCATGTAGGTTCTGGGCTTTCACTCGCCAAAATGGCTAGTTAAAATTTCAGGAATTTGATTAGAAGAAAACCAAACATCAAAATCGACTACAAGAGAACAGAACTCACAAGTACACTGTCATCACATATAAAATTACTAAAGACTGTGGACAAGCTGAAATTACCAAAAAGTAACCTAAAATTGACCCCAAAGTAATGATAACAGAGCCAGTGACGACAGTAAAGTGCCTCTGCACAAACCTAAGTTAGCTTGAGAATTCTGGCTAGTGCAGAAAATTGGGTTTGGCTAGTGAAATCAAAGTTGTAAAGTTGCAAAAAAAGTCAGTCTCGAGCCCCAGTGCCTTTCTTCTACTGCAGTCACCCGTACACTGTATGCCGTATTGTACTTACGTATTTGTCGCTATCTCTTCTATGTAGTCATCACAACCACAAGCCTCGCCTCATCAACCGCCATCACATCAAACACCGCCTGGCTACATGCCCAATCAGGTAATTGAAGTTTGTATGGCCTATAACAACATTTGGAATTTCAGTTTGAAAGAACTGTTCTGTACAACAGAGTAAGCAGTAGCACTTGAAAGTGGAGCTCAATAGGTTTCATTTGAATGGTCACACACTAGGGTTTCATCCACAGACTTTAAAGTTATAACCATCTTGTACAGCATAATAAACAGTACCAAATGAAAGTACTGCTCAGTAGCTTCCATTTGAATGGTCACACTCTAGTTATAGAGTTTCATCCACAGGCTTTAAATTTAGAGCCATCTTGTCATTCATAATAAACAGTACTGCATAAAAGTACTGCAATTTTAATTTGAATGGTTACATACTAGGGCTTTATCCACAGACTTCATTCAGCATAATAACAATACCAGCCAAAACACTGCAGTTTTCAATAGCTTTCATTTGTGAACGGTCACACACTTAATCTCCAGTTAGAGCCACTTTAATTAACCAGAGATGTTTGAGTGGTGAATTCAAACTCTCGAACAAACTCCGCACTCTCTCTCGAAAAGAGTAGGGCACGGAGTTCCCGGTGTTGTGGTCTATCTTTGCGCATTGTGTTGTATACTGTGAAATGCTTGGTTTAATTAGCATATACTTGCTAGAGCCCTAACACGGCTCATAATACTGAGGGTAAATAAAGTTTCAGTTTCAGTTCTCTTTGACTTTAGCTTGGTTTAATACAGAATTCCAATTTTTCTCCAACTTCATCACCTTATAGTAATGTACTGTACATTTTTATAGAACATTAAATAAATGTAATTTATATTAAATTTTCCTTCAGCCACCGCAAGGTTATATGACTAATCAGGTATGTTATTCCCTATTGTTTTTCCTTTGCCTCACCAGTTCCCAATTATTATTTAATCTCAATTTATCCCTTAGGTATTTGAGGCAGCCAATGTCCCATCATGTGTAGTTTGTGTATGTCATAAAAACAGTATTCTATCTTACAGTTTAATTTCTTTTCTCCTTGCCTTATGCTCTCTTTCCCTTAACCGATGTCACAGCATGAGCCATGGCTCAATATTGGTGCAAAATAATTAGATTTTGTGGGTGTCTAATTGTGTTATCTATCCTCTGCAGACACCATACGGCATGTCTAGATATAACCCAGCGGCAAACAGGCCACCCAATGTAAGGATACCAGGCCAGGTAATACAAGAAAGCATTGTCTGCGAACTTCTCCAACTCATTAATAACTCATTGAGTTAAAACAAAGAAAATCATTACCATGAAGGAGATTTGGATACCCGGTCTTGATTAGCATAGATTTTTATGATTTTTTTTTTCGGTTTACTCTGTAGTTTTTGTTTTGATTGAGAAGATATATCAAATACTCAAGACAGTGTTTCATTGGCTATCCAAACACCTCGAGTTTCATCCAAAATACCCTGCTGCATGTCATATTTTCAAATCTCTCTTTGGTGTTTGGATATCCGATGAAACACTGTCGCTCGTGTTTGATATATTACACCAAATACACACTGTTGTGCATTCTGTAGGGTAATTCTTACATTCAAATTATTTTTAACTGACTGTATTTTTTTCCTGGAATCTTTTTAGCCCCCTGGAGGCGTGGCAGGTGTACCGGGCGCACAGCCCTTGTTGCCGAGCACTATGGACCCAACAAGGCAGCCAGGGGGATATCAAGGTAAGCCCTCCCACATTTTAAATAATGACACCCGGGCATGGCGGAGTGATCAAACACCACTTATATAATCTTGAGGTCCCAGGTTCAAAGCTGTTGTCCTGATACTAGGAGAATGAGCCCGGCGGTCCCAAGTGTATCCCACAGGGTTTATGATTTATGATTGAATTGTGTTACATGTACTTCAACTAAATCAAAATATTTGTTTTGTTGAACAGGCCAACCCATGCAGATGAGTAGAATGAACCATCCAAGAGTTCCTGTTCCACCAGTAAGAAAAAAAAAGAATTTTTGCATAAGTTGTCTTAGTTTGTGTGTAGAAATAGAAACTATACATGTGCTCTTGTTTAGTCAGAGACAAATGAAGAAAGAGTTCTCCTGAAGTGTATTTAGGTTTATTACCTTTGCCAAATTGCTTTCATTCACTTAGAAGCATTAATCAGTCATTACCGTTTTATAATGACTGCAGAGGCTTCATTAACGACCAGGCACTGGGCAAATGGTCCAGCCGTGAACATACTTTGTCAGGCTGCTTTCAACATCTGAACAGACTTTAGTTTACCAAAGAGGGTAGTACCTTGCAGATACTTTGCCCGGGTGCAATAAAACCCTGATGCCCACCTGCTCCAAACCTTAATGAATTCCCTGCGACTGAACTCCAGTTTGGACTAAAGGATGCTTTTGCTTGATAGCGAGAATCCAATATAGAAATAAATAAATTACAGAAGGCTTTCGACACACGTCTCTGAAATGAAAGAAAAATTACGTGCCCCGAGTAGGATTTGAACCCACGTCTCCCTGTTACTAGTCAGGCGTGATATCCACTACACCATCGGGTCACCATGCTGGATACGTGGCAACTTATAGGTGTGTATTAGATCGGACAAGGTCAATCCACAGGGCATTTTTCTTTCGAGACATTTGTGTGTATAATGGCTAGACCCCCCAACTTAATTGGGTTTGGGCTACAGACAGAAATATTTATGAAATCATGAAAGCCTTTCATGGTTTCATAAATATTTCTGAGAATCCAATAACCGAGTTTCATTACACTCATGGTTAAGTGTGATTGACATTGTTACAAATGACTGGTTCAACAGTACAGGGACTTAGTTTATTCATCTTATCAGTGGGTTGTACTGTATAATATTCAGGGTCGGCCGGGGAAGTAATTGGTATACCAGTACACCTGAAAAGTATGTACCCAGTATAACCATTTTATATTTACCAAAATGTCCCCTCAAAATCATACAAAATACCAGAATTTGGAATAACACAGTATAGTAAATAATAAAGATGGTATACTTTATACCCAAAAATGACCCGATTTTAGGTAAAAATACAGTATATATACAGGGTGTTCATTAGGCATCGGAGATCGGAGAATTCTCCTTCTACTACGTAGAATTCTCCGGCTAAATTTCAAAGGCCTGTAACTTTTTTTTTATAAAGATGCGGAACCTTTAAAAATCATTCTCCGGTTACTTTACACTATTCTCCTGCTATTACAATTCTTAATGAAAACCCTGTATATACCAGTTTAAAATGCCACTGTATACCATATACTTAAAAACCCTGACCGACCCTGAATATTAACGGATTTCTAACATAATTTGAATGTAAATTTTGACATTATTTTGTTACCTTTAGAATTATGGTGGTATGCGGCCTCCTCCAAACAGCTCAGTAGCACCAGGTGTTAACATGCCAATGTAAGTGACTTCAGTTATCTGGGAAATAAGCATTTAATGTTTTATATTCATCATTAAAAAGTGTCAGAGCACTCAGAGGAGTTGTGCACGTTAGAATTGGTCAGTTGGAGTTCATTATAGCTCCATAAAGCACCTGGCTAATGTCCTATGCATGCTTTTTGAGTTATAATGCATGAGGCTTATGTATGAGGCTTATGCATAATACCGTTTTTGTTAAAAAATGTTTGTTGTTTTGTTAACAGGCCTGGCAGTCGACCCTGGAATCCCACAACATCGGTAAGATGCTTAGCCATTATTTTATATATTTTTTTCAGTGGGCTTAGTTTTCGATTGGTATTCCACAGAACTTTGTGATGATTATTTTTATGAAGACCAGGTTAACGAAATCTGGACTGTGGAGGGGGTTGTCAATAAATCACATTCACACAACAGATTTAAGGGACTTCCATCATGGCTTTTGCGATGGCTTGATGGTTAGGGCACTGGATTCTGGATCGAGTGATCAACATTTAGCCCTCAGGCCGGGTCATATTCCCGTATCATCCCACCCAGGGAGAAGTATAACTTCTCCTTAAGTCACTTTATGCTAATAGAAACTGGGACACGCTCCAGATGGTTTAATGGGCCACAGCCCAAACACAGATTTTTTCACGCTATAACAGTCCCAGAACATTCACATGTACTGAAGGCAGGGCTCTGGGACAAAAAGTTTAATTTAAAAGTGGAAGCTTATTCCCATACTTATCCTTAAATTATTTTGATCTGAAAGCCCCATAGAATTGAATAGCTTGATGCATAACTATGCTAAGTGACTTTTAAGATAAAAAATCGTTTTTTCCTTCAAACGCGCCCGAATTTTTGCTCAAACGTGCCAGAATTTTTGCGTGTGGTCTTCGATTAAATAGAAAATCGTTGTCCTTTTGTTTTTTTTTTTGGGGGGGGGGGAATTTTAATATTCGCTCGCTCAAAAACGGGATCTGGAAATGAATTCCTTAAACTACTTTGTGACGTAAGCTTACGTTTGAATTATTTTGGCGCGCGAAGCCGAGGCAACGAGACTTTCAATCAGACCAGTTGAAAACTCACCTTACGCATTAGAAGTCCGCTTATTTTCGCTCATTTGACACATATTTGCGCCCATCTGGTGGTGAAAGGACATCATTAAGTCTGGAAACCCGTAAGCCACTAGCATATCTCGAAGAAGCGAGATGTGTTGCTGCCTGAAGATTGCTAAGCCCTGCCAAGACTGGCGGTAAACTTGGCTTTCGAAGGCGCATTGAGCCAGGCGAGGTCTAGAAGCAACTTCTGTTCCAAAAAACGTTATTTTCTCGAAGTTTTGGCTCATTTGCCTCGTGTTGCCGCGTTGAACGTTTGGAAATAAGGAGGTGCTTTTAGACTTATAAAAATTCTCTTAGATTTGGCGATAGGACTTCCCGTATTTCAGCTACTCAGGGATATCCCATAATAATCTTTAATGGATACGTCATTCGATACGCATTGTCACAATAAACAAAGTTCGTTCGGCACGGCAAAGACGGAAAACGCTCACTCAATTAACAGAACACAACAGAATCGACAGAAAAGGATAATTTTTACCAAGAAAAGCAACAAATTGCTTCATTTCGACAAAAAATAGCCCTAAGCTGCGATCCTTTCCAGGAATAAAAGGCCTGAATGTTTAAAAGAACGATCGTTGCTTGTGAGTCAAGATCAAATTGCGTTACGCGTGACTACGGAGAGAAACTGGGGAAAAGCGAAAACATATTATGGATTAACCTTTAGCAGCCTAAATTTGCTGACTGAAAACGAAACATTGAACATTTGGCGAGTGCATTTGTGGTTAGAAGCTGGCGAGAGGAAAGGGCAACGGCGTAAGTCGTTTTTGTTTAAGTATTTCTCGTTCATTTTGCTATATATTTTTCACTTCTTTTCACTGTTCAGTCGCTCAAGTTTGTCGATCGGTCAAGTTCAATGTTTATATAACATTCGTGACACTTAACCCTAACCTTAACACTAGCTGACCCTAACTTTACTTTACTGTAACTGCTAAGTTTAATCCTCTTTCTCTCTTTGCCGCGTGTTATTGTTTTAAAGTGACCATAGTTCTAGTTTTTCTCGAAGACAAGGTGCAAACCAGAAATTTTAATTCGAGGACAATGTTTTTCCATTAAATTGAAGACCACATGCAAAAATTCGGGCACGTTTGAAGGAAAAAACGATTTTTCATCTTAAAAGTCACTTAGCATAGTTATGCATCAAGCTATTCAATTAATCTGATACAACAGCAACAGATGTTGATTATTGGTCATGAGTTTTGCTTTAGTCAGCCTTCATGCCACAACATTTTAAACTTTTTTGTATTAATCAAAATAAATCCGCATCTTTTAGGTGTCAGGACCACCTGGAACACCGATCATGCCCAGTCCTCAAGGTAAATTTGAAATGTGTGTTATAAAAAATCCTCTGATTAAATTATTTATGACAAATTTAGTCTCTTTAAAAAAATACGTCAATCATTGTGTTCCTTTTGTGATAAGTGCTTACCTTTTTTCCAGACCCGTCAAATGCTGCAGGTGATTCCATGTATGCGATGATGAAATCTGTCCCTGGAGGAAACATGTCTGCAGTAAGTGACTTGAACCCTGTGATCAAAATGATGAATTCTCGTTAGAAAGTGCCCTGTATTCTCTTATGGTACATCAACTTAGAAAAGGATAAATACCAGTAATCAGTGTCCTGTTATCAGAAGATGGGAGGTGCAGTGGCCAGAAAGTGGGATAAGCTCCGGCCTGATGGTCCTTTAGGCCTGAATGCAGACTTCAACAGACCTTTTTACCTACCATACTGTATATATGACACCTTAAGTTATTCAAGGAATTCTGTTTAACTAAAAACAGCCCTACATTTTTAGCAATAGACCATTTTACAGTTGTCTGCTTAGTGACATGGTCTTTGAATGGAAGTGAGGCTGGAGGTGACCTTGTTTTGATACAGACCTCACTGCTTTTGTTTTGTAAATCATGTTGTTTTGATGCTAATTATTTTGCATTTACATGATAAAGCAGGGAGGTTTGTATCAATGCAAGGTCACCCTCAGCCTCACTACCATTCAAAGGCCAGGTCACTTGGCAGGTAACTGTAAAATGGACTATTCTAAAACAAACTTGGACATTTCTTTTTCATTAAAAGCGATGTTTTGCAGTTCAAAGTGACTGTTTTACTGCTCGCCCATAAGTTTTTCTATCCAACATTCTTACAATATGTTGTTCTGTAAATGTTGTGAAGGCCACAAACTTTGCCAGGACAGCTAGCGCTACTTCTTTCTTCAGTAAGAGACGAATACTGACAATCAAAAGACACTATTTTCAATTACTGTAAAAGATTAGATTCTTTGTGGTGTTCAAATTTAAAATAAGCGCCGCCCTCAAATAAACGCCGCCCTTGAATAAGCGCCACACCTTAGGCGTCAAAAATTTAATAAGCGCCGCGGCGCTTATTCGAGTAAATACAGTATTTGCTGTGCTAACCATGTATCTCCTGTGTTGGTGTCCCAGTTAATTTTGTAACATGATAACATGGTTTTGGAGTTTTGTTGCGGTCATGTAGAACCAGTGTAATGTACTTATGATATGGGTGATTCTTTTTCTCTTCAGTACATGGGTGGAGGTCCTGAGCCAACACTACCCCTAGGGGCCCAGGAGGCCCCACTTGTTATGAACGGTGAGGTTTAATGATAATTATTATCCTGAGCAAACAGACTGACACTTTACAGGCTCCGTTCTTCGTGCACACAAGATTCAAAAAGTCATACTAGTTACATACATTTTTTCGCTCTACAGAGCCCTGGGTAGTTTTTCCAATTATTGGTTGTTTCTTGCACATAGCATAGTGTTACCTGACAGATATAGGACCAGAACAGGACTACATAATTTTGAGCATGTATAGTCGAGTTTTGATTGGCAGTTTTGAAAACTGTGAAGACATTAAAACCCATCCTGATTCTGTTGTGTTTTCCATCTATCAACCTGTTTGACTGGTTTAGCTGATGTTACTAAGTTTTTCCCATGCAGATTTCAATTTGTGTATACATATTTAATTTAAGGGATGCCTAAAACCATGAAAGCTGAAGGCATATTTTTAAAATGCTTGTAGTAGTGCCATTCAAATATTTAATTTTGTGTTAATTTTTACAATAGATTCAAACCCTGATATGGACGGTCTGCCCAAGGTAAAAACTATTTAACAATGTTTTTTGCTATTTAAAAACGAAATACTTTTGCTGCAAACTGGGTAAACTTTTAACACCAAAATCTGCCTGCATCATAATTAACGGGTCAGGTAGCAGCTTTCACAAGGTCTTGCGTGAATGGCTTGCTATCCTAAATGAGTGAACAATAGGACAGACAACTGGAACAATGCCCCTAGCCCCCAAAACAGTAGAAACTGTTACACCAGAGGACCAGTAGAAGCTTTCGAGAGCTGCTACACTACTGTCATTGCAGAGTGATGAATTAATAACTCTTATGTAACTATGTAATTTTTAAATTTTTCGATTTTATACAAATGTAACATTTAGCTTATATCTTAGTATCTCTTATATATTTTAATCTTTTTAACTTCCATTTTAGGTACACTGTAAGACTTTTAGCGACTTTTTAATTTTTACTTTTTACTAGGGCCTCTAAGGATAACAGTTTTTATTGTAAAGCTGATGGAGTAACCCTATTTAAATAAAGGCTTATTCTATTCTTCTATTCTAATGGTAAAAATAAGGACTGTTTGGGCCAAATGTGGGTGGTCGTAAATGTAATCACAAGAGTCATTGAGGGGTGCTCTACTGTATGCATTGTTCACAGGTTGTGAGCCGTCTGATTATGTTTTCCACACCCACCCACCCCTCCCATTCAAAAAACATGTACACACCCCCCTCTACCCCTTAGTTTCATTTTTCACTACTTAACATATTACTGTGGTGTTTTCAGGATAATCAGAATGATCATAATCCTGGTACCCCCGGAGAAGGAGACAGCCAGTTTAGCAATTTACTGCCTTTTTCACAAGATAATGTAAGTGAAAACTGTTTGTCTGAGTTTTGTGCACTGTAGTTAAAAATCTGTTTGGAGAGTAGGATATTTTGTAGGATGTCTTGTGTAAAAAATGTTGTAGACAAACAAGTTCATTTTGCTTTGTAAATCCATCACACTTGACTCTTGAATGTGAGATGTCAATTGGTGTAAAAAACTAAACTCACCTGCTTTTAAGTCGGCTGAAAAAAAGTTGTTGCCCTGTTCTGAGTGATAACATTTAGGGGGAAAAAGAAAAACGTAAAAATATGGTCAAGTACTTGTCTTCAGAGCTGAAAATTAGGAACAAAACAGCATTTTGGATTTTGCAGCGAAATTAAATAAATAAGTTTACAAATAGACCTGAAACTACAGTAGCAAGTTAATTTGAAGGTTATAAAGCTATATTTTACTTAAGCTAGCGTAAGTAAGGCTTAAGTTTTAAGCAGACTTGAGCTTATTGAACAAGCTTAAACAAATAAACAGCTCTTTGCAGTAAGCGCTAAATCATTGTTTTGTTTTAAAATAACTAAACTTTGCAAGCTGTTTACGAACCAGCTTAAATTTAACAAGAGCGTTTTAGTCTTAAAAACCTGTTACAAACGTAAGCTTATTAAATGTGAATAGGGTATTAAAAATATAAGCTTATAAAAACTACTATACAGTCTTGTAGACCTTTTGACGGAAAGCTAACATTGCTCACGTTGTTGTCGTGAAGGCACTCAAATCTTTGAATCTGTTAAGCTGATACCCTACAAATTAAACGTATTGAATTTAAACGGTACTATTTAACAGCCAATTTTAAATTAAACGGAACAAATGCGAGCTAAACAAGATCATTTCGCACCTACCTGTTCGTACGCAAATCTTTATCCAACTTCTGCCATTCCCCCTCGTGTTAGACCGAGTTTCTATTGGAGCCTGGAAATGAAACGTGAGATTAACGCGCGTGCTCAGCATGAAATGTGAAATGAATTGAAATGCAACTGGGCAAATGATTTAATTAAAAAAACGAACCTCGACCTAAAATTAATTTATCTTGTGTAAGCTAGCATAAAAACGACTGTTTTGTAATTATATTGTTGTGCACTTTGTCATACTCAACTTTCTGTTTATCACTTTTTTGCGTTTTTTTATATTTCATTTTTTTCTTGAACCTGCATAGTTTGAAAAGTCGTTTTATACTTTACAACAACCATAGGTCATGTGATGCCATAACCACTTGTAAAACGTAGTTATTCATACGTTCATACCATTCTTGCATTGATCGTTGATCATAAATCGCTCGGTTAAACGACCCGCCAAGTACTCAGTTTTATAAGGAGGATTTCCTCCGAATCCTTGCTCCTTTTGGTCAGCGGTAGCGATGCCGCTGACCAGACGGAGCGTAGGCTCTGGTGCACCGATTTTCTCTTTTCATGCGGTCGTTTGTAATATTTGATAATTCTTGTTTTGCAGACATTTCCAAGTTAAAGTGAACATTAACCGGCTTTTGAAGTGAGTTGAATATTTTTAGACAAGTTAATGATGCGTAAACAGAGCATGATTTTCTTAAACTTTGCATGCCAACTGTGGTTAGAGGTAGCAAATGACTTATGGTTGACATTTGAAAACCATCGATTATTTAAGACGTGTATTATTAAACAGACCTTACTGTAACAACCCCTATTCCAAAGGCGTTTTTTTAGTTTGGCAAACAAGAACCTTTTTTGGCAACAGTTTTCGATTCTTTTATCCAATCAAAACGTAGCGCGAACATTCTAGGTGTGACGCTAGTATGACGCAATGCAGTTACTTACTCTTGTTGCTTAGCAACTTTGGCGCGAGGAACATCGCGGGCTCAGTCATAGCCGCAAGGTCGTAGGCGTATATCAAATGTAGCTTTCTCGTTATTTTCGCGACCATTGATGGCAAACGAGGCTGCGTAATCGTTTACTACAAACTTGGCCAGTGCAACTAAACAGCAATCTCGACTATTCTCTAATTTAGCTACAGGTTAGAAAAACGACTGCCGACTTTCTTGAATGAGCTTTAAGCTGGGGCCACTCATTAGTCAAAGCAGTTTATAAGCTATAGTTGCACTTTTCTGCATCATTGACGTGTTACGATAATGTTCACCCTTTAGGGACTTCATTGCGCCTATGAGTTGTCGCAAGCGAGATTGTTACGTATTGCCACGGCAACTATCCGACGGAATTCTTTTCGGAAAGTTTGTGCTACTTTTTATTGGTCCGTAAGAATCGAAAACTGTTCTGGTTCATCGTCGTTAGTTTGCCAGAAGAGGGCGCTTATTTTCTTGACAAAATGTTATCGTTAGTAGTGCTCTTGCATGTGTGCGTGATGAAATATTGGTCCCAGTTTAGTGTAATTAAATATTTTCTTTTTTTGTAGGATCACTGCGATTCAGTTGCGATCTTAAAGATCAAAGAAACCATGCAAGAGGAAGCTAGAAGATTTGAAAATACCGACGAAACGACAACAAACGGAGACTTCTTCATGCAATAGCAGCTAGAGAACTTATCTCTTTGTATATTCTTCATCCGCCATTACCTTAGGATTTGTAGTAAACGGCAGTGCTGTGAGGTTTGGACGCCACTCGTTAGGAACAAATCTAATAGCTGCTCAAACCTCGTCAGTACTAAAGGCCCTCTTGTCATTTGCGCTGCAATTTAGCGTTTTTAAATTTCGCGAGGTTGACTCCGTTTGTTTAACTGCAGAGCTTAAGATAAGAGAGCTTGAACAAGCCTGAGCGAAAAGGAAATTTGTCTTCACGCGCTTAATTCTTTCACCGTTCGATAGTCGACGAAGATTGGACCCGAAAAATTCCATACTGATGACGTCGGTCTACAGAGATGCGTGTTGTGTTCTGATTGGTTGTTGCTCAGTTTTTGAATTTTCGCGTGCAAGTATCAACCAATCAGAGACGCTACACGGATCTCTGTAGGTTACGTCATCAGTATGGAATTTTTCGGGTCAAAAGAGCGGCAAAAGAATTGAACGCGCGCAGATAAGGACTGTTTTCTCGGGCAAAGCCTAGAATAGAATGTCTTTAAAATAAGGTTATATTATATAGAAAGGGAAAATATGTTTGTATAGTTCATTTACTTACGTCGTGTGTAAGATATGTCGACAGTTGTTGGGTTCACTTGGTATTATAATTGGCGAGTTCTGATCGGTAGCAAAGCTTTCACGCCCAGCTTTCCGCATCTTCGATTAGAGCAGACTTTCAACAAATCTAAAGGGGCTTTTTTAAAATACATGCTGTGATGGGTCAAATCTGATAGAAAACTTCTAGGGGCTTCTGTGAAACATGATGGCATTGATTCGTAGACTAAAAAACGAACATGCAACTCGAAGTAACAGAGTTTCCGAGTGCTTCCGAATGGTTCGCGGAGTTCTTTGTCCGTATACGACTCTTGCCACAGGGTTTTAAAGTACGCCTCTTCTGTGTTGAAGAGGCATAGAAGAGGCTTTTTTCTTTAAGTGTCCTGTGACTCGCAACAAATCATGCACCACAGTACTACCATCTGGAACAAAAATCCACAAAGATGCGAAAGCTCGTTTCCTCGAGATTAAGCCGCTTAGAGGCACTATAATGCTATCATAAAAGTTTTGCTTTTTTACGCCTAAAGCTTGCCGTTCAAGCTTAAAGCTTAACTTGTGTACATGCGCCTTTGTAGCCTTGTATAAAAATAGAATAGTGAACATTGGGCAGTGCTGTTTATAAAGGAAGATCTGATTGCTTTTCGGTCCACTTCCTGGCGACAGAGAACATGAACTGTTTAGAACGTGCATGGCCGTCCATATTTAAGCGAAGTAGAAATTTATTAGTCTTGTGTAACAAACTTAGTGAAGCTTGTGAATTAAGCGCTTAGGTTTTTAAACGTGTTAAGGTATATTTAAACTTTTAAGAGAGCCCACTCTACATACAGAAACTGAACGAAATGCGGTATATAATGCAGCGACTTTGGCAAATTTGCACAATATTCAAGTAGGCTTATAGTTTATGTCCGCCGTTTAGTTCATCACGCAACTCCAAAAGCGTTGCGTGACTTTTGAAGAGCTTTGCATGATGACGAGCGAATATGCCTCGGGATTGCTAAAACTCTAGCGCTGAGGTGTACTTAAAACCGAGCACTTCTTGTTGATAAGGGAATTGATTGCTTGCTAGTCGACCTTCATTTCGCCGCCCAACAAAACCTTTGTTTATCCGCAGTAGAACCGAAGTAGTAAATTAAGAAAAAATGTTTTCTCTGGGAAGAAAAACAGGGGGGTTTCCACATAACGCTGAAGAATGACTATGATTAATATGAATGAAAAAAGTATGATTGATGCCAGATAATTTGAAAGGAACCAATTTGAAAAACCCAAAAATTAAACTTCTGCAGTAGTAGTATACATATGATATATATTCCGAAGCCGTTGTAGGCTTACAGACTACTAAATGGCATGATTAATCTGTATAAAGATCAACTCCGATATGTAATTGTTTCTCTCTAAATACGCTTATACAGTTTGTGATCCTGTTGATATTAAAGAAATTGCTGTATAATTTTAGAAAACTTTTAGAAATAGCAAAGTGTTCCCGGTGCGCCGGTTGTCTTGGCGCGTCACGCAACATATTAGAGACGAGTTGCGTGACAGCCGAAGCTGGGGTCATTACAAAACTATTCCGCACAAATGGTTATCCTTTTGTCTCTTGATGCTCCTGTTCTTAATACTAAAGGAAAGGCACAAGGGACTTAGAAATTAATAAATTACGTTCTTCACCATTGTACACTTTTTTAGTCGGTTTTGAATCAAGGAAAAGACCGATAAACCTCTGGCAAGATCACGTTTGGGGTTTCCTGGACTCGAAACGTTTTTGCGGCCTTATCTTTCGCGTGGAAGGCCAACGTGGTCCTTTTCGCAATCTAGGAATGCTTTCCATTTGTGTGGAAAACCGTTTAGAATTTTCTGGCAAATGGAACAGTACAATTTTTCAACAAACACAATGGTACGGGACGGCCGTGTACCATTTGAAAATTTTCCAGTGGAAAGGACTGGGTGTCACTTTATTTCTCACCGAAGCAGCCCTGTATTTTTATCGAGTACCATGGTAATAGTGCGAAAAAGCAAAATGGCACAGTGATATTTCGAGCATTCACCGTAATAACTGAGAAAAGTCCCTAGGAATACCCCTCTTGGGGAGGAGGTATTTCATATTTTGCCGCTCTTGGTGTCATTCGGACGTCACGAAATTTCGCGTCAAAGGTTGGAATAGCTGCACTGGCCTCAGTCTTTGCGCTTCTCGATGCGATGGTGTGATGACGAAACAAGGTAACGCTTAGTGACCAGGCAGCGCTAATGCCAGGCCACTGAGCTATTACGCAGAACGCCTTGCATCCATGTTCTTCCAGCTGGGTTTTACCCCGGGGAGGACTCCTATAGCCAAGGGTGCGCGAGGGTATGGTTTGAGTCGTCCTAAATAGGGATGTGCTCGGAGAAAATGTGTTCCGGTGATCAGATAGGGACCTAAGTCAAGCTAAAAAACGACAGCAACGAAAAGGACACTGACTGGAGAGCGAAAAGATTGTGTGCCGCGGAGCCGTATTTGGGTGGCCGGACGCCCCCGAAGGTGGGGGCCAAAAGGGAGCGCTATCCAAGGGGGGAAGAAGGCGGCACACCCTATCGAATTGGGAGACCCCCGGGGGTTTTACACATCAACGAAGAGCACGCAAAGAATGATGCTTGATCTGATTTCTTTATTAAAATGCTACTGATCGTTTATTGTTATACATTGTTAAAACAAACAAAAAGTCTACCAGACGTGATACATCAAAAAATAATCCACCAACAACACAATTCTTATTGAAAATCTACAACTTCAAATATGAAACTCCACGTAACGACTAGGTGCCAGATGGTGTAGCTCTGCGATAACATACTATTTTACTAAAAATACATTGAACTTTTAAACTGCCCAATAAAAAGTTGACCCACTAAAATAAGAACAAAAAAAAGGCAAAACAAGACATTGTAATGTTCCCTTTAAATGTTTTAAAATACGTAACTATATAGTGTAATTTCGATGGGATCCTAGTAATCATTATCTTATATCAACGTGTGATAAAAACGATATCAGTTCCATATAACGGTCCGTGTCGAAAATCAACTTCTTATTTAGGAAGTTTACTGGCCACAAACACTGCAGTCGCATTCAACGTCTTCGCTGAGATTCTGCGTGAAGTGGACTTCACTTCCGGTTAGGTCCAAAGTGCGCTTTTCCATATCCTTGAAAATCTTCGTCGATTCTTTACTTCCGGTCTTCACGCAAGTCATCGGGAAATGAGTCGTCTTGGTCTTGGTAGCCTGGCACTCATCAAGGCAGCGGAGGACTGGGGTGGTTGGGTAGCAGTCATAGCTCTCAGCATTGATGGTTTTGCGAATCTCAACGTACTGTTTCTTGAAATGACAGCCGGCTGAAAAATAAGTGTGTTGGTTAGCATAGAGTGACAACGAAGAGGCAACTGCTGTCATAGCTTTATGTGAGACTGGATAGCTTAGGTCAATAATCAAGACTGCAAAATAGTTTTTTTTTTCAAAATACTCTAGCAGGCATTCACACACTTAAAGGGCACGTCCGAGCTCACCCCATAAAGGGAATGTTTCGCTGTCTTTCGATAATTAAACTCAATTTTTGGTTGGTCAAACCCTCATTCTGTGACACTGGAAGGCCTGAAATGTGCACAATTCTGACTACACACCAGACATTCAAGTGAAGATTTAGGGCGCAGCAGTCACGATGAAAGACATTTCTCGAGATCAAAAATTTCTTACGAGTACAAATCAGAGGACATAAAAAGTCACTTAACACGCTTACACCATGACAGAAGTTGAGCTTTCAGAGATTTTGACAAAATGCTGGGGGAGGTACCCTAAAGTGATAGATTAGCATCCCATCCAAGGGAAGAGTAGAAACACTCTAAGTCGCTTCATGCAACGTAAGCATAACATCTAAAAGGGTATTATCATAAGGCCCGCATTGATTTTTACAATTTCTGGGAACATTTTGTTATGGTACAGGCTATCGACATTGCAGTATGCAGGACGGTCATAATGTTAGCCCTAGTAAAGGCCCAGCTAAAAATCCCTCGTAACTCAGTGATTAGAGCGCCCAACCGGAATCTGGGAGGGCTCTTTTCGTTTTTTGTGTCACCCTCGTGGATGATAAACAAAAAGTCTATAGAAATTCTAATCTTGACGCACTCAGACAAACAAACCGGGATTGCATACGCTTTTCCCAATACACTTTCTAAAACGCCGGTGTTCATTTTTTTTTTTTTAAAACGAAATTTCCCCTTTTCCCTCTTTTTCTCTCATCGCTATTTTTGGCCCGGGGGGGGGGGGGGGGGGTTTTTTTTTTCCTTTGCAGTACATACCTTTGTTGCATGTTTCTTCAGGCACCATCCACATGTGTCCAAATTTGATCCTGTCCTCGCTGGTGTAAACCTTGCCCATTGGTGTCTTAAGGTCGCGATACTGTTCAGCATTGCAGTCGCCACACATACCGCATGTACGGTTGAAAAAGTATGGCGAGACATGTACATCAATCTGTTAAAAAAATAAATTCGGTAAGAAAGCGATCCTGCACTAAAAATAACTCATGAGCGTTAATAGAACGAAAAATGCTTAGTTTTCACCTAGTCACCTCGTACAAGAGGCGTCTAAAAATTGGCCTTCCATGTTGATTATACGAATTCGTGTAGTGAGCATTGACTGAAATTGTAAATATCTCAGTTTGAATTTATGAATTTGTTTTAATTTTTTTTAGTGGGGAAATGGTTTTTATAAAGGGATAACCCGACGATTTCCCTTTTCAGGAGGTAATTTTCGGTTTTTATTTCCTGAATAAAGTATTATGTTAAGCTGCGTTACTTTACGTTATGTTATGTAATGTTGTATTAAGCCCGGGCCAAACGAGGATGAGAGTTGATGAGAGCTCAAACTCTCGCTCTCGTTTGGCATGGAACTCTCATGCACTCTCATCGACTCTCATGCGCTCTCGTCGACTTTGAACGTGCTCAAATGTTTCATAAGAGTGGATAAGAGCTTGACGGACTCTCGTTCTCGTTTGGCCCGAGTTGATGATAGTTGACGAAACTCTCATGAGAGTCAACTCTCATCCTCGTTTGGCCCGCGCTTTAGTGTTTTTGGTTGTTTCTCAGTTTTGAATTTTCGCGCGCAAATAACAACCAATCAGAGACACTTTATGGATCTCTGTAGTGCTACGTCATCGGTACGTCATCACTATTTTTTTTTAATTTCTTTATTTCAATAGAAAAAAAAAGAGAAAAAATACACACAAAAATCGTATAAATATACAAATACAATTATTGGAAAAAAAGAATACAGATGGTACAATGTAGTACAATGGAAAATAAAACGAACAACGGAAAAATCGATAACAAAGATAATATGGTCATTAGCACACTAAATCAAAAATTACAATACATCTTAAAAACAATAATTTTCCTAACGCTATGACTCATCTTTCAATACACTCATCACTATGGAATTTAGAATTCTCTTTTAAGACGAAGGAATTGAACTTGCAAAGAAAAACTCACCCCCTCCCCCTTCAGAACAACCTTTATTAACCTACCTTAGTTCCTCGGACGATCTCTAAGTCCAGGCCAACATCACACCACACATGTAGTTCTTCCTTTTCTGGTTCTTCGACGATTGTAGCGATGTTCTTTAAGCGGAATGACTTCTTAGGCATGTCAATAATCTCTCCGTTCACCTGCAAGACATAAAAACACAAAATGTTATAAAATCCCCATATTGAAATTTAAATTCAATTTGCGCGTTCTTAAGTACTTGTAGCCTTTATCTTTTTAACACAAGAAATAGTTAACGCGAGAGAAACGCTCCCCACCCCTGTTAATCATCTCCCCTCTCCACCACTCTCTGTGCACTTCCGGTTTCGCGCTCGTGTCCAGTTTTCTCTGAAGCGATTTTGGTTTTTTTTTGGGTGTTTGTTTCCGCCTCTCGCATCAGCAAAAGATAAATTATAATTTAAAAAAAAAAAAAACCCCAAAAAAAAAAGATCGCGCGTTCAACAGTCGAAGAAAAATACGGGAAAATATAGGGCTGTGAGCAGTCTATGCTGATTATGTTGGCGCGTAGGTTTTGAAGTTTGTGAGTTGCGAGGAATTTGAAAGAAACACCTACCTGAATTTGATATCGGCCATCTTCCAAATGCTCGATACGTATCTTTTCCTTCTCGACAAATATTTCAATGATCTTCTTTTCAGGCTGCTCAGTTTCTTTGGATATCAGTACCGTGAATGTATTATTCTTTGTACAGTCTTTCGTCAGAACATGTACGCAGCGGTCTGGTAACGAGTACTGCAGCTCGACGTCATCAAATGTCTTGAACGTGTCATGGTCCACGGTGCAGACCGCTGAAAATAAAAGAAGAGAACAGCGGTCAAACGCACGGAGCATGTGCAGTTCCAGCGGCTCTAGGGATGAAAATGTAATTATCGCTACCAAATTCGAATGTTCCTCTATATCTGTGAAATCTTCTACTTTTACATTTACTGAAAACGTAAGCCTTTTCGCGACGAATGTGTATAGAACGAAATTGAAACGTTTGATCCAACTCTGTCAGAAGTTACGTGAAACGAAGCCAAAGATTTGATTTTAAGATTTGAAGTTCGGGATAGCGGTAGTTTTAAGAATACGTCAAAGGAACTGTGGAAATACTTTAGTTTGTCATTTTATTGTAACTTAGCAAAAATTGAAATGAACGTTTTACGGTCTCGCGATGCATGATGGACCTGTAGATATATCACGTGCACACAACATGTAGTGTTCACGTGCATCTGCTTCTACTCACGTGCAGCAACAGACATCATATGCATTAAGGTGTTGTAGTGAGTTGAACCACGTGGTATAAAGCCGTCGGTTTTAAATCTGACGTCATCCATTTTCAGCATTTTGGAAGGTGTAGTAAGTTTAAGGTCCACAAGCTGTTCAGTCTTGAACTTCACCACAAACTCAACTTTGTTTCGCTGATTTCTTCCCCATTGGTAGTCGCTTAGCCTATGGAGTACACATTACACGTAAATTAGGCTACTTAGTACAGACGCTTATTTCTTCGTCTTTACATAGTTAGTAGAGGGCTCTATGGTCCGATAATGCCGTAAAAGAGCTATTCTTGTTTTTGTTGATGTTTTCTCCTCCTTCTTATAAAGCTATCTAAGGTCGAATTCAAATTATAGCTAGCTAAAATATATTTTTTGTATACTCAAACAGTGGATAGCGTTTGTAGCGAGCGCTGATTGGCTACTCAAACTCCGAATATCCATTGCTATTCAAAGTCATCGTCCAACCCGCTGACCTTGTTTCAAGTATTAAATTGCAATGTGCGACAAATACAGACTGCAGACCTACGGACTGGCACTCCGGATAGTTCGAATAGCGCTTACTTCGGTTAGACTGTTTACGGTTAGCTCTCGATAATGGTAATTGTAACAGATCGTAACACGATATATACTTAAAAGGTCTGCTAGTCTGCATTCTCCACACCGATTTTAAATTGTGCTACAGAATTAAAATTTCAGCTAAGAAAGTTTTTTCGCATTTTTAGACCAGTTCCAGGCTTCGAGCCACATTCAATGAGTAGCTACTCAACTAGGTTTTAGGTCCCCGATATGCCCAACGGCCAACAGGTTTTTCCATGTTCATGTCATAACCCACAATGATAGAACATTATTCCAGATATCAGCCTAGCCTTGATTTTTTCTTGCATAGAACGTAACTTTACCTGTCATTGTATCGTCGAGTAAACGTCTTCAGAAGCTCGTAACACATCATAAGCAAAGGATCCGGGAGCTTGTTGTATGACGTCACAATGTTCAGTTCTCTGCGGCTGGGTTCTTTGATGGTGATACGGGACTGGGGACGAATTAATAATAAAACGGTTGGGTAGAACATCGTACAGAAAAGTACATTCATTTATTATGATGTTACTTATATTTAAAAAAAAAAGAATATTTCACATGCTTACCTGAATCCTGTAGTCTCGGTCACAGTTTTCGCCAAAATCTAAATAAAACCTCACGTCTTCATCACTGATCACGTGATTTTTAATGCAGACCTTCCTAAGCCATGGATACATGTTGTAAATATCAAAGGTGACGTCAGAGCGCTTGTTGTCGACGTCATATGTGATGTCAGTCTCGATCTTCTTTTCTGGGTTTGTGCCGACGAGTTTCATTTCCGCTTTCCATGTTTTGTAGTTCTCATCGTAGCGGTCTCCCTTGCCAAACTAGAATATGGAAAATCAAAAGGAAATTTTATATCAATGTGCTATTTTACCACTATAGATAAAATGCAACTCGTAGTCAAAAAGTGTCATTTTGGTAACCCCGCCGTGAGCACTCGGGGACTTACAAAAGCCAGCGAGGGAGTTAAAAAAACAAAGCAGTCGAACCCTACGGTTGTGACGTCAGCAAGACGTAATGTGCACGCTGCATGTTGCTTAGTGACTCTGGTCACGAAAACTACTGGCTCATTTCGATCGGTGATCTAGGATTCCTGCAGAGTAAGGTATCTATTCTGACTGATTAATAGTGTTATTAACGTGAATCTGTACTTTGCTGGAACCAAGAAAAGATTGCCACGACTTGAAATAATTTTTTTACAAGAAACTCGAATAAAATACAGTAAAAACTAACAACCTCTGCGTCAATGTCGCTATTCTGTTTATGTGCATTCACCATCCAACCTCCCATATCTCACTTAGACCTTCCAAAAAGGGATTTTATCTACCCCTCCCCTAACCTTTTCTAATTCTACGTGGTTATCTCTTCACGACTTATCCGCTTAAGGGGACTGAACCTTATGATAGTCTTATATGACGTAGTGACCTCTGTGCTCTAGTTTTATTAACGAACGAATGTTACTTTACCGTAAATTGAATCTTCTTGGTTGGATTTTCGCCTGGTTTGATGGACACGTTGAACTTTGTTGGACCACAGAATGGGAAAACTGGCGCATAAGGCTTTGATGGTTTAATGTACTGACCGCTCATGCACACATCAAGACCAAGGATTTCCTCGCCATAACACAGCTCCTAGAGAAACAAACAAAAAAACAATCAATAAAATCTATTTACCCCCAGAGCTGACAGGGGCTGAAAAGGCCCTTAGCAAAACATATGCCGAGAATAATATAAATATCAAGCAAATTCACGTTTATCATCGTTTGTTTGCTTTCGACATGTTTCTTTGTGCTTTTTCGTACATGTTTTGCAATGTCGTGTTACTAGCAAGAGACCCAGATGTTTAATTGAGTGCTTTGGACACTGAATCACCGAGAAGGTCTGGGTTCAAGCCATGGCCCGGGTCTTTCTTTTGCCGTCTTGAACAAGACAGTTTACTCTCACAGTGCCTCTCTCTAGCCCGGAGTCTAACCAGCGAGAGATCCAGATGTCTAATTTGGTGCTTTGAACACCAAATCGAGGAGAATCGGAAGGTCTGGACTCGAGCCCCCGGCAGGGATCTTCATATTGCGGTCTTGAACAAGATAGCTCTAAACTTTCACAGTGCATCTCTCCAGCCAGGAGTCCAAATGAGTACAGGCTAAATGTTCGGGAAATTTAGCAAAAATCCTGCAGTGCACTACCATCCAAAGGGGAGTAGCATAGCAATACTCCTGGCCGCCTTATGCTACGGGGAGCGCGCTTAAACACTAGCTACATAGTACCATAGTTAATAGAGGGAAATGGTTAGGAAGCCCTGCAAACATCAAAGGAGCAAACAAAGAGGCCAAGACTTAGGTTGGAAGGTCCACGACCCTGCACATCTTTTGTTTTGCGCTCATACGCTATGCATGAATTACGTAATCGCAATGTTTTTATTGGTTAGTTGCATGAACACACGTAACCACCTATTGTATTTTGTCAGGTTTTGTGCAGGGTCAACCCCCAAAATAGCGAACAAAAACATACAACAAAGAACTTTGTCAGGCTTCCTAACCACTTCCCTCTATTAACTATGATAGTACATAAGCCCCCTTACTACTTAAAAACTTACACTTGTGTTTCTGTAGTGTCGTTTCACAATGAACACAGATTCATCACTCCTGTTAGGCCTCAAGCATACTTTGTCGTCGACGGGTGTAATAAACACGATCTTCATGTGTCGAGGATGGAACCTGTCCTCTGGTGTAATATCGTCCAATGGCTAGTCACTCACATAGCGCCATTTTTCTTCATATCCCACTTCCGGTTTGATTTCTTCAATCATGTGCTTGAATAGCAGAACTTGGTCGGTGTTCATGGGTGGGGTCGTTTTTGTCCATTCTACAAGATTCTTGGATTTGTCAGGATGAATAAACACCACTGTGGCTAGACGAATATGCCTGCGGCCCTTTGCATAAGTGATCTTGAAAAGTTTGGGATAACGCTCGTCTTCTACAGTTTCTAGGCAACCCTTGGAGTTTGGCTTGACCTGAAACAAATAGCGAGGACAGTTTTAATCAATAGGCCATTTTGTAAGCGTTTCGTTTTTCAAGAAAAGTCTACGTATAACCATTATACGCAAACGATTTAGCCCGACAGGTGATTTTCATAAGACGAAAATCAACTACACTTATTGGGAGGGTTTGGGAGGTACAGGAATAGGGAGGAGGGAGAAATGGACAAAAAAATTAGGAAGGAGGGAGAAATTTTCAGGCTAAAAAAATAGGGAGGAGAAAAGAAAATTTAGCTGAAAAAGTAGGGAGGTTTAAAGGCGAAATTGGCGCAAAAAGTAGGGAGGAGGTAGATTTAACCTCCTGTCCCTCCCCCTTTTTTGGCTGAAGCAAGATAAAAAATCAAGCATTTGTATACCCTGCTGGGTAACGTAACATTACGCAACGCAACTCCACGAAACATAACGTAAGGTAACGTAACGAAAAGTAACAGAATCGACTTCACGGTTTGTCTGAGGTTTAGTAATTTGACAAAGTGGCAGTTTTATTTTCGTCAAATATAAGACTTAACGAACTGACTTAATTTTTTCTTAGCTACATTTCTTTTGTAGACTTTTGTGCGTGTAAGAAAAAGGTTTTCGGTAAAGATCAAAATCTACTTTCATTTTTCTTGAGTTCACTTACTTGCGTATCGCAAATAAATTTTTTGTTCCAGATGAAAGTAGGACTTAAAAGAATTACCTTAACGAATCCCTTTCCAGTAACGTAAAGTTTGACAAACTGACGGTTCATTCCGATGAAGAACACTTTGAAGACAGTGGGATCCTCGCTCAAGATGAGTTCGTTTTGCTCATTTACTGATAAGTACTTTCCACACCCAGCCTTCAGAGTCCAGTTGGCATAACGGTGATGATGATGCCTTCCAATCTGTTGGATCAGAGTAAAAAAAAGAAGTTCTAATAACTACACGTTAACTAAACAAATAAAACATAAATAAATAGGACTTTGCAGTGGCATCCCCACAGGCGTGACTCTTCATCCAAATAATCGACGCACTGGAATTTTAGAAATGTTGGTTTTTGTGGTGGGAGGAAAACATGGAGAACCCGGAGAAAAACCCTCGGAGCAGGGACGAGAACGAACAATAAGTCAACCCACATATGACGCCGGGTCTGGGAATCAAACCCGGACAACATTGACGTGGGAGGCGAGCGTTTCTCAAAACTGCGCAATCTACTCCCACTGAACTATTTAGTATTGTAGTTCTAAATATATTAGTTCCCCTTAGTAATATTTAGCTCTAAGTTAAATAGCAATTATTATGGTCCAATCTCTCCCACGAATGAGCCGTGAAAGTCACAAAAAGCCAAATTCTTCTAATTTGTGACAGAAACAAATATATTAAAGGGCGTCGGAAAGAAGAGTCTGTATTTAAAACAGAACGAATTACCCCGGCCGACATACCTCAGTAACCTCGCCGATTTCAAACCCGTCCAGTTTTGTGCTCCTGTACAGAGATTTCCAGTCCGTCATATCTTTGACTGGCTTGGTGTACATCAGGAATGTGTAGCCTTGTTTTCTGTCGCATAAAAGGAACACAGAAAATACAGTTGAGAATGTGTAAGACAAATTGAACAACAAATTTTAACAGATGACTACGTAGGGGAAAGCCAAAGGAAGTTTGATAATTGAAGGAAAGTAAGGGGGGTATAGTTTTAAGAAAAAAAAAATGGTGGCGGGGGGGGGGAAAACGCAAGGAAAAGAGCCTATTATTAGTAAGAGCGGTTTCTCAAAAACAAACAAACAAAAAACAAAATAAAACAAATAAGACAGGGAACCAATGAGAAATTGAAGCAAATACACGTGACCAGTGTAGGGGGAAGCACGGACGGTCGCGGCTGGGTTTGGCTTTGCGTGTGATTGGTTGATCAAGAGCAGGTGGCGCAAGTTTTTTAAACCAATCACAGAACGGAAAAAGGAAAACAATCACGTGGGACACTCGATTGAAAATCCCTCAACCTTTAGCAATGAAAATGGTTGTGCTCTTAAGACACTATCCAACAGAATACACAGCATTACAAGGCAGTCATGTCTGTAAAAAGGCCTTGTTTTCTCACTCTGTTGAAAAAATCTCCTGTTTCTCTTGCGGCACATTAAGTTCTGTTGTGTAACGCATGTTTGTAAAAAAAAAAGGCCTTAAACGTTTACTCACTCTGTTGAGAGAATCTCCTGTTTCTCTTGTGGTACGTCAATTTCTGTCGTGTAACTCTGATCTTTCAGTTTACATTGGAGTTTGCCGCCCAGACTGGTCGTCATATTAATATTCATCTTTATCTTGCAGCCGGTTTCAAGCTGAGGCAGACATACTTTCATCTTTCCCCAAGTGGAGTGGTGGATACTAAATGGAAAAAAATACAAAGCGAGGTGTTGGGGTCGACGATTATGACCAATTTACTACTACCTGACTACGCGAAATCAGTGTATCTTGAAAATCGAACCTACAATTTGTTTTCTTTTGTTGTGTTAGACGCGAGAAATATTTTGCATGATAGGGGCGGATCCGGGATTTTTCTTAGGAGGGGGTGCACCACTAAGGAATGGCGTTACTGACTTTTTTTATTTTGCAGAATACTATATTCTTTTCAATAACGAAAGTTGTAGGCCATTTTTGCATGATAGGGGCGGATCCAGGATTTTTCTTAGGAAGGGGGGCACCACTAAGGGGGGAAGGGGTGCGCACCCCCTGCACCCTCCCCCTAGACTAGTCCCTACATGACGCGAACATTAACATAAGCTACAAAAGTCGTATAGTACTTGTTCCGTCTATGAAGGGTAAACAATTAAAGGAGGTCCTCCCAAATCAGCCTGGAGGAGAACTGAAAAGGCAGAACTTCAGGCTTCAAACCTGAACTGGGGGCAAGCAATGGACCGATAGCAATGGAGAAATTAAAGCTTGTTGATGCCCATACGCCGCTTGGCTTCAAAAGGAATGATGATGATGATGATGATGATGATGATGTTGATGATGATGATGATGATGATGATGAAGAAGAAGATGAAGAATAAGAATAAGAATAACATTTTATGATGATGATGACGAGGACCTTGAAGGGTCCAAGATGTACTCGTTTAAACGTGTACAAAGAAAAATTTAAGCTTGAAGTCATGCCAAACCATACCTGATATTCATTTTGCCACTGACAGTCACTTGATCGGGGAGAGGAATAAAGAACTTCGGTTGAACTTCAGCCTTGATGGTAGTGTTAACACGCAGGTGTAAAACACTTTCCAGAGCGAATTTCAGAGGAAGGCCGACGCACGAGGGCTGATAAAACTTTAACTCAACAGGGATGAATACTTTGGTCATGTTCCAGTTTTTACCTAAAGGACATTCAACGAAAAAAGCCCTCACTATTAAAGCAAAAACAAACATAAAACAATAATCTGAGAAAAAAGCGCATTTAAGATTAAATTTCTCATTTTTACGTGCTTGTGGCAAGGGCAAAAATTCAAACTTCCGCCGTCTGCCGTTTGGCGTCTCTAGAGTACGCGCGAAATTAGTGGTTTTCGCGCTTGCGTGTTGTTGCCCATGAATGTGGAATTTTTTCCCTTTTATGAGGGATTAGTTTTAGAATTCGATACATAAAAGGTAGCCTAAAATGAAAGGCAAGCTCGTTTGCCTTAACCCTTTTTTTTTTCGTTTGCCGTTTGCCGTAAATAACGTAAAACAATTATTCCGCTTAATCTCTCGGAATATTGTCTGATTTTAGACAAGGAGGTCGTATCAGGCGTTAAAACCCACCGATTAATTTTCGCGCACTGATTGGACAAAACGCAACACGTGGTACAAAATCGGACGTCCGTCAGACAATATACCTCGTCCAATTTAATATCCGTCGCCCGATTTTATAATGAAGCACAAAACAAACGAAAAATTCACTTTTTCAGATCCAACTTTCCATTAAACCAAATTACAGTGTTAAAAAAATTACGTAAACCAACCAACTTGCATTTATATCAACCCCAGTTACGCCCGTGATTATCACTGTAAGTTTTATCCTATTTACCGACGATAAAGCGCGTTGTAGAAATTAATTGGAGGGTTATAATATAAATAAACCCCTTTCTGGCTTGCTGGTATATTGGAGGATGATGCCCTTGGCTGAAAGATTGTCCTCAAAATTTCACAGTTCCCCTCGAAGCTTCGCTTCTTGGACAACGTTCACTTTTGGACAATCTTTCGGCGTCGGGCATTTTCTTCCAATATACCAGCCGCCTAAAGAGGTTTATTTACTAAGTATTCCGCGCGATTTCGCAGGATAATTGTTGAAAAGCCTATTTAAATAAGATGGAAACAACTGTCTTTTTGAGAGCTATCAGCAATGTTCTTCATACCTTTCTTTAGCATGTCTTTGAGATCGTTGTTAACCCTGATGACTCCATCTTCGATCAACTCTCTGACGTCATCATATGTGAAATAGTTATAAACCAATTCTTTACCAAGAACTTTGAAGTAAAATGAGCCTTTGGCCTTCTCCTCTTCGAATTCGGTGGTGGGAAGCTGTTTTTAAAATAAAAAAACGTGTTTTGTTAGGATATAAAGCTTCATGTTAACATTTGCAGTTTTCTGTGGCAAACGCTTTAAAGTCGTCGCTTTTATAAACAAGATGGTTAATAAGCCAAAGGATAGCTCTGCACGTGGGTTTTAAATTTATATACCGTTTTTGTTCCGGCCTGGCGAAGAGCGGTGACTGGAGTGTAGCCCAGAGTGAAATATGACAGCAAATAGACATTAAAGCAGAAACTAAATTGTAGGGGAAAACAGCGGAGATCCGGCGTTTACGGGGCGCGGCGTTTAATCGAGATAATACGGTAGTACATTTCTTAGCCGTCTTTTGCGAAAAAACGACTTGAAATTACCAACGACGACGATGAATTTGTCGTCAAGTCTTTGTGTCTTTTAGGAACTAAAAAAAATCAAATAGTTCTGACTTCTATAGATAAACGATGACGCAAGATATTTATAGCTAAATATTATGAATTCATTTTCTAATCTACATCGTCCTTGTAGGGTATACATTCCTCATCAAAACCCATTGAAAACATGCGTTTTTCGTACTAAAGCTATTTGTATTTTGTTTTTAATAATTAGGCTGAACCTACCAGTTTCTGAATCTCCCTGAATTCCTTCTCGTATAAGATGTTATCCACATTTCTCCTCGGCCTAAGCAAACCAAAGAGAGATTTTTCTTTCGTGTAATGTCCTCGTGGTCCTACAACACGCTTGAGAAGTTCTTGTATTCCTTCACCTCGGACACCAGTCTAACAGAGCAAGAAAATGTCAATAGGAACATTCTGATTCTTGCCCTTTCTCTGTCAGCAACTCAACAAGAGCGTAGCGTTGTGTGCCAGAAGGAAGGGCCATGTTTGGACCACAGTTGCCTTTAAAATACAGGCCCATATGTAGCGTGCGCGGTGGAGAAGAAAGTAAGTATTTCAAATCGAAAAGAAGATAAATTGTATTTGCCAATACTACTTGGCGACGCTTTGTCTCTTTCCTTTACATTTTAAAAAGAAATTCCTTGTTAGGTATAGGAGTATCGAGCATTTGCTAGCCTGTGAACAGGCTCGCAGGCTAAGCATTTGCGAGCATGCGAGAACAGCTTTTTTCTTTGCGAGCACGAGCATTAACAAAAGTTGGCCTTGCGAGCAACGAGCACTTTTCAAAAAGCTACCTCCACTAAAAACCGAGCATGCGAGCACTTTTAAAAATAGTGAGCACAAGAAAACGAGCACCCACTAAAATTTTGCGAGCATTTGGAGCAGAAGCCCAATTTTGCGAGTACTGCGAAATTTTGAGGGACCATTCATGACCCCTTTAGGTACTTTGAGAAATTTAGTCTAAATTGTTCGCGTTTCGTCATTTATAATCGGTCAGGTCTCGCTTTCCCCCAATGTTTACCATACTTGCACCTGATGGTAGTACCTCTACCAGTATTACCGGGTTGGAAAATTTCTATTTAGAAAATTGTTATTTTAAATGTGACTTGATAGATACTTTGCCTTGATAGATACTAGCAACTTGAAGATATTTTGCACATATCGATAGCACATGTAATCAAAAGACCCTTAGGGCTGCTTCGTGCCACATTATAAAAAGACTGATTCCCCTGCAGTTTTTGCTCACCTCAAACAAATTCAGAGATTTTCCAAGGACATGCATTTTGACTTTAGAGTTAAGAGCTCTGGGAACAAAACTTGATGGCGTAGAAATCATTTGGAAATCTACTGTTCCACCCATCTGAAGAAGATCTGAAACAGCAAAAAAATCACGTTAGTCGAGATAAAGAGTGGGTTGTTTGGTTTTAAACTTCACTAAGGCGAATAAGAAGCTAAAAATTCTTGCTGCAGTAAATTGTTGAATCTCTTTCAGTTTGAAACGGAACATAACTTGGTTTTCCTTTTGAAACTATTATTTTTTTTTTTTTTTTTTTTTTTTTTTTTTTTCTTTTTCCTTTGCCTTTTTCCCTTTCCCCCCCCGTCATATATAGCTCACTTTCAAATGTTTTTGAAAACGGGACCGGAAAAGATTTTGTTACAAGAAGTCCTAGCTAACCGCTGGCCACGAAACATTAACCGCCCGGTTTAATGCTTCTGCAAGCTTCTTGTTGGCTTTTTCACTCACCCGAATATTCGCCAAAGTGAAGCCATTTGGAGCTCATGAAATTCATCTTGTACTTTCTAACCATTCGAAGAGCAGTTCTTGCCATTTGAGCCCTAAAGAAATAATAAACAAATAAAACAGTTGTAGTTTTCCACTGATGATGAGGCGACCAAATTTACTTGCGGATTGAGATTGAGAAAAGGGGCTGGGAGAGGTGGGCAAGGGGGCATCTTTGGAGACAACGCTAATCGTAACGTAAATGTATGTGGCCCACTATGGGCCTTGCAATTGTTTCTTTAACTTTAAGGGAGACAGGGTTTTTTCTTGTCAAGAATCCGCCATAAATCAGAGAAGTGAACAATTAATGAAAGTCACTTTTGACAGTTTATTTATTTTTGTTTTTTTTTTGGGGGGGGGGGGGGTGGAAATTTTAAAGAGACGGAGGTTTCGGTGGACCTACACCAGCCCGATCTAAAAAAAAAAAAACTTTTTCTGTAGTCTGTAAACTTAGTAGCTAGGTTACTTTCATTTTAAGAGATTAAAAAGAAATTAGCTAAGTGAGGAACTCGACTAGAACTTCTCTATTCTTCTCTCGCCCCATTTCAGTACTGCTACGTTTAAAAATTACCATGGCAACAACAATTTTTTTATTAAACTTACATCTTCTCGTCACAAGGATAGTTAGAGAACGCCATCCCCTTGATGTAAGACACCACGAATGATCGCACTTGATTGGTTCTTTCGTAATAGAGCTGCTTGACAATCCTGTTGAAAACCGCTGGACATGGTTTGCAGTCGCAGATGACAACGAAACAAGCCATGCGCAGCTCATCATCGTTGGTAGGTTGACGGAAGATCTGTAACAGCACGGGTAGTACCTGGGGAGGGGTGGGTAGGGCAGTAAGTAATTATTCCAGTAATTGACATTTTAGGCTACCTAGTGATGTCGTAAAAGGAAGCCAGTTTAGTCATATGACGCAATATAGAGTGGTTTTCACTTGAGTGTCGAAAAAAAAAAATCGATTTTGCTTTGGTTTTGCAGTACTAGGCTTAGTAACTGGCTAGAAGTTCGCGCCACTTACCGGGCCAATATGATGTATTTGCAATATGCTGTTACGTTTGCTGGCAGTTTTAGCCGCGAAAAGTGCAATCTTCTTCGCAACCGTTTTTGGGACGTCACGCAATGCTGCCCAAAACGGCTGCGCGCAAAGAAGGCTATGAATAGTGCAACTGGAAAAATTAAGCCTATTTTTTTACGCTCGTTTTTTTTCCCTAGAATCCGTTCCAGCCTTAAATAATAATCCAAGTTTCTTTGTGCTACCTTAGCAATCTACTATAACCATGTTTCTTTCTGTTGAAAGTATTTTTTTACTTAAAATAACGTGTATAAAATTCGAGAAATGCTGCACGGGGAATAACCTTCTACGCAGACGTTCTGTGGAATTGTCACGACCAATGATTGCGTGACAAGCACGTGGGGAAATAAGCCAAGAATGGCCTGACTAGGCGCACATTATATAAACAAGTAGATTTTCATTATTTTAGCGCGACTTAGTAAAGTGAATTACCTTTTGTGGGATTTTAGGAGCAATTCGTCTCAAAGCATACACAGCTGTTACGCGCAACTCCAGAGTGTTCTGTGTGTCCCGGATGATGTCCAAGATAGGTCTGTAAAGTGTTTTGTGGCCAAAGTTTCCAATGGACTTCAAAATGAAAATCTTTTCTCTGTACTTGGCGTTCAGCAAACGATTCTTGAGCTCCTGTAAATGTACAACGTAGTTCACACTCCTCATCCTCATCGAGCCCATGAGGACTCTTGAGGCCGGGTACAACGTAGTTAGCAATATAAAAATGGTTTTGACACTGTTTTACAAAATAAATGGTAATACAATCTTTAATGTACTTTCTCTTGCCTGACAAAGAAATATTCAATCAAAAGTAATTATTATAAGAATACTGGCTGCCTGGATTAACCATAGAGGCTAGTGGAGCCAGGCAGCCAGTTGACATCAGCATTAAATGAAAATAAATTACAGGTCGGCAAGAGGAACAAATTCACACATAAAAAAAGAAAGAGAGAAAGGAAAAGAACTCAGATAGAGACACACTATTATCGAAGTATATGGCTCCGTTAGCCGTAATGAAACAGAAATATCTATTTTTGGCGCGATTAATTCTCTTTTCCCCTCCCTCCCCTCCCCCCGTTTGAGAGACGTCTGAGATTCGACCCGAAAAATTCCATACTGATGACGTAGCTCTACAGAGATCCGTGCAGTGCCTCTGATTGGTTGTTGCTCGGTTTTGAATTTTCGCGCGCAAATAACAACCAATCAAAAAACACAACACGGCCCTGAGAGTAAACTTACAGTTGCTTTGTCAGTGAGGCAGGTATGGTCTTTGTTCTTGCAGTATTCGTACATCAAAGCTCCCTCGGTAAGGTAGCAGGTCTTCTTCAGAGTTTCGTCTTCTTGCACCGCAGCACGAGAACACAGATCCTGAGAAAAAAGTGGGGTTAAGTGCAAAAAAAGTGAACCTTTGTTTATTCCACTTGAAATATATAAGCCAAAACGATTTTTTTGAAAAGTTTATTAAGGAACAAACAGGATTAAAAGAACTGCTTACCGAAATGTCCCTACACATTTTTTCTGTTGTGTTGGTGGTTAAGGCCAGGCCGCGGAGAACTGGGACTGCCAGCTTCGGTTCCAGATCTCTTGTGTAGATTTTCTCCGCAATGAGTTCAAAGACCTCCTCCTTGTAGACATAAGGTAGAGCCTCTAGGAGCCATTGCCTATAAAATTAAGGAGAGAAATAATTTAGCGATCTTCTTAGGAAGTTGCTTTCTTCGGTAAAGAAGTCGATCAAGGCCGAGTTTAGTGATTAGTTGTGAGGGGCGCAGTGGCTTAGTGATTAACGTGGTGGAATCTGTTTTGAGAGATCTGGGTTTTAAACCCTGGCCGGGACAACGGTTTTGTTTTGTGCTCTTGGACTAAACGCTATAATCTCACAGTGCCTTTTAAATAATGTCAAATCTTATAACGTTGCACTATTATTATCTTGGTCATCTATCTTGAATATCCAGTAACAGTCTCAAAAATAATTTTAAAATAGCTCTTTGATCAAAGGCAAAGGCTCTAAAGGTTGGAAAAGTCTGCAGCACGAGCCTTTTAGTGGCCCATCAGTCCGGAGTTATCCCGGTTTCCATAGCATGAAGCAACTAGAATTATTTCTACTCCCACTCGGATGGGATCCTAGTCCATCGCAGGGTTACCCCCAGCATTGAATTCGCCGGTACCCAATTATACACCTGGGTTGAGAGAGGCACTATGAGAGTAAAGTTTCCTGCCCAAGAACACAATGCAGTGACCCCGGCCAGGGCTCGAGCCCGGACCTCTCGATCCGGAGTCCAGCGTGCTAACCAGTTGGTCAGCGCCTCTCAAATGAAATTAAGTCTACAATTAAATTCCGTGAAAATCATAGCGGCATCTTAAGCACTCACCTATGTTGTTCGTCATTGTAGCAGTGATTCCAGATCTTGATAAGTGTTTGTTTGTCGACCTTTCGTAAAGTTTCTACCAAAGCAGTGAATTTCCATGCCACCCAGTCCTTCTGCTCAACGCTCTTGATCAGAAAATCGATCATCTTCATTGTCTAGATTCAGGAGTAAAATATAACAAAAGTACCTCAGACTGTTTATCATCTCGCGGCCTTACATGACGTAAAAAATTTAAGGGTGGGGTGGAGGGACAGGGAAGAAACCAGGGAGGGGAGGGGAGGGAGAAAGGAGGAGAGAGGAAGGGGGAAGGGGAAAGGAGGGGTGGGAATGGTACGGAAAACTTTAAAAATCTCTTATTCGAGGAACGAGCCGCTTGTATACCCATACATTGCCCCGGGGGGGGGGGAAAAAGAGCAGACATCGAAAAAAGATTTTTTAGTAGACGTGTCGCCCCCGCCTGACGCTAGCGTTCGTCAGTAAAAAAAGGCTAATTGAAACAAAATGAAAATTTGCCTGAAAATATATATTCTCTTTGCTTTTTCCGCGCAACCAAGTATACACAGCAAGGAACCGACGAGAACGCCAGTCCCGAGTCACCGATGTGTAGAAAGCATTCGCTCATACGCAGGCAGAGACTTCGATACATAGTATAAAGTGAGATGATAATATCCGACATCCAAGTTTACGAATCATTCGTCGCGTGAATTGCAGTTAAATAATCCCGAGAACAAGAATAAGAATGAACTTAATATCGCGCAATCTTTAAAGGCGGCCAGACTAGCCAGTTACCAAATTGTTTTGACACGTATGACGGCAGGTTATGGAAATTTCTTTGTTATCTATTAATGAGATTTGGCATTCAACGTTCCAAAGCGCGTTTGAATCACGCGATTCAATGGGACTCTCCGAAACCGCACATTTACGTAATTGATAGCTTGTAGCTGTGATCAATTCATTTGAAATTGCAAACGAACCTTCACTGTGGTAGTACATCTTTCTGTCGGCCTGTTTCTTTGTTTTGTTTGATAGGGTTTAGACAGTAATTTTGAATCACTTATTTTTGATTTGAATAAGAATAGTAACTGCTCAAGAACACTTGACCCAGTGTCTGAGTTTTGTATCTGCCCTAAAAATAAAGGAAAGCATTTGGCACGAAATCTTTCACAAACAAATTTTATTCCACCAAGAAAGGTTCTCTGCAAGCTTGGCCCCTTCGTTTAAACCATGTCATACACGCCCGTGGAGGTATTTTTAGGCCCTCTGCCAGAATTTCACGGGGAACAGAAGGAGTATGATATAACCGGAGGCCCAGTCGGAGCTAAAGAAGCTCTCGTGTATGCATTTGTCACTATCAAAGGAGGAGAAGGTCCTTTTCAGCGAGGCTACTACGAGTTTTCCACGACTGAAGGAGCCAACGAGTACAAGCAGTACATGAATGTCGCCACCGGGAAGGACATTGTGGTTCTAAACTCCGCAAACCTGTGGCTTCCGATAGGACCAGACAAGAAGTTGAAAATTAATCTGGTTTGCGCTGGATGTGAGAAGGAAAAGAAGAGCATCAAAGATGCCAAGGCCGTGGACGGAGAATGGAGCAATGCGTTCATTATCGGTTACAGAACCTAATCGGCGAGAAGTTGTAGTGTGAAGCAAAGAGAGAAACACTTTTAGCTCTAGATTAACGAACCAGTTGATGGACTTTTAGTGGCAATTAAAATTGTGACGTAAGTTAGTGTATTTAATTTGTCTCCAAACTGTTAATCAAACCCCGTTAAGAACTTGTTGTAGCCATTACGAATCGAAGCAAGAAGAGAAACACTTTTAGCTCTACGTTAACGAACCCTAGATGGAATTTGTGTGACAATTATAATTGAAACGCAAGTTAGTGTATTTGTTCCTTAATTGTTGATCAGTTCACAAAAGTTTATTAAACTGCGTCTTTTCGAATTTGAAAAGTTCCTTTGGTTAGTTTATGCCATGATTTGCATGCAACAGGGAGATTTTTAAATATGCGGAAAGGTTGTGTGTTGGAATCGAAAACATCTTGTCGACAACCAACTTGAAAAATTTGGTGGAACGTTTAAAGTTCCAGCTGTTTCTCGATTCTAAGACTGAAATTCGCAAAAACTATCACGGTGTTTTTATTTGCCTGATCAAATGCTTAAATGTTTCATATTGCGAGGACGAGGCACCTTCCAAGCAGGGGTGGGGCGGGGCGAAAGGAAACTAGAAAATTGTGGTTCTCCAAAACTTTTGATGTGAATGTGATATGGAAATCTAGGAACCTTTACGAAGAACGACGAAATTTCGTTTTGTGCGTTTGTTTTTCGTCTCGGATCAATCATTTAATTTGCGGCAAGGTCTTGGAGTCTCAGATTAATTTATTTTTTCAGCAAAGTCTCGCTTCAAATAAAACAAGAAAAAAAGTTTAGTAAATGCATTGAACATAGCCAAGATGATACCCTTCCCACTAAAGGCGGTAGGTGAATCAATTAAAGTTATCCCAGCCCTTTGGTCCTAACTGAGCCACCAAGATGACAAGTATTAAAATATAGATACATTTTTATTTATGAATAAATATCACGATTCAGAATGTCAAAGCGTCGCGAGTCTGGACCACGCGATTTAACTGCAAGCATTTGAAAGTTTATAAATGCTCAGTAAATTGAAATTTTAAAACTTGAAGCGAACTCCATCATCCCATTTGCGCGTTTTCAGAACAGAGCACTGCTTTAAAAATATTGTCATACATCGCAATCGTACAAAGGAATCAGTCGAACGACAAAGACGAATCGCTTGAGGTGTTGTTCAATTCAGTGATTGGACCAATAGGAAGCTAAACTTGGTGCTTAAGTTTGATGTTATCTCTAACGTCTTGTCAAAGAAATTTAAATTGCTAAATATTTTCAAGTGTTTTCGCACAGTATGAAAGGTTGTTTTGTCTATGAAAGAAAACAGTGTATATTTTGCACTTGATTAATTTTCAAAAATCATATTTCAATTTACAGGCTTTTTTTAATTTTTCAGAAATTCGCAAAAATTTGAAAATGCGGTCACAGTGCGGCTTGTTGCCTGATAATACGGTTTGCAGAAAATATTCAAAAGCTAAGTGCGAGGATGAGGTATCCTCCAAGTAGTCAAGAATAGCAGAAAATCACGCGATATTTGCAATAGAAAAAGGGACAAGAGGTGCAACCTGTTCCCAGGGTCCCCCCCCCCCCAAGAGAGAAGAGAGCCTAGGAACGAGGTTGCAAGAGGCGGGAGTTTCTTAGGAACAGGAATATAAGAAGGGACGAGAGGGTGAGTGTTTACCTGTCCTCACCTACAGTCCCACTGTAGTGTGATGATCAACTTTTTACTCCCATAGTTCTACTCGGACAGTCTTTAGCTACTGGAGTTTTTCTATTTCACGAAAGGAGTTACTAATATTGGCTTTTTTGGTTCTATGATTAACAAACGAAATAACAAATACGTCGTGCCTAAATTTATACCCCCCACCCCCTCCAACTAACCTCCGTCATGATCTCAGTCCTTTGCTTCTCGGTCAGCGGTTTGTCCTTCTCGTCATAATTCGTCATTTCAAGTGTCCTTGCAATGATACCATGAACAGTATCTGAAACAATGATATATTGTTATCCAATTTTACCTTATTATACGTAAAACGTCTTAGATTCTTCTTTGTGTGTGCAATGGACTAATAATACAAAAGATTGAGTACCGTACCAGTCAGCTAAGAGAACAATAAATAGAAAACTAATACTCAATCACAAAGGACACAGACAATCCAGTAAACCAATCAAAACTCGAAACAAATGCGTGTATCCGGCGCGAAGCGCGGGAAAACGTGCGTGAGCGAGTCACGATTTGTATTGTTTTTATTTCTTATTAGTCTAAAAAAATGGCGCAGTTTTTTAATTTCTAACCAATCACAAATCGTGGTAATGCAAAACCAAGTAAATGCAAATACTTTCGACACTAAAGTGAAAACTACTCTAAAATACATTCTTAGTAATTGCAGTTTGTACAAAATGAAATACTTACAGCTCTTTGATTCAGCTTTTACTTCCTTGAACTTCAGATATTGTCTGGAAAAAAACGTAAGGTCAATCTTCAACGCGGTCTTCCTTTGCTTGTATAGTTTATCAGTTTCCGCTTTATATGGCACAGTTCACAAACTAATTGTTTTTTGGCATCACAGATAGCCAGAAGGCACTGTATATATCACGTGATCAAAATGGACCAATAAGAGGGCTGCATTTTTTTACATAATAAGCAAACACCATTTTGGATATCGAGTGGCAGTTTGGGATGGATTTTTTTTATAAGGGCGACCCAAAACGGCGAGAGAACGGAATGAAAACAGCCAGCCCACGTGACTAAAATCCTGTTATCTGATTAGTTAAACCCTATATTGACCCCATATACCACTTATAAGGATGCTGGTTTCGTTCTTGAGATATTATTAAGATAACTTCTCGTTTTAGTTATACATACTTGGTAATGGTCATTCCACTCCCCTTCATCTGTGTTGGCGTAAACATGTACTTTCCCTTTGTTTTACATTTCTTCACCACGAATTTGTCCTCCGTTCCCAAAAGATCGCATGAAGTTGACACGAAGATCTTCAGAGGCTGCGAACAACAAAGATGATAATCAAACGGTCAGATAATGTTGCACCGGGAAAATTTTACTTTCTTTTATGGTGCACAGGTTATCTTTTGGGTTTTTTTTGCGGTGCCATGCAAAGCTTCTACATCACCTTGGGGGATTAAAATTGCGTGATGCGTTTAATTATTGCTGCGAGAAAAATATGAAGAACGGCTGCGAAGCGCGAGCTTCATAAACCAGTAAAAGAGCTATACTGTTCCATATCAGAAATTCGTAATATCAGGTCAAAAAACAAACTTTTAATTTCAAAACATTCTTGGTTTTAATTTCTTCATCACTGACTCACTTTCCTGAGAAAACGCCTAAATGCTATCTTTTAATAGGGAATCTTCTTCATAAGACGTTGTTAAAAACTCTTCTTGCAAATGTTGCTTCTTAAATTTTCCTTATTTCTGATATTTAGAGGGTCTAAAGCGCACAAGTAACGGAGAAGAGAGTAAAGGATTGGATGAGGATTGTACAAATCAATTTTTCCATGCTCTAGCTACTCCCCATCCCTCTAAAAGTAAAACAAGCAAGGAAACAAACAAACAAATTTCTTCTCCCGAAAATCTTCGTCGGTAGTACGTATCTTTCGTTGGACCTACCTCATCAATGGTTGTGCAATTCTTGTTGACACAGCGGACCCCAGGAACATTAGTAAACAGACGTCGTGGTTTTGTAGTGCAGTTGTTCAGGTTCAAGGTCTTGGACACTTTCATCTCTTTGATTCTACTGGTCTGATCCGGGACAGTGTATCGCACATCATACATGTTTTCACACATTCCATGTGAGCTTAGCTGTAGAACAAAAACGAATATATTTTCATCGCCTTTTAGTGTCTGACGGGTGCAATTGGCAGTCTTTGTACTAGTTTCAGTCCTGCGTGACACAAAATTCAGTCTGCAAAATTTAGCAGATGTTCGGTGAAGTTTGCTTGCTGACTTCAGTCAATACCGGAACATTGTCAGAAAACATGAAATTACCACGAATCTCTTTTTAAATTTGCACGATTAAATCAATGATGATAAAGGACCTAACCTATGTCACGGTACAGTATTAGTATCTTTTTTCCGATTAAGACAAAATTAGTACAAAATACCTTTCAATTTTAAGGAACCTTAAAATGATACTTTTTAATGATTTAACTTCTAAGGTAAAAAATTCAAAGCACCAATGATTGACTGAACACTGTAAAAAGATTTAGATGCATTTCGAACGACAAACTTGAGAAAATATTGCCCGTGACGTGGCTCCTTTTTTTAACATCACAGTCCATTTACACCAATACTGGCTGACTAAATTGATAAATAATGAATTAAATTAAATACTTACAACAACCTACGTTAATTACGGGACTAATTTAATTTGACGCAAGACTTACCAGGATAAAAAAAATTACAGGGTTGGATTTTCAAGACTGCTATAAAGAGTCGCAAAAACGTGCGCACAGCACGACTCCTTTTTAGTTAAATATACATATATTGTTTATCTAAAATAGAATAGGCCAAGATCTCACTGGAAAAAGCTATAGCGTTACATCAAGTTTTTAAGGTGCTTGCTTTCTTTTTGCATATTATCCAGTTCGAGGTGTGCTTTTAACAGAAATACTCGTTCATTACATAATATAAACTTAAAATAAAGTGCTTGCAAACTCACAGAGCTAAATTCAGTAGATACAACACTTACGATAGGAGATCATTTAAATAAAAAGCATATTACCTCCCAGTTCTTGTACATTCTTGGTTCTTCATTATCATCAATGGAAGGCTCCGGCTTCGTAAAATTATGATGAAGGATGGAAAGAATTCCTCTTTTGATGTTCAAAATATACTCTGGCTCATCATCGTCGCAGTAGATCTTTCCAACCTTGCCTTCTTTGTATTCAAACTCGATTACTCGTTCAAGCAGTGGAGTGAGCTCGTCGGAGACTGGGGAGATCTTTAGCGAGTCTGAACCACAATACTGAGATGTCCCATTCACTTCGTACAAAGTGGGGTTTCTGATCTGAAAAAGAAAAGAAAATGTATTAGTTCATGGTCTTATTAAATCCCCTTAAGTTACTGGTCTCCAAACATTTTGTATAGTTTAGTACCTGTTAATATTTTTAATATAACCAAAATAGTACCAAAAAAATCAAAATTGAAAAAATTAGTTTTATATTGCAAAATCAGTCGACAAACAAACAGCGCCATATTAATGGCTCGATGGCTTAAGTGTGAATGGTTACACAACATGCAAGTTAGAACCACCTTGTGAATAGACAGTATAAAAACAGTACCACATATAAGAGCTGTTCGTAGCTTTCATTTAGAATGGTCACACACTAGGGTTTCATCCACAGACTTTAAAACTTTGAACCACTTTTGTAGAGCATAATAAACAGTACCACATGAAAGTACTGCTCAATAATAGCTTTCATTTGATTGGCCACAAACTGGGGTTTCATTTACAGACTCAAAAATTAGAACCTCCTTGTACAGCATAATAAACAGTACCAGAATACAGTACTGCTCAATAGCTTTCATTTAAATGGTCAAAAACTAGGGTTTCATCAACAGACTTAAAAGTAAGAACCACCTTCTACAGCATAATAAACAGTACCACATGAAAGTACTGCTCAATAGCTCTCATTTGATTGGTCACACACTAGGGTTTTTATTACTCTCAAGTTAGTTTTGCCGTAAAGCATACGTAATCATCTGAGCGTTTTGTTAGGCAAAAATGGTAGAAAGCATTTCCACTGGCTAAAGGTTTGTCGTTTAGTCCAATAGATAGGAAAGCTTGTCAGCAAGCTAATAATAAGCTGAATAAAGCATCTTTTGTGTAATATTGACCTTGAGATAAGCTCGCGTGTCTGACTCGATGTGGAAATCCACGTCACACGTGATTTTGAGGCCTGCAAACCGTTGTTCTGTTTCTGGGAAACCGCTGGTCACACATGCCTCGTATTCGTAAGTGTACGTGTTCAGTGGTTTGTAACCTAAAATAAACAAGCAGTCAGATAAGCAAACAAATAAGAAAACAAACAAACAAAAAAAGAACACACCAGTCAACCAACTAAACAAACTAAAGAATTTATAAACAAACAAAATAAAACATATAAATTATAGGAAAACAAAAATTAGAAAACAAACAAAGACGACCACTCAACTAACAAATAAACACTCCGCAAGCAAATAAGAGCAAACACAAATTTGACAAAGAAACAAGGTAACATGACAGTTTCTCGAAGTCTTATGCTGATCAAAACATTAATTGTTTCAACTACCTTATTATAGGAAATTAACGCTTGTGTTAATTAAGGTATTTGAAATTAACGCGACTTAAATTAACGCGAATTGAAGAAAAAATTACTTCCCAATAAAGGAATTACGGAAAGAGGGGGTAACATTTCAAAATAAAGGAAATTAACGCGATGTACACAAGTGACAACAGGAACAAGTTTATTTCAACACTTGTAGGCATATAATCTTAAACGAAAACAATGTTCGTGGTACTTTTCCCACTTTGAGCGTTCTTCGCAGTATCAATGATAGTGGCAAGATAAAATTATGCTTTTTCCTTGGAGTCAAGAACATCTGGACAGTAACGAAAAATTGGGGCCAAAATGATGGAAATTAACGTCATGGAAATTAACGCTCCACTTAATTAACGGCGCGGAAATTAACGTTAATTTCATGACGCGTTAATTTCCTATAATAAGGTAATTACAATACATTCCTTCCAATATTAGGTTCTGAGAATTTAGTGGAGTCATAAAATTATATTTTCTAGCCCTGACTGATGATTTTCTTTATTCTGATTACCTTTCCGCTTGACAATGCCTTGATAATTTGATGAGAAATTTGAGGCACATCAGTTAACAAGATTTTTAGACCTTTGAAAAACGATGTTAATTAAGGTGACAGTAAAAACCCGCATACAAAAACCTAGTGATTGAACCTACAGGCTGAAAGTTGGCATTTAAATACCCGGAAAACTATAAGAACCTGTTCAGTATGGCAAAGAAAAATATGTAATTTTTATGCGAAAAGATCACTCCAATTTTGATGGGCAAAATTCTGGATTTTAATTGTGTGAGAAACCGTCTGACACAAAGATATTGTGTGTGTACCGATTGGAGCCCCCCGCCCCCCCGAAACAACCGGGCCCCCCCCCCCCCCGGAGCCACAGATGAAGACGAACAGGGCAGCCCCCGGCGCGACGCCCCGCCCGGAGCCCCCCCAGCCCCACCGGGGGCGGTCGGTATCTGTTTATCTTTGATTTTACAGTTATTTAGTTTTCACTATAAATATGTTTCCCATAAAGCTACAGTGCGTACGACAACCTCTGAAAAATAAGAACCTATTAACAACCTTGTCAGAACCTGAATTGTGATAGCCTTTTTATAAGAACATGTTTAGCCTGACCTCGAAATTTGGTCTTATATGCAGGGTTTTGCTGTACCTTGTCAGATTAAACAGTTTTACATGGAAATTCGCTTGTCTCTGATAAGTACTATTATTCTTAGATAATCTATAAAGCCTTTTATCAAAAACAACATTAACTTAACAAAGAATCCTTTTGAAGTGTCCGAACGCTTAATGTTACTTTTGCATGCTTGGGCCAGTTATCGATAGGAAGTTAAATAATCGTGAATATCTAGCGAAGATCACGACAAGGAATCATGTAATCCTTCTGCGTCCAGACAAATGGTCAAAAGGTTAACACATTTCTAGTGTCTACTTTCTAGTTTCATTATTTAGCAAGCAAAAGTCAGTAAAACGTCCAAGCTGATTTCATAATGGTTTTCTAGGAAAAGTTTAACTTTCCAATAATTCCTAGAAGTGTAGCTATCCGGATTAAGTTCTTTAAAAACTCGCAACAGATCAAAGTTTACGTTTGATTTAAAAATAATATTGTGAGATTCTCAATAAAAAAGGGTTTCAAGAAGAAAACGTCTTATGCGTACGTAGTATTGAGAAATAATTTCGAAACAGACAGACAAGCAAAACGTTATCCCAATTATCCTTGATTCGATAACCGAAGGTTATTTCTTGGAGGGTCACGTTCCAGGAGTTTTATTTTCGTTTCCTCGTTTTCCCGTATTTCTTTTATTTTTTAATTGAAAATTTGATTTATTGTTGAAAAAGTCTCTGCTTTCGATTTTCAAGGTAGGCTTTTTTTATTGGTTAGTAAAGGATATTGGACTATGGAACGAAAAGACGCGAATGACGTCATCGACACCGAATCAGGTGATGTCGATGGGGTGATCAGTTCCCTGTGTGATAATGTGTTCTCAGTCTTTTAGCAATTTTGACGCTTGATAATTTTTTGAGAAGACAATGAAATTGATAAAGGGGAATTCCTTTTCTTCAAAGGAAAACGACATACGTTTAATTTAACAAATCAAATTATTTTAAGCTGGAATTAGTGCCTGCTTTGTACGTTTTTTTTTTCTACATCAACAAGGCTAGTTGGAAACAGGCCTAGCGAAACCTAGCTGTTATGTAATCATTGGCTGAGTTATCCAAAGCCTTAGCTTGTAGCTGTTTAAGTTATTAAATGTATATGAAGGAATTTCAGGCCATTTTCTCATAGCCACTACAGTTTCTTTGTTCCTATTTATGTAACATCGATAAACGTTTGTGGGTTTCATTTCCTTCTCATCACATCAATGACACACAAGTCAACCAAATGCAGTCCGAATGACGTCATTTGAAGTTTCGCCAAATAACAAGATTTCCTTTACGCAGAGAACTTTAATTTGTCAGCCAAAGCCCCGAGAATGGGGTAAAGGATGCGTATGCGAAACGATATGAAGAGAAAGTCGCGGTTATGCATAAAGAATAAATTCTTACCTTTGAAGAGGGGGTCCTTTAGATCAAGCTTTGGAATGTCACGATGACCTACAATTTGCATGAAAGTAACTATTAGTAAATTAAATTTGTGGGAAATATTTAAGATTCACTTCTTCCTTGTGAAACAAAGAAATTTAAACCAAATTTACAGTACAATTGAGAAATTAAACTCTCCGTCCTAAATTAAAAGTAAACTGATAAAAATCGATGGAAAAATGATTTTTAAATCCTTTCTTCCGTCAAATGAATTTAAGTTCGTTTGACGTTTCTTACAAAATGCACTGTTTAAGATAAAGCCTGCGTCCAGCCTAGTGGCCCATACAGGCCAGCTTATCCCGGTTTATGCACTGTTTGGCTGACCAATAATTGAGAATATCTGACTTTGGTGAAAAGACTGTACCGCTAGAGCAACGAAAGGGATTAATTTAACAGAGACCAAAACCTCATATAGAGAACTTTCCAATGAGACTTAAATTGTGAACTTAAGAGAACCATTGAATTCAGTGACGAACATTTTAGGTAGTTAGGTTAAGATGTTATATATATTTTTACCTGGTTGCCCTGTAACAGAAACTCCAGCTAACAACAGAAGAACGAAAACCTTCATCTTGTTAAGTACTGGCTATTCTGCGAACAAGCAACGTATGGCTACAATGTCCCAGTATTTATAGACGAGCAAACCTCCAACTCGAATGTAATTTCATCTGGCCCCAAATAAGCCTGGCATAAGTAAAAGACAATAGGCCAAGTTCATCTGCCCGGGAACAATTGGGGCTTCACTCCAAAAATTTATATCTGCAGTTAATGATATTATAAGCTTGGGTTTAAGGTTTTAAATCTGTTTTTGTTATTCATGTTATTTTCTGACAAGATGCATAGTTAGGAACCACTGAGTTTACAAACATCCCAACTGTAGCTGCAATTGTTACAGAATGTTTTGTAAATACAACGAAAAGTTATTGCCAGTATTAAAAACTTACATTGTAATTATGATGTTGCAAGAGTTCGGGGGGCAATACGTGGCCTTTAACGGAAGTTCGTCCAAAAAAAAAAACAATCGAAAACAAAGTGGTTATTATCAAACAGACGACCCCTAACACACCAAAAAGATAAACAAGAACAATCTTGCTTGAAAATAATGCATTTTATTCAAAGAAGAACGAGAAAAAACGATTAAACTACTTAAAATCATGTAACATTTCCTCAAATCGTTACGTCAGTAGCAGAATTTTCATTGTTCCATCTTCTACGTGACCGAGTTTTAAAGTGTGACGTCATACCAGAACACACTGGCTCGATTAGAGGCTGTACGCGGTCAATCTACGCGGTCAAAGTCTAGCTGGCAGGTTTATAGGTTCAATACAATGACTCGTAAAATACAAAACCTTAGTGAACTTTACAGCGATTTTTGTATGCCCTAGTTCTCTACAGCACTTAAAAAGAATTTCTTCTAACTTTGTTTTGAGATGTCATCATGTTTTTAATCTGATTTATCTCGACTTTGGACTCTGGACGGTGTTAAATTCTAGGAGAGAGTTTTATTTTTAAAATCAAATATGATGCTTTACAAGATAACCTCTGCCTCTTCGATAAACTGATAATCCGTTGTAACAACAAAAATGATTATTTGTTCTTCATTCAACACCGAAACACGTACATGTACACGAGTAAAAAAAGGTTTGACATTTTTCGTGAAAACAAACAATTCTATTCTAAGTGTTTTCTTTTGTTTAGAACTGAACTGGGACCACAGGGGCAGTAGAAGTATCGTGCAAATAAGAGGCTTGTAACAATCTCAAAATAGATTTTCTCCTAACTGATTCCATTAGTTCCCTTTAAAGTTAGTTCGGAGAATTTGGAGTTAAATCTATAAAATATCACCTTGTTGATGATTTTCTATTTTCTCATTACCTATCTGCTCTTAACAATGTATTGGCAGTGAGGGAGAAAATGGACCTCGATCACACTTTGGGAATTAGTTGCTTGACAAGGAACGAAGTTCAAATGGGAGTTGGAATTTCAACCAAGTTTCAGCGGTTTCATTAAAACTCTAATAAAATATCAAGATAGAGACTTTTCCTTTATTTAGGAGCGATTGTTTTACTTTTCCAAAAAATTACAGAAATAAGGTATCTTAGTCGTTCCGGAAAGCTTAAACTTTGCACGATGAGGTCAATCAATTTCGTCATTGAGTTACCAGCTCCATCTACGAAAATTACAAAGAATTAAAAACTTACATTGTAATTATGATATTGCAAGTGTTTGGGGGCAATACGTGGCCCCTAACGGAAATTCTTCGAAAAAAACAAAACAATTGAAAACAAAGCGAAAACAAGAGATTATAATCAAGCAGTCGACCCCTTACACACCAAAAGATAAACAAGAACAATCTAGATTTGAAAATAATGCATTTTATTCAACGATGAACGATGGAAAACGATTAAACTACTGTCAAATTTTTGCAAATTGTTACACAGCAGAAGTTTCATTGTTCCATCTTCTACGTGACCGAGATAGGTGTGACGTCATGCCAAAACGCACTGGCTAGCTTACAGGCCGTACTCGGCCAAAGTCTGGCAGGTTTTAAAAGTTATCATTGTCAGCGCATAAAAGTACAATAAAAACTCGTAAAATGAAAAACTTTCCAGTGAATTTTGTATGCCTTAGTTCTCTACAGCACTTAAAAAGAATTTCTTCTAACTTTGTTTTGCGATGTCATCATGTTTTTAATCTGATCTATCTCGACTTTGGACTCCGGACGGTGTTAAATTCTAGGAGAGAGTTTTATTTTTAAAATCAAATATGATACTTTACAAGATAACCTCTGCTTCTTCGATAAGTAGATAATCCGTTGTAACAACACAAAAGATTATTTGTTCTTTGTTCAACACGGACACACGTACATGTACACGAGTAAAATGATTTGACGTTTTACGCGAAAACAAACGATTCTATTCTTAGTGTTTTCTTTTGTTTACAGCTGAGCTGAGACCACAGGAGCAGTAGAAGTATCGTGCAAATAAGAGGCTTGTAACAATCTCAAAATAGATTTTCTCCTAACTGATTCCATTAGTTCCCTTTAAAGTTAGTTCGGAGAATTTAGAGTTAAATCTATAAAATATCACCTTGTTGATAATTTTCTATTTTCTCATTACCTATCTGCTCTTAACAGTGTATTGTTAGTGAGGGAGAAAATGAAACTCGATCACACTTTTGGGAATTTAAGTGCTTGACAAGGAACGAAGTTCAAATAGAAGTTGGAAGTCAACCAAGTTTCAAGATCGAGACCTTTCCTTTAGTTAGGAGCGATTGTTTTGCTTCTCAACAAATTACAGAAATAAAGTATCTAAGTCGTTCCGGAAAGCTTAAACTTTGCACGACGAGGTCAAACAATTACGTCATTGAGTTACCAGCTCCATCTACTAAAATTACAAAGAAGCTCATTTTATCACGCACACAAAACTGAAGAAATTATGACATCTTTTTTTTTATTATTTCTGTCTGATTAGAAGATTACGGGAAAGCAACATTGTATCAGCTCATGATACCAAATGATTTACTTCAGTCTGCGCGCGTTAGTCTAAAGGTGATAATAAGCTGTTAATTGTTCGCGGCCTTTGATGAAGTGCCTTGTTTTTCTTCTGTCTGTCAAATTTATCCAGCTAAAGATAATAAGTACAGTAGAACCCCGGTAACACGTACTCTGAAACAGTTCGAGTTAGCGGGGTTTTAAGTTTATTGGGGTCGATTGAATATATTATTTGCCAAGTAAATAATAATAGTTTACTGATTTTTCAGCACTTCAGTTACAGTGCACTGCAAATCTCGTCAGAAACTCTAACACGATCATAAATTCTTATGATTAGAGTGGGATAATGGCTGTCAAATACGTGATCTGTTCGTTTCTCTAATCAATGGGCATCCGTGGCGAGTTGCAAGAAACGGAATTCGAGTTATCCCCAGTTATCGGGGAAATTTTGACCCAAATTTTGACTAAGAGAACTGAAATTTAGTTCGGGTTAGCGGGGTTTTCGAGTTATCCGAGTTCGAGTTAACCGACGGTAAAAATGACTGAAAAGTAGGAAATGGAAGTAAGTTCGAGTTAGCGGGGAGTTTCAGTTATCCAAGTTCGAGTAACCGGGGTTCTACTGTTATACTAAAGGCGTTCACAATAGGTACACTTAGTTTTTTTGGTTCAAACTGCCTGCACTGAATTAGAATACGATAGCTTTGATGTAAGGAACGCTTTTTTCAGAGCTCGATAATTTGAACCAAACGAGACGTGGATACTTTTGCATGTTCCTGCTTTTTCCTCTTGAGGAATAAGGGAAAAGACCTTGCCAATGCCTGAATTCCTTAACTCATTCCCCTATTTATTTCCTGGGCAGCGAGAAACATAATTTTGAATTTGACTATTCTACTGAAGACCGTCCAAAAATATTGCGGCATTCCTAATCAACCCCAATTAAGAACGGTTTTAATAAGCGCAAATTCAACATTTAAGTCCAAAACTGTAACCACAGCGCGTTTTGTAGTCTGCATGTGGTTTGTACGAAATCAGGTAAAATGTTTTTAAAGTGATTGTGTGTAGAAGCGGTTTTGTGGATAATATAAATGATTTTCATTGACCAAGATAAACTACACACTGTTCTTTCCCCCTCCCCTGAGAAAAGGGTCGCTCCCTTCAGGGTAGGGAAAGGGAAATTTCGCACAGCCTCCAATAGGCATATTGACGTTTTCACAGCGCTACGATCCTCTTTCAAATTTGGTGATTGTGTCCTTTATCCACGGAGTAAGTGCAGTCAAGTTTGCGTAAACGCCATATTTGTTCGGTAAAGCGCATTGATCACCCCACGAAACCAGCCCTGCCGCGTAATAGCGCCCGCATCTCGTACAGACCAGCGGACCACCACTGTCGTATTCGCATGCGTCGATTTTGCCCTCGGGATATCCCGCACAAAAAGCAGTGTCGTGTATGGTCCCGTTGTAGGCCTTTTCCATGTTGCACACCTCACGAGAAACGATTCTCACCATGGCTTCGCGTAGAATATCTGGTTGTTGAGCGCCATTCCATTGGGTGTGACCCCACCCCGCCACGTAACACTCCTCATTTGGGGCAAAGACTTGATCTGGACGCGGTAAGCAGAGCGGCTGAACGTAGTTATTAAATGTAAGTGGGCTGTCGAGCTTCATAATTGCTGAAATACAAAAAAAAAACAAGATGTTTTAGACTTCCTCCTATGATTATCTTTGATTCACTTTAAAAGTTAAATGACTGCCAGGGGTCATGAATGGTCCCTGAAATTGTCGCAGTGCTCGCAAATGCTCGTAAAATTTTAGAGGGTGCTCGTTTGCTCGTGCTCGCACAATTTTACAAGTGTTCACATGCTCGGTTTTTAGTGAAGGTAGGTTTTTGAAAAGTGCTCGTTGCTCGCAAGGCTAATTTTTGTCAATGCTCGTGCTCGCAAGGCTAATTTTTGTCAATGCTCGTGCTCGCAAAGAAAAACGCTGTGCTCGCATGCTCGCAAATGCTCGCAAAGACCATTTGATACCCCTTCTGCCCTTAACAGCCCTTTTGTGTTGTGCAACACGTATAGTTTCAAGTAATCGTTAAAAAGCACGTCAAATGTATACGCATCATTTGGCAGATGTTACATAAAGTTAAAGGTACAGCGTGTAAACAAAGCGCCAGTGCAGCGATGAGATCAGTTCTCTTTTTTCCAGATGAAAACAGATAATCTAGATGGTCCCGTGTTTTCTTCTCTTACTGTCAAGACTAAAGGTAGACTAACGGATCCCGGGGTCCGGGCCGAGCTTGACCAGGGTTGCTTCGTAGGTAGGCGTTTATTTCTGGCGGTGCAGTTTTGAATACTTTTTTTACGCTTAGATTTGTAAAGTAGCTTTAATCAGCTAATGTCTCCGAGCATTCCCACCCCAAACTTGACAGTACTTCAGGCAAAGGCCTGCATGACCACGTCAACGTTACTGAAAAAATAATATTTGCGATCCTAGGGCGGAGTTCTCTTGGACAAGACACATTTCTCTCACGGTGCCTTTTTCCACCGATGATTGTTATAAATGAATATTGGTAAATTGTTAAGGCAGCTTTATAAAATGCTAGAATATGGGGGCCAGGTATAACCTGCGATGATTTAAAAATCATCCCATCCTGCGGGAGCAATAATACTTCTTGTCTAGATCTCTTCATGCCACAGAAATAGAGATTACTTTGTGGTTAGTGAGCGCGTACGATTTTTATTCACGCATTGTGAAGAATAACAGAACGAGTGAGCTCTTTATTCTTCTTATTCGTTATTCTTAATATTGGCGGGAAAATCCGATACGCCTTTTTTCACTAGTGACAAAAACCGTATGACCAATAGGATTGCTTCTCATCAAGGAGAGACGATTTTCATTCGAGGCTTTTGTAATGTAGTAGTTATATAGTAAAAAGAGTTACGTGCGCGGACAGTAATCACTTATGATACTTGCGAAAAGACTTGTGTTTTTGGTACCTACTTATATCGTTTAAGGGAGGCGTGTCATATATTCCTTCAAAATACATGGACATGTACTCTTCATGTAATGTGATGTTAACAACTTTACGTCGCTGTTCAAATTTGTCGTTTTTCTCTTTGAGGTGATAATCTCCAAGAACTACAGTCCAGTCAGCAGGGATATCTGATGTAAGGGGATCTAAATAGAATTGAATAAACAAAAGATTAACATTCATTTTGTATAATAAGACAATTTCGTCGAAGGAATCCGTGCACACTCCAGATCTCCTGGGCCAAAATTATCTTAATTTCAGTTCTCACCAAAGACATATAAATAGCAACTTTGTAAGAGTTAGGAATAATTAGGTTAAATCTATGAAGAGAAGATAAAGAAAATATTTGTAAAATCTTCCTAAACTAAACGACTTTCTCTGTATAAAACTATAGATTCCTTGAGCTAAATTAAACGTTCTTGCATTGGAGCGATTTTCATTTACTTTGGTTTTGCGCTTAGTGATTGGATGGCGCCAATTTCTCAAAGTGCCAATCAGAAGTACCGTAATGATTCGATTTAGCGCCCGGGGCGCTTATTTACTTTTGGCACCTCAAGGGAGGGCGTTTATTCGAAACAGGGCGCTTATTCGGGTCAGGGCGTTTATTTAATTTTTTGAGAAACAACCAAATGTATCTAACAATAGCAGGAACTATAACAGTTAGAAATTGTTAAAAGTTCAGCTTCTTTTAAAATAATTGTTCATTTAAACAGTAAATATATACATGAACTGTACGGTGAACAGTCAGGAGTTTATCTAGTTGACATCAGTGACTTCAGTAGGGGCAGTTATCCACAAAAGGGGCATTTATTAAAATAGGGGTGCTTATAAGAATGGGGGCGCTAATAAGAATGGGGGCGCTTATTAGAATAGGGGCGCTTATTTACAAAAACACATTCGATGGGGGGCGCTTATTCGGATGGGGGCGCTTATTGGAAGGAGGGCGCTAAATCGAATCATTACGGTAAAGCCAAAACCAATCGTGACTCGCTTGCACACGTTTTTCCATCCTTCACGCCGGCTATATGAATTTGCTTCGAGATTTGCTTGGTTAACTGATAAACTCGTTTTTTTTTTGCCGTATTGATAGAGTTATTTTAACAGATCGCTTACAAAAATGTAATTTAAAAATTGCGCGTTGAAAACCGCGCGGAATTGTTTTCCGTGCTTGTTAGCGCGCGAAGCGCACTCAATCCACGCGTATTGCTCAGAACGATCAGCTTCTGCTTGGATTTTTAAGCTCGCAGGCGCCCTCCGTATTTAGGGGTCTTCTGCAAATTAAATGAGCGAACAGTGGAGGAGTTCTAGTGTCCTTTGTGAGAGGACTCTATAATTACTTGGTTTTGCTTTTACAACACTCAATCAAAAATTACTCTATTAATTAACACTCACTAAAACAATGAGCCGTTGTCATGATCCAGGTATTGGAGATGATTGCGCCGCCGCAGTAGTGAAGTCCCTTGTAGAATAACGCCGCTTGCCAAGGCCACTTCCCCTGGGAACTCTGGGAACCACCCACAATCCTTTTCACGCGTCGACCTGTAGTGTTTCGTATTTTTCGGAGACCACATTCCTGGGGAAAGACTGAAGAAAATATAACTTATCGGTTTAGTTTAATAAAGCAATAATAATCCTTTTTCCAAATATGAAAATCTGTATAATAGCTGTAAGATTGGAGCGGTTTTCACTTAAGCGTTGAAAGTAATTCGCGTATGCATTACTTTTGAATTTACTAAGCTCAGTGATTGGTTTAAAGCTCTCGCGCCACTTACTCAGCCAATCAGAAGTAAATCCAAAACCAATCGTTTCTCGCTTGCGCACGTTTTCCGGCGCTTCGTGCCGGCTGCATGTATTTGTTTTGGGTTTTGATTGGTTCGCTGGATTGTCTGTGTTCTTTGTGATTGGCCAAAGTTGTTTTTGGTTTTACGAAACTCAATTAAAAACTGCTCTATCTACTAAATCTATTCTGTTGAATTAAAAAGTTGTTTGAAAATTCATATACTGAGTTATTAAAATCTATCGATTTTCCTTGTTTCTCGAAGTTAAAAAGAAGAAGTGTATTCTTTTTTTCCTACATATCTATTCATGTACGTTCTGAAGACATGATAAATCTTCCTCTACAAAATGAAAATAGACAACGTCGTTCTTTTCAAATAACGTGAAAATAAAACTTACTGTTATCTACGGAGGATGATGTCGACGATTTGCCCGCTAAAAATAAAAATAACGCCTGGCTATTTAACATCGACTGTTATTAGAATTGAAGTATTGGTAATATATTTCCAGAGTTTTGAAAAACTTTGATTGGCTGATCGATATCGGATAACCTTGCCTTTTCTTAAGTAAACGAGCTGTGTGCACTACATAAAAAAGACTTTTCTTAACCGACTTCTATACTGCAGTGAAATAAGTAACAAAAAAGACAAAGAGACAGAAATATTAAGGCGACGTGAATTCTGTTAACAGCTAAGTATACAACAGACGGCATTTATGGTCGCAAAGAGGAGATCGGCGGAAGCCCTAGAGTCCTTAGCTTTTCGCCATGGGGCCCTTATATTACGTTCCTTGCAGGGCGTAGGCCCCTGAAAACGTTCGCCACAGAGCCCGGATCCTGAAGCCCTAAACCCCTTTGGGACCCTCGGGGAGCATTAGCATGCCATGTCTCTAAGCACATAAAAAAATCTCGATTAAGAAAAGGAAATACCGTAATGCGGAATTGCATGCTGTTATGCTATTAGGCCAACAACAGCTTTTTTAATCGTTTGTTTTGATTTCCTATAGTTCAATTAATAAACCGCTTCCCGTACAATCTATTGACATCGATATCTTAAAGCCTGAGAAAAATTCTCAGACAGTGTCCCATCGGCAGTGAAGACAGCACCAACAAGGCACAGCTAAAAAAAAATAAAAACTACCGCAGCGGAAAATAACTTTTTTAACACCTTTGCAGTTCGGTCGTCACTTCAAGTTAAGCTCTTTTCCGTTGATAGAAATAAACGTTTACCGACCTTAAGGCAGGGGTAAACACGAATTTGAACAAAATTTTGAGAGGTTTAAAGTAGGGGCTTGTAATAAGAACGAGATATTGCCAGTAAATCCAAGTGAAGCGGTGCAGAAATGTCATTCATGTTAATAGCGTCTATGGGGACTTACAAGAGAGAAAATAACTGATGCATTATTTGACTGAGAAATAACTGGACGCAACCATTACCCGCTGTCCTCGTAAGTATAGGTTACAGGGTTTTATACCATGCCATAGAAAATACAGCCAATCAGAATACAGGAAAGCCGTTGTATATTCGACGGTATTCAACCCAACCTTCCCATCGTGCGCTGCGATCTTATTCTCGATGAAATTTAGTGAGCGTATTTTCTATGGCATGGTATAAAATAGTTACACAACACTTTCTCGTGGTATACTATGGAATATCCCACTTGTCACTTGTATTTTCTTCGTATACACACTCGCCTAAAGGCTCGTGTGTATACCGAGAAAATACAAGTGACTCGTGGGATATTCCATAGTATACCACTCGAAAGCGTTGCATAACTAGTATATATTTTAATTCAGTGTGGGAGGTGGAGAAGGTATAGTACTGGTATGCAACACTTTCGTTTTATGATGGGTGGGGTGGGGTGAAGCAGTGATATCGATCCGCCATATAAACTAAAGCATGAGAAAGACCTGGCTGAATATAAGGGGTAGTCATTGGTGGTGTGGGAACGGAGAAAATATAAATGAAGGCAAAATTCTTGAATTCCTGAATACCTGACAAAGGTGACGCGTCCAAGGGTGCAGAGTCTGTAGAAAAAAATTAACGTTTTTTAACGAAAACAGCCTATTCACAAACAGTTACGTATACATTGGAGATCCAAACTGATACAGGCAAAATGTTCTTTCTGCCTAAAAAAACTAAAACAAACAAACAAACAACAGGTAAACATAACTTATTCATTATAGAGCGGTTTTCACTTGAGTGTCGAAAGTTAATTGCGTTTGCTTTGGTTTTGCATTGCTACGCTTAGTGATTGGCTTAAAAATCTCGCGCCACTTTCTTAGCCAATCAGAACTAAAACCAAAACCAATCGTGACTCGCTCGCGCACGTTTTCCCGCGCTTCGAGCCAGCTACATGTATTTGCTTCGAGTTTTGATTGGTTCACTGGTTTGTCTGTGTCCTTTGTGATTGGCCGGAGTAATTACTTTGGTTTTGGTTTTACGACACTCAATTGAAAACTGCTCTAAGTTCGGTTTTCCTCTTACTATTCAAGACTGTGAGAATTACCTGAAAACCGAACAGAAGGAATTACGAAGGCTAATTAAACACAGAACGTCGACTTACCAAACAGCGGAGTTATACTAAGGCAGATAAAACACACTTCCAGAAACATCTTAATGTATTAACCTAGAGAGAGAATTAGTGAAATGTAAAGATAATATCCTCCAGCTGAGTTTGAAGATTTCTTGACAGTGTAAGAATTTCTGTAAAGTTATTGGAAAAAAAACAATTTACTTATCCTGAAATTGGCGCTCTTAGCGGGAGGCGCGGGGACCTAATGCAGAATAGTTTGTTGGACTACAGATCTAGCGGTCCGGGTTCCAGTCCTGGCCATTGTCACTGCAGGGTCATCTCTCTTCGCCCAGGTGCTGGGGTAATCCTTCGATGGACTAGCATCCCATCCACTGGGGGAGGGGGGAAGTGGGGGGGGGGGGGAGTATAAATCATGCTACGTAGAAACTGGGATAAGCTCTGGTCTGATGGACAAAGGCTCGAACGTAGACTTTGTTAGGTAATTGGCATATTGTTATTCTTGAGCAAATGTTAAGAAAGATTGAGCTGGACTAAATGGTAGTGGACTGGACTGGTTTGGACTCATGGTACAAAACGGACTGGTAAAACTGGTAAAACTAACTTTCTAATCCTATAGATCAGTTTCTATTGTTTCTTGTAGAGAAGATACCGAGGTACGTCACATCCTTTAAGGATGTCTCTAAATTCACGCCCGTAGTCCCAAGTACAAGGAACAAACTGTTTATTTGCTCTCAAGAGGAAAGGAAACACCTTTTCCGCTGGTTTGAGGATTCAAACCCACATAGAATCTTTTACTCTGCAGATCGGCGCGAATCCAACTCCGTGTTATCACATAAAACATCATGACCTCACATTCGGTCTTCGCAGCGCAGTGTTACGCAATATGTTTGTAGACCACTTGACGCTTATAAACCGTTTGACGTGTATTAACTCGGCTAATTAAAATGTAGTCTTTCCTTTGTTTACCTAGGTAATTGATACGAAATGCATTTACGACTGGTCCTCCGTTCGAATATCCAGTTACTGTAGAAATTACGCGATTGCTTTTGACGACTTTTACATCTGCTGTTGAAAGATCTGCGATGTTCTAGTTGGTTCAGAAAAGACAGAAACTTTACGACTGCGCGACATAAAATACTCGTGCGCGGAAAAGCAAGCTGATCTTATCTGACTGAAAAATGCACCTTTGCGCGTAATAGTTAAATCGCAGATCTGTCTTCGCAAAACAGTTTTAACCGGCTAAAATTGTCGAAATCAAAATAAACCAAAGAAGTGCTCTTTAATAACAAATACATCTTGGGTGACCCAACAGACGAGGCTGTCATCGATTACATGGCCCTAGGCATTTCTCCTTTGTCGGGTCTCCAGTGAAAATCTCCATTGTTTTTGTTTTAGCTCGTATCTAGTCTGAATTCCTAAAGCTAAAAATATTTACATTGGCAATCTTAACATTTATATCGATAAAGTAATCTGGCATAAAGATAGAACTTAGGGAAGGAATCCTTGAAACTCAAAATGTCGCATGCATTGCATAGCGTACTATATTGTGCTAAAATGTGAGACTAGCTAAAATTTTCCAGATCTATACTTTGAACACGAATCCGGAAAATTGCGGATAAAAATACTGATTTTATCCTTTCGATGCTATTTTTAAATTTTCAAGACTCCAAAACGTGGGTCATTTTTTTGGCATATAATTTACGACTAATATTTTTTACTCTTTATAAATATAACTAGCAAAAATAGCTGTGTCACCTCTTACCTGTGTACAGTAAAGGCAAAAGTCTGTCCTTAGTAAAAGTGTTTTCCGATAGTAAGACTCTACCCAGCCAATAAGATAGGAATGCACCTTTCTGCGTTCGCTGTTAGTGCACCCGTATGACCGAATCCTGAAACGTAGTGAAGAAGTTCTTCTGAGCAGAACTAAGTGAGGATTTGAAAATCGTCTAAACTAGATCTCGCTTGTCACTAATCTGTCAGGAAGTGGGATTAGCAATTAGTTGAGTAACACAAACCAGGTTTCCGTAGCTTATTGTCTGCGCCCCGCTCTGCGCGCGCGCGCGTCAAAACGTTGGTAAAGTTTCTGTCAGCCACTCCAACTTGAATACTCAGAGATCTTTGATGGAGAAAAGCAAGCAAGGTGTCTAAGAGTATTATAGCACTTCAATCGATCCAGCTGTCATTTCTAAACGTTCAGTCTAGATCTCTCTGGCCCCGTTTAATTTTTTCTTCAGAGGGGTCTAAGGTGAACTCTAAAACAGCCCCCAGGGCAAATCACTTGCACCCCCTGACTAAGCACCATTCTTTTAAGCACCTGGTTAGGTTATTTATATTTCATTTGACGCACTTCCGCAGATGAAGGGTCGCGTGCCGTCGGGCTTGAAGAAGCTTCAAGAATATCAAAGGAAACGGAGCTTGTCTACCTCCGTGAAATCCAAGATGGCGTCTACTGGCGCAGGCAACAATGGTTATCAACCTGTCCAACCATGACGCTGAAAATCATCACTTTGCTTTTCTTATTACTCCGAGCAAAATGTAAGATTTGCGCACAGTTCGTTCTGCTTAGGGGTTCTCTTTTCTCTTTCTGGGTCCGAGCAGGCGATCCGAAGAGCTGCCAGTAAAATAAACAGTGTTGAATGTAAGGGATGGTTCTCGCTGGGCAATGAGCGCGAAGGCCTCTTATTTCATTTTCTACCTCCGAAATTTCTAGAGAGCCCGGACGGTGTACTGTACCTATATATCTAGAGAGCCCGGACGGTGTACTGTACCTATATATCTAGAGAGCCCGGACGGTGTACTGTACCTATATATGTCGAAGATATCCTACGGGCAGTTGAGGGGTTTCTCGGTCCAAACATAAGCTTTTAGACTGTGAGTGCATTTCGTTAGCAGAGAGATGCACAATTCATGATAATCATGTACACGCTGAATACAAGTCATGACCTCGGTACAAAATAGCTTTTTAATGCCAAAACTAAATCGGTTGTCAGCATAAGTACTAGAAACGTTGGCAAAAAAAAAAAAAACACGAAATAGAACCAGAAAGAAAGTGCTTCTACTGACTCGAAAAGGAAAAAAAATGTGAATGACGCAAAACCGCAACGCAACATTAAGATTTTTCAGGTTACTGTTCTTAGCTAACATGTTTACAACCCCAAGTGCAACCCTTTTCTTGGCCAATAACCAAATCAACATAACATTATCTTTAAAACACTTAACTCGACTTTAACCTTTTATTTGCGTCAGTGTAAAAATTTGATATTTTGCGGTCGATAAATTGACCAAACAAGTTACCCGCGATAAACTGCGTATCCGGTGTAAAAAGAGAGACAATTGTGTTAGTATTCGATATTCACACAAACAAGATATTATCTATTATTTGCACAAACAAACAACATATTGTTTATAATTTACCTATATGGGAGAACAATATTTAAATCACCGCCGGTTCGGGCATTAGATAAGCGATATACGCAATTCCGTTTGACCTTGCATGTGTTCTCTTTCTGATCGTTGCATTGCCACACACGAAGAACTGTAAAGTTTTCCCTTAAATTTTACTTTGAAAAAAAAAGTGGACAAAGCTTAAAGGATTGGGTACATCGGCCGAAGCCGAAAACTTGGAAAACTCCATAACTAAGAAAGAATGCGAGTGTTCTCTCTTTTGCTGTAAAATCCTGCAACGCGTACATGTGTCTAGTACTGGGTAATAGGCTCTTGATCTTATCACGGTTTTCGACGCCATCTTGACGGGTAGGTTAACGCGGTTAGAAATTACAATGTTTGTATGGGACTCCAACGGCAAATATATTTTACGAAACTTGAATTCTGGACAACTTATGAATTGTAAAGTTAAGATACAAGGGAAAAGTTTTTATTCGCCGAGTTTCAAGGATGTAATTGGGCTAGAAAGCGTTCAGCTACGTTTTTAATTTCCCATACATTTGTCTATATTTTTGTGAGTCCGGTGAACCCCATTTGTAGCATTGAATAATGATCAGCATGTTAAGGTGGATTTCCACTGACGCGTAATTTTTTACGTGCGTTTACGTGCGTGAAAAAATTTAGAGACAGTCATGCTTACCCATTTACGCAAGTCGTTCATACATTGTCTCTTAATTTTTTCACGCACGTAAAAAATTACGCGTCAGTGGAAATCCACCTTTAGGGTACACCTTTTTGCAAAATTAAAAAAATTCTCCGAAGCTGTTTCAGAGCCACCTAAATATTTCAAAATTTAAGTTGAAAACAAAACAAAACAAAATCTAGCTTTTTTCTCACCCACCAAAATCTCTTTATTCGTTTTCATTACTTGCTTATCCGAATTGACCACGGGCAGTGTCTCTTCTCTCTTAGTAGAGTGATATAAACACAATACTTTTCTATTCTTAGATCTGGGATATGTCAGATAAGGGCAGATCCGTAGCGTTTCTTCACCAAAGAGTTGCCTAACGACCCAAATATTGGCTAAAAGACGTCAAAAACAACAGCTTGCGTTTAAGAACGGTCACTTTATTTTACATCCTACAAATTTAAAATGACAGTGCAACAACGCAAACCTTTAAGTAAACTGCGCCTCACAATGTACACATAAATAAGGCGAGAGTCCTGGGACGCGAGTATGCAGTCGTTATATACATGTTATCGTCTTGAGCGTTAAAAGTTTCGCTTAGCAGGGACACCTGAAGACGCGTTCATAAAGTGCATATTTACAGTGGCACGTAGATCAGGGACTGGCCAGATGTCGTTTTTTCTCGAAAGCGCAACAGCTCTTTGCAGTTGTCGTCGTTATTTGTTTTCTTGCGCCAGTTGGCATTTTCACTGGCTCCCTTCTCCTCTGTCCTTCTGTTCAATGCAAGTTTTCAACCTCGAACACAACTTTGTCTTCTCAGATGTATACTCTTTACACCTCTACATAAGCGTCTTCCTTATCCACGTCATGTTCGCCATCATAAAACTCTCCCTCAAATCTGCGTTAAAAGAAAGTGCTGTGATTAGCAATACAGTCAACTCTTTCTAAAACGGACACATTCGAGACCGGCTCCAACTGTCCGTCTTAAAGAGGTGTCCGTTAGTTACAGTAAAATGACTGAAAAACGGCAGGAACGGGACCAACATCAGGTGTCCGTCTTATGAAGGTTTCCGTTAAGAGAGAGTTGACTGTATACTTTTCATCACAGGATCTCTCTAATACTTGTATAGCCACTACAGTAAGTTACAGCAAAAAAGCATCCTGGTTGGAAATCGAGCAGACTTTTCCCTCTCCTTCCTCTCTCCTTCCCTCTGCTACTGCCTCCCTCCCTTCCTCTCCCCTTCCTCCCTTCTTCTTCATCCCTACCTCCCTCCCTCTTTTGACTCCCCCCTCTTCACCTCGAATCCTCATCCTGCCTGGCATCAGGGTCTTCTTGATCTTCCATGGCCTCCAAGCACATAAAATCCGGGGGCACCTGTTGCATTTGTACACTGGGTGCCCCTGTCAGGCATTTGATGTTTTCTATAACAGTGTGCTTTATATGGTCCAGATACTGGAGGTGGAAAAAAGAAACAAAAATTGTGAGTTTAGGTAGTTTATGGGCTCATTAGCGCTTTTGCCTCCAGAAATTTTGCAGTTTTTGAAAGCTAATATTTCCTTCAATATTACACGTAAAGAGCTGAAAATTTCGCCAATTACTAAGCTTTAAAAGTTCTTTAAACTTCTGGAGTTCCTTTTGGATATAGCAGGATGCCTTCTCTACACAAAGACGTATGCTAATGGGCAAAATGTAAAATACGACGTCAGCAAAGATTGCTCCATACTGTACTCTTATTGACCATAGCTCTAGACAATGAGCTCAGCGCGCGAGAACACACTCTCTCAGTTATTGTATAAATACACGTACCTGTTTTGTGTTTTGGTTTTCTATTCTGGCCGCGATGTCTGGGTACAGTGAGAAGTCTGGGGCGAAATACTCCAAGTAATCTGTGTGGAAAATTCAATGTATGGTAAGTTTCTCAGCTCCAAGGCAAGTTCAAATGTTCAAATACAGAAGGAGCTTCGTAATCCGTCTTAATCTTCGCTAATCTAAACCATCCTTGTTCCTTTTTGTCTTATTATTATACCGTTGGTGTTTTTCTACCTTAGTAAAGTATTATTTTGAAGTTTGCTTTGATTTAAAGGTAGTTTTGTGCAACACAAAAAAGAGAGTTAACATATCGCGATCTAGCTCCCTGAGTCAAATCGCATAAATCGTGAACGGGGTTCCTATAGTTTCCCGCGCTTCACACCGCCGGGTTGCAAGTTTCCCGCGCTTGGCCGCGGTTGCAAAGATTTATTGCGAGCTCTGATTGGTTCATTGTGGTATTGGGCACGTTGTGATTGTCGGTTGTGAAAACTTTGGTATATTGTTTTTTTGTTTCTTTTTTTAAAACCACTTTTATGCTAAAGCGTAGTAGATCATAAACTGACAAATCGCAGCTATAGGTACCATTATATGGAATTTCGCTTGAGATATCCTGATCCACTAGCAGCGATGTCTCGTATGCCCTAAAAAATAATACAGAACAACAGTCAATCAAAAATAAATCCATAAAAAAAGTTACACGTTTTCAGGAAACACGAAAAAGTCCCTTTCATGAACAAATAGCAAACGGTAAACGGCAGACGGCAAAAGTTGGATTTTGGCCAATCACGAAAAAACAACAACAACAAAACACTGAAACAAACAAACGTGGTACCAAACCTCTCTAGTATCCCATAAACTGAAGTATACTGAAAAAAAATATTTGTTCAACTGAGTAACTTACCAGCACCGCGCAACATTTTTAATGGTGTAACCTCCTCCACCAAGGACTAGCATAGGAAGATTAAAAGTCTTCGCATATTGCACACACTCGCTGCAAAAGGTAAAACCACACATTTTTATCTGGTTTAAAACTTACAGTCCAAAGAATACAATGCGTCTGCTAACAAGTACACAATGTATCTGAAGGTTAAGAAAGAAGTGGGGGTTATAGAGATAGAGTTTTGAAGAGAAGAAATGATAATAGACCATTTTTCAGTTGTCTGCTTAGTGACCTGGCCTTTGAATGGAAGTGAGGCTGGAGGTGACCTTGTTTTGATACAGACCTCACTGCTTTTGTTTTGTAAATCATGTTGTTTTGATGTTAATTAGTTTGCATTTACATGATAAAGCAGAAAGGTTTGTATCAATGCAAGGTCACTCTCAGCCTCACTACCATTCAAAGGCCAGGTCACTTGGCAGGCAACTGTAAAATGGACTATTGGTCAGGAGAGACTCACCCATGCCCTTTAATGCTGAGGTTAAAACACCCGAGCCTGTCACAGCCAAGCGAGTCAGCTCCACACTGCAATACAAATGGCGAGAGAAATTAACCAGCAACCAAACAAAGAAGAGAAGTACGGTAAGACGAAGTCCTGCTCCAAATAGCAACAGAAATACCAAGTACTTAAAATATGTACTTACTTGTAAAACAATACAGCTGGGTTGGTAGTGAGTCACTACAGTTTGCATTATGGGCTTGAAAAGATTGGCATACCCTAGCAAAAACAGTTAATAATATTAACAATGTACTGTACACTTAAACCTGCAAAATCAACTGCTTCTCAATACATATATTAAACGTCCCCAATGATCCACAGTTGTTTTAAGGAGCAGGGATGGTGCAGTGGTGAAAGTGCTTGCCTCCCATCAATGTGACCCAGGTTTGAATGCTGGACCCGGCATCATAATTATAGAATGTGGGTTAAATTCGTTGTTGATTCTCATTTTTGCTCTAAGGGCTCTGGACAAAACTTCTAAATTCTAATTTGATCTAGAAACAGTGGAAGAAGAGCCTCGCTGTGGATATGCCACAACAAATTCCTAGCCATTTATTATTAATTGTTTTTTTTTATTATTTTATTGTGCCTATCCTAGTATGGTCAACAATCATACAAACAAATACATGCAGACTGAGGGACTACTGTATTTGGTGAAGCTTTATATTTTTTTTTATTTTTACTGGAGAAAGATTTTTTAAATGCCATTAGCTTCGCAAAATTATGTCATACCTTGGTCATCTATTCCATCCTTCAAGGGAACATTAAGTGAATAGTATCTTCCATTTTCAACTCCTAATTCAAACATATCTCCTGCAATAAAAGACAATGGTCAGATTATTTAGAATACTAAGTACTATACTATGCCATACTTACAAAGGATTTTACTGTCAGTAGACAATAAAGCATTTTAATTGACAAGAGTCGCCCTAGAGGCCCATCAGACCAGATGTCATCCTGGTTTCTTACCAATGTAGCTTAAAGCTAAGCTTTGCCCACAAAATGAGATTAAAAGTAGAGTACTGATTAAGGGTTCCTTTCAAACTTTCTGACAATCATTTCTCCATTACCCCTCCCTTAAACTCACCAGTCCCTGGAAAGAATTGATTTCCAAACTTGTGAAAGGACAGGGTCATGACACGATCAGTCAAATAAAATGCTTCCTGCAAACAAAACGTAATTTATTTTAATATGGAATTAAGTCATTGTCCTCCACTCTACAGTTTATAAACTATCATTGAAATACAAAGTGAGTGTATTGTAAACAGAGAAAGAATAGAAGCAAGCAATCCACAATTTGTAGAAATATCTTTGGACAGGTTACCTGTACTCCATCGCCATGGTGAATGTCAATGTCAATGTATAACACACGGGAATGATATCTGAAATAAAAACAAACAAACAAATTTATAAACAAACAGATACTAACAGTTAAAATGACCATGAACTAAATTGCGATTGATACACCTATAGTCAAATCATTCACTTCCTTCAGATGATATCAAATGAAACAAATACATTTCCGGTCTTGCCCGCGCGCACAACCAGAAATGAGAGGGACCTAAGGAACTCACTCATGATGGCCCGAGACCGTTTGTAACAGAGGCAATGGAACCGGAAATGGCCTATTGCATTATTTTATTAAACTATAAAATGACATGGAGGCCAATAAAAACTATTGAAATCCAATGTTTTAACTCACTTTAGAAGTTCCAGTATTGCAACAACAATGTCATTCACATAGCAGAACCCTGATGCCTGGTGAGAGATAAACAGTTTTTATGTGCATCAGTTAAAAAACAAAGCAAACAAACAAACATACAAACAAAAAACACTAACCCCTTGCTTATACAGAAAGAGTGCATGTACACATGTCACACTCTTTTTCCTGGTACTAGGAGCTTGACACGTTTAGACAAACTTTCGAGTACATTCAAACTTACTTCAAGCACATTGACATTCACATAATTGAAGTTACAAGTTAGTGTACAATGTACTTTGTTGGTTAGGAAGAGAATTTTATAACAGTTACATGTACAGTGAAACCTCATTTAATGAAGTGCCAAGGGACTGGGAAAATTTGTACATGTATGTGACTGTCAATAACTTACTTCACATTTCTTTGCATGGTGCAGGCCTCCTGCCCAGTTGACGGCAATGTCACACACCTTCAAAACAAAATTAATAAAAAAAAGGAAATTTACGTACTTCCTCATTCACAGAACCTTCAAAACGCAATACAAATTAACAACAAACATAACTACAGCTGTAGCTAGTAAACTGACTAGCTAATCAACCGCAATTAATTACAATTCTTATCTGGTATTTTCATTGTTACATATAATTGGACAAACAATGATGTACACAGGGTATAGAGCTCTGTACACATACCCCTTGATTTAGTCTTACAGCACCCTCCAGCGACGCACCAGTGTAAATTGAACAGAAGTCAAACAGGCCAGAAAACACTGGGCTACAGAGAGAAAAGTGCAGGACAGGTTAATATACAGTATTACAAAGAGCTGCTTGGCTCCTAATGACTATCAAAGGACTATTTTGAATCTTAGAGACTTTGTGGTTGCAAAAAAAAATACACAGAGTTACACAGGATTTTCCTGTGGCCAGTTGGGTAAACAAAATATCACATGATATGAGAGCTAATGGCCCAGAATCGTAAGCCTGAATTTAAGTATTTTTTCTCAAGCCCTGACATACTGCATGTACATTAACTTAGGCAAAAATAATTTCAAACCTTGAATACAATATTATAGTACAAACTTTGTAAATGACATTCATATGAAGGGAAAAAAGACTTACCAGTCTTCTCCAACATTAAAATTATTCACCACTTTGTTCTGTCCTGCTGTGTTTTGCGGTGTTACCCTAGAGAGTCAAAAAAGCATGTGTCAGTGCATAGGGAACACCGGAAGCCTCGAGCCAAGTGGCGCATACTGCCAGAGCTTTTCCCGGTTTCGATAGCATTAAGCAGCTAGGAATATTTCTACTACCCCTAGATGGGATACTAGTCCATTGTGGGGTACCCCCCAGTAATATTTAGTCAGTGCCGGATTTACATGTATACACCAGGGTTGAGAAAGGCACTATGAGTCAAAGTAAAGTGTCTTGCCCAAGAACACAACACAGTGACCCCGGCCAGGGCTCGAACCTACAATGCGGGACATTAATGTTGGGACACTTAGCACATTTCTGTGCCAAATGACTGCTAACCCCCCTTCCCCCCAAGCAATGTTGAGAATTGACCATCTCACACACCAAGATCAGGGTATATATGTCTGTCAACATTGCTGGGGGGAAGGGGGAGTTAAGAAATGAACAAGAACAGTGCCAAACCCATTTTTGGACTACAAAAAGGTTATTTGGCATGATTAAGAGATTGCCTTCATAAGTGTCCCAAGTCTTTTTGACCTCCATTGTCTGAAATTGACTTTCACAAACAAAATGAAAATTTCCCTATATTTAACAGCAAAATATTTATAGATTCTCTACAGTGAAACGAAAAACGTTGTATAATAGTGAAATCGGCTGTTTTTTTGCATTAAAATCAACTTTTTACCGAACAACAGGGAACAAAGCCATAACGTTATATCTCGGTCGTATTGTTTCTTTCTCGTAACCGCGCAAACTTTTCAGTTAGAGTTCTGTACAGCGCATATCGTCAAAAGTTTCGGGTAAATTTATTACCGTTCTGATTTCCTCTGACTGAAATGCCTAATTTAACATTAAAATAATATATGTCTGTGCTTGACAAGCCATTGGAAAACTTTCTTTTTTCAGCCGATCTCGTACCAGGGCCCGCTACAGCGCGTTACGCTACGTGACCAAGCAGGATACATAGCTTTGCATCCCACAGGCCATTCAGGTCGTACCGATGGCATTCCGGAAACAGAATAGGCATTTTTTCGTATTTTACGCATAACGATTCATTTGCTAAATTTCTTTTGGATATTGTCGATAAAGATCAGAGCAATTGACGTGGCACTGCAAGCTGCCATGGTGCGTGACCTGAAACACTGTGTACAACACAACAGTTCTCAGCCACAGTTCTCACCAATGAAAAGTCATTTTTGGACTGTTTGTTTGAAGCAACTAATCAAAATAACGCTTTTGACTATTTTTTAACATTTCTTCTTGTTAAGGAGATGCTTTTTCTTTCAAGGTTTGTACAGAAAATGATTTCTCCAACAGTTCTCGGCTTTTAGAAAATAATTAGCTAACATTCCATTATTGCTTTAACTCTGTTTAGGGCGAGAACTGTTGAAAATCACCCAGCAAGTGTGTTTTATTATATACATAGCACTTCGATAGACTTCGAAGGAATATTTATTACAGTTTTAATACACCGTAACTATAGAACATGTTTCAGTGCATGTTAAGATATAATCACTTAAATAGCCGAGAACTGTACGCGAGAAGTGTTCACATGCACGTGCGCAGCAACTCTGTGTAACGCAATACGGCATTCTCTTTGCTTTTCTTCTGTAAGGAAATTTGCTGTATCCGTTTAAATACCACGCTAAAGCTCCCATTCTTGCCACTTTTTGAAGAGCTTGGTGGAAAAAGGGCGGCAATGACTTTAGTTAAAAATGAACATTGCGAAAACTTCGCCAAATATTGCGTGCAGGTTTGTTTACATTTGTTTACTAGTTACTCACATCAAGTAATACAGTCCTATCAAACGCGCGCGTGGCCGTAAAGGCTGTCAACTGGTGAAAACACTTTCCTGTACTCCAAAAATGGTTTATACGATGTTGGAAACATTCATGGTGAAGCAACGACAAGAATTTATTTACTTTTACAACTCTAGGAGCCTTTTTCTGAAAGTGGTGGATTTCAGACAATGCGGGACATTAATGTTGGGACACTTAGCACATTTCTGTGCCAAATGACTGCTAACCCCCCTTCCCCCCAAGCAATGTTGAGAATTGACCATCTCACACACCAAGATCAGGGTATATATGTCTGTCAACATTGCTGGGGGGAAGGGGGAGTTAAGAAATGAACAAGAACAGTGCCAAACCAATTTTTGGACTACAAAAAGGTTATTTGGCATGATTAAGAGATCGCCTTCATAAGTGTCCCAAGTCTTTTTTACCTCCATTGTAGACTGTTCAATCCAGAGTCCGGCATGCTAACCATTAGGCCACCATGCCTCTCACGTTTTAGTACATAAATATACCACTTAATTTACAAGTCACAGTTTTTTTAATATAACTCTTATTATTATGTTTACTTAGTAATAACCTAGAGCAGTTTTTTTGTGTATCAAAAAACCAGAACCAAAGTAATCACTGCTTATTTTAACTCAAACAGAGTGCTACCAGCCAGCAGGAAAACAACACAAACAGATGAATGGTTTCCAGTTCTGATTGGGTGGCTGCATATTTTCTCGTTTCTGATTGGTCCACAACCGTGGGCTAAAAAACATTTTACACTGCTGAATTCTCCATTTTCACCCACAAAATACACCACAATGCCCAATGAAATAAAAATTATTTTTAATGACAACTTTTTTATCAACCAATACAAATACAACAGGCTTTCTTTACATGTACCTTGTGTTATAACTGCAGTAATTACAAGTAAATCACACAGCCATGACATTTATTAGTGTCAACCCCCTCATGAGTGTTACACTGACTAGGAGAGTACTCACTACCATGGTTGTTAATGCTGGAAAATTAAATCTAGCAAACTTTTGTTGATCCTACCTCCTTAGAAACTCTATGTAATCACTAGAATGAAATCTGCACATGTCGTGATATGTCGCCCTATAAGGCTTATACACCTGTATAAGAAAAAGATAAATCCACATTGAAGGACACAATTTTTTTATTTATTCTGGATGATTCAAAATACAAAGTAGCATTAGTTCTGAAAATTAACACAACAAAAGTTTCACAAATCCCCTGTACAAATCTTAAACTAAGTAAAGTAAAGTCTGTCTCCGAGCCATGAGGCCCATACAGCCGGAACTTATCCCGGTTTCCGTGGCATTAAGCAACTAGGAGTATTGCTACTCCCCCCTGGATGGGATGCTAGTCCATCGCAGGGTTACCCCCCAGCAGTAAATTCGCCGGTACCCATTTATACACCTGGGTGGTGAGAGGCACTGTGAGAGTAAAGTGTCTTGCCCAAGAACACAACGCAGCGTCCCGGCCAGGCCTCGAACCCGGGCCGTTCGACTCGGAGTGGAGCGCGCTAACCATTAGGCCACCGCGCCTCCCACTCTTAAACTAGAACTGTTAAAATAATACCTGCTTGTAAAGTTAAAGTTTGCTCTGGCTATAAAGACAATAAAAACTTGCACAAAAGTCAGCAAACTCTAGATAGGCTGCTGGGAAAGCTTTATAGATGTAATTTAAAAACAAAGCACTTGACAGTCATTTATGTTTTAGCTCTATGAAAAGCAATAAAAGTGGCTTACCTCCATTTTCTTATGAAGATCATAGTTAAATACCAGGTTATGTGTTAATGTGAGTCTGTGGGGTTTCATGGGATGATTTGGGCCTGAACAAAATAAAAATATCACATTAGGCCAGATTATACCTCGGTTTCCATAGTATGAAGTGACTAGGGGCATTTCCACAGTTACGGATGTTACATTCAGAGTCATTTTTGAAACTTTAATCTAGCACAGGCAAAGAATAGGAAGAAGTTGTCCAATGTTACATTGATTATCATGTTTGTGCCTACTGATGCATTAATTGAGTTATAAAAGTTTTCCACCTGACTGGCCTATATATGTTAAAATAGAGCAAAAAACACACCGTTACGGACGTTACATAAAAAACAACCACATGAGCAAGAGCACTGGTATTAATGGAGAATTCCTGTGAAGTGTCAGGGCTTATTGCATGAACTGCTCCAAATATTTGAAGTAGAGAAGTTGTGTGAACCAAAAAGCTTCATTTCATTTAAACTCACTTTCGCAATTATACAATGCTATGTGAACTTTAACGTTGCGGACGTTACAGCCAATGTTACGGACGGTACACTGTGTGAATTATTATATTATTTTGTATTGTAGGCCACATTTTTTTGGACATAAAAGTTCAAAATGGCTTGTATTTAAAGTGCTACTATGATCAAATTTTCGATTTCCATATTGTTACATTTTCGTGTACAATAAGACTTTCTTACTCACCTTGCAAATTTTCAATCCATTACGAACATCAGAAGTCGTTTTGTTTTAACGTTTATTTCCAATATTTTATGGCCGCCATTAAACAACCTTGTTCCAAGGCTTGGTTGCGAATAGGGAGAAAATGACGTCAAAGGCTAAAATACCTCACGGGTTGAAATTATAATAACAATATGTATTGAAAATCACGCGAAAAGCAACAAAAACTTTGGGCTTGTTTTTCGTGCAATTTTCTATGCTGATTGTTATTCTAATTTCAACCCGTGAGGTATTTTAGCCCTTGATGTCATTTTCTCCCTATTCGCAACCAAGCCTTGGAACAAGGTTGTTTAATGGCGGCCATAAAATATCGGAAATAAACGTTAAAACAAAAGGACTTCTGATGTTCGTAATGGATTGAAAATTTGCAAGGTGAGTAAGAAAGTCTAATTCTTCACGACAATGTAAAAATATGAAGATCAAAAATTTGATCATAGTAGCACTTTAACATTTTATAAATCAAACTGGTTGTTACTTTATGTTAAAGCTGTGAAATGTCCCAACACAGTGTGAAGGACACCACATGCATTTTACATAAAGTACTCAGCCTTGAGCATGAGCATGCTCAAACTATCTAAACCCACAGACATATACTGGACTCCAGTGGGTATAATCCATTCCTTCTTTAAAACACTGCTTTCTTTGAGAATTCACATATCCAAAATTGCCTTTAACTGTGGCAGAAACAGTCCAAACTCACAAGCTTCAAGAATTGTAACGTCCATAACGTAACGTCCGTAACAAAGTTTTGTTACCATTTTTTGGAAAATGTTGCAGTTTTTCAGGGACTGCTTTTTACCAAAGTGTTTTTAAAGAATATTTAGCTTTGTGGCAGAAATATCTTTGAAATCTTTTAAATGGTTGTTTTAAGAATGGAAAAAGATTGTGCAAACGTTACAGACGTTACGTAACGTTAATAACTATTTTTTTTAAAAAGTTCAGGGTGAAATTTATATTTTTTATGTATTAACTCCTTTGAGGTATTTCTTCTGATATAACTGTTTGTAGACACAAATCATTTCCAAATTTTATAAAGCAAGTTAAAAAATTTGTCTCTCACCTATTGTTTATTATTAAAAAAATAAACACTTACTTTGGAGACCCCCCCTGAATGCATTGCTATCACAAGCGAACTGAAACTTATTTTTCTGTGTACTATAACTTGTCAACAATATAGTACAGGGTATGATTTTATGTCCAATTACTTTTTAAAAATCTGGATTTTTCACATTCTCACATGGAATTGCCCCTAGGAGTATTTCTACGGGTTGTCCTAAAACCCGGAATGCCGGAAACCCGGAAAACCGGAATGCCGGAAATCCGGATAAGAAAGCCCAGAATCCTAAAACCTGGAATGACCTTTTTTGTGTACGCCTTTTTCAAGATAAATACGTGGAAATATGTTACATTTTTGGGAAATTGGAAGTTTGTTATGAGTTGCCAATTACGTTGCGAGTCAGCGAATCAAATTGTCAATTTCGATACAAAGTTCCCAACTTTGGCCTTACTGAACTTCGCAATTTAGCTAGTTGAAGAGAAACAAAACATGTTGTTTCAAAGTCATGGCGATATCTGAACTCGATAATTTTAAAGGAAACAAGTTGCGGCGGGAATATTCCAGCAATTCTTGCGGCTCAAGTTGCACAAATATTTGTTTGACGAAAACGCACAATTATCAATGTTCTGACTGATAGTGAGTAGAAGCATTACATTCATATACCGTCTATTGCATCTAAGCATAAACACGTCCTTTCGAAAATAGGTATCAAACGCTGTCGATATTCGTTGCTTGATGATGGAAGCAATAAGATTGGGCCGAGTGATGGCGGAGTAGGAGCGCGCTAAAAGCCGTCCGCCTTCCAAAAGCTTTTCATGGCCGAAAAATTGTCAAATCTTATCAGAAAACGCAGAAACAGATCGTCTACAAGTTCTGGAGACGAGACGTCGCCTCTGCATGAAGCGAAAAAACCCAGAGATCTTGCAGAAGCAATAGACGAAAGCACAAGCAGCGAACACGAGGCAAACGACGAAATCATGGATGCTCTCAACAAAATTGAACTCATTGGAGAACAACTGAACTCCATAATCGCGAGACTGAGCAAACTTGATTCAATTGAAAGTTCCGTCAGAAATATAGAGACCAATTTGGCAAATCTCAAGGCAAGAACAGCCAAGCTCGAAGAATTTGAAGCAACGACCAAGAGTGATATAGCAGAATTAAAGAAGTCCTGTACTTTCAACGGCGATAAGTGCAAGGAACGTCAAGACGAGCTTAAGAAGAAGATAGAGGAGCAGAATGAAAAAATAGCCTCTCTGATTGAGAGCGAAAGGAAGGTCACTGCCAAAATGAACGACATCGTCTCCAAGAACCTCTACCTTGAAGCCTATTCCAGGAGAGAAAACATCAAATATTTCAATATCCCAGAAGCACGTGAAGAAGACACCGAAGAAGTGCTCAGAAATTTTTTGGAACAAGATCTCGGCTACCGCAACGCCCGCAACGTTGAAATTCAACGTGTACACCGCCTCACAACCCGTCGGAATAGCGACACAGCTTCACGTCCAATCATTGCCAGATTTCTTCGATATAAAGATGTCGAGGAAATTTTTTCTTTAGGGCGACGACTAGAAGATACTGATTTCCAAATGTTCCGTGATCTTCCACTGGAAATCATTAAGCGACGGAAAGATCAAATGGCAGTTTTCAAAGAAGCACGACGACAGGGCATGAGAGCATCTTTCAGCAAGAGCCAGCCCGACAAACTGTTTGTAAACGGCAAATTCTGGCCTCCCGGCAAACGTCTAGATGCAGCTGACGAAGCAGATGAGTAACTGTGTTTAATAATTATACCTCGTACCTTACTTTCTTTATATATAAATCTCTATGCTACAGGTGGCGGGCGGCTTAGCTGTCCGACAATACTTACTCGATCCGATTTTCACCATTCGGACCCGCTAGTCGCTTAACCCAAACTGATTAGGATTTTTTATAGTTTTGTTTATGCTTTATTTGTTGATTATTTGCCTAACCTCACGCGCTTTAGTATGTTTATGTGTAATTTTTTGTGTTTTTTCGTGCCACCAACGTGCTTTTCGTATTATTACAACACTTTTTTGTCGACTTCAGTATGCACAGATATACAAAGTACTTCGCCAAAATATTTCTAGATATTTAGTATACAATTTCTACTTTCAAAGCTTAAAAATACGATTTCTGAGCAGTATGCAAAACAATGTCGTATGTGTTCTGTTCATAACGCTTTTATTGTCAAATAATCAAATAGTGCAGATATCGATTATATCACCTTTTATTTCAACACAATATAGATAACAATACAATCACGGTAGCTTCTCTCAATGTACGGGGCCTTGGGAATAACGCTAAAAGAAGAGAAACTTTTAATTGGCTCAGATCTAAAAAATATTCGATCTACATGCTGCAAGAAGTACATTGTTCGCAAGAAAATTCACACCTATGGGCTACTGAATGGGGATACAAAAGCCTTTTCAGCTCCTTCTCCAGCAAAAAAGCTGGTGTAAGCATTCTTTTTAATAACAACTTCGATCTTCAAATCAAAAAAACCTATACCGATGATTCAGGACGCCTTATCTTGTGTGACTTAAAAACAAATGGAAAAAGCATAACCCTAGCAAACATTTACGCCCCAAACGATGATGATCCTGCTTTCTTTAAAAATCTCTTTGATCACCTTCAAGATTTCGAAGGAGAAGAAATAATCATTGGAGGCGATTTCAATCTCGTTCTTGATGTAGAGAAAGATAAAAAAGGGGGCCTGCCCAAAACACATCACAACGCGCAAAAAACCATTCATGAGATATGCGATAACTTCGATCTTGTTGATGCCTGGAGAATATTGAACCCCCGAAGAAAGAAGGTATACTTGGCGACAAACACAGCCTTCTGTTCACTGTAGATTAGACTTCTTCTTAACAAGTCAAAGTTTTCTGTGCAGCATTATCTCTGCAAACATTCTACCGGGCTTTAAGACAGACCACTCAATGATCACATTAAATATATCTCTTCACTCAAATCCAAGAGGGCCTGGTTTTTGGAAACTCAACACATCACTTCTGGCCGATAAGGACTACATTGATTTGATAAGGTTAACTATCCGTGAAACACAGAATGAATACGAAAACGATGAGTCCATAAACCCTGCGCTTCTTTGGGATATGATTAAACTTAAAACTCGGGAAAAATCCCTTAGCTTCGCTGCCGCCAAAAAGCGCAAAACTTTGAATAAACAGCATGAGCTAGAAGAAAAAATTGCCTTACTAGAGAAAGAACTGGAACAGCCGGCTGCCGTCAGCGAAACGCAAAAAACAAATAAAACACAACAACTTGAGTTATTCAAAAGCGAACTAGAAGAGATAATCAAAGTGCGTACCCAAGGGGCAATCTTGAGATGTAAAATTAAATGGTACAATGAAGGTGAAAAAAACACTAAATATTTTCTCAACCTTGAGAAAAGACACTTCAAACTGAGTACAATAAGCCAGCTTAAAATCACTGATCAAGAATTTGTCACATCCGACAGAGAAATCCTTGCTGAATGTGAAACCTTTTATAAAGAGCTCTACACATCCCAGAAAAATGTGATACCACGCGAAAGCGCTTTTTTCCAATCTGAAAATGACACGGTTCTGGACCACAATGAGGCAATGAGCTGCGAAGGTCATTTAACAGAACAAGAGTGTCTAAAAGCGCTAAAAAGCATGGATCGGGACAAAAGCCCTGGAACTGACGGACTCCCAGCTGAGTTTTACAAAACTTTTTGGAAAGACGTGTCTCCCCTTCTGATAAGTGCTCTCAACTATTCATATGATGAAGGAAGTCTTTCGATCACACAAAGACGCGGAATCATTAAACTCATACCAAAAAAAGACGCAGAACCACATTTAATTAAGAATTGGCGACCACTGTCTCTCCTTAACTGCGACTACAAAATAGCCGCAAAAGCTATCGCAAATCGAATAAAATCGGTTATCCAAAAACTTATAAACAACGACCAGACGGGTTTCCTAAAGGGTCGATTTATTGGAGAAAACATAAGATTGATAGATAACATCATTAACCATGCTTCCCAAAAAAATATCCCAGGGCTATTGCTTTTTATAGATTTTGAAAAGGCCTTCGACTCGCTTGAATGGTCTTTTATTGAGCGCACGCTCCAGTATTTTGGGTTTGGCCCTTCTCTGATAAGCTGGTTTCAAACATTTTACAATAACATCGAAAGCTGTGTCTTAAACAATGGCTGGGGGAGCTGTTTTTTCCGAATACAAAGGGGCGTTAGGCAAGGTTGCCCTCTTTCGCCTTATCTATTTATATTATCTGCTGAAATCTTAGCTAAAGCAATCAGATCGAACAAGAGCATAAAAGGAATACATGTAAATAACTCAGAAATCAAAATAAGCCAGTACGCAGACGACACAACCTTCATTCTGAACGGCACTAGGGAGTCATTATCCGCCACACTTAGGACGATCGAAACTTTTGGAAGTATGTCTGGTCTCAGACTTAACAGCAAAAAGACCGAAGCTCTATGGATTGGATCAATGGTGGGAAATAAGGAAAAACTTTTTCCTGAGAAGAACTTTAAATGGCCAGAAAAGAAAGTTAAGGCCCTCGGCGTCTGGCTTTCTACTGATCCTAGCATCACATTAAACATAAATTATAGGGAAAAAACGGACAAAATTAGAAACATTTTAAGCAATTGGAAATATCGCCGGCTAACGTTACTCGGCAAAATCCAAGTAATCAAAAGTCTAGCAGCATCTCAACTTACGTACATTCTAGCCCCTTTGGCGACAAATCATAAAATCATCAAAGAAGTAAACGATCTCTTCTACAGCTTCCTTTGGGACAATAAGGGTGATAAGATTAAGCGAAGTGTCATGATAAACGACTATAAAAACGGAGGTTTAAAAATGGTTGACATTGTTTCTTTTACCAAATCGCTCAAGACTGTTTGGATTAAAAAATATCTTGACGACTCTAACCGCGGAAAATGGAAAGAATTTTTTGAACTTGAACTTGGGAAGTATGGCGGCAAACTAATCTTCAGATGCAACTTACATAAACGTGACATTTCAAAGTCGATATCGGTCCAAGACCCTTTTCTACAAGAAATTTTAGAAATATGGTCAGAGGCTAACTTTGATGACAAAATCAAAACCGAGCAGCAATTTCTGGAACAACACATATGGCATAATTCACTAATTAGAATCGAAAACAGACCGGTTTTCTACAAACATCTTTTCCTACATGGAATTACTAAGGTAGGCCAGTTAATGACGGACTCGCGCAGTTTTCTCCCTCTTGCAGATCTTATCAGCACTTACAATATACGAATACAACCTATAAACATAAGTATCTAGGCCTTATTTCTGCCCTTCGGCACCATTTCAACTCTAACTGTCTTGGCAAAGAACCTTGTAGCATAGAAAATCCCGATACCTTTTCCGAGACTTTTATTAAGAACGATAAAGCGAACAGAGTTGTATACCAGAAGCTCCTCTCTTCCAAAAGAACCGCACCTTTAAGATGCCAAGAGAAATGGAACGACAGTATTAAATCTGATGAAAGATGTTCTGCTGACTGGACTAGTGCCTATTGTCTGGCAGCTAGTTGCACAAAAAGCACAAAACTCGTAAACTTCCAATTCAGATTTCTTCATCGTATTCTACCAACGAACCTTTTCCTAACAAAAATTGATATAAAGCAGGACCCAAACTGCTCTTTTTGTACCAACCATCCCGAAAACCTGATCCACCTGTTCTGGAACTGTACAATAGTAGCAACCTTTTGGGAAACTTTGACTGAAAAACTTAAACAGGTCAACCTAATAACGATAGACTATCCAAAACACGCCGCCATATATCTGGGTCTGAGACCAGACACCACCAAGTTTTCACTTCAATTAAATTTCTGCTTTCTTCTGGCAAGACATTATATATGGAGCTGCAGAGTCAACAAGAAGATCCCGGTTTTAACAACTTTTCTTGTGTCCCTTAAATCGCAGTTTCATATAGAGTCCAACAACCTAGATACTACCTCTAAGAAATGGAATCTTTTACTTCCACTTCTCGACATTACGTAGTCTTTTTTGCCAAAAAAAAAAAAAAAAAAAAAAAAAACTCCCTCGTATATTAACCTTCTTTAAGCGAACCAAGGCCAAAGTGCATTTGAGAGATAAATATACTTTTTTTGTTTTATATTACTTATCTAGGATATCTTTCTGCACCAATTATCATCAATTATTATCAAGTATTAACTATAAATAACATTTAGGATTAAATATTAATTATTAGTAACTGCTGTTAATCAAACTGAACTATATGAAGTAGCTATCGCGTATAATATTTGTTAAAAAATAATAATAATGAACTGATGTAATAATAGGCAAAAGGAAACCTTTTTAGGCAGAGGAGTCGCCCTTTTATTTATTTATTTAATTTTTCTTTTTTTGTATGTTGTTAATGTAAGTAATTTTTTACGTAGTTTCTTTTCGTGTAATAAGTGTTATTGTTTTTGTGAATGAATTAAAAAAAAAAAAAAAAAAAAAAAAAAAAAAAATAATTAAGTTGAAGTGTCAGACAACGTTTCGCACCAGCACGCAATAATTTGCCGATAAATAAATTTTGTGCAGGCATAAATTTGGTCAAATTTTCCTTTTTTGTACAAAAATATATTTTTTACGCATTGTGCGAGGTATAATCATAATTTTCAAGTCTTTTGCGTTTGTAAGCCGGATGAAACTGGATGCATGGTTTACCCATCTTTACCTAAAGGCTGGTTCTCATATGATCGCCCCGATCGTCTCTGTCGCTTCTGTCGTTTGCAAAGTCTGAGGTGATTGGAGCAAGCAAACTTTTTGAAGCGACAGAAGCGACAGAGACGATCGGGACGATCATATGAGAACTAGGCTTAAAGTTGATTTTAATCGAAGCCGAAGCGAGGCGATAGGGAAGACTAATTTGTTACGCCAACATGTTTACGGCTCGCTGAACAAAGCTGAACATTAATTTAAATTTTTTGATTCTTTTATATTTTTATTTTTATGGCTTTTTCCCAACGGTTAAGCGTAGCAAAGCCCTTTTTGATATAACATAACTACAGAAGGTTTTAATCTGTACAATTTAAAAACAATGTAAGGTTTTATTGAAGTCGACTATTTGTTCAAATAAGTATTTTGCAACTTGAGCCGCAAGAATCGCTGGAATATTCCCGCCGCATCTTGTTTCCTTTAAAATCATTGAGTTCAGATATCGCCATGACTTTGAAACAACATTTTTTGTTTCTCTTCAACTAGCTAAATTGCGAAGTTCAGTAAGGCCAAAGTTGGGAACTTTGTATCGAAATTGACAATTTGATTCGCTGACTCGCAACGTAATTGGCGACTCATAACAAACTTCCAATTTCCCAAAAATATAACAGATTTCCACGTATTTATCTTGAAAAAGGCGTACACAAAAAAGGTCATTCCGGGTTTTAGGATTCTGGGCTTTCTTATCCGGATTTCCGGCATTCCGGGTTTTAGGACAACCCTATTTCTACTCCCCATCTACTAGTCCATCGCAAAGGTTACTCCTAACAGTAAATTCACCGGTATCCATTTATACCCCTGGACCAAGTTATTCAAAGGGGGTATAATGCTATCCACTGGATAAATCACTATCCACTGGATACATAAAAATTGACAAAACAAGCTACGGTATCCACTGGATAACGATTTATCTGGTGGATAACGTTATCCAACAATTGAAAAACTAGAGTAAAGCATCTTGCCCAAAAACAGAACACAGTACCCTGGCAAAGGATCGAACCCAGCCTGCTTGATCTGGAGTCTACCCGGCGTATGCAATCGAACATTCAGTAATCGAACCCATTCAAACACCAATCGTTCGATTGGGTTCGGTAATCGAACATAATCGAACTCACAATAAAATTTGGTCAATCGAACAAAATCGAACGTTCGATTACCGAACAGGCGACAATTGAACAAAATCGAACGGTCGATTACCCGACAGTCGACAATTGTAGTCAGTCGAACGTTCGATTACTGAACTCCAGTTTTTTTATATTGCGGACATTTTGTACGGTGCACTGTCCCTCTGATTAGTCCTGCGTGTTTTACTTATAAAGAGACGGATTCCGAACAAAATCGAATCGGATTGAGTTCGATTGTCTTCGATTGATTCGAAAATTGAACTCACAGCAAAATAGATGTTCGATTTTGTTTGATTACCAAACCCAATCGAACAATTGGTGTTCGATTGGGTTTAATTGATTTTTGGTTTGATTTTGTTCGATTGGATACGCCGGGAGTCTAGCGCACTAACCATTAAGGCCACCGCATCTCCCACTTATATAAAGTATGATCTAATAATTTATAATTGTTAACAAATGGTCATGATAATAATTTACAGCAAGTTATACATCACCATCTGACAAAAGCTTATAATATGTTGGGATTAAACTTTATCATGTATATTGTAAAAAATGTCAGTTATCTAGATATAAATTCCCACGGTTTAACTACAAGATACCCCGCCAAAAGAAATAGATGCATTTCTAAAAACGTCCAGTGTCGTGTTAGGAAGATAGATCGTGTTAATTTTTATTGATTTTAATGAGCTTTTTATCCCAAATTTGACTTGATTTTATTTGTCAAAATACTCACCATAATGGAAATTTCCAACGTCCTCATCGTAAAAATAAGCCACGCGTTTCTTCGACATTGTAGCTCGTTCGTTGATCTTAAGATCAAGCTAATCATAGTTCTTGAATAAAACGAAATAAAGTCTCCATAAGTCTTATTCTGAACACATTTTCATTGTATGTGTGGTCCGCCATATTGAATGACGTCACTAATAAAATAGCACCCAGGCTCACAGCGGCCAAACAACAACAGTTCAAGATGGCGGGAAGATCGATTCTGATAAACTGTTTCTTGATGGATGCAATGAAAGCTTTCTAGGTAAGGTTACGTCTATTAGTTGCTGTGATTTTAAGGGATTTAGTTACATAGGAACTTTATAATAAGATAAAGGAGTATTTATAAAATATTGTTAAAAATAAACAGCGCTATATGAAGTTCAGGGCTAGTTTGCGTAGTTTCGCCAGCGGCGCAGGCTAAAGCTAGTGGATCCTAGTGAAATGGAGTGTAGTATGGCAAGCGTTCTTCTTTATTTTAAAATCCCTTGAAGCCCAGTCAATTCCTTAGGAGTTCTTTCTTGAGTCGAGAACGCCACGGGAAAGCAGGGAATGACGTGGGGGGGAGAGGGGGGGAGGAGGGGGGAGAGAAAGTTGAGAGAGGGAGGGAATCGTAATGAATGAACAGCTACTGTATTATAACACTATAATAATTGAAAATCCAGTCTAGCTTAATCAAAACTTGGGCGAGTGAAAACTGATCTGGGCAAATGCAAGTTGAATGCCACTCGTCCAGATGGCGAGTGCTCCAAAAATTTAGTTTCCAACCCTGTACTGGTACTTCAATTTAATCTTTTTGTTGTTTATCATCTTACAGTGCTCATGTCACAAAAACAGCCATTCAGTCTTGACGCACCAGCAAGGAAGTTCTTTGCCTGTCAGTTACCGCACTGTACATCAAGTGACGCAGACCAGTGGCTGTACCATAATGACAGGGTCAAAATACATTTCAGTCAAGTCTGGGTGCAAGGCATCGTGGTGTTGGTCTCGGCAGATGGGAATGGCCTGTTTCTGGATGATGGTACAGGAATAATTGAGGCAAATGGAGTAACCAAAGTTGTGAAAGATCTGTTCATTCAAAAAGGTAAAAAAAAAAAACTGCATTAAGCTAAGTGGCCCATATCACAGGTTTCTGTAGCATTTAGCGACTAGGAGTATTTCTATTCCCCCCTGAGTGGGATGCTAGTCCATTGCAGGGTTACCCCTGGCCCCTGGCATTAGTTTGCCAGCACCCATTTATACATCTGCGTGGAGAGAGACACTATGAGAGTAAAATGTCTTGCCCTGCCCTTATACACAGCACAATGATCCCGGCCAGGGCTCGAACCCGGACCACTTGATCCAGAGTTCAGCAAAGAAACCAGTAGGCCACCGCACTTCTGCAACCCTCCAAGTTAAGACCATTTTAGTCGCCATGGCGACTAAAATTTTGGAGCTGGCGACTAAATTTGAACCAAGGTCGCCAGCCTGGCGACTAAAATTGAGAGGAATGATTGAAAGCATCAGCTTAATTTGGTGACTAAAATTTTTCACTGGCGACCAAAACTTGAGTAGACTGAGCCACTTAGGAAAAAAGTAAACTTGGAGGGTTGTTCTGGTGCTGTTTTAAGGGTAAAAGGTAAAGTTTGTGGCCGAGCCAAGTGGCCCATACAGCGGGGTTATCCTCCAGCAGTAAATTCGCCTACAGGTACTCATTTATACACCTAGCGGTGGAGAGAGGCACTGTGAGAGTAAAGTGTCTTGCCCAAGAACACAACATAGTGCTCTGGCCAGGCCTCGAACCAAGGCCATTCCCTGTATTAAGGAAGTAGACTTTAATTCTGTTTGTTTGTACAAATGTGGATACTGAAAGATCTTCTCCAGTATTACAAGTATATCATCTTTTGTTGGTTTTCAGTTTACCTACATTTGATGGTAATTTAAATCTCTTTGTCATTCTAGGAATGTATGTGATGGTTGCTGGACAACTGAGGTCAACTGGTTCTCCAGATCAAACACAGTGTCCTAGCATTAAAGTGCTCAAGATTGCTGACCTCAGCAATTATCCTCATAGTGAAGCAATGTGGATGATGGAAGTTATTGACATTCAATCACAGACTTGACTGTGCACGAAAATAATATTTTGATCAATTTTATTTGGTTAAGGGGCAACCCACAGAAGCAGTTTTCAAGAAAGACATTGCCTCGCCGTTAACATACCTGTAATTCATTGAGGAATTCTCCCCTGGGGGGACTCCCATTTAAAGGGGCCGGGATATTTGTTGTGTCAGTCTCGATCTTTGTTAGGGTGCGCAGGACAGACTGCTAATATTTTTGCCCTTGAGGTCACACTGTCCTACTGTGTTAGCGGTCTAGACCAATCAGACTTGGTGGTATGATTTATCTTTTGGGGTTCTAAATAGCTTAAGCCACATGCAGATTGGTCTTCTTAGGGGCTAAATAAGCATCCTTGTCCTCTTCATGTGGGAGCCCCCCTCCCTTGCCCCTGTTCGAAGGGGTCCCATTACGAAATGTAAGGCTAAGGGGCTTTGTCATGGATTTTAACAGATTTTTGAACAGCCAAAATACGCATAAATTTGTGCCGTAGGAAACCTAAAAATAATGTCCATTTATATTAACATTTGCTATATTAGAGCACTGACACTGTTAACAGGCGTCTTTGGCTGCATATGTCTAGGATGAAAATGGATTACAACTTGAAAAATTGAGGCTAAACTTTTCAAGTTGTTTCCGCGCGTCTTGAAGAAATCGATATTTTATAGCTGTGGTTTATTTTCTCTCTGCAAATTATATATTCCTTTCGATGTTCAGAGATAATGTTTTTCATGGGTTAAGTTGCCTACCACTAATTTCAGAATGGTTAAGACCAAAAATCTGCAAAATATCCTTTGATTAGCTCCTCAGTTTAACGTGGTAACCTATGCATACCACAGTGTAGAAACTTGTCCATCTTTTACACTGCAAAGTTCTTTTGGAACCATTTGGAAAAAATGGCGTGCACGTGCAAGTTGGCAACGCCTATCATTCATCATTCTGAGGCGCCAGTGACCGGCGCAGCCAGCATTGCTGAAACTCTTACAAAAATATGGCATTGGAAATGTCCAAATATTGTAGCTTAAAACAAAATATAGGAAATGTATTGACGGCTTGTGCCTGCGCTGAAGTTGAGATGTTTTTTAACATTTTTGTTTTGCTTAAGGCGGGCGCACACCTGAAGGCCGTTTACCCACCGCTTAATTTGGATTTTATGCGAATATCTCGTTCGCGTTTTAAGCAATCCAAAAACTCTATGCTCAAAACACGAGCCTATGTTTTGCGGTGTTTTGTACATTTTTGGGTGAGTTTTGGGAATGTTTGGAAGGATGAGTAAAATCTAGACAACGAGGAAAAATTGGAGATTTATTGTGATTTTAAAAATAGAATAGGAATTTGAAGTTAAAAATTGGTAGACGGACACCAGTTAGTCCCCTGACAACCTGGAGTGCTCTTGCGTGGGGGTCAACTGTCTGGTGGTGTTTCAAAAAAAAAACTCTTTCTTCAACCCCTTCTCTAAACCTTCTAAAACTCCATTTAAATTCGGGTATACCCCCGCCTTAAAATAAAATAGAAGAAAGGTATCGACGTTCAAATGTGGTATAATATCTTTGGCAGATGATTTTTTCTATTTAAGATTTTTTATATTTTATTATACACACGTAAAGCTAGCCAAATTCACGTCCGCTAAAGGCCAAGTAAAAAAAATGTTTCTCGCGTCCCCGCCCGCTTCATTTTTTGGGGGCCGCTTAACTTTTTTTTAATATTTGTTATTGGGAAAGTTGGAACGAGCTAAAACCAACAGGCGTTACTCCGCAATTAAGTACAAAGAAAATTTTGTAAGAAATGGCTTTTGTCTGCGTTTTAATACGAAATCAGGCCAAAATTTTAAAGCCTCGGCACGCTAAGTCTGTACTAGATAGGTCAATTACCTTGCAGGATTTATTCTGCAATGTTCGCTTCTGGAGAATTTGACGATGGGGGAAAAACATCGATATTCGAACAATACAGCCTGAAAGAAATGCAAAAAAAATAATGAATAAATAAAAAAACAAGGGCCCGCCCGCTCCCAAGGGGGGGGGAACTCCGGCTTGTAAATGATGGGGATGATCGAAGGATTTTTTGGGGTTTGAAATTTTCGATTCCGGGATTTTTTTGGGTTGGAAAATTTGGCAAGTATTTTTTGGGTGACTTGATTTAAATAGGGGATTTTTTTGGGTATTAAAAAAGAACTAAAGTGCCTTAGCGCGGCCTTGGCGTATTTATGGTATGATGAGTAAAAAAACACGAGCGTTCAATTTTTTATGATTTTCTTGTGTTCTTTGTGTTATATTATTGCCCCTCCTGGCAGTTTAGGGGTAATTTGACAAGGGATTTTTTGAGGGGGTATTTTTGGTCCAGGGATTTTTTTGGGTAATGTCAGAAGACTTAGGAATTTTTTTGGGTCCTGAGTTTTGCCTCCATTCGATCACCCCCGTCATTTAGAAGCCGGAGTACCCCCCTGGGCGCCCGCTCTCTTTTTTTTTTTTATAGAAATCCGGACGATAAACCTTTTTTTTTAACTTGGCCTTATTCATGCCATTTGGAAAGCAAGACAGTACACTTGTTCGCCATCGGATATGCTGCGGATATCTATGCTTGCAATATCAAATTTCGAGCCGTTTGTGGTCGTCGCTAAGGGTCACTAAGGGTGTTATATATCAATCTGAACGAGAATTATTTAGAATATCTGTTGTAGCAACAACTCACTGCTGAAATATTCCCGCGCGGAGTAGTTGTAAGAGTTGTAACATTATGGAAGAACGCCGCACCCGAAGAAGCAGTTCTAGTGCCTCAAGTTTGTTTATCCCAGCTCCGAAAATCCCGCCATATAGAGGAAATTTTGTCATGACTTACTTCTCCTGCCCGATTGGAAATCTTGAACAAGCGTCTTCATCGGCGCATTCCTCGCGTCCCAGAGAAACTACAGTCACTGAAAATACGTACAAGATGGCGCCAGACAGAAGATTTAGCGTGGCAGAGGTGAGAAGCATCATCCAACAACATCTACAGTCGCTAGAATCGCAAAAATACGACGCGAAATTGTGTAGGGAACTGGACAAGGGAATGTCTAACTCGATTATGAGCGACTTGAAGATGCTGGGATATTCGCGATTCAAGTTCGTTTGTTCTGTGACGATTGGACAGCTCAAGGGACAAGATGTAAGAATAGCAAGCCGCTCGATCTGGGACACTGAACGAGATACATTTGTATCGGAAAGTTTCAAGAACGAGACTTTGTTTGCAGTAGGTGTTGTGTTTGGAGTCTATCAAGAATAGATAGACAACCCTATGAAATTTGCGCTCTGAAATTTCAGGAATTGTTGACGAGAACGTTTAATTTCGATTGACTTATTCCAATAAGGAGAACTTAACAAAGAATTACCTGATTTATATTTATTGCTTATTTGTGCACAAAGTGTTTAATTATATTGCGTGCACGTCTTCGACAATGTTTCAATTGCTGGTCAAATATATTAAATTTATTGCGTTACGCTTTTGAATTCTTTCATTTCCGGTTTAAGGGGTGGACCATTAGATTTTTGATGGGGGGGTTGTGCAAATCCCAAAAAAAATATCGAGCATGTGCTTCTGGTTTAAAAAAAAATATCATGCAGAATTGTTAAAGAGGAAAAAAATATCGAGCAGCCGTAATCAGGGCGTGGCAAAGGATTTTTGCGTGACGCATGACGGCCCCTGAAGAAGCTGTGAGTCACACTGGGCATCGCATATTTTAATGCGTGATTTGGTATTTTGCAAGCGCGTGACGCGTGATTTACCAATTAGATTTCCTATTAAAGTGAACCCTCTGATCCAGAAGTACATTATGATTCAAAAATATTCATGCATTCAGATTCAAAACATCTTTCCGAACATCCACCTGTTGTTGCGAATTGCATGTACAATTCCAGTGACATCAGCAGACAACGAGTGCTCAAACAGCTTCAATTGACTTTATTGACTTTATCTTCAACTTGAAGATTTCAGTTCCACAGGACTACAACAGAATACACTTAATAACTAAACATTAACATTAACAAGCTAACAACTAACTCTTGGTCGTGAGGGAAAAATTCTCCTCAAGTTCTTTTAGTGATTCATTATAACAGTTTAAAATATCACAGATAAAGTGGGCGCTTAGATTCAAGATATTTTCATCGCACATAGCTAAAATATATATAAAAAGTGCCTTATAATTCAAAGATTTAAAACTGTTATTTATTGAAAAGAGGCGATCTAAGAAGACACCTCTAAGATGAGAAAATGATGAGTGGGTGCATTTCATCAAAAAATGGAACTCGTCACCAATAGATGACTTACAGAATGGGCAAAGTCTCTCATCTCGAGGTATCTTCTTGTATCGACCTGATTCAATAGGCAGTTGATGACTAGAGATCCGCATTTTGGTTATCGCCACTCTTTGATTGACATTTTTTATTATCCTTAGATAAGGTTCAAACCTAACTTCGTTTTTTATTTCGCCGTAAAGACTTAATTTGTTTCCAATTGAAGGATCTAATTTATCCTTATTTATATTTTTCAACCAATGAACCTGAAATTGTTTTGAAAGACTATTTTTAAACAACCTTAACAGGTTGGGTATTTTACTTCTTTCAAAAGTTGAAAAATCTATTGTCATCACATCTAATTTAGTAAAACGCAAAAGGTGTTTAATAGTGGTAAACCAAGAGTGCTTACCAGTGTTATCCAATTGAATGTTTGTCTCAAGAGCACTACTTAACATTTTGTTTTCTGAGAATGTAAGAAGTCTCAAAAAGTATTTAAAAATTGTACTATAAATAAGGAGGTGAAGGGGAAAGCGTCCAAGCTCTCCTTTTACTGCGAGGTTACTTGCTTTGGAGTGAACCCCTAGAGCCATTTTGCATACTTTATTATGCATAGTTTCGGGGATTATTCGTTCATCAAAAACTTTGGAAACAAATTTATCGTAATTACCCCCAAACAATTTTAAAAAACAACCCCAAATTTCACAGTTGTACAAAAGGATTGGCTGTATAAGAGAATCGAAAAGCTTAAGAATTGTTGTGACAGAGGCACCATTGTAAATGTTAATCTCTGATAGTAAACTATATAAAGACCTTGTAGCTTTATTATACAGCTTCTTCTGTGCCAGTGAGAAAGAGCCAGAGATTGTGAAAACAATCCCTAGATAGACGTAGCTATCAGTTATTTGTAATGGTTGTTTACCAAGCTTGAATTCACCTCTGAGTACTTTGCCACTTTTGTTAAAAATAATGACCTTAGTCTTCTTGATATTGATTTTCATTTGCCATTTCTTAACGTAACTATTTAATCTATCAAGGCACTTCTGTAAACCGCTTTCCGATTGAGAAAGAAGAACTAGATCATCTGCGTACAGTAAGCAACTAATTTGGCAATCTATCATATGCAGAGGTTCACAACTAGAATCAAACAGATCAACAATGTCGTTTATAAACAAGTTAAACAATGTTGGGCTCAGGTTGCAACCCTGCTTAACTCCTATAAGAGGTTGAAAAAAGGAACTAAGTCCATGCTTAACTTTGACCGCAGAAACAACTCTATCGTACATGTTTTTTAGTAAAAAAATTATTTTTTGAGAAATTCCATATTTCATCAGTTTATAGAACAGCCCATTTCTCCATATTGTGTCATACGCCTTTTGAAAGTCGATAAAGCAAGCGTATACTTTTTTACCGTTTTTTGTATATAGGTCAATGAGAGTCTTTAAAACAAAAATGTGATCTGACGTCCTATAGTTTCTTCGAAAACCGATTTGATTGAAATATATCATATTATTCTCATCTAGATATTTTGTAAGACGTTCATTAATAATTAATGTGAAAAATTTTCCCAGACAACTGCACACGGTGATGCCGCGGTAATTATTAGGGTCTCCTGTATCACCTGCTTTAAATACGGGTGAGATATATCCTACTGACCACAACTGAGGAAAAATGCCTGAGTTTAAAACTTTGTTGAAAAGAATTTTTAAGGCGGGCCCGAGAATGAAAATGCTAGACTTGATCATCTCATTTGAAATACTATCGTTTCCAGCGGCTTTGCCTGTTTTCAATTTGACAGACGCTTTGTGAATCTCCTCAAGAGAGATTTCGTCATCGAGAATTGGGTCATGTACCTTCCCGAAATCAGCAATCCTGGATACGTTAAAGTCAACCAACTTCTCAAACTCACTTTTCGAAGTAATAGTTGGCGAAGATAGTTTTTTAAAATAATCTAACCATTCATCTGCGTTCACCGCGTCTGTTGTTTGTTGGGCTGATTGTTGCCGCAAATCATTTACCATTTCCCAATACTCCTTGGGGTTATTTGATTCAAAGTTGGCAATTTTCTGAAGTAAGGCTTCCTTAAACAATCTCTTCTTCGATTTTACCATCTTTTTGAACGTTTTCTTTACAACGAAAAACCTTCCACGTAAGAAAGGGTCAGAAGGAAATTTAGACGTCAAATTTCCAAGGCGCAGCACCTCCTTTTTTAACTCAAAACAAGACTTATCAAACCATTTTCTTTTCTTCCTCTTTGGAAGCTTCGAGTTTTTTCGCCCAACACGACCCAGTTTAGCCGTTAATGTAGAATGAGCTACAGTAAAAATAACATCTGAAAAGTCTTTAACTGCGGAATCGACGTCACAGGCGTCATCCTTCAGCCATGTAGTTGATAATTTTTCAATACGGTCACTAACCTTCTGTGATAACATTTCACCCAGAAATTTAGTTTTGGCTATTTCATTCCATTTAAAAGACATTGGTAATGGATTTAACGGAGAAATGCTGGTCTTTTCCGGTTTCATATGCACTCCCGACTTTAGTACAAAAGATATAAGACAATGGCATGACCAGTCCGTTAAAGGGGAGACAACAAAACCTATTATTTCAGTGAGTAATTCCTCACTAACTATAGCATAGTCAATTGAACTTACTCCATTTGGAGTAAAACATGTAAAATCACCGAGCCTATCACCTTTAGCTCTACCGTTAAGAATTCGTAGTTTGAAACCATGGCAAAGTTCTATTAGATGTGAGCCGAATTTATTGACCTTATGATCCTTATTGCTTCTGTGCTTAATATGGTCGTTTACAGATACCCCCAAATTACAACCTGAGTCCCATGAAAAATCTTCTGCAAAATCATCCAAATGACCAGTACGGGCATTGAAATCGCCACAAAGTATGATTTTACCTTTCTTACTGAAATCTAAAAGCTGATTCTGGAGTGTTGTAAAACAATCAAGGCGGTCATTGTTTTTACCTAATAACTGAGTGGAAGACGTGTACGGAGGAAGATACACAGAACAGACAAAGATATCGTCGGAGAGCCCAAAGAAACTCCGATCTAACTTCCACCATAAAAATTTGTCATCTTCGCATTTGTAAATCTTAACACCTTGATATAGGTGCTCTTTTATCAGAAGAGTTATCCCACCAGAGGCACGTTTAGCTCTTGGGTTCTTCTTTCGATATAATGAGAAGCTAATATATCCATCGAAATTGACTTGCTCATCGGTTGGTAACCAAGTTTCAACAAGCGTAACAAAATCATATTTTGATATTTCACTAGTAAAACTGGGGTCTTCCATCTTGTTGCGCAAGCCCTCGACATTAAACGAGGCAAATTTTAAACACCTCTGAGTAAACATTTCGAAAGCAGCTGAGAATTGAATCTCAACAAAACAAAATGATTGGTACTAACGGACAGAACGTTCGTATCTCAAGTAAAAAGTACTAATAATAAAACTGAAGGGGAAAACCCACCCTACAGGCTACAAGTAACTCCGCAGAATGAGGCTCACACAAGGGGAGGGTAGGTAAGTAGTAGTAATATTACGTATTCATGATAATAAAGAAGGAGAGAGAGGAAAAATCAATATACTGCCTGCACTGACTGCCTGAAAGGATATATCGTCTGAGGGAAAGCGCCAGGAGTTCCCGGGCCTTGGAACAGCTGGCGGGAAGAGGCCAAGCCGCTCAGAAGTGACGCATTAACTTGCAGCTGTTGCAACACTTCCCAGCACTCTAAAACTAGTCAAGGGCCACATTCGAACGACGATGACAACCGAGACTCTCGAGCCTGGCTTTAATAAGTATCCATTACGAAAAGCCTGTCGATTACGATGCTATAGTTCAGAAATTTGCCGAACAACAACCTCATAGAATGTTACTCGTTGATCCAATTTTTGAGGAATGTTAACACATTTTGCACATTATAGAAATGGCGAAGACAAATATATTACAGTGATTTCAGTTTCATTTTCTAAGAGTCAGTTGATCTTGTACTGTAAAGTCTTAAACGTAGTCCTTGTTTAATAAAATTTGTTAAGGTAATAAACCGTCCACATTCATCCCTCAAAAAGCTGGAAACCGCATTTCCGAGGACTTCAATTGCAAAATTTCCCGGGGGAGCATGCCCCCGTACCCCCCTAGAAGGGTCCGCCTTCGGTGGCCCATTTTTTGAACCCCCTTGTTAGAATCCTGGATGCCCAAGAAGTTGGAACCAATACATGCAAGTCTGGAGGCTTTTCTGAGTAGCGTTACGTAATTAGCAGGAAAAAACGTTCGCTTGCCCAGTGGGTAAGTGATGCATAACATCCACTAGCCTGACAGTAAAATCCACTAGCCCCAGGCTAGTGGAGATGCATTTCTTTGTACATTGAATAAAGATGAAACTTTTTACTGCTTTGAAAAAAGATGTAAACTTTAAAAGGCATTGCGTGTTAAGTGGTTTTTAATAGGGTGAATTATGTCAATTATGAGTGGCTGGTGACGGTCAAGTTAACTTCAAAATTTGTGTTCCAAATTTCCATTAAAAAAAATATCGTGCAAGAACCTGAAGATTAAAAAAAAAGTCCTACAGGGCTGGAAGAATAAAAAAAAATATCTAGCAGCCTAAAAATCCTGCAACCCCCCCATCAAAAATCAAATGGTCCACCCCTAATACGTTCAGGCTCGAACGGTTTTCCGATCCGCGCGCCAAAGTTTGTTAAATTATATTACATTTTATGCATTGCTGGATAAAATTGATTGAAGAAAATTGTATTACGTGTATTCCTTTTCGATGGAATAAATCTGTTAATGATTTGATTAACACCTTGAATGAATGTGTGTTCTGCAACACCTCTTTAAACTCTCATTTAATTTGTCACTACAGTTAACTCTCTCTTTAAATATAAGACGGACACCTGGTGACGGTCCCTGCCGTTTTTCAGTCATTTTACTGTAACCAAACTCCCTATAAGACGGACACCTCTCTAAGACGGACAACGGACACTTGAGAAGCGTTGTTTTATCATGTTTTATTAGTGAAAATACTTCCACACTTCGTATCGACCTAAAGCAAAGTTAGTCAGCGCCCTAAGGATACGTGTATATGACGCTTTAACGGGTTACTTCTCTGCTTACGTGTATGGAGGTCTATGGACACTACAGAGGTCGTTTTATACTTACAGTATTACAGTTTGTAGAAGCTCTCAATTTTTGCTTTAACAAGCAAATACGGTCCTTTTATTATTTTTGTCTTGTTGCAGTTAGCAAAGGTTTGTTGCATTATGCAAAGGTCTAGCTCTATTATCTCAGAATTACTGGTGTTATGTTACCTCGACTCTAGAGCGGACACTAAGCTATAAGACGGACAGCTGCGACCGGTCCCAAAGGTGTCCGTCTTAGATAGAGAGAGTTGACTGTATTATTTGTTTTGCGGTTAGAAACAGACCATTAGAAGTAACCAAGCGGGGTGACATCCACCCAAAAAATTCTAAAAAAAAATTCTGCAAGCGGTTGTGCCTACTGAATAAAGATATGCAACGGAGAAACAATCCTACAGACCAGTAGGACCTAATAAAAATACTCTGCACCGAACTGAAATTTTTACCTCTCTCCCCCGCGGGCTATTTCTAATGGTCCGTCCCTTATGTATTTTAATGTTAGAGTCACCAACAAGTGCTCGCCGATAGTCTAGTCCGACACTCAATTTTTTCCGCTTTTGTCACAATCTTTTCTTGAAAAAAAAAAAGGGGGAAAGGGGGCTTGGATTTGCCCCAATAAATAAACCTATAACGTTTGTATGTGCTTTCTCAAAGGGTACGTTCCAAATCTATATGTGAAAATGGGTCCGATTTTGCCAACCTCGTTCCCATGGTCTCTCTCTCCCCGCCCCCAAGAGCTCTTGGGGGCGGGGAGAGAGAGACCCTGGGAACGCGGTTGGGATTTTGCCTTTTTATTTTGGTCTAAAATTGAGTAGGTTTTGCCTCAAGAGCGGGTGGTAAAGAAAGTGGGACTATATCACGTTTCATGAAAAATAAATGACCATTATACGTTTAATATAGTGGAAAGAGCGTGACGAGCCGCCATTTTGAAAACTCGTCGCCGAAAAGGCCCTGGGACAAGGTTGTGGAAAGAGCGAAATAAATTTGTATAAGCTTTTAATATTCATGAACTTTATTTGGCAAATTATAATACAACATGATCCGTGAAAGCTGAGGAAGCGTTTGTTAAAAGGAAAAAAATTAACTATTGGAACAGACGTCAGAAAACAAGATGATTACTCTCATGAGTCTAAATATAAATTTTACTTTTTTGTCTTGTCCATGAAATAGGTTTGTGCTACAAGAGAAAAACAGTCAATTATTCGGTTTATTTATCCCAGGTCAATATCAACTCTCAACAAATTTTTTAGCTAAAAGTTTTTTTAACTAAAAGTCTTCATCAAGAAATGAATTTCTTCTGAAATACTTGAAGTTATCCATTTTTTTGATCAATTTAAAAGAGCATCTACTCATTCCACGGAATAAACTGTTATACTTTACTTTCATTTATGGTTGCTCGCTAAGCCGAGAAACGATAAACGACTGTCGACGTAGTATTATTGTTCTTCGCTTCGCTTGGCTGACAACGCAACTCTTTCAGCAACCTCGTTCACAGAAATAATGTATTTTCTTTCGTTTTAAGGTAGAACGGAATAGCGCAAAACAGTGTGGGGAGGTGGCGAATGTGCAGTATTTGCACAAAAAGACGCCATGCTTTAAATGCTTCTTTAAGGAATCGCGGTGTGGAAGGCGCGGTGGCCTAATGGTTAGCGCGCTTAACTCCTAATAGAGCGGTCTGGGTTCGAGCCCTGGCCAGGGTCACTGTTTTGTGTTCTTGGGCAGGAAACTTTTTTCTCATAGTGCCTCTCTTCACCGCGGTGTATAAATGGGTATCGGCGAACTAATAATGGGGGAAACCCTACGATGGACTAGCATCCCATCCAGGGGGGAGTAGAAATACTTCAAGTCGCTTAACTACAGAAACCGGATATCAAGCTCTGGCGGTATGGGCCACTTGGTACGACGCAGTCTTTACCTATACCTATCTACCTTTGGAATTCGAGGTACCGGTGCTTTAACTATCCCCCGGTGCTACATCAAAAAAATGCCTTGTGTTTGATTGCTTCTTTTCTTTATTATCTTCAACTTACAGAAATTATTTTGTGTTTTATTTTACGTCCATATTTCTAGTATCTTGTGTCCTAGCTTGTTTCCACCTTAACTGTTATCAAGTTTCTTGAATTGATCCAAACCGATGAGTCCTTCATTGCCTGATTGCTACTTGGAATCTGGGGAGGAAATAAAAAAAAGAACTGAAGGCTGTTGCCGATAAGGTGGAGAGTTGTGCGAGGAAAGGCTCGTGTAAAAAATGAGAAGGGTCGTTTATTTATAGTTTTCTTATTTATAGTTTTGGTTTGTGATTTTGCGCGCTCCCAAGGCAGAGGGTCTGAATGGGGGTACCTAGGCTTTTATAGATTGTGCTAGCATAATTTTTGGCATAATTGGAGCTAAAAAGCATAATTTGTGAAACGAGCACTGCCACGGCATAATTAGCAATTTTTAGCACTTTTTGGAGCATAAATTCATAAAATGTAGTAAATATGGTGTACTTTCTACAGAAATAAATGAAATTTAGGTAGTTTGTTCTTGCAATGCGTGTTTTAGCTATACAATTGTGATTGTTAAGTCGTTGGAGGCATTTTACAAACGGTTTAGAGATGCGAGCAGCTAATTTGGACAGCTGACGGCCGTGATAAACTGCCATAAACACAAATAAATTTACAACAACAGTTTATTTAAAAAACATCATAATTTGGTGTCGTTATTGCGCACCTCTATGTATAGAATCTACGTCATTTTGTGAGCATAATTTCGGAAATCAGAAGCATAATTTGGGAATTCTGGCATAATTTTTGCATAATTTGGCAAAATTTTGAGCACTGCTAGTAGCATAATATGCCACTTTTAGGAGCACAATCTATAAAAGCCTAGGGGTACCTCGATAATACTAAACACTAATTTTTTGGCTCCGTAAAATGAAACAGTTAATTTTTAGGCATTTAACACTAACAGTAATATTATTTTGTTTAGTACATCAAGAAGATTTCGGCCATTTTCCGATCATTTTGGAAGATTTTCGAAGACTACCGAAGATTTCCTAAGTCTGCCGAAGATATCCAACGACTACCGAAGATATCCGAAGACTACAAGAGATTTCCGAGGAGTAATCTGAAAATTTTCTCTTAGTTCATGAGTGATTTTATTACCGCTTTTCGAAGAGCAGAGAAGAATTTACAATGCTAAAAGACTATGGGTTTTTTACGAAAAACCCTCCAAACACTTAACAGTATTTTCTCCGGAAACAGTAAACATAAAAAAAATTGGCCAATGTTACATCAAACACTAAAAATTATGGGCAAATAACACTAAACACTAAACTCCATTTAGACCCTCAAGGCAATCTATCGAAAATTACGCGCTTGCGTAGCCAATCATATTACGAGTTTGCCTAACAGTCAGTCACTGCGTTATGCTACTAAAGAAAGTTAGAAGTTTTTCTCTTACTTGGCAATCCAGGCGAGCCCGCGTTACACTCGTCAGTATCACAGCAGTTGACAGCACATTGTACATCTGTCATGTCATCACAGGTCTTTTTGACAACATCACACTGTGATTTCGTGGAACACGCCTTCACCACTGATGTTTTGTCATCTTGTTTAGCCCAGACCGTAATGCAGCGATCCATTGATAACAAGGGACATGCCACCAAGTATTTAGCTTTGTCTGCTACCAGTTTATCTTTTGCACATTCATCGCCAGTACCAATACAAGAATAACACTTGATGCTGTCAGCTAAAATAAAAGGAAAAAAATAGCTTAAGGCGCATGTCTTGTTGACAAGTACAGTGGAACCTCGATTTCACGAAGTGCCAAGGGACTGGGGAAATTGAGATTGCATTGAGATTTCCTTCACTCGTCGTTTAGTTATTCACTAAAGGGCGCGTAGGGTGTGGAGTTTCCAGTGTTGTGGTCTGGTCTTTGTCCATTGGGCTGTGTACTGTGAAATGCTCGGAGATACTAGCTGTATAAGCTACTCTGCAAATCCGCGCGGGGGTAAAAAGCAAAGTAATGATGATTCACTGATCACAGATTACGGTCGTCTTCAAGTTTTTATTTAAATGAGGTACGTTCATGCTTTGGAAAAATTTATGCTTTTTCTCCGAAGTTAAAAAAAAGACACACAAAATGGCAGAATTGACTAACTACGACCTTACCAGAGACAAAGGTCCAGCCGAAGAAAACGGCACAAAGGACAAGAAAGTACTTCATTTTTCGTCGAAGTTGTTCGGTGATGAGTGTGTTCCGTCTGAGGTACTGAATGGATATCTCGCAGGACTGTGGGATAATTAGCATGTTATTAATATTATTAATATTTATTATTACATTATTACGTCATTTGACCATATAAGGTCAGTGACAAAATATAACACGTCATTACACTGTACTATTTCGTTTTACACTGTAGGGCCCCATTTTGTAACAAGATTATAGGCAGGAAAAATTATTGTAGTGGTATAAAAATTCCCCTATTCCATGGTTTTAAGATAAATATCCTCACAAAAGTATCTGTAGAACCATGGAATGAGTGTATGTATTAATATTGACTGTAACGAAATTATAAAAACAAAAACAAACAAATACCAACAGCGAAGCATTTAAAGTTGCAAAAGATAGGTGTGACTCTACCTCAAATTTTCAAACACGATCGACGATCATGCCTTAAAATCGTAAAATTTATTTAAAACCTAGAAATTCGGCCAGAATACGCATGTTTTCCGGTCCAATTATACACGTTGCTTTGTCGTCATTTTATTCGCATTAGATCATATATGCATGGATTTTTGCGCTATAGAAATAATAAAGTTATGTTAAGTTAAAGTTATTTTATTCGCTACGTGCTCTTTTTTCGCCCATCTGCTATCTGTTTGATGAGCGGGGATGAAAAGGCTCGCGGATCCACGTATTGGGCCTAAAAACGCGCCCGGATTGCGGATTTTTGCGATACATTGAACGAATTCTCGGACTTCAAAAATACAGCGGATTGTGGATTAGCTGAGAATTTAAGAGGGCGAATTCCGAACTCTTCATGTCAGGAAGTTCTAATTACGTGGATACTAAAACGAAGCTCAGATCGCTTTGGTCGGTCTAGCTTCGTCGGTATGCTGACAAAATTGTTGCAAAAACAAGCAATAAAACGAATCTTCTTAAAAGAGTGGAACTACATAAAGGTTTTAAGTTTTGCGAATTCGGATTTGAACGAAAATAGTGGCGGATATACGGATTTGGCCAAAAGAACCGGATCGGCGTATTTTTGCATCTCTATTCACCGTCTCCGTTAATATTGTAGTCTAGTTACAACTATAACTTACTACAATGGCGTCTCTTCTGTAAGTTTTTCTCTTTGAAGTCCGATCACTCTCCTGTGACAACCTCTTGGTTTGGTCTCTTTGAAGAACTGAATGCGTTCCGTGCTTCTCGTCCTTTCAAATGTCCTAATTATGTAAAATATAGAACATGAAATCCATAACTTGAAATTAGGAAAAGTATTGTTGACTCACACGCTATAACAGCTCAGACTTTCTGGCGCTAGCAGATCTCAAACACAGCGCATGCTCAATTGCATTTAACTAGGGTGGCCTTCTTAATATTTACTTAGTGAACAAATTTCGTTGACCAAAAAAATAGAAAATTTTACTCGTCATAAAAATTTCAAGCAACCTACGACTAGCCATAGAGAGCGTGAAAATCAACAGCCATTCTTTTATACATGTTTTATTCAATTGTTGAACAAAAAACTGCCCTCAAAGCTTGCAAATATAAACAAAAGACGACACAGTCTACCAAAGGGGGAAGCCCAAGAAAGTTTTCAGTTGTTGCCTAGATAATAAACTGCAACTAAAAACATTTTGGACGACACTTGAATTTCTAAAACATACAACGTAACCATTAAAAAATACTTAGTAAAGAAGGAAAGTACACACTGTTAAAATAGAGTTACTTTTTAAGTAAACGTTTTACTTAAAACACGCAAATGTTTTAAGAAAATGTTGCTCATATGGCGCCAATAGTTAACCCAATACTTGTTAGGCAACGAAAATGACTACCTATATGAATAACTACTTTTCAGAACACGAAGGAAAATTGGTTATATTTTCTACTCTGATATATTGTAAAAAAAACTGCAAATGTTACTATAAGTCAGTCGGAGTAAGAGACGTGATCTGGTTTGTTTGCTTGTAACTCCGTAACACTTTAGCTTTCTTGGAATCTGCACGCAATACTGATAAGAGTTCCTGCCGTATTGTTGAGTCACACGCTATAACAGCTCAGACCATTTGGCGCCAGGAGATCTCAAACACAGCGCATGCTCAATTGTATTTAACTAGGGTGGCCTTCTCAATATTTACTTAGTGAACAAATTTCGTTGAGCAAAAAAATAGAAAATTTTACTCGTCATAAAAATTTCAAGCAACCTACGACTAGCCCTATATAGCGTGAAAATCAACAGCCATTCTTTTATACATGTTTAATTCAATTGTTGAACAAAAAACTACGCTCAAAGCTTGCAAATATAAACAAAAGACGACACAGTCTGCCAAGGGGGAAGCCCAAGAAAGTTTTCAGTTGTTGCCTAGATAATAAACTGCAACTAAAAACATTTTGGACGACACTTGAATTTCTAAAACATACAACGTAACCATTAAAATATACAAAGTAAAGAAGGAAAGTACACACTGTTTAAATAGAGTTACTTTTTAAGTAAACGTTTTACTTAAAACACGCAAATGTTTTAAGAAAATGTTGCTCATATGGCGCCAATAGTTTACCCAATACTTGTTAGGCAACGAAAATGGTCGACTGTTAAATATCTGAAATGATCACTTTCCATGTATAAAGAAAAATTGTTGTTAAGAATAACTACTTTTCAGCACACAAAGGAAAATTGGTTATATTTTCTACTCTGATATATTTTAAAAAACTGCAAATGTTACTATAAGTCAGTCGGAGTAAGAGACGTGATCTGGTTTGTTTGCTTGTAACTCCGTAACACTTCAGCTTTCTTGGAATCTGCACGCAATACTGATAAGAGTTCCTGGCGTCACTAAAATGAAGCTGTTTTACGGGAAGATGGGATTTTGGTCAACAAACCGCTGTTCTCAAGACATGTGAAATCATTTGCGTCGCAGATGTATAATTTGATTCTACAGATATGAATAATATTGGAGTTTTCTTAACATTTCTTAACATAAACGCCTATCAACGTCATATTATTGTTTTTCGCTTCGCTCAACCGACAACAAAACACTTTCAACAACCTCGTTCTCAGAAATGATGTATTTTCTTTCGTTTTAAGGTAGAACGCGATAGCGCAAAAACAGTGTGGGGTGGTGGCGAATGTGCAGTATTTGCACAAAAACACGCCATGTTTTAAATGCCTTAAGGAATCGCGGTGCGGAAAACGTGGTTGCCTAATGGTTCGTGCGTAAATTCCTGATAGAGTGGTCTGGGTTCGAGCCCTGGCCAGGGTCACTGTGTTGTGTTCTTGGGCAGGAAACTTTACTCTCATAGTGCCGCTCTCCACCCAGGTGTATAAATGGGTACCGGCGAACTAACAATGGGGGTAACCCTACAACGGACAAGCAGGAATACTTATAGAATAGAATACAAGTAGAAATACTTCAAGTCGCTTAATGCTACAGAAACCGGATATTAAGCTCTGGCGGTATGGGCCACTTGGTACGACGCAGTCTTTACCTATCTATCTACCTTTGGAATTCGAGGTACCGGTGCTTTAACTATCCCCCGGTGCTACATCAAACAAATGCCTTGTGTTCATTGCTTCTTTTCTTTATTATCTTCAACTTACAGAAATTATTTTGTGTTTTATTTTACGTCCATATTTCTAGTATCTTGTGTCCTAGCTTGATTCTACCTTAACTGTTATCAAGTTTCTTGAATTGATCCAAACCGATGAGTCCTTCATTGCCTGATTGCTACTTGGAATCTGTGGAGGAAATAAAAAAAAGAACTGAAGGCTGTTGGCGATAAGGTGGAGAGTTGTGCGAGGAAAGGCTAATGTAAAAAATGAGAAGGGTCGTTTATTTATAGTTTTATTATTTATAGTTTTGGTTTGTGATTTTGCGCGCTCCCAAGGCAGAGGGTCTGAATGGGGGTACCTCGATAACACTAAACACTTAATTTTTTGGCTCCGTAAAATGAAACAGTTAATTTTTAGGCATTTAACACTAACAGTAATATTATTTTGTTTAGTACATCAAGAAGATTTCGGCCATTTTCCGATCATTTTGGAAGATTTTCGAAGACTACCGAAGATATCCAATGACTACCGAAGATATCCGAAGACTACCAGAGATTTCCGAGGAGAAATCTGAAAATTTTCTCTTAGTTCATGAGTGATTTTATTACCGCTTTTCGAAGAGCAGAGAAGAATTTACAATGCTAAAAGACTATGGGTTTTTCACGAAAAACCCTCCAAACACTTAACAGTATTTTCTCCGGAAACAGTAAACATAAAAAAAATTGGCCAATGTTACATCAAACACTAAAAATTATGGGCAAATAACACTAAACACTAAACCCCATTTAGACCCTCAAGGTAATCTATCGAAAATTACGCGCTTGCGTAGCCAATCATATTACGAGTTTGCCTAACAGTCAGTCACTGCGTTATGCTACTAAAGAAAGTTAAAAGTTTTTCTCTCACTTGGCAATCCAGGCGAGCCCGCGTTACACTCGTCAGTATCACAGCAGTTGACAACACATTGTTCATCTGTGTTGTCAAAAAAGCGGCAAACCTTTTTGGCTTTATCACACAGTGCTTTCCCGTAGCACGACTTCGTCACCTCAGTTTTGTCATATTTTTTAAACCAGACCGTCACACAGCGATCCATTGATAAGGGACATGTCATCAAGTATTTAGCTTTGTCTGCTACCAGTTTATCCTTTGCACATTTACCGACAGTACCGTCACAAGTATAACACTTGATGCTGCCAGCTAAAATAAAAGGAGAAAAAAACTTAAGGCGCATGTCTTGTTGACAAGTACAGTGGAACCTCGATTTCACGAATAGCCAAGGGACTGGGGAAATTGAGATTGCATTGAGATTTCCTTCACTCGTCGTTTAGTTATTCACTAAAGGGCGCGTAGGGTGTGGAGTTCCCTGTGTTGTGGTCTTGTCTTTGTCCAGATTTTCGAAGACTACCGAAGATTTCCGAAGTCTGCTGAAGATATCCAAAGACTACCGAAGATATCCGAACACTACCAGAGATTTCCGAGGAGAGAAATCTGAAAATTTTCTCTTAGTTAATGAGTGATTTTATTACCGCTTTTCGAAGAGCAGAGAAGTATTTATAATGCTAAAAGACTATAGGTTTTTTCACGAAAAACCCTCCAAACACTTAACAGTATTTTCTCCGGAAACAGTAAACATAAAGAAATTGGCCAATGTTACATCAAACACTAAAAATTATGGGCAAATAGACCCTCAAGGCAATCTATCGAAAATTACGCGCTTGCGTAGCCAATCATATAACGAGTTTGCCTAACAGTCGGTCACTGCGTTATGCTACTAAAGAAAGTTAGAAGTTTTTCTCTCACTTGGCAATCCAGGCGAGCCCGCGTTACACTCGTCAGTATAACAGCAGTTGACAGCACATGGTGCATCTGTCATGTCACAGGCCTTTTTGTAAACATCACACCCCCATTTCGTGGAGCACGTCTTCATCACTGATGTTTTTTCATCTTTTTTAGTCCAGACCGTAATGCAGCGATCCAATGATAATGGACATGTCACCAAGTATTTATCTTTGTCTGCTACCAGTTTATCCTTTGCGCATTCATAGTCAGTACCGAAACAAGCATAACACTCGATGCCACCAACTTAAACAAAAGAAAAAAAGTAGCGTTGTTGACAAGTACATGTATTAGAAACGATCATGTTTTAAAATACATCTGTTGGAAGGCACTCTCTCTAAGAACGGGAGGAAATTATAAAAACAATTATCAGTAAATATTAAGCTCCTTAACACATCCATGGACCATTCCACGTGTTACGTAGTTCAACATACCTCACTTGGGGTAGCATGCACGTGATAAAACTAGTGATCGCGTGTATGTAAATTTACTGCATTCGCAAACACAGCCGGGAGCTGAGTTTGCCCGCAGTTTACCAGCGCACGTGGTTCTTGCTCTACGCGCTGCGCGGTTCGTGCTCTACGCGGACGTTTTTTAATCGCGCGGCGCGGTACTTGCTCTTCTCTTGCGTTTTTTTGAACCACGCAGTGCGGTTCGTGCTCTGCGCGGACGTTTTTCTAACCGCGCGGCGCGGTTCTTGCTCTTCCTTTACTTTCTTTTATTTTAACCTCGCGGCGCGGCTCGTGCTCTACCCTTCCTTTTTTCTGGTCGGTGACCAGATTGATGCCCCCGCTCGGCCAGACCTCGAGTCACGCAGTATTTGAAAACTATAAATCATCTACATAAGAAAACTGTGCGAATACTCTGGTATTATATGTACTTAGCTACTGATATTATATATACTTAGCTTGTTTAGTGTGAAATGTTCAGTTTTTAAGCCTAAACTGTGCTCTTGTTCCCGTGTTTCCAGTTTAAGTTTGCTTTTTTCCCATGTTCCCGTTAATGGCTATGTTCCCTTGTCCCCTGAACCCTAGGACATGTGTGAGAGCATTAGCAATTACTTCACTCTTCGTTTAGTTATTCATTAACGGGCAAAAGCGGGTAGGGCGTAGAGTTGTCGGTCTTTGTCCATTGGGCTGTGTATTGTGAAATGCTCGGAGATACTAGCTGTATAAGCTACTCTGCAAAATTCGAGGGTAAACAAAGTGATGATGATGATGATGATGATGATTCACTGATCACAGATTACGGTCTTCTTCAAGTTTTTATTTAAATGAGGTTCGTTCATGCTTTGGAAAAAATTATTCCTTTTCTCCAAAGTTAAAAAAATACACACAAAATGGCAGAATTGACTAACTACGACCTTACCATTGCCAGAGACAAAGGTCCAGCAGAAGAAAACGGCACAAAGGACAAGAAAGTACTTCATTTTTAGTCGAAGTTGCTCGGTGATCAATGTGTTCAGTGAGGTACTGAATGGATATCTCGCAGGACTGTGGGATAATTAGCATGTTATTAATATTATTAATACTTATTATTACACTATTACGTCATTTGACCATATAAGGTCAGTGACAAAATATAACACGTCATTACACTGTACTATTTCGTTTTACACTGTAGGGCCCCATTTTGTAACAAGATTATAGGCGGGAAAAATTATTGTAGTGGTATAAAAATGCACCTATTCCATGGTTTTAAAGAAAAGTTTCTGTAAAAACATGGAATGAGTGTATGCATTAATTTCGACTGTGAAGAAATTATAAAAACAAAAACATACAAATATCAACAGCGAAGCGTTTAAAGTTGCAAACGATAGGTGCGAATCCACCTCAAATTTTTAAACACGATCGACGCAAAACTTAAACGATCATGCCTTAAAATCGTAAAATTATATAAAACCTAGAAATTCGGCCCGAATACGCATGTTTTCAAGTGCAATTATACACGTTGCTTTGTCGTCATTCTATTTGCTACTTGCTCTTTTTCGCCTATCCGCTATCTGTTTGATGAGGGCGATGAAAACGTTCGTTCGTTTTTGCGATACATCGCATATCGAGCAAATTCCTGGACCTCAAAAATACGGGATCGCGGATTAGCTGAGAATTTTAGGGCGGATTCCGGACTCTTCATGTCAGGAAGCTCTAATTACGTGGATACTAAAACGAAGTTCAAATCACTTTGGTCGGTCTAGCTTCGATCAAGAGAGGATCATGAGTAGAACTACTCAAAGGTTTCAAGATATGCGAATTCGGATTTGATCGAAAATAGCGGCGGATATACGGATTTGGCCAAAAAAACCGGATCGGTGGATTTGTGTACATCTATTCACCGTCTCCGTTAATATTGTAGTCTATTTACAACTATAACTTACTACAATGGGGTCTCTGTAAGTTTTTCTCTTTGAAGTCCGATCACTCTCTTGTGATCTCCTCTTGGTTTGATCTCTTTGAAGAACTAAATGCGTTCCGTGCTTCTCGTCCTTTCAAATGTCCTAATTATGTAAAATATAGAACATAAAATCCATAGCTTCAAATTCGAAAAAGTATTGTTGACACTCACGCTATAACAGCTCAGACCATTTGGCGCCAGGAGATCTCAAACACAGCGCATGCTCAATTGCATTTAACTAGGGTGGCCTTCTCAATATTCACTTAGTGAACGAATTTCGTTGAGCAAAAAAGTAGAAAATTTTACTCGTCATAAAAATTTCAAGCAACCTACGGCTAGCCATAGAGAGTGTGAAAATCAACAGCCATTCTTTTATACATGTTTTATTCAATTGTTGAACAAAAAACTACGCTCAAAGCTTGCAAATATAAACAAAAGACGACACAGTCTACCAAAGGGGGGAAGCCCAAGAAAGTTTTCAGTTGTTGCCTAGATAATAAACTGCAACCAAAAACATTTTGGACGACACTTGAATTTCTAAAACATACAACGTAACCATTAAAAAATACAAAGTAAAGAAGGAAAGTACACACTGTCAAAATAGAGTTACTTTTTAAGTAAACGTTTTCTCTTATACACGCAATGTTTTGCGATGCACAAAATGTGTCCATTGTTTACTCAATACTGGTTAGGCAACGAAAATGGTTGACTGTTAAATATCTGAAATGATCACTTTCCATGTATAAAAAAAATTGTTGTTTAGAATAACTACTTTCCAGAACACGAAGGAAAATTGGTTGTATTTTCTACTCTGATATATTTTAAAAAACTGCAAATGTTACTAAGTCAGTCGGAGTAAGAGACGTGATCTGGTTTGTTTGCTTGTAACTCCGTAACACTTCAGCTTTCTTGGAATCTGCACGCAATACTGATAATAATAATAATAATAATAATAATAATAATAATAATAATAATAATAATAATAATAATCGATATTTTAACAGGGTGACCCCTTCAGTCGCAGGACTGGTATCAACGGGGGCCCTGTGTAAAATAAAACAAAATTAAAGTAAAAGAGAGTATGTATAAAATATCTATCTATCTATAAAAACTACTTTAAAAAGATACCGCTAAAATGCTAAAAAAAAGTTTATAAGTTTAAAAGAAGTACTAGTGTTCTCATAAAAATAAATAAATTACGAATTAAAAATGTTCTAAAAATAACCTAAGAATAAAAAGCAGAGATAGCTTGGAAACGTTCCTTTGGCTGCATAGTCTTAATGTTCGTCGGAAGACAATTAAAAATGGATGCACCATGATAATAGAAAGACTTTTTAGCGACATCTAAATGAATGTTTGGAAGTATAATGTCAGTAAAAGACGATCTAGTGCATCTCTGATTAAAAACATGTTGCTTGTCGCCCTGGCTACGTAACAGGAAATAGTCTTTAAAATATGAGGGAACGTCTCCGACCAAGCACTTAAGAGTTCCTGCCGTCACTAAAATGAAGCTGTTTTACGGAAAGATGGGATTTTGGTCAACAAACCGCTGTTCTCAAAACGTGAAATCATTTGCGTCGCAGGTGTATAATTTGATTCTACCATTCATATATGAGTTATATTGGAGTTTTCTTAACATTTCACTGTTATTTCAAGCTTTTGTGAAAATGCATAGAAAAACAACTGCTTGGAAAAACTAAGAACAAGACTTCAATTTTTCGTAACTGTCGAAAATTTTACTCAAGAATCTCAAACTGAAAAAAATGCGAAGATGTGTTTGTGTGTTGTAAGCGGTCTCGGTGAGGAAAATGGTAATTTATTATTCAAATAAAATGGATCACTTTTAATTAGTATTTTAGGCTTTCAGACAAACTTTATAGTTGCAAGAGTGGGAAGAGTTAAATTTCATTTTCAATTCACATATATTGTAAATATTTAAGTTATAAAAATCTTCAAGATATTTAAGTGAGCGTCCGTGTAAGAACCGACCACTCGATTTTCGGCCCAGAACAGAATTCCTTCAAATTTTCTGTGCAAGACAATTGATCCATATGATAAACAAAAATAGCAATATTTTGGCTTGTAGTGTTATTTGTCAATATTTTTGGCGATGATTGCTGAGAACGGTCAAAAACCGAAAAAATCATCCTGTTTCGAGTCAAATTTAGGCGTCGCGCTCAACGCGCTGAAAAATTACTCTTTAACTCAAATAAAATGAAACTTGTTTATCATTTTATTTTATGTCTTGTCTATTAGTTCATGTTAAAATATTTGAAATCGGACTTAACAAAAATTAATTATGATTTTTTTTAAACACCCCATAAAGAGCCATCGCAAAAATCACGCAAACATACTGTTGGTTAGAGAGGTTTTTCTCAAAAGTTTAACGCGATCTAGAGCCCTAGACACTATCCACGATTAGTACTAGGGTTGGTGTATTAGAAACAAGAAAAAAAGTTTTGGGCACTAAGCTTTTTGAATTTTAGGAGTTTTATCAACAAAGCCTATTTTTAACGGTCGTAACGCGCGTCACGCAATTTCTTACTATTGTGTTTCCTATCTTTCCCACATAAAACAGTTGTCCGAGGGAGCAAATATTTTTGAAACTAGCTTTCTACTCGGAAAAAGGCATGGACAATCCTAAATTTATCAAATATTGCCCCAAAAATAAGAATTAAGAAGGTTAAATCATGAGCGGCTCCGGTATGAGTTGTCTTCAGTTCCGTCTTTAACTGTGCAAAAAGCTTCGAAAAGCGGTTTCTGTGATTCGGTAATCATAAATAGGGAAAGAACTACGAAAGAAACCCTTAATAGTTTAACATATTAAACACATTTAACAGCTAGAAATTATTATCATTGTATTATTAAAGTGTACGCCCAGAGAAAATGCAACACAAATGAAAATAGGCCAAAGCGAATTTCTCAGAAAATGTCTGTTTCAGTCGGCTTTGATGCACGCGGGAATGTCAATGAAAGTTATTTTTAGTAGGTTAATTTCAACCCGTGTGACAAATGCTTGCTGCTTAAACTATTTCTTGTTTTACTTTATATCATTTGTTTTTCAATTTTGTGAATAGGCTACAAACTTTGCCTTTAATATTTATTTTCTTCACTTTTTTTTTTGCACTGCCCTTTTGCTAAATTTAACTTATGCAAATTTGTGACAATTGATGTCGTGCGTGCTTACATTACGGCAGGAATAGTTTTGCTCTTTGCGTTTCGTGTTGTTTCGTTCTGTGAAATGGCAGGATTTTGTTCCTTCTCGGCAATTTTAGGTGGTAAGTGCGAAAGTAGTCGTGGACATACAGATTGTATAGCCCTTAATGATTGTGACGGCGATATCAGTTTGCATCTAGCAAATCACCACCTGTCAAGAGAAAATTCATGTGAAAGGGATCTAATACTGGCAAGAGCAGGTCTTTTAGAACTCACTGAAGAACAGATTTTAAAAGAATATGATGGTTTTTCCAGCCCATCGTTTTACCTTAGGAAAGTACTGGCAAGCTCCGAAGACCTGCCAGTATCCAAGACATCATGGAAAGAAATCGGCGGTAACAGGGACTCATGTTATAAATTTCAAGCTGGCCAGGGAAATTAAAAACCTCTTTGGAGAAGCTGCACCCGTTGGTTCCCGTAAGTTTTATCGTTAAAGATTGTTCTTAATCGCTAAAAATTGTTTACATTGTTAAGCCCTAGGCTGAAATAGATTTCACTTTCGTAAATATGAAATGCTAGGTCATTACTATTGTTGCATGGTGACAACTGTTCTCTGGACGCGTTCTGTTAGCTTACCTGAGACCGGCTCAAACACAGGATAAAATGTTATTATAAAGTAATTTGAATGCGACTTAAATAATTTATTCTTAGTGACATAGCTTGCAACACCTGATGTTTTTAACCGTGACTAAATAAATTACTCTTTCAAGTTTGCTGCGAACACAGGGGTCAGGGTTGGTTGAAGGCGATTGTGGGGGAGGGGGGGATTACTATACGTGGAGGTTCTGCCCATTTGTATGGTTTAGGTATATTAATGGGCAGAATTTTGCAAGTTTAAGTATATAAAAATGTAAAGCATGTATACGAGCCTAGGGGCCCATCACGTTTCCGTAGCATAAAGCGACTAGGAGTATTCCCATCGCAGGGTTACCCCCAGTCTTGCCCAAAGAACACGACATATTGAACCCGGCCAGGACTCGAACCCGACCACTGCAGGAATTTTGCACTTAGTGATCCGGTAGAACCCGAATTTCAAAAGTCCTGTTCACATCAGCACTTATCCACTTGCGATGACTGCCAAGGGCTAAAGAAAGTACTTCAGGAACTACGACTTGAGATCGAAGGTCCATCCTGGACGCCAGTTAATTCAGAACAACGAGAAGATTTACTGTACGACTTTGACCGCGCAAAGTCAGATATCTTTCTATGGAAAGCGCACATTGTCCGCTCAATAAACCAGGAAGAGGCGAAGCAAGATTTACTGAAAACAGCCGACGCGACGTCCGCCATTGTTATAATGGACTGGGCCATGAAATTTCTTCAACTGAAATATCTTGAGAAGCAGTCCGAATGGTTCGGAAAAAGAGGGCTCAGCAGGCATATATCCACCGTCATAACCAAGAATGTCAGCACTGGTAATCATATGCTCACATCCTTGATTCCTGCCAGCAGAATTGGTATGCAGTCTGTTCGATCATCGAGAACACACTGGAGGCCTTAAAGAAGGAACATCCTCACATAACTCAGGTGAACTTTAGAAGTGACGAAGCAGGCTGTTACTACAACAACTTTCTCGTGGCGGCCGTAAGAGATGCTGGGAACCGAGTTGGTATCACCGTCACACGGTACGACTTTTCCGAGCCACAATACGGGAAAGATGTCTGTGATAGGATCCTTTGCCCAATGAAGTCAGCTATCCGACGCTATTGCAACGGGGGACACGATGTTCTTTCTGCAAAGGACATGCGTACAGCGCTTTCCGAACGTCCTGTCCGAGGCACAACTGCCAGTGTTTGCTCTGTGAATGAGTCTCAAAAGACACTTGAAGTAAAAATGACAGATCATTTCAGCAGGTATCATAACTTTCAATTTGAATCAAATGGCATTAGGATCTGGAGAGCTTATAATGATGGGCAAGGGAGGCTCATTCCCTACCAAGACGTCATCTTCAAGCCTCAGGGTCCTACAGATCTTGTTATAGATGTCGACTTTTTTCCAGTCAAGGAAGCACGAATCCATAACGCCACATCAACTGATGGTGAGGAAACCAGCGGTCTTTTCTCTTGCCCTGAGCCTGGGTGTCAAATGGTCTTCAAAAAAGTTAGTGAGCTTGAGAATCATCTTGATGTTGGCGAGCACCGCCAAATGCGCGGAGGGTCCGAAACGGTGTATGACAAACTCAGAAGAGACTGGGCCGAGAAATTCCTTAATGTTGACAACAACGAGGGAAGTAGCAGTGCACCGGTAGCACATTGCGATGAGCGAGGAGACGAATTTGAATATCAAGCTCCTAGTTTTTGCAGTGACTTACAGCTTGGCTGGGCTCTACACAAGGCGCGAAATCAAGGTGTGCGATTTCCTGATGATGTTAAACAATACCTAACGAGGAAATTCGACCTTGGAGAGAGAACCGGCAACAAGGCAGATCCCGGAAAAGTGGCTGCAGACATGAGAACAGCAAGAAGACCAGATGGTTTGCAGATATTTGACAGGTAAGACTGGCTCACGAAAAGTCAAGTACAGGGTGTTTTTTCGAGACTAGCGGCCACACGAAGAAAGCAGGGGAACCAAGAGTTACCGGATGGAGGATGTGTACGCAGAGGAGGAAGAGGAAGAAAGGCGTGAAGTGCTAGAGAGCGTCGCCGCTGAACTCAGTCCCAGGCATCCAATCTGCTATGATTCTTACTGCCTGTGTGACCTGGCACGAGACGAGAGTCTTGACAGTTTCAGTGTAGTTATGCTTAAGGAGATATTAAGATATTTTGAGATTCCCTTTGGTTCACGAGATCGGAAAAAAATCTAGTAGTGAACTTGTTCTCATTCTTGGAAGAATGTGACTGTCGCCAATACGAAAAAACGTTCAACTGCTATCTATTTAATTCGCGGATGCGTTTGGCTGTTGTTCAAACGTTTAATAATAGTTTTCTGTGAACCGAGAAAATAAAAATAGTTTAAAGCCCTGTATTACTGTTAATGTAGGAAAGGATTAAAGTCGTTCTTTTTTGTTGCTGAGTTAAATTAGTTATACTATCCACTTTAGAGACCGGTCATTATTTATCAGGGGTGGAGGGCCCACGAAATTGTGGAAAAAGTGGGCTAACAAATTATGACCCTCCCCCACACTGGAACTAAAAATTGTGACCCTCCCCAAATTGGAGTCTATTAAGGGTGCCCGCGGGTATTTCCAGGAGCGGAGGTGCTATTTTAAAAATCGAATTTTGGGCATGGAAAGTTAAACCGATTTTTCTTATTTTTCGGTAGTGGTAATGACAAACTATAACTATAAAATAAACGAAATAAATGAACAGGAAATATCAGCATATTTAAATTACTCTATTTTTATTATTACGGCCACCTTGTTAGAAACCCCGTTTTTACTCCCATACAAACATAGGCGTACGGGCCGGGGGGGGCTGGGGGGGTGGGGGCTGCAGCCCCCCCAGAGTTTGGGCAGCTCAGAATTTTTGGGCAGCAAGAGAAAATTGGGCCAGGCGAGTTTTTAAGAAGTTTCCATGTTTTTTTTCTCGAAGAGATAGATATTTTCTATTTTAACCTGAAGTCGGCGTGGTAAAACCAGCTTTGTTTACAAGAGTCAGTGGTTGCCTAGAACCAGTGAATGAAGAAGTTGATGAATGCACCAAAGAAGTGTTGCTTGTATGTGGAAGCCAGCAGTGATTATGAACTTCCTTTTATTAACGTTTTATAACAAATAAATTCATCCTTCCTTAATAATGACGGTCACTCAATTTTCGCGTCATCCTATGTTCACGACACTTTAATTTTTTGCGACATTTTATTTTAAAATCGCGCAAATCGCGAAATTGAAGTGTCGCGAGAAGGGGATCATATGTTGATATACATATTTTAGTGGAAATGACCAGGAAATACTCTTTGCTTTGGGAAATATCTGTCACATTGAATATAAAGAAAGCTTCTCCTGCGTTGCTAAATTTTACAAAATCAACGGCGAGATTTTGAAAGCCGGGTAGAAAATATACGTATGTTTTCGTCTTGTGCGCCGATTAGGCTACCTGACTGTTTCAGAAATGCTGGAGACAATGATCGAGAATGATCTATTTGATGTTTCCAAAGTTTCCTAATGTGGTACATATCCTTACATTAATACATGCTACAACTTGTTCTGCAGAACAATCATCAGTGCTTTGCGCAAATTGAAATCTTACCTCCGCAGCACCATGGGGCAACAACGTGTAGTCAACAATGACATGGATCGTACTGGCATTGATCAGTATCTTCGGCCGTCGAAATGGCAGACAGCTATTTCTTTTAACGTGTTTTATGAGCTCATATGATAGATATAGAATATTTTTCTCTTCATATGTAGGCCTATGTAAGTGCATCGTATGACCCTCGTTTCAGTCTCGACTGTTTCGCAAAAATTTGGGCAACTTGCGAGAATTTTTTGGGCAAATGGCTCACCGCCCCCCCCTGGCAAAAAATTGCCCGTACGCCTATGCATACAAACTCTGTATTTTTACATTCTCGTAAGCGGACATTCCTGTAAGCGGCCGCGGACACTTTCCGAGATTACGACTTAGACTTTTTCTTTGTTTTTAACCTCCCGTAAGCGGACACCGCAAAGAGAATCATATAAAAAAACCTCTGTATCTTGTATTAATCAATCAACTTCACATCGCCGTTCGTCACAATGATTTTACTGTAATTACAGAACCATATTTCAGTGTTTGTTTTGTCGTCATTCACGTCCGGTTACATTTTGAAACACAAGCTCCCGTAAGCAACCATCTATCCCCTTACACCTCTAGTGGCCGCTTACAAGAACCCTACTCGTAAGCGGCCAGCACCAGTTGCAGACACTTTTTTCGCGTCCCGAGGGTGTCCGCTTATGAGAGCTTCGACTGTAATACTATTTTTCTAAACGCAAAGATAGCTTTTTTATTACTGTCAATAAGTTAAAATTATCCAAAAATTCATTTGAGCAAGTTTCAACGAAATCGGCTGGGTAGAAATCGCTGCACAGTTGACTGTTATAGATTTCAGCTTCGCCAGTTGTTACAACAACGCTTGAGTAATGTTTCGATTGCATTGACAGGTCCCTTACTTCTCTTCTTTTTCGATTCGCCATTGATGTAAGCCTTACAGTATCTTTTAATAAAAGTGGAAGCAGGGACCAATTCTTTTTTTCTTTTTTGGGGGGTCAATTTTACCAGAATTGAAATCAACTTTGTTTTGATACGCCGCGACGTGTAAACCTTCTACAAATTTGCATAAATTGAATTCAGCGAAGACTGAGAATTATTTGATGACGGCATATGGGCTATTTTCAAAAGTCGAAACCAATTATAGAAGTCGTTTTGCTTTGCCAACGTAACAATTTAAGAAATGAAGTATGAAGGGAGGGCAAAATATTAATGTACGTGACATCCTAAAAATAACATTTACATTCCAGCGTGTTAGCCGATTGAAATCTACATTCCCTGCAAAGATTTTCGCCGTAGTATAAGTCGATGTAAATTCGCCGTACATAATTTTTAAAGGCACTTTCTACTATGAATAAAACTTCTTGTTGTTAAAAATCTCGTTGTCAAAATGCGCAAAGGGTTTTTTCATTGTTCATTCCTTATGATATCCAAATCACGGAAACGTCTTTTTCGAAGCTTTCCGGTGAAACTAAAGACTCACACCGGAGCCGCTATGATTTTTAAAACCTTCTTAATTCTTATTTTTGGGGCGATATTTGATAAATTTAGGATTGTCCATGCCTTATTCCGAGCAGAAAGCTAGTTTCGAAAATATTTGCTCCCTCGGACAACTGTTTTATGTGGGAAAGATAGGAAACACAATAGTAAGAAATTGCGTGACGCGCGTTACGGCCGTTAAAAATAGGCTTTGTTGATAGAACTCCTAAAATTCGAAAAGCTTAGTGCCCAAAATTTTTTTTCTTGTTTCTAGTACACCAACCCTAGTACTAATCGTGGATAGTGTCCAGGGCTCTAGATCGCGTTAAACTTTTGAGAAAAACCTCTCTAACCAACAGTATGTTTGCGTGATTTTTGCGATGGCTCTTAATGGGGTGTTTAAAAAAAATCATAATTAATTTTTGTTAAGTCCGATCTCAAATATTTTAACATGAACTAATAGACAAGACATAAAATAAAATGATAAACAAGTTTCATTTTATTTGAGTTAAAGAGTAATTTTTCAGCGCGTTGAGCGCGACGCCTAAATTTGACTCGAAACAGGATGATTTTTTCGGTTTTTGACCGTTCTCAGCAATCATCGCCAAAAATATTGACAAATAACACTACAAGCCAAAATATTACTATTTTTGTTTATCATATGGATCAATTGTCTTGCACAGAAAATTTGAAGGAATTCTGTTCTGGGCCGAAAATCGAGTGGTCGGTTCTTACACGGACGCCCACTTAAGTTTCTGCAAACTGTTTTGAACTGCTGATCCTTAATACCTTATTGTTACTTATTTTCGCGGGCACTTAATTTCACGAAAATGGAACAGGAATATTTCGCGAGTCTTAATTTTCGCGATTTGGCCAAAAATACGCAATTAGCATAAAAAATACAACAGAAATCGGTTGGAATTAATTTTCGCGGGTCTTTAATTTCGCGATTTTTTGAAAATCGCGAAAATCGCGAAAATTAAGTCCCGCGAAAATAAGTAACAATAAGGTATATATTTTTATTTAGACTGAATTTTTGGCGATGCAATCAATGATTCATCTCCGTGTACGCGAAAAAAAAAGTTTAAAAACAACTCGTGGAGAATCAGCTTTATTTTAAGCGAAGATGTATTATATAGTGCCCCAACTTTTCTTTGTTGTCAGATAGATTACGGTAGTTGGCGTGACGCGCCGCCATTTTGAAAACTCGTCGCCGAGAAGGCCCTGAGGACGAGGTTGTGGAAAGAGCGAAATAAATTTGTATAAGCTTTTTATATATTATATTGTATGAGCTTTTTAGATAGCGCAAAAATAGTGTGGGCTGGTGGCGACTGTAGTATTTAGCATAAAAGGAAGCAATGTTTTAAATGCTTCTTTAGGAATCGTGGTGAAACGTGGTTTTCTAATTGTTAGCAAGCTAAACTCCTGATAGAGCGGTCTGGGTTCTAGCCAAGTTCTACGCAAGTCGTTCATATATTGTCTCTTAATTTTTTCACGCACGTGAACGCACGTAAAACAATACGCGTCAGTGGAAATTAATCTACCTTAATAGAGCGGTCTGGGCTCGAGCCCTGGCCAAGATTATTGTGTAGTGTTTTTGGGCAAGACACTTTACTCTCACATTGCCTCTCTCCACCCAGGTGTATAAATAGGTACCGGCCAACTAATGCTGGGGGTTGGTGGGGGGTGGTAACCCTGCGATGACTTAGCATCCCATCCAGGGGGGAGGGGAATAGAAATACTCCTTGTCGCTTAATGCTACAAAAACCGGATAAGCTCCGGCGGTATGGGCCACTAAGCATGAGGCAGACTTTGGAATTCGAGGAACCGGTGTTTTTAACTATCCCCGCTACATCAAACAAATGCCTTGTGTTCATTGCTTCTTTTCTTTATTATTTTTAACTTACAGAATGTATTTTGTGTTTTATTTTACGTCCATATTTCTTGTGTCTTGTGCGCTGGCATACTTCTACTTTAACTAAACTGCATGATAAGTCCTTCATTGCCTGATTGCTACTTGGAATCTGTGGAGGAAAAAATAAGGAACTGAAGCTAGATAAGGTGGGGAGTTGTGCGAGAGCCTAATGCAAAAAGAAAGGGTAAATAGTTGTTCCTTATGATGTCCCTGGTTCACATTAACTTACCTGTACTTCTTACTTAATTGTATTGAGGAAAATGTTTCTATACAGACCCTTGTTTCCCTATAACAGAAATTGCGGTCCGATAAATATTTATTTCTTAGTGGTCTAGTCAACAACGAGACGGCAAGCTCGTGGTCACTACTGAGTCAACTATCAAAAGCCGATAGAACCGTATGCGATTTGTCTAATTGTTTTAGCATAACCCTGCAAAAAGTTGAGTGAAGGTGGGTGAAGGTGGTTTATTTATAGTTTTGGTTTGTGATTTCGACGATTTTACCCGGGGGGGGGGGGGGGGGGTTACTCCCATATGTGGCCTATATAGGTATGTGCCGCCCGATAGCGTATGGTTTTCGAAGTTCTCGGTCCTTAAATAGGGTATCATTTTTGCTCCTTTTGGCAATGTGTTTCTGGTGTGACCCTTAGATAGGGTACCTAAATTCTATTAGCTAAAATAAACGCCCAGCTAAACGAAAAAAAGATATCTTAAAACTGAATTTTCTGTTCAGGTATTAGAAAAGCTATTTTATAAAGATTTGTGTCTTGCCGTGCGCGGTTAGCCGTTATTTGGGTTGTCACGGAACACTTCTCCTCCCCTTGAATAGGGTGTCATTTTTCGGTTTTGGGCCTTAAAAAGGCTATCAATTTTCGCTTTCTTTATCCTTAAATAGGGTCAGGGTTTAAGAACCTTTTCGGCACACCCCTATCCGAAATTTATGGGAGTACCCCCCCCCCCCGGGGGCAATTTTACTTGAGCGCGCTCCCAGGGCGGTCTATCAGTAACAATTAGACGCCAAGCTCGAGGTTTCTATCAAAAGCCGGTAGAAACCGATAGCTAGCCGTCTAAGGTTTTAGCATAACCCAACTGCAAATCTATTAAACACAAAATATAGCTAGAGTTGATTATTTGAATGTTTTGTTGATGAAATTCCGCAAAAAACTGAGCGCGCGCACCAAGAGCCGTCTAACGATCGGTAGAAGGCACATGTGTAGCCAATCAGATCGCGCGTTTTGCCAACAGACGGCAGCTGTGTTATGCTAACGAAAATTAGACAGCGCTTGCGTAGCCAATCATATTACGAGTTTGCCTAACAGTCAGTCACTGCGTTATGCTACTAAAGAAAGTTAGAAGTTTTTCTCTCACTTGGCAATCCAGGCAAGCCCGCGTTACACTCGTCAGTATAACAGCAGTTGACAGCACATTGTCCATCTGTCATGTCATCACAGGCCTTTTTGACAGCATCGCACAGTGGTTTCGTGGAGCACGCCTTCGCCACTGATGTTTTGTCATCTTTTTTAGCCCAGACTGTAATGCAGCGATCCACTGTAAAGAGTGTGGGTGATAAGGGACATGTCATCAAGTATTTAGCTTTGTCTGCTACCAGTTTATCCTTTGCACATTCATCGTCAGTACCGGCACAAACGTAACACTTTATGGCACCAGCTAAAAAAAAAAAAAAAAAAAAAAATTAGCTAAAAGCGCATGTGTTGTTGACAAGTACAGTGGAACCTCGATTTCACGAAGTGCCAAGGGACTGGGGAAATTGAGATTGCATTGAGATTTCCTTCACTCGTCGTTTAGTTATTCACTAAAGGGCGCTTAGGGTGTGGAGTTCCCTGTGTTGTGGTCTTGTCTTTGTCCATTGGGCTGTGTACTGTGAAATGCTCGGAGATACTAGTATAAGCTACTCTGCAAATCCGCGCGGGGGTAAAAAGCAAAGTAACAATGATTCACTGATCACAGATTACGGTCGTCTTTAAGTTTTTATTTAAATGAGGTACGTTTATGCTTTGAAAAAATTTACGCTTTTTCTCCGAAGTTAAAAAAAAAGACACACAAAGTGGCAGAATTGACTAACTACGACCTTACCAGAGACAAAGGTCCAGCAGAAGAAAACGGCACAAAGGACAAGAAAGTACTTCATTGTTACGTTGTTCGGTGATGAGTGTGTTCCGTCTGAGGTACTGAATGGATATCTCGCAGGACTGTGGGATAATTAGCATGTTATTAATATTATTAATATTTATTGCGTTCGACGAAGGAAAGTGCAAGCCTAATTTTGTTTTGGCGTCCTGTGTCTTTTTAGTTGGTATGCCTGTGTACTGTTATGCGGGATGAATCGAGCCGTAATGCGCGCGCAGATGTATGGACTCCAGATTGGCCGCCCCAATTGATTTTTGAAATTCGGCCCAAATACGCATGTTTCAAGTGCAATTTAACACGTTGCTTTGTCGTTATTCTTTTCGCTTCTTGCTCTTTTTTCGCTTATCTGCTATATGTTTGATGAGGGAGATGAAAAGGCTTGCGGATCGACGTATTGGGCCTACAAACGCGCCCGGATTGCGGATTTTTTGCGATACATCGCATATCGAGCAAATTCCTGGACCTCAAAAACACGGGAACGCGGATTAGCTGAGAATTTTAGGGCGGATTCCAGACTCTTCATGTCAGGAAGCTCTAATAACGTGGATACTAAAAAGAAGTTCAAATCAGGCTTCCATGGTCTGTTGACAAAATTGTTGCAAAAACAAGCAATAAAACGAATCTTCTTAAAAGAGTAGAACTACTCAAAGGTTTCAAGATATGCGAATTCGGATTTGAACGAAAATAGCGGCGGATATACGGATTTGGCCAAAAAAAACGGATCGGCGGATCTGTGTACATCTATTCACCCTTTCCCTTAATATTGTAGTCTATTTACAACTATAACTTACTACAATGGGGTCTCTGTAAGTTTTTCTCTTTGAAGTCCGATCACTCTCTTGTGATCTCCTCTTGGTTTGATCTCTTTGAAGAACTAAATGCGTTGCGTGCTTCTCGTCCTTTCAAATGTCCTAATTATGTAAAATATAGAGCATAAAATCCATAGCTTCAAATTCGAAAAAGTATTGTTGACACTCACGCTATAACAGCTCAGACCATTTGGCGCCAGAAGATCTCAAACACAGCGCATGCTCAATTGTATTTAACTAGGGTGGCCTTCTCAATATTTACTTAGTGAACATATTTCGTTGAGCAAAACTATAGAAAATTTTACTCGTCATAAAAATTTCAAGCAACCTACGGCTAGCCATAGAGAGCGTGAAAATAAACAGCCATTCTTTTATACATGTTTAATTCAATTGTTGAACAAAAAACGACGCTCAAAGCTTGCAAACATAAACAAAAGACGACACAGTCTACCAAAGGGGGGAAGCCCAAGAAAATTTTCTCTTGTTGCCTAGATAATAAACTGCAACTAAAAACATTTCGGACGACACTTGAATTTCTAAAACATACAACGTAACCATTAAAAAATACAAAGTAAAGAAGGAAAGTACACACTGTTAAAATAGAGTTACTTTTTAAGCAAACGTTTTCTCTGATACACGCAATGTTTTGTGATGCGCAAAATGTGTCCATTGTTTACTCAATACTGGTTAGGCAACGAAAATGGTTGACTGTTAAATATCTAAAATGATCACTTTCCATGTATAAAAAAAATTGTTGTTTAGAATAACTACTTTTCAGAACACGAAGGAAAATTGGTTGTATTTTCTACTCTGATATATTGTAAAAAAAAACTGCAAATGTTACTAAGTCAGTCGGAGTAAGAGACGTGATCTGGTTTGTTTGCTTGTAACTCCGTAACACTTCAGCTTTCTTGGAATCTGCACGCTATACTGATAAGAGTTCCTGGCGTCACTAAAATGAAGCTGTTTTACGGAAAGACTGGATTTTGGTCAACAAACCGCTGTTCTCAAGACATGTGAAATCATTTGCGTCGCAGGTGTATCAGGCATTTGATTCTACAGATTTGAATTATATTGGAGTTTTGTTAACATTTTACTGTTATTGCAAGCTTTTGTGAAAATGCATAGAAAAACAGCTGCTTGGAAAAACTAAGAACAAGACTATAATTTTTCGTAACTGTCGAAAATTTTACTCAAGAATCTCAAACTGAAAAATGCGAAGATGTGTTTGTGTGTTGTAAGCGGTCTCGGTGAGGAAAATGGTAATTTAGTATTCAAAAAATGGATTACTTTTAATTAGTATTTTAGGCTTTCAGACATACTTTATAGTTGCAAGAGTGGGAAGAGTTAAATTCCATTTTCAATCCACAAATATTGTAAATATTTAAGTTATAAAAATCTTCAAGATATTTTAGTTTCTGCAAAATGTTTTGAACTGCTCATCCTTTATATATATTTCATTTTTATAGACTGAACTTTTAACGATACAAACAACGATTCATCTCCGTATTCGCGAAAAAAAACGTTTGAAAACAACTCGTGGAGAATTTTATTTTCAGGAGTAAATAGTGCCCCAACTTTTCTCTGTTATCAGATAGATTACGGTAGTTGAGTGTGTTTTGGGTTTCCAACCCAAACCGCGCACCATCAATCCCATAACGCAAAGAGCATCGACCAAGGAGGACGACGCCTGGGAACACAAGGCATGCCGGGCCAGGCGCACGTGCGTTTGTCAAACTTTCCGAGGCCATGTCGGATACGGACAACTATATTGTCTGCAGAATATGCTTACCAAAAAAGGTTCAGTTTTTGTCGATTTACAAAGTAGGTAATGAAACCTTACATTTAGGAAATGTAAAGAGTTTTCTGCCTGGTCTACAACGCCATATAAGAAATTGAAATTAAAAAAAGCCCAAATTGGCTTTGTGCGGTTTGAGAAATAAAAGCCAGGTTCGAAGAAGTTTATGGACCGTAGACACTTATTCTTAGGACTGTTTTTTTTTTAATTTCTCCATAAAATGTATCCATAAAAATTGTTGGCGGTCGAAGTCGAAGACCCTTTACTAACTTTCGACTTTAAATTTGCTCAATTTGATATTTGATTCCCTTCTCCCCACCCCACCATCCCCCAATCCTCCCACTCGCGCTATGCGCTCGCTTCCAATCCCCCCACTCGCGATTCTCTATCAGAATCCGCGCTCAATTGGCCTTGAAAAAGTCTGTAGAGGAGGTAGGGGAGATAGGCCATTTCCGAGTTACCCCTGCCTCTGTTTCAAAACGAGTCTACGCGCGAAACCATTCATATGAAAATCGTTTGCTCATGTAAATCAACTCATTTTCATTTGAATGGTTTCGCACGTAGACTCGGTTCGAAACAGAGGCAAAGGGTAACTCGGAAATGGCCTATTGGGTTTGTTTAAAATTGGCTATTATTTTAAAACTAAAACAGTCCTTGGGTCTTTCTTTACGCAGTGAACAATTAGTCGCTGTATAAATTAACTTAAGTCTTGAGGACTTGAGCGGATGAATTACACTCTTTTTTTTTATAAGAATACAGTTTTTCCGACCCAAGCTGAATATTCTTATTTTTTTGCCGATTTTAGGCTGAAAATATTCTTATGAACATTCTTAGAAAATGCCGTTTGACATTTCCGTTTTAGCTAGTATTGGGTAATCAATTACAAGTGTTTGGTGTCCAGATCTGTATCGTGTTACATTGTGCACATGTACCATTGCTTTTCGTTGCAGCCTGGCCGTTTTGGCTTTAAACAAAGCATTCCTCACAGAGATAAAGTAACGGAAATGAAAATACTTGATTTTGTTTCAACTAAAAACTATATTATTTTCAAAATCTCAGCCTCGAATTTAGTCTTAAAATATTCTTAAAAATTTCAGCCTCGATATTCTTATAAACTAGATTCTTATAAAATGAAAAGAGTGTACTATACAACTTTTTCTTTAACACTTGCTTTATTAAGATGGTTTAATTTCCGCACAATTTTCGAGCAATACAGGCAAAAATAAAGTTACCAAAAAGACCTCTTATCATGGCAACAGTTTTAGTACAGCTAACAAAAACCTGCCAAAAATTTAGCACTCAAGCTGACCCCGCGAGAGAAAAATGGATTTGAAGTTGTCTTTATTTCAGTTAAAACGGACGTTTCGCGCCAGTTCAAAACAAAATGGCGCGTGTTTTATACAATTTTTCGAGGTTTGACTTTAATTTTCTCGAGAATGCTTTAGAATATAATTGCGGGGTCACTAAGACAAATGAATGAGATCTTTTAAATAGTATACAAAATGTTGCCTTACTATGAGTAGATTTTTGGTACTTAATTTTCGCACTCATTGCTCGAACTTTCAGCGGAATCCGTCTAAAATATAACAGATTAATTCTACCTTAATTTACAGTTGGCGAAACCAGTTAACAGGAAACAATAAATCATCATAGAATCAGATTTACTTTAATTTACAACTGAAACGAAATATTTGATCCTGATTTGTTATCAATCATCTCTGATTTTAAAAACCGTAAACAAAAAGAAGTAAAATATCTTTTACATAGCCGACTTATCCTACATAACACTGGAACAGGCCTTCGTGACATGAAGTTGGTGCCTGCTCAGCGCAGTTAATGTTCATTACCAAATTTATATCAACACACAGTGGTAGACGGCTTAGCGAATTGACTAGAGTAAATGTCTCGAAATGTAAAAAAACAGGACGTGGTTTACGTTCATTTGCTCGTAACTCCGTAACACTTCAGTTTCCCAAGAGTGTGATAGCCATATTCAGAACTGTGGCCAGTATCTCCAAATCTCAGCTGTTTTACGGGAAGATGGGACTTGTTGGTCAACAAACCGCTGTCCTCGCGCCACGTGCCATCATCTTTATCGCAGTTGCATCCATCCCCGGCGTCAGCGCAGGTGCCAGTTACCCCGCATGCGCACTTGTAAGGAAAGCTGGAGTTACTTCCTCCCCAATACGTCATCTTGTCTCCATCACGTGACACCCACCAGCCATACATGTTACCGTTGTTTAGGAGACTTGAGTCATAACACTTGTACTTGATAAACTGCTCACAGCGTGCGGATATGGCCGTTAGGCTTGCCAGCTTGAGAAGATCTGCCCCAGTGTAGTGGATGTCACGTTGGTAACAGCCTTTCGGTTCACAATCTGACACTTGCGTTTTGTCTTCACTGTCGTGACTGATGACTGTCACGCCAACGTTGTTCTTGTCAGTCATATCACAGTCAACAGTGAAAGGTGTCACGCCTCCTTCTCCATCAGGGTCGATGACGTAGGAACCACTTGGAGCTTTGGGATTGCTTAGCTTTATCAGACCACAGCTTGCTGCAAAAAAATGTTGAAATATAATAATAATACTAGTTGTACCTATCGGTAAGTGCCAACGAGCGAAATACTCATGTTTGTTCATAAGAACAGATATTGAATATTTCTCTGGTGTTCATAAATGACACTGGCTTGATAGCCTGCGTAGCAGGCGCCGTAGTTTCCAGCGCGCGTATTCTCGCGATCGTGCACTCTTTTAAACACACTAAAAAACGTACACAGATGTCTGCTACGCTCACTTGAACGTTCAAGGATTATTTGGAGACAAAATTTTTATTCAAGTTAACATTACATTTGCCGTTAGAAGCAAACAATTTTGACTTTCTTGTGTGTATGACATGCAGTAATTTTAGTGAGCGTCGCTTTGAATTGATGTTATTCCTACGCAGAGCGAAAATGCGTGCCAAATAAAATATAAACGGTATTTGATTTGGAATAAATCATCGGTCAAAAATTACTATTAACACAATCAACACTAAAAGGAAGCATTTACCCGACTTCAGCATTCTCATAAGTCAAGAAAACTCTATTTGAAGGCAACAGTCCGCTTTTGATTTTCATGTCTCTCTTCGATCGTAAATCAAAGGACTCCAAAGTCGGAAGATTATTTCATCGCTTTGAAGACCTTGATGTTCATTTTTTCGGCGGTCGAAAATTCTGTAGGGTATTCTCTTTCGATTTATAGTTCCCTAAAGGTGTATTTATCGGTAAAGGGATGAATGACCACATTGAAAATTTTAACAGCGAGCCGCGTGGACGCCATTTTGGTCATTTGCTCTCTAGCAAGGAGTGAGAGACTGGGAACCAGTTGGGAAGAACAATACAACCCAAATATGGGGTTTACTTACACCCAAATATGGTAAAAAAAAAGTCCCTTACGCAGAACGTAAGATTTTCTCTGCCTATACACTCATACGCACACGGCTCTATGATTCTGCCGCCTCGACAGCCTCACCTCTTGGCTCGGCTGTCTCGTTGGCAATTAAAAAGTTTTGGGTTTAATATTTACAAATTGTCGGAGCGCAGGAAGGGGATGTAATGATAGCAAAACGGTACTTAGAAATGCACATGCAGAACAAAATGACGAGCATCTCAACTGAAACACAGTTATAAAAAGAGTTAGTAGTTTTTCAATCTAACGAGCTTTGCAGTTAAATACATCAACATGTGAACTGTTGAATTTGTACCTGCTGCCAATTCGCAGTAAGTTCCAGAGAATCCCAGCTTGCAGCGACATCGATAGGAGTTCAGTTCATATTCAGGAACACATTCGGCACCGTTTTTGCAAGGCTCGCTTTCACATGGAGACTGAAAATAAAGTCAAAATCGGTTATAATATTCAACCTGCTGAGTATTAATAAGTCAGCAGAGAACTTGTGTATGATCTGATAACTCTTACCGGTGGACTGTAATGATGGAATGTATCATTGGCGTGAAACTTTTTAGTTGCTCTGTACTTGTCAGTGGCCAACAACTCACACAGATAAAGACCTTTTGAGTCAGGATACGCCGCAACGTTAAGCGAGAAGCACTTTGGTTCACCAACACAAAGGAAAGCGCAGTCTAACTGGTCTGCCACCTCGGACGATGTTATTTTCAGCACCCATAAGTAGTGGAGGGAATTTCGCTTAAAGTTACCAAAAGAAATGTTGCCTGTTGGATTTCGATAAAGCGCGCTGTTTTCCATAGCGCGCATCGTTTGGGAGATAACAAACAACAGGAGTGGTAGCAGCAGCATGGCGCGGGGCTGCCAACAACAAAATGTGTTGTTTGAGGATGCAGGAACACCTTAAATTTTCAAGCCATGTCTGAATATGTTAGTTACGTTGATTGACATGTTTTTCACATCTCGTTGAATGCTTTACGTTATTAATTTCTCCTAGTTATGTCAATAATGGAAATCTTCTGTCTAATTATAAAAATTAACTTGAAATTTGAGTGTGGAATTTTCGAAAATTTTCGAATTTTCGAAGTTGAGCGAGTATCAACAACGTGTTTTTGCTAACAAGTAAATGTTGGGAAATAACGTAAAAATTTCTATTATATTATATATTATATTTCTGTTTCATGATCCGACAATATATGAGTATAACGTTTATTTGGCGAAATGTGATATAACTTGCATCACCTTCTTTGGTAAAAAAAGCCATAAACCGTCACTAGGTAAAAACGGAAACCAAAACCATTATTATTATCTTTTTTCTTTATTATCGAGAATTGTTTTTACCATTGAACGATTTCTTTTTATATTTTAAAAGTTCTAAAACAATTTCGTACGGTGTTTAACTAATGCTGTTCTCACAATAAGGAAAATAGTGTTTAATTTCATGTCTGAATGACTTAATTATTACCCTCAGCACATTAAACGACTAAGAGGACATCATTTTCGGTTTAAATCCCCATATAAACGCTATCCACTTGATTGGTTCCATATATTATTAGGGTTCTCTTAACATTTTTTGTATGGACTGTTAGACAGAATAAGATATGCTTATGTTTAACACTTTCCGAAGCGTGCGTTAAAGAGAAGAGGAGAACCTCTGCTTGGAACAAACTGAATTCAGGACTACCATTTTTTTTTTCTATTTGTGTAGAATTTAATAATGTGGTCCGCGGAATATGGACGTAGTTTTAATTTTGAATTTGTCCTGCATTTATTCTCAAGTTAATTGTATTTTGAATTTTGAATTTGTCCTGCATTTATTCTCAAGTTAATTGTATTTTTAATTTTGAACTTGTCCTGAATTTATTCTCAAGTTAATTGTTACATGTACCTAAGTTTGAAATGTTAAGAGGAAGAAAACGAAATAAGATACGACTTGTAGCACCTGGTTAATAAAGGGAAGACAAAACTGTTGCTGGGTCAAAACAGAAATCAATGTTAATATAATTATTCTTAATTGTCGAGAATTTTTCTTTCTTATGCCGTTCGTGTAAAGGACGATTTCCTTTTATAATTTTTAAAAGAAGTACAAAAAAATGTTTGTCCGGTGTTAAAGAAAAATAGTTTTAATTTTCTGTGCAGAAAGACCTTAAATTTCAATTACGTCTTTTTAGGCGTGGGTGAAAACAAGTCAATATCATTGATTGAAGGATTTATGAATGCTATATTTACATGACGCAAAATGCTAGCTCAACACTACCTAAAACTGCAAAGTTGGTTTTGTAATTATATAAAAGTTAAGTTCAATTTCTATAAGATATCATTTCATAACACTGATAGTTCGTCGGTGTTAAGTTATGAAGGTCTTATAACAAGGGAAATGCAGTAGTTTTAATTTTCGGTGCAGGAAGACGTTGAATTTTGACTAACGTCTGAACAAGTTAGCTGTATTGTCAACATTGACTAAAAGCCGGTGGAACAGTAAATATGAAGTCATTTTCATGCATAATTTTATATTTCCTTTAGACTGTTGACAAAATAAGATATGACTTGCTTTCATCACCAGACGAAGCATTCAATAACATGAAGGGAAAAACTAATGCTTTAAAAACACACAAAACAAAACTACAATTCTTCTTACATTTAGTTTTCAAGAATATTACCCCTTCATATTGGAAAGAAACAAAACATGCAGAAAATTTATGCGAGTTCTAATTTTAATTACTCAATTTAAATTATTTGGTTTAGTTATGACAGGTGTATAAAAACATGACAATATTTCGTAATTAAGAGGCTACGAAGAAGTCAATTTCGACTTGAAATTAGTCCCCATATAAATGTCATCGAGTTATAAATATATAGGACGTTCATATTATATTAATTTTTTTCGCAGAAAGTTGTTTCTCTCGACTTATAATTAAAGTTTTCTTTACGTTTGGAGAAAGTTTTTTCTTCACCTTAAAGCGATATAATAAAGTTAATTATTTTAGTTTCATTTTTTGATCACCTTTAATCCGATACATGGGCGGGGGGAGTTGCGTTTTATTTTTCAATAAATTATTCAATGCCAATGGCTTGGCTAAATCGGTATTCTGGTGTATGAACCCGTCAAAACATACATGTTTTAATTTAAAGATAATTATTATAATTTAAGTCTTCAGATATAAGTTAGTTTAGTAGTTTTCTTTTCACATTGTTTTCGTGCGTTATATACCTTTTATCTTTGCTGGTTTTCAAATTCGTCGATACGAAACTTTACACTTTGCAAGGTGATCCTCGTGACAAGTCTGACGTTAATACGAAACCACGTCCAATTATCCCAAAATGGGACACTGCAACATGTCCCTGATACAGTTGAACCTCGTTATTAATTCGAACTGTCAGAGGAAACAAAAAAAATACAGTTGAACCCCGCTATTTCGAAACCGTCAGGAGAAACAAAAAAATAGTTCGAAATAGGTGATAGTAAATGACTGAAGGGAAAATCCAAGGGAAGCGGGTTCTTGTTCAAAATAACGCGGAATTCGAAATAACCGAGTTCGAATTAGCGGGGTTCGACTGTAGTACGAAATAGCAGGAGTTCGAAATAGCCGATGGTAAATGACTGAAGGGAAATTAAAATCCAAGGGAAACGCGTTATTGCCGAAATAACGGGGAAGTCGAAAAAACCGAGATCGAATTGGTGGAGTTCAACCGTACATTTGCTTGGTGTGTGTACACGTTATGACCTTGTCGCTGCAACATTTTCTTTCGTATATCAGCACTATTTTGACTATTCCATGAACGTTTTTCTTTTCTTATCAAATACTTTTAGTAATAACGAGAAGACAGAGAAGAGAATACATGAAGGCAAAATTAGAGCTACAACAAATGGTGGAGGACTTTTATCAACGATTTACGTTAACTTATCAGTCAACAAATGCGGCTAAAACATCGCAAACAACTTGAACGTTTTAAAATGACTAAAGCGAGTTCGAGAAATGGAAAAATTCCTCTCAATCATCCGAATGGAACCTGGGTCTAGTTACTCTTTTGCGCATGCTCATTTGAAAGTGAGGCTACAGTGTCATGTGCGATATGATGTGCAGTGTATTGCAAGCACAGAGGTGGACGATCTTAGCAAGAGCAGCATGCTCCAAGCAGCCCGCAACTTATATCACCGTTTAGAAGCTTGTATATGGTCGCTTGGAGTTACTTTCAAGAATAGAATCGATAGCTTTCACAGGCAGTGGACACGTGTAAAACAGTACCTTTAGACGAAATTAATTTTCCCGCCTTTTGACTGGGAATTCAGTTACAGAAGAGGGGCCTGAACCCCACCTTCATCGGTGACGTCGCCGAGTCGCTCTCATGAGTCCTCGCCTCAGGCTACGCGCATCTCAATATTCTAGATCTATCAAAGAAGTGAAACAAGAGATAATATAACCAGCGAAGAACGCTTGTTCTATAATAAACCTAAAGTCCTGAGCGGATGAATAACCATACACTTTTTTATTTAACTCTTGCTTTATTAACTTTACCTTAATTTACGTGGCACAATTGACTTAACAGGAAGCAATAAATCATACAGTCAAAATTTCTTTAATTTACAACTTAAACGAAATATTTGACGCTAAATTGTTATCATGTTTTTTAAAATCATTTCTGACTTCAAGCATCAGTAACGAAAAGGAGTACATTTTAACCTGTCATATTCAACATAGCAATTATTCATTTTCAGTGTAAAGTGCTTGACCATACATTGGCAGACTACTTAGTGAGTTGACTAAAACTGATGTATCTAAATGCAATGTTAGGTTAGTAAGTCAGTCATTTGTTTGTAACTCCGTAACACTTCAATTTTCCCAGGGTGTGATAACCATCCTCAGGAGAATCGCCAGTATCTCCAAATCTCAGCTGTTTTACGGGAAGATGGGACTTGTTGGTCAACAAACCGCTGTCCTCGCGCCTCTTGCCATCATTTGCATCGCAGTTGCATCCATATCTGGTGTTTGCGCAGGTGCCAGTTACTCCGCATGCGCACTTGTAAGGAAAGCTGGAGTTACTCCCTCCCCAATACGTCATCTTGTCTCCATCACGTGACACCCACCAGCCATACATGTTACCGTTGTATAAGAGCACTGAGTCATAACACTCGTACTTGATAAACTGCTCACAGTGGGCAGATATGGCTGTTAGGCTTCCCAGCTGGAGAAGATCTGCCCCAGTGTAGAGGATGTCACGTGCGTAACAGCCTGGAGAGTTACATCCTGTCACGAGTGTTCTGTCTTCAATGTCATGACTGATGACTGTCACGCCAACTTTGTTCTTGTCAGTCATATCACAGTAAACAGTGAAAGGTGTCACGCCTCCTTCTCCATCAGGGTCGATGACGTAGGAACCAGTTGGAGCTTTGGGGTTGCACAGCTTAATCGTACTGCAGCTTATAATTTCTACAAGAAAAATGTCAGTTTGGTTTGATATTTACAATTCGATGAGTTGCGAGGAATGGTGAAAATGATATTAAAATCGTACTTTAATAGAAATACACGTTAGGACAAAACAACGAGAATCTCTGCTTTAACACAGTTGTAACAAAGTTTAAGGTCATTACCCTGAAATAGAACTGAACATAGATTTCTAACCAAACTTCGCCTACTGGTTTATTACTTTAGGGAAACTTAAATTTTGAAATAAAAAAAGGGGGGTCACCAGATTTGTTTAGGAGCGGGAAGACCTTGTACATTCCATATAATTCCTTTAAAATTCCTCTGCGAGTTCTAGCAAAGAACACGTTTTTAGCGATAATTTATTTTTCAAACACAAGAATTGATCTGCTTTCATTTCACAGAAAGAATTTGATCGCTACACCCAAAATATGAGAAAAAATTGATAGGTCACCAGACTCGTTTACGAGAAAGCGACAATTTACTTTTCTCGCGGACTAAGCCGCATAGAAAAAAAGCCGCCATTTTGTTTATGTGCGCGCGCTAATTACGCGTAAAATTCTGCGCAGTAAGGATGCGCAATGCAATACAGGGCAATGACCTTAATAACTTTGGAATCTAACTAGCTTCACGGTTAAACTAGATTTAAATCAACATGTGAACTTCTGTATTTGTACCTGCTGCTTTTGGCCATTCGCAGTAAGTTCCACAGAATCCAGGTTTGCAGCGACATCGATAGGAGTTCAGTTCATATTCAGGAACACATTCGGCACCGTTCTTGCAAGGTTCGCTTTCACATGGAGACTGAAAATAAAGACAAAAACGGTTATAATATTCAACCTGCAAGTATTAATAAGTATTAATAAGCAGAGAACATGTGTATGAGCTGATAACTAGTACTCTTACCGGTGGACTGTAATGATGGAATGTAGCATTGGCGTGAAACTTTCTAGTTGCTCTGTACTTGTCAGTGGCCAACAACTCACACAGATAAAGGCCTTTTGAGTCAGGATACGCTGCAACGTTAAACGAGAAACACTTTAGTTCGCCAACACAAAGGAAAGTGCAGTCTAACTGGTCTGCCACCTTGGACGTTATTATTTTTTGCACCCATAGGTAATGGAAGGAATTTAAGGCACATTCCCCAACAGAAAAGTCGCCTGTTGGATTTCGATAAAGCGCGCTGTTTTCCATAGCGCGCATCGTTTGGGAGATAACAAACAACAGGAGTGGTAGCAGCAACATGGCGCGGGGCTGCCAACAGCGAAATGTGTTGTTTGAGGATGCAGGAACACCTTAACTTTCAACCGATATTATAACATGTCAGTGGTAGTGATTAATAGGTTTTATAAAAGGTTTTACTAAAAGCAAAACCATTATCAATAATTAGTTATTGCCGCGGGGCTGCAAACAACATATTAAAACTTAATTCTGGGTAATTCTAAAAGTTAACTTGAGTTTTTGCTTCATTAGAGTGTATAAACGAAGTGTTACTTGTTGGTAAACATCTTTGCTGTTTGTTTTCTCTTCCATAATAAAACACGATAATTAAGGATTTTATTTCATGAAATACGTTAAGTTAAATAAAAGTGAAAAATATTTACTAATTTATTAAAAACAGAACGGCAAAACCATCAAGTTATTAATTGTTAATTAAGGTGGGGTGCCAAAAACTTAATGTGTTGTTTGGGCAGCAGGCCAAGATCTTAAAGGGAACCTCCACTCTTACGACAAGTTGACCTTGGGGTGTTTGCAATCCTACCTATACCGTTAACCCTCGGACGTACAAGCAAATTCATACTCCCACTATCGTACAAGGGGGGGAGGGGGGTGGATGGAACCCCTCCCCGCAGTTTTCGTTATATTAAGGCGTAGCTAAAATATTTTACACTGAGAAGAAAGCCCTTAGCTTACTCTACAAGATGACATAATTTTAATTGGCTGTGACGTCATAAGAGCCGCCATCTTGGATCCGCCATCTTGGATTTCAACATTTTCTTAGAAGGTCACAAAATAACGGAAATTGATGCAAAATCAAGCCAGAATGCTTATGGAATGTAAAAATTAACAAATTTTGCACTTCTCTTTAAAAAACCGGAAAAAAATCAAGAAAAAAGTTAAAAATGACGATTTTTGTCAAGACCTGCCTGTATTTATGACGTTGCCATGGCAACGTCAAATACCATGGAGACATGGTTGACATATTAAAATTTCCGCAAAGGATGAATGAACAGCTACTGAAAGTTTCAGCATTGTAAAGTAAATCGTTTTTCCAAAATTTGGGAAAAACCTTATGGGGGGTGGCTTCCACCCCACTTCCCCCCCCCCCCCCCCTTGTACGTCCGAGGGTTAAAACCTGCGAGTAAGAAACTATTGTTTTTCAGGTTAGCCTAAACAAGCTCTTAGATGAAGGGTTATTAACTCAAATTTAGGCTAATTAGGTTCTTAATAGGTTTTCAATTTCTAAAGAAAAAATTTCAATGTTGTAGATTTTAGTGGTATTCGGACACTGGAAATGGCCTGTTTTCCAGAGTGTTTACCTTCGATGCCCATCTTTTATATTATAAAATGTTAACACCCCCTGTAAAGTTCAGCCCTTAGTATAGTTTTATCGAGAAGTAAATACCCAAGGTTGAGGCCTATATAGAACTAACCAAAGTTATACCCAATCAGGGTGCATGGGTTTAGGCCTTTCTCGATTATGCTAGTAAAACTGGCATTTAATGCTACTAGAAATTCTCGCATAAAGCCCAAAAATGCTAAAATAATAAACAACTGCAAGCAAGGCTGATCATACTACGTGAAAAATAGGCTTTGCGAGACAACACCACGACTGGAACCGATACAGCAGGATTGCAACCGCGGACAGCTGTTTCGTTCTTATTGGAACTCATCAGCGCGGTGTAGCGAATCTAAATGACGCCAGCCCAAAAGCCAACGCAAATAAATTGCCCAATAACCCGTACACTGTATCAAGTTCCGTACTTTGAACTTACTTGTCCCCCGAATCACGCGCTGCCACATCACGTGTTTCGGGGGACAAGAAATTCAAAGTGTCACGATGGAGTCTCGCAAAGCAAAATAACTTAAATGTGGTAGGCACAGCCATTCCGAACATTTAAGCGCATGGACAAAACCATGCTAAATAAAAGCACAGCATATCGGATCTGAAAAGATCTACGATCTTATTTAGCATGGTTTTGTCCATGCGCTTAAATGTTCGCGAGACTCCATCGTGACACTTTGAATTTCTTGTCCCCCGAAACACGTGATGTGGCAGCGCGTGATTCGGGGGACAAGTAAGTTCAAAGTACGGAACTTGATACAGTGTACGGGTTATTGGGCAATTTATTTGCGTTGGCTTTTGGGCTGGCGTCATTTAGATTCGCTACACCGCGCTGATGAGTTCCAATAAGAACGAAACAGCTGTCCGCGGTTGCAATCCTGCTGTATCGGTTCCAGTCGTGGTGTTGTCTCGCAAAGCCTATTTTTCACGTAGTATGATCAGCCTTGCTTGCAGTTGTTTGTTATTTCATTTTATTGCTGATCAGATCTCTCAGTAGATCCTACGAATAGCAGCATTATCGTTTGCGGTCCCTTGCAGTTTTAGTCTTGCTAAAATAATGCCTGATTTCTTTAAAAAATGCCACTTGAATTCCAAAGAATGCTTTGTTTTATTTCAAACAAAACGTACGAACTCTTACATTATATGCTCATATCAACAACAGGTGATACTTAATAATTGTTTGTTTATAAAAATAAGAAATAAAAAAATATTTTAAAATTTGAAAAATAAAATAAAATAAAAAACACACACGTAAGTAACACAACACAAGTACACAAGTAACACAACGCACAAACAGTCGAAACAGACAGAAAACAATCAAATTAAGTAATCAAAACTGTGAAACTTTAGGATTATTTATCCTTCTGAGTTCTGAGTGCTGAAATCTGGATCACCTTCATGAAAAATGACAGAAAATGCTCGTTTTCCCAAAAAATGCCGAAAAAAAAGCTAGCATAATCGAGAAAGGCCTACATGGGTTAGAGTTAAAGGGACTATGTCACGGATTTTCACAGATTTTTGAAGAGCCAAAATTTATATTTGTGTCATAGGAAACTTAAAAATAATGGCCCATTTTTATTAACAACGTTTTCCAATTGCAATCCATTTCCATCCGAACCATCTGCAGCCAAACGCACTCTTAAACAGGTTTAGTGCTCTAAAATAGCAATTGTCTAATGTTTTCAAGTTGTTTCTGTGCCCGGTTTCCGCTTTCAAAATATCGATATTTATAGCCGAAGTTTGATTTCTATCCCAAATAAAGGTTAAATCTTCAGTTAAATGTTCAAAGGTAATGTTTTCATGGGTAAAGTTGCCTACCACTTATTTCAGAACAGTTTAGACCAAATATCTGCGAAATCCCTCGTGACAAAAGAGAAACCAATCACAATGCGGTCGAGGCTGTCATTTCTCTGGGAAACATCACGTGTAGCTGAGCAAGTGAAACAGTACTTTGATAGAAAGTTATGCTCACACCGACACATTCGACTGGTCTGTAGATTAATCGAAACCTACACTCAACGTAGGGGCACCCAACGGAATATTTCGTTAAAATATCTGTTCGGAAGACGATTTGAGATCTAGAATTTTCGGAACATTCATTGTAATTTTTTTTGCTTGCCTGCCTTTCCTAGGATTTTCGAATATCTAAAAAATGGTACAATTGTTCATTTTTAACGGATTTTTACTCTAAAAAGGTCACCTTGAATTTTTGGGAGCCCTTCTCTGGCTGGAATGTTTTCGAAAAGGTAAGTTTTGATCCCTATAACTTTCGGATCACTAGACTTTCAGCTAGGAAATCCGAACAGATAAAAATTTTTTACAGTTTTAGGGGATAAAAATATGCCTATATCTACCGTTTAAATACTAAAATACGTTCAACGGTGCTATGTTTAAGTGGTTTTGAACTATATTCTCGATGGGTGCCCCTGATAGCTAAACGACAACGGTTGAACAAAGAATTTAAAAAAATCAAACAGTACGGCTCTCGGCCACACGTCAGCTAGTGAACGTTTGCTGACCATCAGAATTGATCGAGGGTTTCAGAAAACAAGACTTTTCCCTGAATGTCTTTGGAGTGTAAAGTCTATAGTTTAAAATGTAAAATTTTCTCTTCAACAGCTGTTTTGCTTTCAACAAGCAGAGAAGATCCCGTGCCCGGGACGAGGTTGCCGGGCCGGCAGGGCCTCCTCGCTCGCGACGTCGCGCGTGACACTCGCGTGTGAAACTTCCCAGAGTTCTTTGCAAGGACAGTTCGGCCATGTTGAAACGCTGCCTTCTAAATCTTAGCTAAGGTTGGTAATTTCGCGTTAGTTCTGTTGTAATCCTTTAATCTTTAAAGTGATATACTATTTATCACTGTGTATCATTTTTTTATATTCGCTGTTTTTTTTTCACAAACAGCTAGAAAGCTAGAGCTGTGTTGCAGTGTCCATGTGCAAAATGTGTTGACGCGCGAATATTGCTTCTCGGGGTTCAGGTAAGCTTTTATTAGAAAAGTTTGTTTTAAATTTGATTTATTTAGGTAGTTAACTCTTACTAGTAATAAGGTTCTCTGTCCTTAGATGAATGTTTTCCAGTGTAACTAAGCATTTTCTGTCCTGTTTGAGAAGTGTTCACGTATTCCTGTCAACGCCGCCATATTTTTGTCGCCAGTTAAGGGGGGGGGGAGGGGGAGTGGGGTTGGGGGTAGGGCTGGGGAAGGGTTCTTTTGTTTGTTTTTGATGGGTTTGCTGAAATTTAAGTTTTCAGTTAATTTGTTTGGCGTTTTATCAGCTTTCAGTTAAAATTTCAGGCCATTTTCCAGCCATGAGTAAATCTGATAGCCTGCAATGCAGCCAGATATGTTGCCAAATCCTAGATATACATGTATTGACCATCTGCACAATGGCTTCAAAAGCTTTGGTATTTTCCAAATTCTGTTAATGATAATGAATAATAAGAAAATACCTGCCTGGGTAGCTAGTGGTTTTATTGAGGTTAACGTCCACAGGAGCAAACACATCCTTGTGCAACAAAATGACCAGTGTGCAGGCTAAAAAATCCCGGGGGGGGGGGGGCACTCCCTATAATGGCCTATACGGGGAGGCTCCGCCCGAATGAGGTACCTTTTTCATGCTTCAGGTATATAAAAGGGTAGGGATTTCACAAGTGTAGGTATATGAAAGGGTAGGGATATCGGTCATTTAGGTTTTTAAAGGGCCTTCAATTAAATTATTTCGAACAGACGCACCTTAAGGCTGTACATTTAAATTTATGAAACGCTGCATAAAAATGACATCCAGACTTCCTGTTTCAGGCCTATGCCAAGTCTTTTAGGTATATTAAAAGGGTACCTTTTTTCAGTAAAAGGTATACAAAAGGGGTGTCTTTTCTGTCAAAATGGTATATAAAAGGGTAAGGGGTTGGACCTCGGGGCGGAGCCTCCCCGTACAAAACGTTTTTGAGTAGCCCCCCCGGGTAAAAAATACCAGATTGTACCAAGGGTAAAAACTGAACGACAATAGTGATTACTGATATACCAGGTAACCCTCTAAAGAAATTAAATAAAATCCTTATCCTTTTAAAAATATTATTATCATTTTCATTTCAGATTCCATTGTTGGAAATGTACTTGCTGCTAGACAACAAAGAAGTCAGTGATATCAGTTTCTCAGGTATGGAAATCTTCTATGATTATTTTTATTTGTATGTACTGCATGCATTTTTGACCATATACAGTGGAACCCCGATATAACGATATGCCAAGGGGGCAGTAAAATTATATTGAGGAATCGTTATATCGGGGTTCCATCCCATACATTTTACTATTGCCGGGACATAACATATTCATCGTTATATCGAAAATATCGTTATATCAAAAATCGTTATATCGGGGTTCCACTGTACAGTTCTTGGTTTTCATGCTGTACGTCATAAAATTCTGAAATCAAAATTCACTAGGCCTACTAAAGCTTCGTTGTCAGACGTAAGATAAACTAAAAATATATCTTTTTGCAAATTTCCAGATAGATAGTGTCATTCGCTTTTTAAACAGAGCATTTTGAATATTTGAGTTCACCGTCGTATGTGAAATCAAGCTGAGTGGGGTGACAAAGCTGATTTGTTTGAAAAAGGCCTTTCCTTTCCATTTTCAGCATAATTTTATTGAACATTTCAGATATAATAAGTGGTGTTTATGTGAAACTGTACTAGCTCATGAGTCAAAGATTGCAGCTGTTGTAAACAGAATTAAGTTCCAGATGGTTTCTCTGACATCATGGCGGCCATATTATAAAATCATGTCTTCGTTTTATACCTCAATAATTATTGATAGGTTTTTGGGTCTATAGTAAATGCTAGTATTGAACTCTAGACCTGTAGTATACCGTAGAATTCCGGTTATAAGCCCCCCCCCCCCCCCCCCCCCCGGTTATAGGCCCATCATCCTGGAAACAAAAAATACATCTGGTTATAAGCCCCCCGGATATAAGCCCCCCTCTACCAGATGACAGTACTGAATAGGGCTAAATGTTTTATTATGTGTTTTTAACTTAAAAACGTATTTCCATCAACACTCCCGTGGGTCGTTTTGAAACGTTTTTTTCATTCCGCTTATAAGCCCTCCCGGATATAAGCCCCTCCGCTTATAAGCTCGCCCAAAACCCCTTACAAAGTTGTACATGTATAAGCCCAGGGCTTATAACCAGAATTCTACGGTACCTATTTCTTTTTGCTAGAATCCTGTTCTATCCAATTATTAAGTTACCGGCCGTACAGTTATACACACTAGGCACAAAATAATCATTTTTGTCTAATTTTTTTTATTTCTTCTTTACAAACAGGCAGCAACAAACTACTTCAGAAGAAGGAGACAGAGATGATTATCATCCATTAGCATAATTATTCTAGTTGATGATTGATTGCAATCCACTGGAGCCAGGTAAACACTTGTGTTCGTATGCATTGATCAAATCCAAACTTAACCTGGCTCATTCAAGGGCATCCCTGCAGGGCACCTTACCCTCAGGAAACAATCAGGGTTTCTTCTCTTACTATTGAAGATTGGGGAAAATTCAGGGATATAATTGATCTGAAAAATTAGGAAAATGACTGGAAAGGTAAATTTTCTTTTCTTTTTCTTCACAAAATAACTAACTTACTATATTCTGAACTACAGTTGCTGTAACATCACTGACTGACAAATGACTACACATTCAACAGCTAGCAGACTCTAGATGAACTGCAACCCTATAACATGCCCACAACAACTGCCATTGATTTGTTGCTTTTTTCAAACAATTTCCTCATGTCCTCAACAAAACTAAATTTACTTCAAACAGCTATTACTGACTGGACACAAATTTGGCTAAACCTTCTGGACTGAAACTCTCAGTCACTTTACACAACTCTTAAAAATCCATTCTGAAGGTGACTTTTACTTACTTCAATTGCCAAGAACAATTTTTCTCCAGGCTACCGTCACCAAGACAATCACACTGATTAAACTACTGATACTCCTGGGTTCAACCCCCCACCCCCACCCCCACCCTGCACCCCACTTTTTAATACATTTTCCAGTTTTGCCGAGGTTAAGAAAGTTTGGATTTGATCATTGCACTGCATGACGTAAACCAAGTTCTGCTTTTGATCATGCAAGACCATAGACATGCCAACTAATGTAAATAGTTTTTCTTTGAAATATAATTGTCAGCTTGCAATCAAATTTTTCAAACATTTTGAAAGTGGATACAATGTTCATGTTTGTAAATGTATTTTGTTTTTATCACTGTATTTCCTCAGTTAACCTTTGTATGGGGCCTTACTGTATTATACAATTTTTGTCAGACTGATACCAAGGAGAAACATTTTAGAAGGAGGTTTTACTGACATGACTGTATTAGGGGGAGGAGGTTCTCAATGCTAAAGGGCGGCCGGGTTCAGAGGTTTGTGTTCATCTGAGTACTACATGGCCAAAAAAAAGAAAAAAATTAGCCAAGGGGTGCTAAATGTAGTTTGCAGATGGACTTGAATGATTATGAATCCAATTAGTTCCATGTGTGTGAAATGAACGTACCACTGATTGTCATTTACCATCAACAAAATTACACATTCTGATCAAAAGCAGGGAATTTCTAAAATGAAGAAATAGATTTTGGTATGCCAGTGGGAGGGTTATTCACACACAGATTAAAAATGTAGGTTTGTTAGAAAGGGTTCTGTGTTTAAATTTCAATACAAATGGGGGTATTTGCTGTCAATCCAATCACCGGCTATTCAGATGTATCAAAATGATGTGTTTTTGTTGATTAAAACAATTCTATCCCACACTCCACCGAAGTCATTCTGCAACTTTCCCCAAAAATTAGGAAACTGGCTAATAGATTGGGGGAGGGGGAAGGGTCACATTTTACTGTACTTGCTTAGACCTGAAAATAGAGGGATTGGGAGCTTAGGACCTAGAATTTTATGTAGTGGGTCATGTTTATGGGGGAGATGGAAAAGTCAAAAAAATTGAAAAAATTCTCATGCGGCAACACTGCATACAAAAATGCAAAAAGAAGCAGGAGCTATAAAGGAAGGGGAAGGAAGTAAGGAAATGGAGAGTTCAGACCCCCAGCACCCCCCCCCCCCCCACCCCATGAAAGGAATCTCTCTGTGACTTTATTCACGATCAACAGAATTATTTCCATTCAAATTGAAATTTAGATGGGGTTGGGGATACCTTAGTAGATTGCAAGTTTACTGTCAATATAATCCATCCCCCAGCCTCCACCCCTGGACTAACACTGCAAGTTATACAAACAATTTAAATTTGCTGGATACATTGTATTTACATGTATTCATTCCTGAGTCGCTGTTTCTTAAATCTCCTGCCATTCAGACTGAAAGTCCTAATTAAAAGGAGTTTTTGCGATTTTGGATAAATTATTCATGTGAGGTAAAAACATATGGGCTGGGTGTTGTTGGGGCAAAGTGGGGGGTTTGACTGAGGAAATACAGTGAACTGGTTTAGAACAGTACATTTAAATGTTTTAAAGCCGATAGACAACAACAGACTCGGCTTTGTGTTCTTTTGAATTAAAATGGAGACTATACAGTTCAGCTCAGATTACAAAAACTATATATAATTAAACTGAATGTTTGAAAAAGTCAAGAATATAACTTGGCAAATTTATAATTGAGCAAACTGCTGTAAATTTGAGCCTCTGGCTATTTTGGCTATTTTGACTATTTTGACTGCTTATCAAAGTATTTTTTTTTTTGATTGTTTGGTTCACTAGTCTCAATAACCAAAATAAAATTGATGGTTTTATCTTTACTCACTAAATATTACAGTTTTACCAATTCTGTGGTTTGCTTTGTTCAACAGTTCTAATTTTTTCTTTTTGTTTCCAAAATTTACGTTTCCTTTTTGTTTCCAAAATTTGCGTTACTCAAAGGTCCTATCCACTTTCAAAATTGATTTTTTTTTTCATTTCTTTTCAATAGAGTTTTAACGTGACATCTGCTTGGCTTTGCATGTCTGTGGCTCTTGTAGTTATTATACAGTGGCCCATGTGTACAAATATCACTTCTAAATTCCTTAACACTTATGCCTTCAGCTTGAGTTGCAAAAAAGATTAGTTTTGAAATTTTGCCAAAAATTGCAAATTTGGGAAATAATTATTTTTAAGCAATCTAGTGCTGGGGAAGTTTGTTAAAAAAGCCATTAAATTTTTCATTCTTTGTATTGAGTTTCCACTTGTCAGTACTGTGCACAATGTGCCGGAAAATGTTACAGTCAATTGCATTATTGATGAATGATGGCAATTACCAGTGATTCACATTTGCTATTAAAAAATGGATTATTTTTTATTTCAACTAAATTCTCATAATTTGCCTTGAAGCATGGACTTATTAAAAAGGATTATTGATGAATTCATGCAGGAATTAGTATTGGTTATTTCTCTGCTACAAGTATTCAGTAGTTCAATAGCAAGAGGTTCGTTTTTCAAGTTGCAAAATGTCAAATCACCAATTATATTTCAAATTCTCATTACTTTGACAGGCCATTTTACAGTTGTCTGCTCAGTGACCTGGCCTTTGAATGGAAGTGAGGCTGAAGTTGACCTTGTTTTGATACAGACCTCACTGCTTTTATTGTGTAAATCATGATGTTCTGATGCTAACTAGTTTGCATTAACATGATAAAGCAGAAAGGTTTGTATCAATGCAAGGTCACCTCCAGCCTCACTTCCATTCAAAGGCCAGGTCACTTGGCAGGTAACTGTAAAATGGACTATTTGAATTTTAAAAACGGAAAAATACAGGAAAAAATATTCCAATATGCTATTCATCAAGGAAATTTAAAGCTACAAAAATATCAAATATCTAAAAGCTGCATCAAAGAGTCAGTCTTGAATTATGAAAATGAACTAATGATAAATGCCGAAATTCCACTGTGCTATTCGGTATATCTGTGGGGGGTGGGGGCGGGGGTTAGGCAGGAGCTTTTGAGCTCCCAAAGGTATCAAAAATGTCCAAAAATGGGATCAGAGGTTTTGTTAAAATAATTTACCAAAAAGCATTTACTGTTTTTTTGTAACTTTTGCTGAAGGGCTAAGTTTATAATGTGATTAAAATAACTAACATTTGTTGCCTCGATTTAATTTGGCTAACTTTTATGATTCATGAATTGTCAAGAACTTACAAAAAACTTAACTGTATACTCCATTATTTTTATGAACATGGGCCACTGTAAATTAAGTAACCCAGTAACAATTATGACCGCTAAAAAGCAATGTCTGTTATCTCTCAAACGCAAACACAAAGACGTATTTAACGGTTTTGCGCTCTCTAGTCTTGTATACAATTAAGTCTCTCAATTTATATTGGCAGATCTGTTCAATTTTAAGTCCGTAAAATAATTGGAAAATTTCCTTGCAAGCTTAAAATAATATGTTATAACAAAATGCAAATTTTGTTTTTTAATGTCGTGTGACGGTCTTTTTGTAATCCCATGTGAAATGCGTCTTTGTGTTTAATATCCGGCTCATTTGATTTTTGTATTAGAAAGGTAGAAAATCTGCTAAGTTGCTCAGCTTGGAAAGTCGAATACTAAATTGCTTTATTTTTTTCTTTTTCTGAGGCGAGCGTTTAAACATCAAGCAAAATTGCAATTTTCAGATAGGATGCCTATGCGAAATTTTAATATTTACTTGCACGCGTTTTTTTAATAAAAATTAGCATTTCTTCGCACGCTTATTTTTTTTGACAAGAAAAAACAGTGAATTACAAAGCGCAATTTTAGCAATTTTCAGGCATGCAGTGTAAGGCTATTTCAAATCGCCGACAAGGCTGTTTATATTTTCGTATTTTTAATTCGGTGTTGCTAATTTTGTTGTTTGATTTCATGCTTTCTTACGCCTGTTTGCTCGTTCTACCAAAATTTAGCGTGACCGTGACGCGGCGTTGTGTGACAATTGAAAATTTGAATACGGGAGGGCATTTCAATTAAAACTCGACTTCCATTTTGAGCAACTTTGTACATTTTGTGACTTGTTAATACAACAGCGAAACAAGGTAGAGGTTAAGTGAGAGTTTTAGAACGGACATTGCTTATTTTAGTGGTGGTTTTCTTTAAAGCAGGACTTGGTTTGTAGTCCTGTTATATGGTGTAATCTTTCATGCAACTAGTCTCGCAATATTCTCGAAGGCGGCGTGACAAGTGTGATCCGTGAAACATTGCGCTGTGTAACATGCCGCGCAGAAGACAAAATTCTTACGAGACAGTTCGCTTCAACGGTTGAAGAAAGTTGAACTAAGTTCTTCTTTCTGCCGCCGTTGAAGCGTCTTGTTTTGTAAGGGTTTTAACTTTTGCGCGGTGTGTTACACGGCTCAATGTTTTATTTTAACTTGTCACGCCGTTTTCGAGAAGATTGCGGGACAAGTTGCGTGACAGATTACACTGTATAGCTGGACTTAGTCATGAACACAAGTGTTTACCTGGTTTGTAAGGATGGATTGCTGGTAAAAACGACAACACAAAAACTGTCTCTTTGTCTCTTTATTTGTCTTTCATTTGTGTTTAAAAAAAATAAAAATCTAGCCGATCTTGTCCCTGCTTGTCGGGTTGTTTTCACTGTGCTCCAAGCTAAAGTGTTTCTTGTGTTCCTCATTAATATTCCAACTTTAAAATCCTGGTCTGTTTATCTGATCCGCCATCTTTGATGTCGACACTTGACGCACTTTAATGATATGGCCGTTTGCTCCCAAGTGGAGATGGCGTAATGAGGGGAGGTGAGAGTTTGCTCCCCATGCCTCTTCGGTTTCACTCATCTACGTCATAATACCACACTCATTTGAATTTGGAATATTCATTAGTTTTGAAGGCCGTAATTTAAATGCAAATAAAATTAAATTAAAGCCAAAATTATAAATTTTAAGATGTGCGTTTTCAACAAATATATCTCGAAATTTCCGTTGGAAGACTGGAAAAACCGAAGCGCTAAAATACAAACCATGTTCAGCACATTTCCATGGACGCCAAGAAAGAATCGAACGCAGAAAACCACTAATCTGACTCCCCGACCAAACCTCCTGCCGACTGTCATCCCACAAACTTCACCAAAAGAACACAAGTCATTTGAAACTCTCCCTTCAAAGCTGATACAAGTTTAGGAGTTTTCTAAATTTTGCGAATCGAAGAATTTCTCAAGATAAATCGCAGTTAAAAGTTTTAAACGCAGATTTCAAGTAGAAAAGTTAAAGAGTAAATCGTGATTAAATATTCAAGATTCAAATGGAATTAAAATGCAACCACGATGGAATTTTGTTATTGTCGTATGTAAATTTGGTTTTAATAGCATCGAACGACGAAGCATACTCGAGAACCGAGGGCAGTTAGTCGGGCAAGACGAAGTTAACCGAGCGAGAAAAACGGCGCGAAGACCATTTCGTGCCAATCTTGCCGCTCGGTTTACATCGTGTCGCTCCGATTAAATGCCGCTTGGTTCCCGAGGATGACGAGTATTCTAATTTTGCGTCTTTTAAAGCGAATCGAAGAATTTGTCGAAATAAATCGAAGGTAAATGTTTTATGCGCAAATTTCAAGTACAAAATTTTGAGAGTAATTCTTAATTAAATATTCAAGATTCAAATGGAATTAAAATGCAACCACGATAGAATTTTGCAAGTAAGTTGTTTTTGTCATATGTAAATTTGGTTTTGAATAGCATCGAACGCCGAAGCATACTCGGGAACCGAGAGCAGTTAGTCGGGCAAGACGAAACTAACCGAGAGGAAAATCGGTGCGAAGAACATTTCGTGCCAATCTTGCCGCTCGGTTTACATCGTGTCGCTCCGATTTAATGCCGCTTGGTTCCCGAGGATGACGAGTATTCTAATTTTGCGTCTTTTAAAGCGAATCGAATAATTTGTCGAAATAAATCGAAGGTAAATGTTTTGTGCGCAAATTTTAAGTACAAAATTTTGAGAGTAATTCTTAATTAAATATTGAAGATTCAAATGGAAATAAAATGCAACCACGATAGAATTTTGCATGTAAGTTGTTATTGTCATATGTTAATTTGGTTTTGAAAAACATCGAACGACGAAGCATACTCGGGAACCGAGGGCATTTAGCCGGGCAAGACGGTTAACCGAGCGGGAAAATCGGCGCGAAGAACATTTCGTGCCGATTTTGCCGCTCGGTTTTACATCGTGTCGCTCCGATTAAATGCCGCTTGGTTCCCGAGGATGACGAATAAAATAAGCAAAAAAGGTTCGGTTCGTTCGATCTTGTTTTGGATGTTAAGATAAAGAATTCGCCTATGAGATTAAAAAATCGATTATCTCTTTATGAAACTGAGCTTTAGAAATATAGTTTCAAGCGAATAAAAGATATGCTGTTAGTTTTAAGATTGAAATTTGAGCTTCATTGCTAAGGAAACAACAACGCAAAGGCAGACGGGCGATTTTTGTCCGTCTGAACGACCTAGAATCGCGTTAATTTCGTTTTGAAATCAGTTATTTTTAATCGATAATAATAGTGTATAAAAGTATTTTTTTACGAATTTGTCGTTAAAATGTTTTGCGCGCAAACTTCGAATAGAGAGAATTTGAAAATCTGAATTAAATATCGATTCCGAATGACCTTTGAATTCAAACACGAATGAATTTTTAAGAAAAAACTTGTAAATTTGGTTTTGAATAGCATCGAGCTACGAAGCATACTCGGGAACCGAGGGCAGTTAATCGGGGCGCGAAGTAAACCGAGCGGCAAACTCGGCGCGAAGAATATTTCGTGCCGATTTTGACGCTCGGTTGACATCGTCTCGCCCCGATTCAATACCTTTTGGTTCCCGAGGATGACAACGAAATGAAACTAATGTTTTGACTGAAAACATCAATAATAAAAAAGAGAAATTTTTAAATTTTATTTTGGAATACATAACGGAAAATTAGCCTGTGAATTTAAAATTGAAATAATTGCTAATACATTTTCGAGACTTGTTTTGGTAATTAAGATGCGCAATTGGCCAAAAGAATAAAACGAAAAAAATATTTCGACTTTTAATTTAAAGATTTGGAAGACAAGATAAACAATTGGCCTAGAAAATAAATATAATTTGGATTTGGTCACAAAATAACGTTTTCGAGGTGAAGTTTGAAAGTCCGGATGAACAACTGACCTACGCTTCCAAATTTAAAAAATAAAAATTGAAATCTATAAAAGGGCAGAAATTTCTATTTTTTTTTTTACTTAAGATGCCTCCTTCGCAGCTGTCACGGTGAATCGTCACGCAACACTCGGGAAAAAGTGTTGCGTGACGATTCACATAACAGATGCGTCGGAGACTTCAGATTAACCAATTTTTATGTTAATCTGAGAGGAATATAAGATTGTAATTTCATAAAAAAATTATTTTTATTTTGAGCTCGGAAAAAAATGTGAATCGATTTATGTCGATAATTTTGGTCGATAATTTCTTATTTTTGCGCCTTTCTTAAGAAAGAAAATCCCTTAACAGGTATCAGCTTGTTCAGGAGAGTCCCAGATGACTATTAGCTCAATCTAGTGTCGCTTGTGAAATTCCAGTCAAGCCAGATTAGCGACATTCCTTGTTCCAGACTAACTCCAAAATCCAGGAAATGCACCGCCCCTGACCTGCACCAAAGCACTACTGTTTTACGTCCTCAACAACAGAAGATTTCGAGATACATTGATTGGAAACAAACATCTTTGAAAGCCAATTAAAATAAAGGTGTGGTATTCTGACGTAGTTAAGTAAAGCCGAAAAGACATGAAAAGCAAACTCTCACCTCCCCTCATAATGCCTCCTCCACTTGAGAGCAAACGACCAAATCATCAAAGTGCCCAAGTGCCTCCATCAAAAATGAACGGATCAGATAAACTCACCAGGATTTCTCAGTTGGAATATTGCAGAGGAACATCAGAAACACCCAGCTCAGAGCAAGAGTTTCCACAACCCTGCAGGGACGTTGATCGGCTAGATGAAAATCTGACCAATTGTAATGTGTGCGGGTGTGTGGGCCATCTCAGTTCCTGAAAATAATCTAAAATATACTAAGTTGAGTGGAGAATGTAAAATCCACAAAAAGGAAAATAAACAAGCTCATTAGCACAGTAAGAACGGAAAATGAAAAAGCCTACCCCACTTATGCCCCTTAACTAACTTATTTAAGAAGCTCTGTTATTGTAATATAATGATACAATAATAGTACTTAGACCTATGCCATAAGAGACTTTTGGCGGGAAACGTACGATTGCAAAACAATACTTTCTCTGTAAAAAAAATGTCCTTTGACGTGTACTTAATAAGGCAATACGTAAGATTACCTAAGTTGTAATGACCCTTGCTTAAAACACTACATAAAGATCCGAACAAAAAAAGAAAATATATAACTATTAGGTTTCTTATAATCTTAGGTAAGATGATTTTGGCAAAGCCCACTTAGATTCAAAGACTATTCTATACCCCCAGATTGCTGTCTATACCAGATCAACTGTTAAGTCCTTTTCATGTGAAAATACTGAATAAATTAGAAAATGTTTCCTTCTGTGCTAATGAGCTTGTTGTGACACCTTTAAACAAAGGAGGCGAAAAAAATGTAGCTAAGAATTTGTCTTTGCTAATTGATTGTGTAAGAAATGCTAAGTTTGCATGAGACTGTAATTAATTTGAATTTGCGAAATCCTGGAGATTGGTATTGAATTAATAGTTTGTTTAACAGACACTGAATTGAATTTAATTTGACTCATTTAATAGCCAAAAAAAAAACGATTTTAGAAAGCCTCCTTTGTTAAAGGTGAAAAGAAATAATATTGTAGTCTCAAGTACCATCATACTGTTGATGTAATACAAAAAAAATATTCCTTGAAATTTTTTTAGTGTAAAAATAACAATAAAAATTGTGCTGCAACCCAAAAAAGTTGTAATCAGTAAGGATGAAGTAGCCGACAAAATGAATTTTAAGTATGAAAAGATCAAATAAAGGCCTAGAGCATGATGGACAGTGAAACTACAATGTATCTTACCGTGTAAAATAAAGAAAATATTTTCTTACCTACAAAATTCCTATTGAGGAGCTACTCAAATTTGGATGATAGCAATGAATTTTTTTTTTATGAAAGCATGAAACGTTTTGCCAAGCAAGCCAAGTTGAACTGAGTTTACATAAACAAATAAGTGGCTTCAGGAAGATTAAATTTAAGTTTTGGATTTGAAAAAAAGCGAATGGTCTTCGATAAAAAACAAAAGTAATAAAATTTGAGTGCTTATCGCGTATTCGCGATAATTTTTGGACACAAAACAAATGTGAAATATGTGAATAAACTAAGCAGATTTTACCTAAAGCACTGCACCAATTAATAATTTGTTTTAGTTTCTGGTTAAAGAAAATTTGATGGTTTTAGAACAATGTAACAGCAAATTAAACTTTGAGCCCTACATTTTTGTATTGTTTATGTTGAGAAAAATTTAAGAATGGTCTCAATTAATTTTAATTTGGCGATGAGTTATGGATAATTGGGCTAATGTTATGAATCAAAGAAATAGTTTTGGTTTCAAAACAAGACAATTTGAGAAAAATATGTGATAAAGCTACTGATCAGAAGGAATTTGTAAGCAAGCCACTTATTTTCAAATGAATGGCCCCCACACCACACACACTGGTCAGTGTATTACTCTGTTTATATAACTAGCCACATGTGCATCAAAGTAATATAATTCAAATCATGTGTTTTTAATGTTTTTTAGCCCCCTTTTTGGTTAGTTGTTTGGTTGGCAATTTAGTTTGGTTGCTTGGTTGGCTGGCTAGCTGTCTAGCTGGCTGGCTGATCGGCTGGCTGATCGGCTGGCTGGTTGGTCCGTGGGCTGGTTGGCTCGTGGCTTGTTGGCTGGCTGATTGGTTTGCTGGCCTGCTGGCTGGCTGGTTGGATGGCTGTCTGTCTTTTTGCTTAGTTGGCTGTCTGTCTGTCTGCCTGTTTGGCTGGCCGGCTGGCCGGCTGGCTGGTTGGTTGTCTGGTTGCTGCTTGACTGTCTGGTTGCTTGGTTGTCTGGCCGGTCAGCTGGTCGGTTGGTTGGCTGGTTGGCGGGCTAGTTAGTTAGCTGGCTGGCTGGTTAGTTGTTTGGTCAATTGGTTGGTTAGGTTGATTGGTCGGTCCGCTAAGTGGTTGGTTGGTTGGTGGGTCTGTCATTTAGTTTTTCGTTTAATTGTGTTAGTTGTGTCGGTTGGTTGGCTGGTAGGAAAGTGGGTGGGTGGGAAGTGGGGGGGGTTATTACCCAAAATAATAACAACTGTTATGAAGACCAGAGAATCTTTTTCACTTTGTGCACAAGTAGCTAGTAAATAAACAGTCAGTATTAGTGTTACATTGTAAAACAAATGTTTACCATGAGTAATCAAAGAATTTTTGGTCCAATTTGGTACAAAGGAGCATCACTAAGCTGTTAATTTGTTGAACGTCTGTAAAGAGGAAATGCTGAATAGTTATTCTAATGGTTCAATTCATGGTAAACACTTGTCAGTGAACAGTCTTTTGGTATAATATTACCTTAACATATACATTACACAAACGGTATTTACAGTTCAGCAAAAGTTCTTGATCATTCAAGGCTTGCTGTGTCCTCTGTCCTCTGTCCTTAGTCCTCTGTGCTAGGTCCTCTGTGCTGGGTCCTCTGTCCTGGGTCCTCTGTCCTTGGTCCTCTGTCCTGTGTCCTCTGTGCTGGGTCCTCTGTCCTGGGTCCTCTGTGCTGGTTCCTCAGTGCTGGGTCCTCTGTGCTGGGTCCACTGTCCTGGGTTCTCTGTACTGGGTCCTCTGTCCTGGGTCCTCTGTGCTGGGTCCACTGTCCTGGGCTCTCTGTACTGGGTCCACTGTCCTGGGCTCTCTGTACTGGGTCCTCTGTCCTGGGCTTTCTGAGCTGGGTACTCTGTGCTGGGTCCTAATAAATAAATAAAAAAATAAAAACAATCTTTAAAGAGGAAGCGCCTGTCACATAAATGCGTGGTTTACAGGGAGGTCCTCCATAGAAATAAAAAAAGTATTAAAATCTAAATATAGGAAGTACAAATGTCACAGATCTAAAATAATTATAAAATATACAATTTAATTGAAACTACTAAAACTACCTACCGCTGGGTCCTCTGTCCTGGGTTTCTATCCTGGGTCTCTACATTGGGTCCTCAGTGGGCCTGGGTCCTCTGTCCAGGTTCCTCTGTGCTAGGTCCCCTGTGCTGGGTCTTCTGTGCTGGGTTCCCTGTGCTGGGTCCTCTGTCCTGGGTCCCCTGTACTGGGACCTCTGTGCTGGGCTCTCTGAGCTGGGTCCTTTGTGCTGGGCTCTCTGAGCTGGGTCCTTTGTGCTGCGTCTCTGTGCTTGGTCCTCTATGCTGGGTCCAGTGTCCTGGAATCTCTGTGCTGGGTCCACTGTCCTGGGACCTCTATGCTGGGTCCACTGTCCTGGAACCTCTGTGCTGGGTCCACTGTCCTGGGACCTCTATGCTGGGTCCAGTGTCCTGGGATCTCTGTGCTGGGTTCCCCGTGCTGGGTCCTCTATGCTTGGGACCTCTGTGCTGGGTCCACTGACCTGGGATCTCTGTGCTGGGTCCACTGTCCTGGGACCTCTGTGCTGGGTCCCCTGTGCTGGGTCCTCTATGCTGGGTCCAGTGTCCTGGGACCTCTGTGCTGGGTCCACTGTCCTGGGACCTCTGTGCTGGGTCCCCTGTGCTGGGTCCTCTATGCTGGGTCCAGTGTCCTGGGACCTCTGTGCTGGGTCCACTGTCCTGGGACCTCTGTGCTGGGTCCCCTGTGCTGGGACCTCTATGCTGGGTCCAGTGTCCTGGGACCTTTGTGCTGGGTCCACAGTCTTCTGTGCTAACTTCCAGTCTCTGCCAACAAGTCTGCGAAACCAATAATTAACAAGTGTGGTAAGTATTTTTACCTAGGTCCAAACCTTGAAATGCTTTGCTGACAGGGTTTGTGGTAAGCATTTGATTCCAGGTAGCTATTGAATGTACGTAGACTTGTTTATTTACACAAAATCATGCTTTGTGTCGACATAACCAACATTTCCTCAGGCAGTATGGTAGATGTAATCATGCGTCCTATAAAATGTTATTTTGCCAGGAGGGATAACCAATAATCAAACTGTAATTTGCCAAATAATTTTTCATTTTTCAATGCGAAATGAATTTCCTTGCTGTGTCACTGAAGCAATTTCATAGATCTGGAGGAAAATTAAATATTTGCAAGGCAAGCAAGAATGCGCCAAAACCTGTAAGGATTACGTCAGTGGTAGGGAACTTACCACTGTGCTTAAGATAGCTGTTAGTAGTGGATGCTGTAAGTCTTGGATGATGTGACTCAAGTGACTACTTTCCTAGTCCTTCAATTGTGGTGCAAAACGAAAAACAAAACAGCCATTCATGCTCGCACATGTCCATGTCAGGCTTTTAGCCAGGATTTAAAAAATTGGAATCCAAAATTTTTATCAGGCCTGACTGAGGAGCATGCAAGGTGTTTTTCTGCAGTTCTGAGTGCATAGGAATCTAAAAATTTCCAAATTTGCTAAAAAAAATTATGTATACAGTTATTCATATTAATTTTGTCCATAGGACTCCTGGACTCCCACCTGGCTAAAAGCCTGGTCCATGTCGAGAGTTAAACCTTAACAGTGCAGTTTTATGTTTTGTTACACATCTTGTTAATATTTTTCATTCTCTTTCATAGTCTTCATGTAACTAACAAAAGCAATTACATAAAAGATTAAAAACTCACCACATCATTAAATGCATGGTGTTAATCTTCCATCTGGTTTGGTGTGTGTTGGTCTGTTGTCTTCAGGTGAATATTAATGGACTCTTCTTCTTGACGTCAGTAATGCAGGTCCTTGAAGATAAAATGCATAGTCTTTAGTTAGTATGTTCTATTGTTTAACCATGTTTATTACATGTAAGTTGTATAGGCTTTAGCTACTTTTAGTGGTGCCGCGCTCTATAGGGAAAACAACTGTCTAAATGTACGCCCAAAATGGCGTAAACAAAAGTAGTACTACGCGAGTGATACAGTTATTAATTTTAATGCTGCCCTTACTAACAAATAAAAGGTAACCGCAAGCAAACCGGAGTGGAACTAACCGCAAGCAAACCGGAGTGGAACTAACCGCAAGCAAACTGGAGTGGAACTAACTGCAAGCACACAAAATTGAAACATTTTTATCGTTTTTAGACAGATTTTGGACCCGCAATAAAATTTATCATTTAGCGCGTGCATTTAGGCAGTTGTTCCCTATACAGTACAGCACCACTAAAAGTAACTAAAGCCAGTTGTATATGGATCAGAGCAGTAGTGTATCAGCTCTCCTAAGCTTGTAATTCTTAAGGTCTTTAGTGTAACAGTTGTTATTTTTGGGGGGCTATGAGCAGGGACATTTTTTCCTGTTTTTTGTTCTGTTGCTCTCTTGATGTGTAGCCAGTTATTCATGTGAGACTTTATGAGAGCTGCTACCAGAAACCCATAGGAGTTGAAAAGTGTTACGCGCGCACACAGCATTTGAATATTCATTTTGCTAAGTACCATTTTGGAAAAAAAAAGAATTTGTACGAGAATGGTTTATACATGTTTACAATGACATATGCAACATAATTTTTGGTTTTGCAGTAAGTTGCTTGAATTTCGAGCTAAAATGCCATAAATTTCTTACAGAAACTGAAGAAAATCATTAAGTGTAAAACAGCGAAGTTCTCCAGACTACCTATGTTTTATGCCACGATTTCCTGTTGACTTACACATGTAGTGCCTTGGGACTATAACTATTACTGTACACCTACATGTACATGTATGGAAGGTAAAGTGTCCAGTCCATTAATTAGCAGAGGTTGAACTTTACTGTCTATGATCTACCTATATTTTGTACAGTTAACTACCACCTTGCGGGTCATCTGATCGTGTGCAAAATTATGTCATAATCATGTGTAAAATTATGTACAGCATGGGATGCGCAATGTTATACTGAGGAATGACCTTAAATACATGTACTTTAGTTAATTTCTTATCACATGTAATGTCACACTAAATGGGGCCATCAAAAAATATACATATCAAACTCACCATGTCCATGTGAAGTCTGGTTATAATCCTCCATGTGGTTTGGTCTGTTTTGGTGTGTTCTTCTGATGCCCTCCTCTGGTAAGGAATATAGGATTCCTAAAGATAAAAGATGTAGTACAAGTGTAAGGTCTACATTCAACCGATTGGCTTTAATTATACATGTGTTTTAGTACAGTTCATTTTTAGCAAAGCTATTTTTATTTGGATTATTATTATTATTATTATTATTATTATTATTATTATTATTATTATTATTATTATTATTATTATTATTATTATTATAAGGCAAACAGCGTTGCCTTCACTCTTGCTTACCGACTTAACATTGTTCAAAATTGAATTGGGGCATATACAAAAAAATTTGGTGACACATTCAATTTTTCTATATTGGTTTTTTTACCAAACAAACCATAGTGGGAAAAATTATAGTACCGGTATGTCAGTCCGTAAACAGAAAAACTGTACCATTGGTCTTGAGCACAGCCCTTGGGATATGACTTTAAGTTATACTCAAAACCTCAGGCACAGTTTTTCCCAGTACGGACCTCCTAGCCAGCAAATAACATAGTTGACTCCGGTGTTTCGTTTTTCGCCAACTGTCAGTTAATAGAAACCCTTGGTCTTGGCATGCACTTTAAAGTATTTTTGCGCTGAAAATGTGACAAATTTGTTCCAAATGTCACAGAGGGAAAAAACCATTTCATTTCTTTTGTTCTCATTGTACGTAATACCATAAAATCCCAGTTATAAGCCCCCACCCTTATAAGCCGCCCTTGGCAATAGGCCCATGTACCAGGAAACAAATACATTGATCAGGTTATACCTTCGCCCCCCCCCCCTATGTTATACCTTCGCACCTCCCCCCCCCTATGCTTTATTATATGACTGGTTGACTTAAAAATGTCTTTTGATCAACACAACATAATTTTATACAGAACTTTATACGTATATGCTACGAAGCTGTATAAGCCCAGGGCTTATAACCAGGATTTATGGCATACCTTATTGTTACTAATTTTTGCAGAAACTTAATTTCGCGAAAATGGAACAGGTATATTTCGCAGAACTGTGATCTGGCCAAAAATACGTAATAAATTAACATAAAATATACAATAGAAAACATTTAAAATAACTTTTTGCGGGTCTACAATTTCATGATTTAAAAAAAAATGGCTAAAATTGCAAAAATTAAGTCCCGCCAAAATAAGTAACAATAAGGTAGCGGGAAAAAAGTACATGGGGGGGGAGGGGGGAGAGGGGGGTTAAGTTGCTAATGATGGAGAACTGGGAAGGGAGAGTAGGGGTAGAAAATGTAATTTAAGACAATGCTAAATTCCAAAAGTACATTCGTTTAACTTTGGACGGTAGTTCATTGAAATGTATTTTTAGAGGTTTTCTACAGAGTTTCGCCAAAGTTTGTCAGTGTTGTTGCCTTTTTATACAAGCACGTGTTTAATAATTAAAAACAGAAGCTTACAGACATTCAGTGTTATATTTAAGCTTTCATTTAGTTCATTTTTCGTACATAAGCACAAAATTAAGTTCCCAAGAATCATTTTTCTAGTGCATTTAAACTCTGTGAGGTATATAAACGCTGTTATTACTCACCACCAAAACCTTGAAGGTTGGCGCAGTGAGCTTCAAACATCATGCTGTTAAAACCAAGTTGAGCTGCACAAAACAGAACACCTGGCTTGCCATTCTGTCCGAACTTAACATAACAGACGTTATAATCTCACCAAAGGGCTTTATAAGACATCAAAACTGTACTCCACAGTCGATAAATCGCTGTAAATGGTTGGAAAATTTCAAAATGTCCGCCATCTTTGTTTTCTGCTTTCATCGGCACCAGGCTTTCACGCGGTCATAACTTGGTATGGGGGTTGCGGGGGGGGGGGGGTATAGGGGCGCGAAGTCATTCCGGTGGGGTGAGTAAAGAAGAAACAGAAGGTTAAAAATCCTTTAGCAAATTAATCGTTGATCAAACCTTTTAAAAACTGATCCTCGTTGTTTTGATCTGATGTGCATTTCCAAGTACGATTTATAGTAAACCTAGCTTGGTACTTTTATTTTTATATTTGGTATTTTGTTTCTTTTTGGCCGCTTTAGCCGCCAGGATCAGTTTGCCGTCTATTTTTTTACGTTTTATTTTTTTTTACTTTGAATAGCTTGTAGAAACGACCCTGATGGGGTAGGAGGCGTGACACCTTTCACCATTAACTGTGACACAGCGACTGACAAGAACAATGTTGGCGTGACAGTAATCAGTCACGACAGTAAAAACATTTCGCACTTGACAGGATGTTGCAAGGGAGGCTTTTATAAACGTGACAATCTTCATTTCTGGGAAACCTAACGGCACAGGAACGGCCAAATCTTCCCAGTCGGGAACAGATTATCAAGTACGAATGTTAGTTATCACTCAATGCTATTACTCAACGGTGTGATGTATGGCTGGTGGGTGTCACGTGATGGGTACATGATGACGTATTGAAGAGGAAGTAAATCCAACTTTCCTTACTAGTACGCATGTGGGGTTTTCCACAAGTTGCTCGGCAACTTTTTGGCAACTTTTCAAGATTCGAGCAACTTTTTCTCCTTCAAGCAACTTTTTTCCTCTCGAGCAACTTGTTGCATTTTGGGCAATTTCCAGATCGAAGATCTCCGAAGGTTATCCGAGTGTTGTTTATAGGCAATACAAACGTTTCCGAAGATTTACGAAGTTCGACGAAGAATTCCGAGGAACATCTGAATACGTTTCAACTTCCTGCTCTTTCTGAATTTAAACATTACAAAACTCGTCAGCAAACACGACGTCATCGATATCTTCACGATTTTTCTCAGTTAAAGAAATACTTGTTATTTAACAAATTTTCCCCTTAATACTTTATTAAGATACTTCTTTTGCCGTGTAATTGCATAAAACTGCTAAGAAATCTTACCCTCAAAGGAAAATTAGCATATATTTAGAGAAATTCTCCTGACTCAGAAGCAGCGTTTTTTTTGGAGCAACTTTCGAGCAACTTTTGTTATCAGAAGCAACTTTTTTGGATTTTTGGAGCAACTTTTGAGCAACGTTTTGAGAAATTACGGGCAACTTTTTGGGAAATCTTCAGCAACTTGTGGAAAGCCCTAAGCGCATGCGGGGAAACTGGCACTGTCCTAATTACATTTTCGTCCACAAAGGCCACGGTCCTTCTGGTCAGCACCAGGGTCCCTGGTGCTGACCAGAAAAATCGCGGCCTCTGGGGACGAGAATGTGCTGATATCATACGTCTTGTATAGATGCAACTGCTTTACTCGCGCCACGTAAGATACCAACAAATTTCATTTTCGCTAAAACAGCTGCATTTGGAGAATCCAAGAACATCAACATGGCGTGCACATTCCAAAAAAGCTGAAGTGTTACGGAGTTACAAGCAAACAAACCAGATCACGTCTCTTACTCCGACTGACTTAGTAACATTTGCAGTTTTTTTACAATATATCAGAGTAGAAAATATAACCAATTTTCCTTCGTGTTCTGAAAAGTAGTTATTCTAAACAACAATTTTTCTTTATACATGGAGAGTGATCATTTCAGATATTTAACAGTCAACCATTTTCGTTGCCTAACCAGTATTGGGTAAACAAAGGACGCCATATGAGCACCATTTCATTAAAACATTGCCTGTTTTAAGGAAAACGTTTACGTCACTCTTATTTGACATTGAGTACTTTCCTTCTTTACTAAGTATTTCTTAATGGTTACGTTGTATGTTTTAGAAATTCAAGTGTAGTCCAAAATGTTTTTAGTTGCAGTTTATTATCTAGGCAACAGCAGAAAATTTATTGGGCTTCCCCCCTTTGGTAGACTGTGTCGTCCTTTGTTTATATTTGCAAGCTTTGAGCGTAGTTTTTTGTTCAACAATTGAATAAACATGTATAAAAGAATGGCTGTTGATTTTCACGCTCTCTATGGCTAGTCGTAGGTTGCTTGAAACTTTTATGACGAGTAAAATTTTCTATTTTTTTGTTCAACGAAATTTGTTCACTAATTAAATATTGAGAAGGCCACCCTAGTTAAATGCAATTGAGCATGCGATGTGTTTGAGATCTCCTGGCGCCAAATGGTCTGAGCTGTTATAGCGTGAGCGTCAACAATACTTTTCCTAATTTCAAGCTATGGATTTCATGTTCTATATTTTACATAATTAGGACATTTGAAAGGACGAGAAGCACGGAACGCATTGAGTTCTTCAAAAAGACCAAACCAAGAGGAGATCACGGAAGAGTGAACGGACTTCAAAGAGAAAAACTTACAGAAGAGACGCCATTGTAGTAAGTTAAAGTTGTAACTAGATTACAATATTAGGGAAAGGGTGAATAGATGTACACAAATCCGCCGATCCGGATTTTTTTGGCCAAATCCGTAAATCCGCCACTGTTTTCGTTCAAATCCGAATCCGCAAAACTTGAAAACTTTGTGTGGTGTAGTTCCACTCTTTTAAGACGATTTGTTTTATTGCTCGTTTTTGTAACAATTTCGTCAACATACCGACAAAGCTAGACCGACCAATGCGAACTGAGCTTCGTTTTAGTATCCACGTAATTAGAGCTTCCTGACATGAAGAGTCCGGAATCCGCCTTAAAATTTCTCAGTTAATCCGCGATCCCGTATTTTTTAGGTACAGGAATTTGCTCGATATGCGATGTATCGCAAAAATCCGTAATCCGGGCGCGTTTTTAGGCCCAATACGTCGATCCGCGAGCCCTTTCATCGCCTTCATCAAACAGATAGCGGATAGGCGAAAAAGAGCAAGTAGCGAATAGAATGACGACAAAGCAACGTGTATAATTGCACATCCGTATAAAAACCGAATTTCTAAGTGTTATATAATTTTATGATTTTCAGGCGTTATCGTTTAAATTTAGCTGCGATCGTGTTTGAGGTAGAACCGCACCTATCTTTTGTTGGTATTTGCTTGTTTTTGTTTCTATAATTTCGTTACTCATTCCGTGGTTTTACGGATACTTTTGTAGGGATATTTATCTTTAAATAAAACCATGGAATAGGGGAATCTTTATACCACTACAATCTATAATCAGATATATAATCTAGTTGCAAAATGGGGCCCTACAGTGTTATACCATCCTAGTAATACGAAATAGTACAGTGTAATGACGTGCTATATTTTGTTTGTCACTGACCTTATATGGTCAAATGACGTAATAGTGTAATAATAAATATAATTAATATTAATAACATGCTTATTATTCCACAGTCCTGCGAGATATCCATTCAGTACCTCAGACGGAACACACTCATCACCGAACAACTTCGACTAAAAATGAAGTACTTTCTTGTCCTTTGTGCCGTTTTCTTCTGCTGGACCTTTGTCTCTGGTAAGGTCGTAGTTAGTCAATTCTGCCACTTTGTGTGTGTTTTTTTAACTTCGGAGAAAAAGCATAAATTTTTCCAAAGCATGAACGTACCGCATTTAAATAAAAACTTGAAGACGACCGTAATCTGTGATCAGTGAATCATCATTACTTTGCTTTTTATCCCCGCGCGGATTTGCAGAGTAGCTTATACAGCTAGTATCTCCGAGCATTTCACAGTACACAGCCCAATGACAAAGACCAGACCACAACACAGGGAACTCCACACCCTACGCGCCCTTTAGTGAATAACTAAACGACGAGTGAAGGAAATCTCAATGCAATCTCAATTTCCCCAGTCCCTTGGCACTTCGTGAAATCGAGGTTCCACTGTACTTGTAAACAACACATGCGCCTTAACTGAGCTATTTTTTTCCTTTTATTTTAGCTGGCAGCATCAAGTGTTATGTTTGTATTGGTACTGACGATGAATGTGCAAAGGATAAACTGGTAGCAGACAAAGCTAAATACTTGGTGACATGTCCCTTCTTATCAATGGATCGCTGCATTACGGCCTGGGCTAAAAAAGATGACATAACATCACTGGTGAAGTTGTGCTCCACGAAATCACAGTGTGATGTTGTCAAAAAGAGCTGTGATGAAATGACAGATGGACAATGTGCTGTCAACTGCTGTGATACTGACGAGTGTAACGCGGGCTCGATTGGATTGCCAGTGAGAAAAAAACTTTTATTTTTCTTCAGTAGAATAACGCAGTGACCGACTGTTAGGCAAACTCGCAATGTGATTGGCTACGCATGCGCGTAATTTTCGATAGATTGCCTTTGGAGCGCGCAAAATCACAAACCAAAACTATAAATAATAAAACTATAAATAAAATAAATGAACCCTCTCTTTTTTACATGAGCCTTTCCTCGCACACAACTCCCCACTTAATCTGCAACAGCGTTTAGTTCTTTTTTTTTTCCTTCACAGATTCCAAGTAGCAATCCAGCAATGAAGGACTCATCGGTTTGAATCAATTCAAGAAACTTGATAGCAGTTAAGGTGGAAACAAGCTAGGACACAAGATACTAGAAATATGGACGTAAAATAAAACACAAAATACATTCTGTAAGTTAAAAATAATAAAGAAAAGAAGCAATGAACACAAGCCGTTTGTTTGATGTAACGGGGATAGTTAAAACACCGCTAACCTAATTTTTCAAGGTTGGCTCTTACATAAACAAAAATTTAGGCTATTTAGGTTCTTATTTTCTGATCATGAAGAAAAATTTACATTGTTGCTAATAGAATTCATAGCTTTACTCTTTCTATGTTTATTTATGTGAATGCTCAAAAATAATATTTTATGATTTTCAGCAATGGCAGTTCAGTTGCAACTGGAGTGATAAGGCTTCTAGGTTAGGTACTTCCGATGAGGATCCAGAATGTTGATTTATCTTAGTTTCCCAAAACTAAACATTTTGAATCAGTTTTCGAAAATAAGAACCTGTTACCAAATTTTAGGCTGAATAGGTACTTATAAAAAGGGGTCTAATTGGCAAATCTTAAATGGTAGGTTCTTCCTCGCGGGTTTTAACTGTATTTCCACTCCCCCCTGGATGGGATGCCAGTCCATCGCAGGGCCGAGTACCCCAGTATTAGTTCGCCTGTACCCATTTATAAACCGGGGCGAAGAGAGGCACTATGAGAGAAAAGTTTCCTGCCCAAAGATAGAAAACAGTGACCCTGGCCAGGGGAACGAAGACCGCTCTATTAGGAGTTAAGCGCGCTAACCAAATTAGGCCACCGCGCCTTCCTCATCGCGATTCCTTAAAGAAGCATTTAAAACATGGCGTCTTTTTGTGCTAAATACTGCACATTCGCCACCAACCCACACTGTTTTTGCGCTATTCCGTTCTCCCTTAAAACGAAAGAAAATACATCATTTCTGAGAACGAGGTTGCTGAAAGTGTTTTGTTGTCGGTTGAGCGAAGCGAAAAACAATAATATGACGTTGATAGGCGTTTATGTTAAGAAATGTTAACAAAACTCCAATATAATTCATATCTGTAAAATTTAAATTATACGCCTGCGACGCAAATGATTTCACATGTCTTGAGAACAGCGGTTTGTTGACCAAAATCCCATCTTTCCGTAAAACAGCTTCATTTTAGTGACGCCAGGAACTCTTATCAGTATTGCGTGCAGATTCTAAGAAAGCTGAAGTGTTACGGAGTTACAAGCAAACAAACCAGATCACGTCTCTTACTCCGATTGACTTAGTAACATTTGCAGTTTTTTTTACAATATATCAGAGTAGAAAATATAACCAATTTTCCTTCGGTTTCTAAAAAGTAGTTATTCTAAACAACAATTTTTTTTATACATGGAGGGTGATAATTTCAGATATCTAATTGTCAATCATTTTCGTTACCTAACCAGTATTGGGTAAACTTTTGGCGCCATATATACGAGCACCATTTTCTTAAAACATTGCGTGTTTTAAGTAAAACGTTTACTTAAAACGTCACTCTTATTTGACATTGAGTACTTTCCTTCTTTACTAAGTATTTTTTAATGGTTACGTTGTATGTCTTAGAAATTCAAGTGTCGTCCAAAATGTTTTTAGTTGCAGTTTATTATCCAGGCAACAACTGAAAATTTTCTTGGGCTTCCCCCCTTTGGTAGACTGTGTCGTCTTTTGTTTATATTTGCAAGCTTTGAGCGTAGTTTTTTGTTCAACAATTGAATTAAACATGTATAAAAGAATGGCTGTTGATTTTCACGCTCTCTATGGCTAGTCGTAGGTTGCTTGAAATTTTTATGACGAGTAAAATTTTATATTTTTTTGCTCAACGAAATTTGTTCACTAAGTAAATATTGAGAAGGCCACCCTAGTTAAATACAAGTGAGCATGCGCTGTGTTTGAGATCTCCTGGCGCCAGAAAGTCTGCGCTGTTATAGCGTGAGCGTGAACAACACTTTTCCTAATTTGAAGCTATGGATTTCATGTTCTATATTTTACATAATTAGGACATTTGAAAGGACGAGAAGCAGGGAACGCATTGAGTTCTTCAAAGAGACCAAACCAAGAGGAGATCACGGGAGAGTGATCGGACTTCAAAGAGAAAACCTTACAGAAGAGAAGCCATTTTAGTAAGCTATAGTTGTAACTAGACTACAATATTAACGGAGACGGTGAATAGATGTACACAAATCCGCCGATCCGGATTTTTTTTGGTCAAATCCGTAAATCCGCCACTATTTTCGTTCAAATCCGAATCCGCAAAACTTGAAAACTTTGTGTGGTGTAGTTCCACTCTTTTAAGAAGATTCGTTTTATTGCTCGTTTTTGTAACAATTTCGTCAACATACCGACAAAGCTAGACCGACCAAAGCGATCTGAGCTTCGTTTTAGTATCCACGTAATTAGAGCTTCCTGACACGAAGAGTCCGGAATCCGGAATCCGGAATCCGCGATCCAATATTTTTGAGGTCCGGGGATTTGCTCGATATGAGATATCGATGTATCGCAAACTGAAATCCGCAATCCGGGCGCGTTTTTAGGCCCAATACGTCGATCTGCGAGCCTTTTCATCCCCCTCATTAAACAGATAGCAGATATGTGAAAAAGAGCAAGTAGCGAATAGAATGACGACAAAGCAACGTGTATAATTGGACCCGAAAACATGCGTATTCGGGCCGAATTTCTAAATTTTATATAATTTTACGATTTTAAGGCATGATCGTTTAAATTTTGCGGCGATCGTGTTTAAAAATTTGAGGTAGATTCACATCTATCTTTTGCAACGTTAAATGCTTCGCGGTTGATATTTGTATGTTTTTGTTTTTATAATTTCTTTACAGTCAAAATTAATACATACACTCATTCCATGTTTTTACAGAAACTTTTCTTTAAAACCATGGAATAGGTGCATTTTTTTACCACTACAATAATTTTTCCCGTCTATAATCTTGTTGCAAAATGGGGCCCTACAGTGTAAAACGAAATAGTACAGTGTAATGACGTGTTATATTTTGTCACTGACCTTATATGGTCAAATGACGTAATAGTGTTTTAATAAATATTAATAATATTAATAACATGCTAATTATCCCACAGTCCTGCGAGATATCCATTCAGTACCTCAGACGGAACACACTCATCACCGAACAACTTCGACTAAAAAATAAATGAAGTACTTTCTTGTCCTTTTTGCCGTTTTCTTCTGCTGGACCTTTGTCTCTGGTAAGGTCGTAGTTAGTCAATTCTGCCATTTTGTGTGTCTTTTTTTAACTTCGGAGGTAAAAGCATAAATTTTTCCAAAGCATGAACGTACCGCATTTAAATAAAAACTTGAAGACGACCGTAATCTGTGATCAGTGAATCATCATTACTTTGCTTTTTACCCCCGCGCGGAATTGCAGAGTAGCTAATACAGCTAGTATCTCCGAGCATTTCACAGTACACAGCCCAATGGACAAAAACAAGACCACAACACAGGGAACTCCACACCCTAAGCGCCCTTTAGTGAATAACTAAACGACGAGTGAAGGAAATCTCAATGCAATCTCAATTTCCCCAGTCCCTTGGCACTTCGTGAAATCGAGGTTCCACTGTACTTGTCAACAACACATGCGCCTTAAGCTATTTTTCCCTTTTATTTCAGCTGGCAGCACCAAGTGTTATGCTTGTACCGGTACTCTCGCTGAATGCGCAAAGGATAAACTGGTAGCAGACAAAGCTAAATACTTGGTGACATGTCCATTATCAAAGGATCGCTGCATTACGGTCTCATGGGTTACACATTTTGGCAAAATTTCAGAGTGGAAGTCCTGCCTCACGAAATCAGAGTGTGCTGCTTACAAAAGGGCCTGTGAACACATACCAGATGTACCATGTGCTGTCAACTGCTGTGTTACTGACGAGTGTAACGCGGGCTCACCTGGATTGAGTGAGAAAAATTTCTAACTTTCTTTAGTAGCATAACGCAGTGACTGACTGTTAGGTAAACTCGCAATGTGATTGGCTACGCATGCGCGTAATTTTCGATAGATTGCCTTTGGAGCGCGCAAAATCACAAACCAAAACTATAAATAATAAAACTATAAATAAAATAAATGAACCCTCTCTTTTTTACATGAGCCTTTCTTCGCACACAACTCCCCACTCAATCTGCAACAGCGTTCAGTTCTTTTTTTATTTCCTCCACAGATTCCAAGTAGCAATCAGGCAATGAAGGACTCATCGGTTTGAATTAATTCAAGAAACTTGATAACAGTTAACAGGTTAACTGGTTAAGGTAGAATCAAGCTAGGACACAAGATACAAGAAATATGGACGTAAATTAAAACACAAAATACATTCTGTAAGTTAAAAATAATAAAGAAAAGAAGCAATGAACACAAGGCATTTGCTTGAAGTAGCGGGGATAGTTAAATCACCGGTACCTCGAATTCCAAAGGTAGATAGGAAGGTTAAGTCTGAGGTGCCAAGTGGCCCATACCGCCAGAGCTTTATATCCGGTTTCTGTAGCATTAAGCGACTAGGAGTAGTTCTACTTCCCCCTGGATTGAATGCTAGTCCATCGCAGGGCCGATTACCCCAGTATTATGTCGCCGATACCCATTTATACACCGGGGAGGAGAGAGGCACTAGCGCACTATGAGAGGAAAGTGTCCTGCCCAAGAACACAACACAGTGACCCTGGCCAGGGCTCGAATCCCTGTTTTAGGCCACCGCGCCTTCCACGCGTTTCCTGAAAGAAGCATTTAAAACATCTCGTCTTTTTGTGCTAAATACTGCACATTCGCCACCAGCCTACACTGCTTTTGCGCTATCGTGTTCTGCCTTAAAACGCACAAAAACTATCAGCTCTGACAAGGAGCTCGAGGTTGCTGAAAGCTTGTTGTCAGCCAAGCGAAGAACAATAATGCTACGTCGACAGTCGTTTATTATCCTCGGCTTAGCGAGCAACCATAAATGAACGTAAAGTAAAAGAGTTCATTTCTTGATATGAACTTTTAGTTCCTTTTTAAAATTGAGAATATATTGTTTATATCGTAAAATTCTCTAGAGGCAAGGAGAATATTCATCTTGTTTTCTGACGCCTGCTTCAATAATTTTCTTTATTCCTTTTAACGAACGCTTTCAGCAGCTATTACGAGTCGTATTGTATTTTAATTTGAAAAATAAAATTCATAAAGATGAAAAACTTGTACAAATTTATTTCGCTCTTTCCACTGATTAAACATCAATTAGTGGGATGCAAACCATCTACCGTAATCTATCTGGCAACAAAGAAAAGTTTGGACACTTGATGCTAGATCTACACTGAAAATGAAATTCTCCACGAGTTGTTTTTAAACGTTTTTTTTTTTTCAGTCGGTATATACGAAGATGTATCATTGATTGTATAGCCAAAAATTCAGTCTTTATGAAAATAAATATAAAGGATGAGCATTTCAAAGCACTTTGCAGATACTTTAATATCTTAAAGATTTTTAGAACTTAAAATTTACATATGGGGATTGAAATTGGAATTAAAGTCTTCGCGCTCTTGTAATTATAAAGTGTGTCTGAAAGCCTAAAATACTAAGAGTGCTCCATTCGTATTGAATATTAATTTAAGAATAATGTTCCTGGATTCGAGAGCGCTAATAACACACAAACATCTTTGCATTTTTTTTTCGTTTTTAGATTCTTAATTCCGCGAACAAGTTAAAAGAGTAAAATTGTAGACAGTAAAAATTGTAGTCTTATTTAAAGTTTTCCAACAATTGTTTTTCTTTGCTTTTTTTACAAACGCTGCAGCTGCAAGCTAAATTAAGCCACATTTTTTTTTGTCATCATTCCAAATAACAGTAAAATGTTAAGTAAACTCAAATATACCGGTAACGTATATCTTAAGACCTCTTTATAGTCTTTCAATTAAAAAATGTTTTGACGGGTTCATACACAAGAATAATAATTTAGCTTTCAGCCATGCGTATTGAATATTTGAAACTAAAACACAGCCTTCCACCCAACCTAAGGTGTTCAAAAAGTGTGGATGGAACTGTTTCCAAATGTAACGAAAACTCTAATAATAAGTCCTAGAGAGACAGATTCTGCGAAGAAATAAGTATTAAGTTATATACATTCAACTAACTCGATGAATTTATACGGGAACTTTAGTCGAAACTGACTTCTTAATGCCTTTTAATTACAAAATGACTTGAGGCTTTTATGCATCCGTTATAATTAAGCCAAGCCATTCGAATTAAATAATTAAAAGTAGAAGACGTCAATTTTCCCGCATGTTTTGTTTGCATCCTTTGAGAGTAACATTCTTGGAAATTCCGTGTAAAAAGAATTGTAGTCTTGTTGTTAGAAGTTTTTTCTTTCGTTTCATCAAATGCTTCGGCATGTGATGCAAGCAAAATCATACTTATTTTGTTAACACTCTAAAGGAATATTAAAATATTAAGGTTGTTTTTTTTACCGTCCCAGGCGTAATTAAGACATTAAACGTGAACATTGAAACTGTTTTCCTTGTTGTGAGCGCTGTATATTTTTTTGATCCGTTCTTAGAAAAAAATCTACTTTCACTGACAAGAAAAAGAGAAAAATAATTTTACAATTTAAAAGAATAATTACAACGGTTTATCTTTCTGTTTTTCCAAGAAACTGTCCACTCATTTTAACTTAAGGTCGTATTTCGTCAAACTCAACTCATGAATGTTTAACATTAACCGTAAAAGATAAATAAACATTACTAACAGATCCAAGTTAAATACCAACGACAAACGTATTAACAAAAACATGTCATTTAATAGACTCAACTGCAATGCAATAGTTTCTTGCGAAAATTGAAGTTAACTTTTATAATTACGCAAAACACTTTGCAGTATAAGCTAGTGTTGACATAGCTTGTTGAATTTAATAGTACTTGTAGAGTTTAATAACTTGTAGTTTAAATAGCATTCATAAAACCTGTCAATCGAAATTGACAATATAGCTGACTTATTCAGACGTTTTTCATTGTTAAAAGACCAGACGAACAATTATTTGCAACTCTTTTCAAATCCTTCATTACATGAACAAGATAAGACTGAAAATTTCTCGACAGTAAAGAATAATTGTAAATTATTACAGTATTGTTTTCTGTTAGTGACCAAGCAACAGTTTTCTCTTCCGTTTATTAACCAGGTGTTGCAAGTCATTATCGTATTTTGTCGTCTTCCTCCTAGCATTTCAAACTAATGTAACAACAATTAACAAAAACGCCTCGCTTATACACAGAAAAGAGATTAAACAGAGATTCGAGTTTTTGCAAGGGTGAGAAAAAAAAGTAAAATTCTACACAATTAAAAAGAATGGTAGTCTTGTTTTAAGTTTGTCCCAAGCAGAAATTTTCCTCTTCTTTTAAACGAATGCTTTAGCAGGTGTTACAACGGTAGGCATATACGATCTTGTCAACAGTCCAAATAAAAATATTAAGAGAACCCAAATATAGAAAACGTTTATACGAGAATAAAAACCGTAATTGACGTCCTGTTCGTCATATAATGTGATGAAGGTTTTACGTTTCGCCCCCAAAGTAAATAATTCACTTTAGACATGAGAATTAAAACTGTTTTTCTTGTTATGAAGTTTGCATTATTTTTGCACCTCACGAGCACGTTTTAGTTTTTAACTCTTATAAACTACAAAGGAATCGTCTATTCCACGGACAAGAAAAAAATTCTCGAAAATTAATAACAATAATTAATGTTCGCTTTCTGTTTTTACCTAGTAACCGTTTTTGGCTTTTTTAACGAAAGTAGGTGATGTGAGTCATATTGTATTTCGTCAGAAAAGGCAAATTATGAATATAATGTTTGATTATGAAACAGAAATACCCATATCATCTTTTTATCAAAAAAATCAGTTATTTCCCAAGATTTAACTTGCTAACAAATACACGTCGTCGCTCTTTAAAATTCGAATTTCGAAATTTCGAAAATTTGTAAAAGCTCCGAAAATTCCAAACTCAAATTTCAAGTTAATTTTTAAAATTACACAAACCATTTTGCAATTTTTACATAAACAGCTAGGAAAAATTAATAACGTAAGGCACTGTACGTAACGTAAAAATCTGTCAATTAACATAACTGACATATTCAAACATGGTTTGAAACTTAAGGTGTTCCTGCATCCTCAAATAACACATTTTGTTGTTGGCAGCCCCGCGCCATGGTGCTGCTACCACTCCTGTTGTTTGTTATCTCCCAAACGATGCGCGCTATGGAAAATAGCGCGCTTTATCGAAATCCAACAGGCGGCTTTTCTGTTGGGGAATTTACCCAAAATTCCTTCCATTATCTATGGGTGCAGAAAATAACATCGTCCAAGGTGGCAGACCAGTTTGATTGCACTTTCCTTTGTGTTGCTGAACCAAAGTGTTTATCGTTCAACGTTGCAGCGCATCCTGACTCGAAAGGTCTCTATCTGTGTGAGTTGTTGGCCACTGACAAGTACAGAGCAACTAAAAAGTTTCACGCCAATGCTACATTCCATCATTACAGTCCACCGGTAAGAGTTATCAGATCATACACAATTTTTCTGCTGACTTATTAATACTTGCAGGTTGGATAATATAACCGATTTTGACTTTATTTTCAGTCTCTATGTGAAAGCGAGCCTTGCAAGAACGGTGCCGAATGTGTTCCTGAATATGAACTGAACTCCTATCGATGTCGCTGCAAGCCGGGATTCACTGGAACTTACTGCGAATTGGCAGCAGGTACAAATTTCAAAAGTTCACATGTTGATATATACAATTGCAAAGCTAGTTAGATTGAAAAGTTACGAACACTTTTTACAACTGTGTTTTTTAGTGGAGTTTCCCGTCATTTAGTTCTGATGTGCATTTCTAGTACGTTTTAGTATCATTACATCCCCTCCCTGGCAGTCCCTGCGCCTCGTCAATTTTTAAATAATAAAACCAACTTGGTAATTTGTAATTTATTTTGACATTTCAACATTTTCTCTTGCAGAAAGCTGTAGTGTGATTAAGTTAAGCAATCCTAAAGCTCCAAGTGGCTCTTACGTCATCGACCCTGATGGAGAAGGAGGCGTGACACCTTTCACTGTTGACTGTGATATGACTGACAAGAACAACGTTGGCGTGACAGTCATCAGTCACGACAGTGAAGACAGAACACACGTGACAGGATGTTCCCCACGAGGCTGTTATATACGTGACATCCACTACACTGGGGCAGATCTTCTCCAGCTGGGAAGCCTAACGGCCATATCTGCACACTGTGAGCAATTTATTAAGTACGAGTGTCGTGGCTCAGTGCTCTTATACAACGGTATCATGTATGGCTGGTGGGTGTCACGTGATGGAGACACGATGACGTATTGGGGAGGAAGTAACTCCAGCTTTCCTTACAAGTGCGCATGCGGAGTAACTGGCGCCTGTGTAAACACCGGATATGGATGCAACTGTGACGTAGACGACGGCGTGTGGCGCGAGGACAGCGGTTTGTTGACTAGCAAATCCCATCTTCCCGTGAAACAGCTGAGATTGGGAGACGCTACTAGTGGTGCCTTTCACACTCTGGGGAAACTGAAGTGTTACGGAGTTACAAGCAAATAAACCATGCAAATCGTGTTTCTTCCTCCGGCTGACTTAGTAACTTAACACTGCATTCTTGGATGCATCAGTTCTATAAGTAACCTGCCATGATCATGCACTTAATTAATCCTGGTAATGAATAATTACCATATTGAATTAGGGAAGTGGACTAAATAACAGCGTTAAAATTGTACTTCTTTTTGCAACCGATGCTTGAAGTCAGAAATAATTTTAAAAACATGATAACAATTTAGGGTCAAATATTTCGTTTCAGTTGTAAATTAAAGTAATTCTGATTGTATGATTTATTGTTTGCTGTTAAGCTAATTGTGCCACCTGTAAATTAAGGTAAAGTTAATAAAGCATGAGTTAAATAAAAAAGTGTATGGTTATTCATCCGCTCAGGACTGAAGTTAATATATACACCGAAATTGTTCACTGTGAAAAGAGAAAAATTGAATGAAAAATTTCATAGCTGTTTAAGTTTCGAAATAGCCGGCTTTAAAAAATCATCAATCGCAACCTCATATATCTACCTGACACGGATTTTTTTTATTAAGGAACACCAGCTTGGAAAAGCAGTGGGTGGGTGGGTGAGGGCGGGTCGAAAGGAAATCACACGCCAGCTTGAGCGAATTTATAGTTGAAAGCGAATGAAGGCTTCTTCAACTAACAAACATTTTTATGAAAACACTGAGACGGAGGAAGAGAAAGGGCCCTAGAAAACAATGTGAGAATAGCGAGCTTCAAAAGAGATAGCTTTGGCGAGAGAACGTGCGCGAGCATCTTTAGAATCCTCAGGGTACTCGCGAGCATATAAACGCGCGAGGACAGACCACGAACACAATTGTTCTTCCTGTAAATATCTAATTGCCATAACCGCTCTTCAGTAGCTCAAAGAAAGCGATACAATTTTTGCCTTGTGCGGATCATCCCTGTAGCTGCCAAACAATGCCAAATCCAGACTTAGCGATGTCTTTGCCTTTCGCCAAATTTGATAATGGTGTACTTCCAAAGATCTTAAGGTCGATCACGTGACTACTCGCATCCCAGGCCACCACGCAATTCCGCAACATGTACTGGGAGACCTGTGGCCTTTAAATATTGTACAGTCGAATCCCGATAACTCGAACCTTCAAGGGAAATCGAAAAAGGTTCGAGATATCGGGAGTTCGTGTTATCGAGGGTAAAATTAGTAAGAAAATGACCCGGGAATTGAGAAAGGTTCGAGTTAGCGGGAGTTCGAGTTATCGGGATTCAACTGTAGTCCAGGTTTTCAGGATCTGCTGATCAGGCCCCCTCTTTTAGCAAAACAATTTATTCACACCACGAATTTGTAAACTGTGGCTCCATTTTCGGCTTTAGAATTCAATGTTAATGGGAAATAAAGTGGACCCTCCCGCAAGCGGACACGCGTTGGGCCTGAAAAAATTTCGACCCCTTAAGAGAGATTTCCCTTCTGGGAGCATAAAAATATAGTTTCTGTAGGTGGATGGACCTTGATAATTGTCCGCTTATGAGAGGTGTCCGTTAGTAAAGGTTCAACTGTACTCAAACATAGCTTAACATAATAACAGCGTGAAATATTCAGCGCAGGTCATTTTATTAATTTCCATTCGTTTGCAGCTGAAACGAGAACAGCCATCGTTGCTAATTTATGTTTAGAAAAATTCTTCATAGGTTTATTGGAGAATAAAGTGTAGTTCACTTGTAATATTTTCTCTTGTTTAACTGCTTTGACAAAATATTGAGATGCGCGTAGCCTGAGGCGAGGACTCTTGAGAGCTATTCGGCGACGTCACCGATGAAAGAAGGTGGTGTTCAGCCCCTCTTCTGTAACTGAATTCACAGTCAAAAAGGCGGGAAAATAAATTTCGTCTAGAGGTACTGTTTTACTCCTGTCCACTGTCTGTGAAGACTATCGAATCCATTCTTGAAAGTAATTCACGGCGACTATATACAAGTGTAAGCTGCTTGGATTTTTACGAGGCTTTACGCTAAAATCGACCACCTCTGATCTTGTAAGTCACTGGACATCATATCGCACATGAACACATTTGATGTTTACTCTTAGAATTCCAACGAAGGCACTGTAGCCTCACTTTAAAGTGAGCATGCGCAAAAGAGTAAGGTAAGGTAAAGTCTTTATTTAACGAGGGTAGCACTAAAATAGCATAAAAACACTAACAAACCAGTGGCCCTCAATTATTAGAGTAACTAGACCCAGGTTCCATTCGGATGATTTAGAGAAATTTTCCCATTTTTCCAGCTCAATTCAGCCATTTTGAACCCTTTAAGTTGTTTGCTATATTTTAGCCGCATTTTTTGATAAGTTGACCTAAATCGTTGATAAAAGTTCTCCACCATTTGTTGCAGCTCTAATTTTGCCTTTAGGTTTTCTGTTCTCTGTCTTCTCGTTATTACTAAAAGAAACCATTATGACAAGATCATAATGGGATTTTATGACAAGGCATCCTTGAAGGCAGTCGCCCCCAGGCTAAGGCGTTTGACGTAAAATGACTATTGAGTTTCCAACCAATCACGATCAACCGACCTCGGGATGTCACAGTTCTTAAGTGTGCTCTACATTGCACTCGCCCCTTTTAGATGCGCACCATCTCACTGGTCACATCGCTTCGCTGTCAGTGAATTTTTAATTTTTCAGTGAATTCTTTAAGGCAAGTACACTTTTCACTTTAATTTTCTAGTTAATAATGGCCGTGCCACGTGTTTTAGTTCTTGGGGACTCTTTTATTCGCCGTTTGAGCCATTTTCTATCGGGCCATTCCCGAAAATATAGCGCTGACTTTCAGCTTTCTCGACGTGCTACGATTAAATGGCACGGGATTGGTGGCCGTACGGTTGCCAAAACTATCCAACACGATTTAAATGTCGTTAAGTCTTTCTGCCCAGATATCGTAATTCTGCAGTTAGGCTCAAACGATTTAACGGCATCTGACCCCGCACACGTTGGCTCTAACATTGATGATTTTGTAAGACTATTGCATGATGTGTACAATGTTAACCTCATTTTCGTGTGCCAGACTATTATGCGTCAGGGCGCGGCAACGTTCAACCGTAAAGCCAAGCTTCTGACTAAGTATCTCAGAGTAGTCTTGGAGGACATACCGTACGCTTTTTTCTGGGGCCATAGGGGTTTTTGGCGCCCAACTCAGAACGTTTACGCGCGAGATGGTGTGCATCTAAATCCGTTGGGCCAGAAAAAATATTACCGTAGTCTTAGAGGAGCATTCTTGGAGTCATTGAGCCTGTTCCCTATCATTCCTGTTTGATGAATTTTAACGAATTTTAACATCGAGCCCTCATTTTAGTACGTGCCTCGCCATGCCTTTGATATTTTACTGTGACAGCCTTTCAGTTTAATGTTTCGCTGCCCCTTATCTGTGGGCAAGCGTTTTTATTATGGCTGCACCCTTTCAGTTGTATAACTGATATCTGTTTTATGCAGAATTGTTTGAATGCTGGCGTTGACCTTATGTTCCTTTAGTGTTCTGGTGAATATTATGAGTGTGCAATCATACTCGGCCGCCCGATTTGGGTGTGTCCTCAATGCACTTTAGTATTCTGCAACCAGACACTGAGGTCCTATTCAATATATATGTGGCTCGAAATTTCTTTTCATGCGGGGAGCTCGCCTCTCTGCCATCGAACACATTTTTATCATTTATCTGAAGGCTCAACTTTCAATCTGCTCCTCTATGACACATTTTTTCCTTAATCTACAACCACAATCTCAGTTTCCTGTCAGGTACCTTTTTACTATCTTATCTTAACGGAAACCTGTGGCAATCAGCCTTCGGCTTTTCCTTTAATCTACATAATTTTCATTTTTTAAGTCATGCCGCCTAAGAAGCGACCCTACCCAACACGAAGTAATGCAAAACGGGCACGTCCACGTTTGTCGGAGATGGCAGAAACCCGCCCGGACAAAAGCAAGAGGCACGAAGTTGGGCAGGAAGAACAGCAAGAACAGCCCCACATGGCAGTAAATTTAACAGCCCTTTCGGCTTCCATTTCCGTGGCGGTGAAGCAAGCCGTGGTTGAGGCCCTTGGGGAAAAGACACAAACCGTACAAAGTACCACACCCGCTTCTGCAACTGAGCAGTCCGTGGTGGACGAAGTCGTAAACGTCTCTTTGGCAGGGATAACCCAAGGTACGCAACCAAGTACGACAAATGGCTTAACGTTAGCTGAGCCGGGGCTAGCCTCGCGGGCACCCAAGCAAATTTTTTCTAGTGTAGCCGTCCCTTTAAGCAGTCGAGTGAGCTCCAAAATCAAAGCCAAAATCTAGTCCCATGAGTATATTGATTTCGGGGCTTTACTCTCCTTTTCACCAAATAATCAAAAATTTTCTTTTACCCTCGCCTCTTCGGATGGTGAGTCAACCCGCCCTCAATTGACCCTCGAACCGAGTCAATCAGTTAAAAAAGTTCACACTATACAGCAGTGGCTTTCCGCTTTTAACATATTTGTGGCTATTTACTCAGAGAAAAAGGCCAATGACACGCCCCAGCTCATGAAGTACTGCGAAATTGTTCGTGATATCGCCGCCAAACCAGGCGATTGGCTGTATTATGACGAACAATTTCGTTTCATCAGGCAATCAGCCCCGGAACAGTATCCTTGGGATGCCATCCACTGGGAACTGTGGCTCAAGGCTGTAACGAATTTTCGTCCAAAAACCCAATTTCCCTCTGACAAAGGACCAATGCGCTTCCGCTCTCAGTCATTTCCCAAGGGCACTTGTTGGCGTTTCCACGCGGGAAAGGTGTGCAACGGATGTCGGTTTGAGCATGTTTGTTTCAAATGTGGCTCAAAACACCCTGCCACACAGTGTGCACTCAGTCAACAAAAAGGAAGCCCCGTTAAAGCCAACATTTCTAATATCGCGCCACAAGCCAGTAACACCCGTAAAGGTGGATCGGCTTAATTTTCTTCTCAGCGGCTATGACGCTTCACTTCTCCTTTATTTGGTTAAAGGTTTTACTTTTGGTTTTCAAGTCGGTTTTGTCGGGGAAAGGCACGCTTTGCAATCACCTAATCTTAAAAGCGCTTTAGAACAGCCTCAAATAGTGCTCAACAAATTGACTAAAGAATGCGAGGCCGGGAGAATCATTGGTCCTTTTTCTTGCCCTCCATTTCAAAATCTGGTCTGTTCCCCTTTAGGCATTGTCCCCAAAAAAGCCCCTTCGGAATTTCGTATGATTCAACATTTATCTTACCCGCCTGGTACATCAGTAAACGATCACATTCCCGACGCGAATTCTTCGGTTCGCTATGCGTCAATTTCTGATGCAATTACAGCTATAAAGAGGTTAGGGGCTGGTTGCTTCATGGCCAAAACAGATATAAAATCTGCTTTTAGGATCATTCCAATTCACCCGTCCGATTTCCCTTTACTTGGCATGAAATGGGATAATCAATTTTATTTTGACGTTTGTCTTCCTATGGGACTGTCTTCCTCGTGTGCAATTTTTGAAGCTTTCAGTTCTTGCTTGGAATGGATTTCGGTCTACCGATTTGGCGCTTCGAGTGTGTTACACATACTTGACGATTTTCTATTTATCGCAAGTACCAAAGATAAATGTCAAAATGATTTATGCAATTTTCTTCGCATGTGTGATTACATTGGCGTGCCGATTGCTCACGAAAAGACTTTTGGCCCATCTCAAGTCATCCAGTTTGCGGGAATAACACTCGATTCAATAAAAGAAGAAGCTCGTTTGCCGGAAGATAAGCTTCAAAAATGCCGCTTACTGCTTGAAAGCTTCAGAAAACGTCGTAAAGTCACTCTGCGAGAATTACAGTCCCTAATAGGCCTATTAAATTTTACATGTTCCGTCATAGTCCCGGGACGTGCTTTTCTTCGCCGCTTGATTGATCTCACTGTTGGGGTGCGTCGCCCACATCATCGCATTAGGCTTGGTAAAGAAACCAAACACGATATGGAGGTCTGGCTAAAATTCCTAACCGACTTTAATGGCCGGTCGTTTTTCTTGTCCGATATTTGGAACACCTCTCCTTCCCTTGAGTTGTTTACAGATGCGGCCGGATCCAAGGGCTATGGCGCTATTTTAAACCATAAATGGTTCTATGGCCATTTTCCTGATACGTGGCGATCTTTGAATATCACCTTTCTCGAACTATTTCCGATTACCGTCGCAGTGCGTATTTGGGGTCGCCACATGGCCAACCACTGTATCGTGTTTGTTACTGATAACGCAGCGCTGGTTAGTATCATCAATCAACAAACATCCAAACACAAATTAGTGATGATATTGATTCGCGACTTAGTTTTGACTTGTCTTAGTTATAACATTTTATTTCGTGCGCGTCACATACCCGGTCTTAACAACACTCGGGCCGATTGTCTTTCCCGATTTCAGATAGCACGCTTCAAGAAACTTTCACCCCAGGCGGACAAATTGCCGACCATTGTGCCCGAGAACCTTTTGCCGACGAGTTGGTTGCCAACTTAGAGAGTCTATTGAGCTCTGTATTATCATCTGGTTCGTGTCAATCTTATCGTAGAGCGTGGACACTATTTCGAGAATTTCACGCAACATTTTATAAGACAGACGCAGTACATTTGCCGTTGTCCACCGCCTCTTTGGCGCTTTTCATTTCCTTTCTCGACGGTAAAAAATTGTCGCCTGCGACCATTCTTTCTTATCTATCGGCCATCGGCTATGTCCATAAGATGAAAGGTTTGCGTGATCCCACAAAGGCATTTCTAATCCAAAAACTATTAACCTCGCTAAGTCGTCGGAAATCTAGTGATGTTAGGTTACCGATATCAAAACCCATACTACATGACCTCGTAAACTCTCTTCAACGCACCAACTCATCGGCAGCCCAGCGTGTTCTTTTTTCTGCTATGTTTCTGACAGCCTTCTACGGTTTCTTTCGCATCAGTGAACTAGCGGCCAAGAGCGCGCGTTCCAATGCGGTCATCCAATACGATAACCTGCGGCTCCTAAAATCCGCCGGAAAGATCCACTCGATTAAGATAACCATTACTCACTTTAAACACAATATAAACAACCGCCCTGTTGATATCATTATCACGGGCGACAACACTTTACAATTCTGTCCGGTAAAGTCATTGCTACAGTACTGTGAAATGCGAGGTGATAAGCCCGGTCCTCTTTTTTGTCATCTCGACAATAGTCCCATTCTGGTTACCCAATTCAATACAGAACTTAGGCGCTGTTTAAACTTCTGCGGTTTGGACCCACAACGCTATAAAAGTCACAGCTTTCGCATAGGAGCGGCCTGCCTCGCGGCAGACAAAGGTTTCTCCGACGCACAGATCCGAGCTCTTGGTCGATGGAAATCTGATGCCTTTAAACTTTATATAAGAAATTCTACTTTACAAGCTATCTAAATTTAGCAGGGGTCAGTCACGGCTGCCCTGCATAGCGTTTCAACTGCCTATTTTAGTCTCTGTTTTGTATGGGTCAGCAACGGTCTGCCATACATTTCCGAGTTTACATTAGAAACCCTATATTTTAAGGTATCTCATTTTGAACATGGGTCAGTCACGGGCTGCCATGCTTCTTTTTTAGGTATATTATAATGTAGAACGTTTCAATCAGTTCTTGTTTCTTATTATGGTGTCGTTTACACTTGTTTGTGTATATCAAAGCCTGTAAGTCGTGATAAGGGTCGGCAGGGGCCGCACCGTACCATTGGGTTTCAGTATTACCGTATCACATAATATTTCACGCCATTTAAATACCGTTCGTGTATGCGACGATGGTCAGACAGGGGCTGCATCGCCGCATGCATGATCACGGCAATTTATTACAGTTACATTTCTTTGCTAGATTTGAAGGTACGACAGTCAATGTGCTTTCACATATAATTACCATTCAGCATTTGCAATTACCTTTTATATAATATATATTTTCCATTTGGTCTGTTAAGTTGGTCACGCAAGGGCTGCAACTTTCCGATCAAATTTCGGTCGAGCTCTGCGCTGTCTTGGTGGGGGTGCCACATTTCTGTGGCTCTATGGCGGTTTTCCCCCCACCTTTGCTGAGTAGATATTTGTTAAGTGTATATCGGCAGATCTTGAAAATAAACTTCGTCACCTTGGGTGGCCAAATTTACTCCAACCAAAGACTCTGTGTTTCATTAAGTAGCCCTCAGCAAACGAGTGCGACGCCATGCAGAGCTCTTGATCGCGCATAGCTTATCCTTTTTCCTATATTGTTATAAAATGTCTTGTTATAAAAAGAAACCATTATGACAAGATCATAATGGGATTTTATGACAAGGCATCCTTGAAGGCAGTCGCCCCCAGGCTAAGGCGTTTGACGTAAAATGACTATTGAGTTTCCAACCAATCACGATCAACCGACCTCGGGATGTCACAGTTCTTAAGTGTGCTCTACATTGCACTCGCCCCTTTTAGATGCGCACCATCTCACTGGTCACATCGCTTCGCTGTCAGTGAATTTTTAATTTTCCACCTCCTCCCCTTCCGCCTGCCTGTGGATTACTGCCGTAGTTTACCTATATATTTTGTGCTTTAGTGTTTTATTTACAATTTTAGTAGGTGGCGGTTTTCCCCCCACCTTTGCTGAGTAGATATTTGTTAAGTGTATATCGGCAGATCTTGAAAATAAACTTCGTCACCTTGGGTGGCCAAATTTACTCCAACCAAAGACTCTGTGTTTCATTAAGTAGCCCTCAGCAAACGAGTGCGACGCCATGCAGAGCTCTTGATCGCGCATAGCTTATCCTTTTTCCTATATTGTTATAAAATGTCTTGTTATAAAAAGTATTTGATAAGAAAAGAAAAAAAACATTTAAAAGAATAGTAAAAAAGTGCGACAGTGAAAACAGAACGCACGTGACAGGATATTACCCTCGAGTCTGTTACACACGTGACATCCACTACACTGGGCAGATCTTCTCCAGCTGGAAAAATTAACAGCCATATCTGCCCACTGTTAGCAGTTTATCAAGTACGAGTGTCAAAGTATGGCTGGTGGGTGTCACGTGATGGAGACAAGATGACGTATTGGGGAGGAAGTAACTCCAGCTTTCCTAAAAAGTGCGCATGCGGGTTAACTGGCACCTGTGCTGACCCCGGATATTTACAAGCAAATGACTGACTTACTAACGTAACATTGCATTTAGATACATCAGTTTCAGACAACTCACTAGTAGTCTGCCATTGTTTGGTCAGGCACTTTACACTGAAAATGAATAGATACTATGTTGAATATGACAGGTTTAAAATGTACTCCTTTTCAGTCGTAACCAATGCTTGAAGTCAGAAAAAGTTTTAGAAACATGATAACAATTTCGAGTAAGATATTTCGTTTCAGTTGTAAATTAAAGTAATTCTGATTGTATGATTTATTGTTTCCTGTTAAGCGGGTTGCGCTTCCTGTCAATCAAGGTTTAAGTTAATAAAGTAAGTGTTAAATAAAGGGGGAAAATCACATATCATATTGAGCAAATTTATAGTCGAGAGCTACTGAAGGCTCCTTTAATTGTTCCTACTCAAAGGGGACGAAGCGTTTTGGAACGTGGGGGGTTAACACTGTCTCAAAAATACTCGGCAGTTTTTTTTATATTTGGAGCATCTTTTTTTTCCGTTATAGCAACCTTTTGTTTTCTGAGCATTTTCTAGACCATAAAGATTTCTGAGGATTCTCCGATTGTTGTTCAATGGCCATATGAACGTTTACGATCATTTTGCGAACTTTTCCGAATAAAAACGAAGTTTCCCGAAAACTTCCAAGAAATTTTCAAAGATTTTTGCACTCTCTCTCACGAGACGGAAAAGGAGTTGAAAAGCGGCCTTTTCACACTACAAGCTAATGGCCAACTCGTGTTGGCAAACTCAAGTTGGTGTGTGTGAACGATGCAACGACGGCAAACAAGTTGGCAAACTGTTGGCGACAAATTGTAGTTTTCTCTATTCTCGCCAACAGTTTGCTAACTGTTGTTGTGTTGTTCACACACACGCTAACTTGGGTTTGCCAAAATGCGTTTGCCAACTTTGGTAAGTAAATCGATATTAAGTCGAAACATCTTCGGATCTTCCTCGGCAGTCTTCGGTAATCTTCGGAAAACTTCGTAATTTTCGGGAAATGTTTGGAATCATTCGTACAACCTTTGGACAACATTTTGAAAATTTTCGGAAATCTTCGGAAAATCGTTAAAAACATCGTATTTAGTAGGTTTATATAATAAACAGAATAATACATGGTTGCTTGGAGATATGAACTTTATCTTCTCGAGTTTAAATCCAATATCTCACTCATTCGCTGCGCTCACTCGTGAACTATCGATTTAAACACTCGAAGATAAATTTCATATCTCCGCGCAACCATGTATTATCCTCTATATATCATCTTTTTCTTAACGGATCAAAGTTATGTACAAACAACTAACTTATAGTGACAAAAACACATCGTTTTATCCCCCCATAGCGATGCAATAATAACCTGCGAAAATTGAAGTTGAGTTTTTAATTACGCAAAACACTGTGCAGTATTAGCTAGTGTTGACATAACTTTTAGAGTCTCGTCCATTGCACGAACAAGCAAAAAAAGAAAAAAAATTTGAGAAATAAGAATACAGCAAAACCCCGCGTATATAAGAACCTGGATTTTTTAATTTAGCCTAAACAGGTTCTTATATAAATGGTACTTCAAGCAAATTTAGACTACCAAGGTTCTTTTAATAGGTTCTTATATTTTCATATGAATTTCATTTTAAATTATTTTAATTATCATCTCTTATTATATGGCTACAATAGTACGCGCGCTCTGATTGGCTGCTGAGCGGGCATTATTTTCTTGTAATGACCGGGCATTATGAAAATTTTCCTCGGCTCGGTGGTTTTTATATGTTTTTTTGAGTTGTGAGTAAAAGCTACTAGCGCAATTGCGAGAACGACAATAAATACCGACAAAATGTAACTATCTTTTCAATAACTGAAAGAAAAATATTAGCATACCGATACTTTTTTAGTATGAGCGACGAAGAGAGCCACAGAGAGCGAGAGCGAGTTGCACCTCGGGGTTTTTAGTTATTTCAGTTTAGAATAGCGCTAAAAGGCCATATAATAAATAACTTATTAACCGAGAGTGAGGTCATTACAGGGCAATCTCAGACCTCGGCCTTGATGTATTGACCTCGCTATCGCTCGGTCAATACATCAAGGCCTCAGTCTGAGATTCCCCTGTAATGACCTCACTCTCGGTTAATAAGTAGTATGTAATACAATATAAATCATTTATACCATAATGCCTAAAGGCAGTACAATGCAAATATGTCTTAACGAACATAACAAACAAACTCATAGTCAGTTCTCTGAAATTCCATTTCAAAGTTGATACCAAGAAAATCATGGGACAAATACAATACATTCATAATCAGTTCCAAGAAATCAGCCTTCAGTTCTGTATTGCCTTTTCTGGAGTTCTAATCCTAATTCAGCAGTTTCTACTTAAAATTTTAGCCTTAATAGTTTCCGTATGTGGAGGGGGCTTAAAATGAAAGCTTTAACCTAATAGGTTTTTAAAACCCAGGTTGTTATACGCGGGGTTTTACCGTAATTATAATAGTATTGATTTCTGCTTTTACATACCGAGCAACAGTTTTCTCTTTCGTATATTAAGCAGGTGCTACATGTGATGACCATTAATTAACTTGTTAATAAAAACACGTCGTTTATATACAGGGCAATTCAAATTGAAAATGGATTCTTTATTAAAAGGACCAGAAGACTGAATAACATTTTACACAATTACAAAGAATGGTAGTCTTGTTTTGAGTTTGTGCCAAGCAGGGGTTTTCCTTTTCTTTTAACGAATGTTTCGGCAAGTGTTGCAAGCATAAGCATATCTCATTCCCTCAACAGTCCATAAAAAAATTATAAGAGAACCAATAATATAAAAGGCCAATCAAGAGGATAGCATTCAATTATTTGAGTTCTCTTATAATTTTTTAATGTGGACTGTTGACGGAATAAGATATGCTTATGCTTGCAACACTTGCCAGAACATTCGTTAAAAGAAAAGGAAATCTTCTGCAGCTGTAATTACCTCCTAGTCATATAATAATAATAATAATAATAATAATAATAATAATAATAATAATAATAATAATAATAATAATAACAACTTTATTTAATGAGGGTTACACATTACAGTTAAAAACTGAAAAACCTGTGGCCCTCCCCTAGAATAAAAGTTAATACTACTACAAATATATTATCAATAAAAAAATGAAAACAGATAAAATAGATAAAAACTAGATAAAAATACAAACAGTAATTTGGGTGTGAGTATAAAAATTTAAAAATTATGACATGGGAAAGCTATCTAAGTCGGCATAACCTTCCTTAATAAAATTACTATAATTATGTTTAAAGGCCTTAATGCTAGTGCTAGTTCTAATATATATAGGCAAAGAGTTCCAACATTTAGTGGCTGAAACAAGAAAAGTTCTTCCACCTTCCGTTTCACGGTTATACCGAGGACAGCGTAAAGTAATATCACCATAGCGCGAGGTTCTGGTGGACATGTCATTGACACTTACAAGTCTGTTCCTTAAATACTCTGGGCATTGTCCATTTAGGCATTTGTAAATTAAGCATAGCTTATTAACAGTGATTTCATCATAAAAGGGCAACCAGTCTAGTCTCTTAAATAAACTTACAGTACGTTCATCTCTTGTTTTAACGCCTAGGATAACACGGGCAGCCCTTTTCTGGAGACGAAAAATTCTTCTTATGTTACTTTTAGATGTTCAACTCCAGACTGCTCCGCCGTACAGAAATATAGGCTTAATAGTTGCATTGTAGAAGAGTATGCGCTCGTTTAGAGGAAGATAATGTCTGATTGACCTAAGAACACCTAAACGCTTTGCTAGTTTCTTACATAAGTGTTCGACATGTTCATTGAAACTTAGGTCTTGATCAACATGGACTCCAAGAAGCTTGTGGCTTGTGGTATTGTCTAAGGCTTCCCCGCTGCTAGTACAGACTTTCATCTCGTCGACACCGGTACTACCGATCTTAGTGCGTAGCCTACTCCCAGTTACAAACATAGACTTCGTCTTCTCGATATTTAGTTTGAAACGGTTATTTCTAGTCCAGTCCTCAAGCTCACGGGTGCTCTCACAGAGCCTGGAGCATAGACCAGAAGTATCAGTGTATGGCGAGGATGAGCTCATAGTTGTATCATCCGCAAAGATGTCGACTGTGGTTGGTTGTGACACTCCCTCGGAAAGATCGTTTATGAATACCAGGAAGAGTAGTGGAGAGAGTACGGATCCCTGTGGTACACCATGTGTGAGAGCCTGGGACGAAGACTGTGCACTACCGCGGATGACCGTGCGCTGCCTGCGGTTTTGAAGGAACGAGCGCATAAGGGCCAGGCTGCATTCATCCAGACCATAGATACGCAGCTTTTCAAACAGGATGTCGTGGTTAACAAGATCGAAAGCCTTTTGAAAGTCAGCCAGAACCAAGCCGTTAATGCGGTTGTCATCGAGATTGAACAGCATACGGTCGATGATGTTGATTAGAGCTGTCTCCGTTGAGTGGTGTTTCCTGAAGGCGGATTGCAGTTGATATAAAAGGTTATTTTCCCTGAGAAAGGCATACAGAGAGTTGTGCAAGTGCCTTTCAAAGATTTTTGAGAGGACGGGAAGAACCGAAATCGGTCTGTAGTTATTCTTGTCAGTCTTACTATTTCCTTTATGTAAGGGTATCACCTTGGCCTCTTTCCAAGCAGTTGGGAATGTTCCACTAGCAATGCTAATGATGTGCTAATAATGTGCTGAGGGTTTTACGTACCGCCCCCAAAATATATAAGTCATTAGACATGAAAATAAAAACTGTGTTTAAAAGCTGCATATTATGTTTTAAACTCTTAGAAACAAGGGTAAAAAGTTAACGTCTAATCTAAGGTCAAGGAAAAACGCAAAATCTCGAGAACTAAGAATAAAACGATAGTTGTGCTTTATGTATCCTGTTCCTCTTAGATTAGATGCCATGCATATAAACAAGTATGTATGTGTTGCTTTGGCAAAGCTCTGTTTGCTGGGATAATAAAAGACAAGACTACCATTTGGCAGATTTTGGCCACGGGTGTGGCCGTTTATTTTTTATATCAAGGATAGAAAGCTTAAAATATGGAAACCTTAAAGTATTATCCCAGCAAAGGTGAGGGAGAACCCGCCAACCCAAACCAACAACAACAGAACGCAGGGAGCGGAGGGAGGGGAAACTTTTCTTCACTCGTTGACGCCATAAGCGTAAAGGCGATGTAACCGCGCCTTCATAACCTAAAAGCCCGCGAAAATGTAACCGGAAGTGATAGTTGGAGGGAATTTCACCGGAAGCTGGTAAATACTTACGAAACAAGCTACATAAAACCATTCAAACTAATGTAACAACAATTAACAAAAACGCCTCGCTTATACACGGAAAAGAGGTTAAACAGAGATTTTAGTTTTTGCAAGAGTGAGAAAAAGGTAAAATTCTACATAATTAAAACATAGGCACGCTAAGCGTGCAGGAGTTATTTTTTCAATTTATGGAGTGGCTTAGGGTGAGACTGGGTGATTGTCCTGTTGGGATGGTTTATGTCATGGCTTGAGCTTTTTGTGTATGGCGGCCCACGGAGTCACTTTTTTGCACAAAATTTGCTTGCAAACAAAATATTTTTTACGTGCACTTTGACACATCAGAACTAATTTATTCAATACGTAAATTTTCATCATTTAATTGAAAAACAAGTTAGAACTAATTTTATTATCAAAATGTCACGAAATGGCACGTTCTTATTCTGCTTAAAGCGGTTATTTTGTTGCTAGCTTTTTAGCAACGGTAACGTGATACTTTGTTTGATACAGTATACTTTTGGCTTTTTGCCAAACACTGTAACATGATACTATTGTTTTTCTCACTTTTGTAACATGATGCCTTTGTTTTTCTCGAAAAAGCCATGTCTCCATTTAACACGCTCAATAGTCATTGAACGAAAAGTAATAACGAATCAAATCAAAAACCACTCTTTTCGGGAAAATTCTTTAAAGCGCAGTACTCCTGCAGTATTTGTTTCTTGTCAGAACTGTTCAACAAAGATTTTGGTTCATTCACAACGTAAATTTTATTCAACAAACAAGGACTAATTGAGTTGTACACTTGTCACGGAATGGCACGCTCTTATTCTGTTTTTGCTATCGATCGTAGTTGCTTTTTACATACCTGAGCAAAGTTAATACCTGTACCGATTCATTTAATGTTTGAACGAGATGTTTTAAAGGTATAAACACAAACGCCACTTCTGAACTGGTGAATTGAGCAAGAAGCTCAAATAACCGAGTTGGAATTAGCCCGGTCCCGCCGAAAAAAAATGGACAAACATAATTTGCAATCAGGCGTTCTTAGGACAAACATGAAGCACCTGTGAAGTGTCACGCAAAACGATCGTTTGTGCCATGATTTAAAATGCAAGTGTTAAATCTTAAAGTTTACTCTGTCCTTTAGTTTTCTTTTGAAAAACGCAGTTACATGTGTATGAAAGAATCTCAATCGGATAACTTGTGCGAAAGGTTTCACATTACTTTTGACATATGCAAATTTTCACCAGTTTTATAAACGGCGCCGGTTTTAACAAGAACTAATTGAGTTATCTAATTGTCACGGAATGGCACGCTCTTATTCTGTTTTTGCTATCGATCGTAGTTGCTTTTAACATTTATGCCAAATAGAACGAGAGATTTCATTATTTTAGCTCCTTGCCGTGATGCTACGTAGACAATCAATTAGCAAACAAGTCTGGCCCGCGCGTGCCGAAAGATCTCGAAAAAAAAATTAATATTAAAATGTTCACGGCACATCATATAAACTTTCATAACACATCATTTCTAGGTATAACGAAGATTTGAACTCAGAGACTCAAAGGGTAGTGCAGAATGCAATATGGCCAATCAATTGACATTGTTATAATAACTTTGATTGAGAATACATACAGTGAGTTCACTTTTTCAGTTTAAAGCGCTGTTTCATGTTCACTTGTAAGATGTTGAACGACCGATCGTGATACATTTCGATTTTGACATGAAGCAAATCACAAAATCATTTGAAAGCCCATATACAGAATAAGGATTTCCTTGAAGCAAATCACAAAATCATGTGACAGCCCATATACCGGAGAAGGATTTCCTTTAGTAAAAGGTCACACACACGGCCGATCAATCGACGTTAAAATGCAGGTGTTTAGTCAAGGAAGCCGGCTTTTTCCAGGTCATGCTCCCGCCACAGTCTGGTGAACACGTCACACGCTCACTCAAGCATGAAGCCGAGAAGCACGTAGTGTGAAGATTTCTTTCACGAAAGCATGTTCAAACGCTAACGAGTTTTTCGCTTTCACACGAAGCCCCTCTCAGGCAGAGGTTTTACAAAATGATACGGAAGTTAGTCAACTGATGAAGAACAAATCAAAGGAAAGGAAGTGTCGGATGTAACATGATACCTCTGTTTTTCTCTTAGACTGCTGTGATGCCTTAAAGTCTAATTAAATTAACGCCACGGATTCTACAAGAATTCTACCGCATTGAAAAGCATACCACGTTAGGCTTTGATACAAAATTTCTAAACACGTCACTCTCTGTTATTTTAATTTTCGTTAGTTTGAATTCAGTTTGACATTGAAACAGCAAGCGTGATATTTGTGTTTCCCGTGCAAAGGTTTGTAACATGATACCTTTGTTTTTCTCTTAGACGGCTGTGATGCCTTTAAGTCTAATTAAATTAACGTCACGGATTCTTCAAGAATTCTACCTCATTGAAAAACACATCACGTTAGGCTTTGATACAAAATTTCTAAACAAGTCCTGCTACTTTAATTTTCGTTAGTTTGAATTTCCGTTTGATATTGAAACATCAAACGAGATACTTTTCCTTTTCCTTGAAAACGAATGTAACATGATACCGTTGTTTTTGTCGAAAACGGATGTAACGTGATGATATGGTAACGTGATTTATTTTTTGCAAACAGGGCGACATCGATTATAACACAGACATTATCGATTAATTAAAGAATTCGGTTTTTCTGAATGATGAGATGTTACAACAGATCATCTTTTCTAAGAAAACAGCGTTGCCATAATAATTATTTCACATGAACTGCTGTGACGCCTTAGTGTCTAATTCAATTAATTTGCGGTTTTAACTTAGCGCCACGGAGTCTACAGGAATCCTTTCGCAGGAAGAATTACGTGATGTTCATGACGTCTATTAATCTGCGCATGCGTTTAGCACAAAGAATTTTCTTCCAGAAAGAATAGAACCACAAGGAGAGCATAGTGCTTTTTGAAACAAATATATACCTTTGAGCTCTTTAATTGTGCCGTAAATAGACTTCCCATTCTACCAAGGGCACACGGTCTGTTGCTCCCTACCCCCTACCCCCTTACAGAAATAATTAATTAATTGATATTAATTAATTAATTGGTGATTAAAAGTTTACACCATAGTGCTTTAGCGCCTGAGGGGTTTAGCAAACGACAACCCACCAAACCATCACAATAGTGCATTCTGCACTAAAAAGAGATATCATTATTTTAGCTACTTGCTGTTGTGTTACCTGTCACGGTGATTTGTCAATCGTATGCAAATTTCGTCAGGAACTCACAAGGTCATGCTTCACTGAGCAGAAGGGAGTCCGCTTGCAGATCAGCTGTTTTGTTTTTCGCTGCAAGTCCGTGATCTGTTTTCAGGTCTAAATTATAATTGAATATCAGTATAGAATATCCAAAATAAGGGATTGTCCGGAGAAAGAAACTCGCACGTACAATTGAAAGAAAGCGACAAAATGTCGCATGTATTCTGATGTAATTAAAATTTGAACTTTTGCGTCTCGATGTTTACGTTTATATTGTTGCTTGTTCGCTTGATCAATTAAATTTTATTATACTTTTTGGCCACTCTGGGTTCTAGCCGAAGAGATTTAAATTATTAGTGGATTTTCGAAACATTTGGTTGTCAGTTCAAAGTTATTCTTGTTGTTTTGAGCTTGAAATTTACCGCCGCTAGTGTTATTTCCGTCTGCATAACGTCATGAATTAATTATTCTGTCTTTCCGCGTTCGGGCATTTACAGCTATCCGTTTAACACTTGAGGTTTACCGGTCGGCCGTTCACAGCTGTCGGTTCAAAATCTTCATTAGCCGTTCAGCCTGTAATTTTTACCACGGTCAGGAAAGCTAGCCTCTTCAAAACGAACGCTCGAATAAGACAAATAACAATTTGGTGTTGGGCCTTTTGCTGACGGCGTGTGCGTTGTAAGCAGGCGAGCGTTACGAAAAACACGTTTTTTAATCCAGGGTTAATTCACAACTCACAAATACGAAATCGCCCACTACAACTGTGTCAGATTGCTTCGCCTTTATAAACTACAATTTGATTGGTTCTGATAGTACCTGAAATCTGATTGGTGTGACAAACAAACATACTTCGCTGACTGAGCGACCCACCATCCACTGACTACACGGAACATCATGCCGACTAAGAGGTTATTTTTGAAAAAATAACTCAATAAATGGTAGTCTTGTTTTAAATTTGTCCCAAGCAGAAATTTTCCTCTTCTTTTAAACGAATGCTTTAGAAGGTGTTGCAACGGTAGCAATATATGATCTTGTCAACAGTCCAAATAAAAATATTAAGAGAACCCAAATATGGATATATAACGTTTATACGAGGATAAAACCATAATTGACGTCCTCTTAGTCATATAATGTGATGAAGGTTTTACGTACCGCCCCCAAAATAAATAATTCACTTTAGACGTGAGACTTAAAATTGTTTTTCTTGTTATGAAGTTTGCATTATTTTTGCACCTGACGAGCACGTTTTTCGGTTTTAGATTCTTAATTCCGGGAACAAGACAAAATAGTAAAATTCTAGACAGTAACGAAAAATTGTAGTCTTGTTTTAAGTTTTTCCAACAATTGTTTTTCTTTGCATTTTCACAAAAGCTATGGTAGCTGATGTAAGCTAAATTAAACCACATTTTTTTTGTCAACATTCCAAATAACAGTAAAATGTTAAGTAAACTCTAATGTACCGGTAACGTATATCTTAAGACTGAAATTATAATAATGACCTCTTTATGGTCCTTCAATTAAAAAATGTTTTGACGGGTTCATACACAAGAATAATAATTAAGTTTGTAGCCATTCGCATTGAATATTTGAAACTAAAACACAACCTCCCACCCACCCTAAGGTGACTGTTCAAAAAGAGCAGATGAAACTGTTTCCAAATGTAAAGAAAACTTTAATAATGAGTCCTGGAGAGACAGATTCTGCGAAGAAATAAGTATTAAGTTATATACTATCAACTAACTCGATGAATTTATACGGGGACTTTAGTCGAAACTGACTTCTTAATGCCTTTTAATTACAAAATGACTTGAGGCTTTTATGCATCCGTTATAATTAAGTCAAGCCATTCGAATTGAATAATTAAAAGTAGAACACGTATAATTTTTCCGTATGTTTTGTTTCTTTTCAAAATTGAGAGTAAAATTCTTGACAATTACTTGTGGAAAGAATTGTAGTCTTGTTGTTAGTTTCTTAAGCAGTAGCTTTTTGTTTTTCGTTTTATCAAATGCTTCGGTAGGTGACGCAAGCAAAGTGATATCTTGTATTGTCAACAGTCTAAAGGAAAATTGAAATTAAAAGACCGTTCCATGCAGATATAGCTCAGACAAAATAGGGTGTGAAAATTAAATATTTTTCCTTTTGTGAGAGCTGCATATTATATTTAAAACTCACGGAATTTGTTTGTATCCCGTTCTTGAAAAAACTATACTTTCACAGTCAAGAAAAAGAGTAAAAAACTTGACAAGGTCGTGGTAGTCTTGTTTTAAGTTTGTCCCAAGCAGAAATTTTCCTCTTCTTTTAAACGAATGCTTTAGCAACGGTAGCAATATACGATCTTGTCAACAGTCCAAATAAAAATATAATGAGAACCCAAATATGGATAACGTTTATACGAGGATAAAAACCATAATTAATGTCCTCTTAGTCATATAATGTGATGAGGTTAAACAGAGATTCGAGTTTTTGCAAGAGTGAGAAAAAAGTAAAATTCTACACAATTAAAAAGAATGGTAGTCTTGTTTTAAGTTTGTCCCAAACAGAAATTTTACTCTTCTTTTAAACAAACGCTTTAGCAGGTCACGGTTACAACGGTAGCCATATACGATCTTGTCAACGGGCCAATTAAAAATATTAAGTGAACCCAAATATGGATAACGTTTATACGAGGATAAAAACCATAATTAATGTCCTCTTAGTCATATAATGTGATGAGGATTTTACGTACCGCCCCCAAAATATATAAGTAAATTTATACATGGAAATTAAAACTGTTTTCTTTGTTATGAAGTCTGCATTATTTTGCACCTCACGAAATTTTTTTGTAACTCTTATAAACTGCAAAGGAATCGTTTTTTCCACGGTCAAGTCAAAAATTAATAACAATCATTAATGTTCGCTTTCTGTTTTTACCTAGTATCCGTTTTTGGCTATTTTTAACAAAAGCAGGTGATATGAGTCATATTGTATTTCGTCAAAACAAGCAAATTATGAATATAATGTTTGATTATGAAACAGAAATACCCATATCATCTTTCTATCAAAAAACTCAGTTATTTCCCAAGATTTAACTTGCTAACAAAAACACGTCTTCACTCTCCAAAATTCGAATTTCGAAATTTCGGAAATTTGAAAAGTTCCGAAAATTCCGAACTCAAAATTTCAAGTTAACTTTGATAATTAGACAAAACATTTTGCAATATTGATATTAACGGCTAGGAGAAATTAATAACGTAAAACATTGCACGTAACGTAAAAGGTCTGTCAATCAACATAACTGGCACATTCAGCCCTGGCTTGAAATTTAAGGTGTTCCTGCATCCTCAAACAACACATTTCACTGTTGGCAGCCCCGCGCCATGGTGCTGCTACCACTCCTGTTGTTTGTTATCTCCCAAACGATGCGCGCTATGGAAAACAGCGCGCTTTATCGAAATCCAACAGGCGATTTTTCTGTTGGCGAATTTACCCAAAATTCCTTCCGTTATCTATGGGTAAAGAAAATAACATCGTCCAAGGTGGCAGACCAGTTTGATTGCACTTTCCTCTGTGTTGCCGAACCAAAGTGTTTCTCGTTCAACGTTGCAGCGTATCCTGACTCGAAAGGTCTTTATCTGTGTGAGTTGTTGGTCACTGACAAGTACAGAGCAACTAAAAAGTTTCACGCCAATGCTACATTCCATCATTACAGTCCACAGGTAAGAGTTATCAGGTCATACACAAGTTCTCTGCTGAGTTATTAATACTTGCAGGTTGGATAATATAACCGATTTTGACATTATTTTCAGTCTCCATGTGAAAGCGAGCCTTGCAAGAACGGTGCCGAATGTGTTCCTGAATATGAACTGAACTCCTATCGATGTCGCTGCAAGCCTGGATTCTGTGGAACTTACTGCGAATTGGCAGGTAAAAATCCAAAATTTCACATGTTGATATAAGTCTAGTTTATCCGCGAAGCTAGTTAGATTCCAAAGTTATTAAACGTTTGTTACAACTGTGTTAAAGCAGAGATTATTGTTGTTTTGTGCTGATGTGCATTTCGAAGTACGATTTTAGCATTATTGAACCCCACTCTCCGCGACTTACAATTTGAAAATATTAAACCTTACTTGCATTTTTCTCGTAGCAAATAAAAGCTGCAGTATGATTAAGCTGTGCAACCCCAAAGCTCCAAGTGGTTCTTACGTCATCGACCCTGATGGAGAAGGAGGCGTGACACCTTTCACTGTTGACTGTGACATGACTGACAAGAACAACGTTGGCGTGACAGTCATCAGTCAAGACAGTGAAGACAGGACGCGCGTGGGAAGATGTTGGCCACGAGGCTGTTACAAACGTGACATCCACTACACTGGGGCAGATCTTCTCCAGCTGGGAAGCCTAACGGCCATATCTGCACACTGTGAGCAGTTTATCAAGTACGAGTGTTATGGCTCAAGGCTTTTACTGAACGGTGACATGTATGGCTGGTGGGTGTCACGTGATGGAGACAAGATGACGTATTGGGGAGGAAGTAACTCCAGCTTTCCTTACAAGTGCGCATGCGGGGTATCTGGCACCTGCGCTAACCCCGGATATGGATGCAACTGCGATAAAAATGATGGCACGTGGCGCAAGGACAGCGGTTTGTTGACCAACAAGTCCCATCTTCCAGTAAAACAGCTGAGATTTGGAGACGCCGGGAACTCTAATCAGTTTGGCTATCACACCCTGGGGAAACTGAAGTGTTACGGAGTTACAAGCAAATGACTGACTTACTAACTTAACATGGCATTTAGATACATCGGTTTTAGTCAATTCACTAAGTAGTCTGCCAATGTATGGTCAAGCACTTTACACTGAAAATGAATAATTGCTATGTTGAATATGACAGGTTAAAAATGTACTCCTTTTCGTTACCGATGGTTGAAGTCAGAAATAATTTTAAAACATGATAACAATTTAGGGTCAAATATTTCGCTTTAGTTGTAAATTAAAGTAATTCTGACTGTATGATTTATTGCTTCCTGTTAAGCCAATTGTGCCACGTAAATTAAGGTAAAGTTAATAAAGCAAGAGTTAAATAAAAAAGTGTATGGTTATTCATCCGCTCAGGACTGAAGTTAATATATACACCGAAATTGTTCACTGTGAGAAGAGAAAAATTGAATGAAAAATTTGATAGCTGTTTAAGTTTCGAAATAGCCGGCTTTAAAAAATCATCAATCCCAACCTCATATATCTACCTGACACGGATTTTTTTATAAAGGAACACCAGCTTGGAAAAGCAGGGGGTGGGTGGGTGGGTGAGAAGGAGGGGGGGGGGGGGTTGTAAAAGGAAATCACACGCCAGCTTGAGCGAATTTATAATCGAAAGCGAATGAAGACTTTTTCAATCAACAAACAATTTTTATGGATTCAATGAGACGGAGTAAGAGAAAGGGCCCTGTTAAAGAATGTGAGAATAGCGAGCTTTACAAGAGAGAGTGCGTGCGTGAGCATCTTTAGAATCCTCTGGGTACTCGCGAGCGTATAAACACGCGAGGAGGTAACGTCACTAAATGCAGTTTTAAGGGGACGGACCACGAAGACAATTGTCCTTCCTGTAAATATCTAATTGCCATAACCGCTCTTCAGTAGCTCGAGGAAAGCGATACAATTTTTGCCTTGTGCGTATCATCCCTGTAGCTGCCAAACAATGCAAAATCCTGACTTAGCGATGTCTTGGCCTTTCGCCAAATTTGATAATGGTGTACTTCCAAAGATCATAAGGTCGATAACGTGTCCACTCGCATCCCAGGCCACCACACAATTCCGCAACATGCACTGGGAGACCTGTGGTCTTCAAATATTGTAGTCCAGGTTTTTAGGATCTGCTGATCAGGTCCCCCCTTTTAGATAAACTATTTATTCACAGCATGAATTTGTAAACTGTGGCTCCATTCCCTTTTTCAGCTTCAGAATTCAATTTAAATATGAAATTAAGTGGACCTTCCCGAAAGCGGACACGCGTTGGACCTGAAAAAATGTCGACCCCTTAGGAGAGATTTCCGCCTCTGGGTGCATAAAAATATAGTTTCTGTAGGTGGATGGACCTTGATAAGTGTCCGCTTATGAGAGGTGTCCGTTAGTAAAGGTTCAACTGTACTCATACAGAGCTTAACATAATAACAGCGTGAAATATTCAGCGCAGGTCATTTTATAATTGTTCCTGTTATTAATTTCCATTCGTTTGCAGCTGAAACGATAACAGCCATCGTTGCTAATTTATGTTTAGAAAAATTCTTCATAGGTTTATTGGAGAATAAAGTGTAGTTCACTTGTAATATTTTCTCTTGTTTAACTGCTTTGACAAAATATTGAGATGCGCGTAGCCTGAGGCGAGGACTCGTGAGAGCTATTCGGCGACGTCACCGATGAAAGAAGGTGGTGTTCAGGCCCTCTTCTGTAACTGAATTCACAGTCAAAAAGGCGGGAAAATAAATTTCGTCTAGAGGTACTGTTTTACTCCTGTCCACTGTCTGTGAAGACTATCGAATCCATTCTTGAAAGTAATTCACGGCGACCATATACAAGTGTAAGCTGCTTGGATTTTTACGAGGCTTTACGCTAAAATCGACCACCTCTGATCTTGTAAGTCACTGGACATCATATCGCACATGAACACATTCGATGTTTACTCTTAGAATTCCAACGAAGGCACTGTAGCCTCACTTTGATGCGAGCATGCGCAAAAGAGTAACTAGACCCAGGTTCCATTCGGATGATTGAGAGGAATTTTTCCATTTGTCGAGCTCGTTTCAGCCATTTTGAATCGTTCAAGTTGTTTGCGATGTTTAAGTCTCATTTGTCGATAAGTTGACCTAAATCTTTGATAAAAGTCCTCCACCATTTGTTGAAGCTCTAATTTTGCCTTCATGTATTCTCTTCTCTGTCTTCTCGTTATTACTAAAAGTATTTGATAAGAAAAGAAAAAAACATTTAATAGAATAGTCAAAAGTGCTGACACTCGAAGAGATATGTTACAGGGACACATTGATGCAGCAGAGACAAAATCACTCCGTGTACAGACACCAAGAAAATGTAGCAGGGGCATACTGCAGTAAAACATCCCATTTTGGGACAGTTGAAGGTAGGAAGGCAAGTCACAAGCTTCACCTTGCAAAGTGTAAAGTTTCATATCAGCGAATTTGAAAAGCATCAAAGACAAAAGGTATATACAACGAAAACAATGTGAAAGTGTAGTATTAAAGCTCACCAAACCACGTCGACTGAAAGACGATATTTAGTAACTAAATTACTAACATATTTCTAACCGAGATGGCGTCCTCTTTAAGCCTGGTTTCTTAGAGGTCTCCTCGCCCTTCCTTACTGTTAAATTTGTATTAATATTAATTTTGTGGCTAATACTAATAAAAAGTGGCTAATAAATGATGATGATGATGATGATGATGATTATGACGATGATGGTGGTGATGATGATGATGATGATGATGATGATGATGATGGTGATGATGATGATGATGATGATGATGATGATTATAGCTACATCTAAATATCAGTCCTGGGATTTGTTTTCTGCACTGGTCTTGAGTCTTACATTCCAGGGGCCTTTTTTTGGAGTGCACCTTATTATAAGAATTTTAAGGTCTGGTAATACCTTGTATCTCGTATCTTCGTTTTTGCATCCCTTTATACCATGAATGGTACACCATACCCATAAAGACAGCTAGACAGAGAAGAGCCAGCAAAACAAAGATAGCCACTCGATAGATATGCGTACTTGGGTCCAGGAGAGGTATTTTGTTTGATTGTGTGTTTCGGTCTGTAATCTCCTGATGGTGAAAAATTAAAACTTTATGTTAGTCGAAGGGGAAGAAGGATAATAATAATAATAATAATAATAATAATAATAATAATAATAATAAGAAGAAGAAGAAGAAGAAGAAGAAGAAGAAGAAGAAGAAGAAGAAGGATGAGAGGGAAGGAGGAGGAAGGGGACAAGAAGGAGGAGGGAGGGGGAGGGAGAGGAGAAGTGGAAAGACAAGGAGGAGAGGGTGAAGTGGTGGAAGCAGGGTGGAAGGACAAGAAAGTGAAGTGTTGCAGGAGGTGGAAGGCTTAGAGATTAAGGAGGAACAGGTCGAAAAGGAGGAGAAAGATAAGCAGTAGCAACAGAAGAAGGAAGAGGAAGATGAGGAAGATGAGGAACAGGAAGAGTAGGAGGAAGGACGAGGAGTGGAAGGAAAAGGAGGAGAAGGAAGAGGACAAGGAGGTGAAGTGTTGAAGGAGAAGAAGAAAGATCAGAGGTTAGAAGGGGAGGAAGGGGTGGAAGAGGAATGAGGAGGACGAGGAGGAGGAAGACAAGAGGCAGGTAGAGTACAAGGAGGTTGAAGAGAAGGCGAAAGAGATGGCGCAGGAGGAGTAGAAGGAGGAGAAGCAGGTGGAAGAGGACACGAAAGTGAAGTGGTGACGGAGGTGGAAGACAAAATTTTGAAACGAATTTTGAAGAATCAAGAATCCTTTGCCGTCGACGGCTCCTGAGAAAATTTGCTTAAGAGACATTGATAGGTACCCCGACGATTTTACTTTTTGTAAAAACAAAATTAACGTAGACATAAATGGCAGAGCTTCTCGTACCTTGTTGCTGCCTTCATTTGTTTTCTGTAGTATTTCTGTAACCACAGTGCTCCTGTTCCCGACATAATCCCGAAAATGCTGTTCAAGCTTGGCCGCATTTCCACTGATCACCACTCCAGAAGTAAAATCAAAAGAGATTATTTGACTGACCACTATCCAGGTTGCATTAAACAAGTCACTCCTGTAATTTGCTGTGTATAGGTCCACTAATATTCCGTCAACATCGCCATACTTTAGGGCATTTACAAGCCTCTCTAGGGTAGGGAACGTGCTGCCTTTACAAGAAAATACAAGAAAGTTCTGTTATAGGCTTCAAGAGTGATCGTTGGTAAAGGACTTATACTTTTTCTTTACTTTTTTACTGCTAGTTAAAAGTATGTTAAAGGTTAAGTCTGTGTTCGAGCCTAAAGGCCTACCAGGCCGGAGCTTATCCCGGTTTCCGTAGCATAAAGTGACTAGGATGATTCTAACCCAAGTGTCTTGCCCAAGAACACAAAGCAGTGTCCCGCCCGGCCAGGGATCGAAACCAGTATTCTGACCAGTAATGTTGCAGTTCTCGTAAGCTTGTAATTTTATTGGTCCGCGAGTCAGTCGGTCATCTGATGCAGAATTTATCCTAATAACATGTTCTGTATCCTTACATATTACAACTGTTACGGTTCTAAGGCTTTGAACCTGTAACACACGCCAGATACAAAAAAACACTAATAATCACCCTTTGGATGTGGCCAAAAAAAGTGGAAAGGCCAAGGAAAGGGTACAATATTGGTTAATTATTAGACAAATCTATCGAAATAAAAAAAACTTAAGCGAAATAGGTTGGCTAACACGAAGACTCTCTGAACGAGAATGACAAAACTCTTATTGAATACAGTTGAAACCCACTTATTTGAACTCGGATATTTCGAATTCACCCTTATTTCGAACTAAAATTACAACCCATTTCTCTTGGATTTGCCTTGCAGTCATTTACTATCGGCTATTTCGAACTCTCGCTATTTCGAACTATTTTTTGTTTCCCCTGACGGGTCGAAATAACGGGGTTCAACTGTATGTAGTCCCTTGAACATGATTACACGCGGGCCTCTACATCGTTCCGTCTAAATATTAATTCTGACTAATCCATCCCCATGTCTCGCAACTATCAGAATTACATTTTATGATTTTGCTACGGCAGTTTATTTATCTGACAACTTTAAGTTGATAAAAAGCTGAGTGTTTCATTTGCCTGCCGACAAAGTTAAACAGTTACTTTAGAATTCGAGTCAAGGGTCCTTATTTCGCCTGGTCTGCTCAAGCGGAATTTATTTGCATTCTTAAGTCAATAAGCGAAGGTAGGTATGTGATTAACTTACTTTCGCCTGCCTTTGATATGAATCTGATGAGAAGGTCGTACTCTGGAAACTGAGCCAGCGAGCCTACCTGTGAGAAGAACAGCAGTGTTATATGCCACAAACAAGCAATAGATCTTTACAGCCAGCTTAGAAAAGAATATTTCAGTATTTTATCTAAAAGGGCGATTATCAAACGGAGTCCATGACAAGCAGGAAGCCTGAAACCTTCCTTTATAATTATAAACAAGGCATTCCAATGAATCCCCAAACCCAGTCCTTCGTTTCCTTGACAAATTGAAAAGATTTCAGAGCCTTTCATCCGGACTGCTGGTCAAGGTGAATGAAGGCTCTGGGTAAGATGTTCAGAAGAACTCACAAGTTTTGTGTCTGAATTCAAACCGCGTGGGGAGTTTTTAATAAAACTGCTCACCTTTTTACCTCGAGCAACGTTCAGATGTCTATCGAGAATCCGTACAGACATAGAGGAAGTGATGGAACTCACGAGAAGAGAAGATAAAACGATTCCAGTCAAAAACCACAAGATGGCGATTGAACGTCCGAGAATTGTCTTGGGATATCTGTCACCATACCTAGCATAATGAAACGAGCGATTACTAAAAGACTTCTAAATCAAAGTTAACTAAACTCCATTCACGCTAGCAAAGTTACAAAGTTACTTGAATCAGGTTTAACAAAATGAAAATCGGCAACAGAAAACGTAAAGTGAAAGATTGAATGTTACATAGGGTTCAAGTTAGCTCTAACTAGTGTTTTCCGCGGCATTCTGCTAAATGTGAAGTCGACAAATATCATCAAGCAACAACAACAACTTTTATTTACTCACGGTGACTTAAACAACTTATGGAGCCGTGTTTCGCTCTATAGCTAACAATATCTAAGACTAGTAAAACCTATAAATACAGTCAACTCTCTCTAAAACTGACACAGTCGGGACCGGCTCCAACTGTCCGTTTTAGAGAGGCGTCCGTCTTATAGGGAGTTGAGTTATTGATAAGTTATTGAGTAAAATGGCTGAAACACGGCAGGGACGGGAGACCAACACCAGGTGTCCGTCTTAAAGAGGTGTCCGTCTTATAGAGGTGTCCGTTAAGAGAGAGCTGACTATATGGAGAATAATACATAAAATCTATATAAATGGAAAAATATACAGCCATTTTACCATAAACAAACTTCGGTTAATTATTTATATTAATGAAAAACGAAGTCGCTATCGTTTTTCGCACTTATTTGGGGTGACTCAATAGTGAAGTTGAGCAACTTCAACGAAGAAAACAATTTTAAACCGTGTTTCACTAAACAGATTTTAAACGTGTTTTAGTTTTGGTGTGAATGGGGTATAAGCAAAGAATTGATTGTGCCACTGAAATGACCAAAAGGAACCTGAAATCTAGAGAGCGCATATTGGACTTTGGTCACGTGTCTTCTTACCCCACTGTTGTCATGGTAACAAAAGACCACCAAATTCCTTCCACGACTCCCTTATGGAATTGATAAGTGAAGAACTGCTCACCATTAGACTCTGATTCCTAAAAAGTGATAACATTTGATCAAGAAAACAAACATAAACACAAATGCAGCTTTCGCATACAATTGCAATACCTTTTAAAGGAGCTACGTACGTCACGGATAACCCATTTTGAAAAACATTGGCAAAGTTTTTCAAATTAGTCGTTCGAAATTAGTCTTAATCTTTATCAGGGGAAACCCATCTTGGTTATTTTCAATATACCGTGACATTGCTCCTTTCAAAATACGTTTATATCGCTTATTCAAGGCACTGTGTGCTTGAAGTAACCTTTGAGGCCGTTTAAGTAAGAGCCAGGCATGATTCAAAAATTCCGCTGAAAGAAATTTGGCGGAAATCGGCAGAGCACGCAAGTGCGCATGGACGCACATGCACGGAATCTTTCGCGCACAGATAAACGCATACTTATTTTCGAAAAGTACACGTGACAGTTCTCTTTTACATCGGCAGCTTCTTGATGTTGTGGACGGTGCGCTCATCAGATGACGTAAAGCAAAGGATTCACAGCACAATAAACGAAACCCCAATCAAAGCACAATAGCTATCAACCAACAATAGTCTCCGTAACATCATAAAGATATACCCTTTTTATCACTTACCGCAAACCAAATGATAACTCCAGTTAACACCGCCAGTACTATACTAACAGCAAATATAGGCCAGCACGCCAGCACAGAATGCCCCACATCCCGGGCATATGCAGCAGGCGTGCTCTTCCTCGTCATCAAAGCCACGCCAGGTACCGTGATGAGCGGAACATATGAGTGAAATCCCCTGTAGGTTGTTTTTCCTACTGCTGCCCTAACTGGGAAGCGGAAGTCGACTTTTACCCGGGTATCCGGGTCTGTGATGCTTTCTGTTGTGTTGACAGTGTAACTTATGTTCCATGTTTTGTAGTTGAAGCACGTGCCACAAGATTCTTGAAGCATGTGCGCAAGGAGTTCTGGGATAAGACCACGTGGTTCACTGCCCGAGCGCCTTTGGATGACGTCTGGGGGGCTTGGAATCCAGTTAGCAAGCATAAGGTGTGGACAGCGACAAGTTTCTAGAAAACAAAAAAGGAAAAATTGAACCAAATGAAAATAATTTTACATATTTAAAGTAAACCTGCTTAAAATGGTCGATTCTTCCGATTTTGTTTCCAGTATAAAATTACATGACGAGACGTGTGACTTCGCACACTAAGTCCTCATAGTCACGGGGATTTTGCCAAGTTTTGGTCAAATCTGTTCTGAAATTAGTGGCAGGCAACTTAACCCATAAAAACGTTATCTTCGAACATTGAACTGAAGATATAACCTTCACTTGGAAATAGAAATCAAGCTACGCCGGACTAAAAATTTCGATTTTTTGAAAACGTGCGGAAACAACTTGAAAAAGTAAGCCTTACTTTTTTAGGATGCAATACGTTTCCATCCGAGTCATCCGCAGCCAAAGATGTTTGTTAACAGTTTCAGTGCTCTAATATAGCAATTTTTAATAAATATGGACTATTATTTTTACGTTTCCTGCGACACAAATATAAATTTTGGCTTTCAAAAATCTGGTAAAATCCGTGACATAGACCCTTTAAACATATCAAGCCGTAAAAAGAATAACAAGGCAAAGGTAAATCACAATATATACTTGCAAAAATGACTTTCTTGTTTTCCACCTTGTCGTCTTTCATGACAGGTTTCACGGTTATCTTGTAAGTGGTGTAGGTCGCTAGATCCTTTAATGATACTTTCTGTGAGTCAGCGCTCACGTTGAGGGAGGCCTGGGTCGAGTTGACGACAGGCCGGCCACCCATGCTTATTGTTTCATAAGCCACGTGATAATGCGTTAATTGATTTAAGACTTCGTCACGTGGTTTGTCCCACGTGATTGTGATGTCTGTCGGGCTACCATGATTGACGGCTTTCATTTTAGGAAACAAAGTTTCTGCAGAAGAATAGTGAAACTGCTAAATTAAGCCACATTATTATCATAAATTAAGTTTTATAATTATCATAAAGGAGCGGCTTTTACAGAACAATTCCACATTGGTACAACACTACACGTTATATAATAATGAATGTGATTTAGACGTGACACAAGAATAGCAGATAGCAGCTTCCAGATTTTTTTTCGAAGCAAGACATTATATTTGTGGGCCGAATTCCTGTAAAGAACATATACTGTAACATTTTAAGCCACTTATAAGACACTAGCTAGTCCAGAGTAAAGTTTCCTTGCAAGTTAATTGTTTAAATGCATCGGGGCGCCATTTAATTGATTGATTAATTGTCTGATTGATTCTTTGATTGATTGATTGATTGATTGATTGATTGATTGATTGACACTACTGCCAAAACAGCGCTACTGTTTTTAGCCGAATAGCACATTTGTATTTGTTAAGCCCGAGCCAAACGAGGATAAGAGTTGACTCTCATGCGAGTTTTCTTCAACTCTCATCGACTATCATCAACTCGAGCCAAACAAGGGGAAACTAATCGACCCTCATGAATAATTTGAGCAAGTCCAACGTCGATGAGAGTGCATGGGAGTTGTCAATCAATCATTCAAAACCTTTATTTAGACACGATGGGGTTAAAAAAGCTACATAGCCTGTGGGGTTGTCGGCCGGCTAAACGAGTTAGATTTTGAACTCTTATTCTCGTTTGATCCGTACTTAAAATTAAGTCAGTGACAAATACTTATTCTTATCATCATGCATTAACACACTTGTGTTATTTAAAAGCTCTGAATTAAGACCTAACATTGATTCTAGCAGAATCTCACCTTTGGACCAAGTCCAGGCATCAATGCAGTCACTCTTTTTCCCATCTCCCTTCCTTGTGAACGCCAGAACTCTTACACAGAATCGTGACGTGTCCGATGGACCTCTCAATACAATCTGAGTCTGATTGACATTCACAGTCTCAGTTGACACATGTATCACGTCATCCATGTTTTCAAGTAATATCTTATATCCGAGGACTATTCCATTCACGTGATCTGGAGGTACTGGTTGCCACGTAACGGAGAATGACGTGGCATTCAACGCTGTCGTTGTTACATTAATCGGCGCATGACTGGGGACTATAAAAACGATTAAGTCATGTTAATAAATATATGAAGAGTTAGATAACAAGGGAAATTGCTTATGTTAATTTCTTACATAATTCCAATCCTGTTATTATGGTTGGGTTAATTGATTTGCGTGTTTGTCGGTAGACATAGCAGCGCATGATTTTAATTCATGGTTTCCCCTCTAAGCCCTCGTCTTAAGTTAAGGTGGCTGGTATCGGTTTTAGCCTTTCTACTTTGACGGAACAGTACTAAAAATCTTGATCAGTAAATGCTACAACACTGGTATCAAATAAATGCCCAATGATTGGTGAATACGTTTTGGTAATTTTATTGATCTCATCGGTTACCATAGCAACATTATAACCTGTTAAAAACATCCTTTATTTTGGCTTTAAGTCCTTTTTACTCAAAAACGAGCTCGGTGACACCATTTTTTACTATTGAAAATTAATCACCATGTGTGTAACAGACAGAAATTACGAAGCGGTTTCAGAGCCCCCTTAAATTTTTGAAAATTTGTTTAAGATCTGGGAAGTGCTGAAAACCGATACGAGCCACCTTAAGCTCGTAATTTTTTCCAAAGGTGCGTTACGGTGTTAATGAGTAATGAAGTCATGGCGCTGGTTGTATATGCAGCTAATTATATAAGTGCATGACCACGTTATGTGTTATGTATAAACTTTTCAAAAAACGTGTTTCCAGTAATTGCACTATTGAGCGAGGTTTTATCTTACCGCCTTCTTGTGTCCTTATGAAAACACACGAGCTTTCTACTCCGTCCCCCTTTCTTGTAAATGCCAACATCTTGATGCAAAACCACGTAAACGGCTTAACGTCACGTAAAACCACAAAATACACATTCCCATCTACTATGGTCTCGAAGCGAGGCCATTGGTCAGTTTCTTGTTCAACTGGCTTTCTTAATTGGCCAATTGCACTCATAGTCTGGAATGTGATCTTGTATCCGAGGATAATACCGTTTTGTTCTCGTTCAGGAATTGGTTTCCATCTCACGGAGATTGAAGATTGTTGTGTATTTTCTGTTGCAGTGATATTCTGGGGTGGAAGGTCTGGAGCTGAAAATAATTCAAAGGAACTTTTTGTTGTTGAATTCCATGGATGGTGAACCACTTTATTGGAGATTTTTATCAAAGTTACTGTTTAGTTGTTTAAATAGCATCAGAACAGACATAAAGAAATACTATACGGTTTAATTTTGTGCCGCGTTATTTCGAAAAAGATTTTGGGAAAAATAAGGTAATTAAGGTTGGTTCTCATATGATCTCCCCGATCGCAGCGATCGTTTCTGTCGCATCGATCGTTTGCAAATACTGAGACGATCGAAGCGATTGGAAGCGATCGGGGGTTCTCATATGATCGTCCCGATCGCATGGTATGAGCGAAGACCAACGAAAAACAATCATTTTAGCCCGAGCTCCAACACAATGGCAGCCTTCAATGAAAGAGCAAAACTCGTGGCCTCCTTTTATTCTCAGTTATTACAGTTTTACAGCGAAGAAGGGAAAGGGAAGCTAAAAGGATAGAACACGGGCGATCCAAGCGATCGCGATCGCCCCAATCGCCGCAGACATTAGCGATCGCCTGTGTAACGTTCTCATATAATCGCCCCAATCGCAAGAAAACCTTTTGATGTGACAGAGGCGATAGAAACGATCGGGCGATTATGTGAGTTAATCTATCACTTCTAAACCTTTATCACGTTTGAAAATTAAAAGTAAAATAAAAATATCTGTTTTTGTTATAATTTGGAAATACCTTCATCCGGGGCATCAACTTTGTATAAGAAATACATACTTGTAACAGAACGTTAAAAATAGTGACGAACTTGTGGCCCCATAATAAGCAAAAATACAAATTCGTGTCAAATTTGTGTTGGTGGTCAGATATTTGACATATCGGTCAACATGTTGGCTGCCACCAAAAAACTTGGCAGAACGCATATTGGTGATTCCCTTGGCGCAATCAAAAAATTGCCCGTTTCCAAAAAATATTATTTCGCATCTTGTAAATCACATTCATCACTAAGACTGACTTCTACTGCATGTTCTTATTGCATTGCACACCAGCATACATTTTCTTATAAAAAAATGCATTTTTGAAATAGACCGTTTGAACAGTTAAGCGGCCTTCACACGACAAACTAAAGTTGGCAAACTCAAGTTGGTGTGTGTGAACGACACAACAACAGTTGGCAAACAAGTTGGCAAACTATTGGTGGGAATAGAGACAAGTTCTATTTTGTCGCCAACAGTTGGCCAACTTGTTTGCCGTTGTTGCGTCGTTCACACACACCAACTCGAGTTTGCCAACACGAGTTGGCCAATAGTTTGTCGTGTGAAGGCCGCTTTAAGTTACTTAATAAGCCGTGAATTATGTTTACTTGAGTGCGCAAGATAGAAAACGGCCGCAGAGAATGCAGGATAAAGTAGACCTTTAATGGGATTAATTTATCAGTTAAAACAAAACATCTTACTGTCATCCTCTGTAATAAAGTAATAGCAGTCTTCTTTCCGGGTGCTACCCAAAGCGGTCAACGGTTCCACTGTAGCACAGTACTTAGTGAAAGTGTTAAGACCTTCATAAAACAATGAGTTGATGCTTGTGTTCACCAGTCTTACTCGGCTGGCGCCTCTCTCGGACTGGATGCTGACTCTGTACCCAGTGAAATCAACCACTTCGGATTCAGTTCTATTGAGCGATTTCCATCCTATAATCGCTGTTGACGTTGTTACATTGTAGGCTTCCACGTGTAAGGACGGAGCTTCCTCTAAGATCAAGAAAATTTTTTAGCTATTTATCCCAGGGGCGGATCCAGGACTTTTCTTAGAAGGGGGTGCACCGCTAAGGAATGACGTAACTGACTTTTTTGCAGAATACTATTTGTATTAGAAAACCGCAGGTCATCTCAGGGGGGAGGCGAACCCCTTATACCCCCTCCAGATCCACCCTTTAATAACGGAGAGATTGAATGTCCGACTGACGGACTGGCTGATTGATTGATTTGATTGATCGGTCGGTTGGTTGGTTGGTTGATTGATTGATTGATTGATTGATAGATTTATTGATTGATTGATTGATTGATTGGTTTATTGACTGATTGATTGATTGATCGATCCATCCATCCATTCATCCATCCATCCATCCATTGGTTGATTGGTTGGATGGATGGTTGCTAGACTGACTGATTGATTGATTGATTGATTGATTGATTGATTGATTGATTGATTGATTCGTTCCTTCGTTCAAACATTCATTCATTCGTTGATATATTTATTAACTGATTGAATTGACTACTCACTGTAGCTGCCTTTATGCTTAACACATGAGCCAGACATATATTCCTCTCTTGTAGTGATACGTGTTTCCAGTCCCCCGCCACAAGTTACGCCACAACGTCTCAATAGAACACAGGTAGTCTGGACCGAGGAGCCTGGTAAAATTGAATGATTCGTAGCGAGTCAGGAATTAAATACTTAACGAAAATATTGGTTTCATACAAGACCCTATTTTTTGTGATGAGCTTTGGCTAATAACACGCTGAGGAAACGCAACCACAAATTCAATCCAACATAATTAATGAAGATTGAACTCGGTAACAACAAATTACAAATACAAGAACATAAAATAGCTTACAGTAACCGACATGAAAAATACAGGAAATGGCAAAGCATAATTATCGAGAGAACTTACAAAACAAATTTGACGAGCCAAAACCCCAATAGACGAACTTGTTTACCTGAAGCAACTAGTCACGGCTTATAAACAGAAACTGAAAACCAACTCACGGGATAAATTACAAGCGAACCGAATACATACAATATGCAAATAAATATAACATATACAAATTAAAGGCTACTAAACAAAGAAACCTAATTACACGAAAACTTCACACTTAACACGAAACTATTTCCCATTTATTTGTGAATGTATTATCGCATTTTAACAATTATTCAACGCTACTAAGGGCCGAATCGCACTAGCGGACAAATTTTGTAACAAATGGTAGATTTCATCATTAATGAGTCACTTGTTGCAGAACACAAGTGCGATTACGTTTTTCGAGACCTACAACTTGTCCAACATTTTAGGAAAACAAAGAAGCAGCTGTCTTATGATTGATCCGCGTTGCACGCGCGATACATTTTGTAAAACAATTGCAAAAACAAGTGCGTACGACTTGTTGGACAAGGGCAAATTTTGTCAAAACGGACAAATCATCAAAGGGGCCGAAGTCCTGCCTCGAGGCAGGACATTTCATGACAAGTCGCATTCCCATGCCCTCGTAATGCCAGATAACAATACGTTGTTGATTGGCTATTGTGTTTGGCCCAAACTGGACCTAATAACAACACGCACACCAAAATTTTTGCGATAGTATGCACCGTGATGTGGCTCTCACTATCATAATTCAGCCGCAAAATCTTTCCGCGATAGGAAAGGCATGTTTATAAGCGAAGTATTTGCCCAATGTAAGAATGAGAAAAGAAAAAGTTATCTTGAGACGACTCATTATTCCACTGCATGAGAACACGCGTGCTCTAAATGCAAATTTTTTTAGAATTTTTTTACCGCGTGGTACTGCATATTAAATGTTTGCCCAAGACGGCCGTGCTGAGAAATGTACAGGGATGCCAGAAGCACGTGCAAAGCTATTGTACTAATAATTTCACCTTTTGTTCTCTTCAAGATGTCTCTGACTTGTCGCGACAATTTTGTTTTTGTCAAAAATGTCATGACATTTAAAACTTGTCCGCTAGTGCGATTCGGCCCTAAGCCACAGCGTGAAAAAAGACCATTAAAAATGTCATCGATGAAAAGTTTAGTAAGTGCTAAAAATCCTTAGATAAAACATTAAAAACTTTATTTATTATATAAACTAGAGTAAATAACCAGGATTTCTCGCTGAAAAACATATCTCTACACTGTAAAAGATATGATATCTTTTATATGTGAAGCTTACATATATGTGAAGCTTTACGGCAACAAAACGTTGTTTACAATTGTACTGTAACTGTAACAAATGCAAACTGTGAACGCTCTGACTGAAATAAATAGATTTTACGCAGCCCAAGCTAACGATAAGAGCCACAGTAATCTAAGACTCAATTTATAAGGATTTGTATGGGAATGAAACAATTTTCTTTTACGATATAGAAGTTCGAACGTTTTATGAATAAAATTGACTTACACTGTTGCTGTGTCGTGTTCTTCCTTGTTTGCCATTTGGATGAGTTATTGCTTTGTTATTAAATATTCCCAAGGCTGGAAACTATTTTCGACAGCATGTCACTCGAAGCGAAATATCTTCCGTGAAATTGGTCAAATCGCTACAGAATTTCCAGCACCATAATCTCCGGTAATTTCTCTTTCCTATCGTTGTCCATTTGGTTCCGAGTGCTCTAGTGAAGCGTAGAAAATTCTCCCAAAGTCCGATTTTTGCTTTTCTTGTTATGCGCGGCCCATCAAACCACACACAAAATGGCGTCAGAGCGACAAAATCGACCTCAGTGGTGGAGGACATGGCAATATTGTCACTAACTCTTAAATACACTGTGGGACCCGGAGAGGTTGATTTTCTACAGGAAATAGAAAATCACCGGCACGTGATTTCTTAAACGCCGGTTTTTATTTCCGGTAGAAAATCGACCTCTCCGACCTGACGCCATTTTGTGTGTGGTTTGATGGGCCGCGCGCGCATAACAAGAAAATAAAAAATCGAACTTTGGAGAAATTTTCTACGCTTCACTAGATCACTCGGAACCAAATGGACAACGATAGGAAAGAGAAATTACCGGAGATTATGGTGCTGGAAATTCTGTAGCGATTTGACCAATTTCACGGAAGATATTTCGCTTCGAGTGACATAGCATGCTGTCGAAAATAGTTTCCAGCCTTGGGAATATTTAATAAAGTACACGTGTTCAAAATTTCGCAAAGCAATAACTCGTCCAAATCGCTTCAAATTGGCTCGAGGAGCTGGCAAACAAGGAAGAACACGACACAGCAACAGTGTAAGTCAATTTTATTCATAAAACGTCAGTCGAACTTCTATATCGTAAAAGATAAATTGTTTTATTCCCATACAAATCCTTATAAATTGAGTCTTAGATTACTATGGCTCTTATCGTTAGCTTGGGCTGCCTGTGATTTCAACAGCAACAGAACGTTTTCTTTAAAGTTTCCTTTGTAACTGAAACTCTGACCGTAACGTTTCTTAAACTCTACAACTGAACTCATTTGAAAAAGTCGATAACTTTACTTTGCACGGAAGCTTTTAGGTTGCGACACAAGCAGGCAGACTGAAGATTCGACCTTTGCAAGTCACTGACGCTATTAAGCTACTCTTTGTAATAAATTAAAATCGTTTTAACGAATTCTTTCATTATTTTACCAGGGTGAAGATAGTAAATGATTGTGACAATGAACATTGACAGTGCACAGATAAACAGTGTCCGTAAAGCGGGGTTGACAATGTATAAGAGTTTGTCACTCGGGACACGGAAAAGTGTCCGTTGTCCGTATTAACGGGTGTCCGTATTAAACGGGTTGATTTTTCAGAAAATGTACGAGGTTTTCGTCGGGACCGACGAAACTGTCCGTAATACCGGGGTGTCCGTATTAAGCGGGTGTCCGTAAAGCGGAATTCCACTGTATTATAACCATCTATGGGGCTGACATCGAAATAAAATACTCACAGGTGATTCAGAGCTCTTTAACACAGTGTTGTCATGTTAATAAGGAGTTTCTTGTGGAATGTATTTTAAAAGAAAATGCAAGAAGTTGTGTTTCACCAACTGGATACTTATCTTGTTGTAATGATGTCTACATAAGCTGTATAGTTCAACATAGCACTTCAGACACTTGTCACTTTGTGTTGTTTTTTCTCTAAAGAATATTTGCGATAAAATAGATTTTCATGTCGCGCGACAAACCTATTGATGTAAACGACCCTTCTACATGCTAGTGTAAACGTGGGTTGCCAAGGCAAATGTGGCCCCGGTAAAATTCACGAAGTGATTCTCGTTAAACAGAAAACATTAAAATATTGCTTTGCAATTCTAGCGCCATTCGTTGTTAAATTAAATTTTCGCGTGTATAAATGACATGTTTTGTCAACAACTTGTTGGTAACTAATTTTTTGGTTGTTTGTCTTTCACGATCAAACAAATTCATAAATTTATTTCACGAGCTACATTAATAGAAGAAAAAACAGTTTACTAAGTAAAACCAGAACTGCAAAACCATCAAAAATAGTTTGATAAATAGGTTTTAAAATTATCAATGTCATTCTTCAAAGCCGCCCTGCATTTGAAATAGCACAAGTCTACATTTAATATTGTCTTTTTTGTATTTTCCTTGTTTAATCACAGGCATCCCAAACTCACGACTCGAGAAATCGATCGCTCACATAAATCATTTATTCGATCGATTTCTCGAATCGTGATTTTGGGACGCCTGTGCTCTCGGTGAAAGTTATATTTATTATACAAATAATTAAGGTTTTACTTTGTATATTATAGGTAAAAAATGTATGAAAGGAGATTAACCTTAGAATGGGAATCGAAAATTAAGTTACCCCTGTTACCTTTTCGCCATTCGTTAGCCATTTAATTTTGTTAGTTAACAGACTTATTGTACTCCATATATGTGGTAAAGAATAAGATTTACACATTGCGTTAAACGAAGAGCTAAAAATTTAAAACCAGTAAGCTTTCGGCCACACATGCACCTTTGCAAATATCTTCGTAATTTCCCATACTTCGACTTGTTGTGGACTTGCTGACCACCAGAAATGATCGAGGGTTGTAGGAAACGAGATTCCCTTGTAACGTGGTATTTGGGGTGCATAGTCTATACATTACTTGCAAAATATTTCAGACGATTTTCATTTCGGACAAAAGAGTATCCAGAAATAAAACCGTCCGAAATTTTTTAAGCGACCGAATTTTTAAGCGTCCAATTTTTTGCAGTACATTTTAACGGTTTTAGGTACACAGCCGGTGGGTAAACAAACCCGATGATCAACAATGGGTTTTTGAGATCGCAGAAAAAGTGGGCACTTCGAGTGAGGGCTTTCCACAAGTTGGTCGAAATTATTCAAAAAGTTGCTCGACATTTCTGAAAAAGGTGCTCGAAAGTTGCTCCAAAAAGTCCAAAAAGTTGCTTTTGATTAAAAAAGTTGCTCGAATGTTGCCCCAAAAATTCAAAACGCTGCCGTTTGTTATCAAGACAACTTCTCCAAATATATGCTAAGTTGTCTTTGAAGGTAAGATTTCTAAGTATTTTTATGTAATTTCACTGCAATTGAGGCTAAATAACATTTTTAGGCAAAACTGTTTTGAATCACAAGGATTTCTTTCACTGAGAAAAATCGCGAAGATATCGATAACTTCATGTTTGCTGACTAATTTTGTAATGTTTTAATGAGGAATAAGTTAAAGGTCGAAACGTCTTCGGAGGTTCCACGAAAATCTTCGGCAAACTTCCTTAACTGATCTTCGGAAACGTTGGTGTGGCCTTCGGACAACACTCGGACAATCTTCGGAGATCTTCGGTCTAGAAATTGCTCAAAACGCAGCAAGTTGCTCGAAAGGAAAAAGAGGTCGAAAAGTTGCCAAAAGATACTTGATAGTATTTGTAAAATCTTGAGGATGCAGTATGTTCACAGATGTTGTTGCAGTCAGTAATTCAGTGCCGGCATAAACTACGTTTCAGCAAAGAGTCTGAAATGTTTAGGGGTATCGGATGGACTTTGCGAGCATTTATGAGCATGCGAAAACATGCAGGCGAATACCCGTCTGTTTAAAGTCGCTTACTTAGCTACACCAGTATAAACTGGAACAAAAATAATATTTGAAAATTTACTTGTTTGTTCGTTACAATTCCTAGTTTATACTTTGAAAAGCGAGCGGTAGAACATACACGGGAAACTCAACAGGTATATATGTATTCTATACCTGCCAACTTTTTCTGGGTCAAAGGCGTGAGATTTTTATCCTGAGAGTGCCAGGATTTCCGAAGACGATACGACAATGTTCGAAGTTTTCCGAAGACGTCCGAAGTATTCCGAAGACGTTCCGAACATATCCCGATCCCAGTGCGTGGACGTGTTTTGCTAAACACGACCTCGTTTCCAATGCTTTTTTTTTGTCAAAACTCTGAGATTTCGGGGAAAATATCGCCATTGACTCATTTTACATGGAGTTTTCGTTTCTCACATTGGTTTGAGTTTACATTTTTTGGGAAGTGTGTCGTTTGTGGTTGTAATAACTCACATTTTTCGGCCAGGCGTGAGGAATTGATTCGTAAGCGTGAGTTGGCGTGAGATCGAAGTTTTCAACTCGCAGGCGTGAGAGTTGGCAGGTATAGTATTCGCTTGTTCAAGCATTGGGAGATCAAGCAGACGTTCAAGGGTTCTCAAGACCTGACTTTAACTTTCCAAACTGGAACAAGACTGTTGAAAATAATAAAAAATACCGTATTCCCGTGTTGAAGCAAAAGTTGAGAGCTTCTACAAACTGTAATACTATAAGTAGAAAAGTATCTCTTTGGTGCCCATACACTTAAGCAGTACGGATTGTGTTTAACAAGTTTCTTATCCTTTGGGCGCTGACTAACTTTGTTTTATGACGATACGAAGTTTTGAAGTATTATTCACTAAGAAAAATCACTTCTTCTGCGTGTCCGTTGGCGGTTTCAAAGTGTCCGTTGTCCGTCTTAGAGAGGTGTCCGTCTTACAGAGAGATCTGTTACAGAAGAATGACTGAAAAACGGCAGGGACCATCACCAGGTGTCCGTCTTATGGAGGTGTACGTCCCCGGGGGGTACTCCCATAAATTTCAGATAGGGGTGTGCCGCGAAGGTTCTTAAACCCTGACCCTATTTAAGGATAAAGAAAGCGAAAATTGATACCCTTTTTAAGGCCCAAAACCGAAAAATGACCCTATTCAAGGGGAGGAGAAGCGTTCCGTGACGACCCAAATAACGGCTAACCGCGCACGGCAAGACACAAATCTTTATAAAATCGCCAAAAATGTCCAAAACTTTTTGCAAGTAGTGTATTTTAAAATCTATTTTTCTTTTTTTCTCAACAGCAATTCGCTTTAAACAAGCGGAGAAGACACCGCCCCGGAGACGATGGACTCTGGGAACGAGATTATCTGGGTCGCGAAGTCGCGTGTGTGACACGCGTGTGAAACTTCCCAGCATTCTTTGCAGACAGTTCGGCCATGTTGGAGAGCTGCTGCATGAATCGCTATAAAATCTAAGGTTTGTAATTTCGCATGGTTCCTTGTCGTGTTAAATTCCTTTAATCGTTAAAGTGATATACTATTACTCACTTTGTATTTTTTAATATTCCCTGATATTTTTACAAACAGGTGGCGTGCCAGAGCTGTGTTGCAGTGTCCATGTGCTAGAACAGAGTGTTGACGGAGTGCAGGTAAGCTTTAATTAGGAAAATCAGTTGTAAATTTGATTTATTTAGGTAGTTGTGTGTGTTAATAAGGGTCTCTGCCCCTAGTTGATTGTTTTTCAGTGTAACTAAGAATTTTTCTCCTGTTTGAGAAGTGTTCACGCCAACGCCGCCAAATTTTTGTTGGGGGGGGGGGGGGGTGGGGGTGGTGAGAGTAGTGGGGTAGGGTGGGGGAAGGATTTCCCTGTTAGGTTTTGTATAGGCAGGTTTGCTGAAATTTAAGTTATCAGTTAATGTTTTGGCGGTTTATTAGCTGTCAGTTAAAATTTCAGGCCATTTATTCAGCAATGAGTAAATTTGGTAGCTTGCGAAGCCCCCAGATGTGTTGCTAAATCCTTGATATATGGACCGTCTTCATGATGGTTTGAAAACGCTTTGGTATTTTCCAAATTTTGGAATAATAAAAAAAAATACTAGCTGCACAGCCGGCGGTTTTGTTGAGGTTAATGTGCACATAAGCAAACAGAGCTTTCATGCAAAACCACCAGCTATGCCTGCTAAGAAAATACCAGGGTAAAACTGAACCACAATAAACCTCTAAGGTGAGTGTAGAACAACTTAAATATGTATATAGAAAATTAAATAAATTAAATTAAATCCTTTAAAAATTGCGTTTTTTAAATTTCAGATTCCATTGTTGGAAATATATTTGCCCCTACGCAACCAGGAATTCAGTGAGATCAGATTCTCAGGTATGGAAATCTTTTACCATTATTTATTTTTATACTGCATGCATGTTTTCCCATATGAATCAATGTGTGGTTCCAGAAAATATCCATACCCCCCACGGAAGGGATTTGCCCTATGACCCCTCCCACCCCTCTGGAAATTCCAATTTAGCTTCATACATTGCTTTAAAGTTTTGGGTCTTTGTGACCCCCCCTCCTCCTGGGAATTTCTAATCCCTTCTGTGGGGGGAGTATGGATATTTTTTGGAACCACACAATATACCGGTACCTTGAAGGCAAAAAAGTGGTTTAACAGTAACTGCCAGCCTCAGTTTTTCATTTGTAAATCTTGGTTAGTTAACATTACCATCACTATTTTCTTGACACCAAATTTTAAGGGGCTTTGTCACAGGGTTTATCAGAATTTTGAAAGGCTAAAAATTATATTTGTGTCCTAAGTAGGAAACCTAAAAATAATTGTCCATTTTTATTTTACCCTTAATATGCTGAAATTACTCCCAAAAAAACACATTTTTTAACTGTTAAATTGATTTTTTGGCGCTACGGTTCTAAATTTCTCTAAACTTTGCTAGAAATGTGCTTTCTGACACTGAACTTAAGTTTTTGATGAAATAACATTTTACTTTGGCGCATATGCATAAGACAAAATTTGGACTTCCTGGGGTTTTTTTTTGCTGAACCATTCTGAATTTTTTTCCTTGCTCCATTCCTTTCGTTTTTCTCTGCTTTCTAATTCTCTCTATCTTCTACTCTGTGCATCCCTTCTACTGGCCTGAAAAGTTTTGGTCTTAATCAATGGAAAAGCCTGGAAAGGAGACCATATCGATCAAGTGCGGGTATATTGGCCTGTTTTAGCACCATATTACACCAAAAACTGATCACGTTTTTTTTTCGATTAGCTCTGTCGGAGTGTAGTCAATATTCAAGATGGACAGTCCTGTGGAAAGATCTGTCCAACCTCTATAAGTCGCACATCACAAAAATCTGCTAATTTGTTAATTGGTGACGTCACAAAAGGTTGAATGGCCATCTTACAAATCCCAGAATAATCCGGGCTTAGCACAGTAAGGGTTAATAAAATTGCTTTATTAGAAAACTGAAACTGTCAATAAGCATCTTTGGCTGTGGATGGCTGAGGATGGAAATGGATTGCAATTTGAAAAGTTCTGGCTTTAGTTTTCAAGTTGTTGACGCATGTCTTAAAAATTTCAATATTTATAGTCGTAGGATGAATTCTATCCACAAATTAAGGTGATATCTTCCTTTAGATGTTCAACTATAAATGTTTTTTATGAGTTTATTTGCCTACCACTAATTTCAGAACAGTTTAGGCCAAAACTCTGTAAAATCCCCGTGACAAAGCCCCCTTAACTTACTCTCATGAAAACTGTTGTAAGCTACATATGTAGCTTAAAATCATGTCTTCACTTTATACTTCAAAATTGATAGGTTTTTGGGTCTATAGTAAATGCTAGTATTGAACTCTATCTAGAACTGTAGTATACCTATTTCTCTTTGCTAGAATCCTGTTCTATCCAATTATTAAGTTACCAGCCGTACAGTTATACACACTAGGCACAAATAATCATTTTTGTCTAAATTTTTTATTTCTTCTTTACAAACAGGCAGCCGCAACAAACTACTTCAGAAGAAGGAGACAGAGATGATTATCATCCATTAGCATTATTATTCTAGTTGATGATTGATTGCAATCCAGGAGCCAGGTAAACACTTGTGTTCTTATGCATTGATCAAATCCAAACTTAACCTGGTTCCTTCAAGGGCATCCCTGCAGGGCACCTTACCCTCAGGAAACAATCAGGGTTTTTTTCTCTTACTATTGAAGATTGGGGAAAATTCAGGGATATAATTGATCTGAAAAATTAGGAAAGCGAATTTTCTTTTCTTTTTCTTTACAAAATAACTAACTTACTATATTCTGAACTACAGTTGCTGTAACATCACTGACTGACAAATGACTACACATTCAACAGCTAGCAGACTCTAGATGAACTGGAACCCTATAACACGCCCACAACAACTGCCATTGATTTGTTGCATTTTTCAAACAATTTCTTCATGTCCTCAACAAAACTAAATTTACTTCAAACAGCTATTACTGACTGGACACAAATTTGACTAAATAAAACCTTCTGGACTGAAACTCTCAGTCACTTTACACAACTCTTAAAAATCCATTCTGAAGGTGACTTTTACTTACTTCAATTGCCAAGAACAATTTTTCTCCAGGCTACCGTCACCAAGACAATCACACTGATTAAACTACTGATACTCCTGGGTTCAACCCCCCACCCCCACCCCCACCCTGCACCCCACTTTTTTAATACATTTCCCAGTTTTGCCGAGGTTAAGAAAGTTTGGATTTGATCATTGCACTGCATGACCTAAACCAAGTTCTGCTTTTGATCATGCAAGACCACAGACATGCCAACTAATGTAAATAGTTTTTCTTTGAAATACAATTGCCAGCTTGCAATCAAATTTTTCAAACATCTTGAAAGTGGATACAACGTTCATGTTTGTTTGTATTTTGTTTTTATTACTGTATTTCCTCAGTTACCTTCGTATGGGGCCTTACTGTATTATAAAATTTTTTGTCAAACTGATACCAAGGGGAAACATTTTAGAAGAAGGTTTTACTGACATGACTGTATTAGGGGGAGGAGGTTCTCAATGCTAAAGGGCGGCCGGGTTCAGAGGTTTGTGTTCATCTGAGTACTACATGGTCAAGAAAAGAAAAAAAAATAGCCAAGGGGTGCTAAATGTAGTTTGCAGATGGACTTGTAAATGATTATGAATCCAAGCCAAAGCTATGTAATTACATGTGTGTGAATTGAACGTACCACTGATTGTCATTTACCATCAACAAAATTACACATCATTCTGATCAAAAGCAGGGAATTTCTAAAATGAAGAAATAGATTTTGGTATGCCAGTGGGAGGCTTATTCACACACAGATTAAAAATGTAGGTTTGTTAGAAAGGGTTCTGTGTTTAAATTTCAATACAAATGGGGGTATTTGCTGTCAATCCAATCACCCACTATTCAGATGAATCAAAGTTATGTGTTTATGTTGATTAAAACAATTCTATCCCACACTCCACCCAAGTCATTCTGCAACTTTCCCAAAAAATTAGGAAACTGGCTAATAGATAATTTGGGGGAGGGGGAAGGGTCACATTTTACTGTACATGCTTACAGTATACCTGAAAATAGAGGGATTGGGAGCTTAGGACCTAGAATTTTATGTAGTGGGTCATGTTTATAGGGGAGATGGAAAAGTCAAAGAAATTGAAAAAATTCCCATGCAACACTGCATTCAAAAATGCACAAAGAAGCGGGAGCCATAAAGGAAGGGGAAGGAAGTAAGGAGATGGAGAGTTCAGACCCCCAGCACCCCCCCCCCCCCCACCCCATGAAAGGAATCTCTCTGTGACTTTATTCACCATCAACAGAATTATTTCCATTCAAATCGAAATTTAGATGGGGTTAGGGATTAGGGATACCTTAGTAGATTGCAAGTTTACTGTCAATATAATCCATCCCCGGCCTCCACCCCCTGGACTAACACTGCAATTTATACAAACAATTTAAATTTGCCGGATACATTGTATTTATTCATTCCTGAGTCCCTGTTTCTTGAATCTCCTGCCATTCAGACTGAAAGTCCTAATTAAAAGGAGTTTTTGCGATCTTGGATAAATTATTCATGTCAGGTACAAACATATGGGCTGGGTGTTGTTGGGGCAAAGTGGGGGGGCTTGACTGAGAAAATACAGTGAACTGGTTTAGAACAGTACATTTAAATGTTTTAAAACCGATAGACAACAACAACAATACACTTTGCTTTGTGTTCTTTTGAATTAAAATGGAGACTATACAGTTCAGCTCAGATTACAAAAAACTATATATATAAACTGAATGTTTGAAAAAGTCAAGAATATAACGTGGCAAATTTATAATTGAGCAAACTGCTGTAAATTTACTAGGTCTCTGGCTATTTTGGCTATTTTGACTGCTTATCAAAGTATTTTTTTAGATTAATCAGATTTTTGATTGTTTGGTTCACTAGTCTCAACAACCAAAATACAATTGATGGTTTTATCTTTACTCACTAAATATTACAGTTTTAACAATTCTGTGGTTTGCTGAAAAAAAATTAATCCTGAATGTTTTTTTTTTTTTTGCTTCGTTTAACAGAATTTTTCCTTTTCGTTTCGAAAATTTACGTTACTCAAAGGTCCTATCCACTTTCAAAATTGATTTTTTTTTTCATTTCTTTTCAATAGAGTTTTAACTTGACATCTGCTTGGCTATGCATGTCTGTGGCTCTTGTAGTTATTATACAGTGGCCCATGTGTACAAATATCACTTCTAAATTCCTTAACACTTATACCTTCAGCTTGAGTTGCAAAAAAGATTAGTTTTGAAATTTTGCCAAAAATTGCAAATTTGGGAAATAATTATTTTTAAGCAAACTAGTACTGCTTGGGAAGTTTGTTAAAAAAGACATTAAATTTTTCATTCTTTGTATTGAGTTTCCACTTGTCAGTACTGTGCACAATGTGCCGGAAAATGTTACAGTCAATTGAATTATTGATGAATGAAGGCAATTACCAGTGATTCACATTTTGCTATTGAAAAAGGGATTATTATTTTTTTTATTTTAACTAAATTCTCATTGCCTTGAAACATGGAGTTATTAAAAAGAATAATAGATGAATTTATGCAGGAATTAGAATTGGTTATTTCTCTGTGCTACAAGTATTCAGTAGTTCAATAGCGGGAGGTTCGTTTTTCTAGTTGCAAAATGTCAAATCACCAATTATATTTCAAATTCTCATTACTTTGACAGTAAGCCATTTTACAGTTGTCTGCTCAGTGACCTGGCCTTTGAATGGAAGTGAGGCTGAAGTTGACCTTGTTTTGATACAGACCGTCCTCACTGCTTTTGTTGTTTAAATCATGATGTTCTGATGCTAACTAGTTTGCATTTACATGATAAAGCAGATAGATTTGTATCAATGCAAGGTCACCTCCAGCCTCACTTCTATTCAAAGGCCAGGTCACTTGGCAGGTAACTGTAAAATGGACGTACGTTTTTTTTTTTTCCCAGGTTTTTTATTTGAATTTTAAAAACGGAAGATAAAATACAGGAAAAAATATTCCAATATGCTATTCATCAAGGAAATTCGAAGCTACAAAAATATCAAATATCTAAAAGCTGCATCAAAGAGTCAGTCTTGAATTATGAAAATGAACTAATGATAAATGCCGAAATAAAATTAATTCCACTGTGCTATTCGGTGTATCTGTGGGGGGTGGGGGTGGGGGTTAGGCAGGAGCTTTTGAGCTCCCAAAGGTATCAAAAATGTCCAAAAATGGGATCAGAGGTTTTGTTAAAATAATTTACCAAAAAGCATTTACTGTTTTTTTGTAACTTTTGCTGAAGGGCTAAGTTTATAATGTGATTAAAATAACTAACATTTGTTGCCTCGATTTAATTTGGCTAACTTTTATGATTCATGAATTGTCAAGAACTTACAAAAAACTTAACTGTATACTCCATTATTTGATTATGAACATGGGCCACTGTAAATTAAGTAACCCAGTAACAATTATGACCGCTAAAAAGCAATGTCTGTTATCTCTCAAACACAAAGACGCATTTAACGGTTTTGCGCTCTCTAGTCTTGTATACAATTAAGTCTCTCAATTCATATTGGCAGATCTGTCCAATTTTAAGTCCGTAAAATAATTGGAAAATTTCTTTGCAAGCTTAAAATAATATGTTATAACAAAATGCAAATTTTGTTATTTAATGTCTGTGACAGTCTTTTTGTAATCCCATGTGAAATGCGTCTTTGTGTTAAATATCTCATTTGATTTTTGTATTAAAAAGGTAGAAAATGTGCTAAGTTGCTCAGCTTGGAAAGTCGAATACTAAATTGCTTTATTTTTTTCTTTTTCTGAGGCGAACGTTTAAACATCAAACAAAATTGCAATTTTCAGATAGGATGCCTTAGCGAAATTTTAGTATTTACTTGCGCACGAATCTTTATAAAAAATATCATTTCTTCGCATGCCGATTTTTTTTCTCAAGAAAAAACAGTGAATTACAAAGCGCAATTTTAGCAATTTTAGACAGTGTAAGGCTATATTAAATCGCTGACAAGCCTGCTAATGTTTTCATATTTTTGATTCGGCGCTGCTTATTTTGTTGTTTTGATTCCATGCTTTCTTACGCCTGTTTGCTCGTTCTACCAAAATTTATCGTGACCGTGACGCGGCGTTGTGTGACAGTTGAAAATTTGAATACGGGGAGGGCATTTCAATTAAAACTCGACTTCCATTTTGAGCAACTTTGTACATTTTGTGACTTGTAAATACAACAGCGAAACAAGGTAGAGGTTACGTGAGAGTTTTAGAACAGACATTGCTTATTTTAGTGGTGGTTTTCTTTAAAGCAGAACTTGGTTTGTAGTCCTGTTATATGGTGTAATCTTTCATGCAACTAGTCTCGCAATATTCTCGAAGGCGGCGTGAAAAGTGTGTTACGTGAAACATTGCGCTGTGTAACATGCCGAGCAGAAGACAAAATTTTTACGAGACAGTTCGCTTCAGCGGTTGAAGAAAGTTGAACTAAGTTCTTCTTTCTGCAGCCGTTGAAGCGTCTTGTTTTGTAAGGGTTTTAACTTTCGCGCGGTGTGTTACACGGTTCAATGTTTTATTTAACTTGTCACGCCGTTTTCGAGAAGATTGCGGGACAAGTTGCGTGACAGATAACACTGTATGCAGGACTTAGTCATGAACACAAGTGTTTACCTGGTTTGTTAGGGTGGATTGCTGGTAAAGACGACAACACAAAAATTGCCTCTTTGTCTCTTTATTTGTGTTTTATTGTGTTACAAAAATAAAAATCTAGCCGATCTTGTCCCTGCTTGTCGGGTTGTTTTCACTCTGCTCTGAGCTGAAGTGTTTCTTCTGTTCCTCATTAATATTCCAACTTTGAAATCCTGGTTTGTTCATCTGATCCGCCATCTTTGATGTCGGCACTTGACGCACTTTAATGATATGGCCGTTTGCTCTCAAGTGGAGATGGCATAATGAGGGGAGGTGAGAGTTTGCTCCCCATGCCCTCTCGGTTTCACTCAACTACGTCATAATACCACGCTCATTTGAATTTGGAATATTTATAAGTTTTGAGTTTGTAAATAGATATGCGAAAAAAATAAAGCCGAAAATATTAAATTTAAGATGCGTGTTTTCAACAAATGTATCTCGAAATTTCCGTTGGAAGACTGGAAAAACCGAAGCGCTAAAATACAAACCATGTTCAGCACATTTTCATGGACGCCAAGAAAGAATCGAACGAAGAAAACCACTAATCTGACTCCCCGACCAAACCTCCTGCCGACTGTCATCCCACAAACTTCACCAAAAGAACACAAGTCATTTGAAACTCTCCCTTCAAAGCTGATACAAGTCTAGGACTTTTCTAATTTTGCGGTATTTAAAGCGAATCGAATAATTTTGTCGAAATAAGTCGAAGGTTAATGTTTTGCGCGCAAATTTCAAGCAGAAAATTTTTTTTTAGAGTAAGTCTTAATTTAATATTCAAGATTCAAATGGAATTAAAATGCAACCACGATGGAATTTTGCAAGTTGTTTTTGCCATATGTAAATTTGGTTTTGAATAGCATCGAACGCCGAAGCATACTCGGGAACCGAGGGCAGTTAGTCGGGCAAGACGAAGTTAACCGAGCGGGGAAATCGGCGAGAAGAACATTTCGTGCCAATCTTGCCGCTCGGTTTACATCGTGTCGCTCCGATTAAATGCCGCTTGGCTCCCGAGGATGACGAGTATTCTAATTTTGCGTCTCTGAAAGCGAATCGAAGAATTTGTCGAAATAAATCGAAGGTAAATGTTTTGTGCGCAAATTTCAAGTACAAAATTTTGAGAGTAATTCTTAATTAAATATTCAAGATTCAAATGGAATTAAAATGCAACCACGATAGAATTTTGCAAGTAAGTTGTTATTGTCATATGTTAATTTGGTTTTGAAAAACATCGAACGACGAAGCATACTCAGGAACCGAGGGCAGTTAGTCGGGCAAGACGAAGTTAACCGAGCGGGAAAATCGGCGCGAAGAACATTTCGTGCCGATTTTGCCGCTCGGTTTTACATCGTGTCGCTCCGATTAAATGCCGCTTGGTTCCCGAGGATGACGAATAAAATAAGCAAAAAAGGTTCGGTTCGTTCGATCTTGTTTTGGATGTTAAGATAAAGAATTCGCCTATGAGATTAAAAAATCGATTATCTCTTTATGAAACTGAGCTTTAGAAATATAGTTTCAAGCGAATAAAAGATATGCTGTTAGTTTTAAGATTGAAATTTGAGCTTCATTGCTAAGGAAACAACAACGCAAAGGCAGACGGGCGATTTTTGTCCGTCTGAACGACCTAGAATCGCGTTAATTTCGTTTTGAAATCAGTTATTTTTAATCGATAATAATCGTGTATAAAAATAGAAGTATTTTTTTACGAATTTGTCGTTAAAATGTTTTGCGCGCAAACTTCGAATAGAGAGAATTTGAAAATCTGAATTAAATATCGAGATCCGAATGACCTTTGAATTCAAACACGAATGAATTTTTAAGAAAACTTGGTAACTTGTAAATTTGGTTTTGAATAGCATCGAGCTACGAAGCATACTCGGGAACCGAGGGCAGTTAATCGGGGCGCGAAGTAAACCGAGCGGCAAACTCGGCGCGAAGAATATTTCGTGCCGATTTTGACGCTCGGTTGACATCGTCTCGCCCCGATTAAATACCTTTTGGTTCCCGAGGATGACAACGAAATGAAACATAAATGAAGAATTCGTTTTGACTGAAAACATCAATAATAAAAAAGAGAAATTTTTAAATTTTATTTTGGAATACATAACGGAAAATTAGCCTGTGAATTTAAAATTGAAATAATTGCTAATACATTTTCGAGACTTGTTTTGGTAATTAAGATGCGCAATTGGCCAAAAGAATAAAACGACAAAAAAAAAATATTTCGACTTTTAATTTAAAGATTTGGAAGACAAGATAAACAATTGGCCTAGAAAAAAAATAAATATAATTTGGATTTGGTCACAAAATAACGTTTTCGAGGTGAAGTTTGAAAGTCCGGATGATCAACTGACCTACGCTTCCAAATTTAAAAAATAAAAATTGAAATCTATAAAAGGGCAGAAATTTCTATTTTTTTTTTACTTAAGATGCCTCCTTCGCAGCTGTCACGGTGAATCGTCACGCAACACTCGGGAAAAAGTGTTGCGTGACGATTCACATAACAGATGCGTCGGAGACTTCAGATTAACCAATTTTTATGTTAATCTGAGAGGAATATAAGATTGTAATTTCATAAAAAAATTATTTTTATTTTCAGCTCGGAAAAAAATATGAATCGATTTATGTCGATAATTTTGGTCGATAATTTCTTAATTTTGCGCCTTTCTTAAGAAAGAAAATCCCTTAACAGGTATCAGCTTGTTCAGGAGAGTCCCAGATGACTATCAGCTCAATCTAGTGTCGCTTGTGAAATTCCAGTCAAGCCAGATTAGCGACATTCCTTGTTCAAGACTAACTCCAAAATCCAGGAAATGCACCGCCCCTGACCTGCACCAAAGCACTACTGTTTTACGTCCTCAACAACAGAAGATTTCGAGATACATTGATTGGAAACAAACATCTTTGAAAGCCAATTAAAATAAAGGTGTGGTATTCTGACGTAGTTAAGTAAAGCCGAAAAGACATGAAAAGCAAACTCTCACCTCCCTTCATAATGCCTCCTCCACTTGAGAGCAAACGACCAAATCATCAAAGTGCCCAAGTGCCTCCATCAAAAATGAACGGATCAGATAAACTCACCAGGATTTCTCAGTTGGAATATTGCAGAGGAACATCAGAAACACCCAGCTCAGAGCAAGAGTTTCCACAACCCTGCAGGGACGTTGATCGGCTAGATGAAAATCTGACCATTTGTTATGTGTGCGGGTGTGTGGGCCATCTCAGTTCCTGAAAATAATCTAAAATATACTAAGTTGAGTGGAGAATATAAAATCCACAAAAAGGAAAATAAACAAGCTCATTAGCACAGTAAGAACGGAAAATGAAAATGCCTACCCCACTTATGCCCCTTAACTAACTTATTTAAGAAGCTCTGTTATTGTAATATAATGATACAATAATAGTACTTAGACCTATGCTATAAGAGACTTTTGGCGGGAAACGTACGATTGCAAAACAATACTTTCTCTGTAAAAAAATGTCCTTTGACGTGTACTTAATAAGGCAATACGTAAGATTACCTAAGTTGTAATGACCCTTGCTTAAAATACTACATAAAGATCCGAACAAAAAAAGAAAATATATAACTATTAGGTTTCTTATAAAGCTACTGCGAGAATCTTATGTGAGATGATTTTGACAAAGCCCACTTAGATTCAAAGACTATTCTATACCCCCCAGATTGCTCTGTCTATACCTGATCAACTGTTAAGTCCTTTTCATGTGAAAATACTGAATAAATTAGGAAATGTTTTCTTCTGTGCTAATGAGCTTGTTGTGACACCTTTAAACAAAGGAGGCGAAAAAAAAAATGTAGTAAAAAACTAAGAGAATTTGTCTTTGCTAATTGATTGTGTAAGAAATGCTAAGTTTGCAGGACTGTAATTAATTTGAATTTGCGAAATCCTGGAGATTGGTATTGAATTAATAGTTTGTTTAACAGACACTGAATTGAATTTAATTTGACTCATTTAATAGCCAAAAAAAAAACGATTTTAGAAAGCCTCCTTTGTTAAAGGTGAAAAGAAATAATATTGTAGTCTAAAGTACCATCATACTGTTGATGTAATACAAAAAAAATATTCCTTGAAATTTTTTTAGTGTAAAAATAACAGTAAAAATTGTGCTGCAACCCAAAAAAGTTGTAATCAGTGAGGATGAAGTAGCCGACAAAATGAATTTTAAGTATGAAAAGATCAAATAAAGGCCTAGAGTATGATGGACATTAAAACTACAATGTATCTTACCTTGTAAAATAAAGAAAATATTTTCTTACCTACAAAATTCCTATCGAGGAGCTAATCAAATTTGGATTACAGCAATGACTTTTTGCTTTGAAAGAATGAAACGTCTTGCTAAGTAGGCAAAGTTGATCTGAGTTTTCATAAACAAATAAGTGGCTTCAGGAAGATGAAATTTAAGTTTTGGATTTGAAAAAAAGCGAATGGTCTTCGATAAAAAACAAAAGTAATAAAATTTGAGTGCTTATCGCGTATTCGCGATAATTCTTGGACACAAAACAAATGTGAAATATGTAAATAAACTAAGCAGATTTTACCTAAAGCACTGCACCAATTAATTTGGTTTAGTTTCTGGTTAAAGAAAATTTGATGGTTTTAGAACAATGTAACAGCAAATTAAAATTTGAGCCCTACATTTTTGTACTGTTTATGTTCAGAAAGATTTAAGAATGGTCTCAATTAGTTTTAATTTGGTGATGATGTTATTGGCAAAAATAAATTACCTAGGCAAGTGACTGGGATCTGTAAATTTTACTAAGAAACTGAAGCCTAATGTTATGAATCAAAGAACTAATTTTGGTTTCAAAAAAAGACAATTTGAGAAAAAAATGTGATAAAGCTACTGATCAGAAGGAATTTGTAAGCAAGCCACTTATTTTGCAAATGAATGGCCCCCACACCACACACACTGGTCAGTGTATTAATCTGTTTATATAACTAGCCACATGTGCATCAAAGTAATATAATTCAAATAATGTGTTTTTAATGTTTTTTAGCCCCCTTTTGGTTAGTAACTGTTGTTTGGTTGCGGCAATTTAGTTTGGTTGCTTGGTTGGCTTGCTAGCTGACTAGCTGGCTGGCTGATTTGCTGGCTGGTTGGTCCATGGGCTGGTTGGCTCGTGGCTCGTTGGCTGGCTGATTGGTTTGCTGGCCTGCTGGCTGGCTGGCTGGCTGGCTGGTTGGATGGCTGTCTGTCTGTCTGCCTGTTTGGTTGGCTGGTTGGCCGGCTGGCTGGTTGGTTGGTTGGCTGTCTGGTTGCTTGGTTGTCTGGCTGGTCAGCTGGTCGTTTGGTTGGGGGGGCTGGCTGCCTGGCTGGTTAGTTGTTTGGTCAGTTGGTTGGTTAGCTGGTTGGTAGGTTGATTGTTCGGTCCGCTAAGTGATTGGTTGGTTGGTGGGTCTGTCATTTAGTTTTTTGTTTAATTGTGTTACAGTAGTTGTGTCGGTTGGTTGGCTGGCAGGAAAGTGGGTGGGTGGGAAGTGGTTGGTTGGTTGTTGGCTTATTACCCCAAAAAATAACAACTGTAAAGAAGACCAGAGAATCTTTTTCACTTTGTGCACAAGTAGCTAGGTAAATAAACAGTCAGTATTAGTGTTCCATTGTAAAACAAATGTTTACCATGAGTAATCAAAGAAATTTTGGTCCAATTTGGTACAAAGGAGCATCACTGAGTTGTTAATTTGTTGAACGTCTGTAAAGAGGAAATGTTGAATAGTTATTCTATGATTCATGGTAAACACTTGTCAGTGAACAGTCTTTTGGTATAATATTACCTTAACATATACATTACACAAACAGTATTTACAGTTCAGCAAAAGTTCTTGATCATCCAAGGCTTGCTGTGTCCTCTGTCCTCTGTGCTAGGTCCTCTGTGCTAGGTCCTCTGTCCTTGGTCCTCTGTCCTTGGTCCTCTGTCCTTGGTCCTCTGTGCTAGGTCCACTGTCCTGGGTCCTCTGTGCTAGGTCCTCTGTGCTAGGTCCTCTGTGCTAGGTCCACTGTGCTGGTTCCTCAGTGCTGGGTCCTCTGTGCTGGGTTATCTGTACTGGGCTCTCTGAGCTGGGTCCTCTGTGCTGGGTTCTCTGTGCTGGGTCCTAATAAATAAATAAAAAAAATAAAAACAATCTTTAAAGAGGAAGTGCCCGTCACATAAATGCGTGGTTTTCAGGGAGGTCCTCCCTAGAAATTAAAAAGTATTTAAATCTAAACATAGGAAGTAGAAATGTCACAGTTCGAAAATATAAAATATACAATAATTGAAACTAATAAAACTACCTACTGCTGGGTCCTCTGTCCTGGGTTTCTATCCTGGGTCTCTGTGTTGGGTCCTCAGTGCTGGGTCCTCTTTGCTGGGTCCTCTGTGCTGGGTCCTCTGTGCTGGGTCCTCTAAGCTGGGTGCTCTGTGCTGGGTCCTCTGTGCTGGGTCCTCTGTTCTGGGTCCTCTGTGCTGGGTCTCTGTTCTGGGTCCTCTGTGCTGGGTCCTCTGTGGGGGGTCCTCTGTGCTACTCTGGGCAGGGTCCTCTGTATTGGGTCCTCTGTGCTGGGTCCTCTGTGCTGGGTCCACAGTCTTCTGTGCTAACTTCCAGTCTCTGCCAACAAGTCTGTGAAACCAATCATTATTAAGTGTGGTAAGTATTTTTATCTAGGTCCAAACTTTGAAATGCTTTAATTCCTGACAGGGTTTGTGGTAAGCATTTGATTCGAGGTGGGTATTGAATGTACATAAAGTTGTTTATTTACACGAAATCATGCATTGTGTCGACATTGCCAACATTCTCTCAGGCAGTATGGTAGATGTAATCATGTTTCCTATGAAATATTATTTTGCCAGGAGGGATAGTCAATGATCAAACTGTAATTTGCCTATATATATAGTTTTCAATTTTCAATGCGAAATGGATTTCTCTTACTGTGTCACTGAAGCAATTTCACAGATCTGGAGAAAACTTAAATATTTGCAAGGCAAGCAAGAATGCGCCAAAACCTGTAAGGATTACGTCAGTGGTAAGGAAATAACCACTGGGCTAAAGATAGCTGTAGTGGATGCTGTAAGCCTCAGATGATGTGACTCAAGCAACTACTTTCCTAGTCCTTCACTTGTGGTGCAAAACAAGAAAACAGCCATTCATGCCCACTCATGTCCATGTCGAAAGAGCAGTTCAAGATAAACCTCAACAGTGCAGTTTTAAGTTTTGTTACACTTCTTGTTAATATTTTTCATTTTCTATCATAGTCTACATGTAACTAATAAAAGTGACATAAAAAATTAAAAACTCACCACATCAATCAAATGCATGGTCTTAATCCTCCATTTGGTTCAGTGCATGTTGGTCTGTTATCTTCAGGTGAATATTAATTTTAAGGTCTTCTTCTTGACGCCAGTAATGCAAGTCCTTGAAGATAAAATGCATAGTCTTTAGTTAGTATGTTCTATTGTTTAACCATGTTTATTACATGTAAGTTGTATAGGCTTTAGTTACTTTTAGTGGTGCCGTGCTCTATAGGGAAAACAACTGTCTAAATGCATGCGCAAAATGGCGTAAACAAAAGTAGTACTACGCGAGTGATACAGTTATTAATTTTAAAAAATGCTGCCCTTACTAACAAATAAAAGCTAACCGCAAGCAAACCGGAGTGGAACTAACCGCAAGCAAACCGGAGTGGAACTAACCGCAAGCAATCTGGAGTGGAACTAACTGCAAGCACACAAAATTGAAACATTTTTATCGTTTTTAGACAGTTTTTGGTCCCGCAATAAAATTCATCATTTAGCGCATGCATTTAGACAGTTGTTCCCTATACAGCGCGGCACCACTAAAAGTAACTAAAGCCAGTTGTATATGGATCAGAGCAGTAGTGTATCAGCTCTCCTAAGCTTGTAATTCTAAAGGTCTTTAGTATAACAGTTGTTATTTTTGGGGGGGCTATGAGCAGCAACATTTTTTCCTGTTGTTTGTTCTGTTGTTCTCTTGATGTGTAGCCAGTTATTCACCTGAAACTTTGTGAGAGCTGCTACCAGAAACCCATAAGGGTTGAAACGTGTAACACGCGCGCACAGCGTTTGAATATTCATTTTGCGAAGTACCGTTTTGGAAACACGAAGAATTTGTACGCAAATGCTTTATACAGGTAATGACACACGCAACATGATTTTTGGTTTTGCGGTACGTCGCTTGAATCTTGACCCAAGTGTATCGATGCGAAGTTCTCCAGACTACTTCATGAAGATGAAACAGGAAACTTTAACCAAATTTAGCTTTATTCAACCAAGCTTGTTCAAAAACAAGATTACGCGATCGAGCGTGAGCTAGCGCACGCTGTGAATTTAATCCAAATATAGTAATTTTTATTGGTTTCAATTGAAGACCGGCCGGAAAGAACGGCCACAGAACTTTCTGGCTAAATCAAACATTATCAAAACAGCTCCAAATTGCGCATGCAGGTTTGTTTACGTGTGCTTAACACTGCCCTTTGTTTCATCTGGCTGGTCTTTCGCTCGTTTCTGAAAAATTACACATGCAAAAAGACAAGGTTTTTGCCGGCGTGGCTTCTTTTTGACTTTTCTTTTACAAACGATAAACAAAGGAAACCTATTGTTCCGCAAAACAATGAAAACAGCTAAAGTTTTGGGATTACAGGCCTAGCCCTAACCCCTAAGCTTAACCCTAGCGAAAAAAGCTTAACCCTAAACCCCAAGGGTTAGGGTTAGGGTCTGACGCTAGGGTTTCATTTCAAATTTAGGGTTAAAAAGCTAAACCCAAGTTTAAGGGTTAGGGTTAGCGTAAGCGTTTCAAGCGGCTAGCTTTCACTGCAGTCTGCTTGCGGTTAGCTGCTTTTTGTGTTTCGGGCAAGACTATTGTAATCTGTTACCGTTAGCTGTAATTTGACTGGTGAAAGTGAAATAAAGACTGATTGTTGATTGAATACGTTTGCTCGTGTTGTCACATTATACTAGTTTTGCTTTCAGTTAAGTGCCGCCGGCTTGCTCTCACTTCTATCTCCACTCCTTACATCATCACACATCTACAAAATCCCGCGAAAACAAGATAAACTAAGGCACGAATCGATTGATTGATTTATTGATTGATGAATATTTAATGAGGCACAGAAATAATTTTTGTGAGGGAAGGTCCCCTGCCAAACCTACTGTATAAAGAATTTTTTATAGTCTAAAGCCAGGTCACTTCTCGGCAACTTTGTCGCGGCAGCACCCAAGCGGACCCTGCAAAACTCGCGTTGACGAAGTTCCCGGCAAGAAACCTCTTGTTTTAGGCTTTCTATGCGGCCAGACTCAAAACTACCTTGGTTTGTGCAACGTTTTTTCCGAAGCGCTAAACAGCGCTGTTGTACAAAACAAAGGCAGAAACATCGCTCAGTTCTTCGAGCGATGCTGTAAACTTACGGGTATTCAGACTTAATGATGTCCTTCAACCACATGGCAGCCGCACTTGAGCGAAAACTATAAACTTCTACGTTTTACTTTCAATAGGCGCCATTTCGCTCAATTCAAACTCTTCCGCCTCTATCATGTGACCTTACGTCACAATGCAGTATCCAGTCCTACTCTACTCAAATCAACAAGAAACGTGGCAGGAGCGATTCGAGGACATGCTTGTAAAAATTAATGGTTTCTCGCCTTCCGTAGACGCTTAGAAAACCCTGCAGGGAAAGATGTACACGTGATACGTTGGAAAACTCAGACTGCTAGCTGACTGGGAGAACGTAAGCTTGCAAAATGCCTTTTTTTTGCATGTGTAATTTTTCAAAAACGAACGAACGGCCAGTGAAATGAAACAAAGGACAGTGTTTAGCACAAGTAAACAAACCTGCATGCGCAATTTGGAGCTGTTTTGATAATGTTTGATTTAGCCAGAAAGTCCTGTGGCCGTTCTTTCCGGCCGGTCTTCAATTAATGTATCTCGTGATTTTCCAAATATGGAACTTAGTGTAAACGAATGTTCAAACACTTTGTACAATGCGAATCATAGGGACTTGCACGTTTCAACCCTTATGGGTTTCTGCTGCTACCTTAGCCTCCCTCCACCTAGCTGTAAAGATCAAGACCGGTTTGACAGACCTCAAATAATAATCTTTGAATTTGATACATTACATTTATTGTAAATTATTAATGTTTCGCTTTCTCCCTATTTTTCTGCTCGCACAAAATGTGAAGGGATTTTTGAAGGTTGATGTAGTCAGGAATTATTGGGTATCTCCAATGTCCTTGTGCTCCTAAGTAACTGTAATTTAGTTATGAAAATGGTGACCCCTCTTCTTAATTTCATAATTTAGGAGGGGGATGAATAGAAAAACGGATCGAAGAATTTTGACAATATTTTTGCCCGGATTTCAGATTCAGAGCAATTTTTTAACGGATTTGAGGATCCTTCAATTGAAGCAGATCGCGGTTTAATCGAATTTTGGGCCCGTATTTTGGATTTTGCTTCCAATAAAGTTCGATCTTCAAGAGGGAGATTCAAGCGTAATTCTCCTTTCTAGTAGGACCCATAAATCGTTTTGGATGACAAGTCAGGATCAACAACAGATTTCTAATGTAGAGGTATACGTAGTTCTTTTAGTCCATCGTTAATATGGCAAAATGCTGATTGTTCCTTAGCTATCATAAAACAACTCCAGGGGGGTGATTCCACCTTGCGGACATTACATTTAGAGACAAAAATTTGAATTTGAAGCTTCTGCCAAACATTTACACAGCTAACTGGGGTGCTCTAACTTATGTGTTATTAAATATAACTGAAGTGACTCCTAATATTTTCCCAAAAAGAAAAATTACTTTGCTCACAATGCCTTTGAACAGCAAATTTTAGAAGGTGTGTTGCGGACATTACACCAAAAAACAACCAAAGGATTAATTGATTTCCCTAAAATTAATTTTTCTGTGAATTAAAAAATCTTGACAAAAAAATATTATACAAGTAAACATAGGAATTATTTAACTTTCCAACTGCCTTGAAAAAACTCTTAGCAATTTCCTCTATTCAGTTATATAAACAAAAATTTGTGAACAAAAACATTGCAGACATTACAAAGAATCTGTTGCGGACATTACATTTTTGGGAACATGTTTCAAATCATATTTGTTTTAACCTGTTGATGATACTGGGTACTTGCATGTGTTTTAGAGGATGTTCTTATGAAAGTAAAAGCTCTAAATATTTTTTTTTCAATTGAAATCCAGGTCAAGACTTCCAAGTTTTTGCATACTAGAGTACATTATGGCCAATATGTTTGGCCAGGAAGGGATGACATTGATTGTCCATACATTTGTCTTTTGTTTTTTTTGGTCCATTATTACACTTAAAAATACTGGCCCATTTGTTGTTCCTTGATGCAAACAGAGTGATATTGACAAAGTATTGAGCTAGCACTGATTTGATCTGAAATATTGAAAACTCAACCTGTGGGGTGCACCTGACTGCGAGCAGGACTATATGTTTGCATTTTAGAAGTGGCCAGACAAATGCGAATTTTGTCAGAGTTGTATTACATTTGCATAAACACTTTAAATATGCAGTTGTTTGTAATGCATATGTTTGATGGTTGAAAAACGTTCAATTGATGTAATGCCATTTAGCTTGATTGAATTGTTCTGTTAGGTTGAAAGTTAGAAAATTTACACTAGCTGAAAGGTTATAATTGACACAAAATGATATTCCTCAGATTGTCACTTTTCTAACATGTAAGTCTTCAGTGTGTCATTCATTCTTGAATTTAGCTTTGTTTTTATTGCTTACTGGAGATAGCACCTGCCAGTAAAAATAAGTTATATTCTGTTCAGAACTTTGTCATTTGTCATAAAAGTAAGATACAGAGCATGTACTGTAATGTCCGCAACATAATGTCTGCAACACGATAGCCCACATAATTTCTGGACACAGAATACCTGTCTGGCCAACTTTCTTGACTAAAACAATGCTTGTATCAAACAAAAAGAGCATCATAAAAATATCTTGAAAATGGTGTATAACTATATTTCCTGTGAATTATAAGAGAATGCCTCAACGTTGTGGACATTATGTAATGTCCGCAACATAAATTCAAATAAGCTTCCTTGATTCTTGAATTAAGCTTTTTTCACTTACTAAAGAAAGCACTGTCAAAAACAGATATATTTTGTTCAGAGCTTTGTCATTTGTCATAAAACTGCCACAATAAAGTAAGATATAGAGCATATAATGTCCGCAACGTAAAGTCCGCAACACAATAACCCACTTAATTTCTGGACACAGAAAACCTGCCTGGCCAACTTTCTTTGACTAAAACAATGTTTGTATCAAACTAAAAGAGCAGCATAAATATATCTTGAAAATGGTGTTACTCTTGAATGTGAATTAAAAGACAATGCCTTAACGTTGCGGACATTACGTAATGTCCACAACACAAATTCAAATAGCTTTTTCCTGCAAAGAAGCAACTGGTTGGTAATTTTTTTATAGCCTCATGCTTGTTTATGGTAAAGGGTTTAGAATCATGCTCAAATGGTCATATAAATCATTTTAGTGTGTTTGATAAAGTGTCTTAAAGTTTCCATCCAAACATTTCGAAACCAGAGGATTAAAATAGCCCCAAATTTCGTAGCCTTCTACTGAGTGAGTACGGTCAAGATAAACAAAAGCTTGGAAATTTCAAACAGCACATTGTATTAGCTTTCTGCTAGCACAAGTTTCAATCAGAAAAATTAGATTTGATTTTTTTCACTTTTGCAAGGTCTCATACATGTGGAATCACCCAGGGGCGTTTTTCCACAAATCTTAGCAACAAATAAAATTTGGATTCGAAATGTTACACCTTTTTTAACGGATTGAAGGATTTGGCCATTAACCGGTAAGTCAGTCTGTACCCTCAGAAAAACTGTAACCTTGGTCTTGAGCACAGCCCTTGGGATATGACTTTAAGTTATACTCAAAACCTCAGGCACAGTTTTTCCCAGTACGGACCTCCTAGCCAGCAAATGACATAGTTGACTCAGGTGTTGCGCTTATCGCCAACTGTCAGTTAATAGAAACCCTTTGTCTTGGCATGCACTCTAAAGTATTTTTATGCTGAAAATGTGACAAATTTGTTCCAAATGTCACTGAAGGAAAAAAACATTTCATTTCTTTTGTTCTCATTGTTCGTATACCATAAAATCCCAGTTATAAGCCCCCACCCTTATAAGCCCCCCAGGTAATACCTTATTGTTACTTATTTTTGCGGGAACTTAATTTTGCGAAAATGGAACGGGCATATTTCGCGGGACTTAATTTTTGCGATTTGGCCAAAAATACGTAATTAACATAAAAAATACAATAGAAAACGTTTGAAATATATTTTCGTGGGTCTTTAATTTCGCGATTTTTTGAAAATCACGAAAATTAAGTCCAGCGAAAATAAGTAACAATAAGGTAGTCCCATGTACCAGGAAACAAATACATTGATCAGGTTATACCTCCCTCCCCCCCCTCCCCCCCCCCTATGCTGGATGACAGAACTGAACAGGGTTAATTGCTTTATTATATGACCCATTAACTTAAAAATGTCTTTTCATCAACACTGCGGTGGCTTTTTTCAATTTCTTTTTATATTCCACTTATAAGCCCCCTGGATATAAGCCCCTCCATTTATATGCCTACCTAAAAAACCCTTTTACTTGTATATGTTGTGGTTTAATTTTACATTTGGTTAAATTTTTTAAACCAGTTTGATTTTTATTTTTCATTGTCTCATTATCTTTATCATAATCTGAAACAAAGAGAAATAAAAATCAAACTGGTTTGAACAATTTTATACCAAAGATAAAATTACATGTAAACCACAACATATACATGAACGCTACGAAGCTGTATAAGCCCATTGCTTATAACCAGGATTAATGGCATACCTTATAGTTACTAATTTTTGCGGAAACTTAATTTCGTGAAAATGGAACAGGCATATTTCGCGGAACTGTGATTTGGCTAGCCTGCGTAGCTGGCGGTATTGTTGGGTTTTTAAGTGCCCAACAGCAAGCGGCGAAGCCGCGACAACGAGCGGCGCAGCCGCGAGTGGCTTGGGGAGGAGAAGCTGAAATACCGCCTGCCCGGATGGGCTGCCTTTTTGGCTTACGCCCCCTTATTTGCATTTTGACAAACTGTTGACAGGTTCTGCGGCTTAGAATAATCCAGACAATCTATTTTGACAGTCACGTCAACGATAAACTCCGTTTCATAACGGCAGTTGACGAAACACTACAAATCGGACTCTTCATTCGGCAAAAATCTAGCGAGGAAAAAAGTTCATCTTTCGAAACTAACCAGGCTTCGACAGGAGCGCTCAATATATCGGTGAGAAAAAAGCTTTAACACAAAGAAATAATGTCACCTGGCAATGTCACGCAACAAGTCCGACAGAAATGAACCGCTTCCAACTGGTCACATTAACGAAAAAATAAACAGTTTATCTTGTTGAATACTGCTTTCTAAATATCTAACCGAGCAAAGGTGTGTCACAGATTTTCTTAACAATACAATACAACCAAAGCGTTATGTCGTTATGTTTTTAAGTTTAGTCTGAGTCGCACCAGGAGTCGCACCAAATTAAATAAACTGCAATGCTGTAATTAGTAAAATGGCCATCGCATCTTTTTCACGAAACAAATTGTGACAAACGTTTGCAGCCGCTTCATGCTCTTGCTTCAAACAATTTCTCCATCTTCGCGTAAAATATTCAAACTCGATAAGGCCAACTGATTCGCTTGATTTGCTTTAATTGTACGCGGTAAAGATCTTCCGGCCTTTGGAGCGCTCCCTTGGGAGATTACCGAGACATTTGATTGACGTGCTTAGCATTCCCATCCAATCAGGATGCTCCGTACGCCAGTGTACGGGCTTCTCAGAAAAGCAGCCCATCCGGGCAGGCGGTATTTCAGCTTCTCCTCCCCAAGCCACTCGCGGCGCAGCGCCGCTCGTTGTCACGGCTTCGCCGCTTGCTGTTGCGTACTTAAAAACCCAACAATACCGCCAGCTACGCAGGCTATGATTTGGCCAAAAATTATAATAAATTAACATAAAATATACAATAGAAAACATTTAAAATAAATTTTTGCGGGTCTATAATTTCGTGATTTTCAAAAAATGGCGAAAATAAGTAACAATAAGGTAGCTGAGCTTGTAAGGGGAAAAAAGTACATGGGGGGGGGGGGGGTTTAAGTTGCTAAGGATGGAGAACTGGGAGGGGAGAGTAGAAGTGGTAGAAAATGTAAAAGGCAATGCTAAATTCCAAAAGTACATTCGTTTGAATTTGGACCGTAGTTCATTGAAATGTATTTTTAGAGGTTTTCTACAGAGTTTCGCCAAAGTTTGTCAGTGTTGTTGCCTTTGTATATAAGCACGTGTTTAATAAAACAGAAGCCTACAGACATTCAGTGTTATATTCAAGCTTTCATTTAGTTCATTTTTCGTACATAAGCACAAATTAAGTTCCCAAGAATCATTTTTCTAGTGCATTTACACTCTGTGAGGTATATAAACGCTGTAATTACTCACCAACAAAACCTTGAAGGTTGGCGCAGTGTCAGAGCTTCAAACATCATGCTGTTAAAACCAAGTTGAGCTGCACAAAACAGAACACCTGGCTTGCCATTCTGTCTGAAGTTAACGTTACAGACGTTATAATCTCACCAAAGGGCTTTGTAAGACATCAAAACTGCACTCCACAGTCGATAAATCACTGATAAATGGTTGGAAAATTTCAAAATGTCCGCCATCTTTGTTTTCTGCTTTCATCGGCACCAGGCTTTCACGCGGTCATAACTTGGTGTGGGGGTTGCGGGTTGGGGGGGGGGGGAATACGCGAAATCATCCGGGTGGGGGTGAGTAGAGTTAAGAACAGACGGTTAAAAAAGATTTAGTATACTGTATACTAAAAAATTTATCGTTCATCAAACCTTTTAAAAACTGATCCTCGTTGATTTTATCTGATGTGCATTTCCAAGTTAGCACGATTTAGTAAACCTACGTGTAAAAATAAAAAACACACTGCGGTGACAAACATGACAAGACAACGCATGTCGGAAAAACTTTGATTTAAGAACTTAACGCTTCGTATGTTACAACATACATCTTCAGAAGTGACCTACGGTGTATTTTTTTTTACTTTGAATAGCTTCCAGGTTGTAGAAAAGGGATTCTTACGTCAACGACCCTGATGGGGTAGGAGCCGCGTGACACCTTACACCATTGACTGTGACATGACTGACAAGAAAAATGTTGGCGTGACAGTAACCAGTCTACGCGCTTGACAGGATGTCACCAGAGAAGCTTTTATAAACGTATCAATCTTCTTTCCTGAAAAACCTAACGGCCCAGGAACGGCCAAATCTGCCCAGTGGGGACAGGTTATCAAGTACGAATGTTAGTTATCACTCAATGCTATTACTCAACGGTGTGATGTATGGCTGGTGGGTGTCACGTGATGGAGACAAGATGACGTATTGGGGAGGAAGAAAATTCAACTTTCCTTACAAGTGCGCATGCGCGGAAACTGGCACTGTGCTAATTGATGCTAATTCCCATTCTCGTCTCCAGAGGCCGCGATCTTTCTGGTCAGCGCCAGGGATCGATCCCATCCCTGTTGCTGACCAGAAGGATCGCGGCCTCTGGGGACGAGAATGTGCAAATACCGGCTACTACTTGTATAGATGCAAGTGCAATGCAAATGATCTCACGTGGCGCGAGTACAACATTTTGCTGACCAACAAATTTTATTTCTTCCTAAAACAGCTGCATTTGGAGAATCCGAGAACATTTATCAGTATTGCGTGCACATTCCAAAAGAGCTGAAGTGTTACGGAGTTACAAGCAAATAAACCAGATCGTGTTTCTTACTTCGACTGACTTAGTAACTTAACGCTGCATTTGCGGGTTTTTTTGCAAAGTAATATCAGAGTAGAAAATAACCAATATTCCTTCGGTTTCGGAAAAGTAGTTATTCTAAACAACAATATTTTTTATACATGGAAAGTGATCATTTCAGATATCTAATTGTCAATCATTTTCGTTGCCTAACCAGTATTGGGTAAACTATTGGCGCCATATCAACACAATTTTCTTAAAACATTGCGTGTTTTAAGGAAAACGTTTACTTAAAACGTCACTCTAATTTGACACTGAGTACTTTCCTTCTTTACTTTGTATTTTTTAATGGTTACGTTGTATGTTTTTGAATTCAAGTGTCGTCCAAAATGTTTTTAAGTTGCAGTTTATTTCCTAGGAAACAACTGAAAAATTCCTTGGGCTTCCCCCCTTTGGTAGACTTTGTCGTCTTTTGTTTATATTTGCGAGCTTTGAACGTAGTTTTCATGCTCAAGATTTGAATTAAACTTATGTTTAGACATAAAAGAATGGCAGTTGATTTTCACACTCTCTATGGCTAGTCTTAGGTTGCTTGAAATTTTTCTGACGAGTAAAATTTTCTAATATTTTTTGCTCAACGAAATTTGTTCACTAAGTAAATATTAAGAAGGCTACCCTAGTTAAATACGACTGAGCATGCGCTGTTTTTGAGATCTCCTGGCGCCAAAAACTCTGCGCTGTTGTAGCGTGAGCGTCAACAGTACTTTTCCTAATTTGATGCTATGGATTTCATGTTCTATATTGTTAGCGTGTCTTTAGGGGGAAAAGCTCGGCGAGAGGTAACCAAGACTCTAAGCAGATCTTCTGAGTTTCTTCTTTATTTCTTCGGCTGCATCTGGCTCTTCACAGCTACAATTCTACTACTCTCTTACTACAGCTGAATTAAACCTCGAAGGTTTCTCGACTATATAGTAAAATTGTAGACATGTTTGGGTTCGAATCTCTATGACCTTGGAAAACTTGAGACATTCCCATGACCTACTTAGGAAAGCAAATACAAACAGACCTACATGAAAAACCAAAATAAAGAGTAAACGACCAATGACAAATTCGGAAGAATTGACAAGAAACTATAACAGGAACCTTTATGGAGGTCCAAACCAAGTTCAGCTAACATTTCCAAGTTCATTTACGGTGGGAACGTAAACGTCTAATACAAACACATGACTTAATAACCAACACAACCTAAACTTAGAAACTTCTTGTGGGAGATAAACCTTCGAACACTCGATCACTAACCCAAACATATCCACTGAAGAAGACAATCGATCTAAGCTGAAAACTCTTAAAAGATAAACAACTATAGATTTCTGTGCGGGCTGTCGGGCCCTTAAATCACAAGATTCTCATGTTTTACTAAGTTATAAACAATTAATCATGAACTAAAATTACGGAGCACTAAAAGTAATATTTCACTTCATAACAATATTTTACATAATTAGGACATTTGAAAGGACGAGAAGCACGGAACGCATTCAGTTCTTCAAAGTGGCCAAACGTATAACCAAGGTTTAGGTTATCACAGGAGAGTGCTCAGACTTTAAAGGGAAAAAATTACCGAGGAGACGCCAGTGTAGTAAGTTTAAGTTGTAACTAGACTACAATATTAACAGAGAGGGTGAATAGAGGTACGCAAATCTGCCGATCCGTTTTATTTTTGGCCAAATCCGTAAATCCGCCACTATTTTCGCTCAAATCCGAATCCGCATAACTTGAAAACTTTGTCTGGTGTAGTTCCACTCTTTTAAGAAGATTCGTTTTATTGCATGTTTTTGCAACAATTTCGTCAACATCAGCTAATCCGCGATCCACAGTATTTTTGAAGTCCGGGAATTCGCTTGATGTATCGCAAAAATCCGCAATCCGGGTGCATTTTAGGCCAAATACATCGATCCGCGTACCTTTTCATACCAGATAGGTGAAAAAGAGCAAGTAGCGAATAGAATGACGACAAAGCAACGTGTATAATTGCACTCGCATTGAAAACATGCGTATTCGGGACGAATTTCTAAGTTTCATATAATTTTAGCAACTTTAAATGCTTCGCTGTTGGTATTTGTTTGTTTTTGTTTTTATAATTTCGTTACAGTCAAAAACAATACATACACTCATTCGATGGTTTCACAGATATACTTCTGTGAGGATATTTATCTTAAAACCATGGCATAGGGGAATTTTTATACCACTACAATAATTTTTCCCGCCTATTATCTAGTTACAAAATGGGGCTGTAGAGTGTATGTACCAGGAGTGTAATACGAAATACTGCAGTAACATAACATAACATGAACTTTATTTCAACTCGAATTGTAGAGTAGCCTAAAAAAGGCTAATATCTTCGAGAAACAAAAATTGTAAAAATGAAAATTTACATTTAAAATCTATTTACATCTATTTACATGAGAAAAAAAAAATGTTAAGATATACCATTATGCCTGAAAGGAGATTCCTTTTAGCAGTCTTTTAAAACCAGTTAAAGTAGGTTCAGATCTTACATTATTAGGTAAGGAGTTCCAGGCCTTAGATAGCAGTGTAATAACGTGTCATATTTCGTCAATTCTTCTGATCTTATGTGGTCAAATGACGTGTAATAATAAATTTTAATAACATAAATATCATACCATTTAACCCACAGTCCTGCAAGATATTCATTCAATACCTCAGACGGAACACACTGATCACCGAGTAACTTCGACTGAAAATGAAGCAAATTCTTGTTTACTGTGCTGTATTCCTCTGCTCGACCTTCATCGCTGGTAAGGTCGTAGTTAGTTAGAACTCAATACAATACAATACATACTAGTTATGCAACGTTTTCGAGTGGTATACTATGGAATATCCCACGAGTCACTTGTATTTTCTCGGTATACACACGAGCCTTTAGGCGAGTGTGTATACCAAGAAAATACAAGTGACAAGTGGGATATTCCATAATATACCACGAGAAAGTGTTGTGTAACTATTTTATACCATGCCATAGAAAAAACGCTCACTAAATTTCGTCGAGAATACAATCGCAGCGCACGATGGGAAGGTTGGGTTGAATACCGTCGAATATACAACGGCTTTCCTGTATTCTGATTGGCTGTATTTTCTTTGGCATGGTATAAAATACATTAGTATAAATCTACTAGCGTTCTATCACGAATGCTGTTCTCTGATTGGCTACGCTACTCACCTTCTATTCTGTTGTAGAAGGTGAGTAGCGAAACAGCGTGCGGTTGTCAACAGAATGGTCGCCGCTTTTTCGCTTTTAAATTGACCGTAAAGAAGGACTTGGATTATTTACTATTCCGGGCGATGTTGGAGAAGATAAAGACTGTACCGAAATATGTAAGGAAGATTTTACACGGTAAGAAAAGCAATTAATATTCATTTACGCTCTTAAAAGCGGGCGAATCTATAATTTTATAACATTCAGAGATGCGTTTCACCGAGACATTTTGTGGAAATAAAGTTTAAAATGTCTTTGCGAACTAACACAGTTTCATCGTCCCATCAAGGAGCCGTAAAAGAAAGGCTAAACAGATTCGACCTCCAAGTTTTTTTATGCATCAATAAGACTTAAATAAAACAACAAAATTGAAAGCGAATTCAAGGCTGCGGGCGACTCGTTCAACTTTCATAAATTTCTTATCGTTCACGTTTCCTACATTTAAAACAACTTGACTTCCAAAGGGCTTTTGTAAGTCAGTCTATCTTTAAATTGTCATTTTACAGTGAAAATCCGGCTTTTAGTTCAATTTCGAGCAAACGACGGTTTAAATAAATCGTGAATGAAATGCAAAGGCGCACGCAGAAGCTAAACAGTGCAATGTGGTTTCTTCCTTGCGAACAACTCGCTTAACTTTTTTTAATCTTTTACGTTTTCGAATTTAAAAAAACTTGACTTCCAAAGGCCCTTGTGCGTCAGTACATCTTTCAATCGTCATTTTACAATAAAAAACTTGGCTTTTCCTTCAGTTTCGGGCATATAACGGTTTCAATAAATCGTGAATGAAATGCAAACGCGCACACAGAAGCCAATGCAATGTGGTGCAGTTGTCAATTATCCGCGTGATGTGTGACTTATTTATATCATTATTCAATAAAATCGAGAGCCTGTCTTGTTGTTAAGTTTTGAACGTCTAGTAGATTTATACTAAAACAATTAGATTATTCGCTCTCGATTTCTATGTGTGATAGTTGATGAGGGCTTCGCCCTCATCAACTATCACACGATAGAAATCTCGAGCTCATAATCTAATTGTTAAATAGTCGTTTAATGTGTCTTATTATATGGCTACAATAGTACGCGCGCTCTGATTGGCTGCTGAGCGGGCATTATTTTCTTGTAATGACCGGGCATTATGAAACATTTTCTCGGCTCGACAGTTTTTTGAGTTGTGAGTAAAAGCTACTAGCGCAATTGCGAAAACGACAATAAATACCGACAAAATGTAACTATCTCTTCAATAACTGAAAGAAAAATATTAGCTTACCGATACTTCTTCAGTATGAGCGACGAAGAGAGCCACAGAGAGCGAGAGCGAGTTTCACCTCGGTGTTTTTTTTTTTAGATATTTTTAGAATAGCGCTAAAAGGCCATATAATAAATAACTTATTAACCTTGTCTGTTCGGTCATTACAGGGGAATCTCAGACCTCGGCCTTGATGTATTGACCTCGCTATCGCTCGGTCAATACATCAAGGCCTCGGTCTGAGATTTCCCTGTAATGACCTCACTCTCGGTTAATAAGTAGTATATACACTTAGCAATAAGGTGTGACATTGCAGAAATGTCACACCAGCTAGTTTACAGGTATTCCACCTAAATTAGTTAAGAAAAAAATAAAAAATAATGATAGTAAGTGAATAAATACTCAAACACTAACCTTCAAATGTACATGCACACCTTTATCACATGGTTCTAATTCTAGCTAAGTACGCAGGTAGGGCTGTCCACAAGTTGCTCGAAATTTAAAAAATAAGTTAACGAAATTTCACAAATCGTTGCTCAAAAGTTGATCAAAAAAATCCAAAAAGCGGGGGCATCAATCTGGTCACCGACAAAAAAAGTAAGGGTATAGAGCACGAACCGCGCTGCGAAGTTCAAAAAAACGTCCGCACAGGGCACGAACCGCGCCGCGCGGTTAAAAAAAGAAAGTAAGGGAAGAGCAAGAACAGCGCCGCACGGTTAAAAAAAAGTCCGCACAGAGCACGTACCGCGCCGCGCGGTTCAAAAAAACGTCCGCGCAGAACACGAACCACGCGGCGCGGTTAAAAAACTAAACCGCTTGCAGAGCAAGAACCACGCGCCAGGTTGAACATTGGTCAAACTCAGCTCCGAGCTGTGTTTCGGATGCAGTAAATTTACGCGCACGCGAACACTAGTTTTATCACATGTATACTACCCCCAGTGAGGAAGGTTTAACTATGTAACACGTGGAATGGTCCATGGATGTGTTAAGGAGCTAAATATTTACCGATAATTTTTTTGATAATTTCCTCCCGTTCCCGTTATTAAACATGATGATTGCTAATGCTTGTCAACAAGACATGCGCTATAAGCTATTTTTTTCCCTTTTATTTTAGCAGGTGGCATCAAGTGTTACAACTGTATGTATTCCGATGAATGCACAAAGGATAAACTGGTAGCAGACAAAGCTAACTACTTGGTGACATGTCCCTTATCACAGGATCGCTGCATGACGTTGTGGAGAAAAGAATATGACTTAGTGGTGAAAATGTGCTCCACGAAATCGCTGTGTGATTATGACAAAAAGACCTGTGATGACATGAAAGATGGAGAATGTGCTTTCAACTGCTGTGATACTGACGAGTGTAACGCGGGCTCGCCTGAATTGCCAAGTGAGAGAAAAACTTCTAACTTTCCTTAGTAGCATAGAGCGGTTTTCACTTGAGTGTCGAAAGTAAATTGCGTTTGCTTTGGTTTTTCAATACTACGCTTTGTGATTGGCTTAAAAATCTCGCGCCACTTTCTCAGCCAATCATGAGTAAAACCAAAACTAATCGCCACTCGCTCGCGCCTGTTTTCCCGCGCTTCGTACCGGCTACATGTATTTGCTTCGACTTCTAATTGGTTTACTGGATTTTTTTTTCTTTTGTGATTGGCCAGAGTAATTACTTTGGTTTTGGTTTTACGGCACTCAATTGAAAACTGCTCTAACGCAGTGACCGACTGTTAGGCAAACTCGTATTATGATTGGCTACGTACGCAAGCGCGTAATTTTCGATAGATTGCTTTGAGGGTCTAAATGGGGTTTAGTGTTTAGTATTATTTGCCCATAATTTTTAGTGTTTGATGTAACATGACGAACTTAGGCCTCAAAAAAAATTTATGCAAATTAGGCTAAGGGTTGACTGAATCTACCCATGGCTTATTATTAACCGTAACTGAAGATCTTAGTTCGCGCCTTAGCATGACCGAGGTGTTTCTTTGGAATTTTCGGTAATTACTTTTTCGCACTACCTGGCGCTAAAAATACACGCGGAGAGAAACTCGAAACTTTAAAACTCGGCATTTTTGACACGCTAAAAATGTTTTCCAGACAAGAACACGCGTAGATTTCGCTTCGGCGTCACTCGCGTGGGACATTTAGTCAAATTTACGTGGCGTTCGCGCGAAACATTTCGCAACGTGTAACTCTTATCATGTCTTATTATCGATACTCATAACCGACCTAACTCAACCTCACTGAGATCCCACAACATCCCTTTTAACAATGACTCAGTTATTTAAATATTAAACTCAAGATCTTCGTATATTGGGGACCGAAAACAATGAAACTGCGGGAATTAAAATGAAATATTTAACAAGAAACTTTCATGAATTCGATAACGCGAACGTTCTAAACCATTCTAAAACAAATGGTTTTAAAAGTCACTCTTAACTACAAACTAATCGCAATTACAGTTTCCAGGACAAAATTATAATCATCTACATGATAGTCAGAAGACATTTTATCTTTTAATGTCTTTTAGTGAAATAAAACAAGGCAAAAGTTCCTTTAGCGTGGGGCGTTTCGCAGTGTCAATCCCACGAAGAATGTCGAAACAATTAACGAGAACGCAAGAAAATGCGGGAATAAAAATTGAATTATTTACATAAAGCTAACATGTTTTAAAATCCACTCTCATTTTAAACTACATACAAGCGGGAAGAGAGCACGAAGCGCAATAATAAACTTCCGGAACAATGTTTGTCTACATGACAGTCAAACTGACAGTTTAAAGAGCAACAGAGAGTTCCTTGAGCGTGGGGCGTTTCGTAGGCTCTTCGCAAATCGCGGATTTTGCGACTTTTATTGACTTTGCAGTCGCTGTTGGTAGCAAATCTAATACGGCCAAAACGATTTTGCCCATAGAGTAAATATCAGAATAAATACTTTGTCTATCGCTGCCGTTGACAATTTCCGGGGCAATGTGCGGGAACTTCTGGCGGTAGCCTTCTTGCTTTTCCGCTTTCATTAATAAAACGGGCTTCGGATCTGAGATAAATCGGGCCTTCCCGAAATCTATAATGACGGGATTCCACTGCTGGTCCCGGTACTCCAACACAACGTTGTTGCATTTTAAGTCATTATGCAGGATGCCGCATGAGTGGATGTGGTCCAAAGCGTCAACCAAATTCTTTAGAATAAATAACCAAGTAGGCTTGTCCAGTTTCTTCTTCTTTATTAACGATTGTAGGGTAAAGCTCTTCTGTTTTATTCCGTGAAACTTTGTGATCAGCCGGAACGGCTCGCTCTTTGTCACGATTCCAAACAATAGAGGGACGCCACGGTGATCTTCAAGATGGTTGATCATCTTGGCCTCGTGGCGCACTTCTCTTTTAAGGTAGTCGAGGCTACACTTCCCTTTCTTGTATTCTTTAACTGTCACAACCACATCTCTGTAATATGCCAGGTAGCAGTTTCCAAATGTGCCAGAGCCCAAGAACTTTTCCGATTTTACCAATAACGAGGGATCGATTTCCTTGACATGCCGCTGAAGCACAACTCGCGGTTTGGGTGGCTCTTGGTTTGTTAGGGCTGTTTTACCCGATGACTCGGCGGCCTGATTACTTTCTTTAGCGCAATGCAGTCCCGCGATGGCTTCTTTCTTTACGTTTTTCATTGCTTTCTCATTCGCTTTCTTGTTCCTCCACCTCTTTCGGGTCTCCTTTCGTATCTGCTTTATCCGGTCCTTATCTTTTACGTTCTTACGTTTGTTTCTAGCCATCCAAAGGAATGACAATTTAGAAAAGTAAAAAAGTAGCTAAAATTAAGTATTTTAAATTCGGTGCTTGTAAAAAGCGCAGTCTCTCAGGAATGTGAAGAAAAAGTATGAGCGAAAAGCCAGTCGATCGCGTAGCATGGATGCAAAATTTACCGGAAGATCTTCCCATTATTCACACATTTTTTAGTTTACTGATTGGTCGCTCAATAAAAAAGGGCTTATTGTTCCATAGCAATAGTGGTTTGTACAAAAGGCAGTTCAAGTGCGTCTTTCATTCATGCAACTTTCATGGCGGTATTCAAAACACACTGCGATTTATGTCCGTGCATGTTTAACACAACAACTGCACTTCTGAGGCACAGAGAGTCCAAACATCACATTATTACAGAGTCTGCGACTTCCTTCCCGTTCTACAATGGACAAGAGCTCGTACAGATTCCCAAACAAAGAGGACGAAGGTCTTCAAGTTACAAACAATGGTTAAGTGGCATCGTGGATAGCATTAATTCCTGTCTCCATCCAAAAGCCGCAGGTAAGTAATTTACGTAATTTTTCACGTTCGAACAGCTGTAAAGTACCGAATGTGCACATGTATGTGCAATCAAAGTGCGTATTTGTTTTGTGGTCTATTGTTTACTGGAAATGATTCCCGGTAATAGGATAACAACATGCCTGAAAGTAGATCGATCAAACAATTTTAATTTCTTGTAAAATAACGAGGACTATACTGTTTGGTTTGTTTTCAGGGAAATGGTGTCGTGTTGAAAGACACTACGTACCCGAAGACTATGTCCAAGTTTTGCTGGCGGACATGCCGAATGCTTTCATTAACAGAGCAAGGGAAAAGAGGCACTTACGCCCACCCCCCCCCCCCCCCACCCCCTGTATAGAGAGAAAAGTCCAACGTTTTTCACTACAGAGACCATTACCTGAACGACGTTATTTCTGCCCTAGGCAAACAAAGTACCGTACCGTTAACGATAAAGAAAAGTTATCTTGGAGACGAAGAGATAGCTCCGCGAAATGAACCGCAAAATGCTCGTCAAGCTTTAGAGCTAGCCAAAGAGAAAGCACGAAACAGGACAGAAACTGCAACAATGCAAATCGAAATGGTTGTTGGGCTTGGCAAAGGAAGGGCAAGCAGAGAGTTCGAAGTTATCTGGTGGCCTGATCTTTTCTCGAGTGCTAGCCACGGAAAGCTCACTCTGACATTTTATGTTTCTAAAGTGTTGCTTTAATTAATCTACGACAGAACACTTATATACAGTTTTATCGAATAAACATTGTATCTGTGTTATCTTCCAGGCTCACTGTCCAAGCAATTTAAATGCCACCAAGAGGAAACTTAAAATTATTGACAATTGTTAATTGGCTTGCCTTTAGGTATCAAAAGTGTGAATGCACTAGCAACCATAAAAATACCAGAACTAATATCTGATGATTTTTTTTTTAAAAAAGTTAAGTTTAAAAACAGTCCATGATACCAAAGAGAGACCAGCTTATAAGTACAGAAAATGTTATTTTTTTTTTACAATATTACCTATTAGAGAGACAGGTCTAATTAGTATACTGAAAAAATGATTTGTTGTAAATTATGCCCTGCCTTCAGATAACAACAGCCTACAACAGACTGACTACCCAAGAGAGACAGGACTAATTAGTACACTGAAAAAATGATTTGTTATAAATTATGCCCTGCCTTCAGATAACAACAGCCTACAACAGACTGACTACCCAAGAGAGACAGGACTAATTAGTACACTGAAAAAATGATTTGTTATAAATTATGCCCTGCCTTCAGATAACAACAGCCTACAACAGACTGACTACCCAAGAGAGACAGGACTAATTAGTAGACTGAAAAAAAAAATGATTTGTTGTAAATTATGCCTTGCCTTCAGATAACAACAGCCTACAACAGACTGACTAGCCAAGAGAGACAGGACTAATTAGTACACTAAAAAAATGATTTGTTATAAATTATGCCCTGCCTTCAGATAACAACAGCCTACAACAGACTGACTACCCAAGAGAGACAGGACTAATTAGTAGAATGAAAAAATGATTTGTTATAAATTATGCCCTGCCTTCAGATAACAACAGCCTACAACAGACTGACTACCCAAGAGAGACAGGACTAATTAGTAGAATGAAAAAATGATTTGTTATAAATTATGCCCTGCCTTCAGATAACAACAGCCTACAACAGACTGACTACCCAAGAGAGACAGGACTAATTAGTAGAATGAAAAAATGATTTGTTATAAATTATGCCCTGCCTTCAGATAACAACAGCCTACAACAGACTGACTACCCAAGAGAGACAGGACTAATTAGTAGAATGAAAAAAAAAATGATTTGTTATAAATTATTAAGCTGCTACTTGGGATAACAAGAAGGACAGAAAAGCTTTGAAATAATGTAATAATACAAGAAATGTTATTGTCTTGAATAGCAACAATGAAAATGAGAGGAAATCTTTTTTTTGCTGTTGGTGGTGATGTCTTTCTAATACTTACTTCAGGACTGTATGCCATGAAGTTAAAGTAGCTGCATAAAATTCATGATGCAAATGTGTTAAAAAGGAAACAAAATACTTGTTTTGTGCTTGTGTATATGTATATTCTAGCGATGCTTACTTGCTACTGAGCTCTTGACTAACAAGCCAAATGTGCTTGTAATGGTTGCATCTCTTAGGCTACTCTTCGTGTAGTGAAAAAGTTACTCCACCCGCACAGCCCAGCTTCTCCTGTAGATTTTAATTTGCTCTTAGTAGTGAGCATTGTTATTATAAAGGCAGGGTTCAAAATAACAGCGTACGGTCAAAACACCAATTTGTCCGGACAAAGTTTCCATTTGTCAGTCATTTTAAACGGCAAACATGTGAAGAAATATTATTTTTTTTGCTTTCTGTAAAACATTAATAACGATGTCTTTCTCGCTAAGTTTTGAGTATCATGTGGAATTTTTAAATGAAAAATAGTGAGCCTTCTTACATCACACAAACAAAGAGTATCAATCAAAGACAAATTCAATTGAACAGCAACAAACAGTTTAAATAAATTCCTATTTTCAATATTAATTTTGACCGGACGGGAACAATGCGTGATCGAGTTTAAATCTGTTTGGCTTGTCAACATAAGGCGCAAATTTACGGAAAATTATTTCAACCCAGAAAGGCAATCTCATAAGTCCTGTTTGCGTGAACCACGGAGTGTGCATGACATGAATTCCTTTACCACATCATCTCCGGCTTGCTTTTTATTCTTTAACTTCTAAAGGGTTCCCACACGATATGCGAACAAACCCAGAGAACCCAAGAGTTGTTTGCAGTTTCGCATTTCACAATGCAAAGAGCAAAGATTTATGCTGCTCATCTCTTCTTCCAACAGAAAGTTCACATCTACATAAAGAAAATAAATTAATAAAGAATTACTAAAAGGGAGCTACAGTTCTGTAGTGTGAAAGCAATATATTGGTTGACAAATTGATCATGCAAGTCATTCTGATTAACCAAATAATCAGATTAACCTAAGTACAACATTGTTAGCTCCACATGAACTTCCTTGTAACAGCTGTACCTATAGCTAGTCAGTTGTAACATATATACATGTGTATTCCAGTGATGTACTGAATCAGTTTTTTTTAGAACATTTAATGTGTAGCAATGCTTTAAAATGTATTAGCATGCTTAAGCACCCTCAAAAGATCCTTACCTTCCAATGTTTAAGCTTTGGATCTTAAGCCGTCTAAGCAGGTTTCATCTGGACCAGCACCATGGGTTGTGCAAGCCTAAAAATAAATTGAATGTTAACTTTTGCATTAATATAACATTGTTACAGTCCTCTTTTAACCACTATCAATAATCCCAGACACATGCATGATTACTATGACATTAGAAGCCCTGATGTGCAAATAATAAGTACCTGGTTTTACAACAGTTATTAGTTGGGTATTTTCTGTTTGCTAATACCAATTTTAACCCACAACAAAAGTAAGCAAAAATGATTTACCCTTATAGCATCACAAAATGCACAGAATTCCAAGTCATAACCTTTCCCACCAAGATGGAAATCTTCATTACCACCCTTATTAAGCAGAAGACACAGAGCTTTGTAGTCTACAGTACCTAGAAAATCAAGAAAAAAATAAAAGATCAATTTTTATCAATATTTCAATAAATAATTACTGATTTCCTATTAACCAATGTTTTAATAAGAAGTATCATAGGCCAAACGGTTAATTTAAATGAATTTAAATTGTGGTGGCCTAATGGTTAGAGCGCCGGACTCCGGATCGAGCGGTCCGAGTTCGAGCCCCAGCCGGGGTCACTTGTGTTGTGTTCTTGGGCAAGACACTTTACTCTCATATTGCCTCTCTCCACCCAGGTGTATAAATGGGTACCGGCGACATAATGCTGTGGGGGAACCCTGCAATGGACTAGCATTCCATTCAGGGGGAGTAGAAATATTCCTAGCCGCTTAATGCTACGGAAACCGGGATAAGCTCCGGCAGTATGGGCCGCTTGGCTCGAGGCTTCTCCTTTTTTTTTTTAAGTTTGATTTAATCAAATTAAATTTTCTGAAAAGTTTCACATTTATAATAAAAATTGAAAAAGCAAATGTACAGCTGGATGTCATAATCATTCTTTACACTAAGGTTAAGACAGTGTCGTAAGTGTTGCTGGCAGTCAAAAAAATGTACATTATGAATAGGACTGCAGTATCTTATCACCGAATAAGCGCCACATTTAAGATGAAAAAATTAATATTTGCCACCCCGAATAAGCAAGACACTTTACTCTCACAGTGCCTCTCTTCACCCAGGTGTATAAATGGGTACCGGCAAATTTACTGGGGGTAACTGAATCCCTGCGATGGACTGGCATCCCATCCAGGGGGGAGTAGCAATACTCTCAGTCGCTTAATGCTACGGAAACCGGGATAAGCTCCGGCTGTATGGGCCACTTGGCTCGGACACAGACTTTACCTACCCCGAATAAGCACCTGAGGGTCCAGATGCGGCGCTTGTTTAAGGAATTCTGTATAACAAAAAAAACCTCTACAATTATTATAAATCAATTGCAAAATAATTTAAGCTCTCCAGCCATCTTCCCTCAAGTTGTGCATATACATATCTTATTATCCACACGCATTGGTCGTAATGTGCGAATATTGGCCCGAGGTCTTGAAAGTACGGATCAAGCGAAGCGAGGTCCGTACAAAAAAGACGAAGGGCCAATAATTATTCGCACAGTACGGTCTTGAGCAATCTTGGCTAATAAGAGATTTATTACATGACTGGAAACTTTGTGTAGTGTTAATTGCTGCCCAGTAGATGTGGTGGAAAACAATGTGTGCCAAAACTTTTATGCGCGCTAAAGGAGTTATAATATTATTTCTGTGTTTAGTCATTTCATTTTCAAAGCAATTAAAACTCCGAAAAAATCTTGCAAAAATCTTGCGCTAAATCGCCCGGGGATTAGTGCGGGATCATCTGGGACAAAACCCGGTCTGATGCTCGGAAAATATCGGCCCTCGCTGAGGACCGGAAATAATGTAATCTGATTGGCTGATTAAGTTATTGGCCCTTGGGCTGCCTTAGTCGTGTAATAAATACACATTATTTTTGTACTTTAGTCCTTGGTATAGATATGACCTTGTACACTGTAGACCTCATAATTATAACCATGCATGGTCTGTCAATCGCTTGTCTTTAATAAATATGAATACACATGCATATTAATGTATGCAAGACCTCTTCCAGTCTAGAATTAAGACATAGCATGCAAATCATGTTGATGGTGACACTGACAATTTTGCACACCAATATTTATAACCAAGTAAAATAAATAGGTAAATAAATTACTCCAGGTTTCATTTGGTATCATGATTACCACAACCACTGATTTCTGTACAACAACAGAACTCGAATAAAATTAGAGATTGAAATAGTTAAAAATTACAATTACAAAAAGAGCTTGCTTGAAACTACTTACGTTACTCTTTCCAAGTCGAGATAAATTCAACAGTGTCTGCCATGTCTGGTCTGGAAGCTTTGCATGCAGCTTTAAGTAGAGAAGTACCCAGTCGGGAACTCTCATACTTTAAAAGATCCTGGCGTTGGTTGGTGACGAAAAAAGCTCCGAAAAGCCTTTCTTCCCCTTTGATTCCACGATGTCAACAATTTCAGCGTAAAGAGCTGAAAATTGGCCTGGGTAGAAATTCCCGCCAGAACCATGATCGAGCATGCATTTGTCTTCATCCTCGACATCTTAAGCGACTGAGTTTATCATGTTCGCCACTGACTCGAATAATGACGAACAAATCGGACCATCTTGACCAGCACATAATCCAAAAGAAGAAACCACGCACAGGGTACTTGGCATTCTCTCGAACTTCGCCGCGTACGACGATTTGGCGGGCAAAAGTTCCCGCGCAGAAACACTTCGGATTTCGTCCTGAAATCTTTAAAATATGTCGCTTTTTGCGAAATCCGTCGGCCGCGTTCCACAATTTTCTTTTGTTAGAATATACCAATTCTTTAGCGGGTCAAGGGATGGACTCGTGACCCTCCAAAGACTGGAGCCTTGAAAAGGCAAGGCTGCCATCTTGGCCCTTCTTTCTTGATCTCCTCGAGAACGGCGCTTCGAATGGCTTACGTATCAAATGCATCATGATTTAACATTGTGAAAATCCCACCTCAGTAGAATATTACCTTGTTCGTAAAATTTTAACCTTAAAAACAGCCCAAGTACGTCCGCCATCGTGCTGTGTACGTTCAACGTACACGAAATGTACACTGACGTGACAGATAACAAAATACTGTAAACAATGGCTCCGAGGAAAGCCTCGCGCTTTAGAAGATCCTGGGAACGAGCTATTTGGCAGCGTTGCGTGACGACAGTGAAAACGGCTGCGAAGCAGATTTTAGCCTGCGTTGCAGGCGTAAAAAGGGGAAGGGGTACGCAGAGTCGACTGAGAAAGCTTATCGCGCTTTATTTCTAAAGTTTCAAACCAGAACGGGTTTTATAACCTGTAGAATCTCCCGTTTAATTCTTTTAAATGTTGGGATATAAAAAGTTCAAGTAGGCATTTCGAAATAGAAACGGCAAGAAGCCCAAGAACATCGCGTCAAGATTCTTTTAAATGTTGGGATATAAAAAGTTCAAGTAGGCATTTCGAAGTCGAAACGGCAAGAACATCACTTCAAGAATTTTGAACAGCCTCGCGTTTGAGAGGAAGTCCGCGCGTGTGATCTGGTTTTCTGCTTTATTTGATTTTTGACAAGCAGAATTTAGGCCAAAAGCCGCGCTAATTAAGTTTCTCGCCTTTATTAGACACACCCCTTCATCATCTTACGGCTCCTGTGGAGAATTTTTTTCGAGGCCAAAGTTTGTCATGTTGGCCAATTTTTTAATGTTTACTGTTTCTGGAGAAAATACTGTTAAGTGTTTGGAGGGCTTTTCGTAAAAAACCCATAGTCATTTAGCATTGTAAATTCTTCTCTGCTCTTCGAAAAGCAGTAATGAAATCACTCATGAACTAAGACAAAATTTTCAGATTTCTCCTCGGATATCTCAGTCTGGTAGTCTTCAGATATCTTCGGTAGTCTTTGGATATCTTCGGCAGCCTTCGGAAATCTTCCAAAATGATCGGAAAATGGCCAAAATCTTCTTGATATACTAAACAAAATAATATAGGCCGTTTGAAGGCGTTGCGAGATATCCATTCAGTACCTCAGACGGAACACACTCATCACCGAACAACTTCGACTAAAAATGAAGTACTTTCTTGTCTTTTATGCCGTTTTCTTCTGCTGGACCTATGTCTCTGGTAAGGTCGTAGTTAGTCAATTCTGCCATTTTGTGTGTCTTTTTTTAACTTCGGAGGTAAAAGCATAAATTTTTCCAAAGCATGAACGTACCGCATTTAAATAAAAACTTGAAGACGACCGTAATCTGTGATCAGTAAATCATCATTACTTTGCTTTTTACCCCCGCGCGGATTTGCAGAGTAGCTCATGCAGCTAGTATCTCCGAGCATTTCACAGTACACAGCCCAATGGACAAAGACCAGACCACAACACAGGGAACTCCACACCCTAAGCGCCCTTTATTTGATAACTAAACGACGAGCGAAGGAAATCTCAATGCAATCTCAATTTCCCCAGTCCCTTGGCAGTTCGTGAAATCGACGTTCCACTGTACTTGTCAATTTTTCCCTTTTATTTCAGCTGGCAGCACCAAGTGTTATGCTTGTACCGGTACGGACGATGAATGTGCAAAGGATAAACTGGTAGCAGACAAAGCTAAATACTTGGTGACATGTCCATTATCAAAGGATCGCTGCATTACGGTCTCATGGGTTAAAAATGATGACAAAATTTCAGTGTGGAAGTCGTGCCTCACGAAATCAGAGTGTGATACTTACAAAAAGAACTGTGACATGGCAGGTGTACCATGTGCTGTCAACTGCTGTGATACTGATGAGTGTAACGCGGTCACGCCTGGATTGCCAAGTAAGAGAAAAACTTCTAACTTTCTTTAGTAGCATAACGCAGTGACTGACTGTTAGGCAAACTCGCAATGTGATTGGCTACGCATGCGCGTAATTTTTCGATAGATTGCCTGGGAGCGCGCAAAATCACAAACCAAAACTATAAATAATAAAACTATAAATAAACGAACCTTCTCTTTTTTGACATTAGCTTTCCTCGCACAACTCTCCACCTTATCGGCAACAGCCTTCAGTTCTTTTTTTTATTTCCTCCACAGATTCCAAGTAGCAATCAAGCAATGAAGGACTCATCGGTTTGAATCAATTCAAGAAACTTGATAACAGTTAAGGTGGAAACAAGCTAGGACACAAGATTCTAGAAATATGGACGTAAAATAAAACACAAAATAAATTCTGTAAGTTGAAGATAATAAAGAAAAGAAGCAATGAACACAAGCCGTTTGTTTGATGTAACGGGGATAGTTAAAACACCGCTAACCTAATTTTTCAAGGTTGTCCTAAACAGTTTCTTACATAAACAAAAATTTAGGCTATTTAGGTTCTTATTTTCTGAAGAAAAATTTACGTTGTTGCTAATAGAATTTATAGCTTTACTCTTTCTATGTTTATTTATGTGAATGCTCAAAAATAATATTTTATGATTTTCAGCAATGGCATTTCAGTTGCAACTGGATAAGGCTCCTAGGTTAGGTACTTCCAATGAGGATCCAGAATGTTGATTTATCTTAGTTTCCCAAAACTAAACATTTTTAATCAGTTTTTGAAAATAAGAACCTGTTTCCAAATTTTAGGCTGAATAGGTACTTTTAAAAAGGGGGTCTAATTGGCAAATCATAAATGTTAGGTTCTTACTCGCGGGTTTTAACTGTATTTCCACTCCCCCTTGGATGGGATGCTAGTCCAACGCAGGGTAGAGTTTCCCCCATTTTTAGTTCGCCGATACCCATTTATACACCTGGGTGGAGAGAGGCACTATGAGAGTAAAGTGTCCTGCCCAAGAACACAAAACAGTGACCCTGGTCAGGGCTAGAACGAAGGCCGCTCTTTTAGGAGTTAAGCGCGCTAACCATTAGGCCACCGCGCCTTCCGCACCGCGATTCCTTAAAGAAGCATTTAAAACATGGCGTCTTTTTGTGCTAAATACTGCACATTCGCCATCACCCCACACTGTCGAGAGAGGCACTTTGAAAGTAGTTTCCTGCCTAAGAACACAAAACAGTGACCCTGGCCATGGCTCGAACCCAGACCACTCTATCAGGAGTTTACGCACGAGCCATTAGGCAACCACGTTTCGCGCACCGCGATTCCTTAAAGAAGCATTTTAAACATGGCGTCTTTTTGTGCTAATACTGCACATTCGCCATCACCCCACACTGTTTTTGGGCTTTTCCGTTCTACCTTAAAACGAAAGAAAATACATCATTTCTGAGAACGAGGTTGCTGAAAGTATTTCAGTTTTCGGTTGAGCGAAGCGAAAAACATTAATATGACGTTGATAGGCGTTTATGTTAAGAAATGCTAAGAAAACTCCAATATAATTCAAATCTGTAAAATCAAATTATACACCTGCGACGCAAATGATTTCACATGTCTTGAGAACAACGGTTTGTTGACCAAAATCCCATCTTTCCGTAAAACAGCTTCATTTTAGTGACGCCAGGAACTCTTATCAGTATTGCGTGCAGATTCCAAGAAAGCTGAAGTAATACGGAGTTACAAGCAAACAAACCAGATCACGTCTCTTACTCCGACTGACTTAGTAACATTTGCAGTTTCTTTTACAATATATCAGAGTAGAAAATATAACCAATTTTCCTTCGTGTTCTGAAAAGTAGTTATTCTACACAACATTTTTTACTACATAGAAAGTGATCATTTCAGATATTTAACAGTCAACCATTTTCGTTGCCTAACCAGTATTGGGTAAACAAAGGACGCCATATGAGCATCGTTTCATTAAAACATTGCGTGTTTTATGGAAAACGTTTACTTAAAACGTCACTCGTATTTGACATTGAGTACTTTCCTTCTTTACTGTGTATTTTTTAATGGTGACGTTGTATGTTTTAGAAATTCAGGTGTCGTCCAAAATGTTTTTAGTTGCAGTTTATTATCTAGGCAACAACTGAAAATTTTCTTGGGCTTCCCCCTTTGGTAGACTGTGTCGTCTTTTGTTTATATTTGCAAGCTTTGAGCGTAGTTTTTTGTTCAACAATTGAATTAAACATGTATAAAAGAATGGCTGTTGATTTTCACGCTCTCTATGGCTAGTCGTAGGTTGCTTGAAATTTTTATGCGAGTAAAATTTTCTATTTTTTTTTCTCAACGAAATTTGTTCACTAATTAAATATTAAGGACGCCACCCTAGTTAAATGCAACTGAGCATGCGCTGTTTTTGAGATCTTCTGGCGCCAAATGGTCTGCGCTGTTATAGCGTGAGCGTCAACAATACTTTTCCTAATTTCAAGTTATGGATTTCGTGTGATATATTTTACATAATTAGGACATTTGAAAGGACGAGAAGCACGGAACGCATTCAGTTCTTCAAAGAGACCAAACCAAGCGGAGATCACGGGAGAGTGATCGGACTTCAAAGAGAAAAACTTACAGAAGAGACGCCATTGTAGTAAGTTATAGTTGTAACTAGATTACAATATTAAGGGAAAGGGTGAATAGATGTACACAAATCCGCCGATCTGGATTTTTTTGGCCAAATCCGTAAATCCGCCACTATTTACGTTCAAATCCCAATCCGCAAAACTTGAAAACTTTGTGTGGTGTAGTTCCACTCTTTTAAGAAGATTCGATTTAATGCTTGTTTTGCGACAATTTCGTCAACATACGGACGAAGCTAGACCGACCGAAGCGATCTGAGCTTCGTTTTAGTATCCACGTAATTAGATCTTCCTGACATGAAGAGTCTGGAATCCTCCCTAAAATTCTCAACTAATCCGCGATCCCGTATTTTTGAGGTCCAGGAATTTGCTCGATATGCGATGTATCGCAAAAATCCGCAATCCGGGCGCGTTTATCCGCGAGCCCTTTTATCGCCCTCATCAAACAGATAGCGGATAGGCGAAAAAGAGCAAGTAGCGAATAGAATGACGACAAAGCAACGTGTATAATTGCACTTGAAAACATCCGTATAAAAACCGAATTTCTAAGTGTTATATAATTTTATGATTTTCAGGCGTTATCGTTTAAATTTTGCTGCGATCGTGTTTGAGGTAGAACCGCACCTATCTTTTGTTGGTATTTGCTTGTTTTTGTTTTTATAATTTCGTTACTCATTCCATGGTTTTACAGATACTTTTGTAAGGATACAGTCGAAGCTCTCGTAAGCGGACAACCTCGGGACGCGAAAAAAGTGTCCGTAACTGGAGCTGGCCGCTTACGAGAATGGTTCTCGTAAGCGGCCACTAGAGGTGTAGGGGAAAGATGGCCGCTTACGGGAGCTTGCCCAGCTAACAATAACCGGACGAACGTGGATGACGACAAAACAAGCACTAAAATGTGGTCCTGTAATTACTGTAAAATCATTGTCACAAACGGCGACGTGAATTTGATTGATAATAACAGGATACAGAGGTTGTAAGTAGGATTTTCTTTGGGGTGTCCGCTTACGGGAGCTTAAAAACAAAGAAAAAGTCTAAGTCGTAATCTCTGAAAATGTCCGCGGCCGGTTACGGGAATGTCCGCTTACGAGAATGTAAAAATACAGAGTTTGTATGGGAGTTAAAACGGGGTTTCAAACAAGGTGGCCGTCGGTAGAGCTGTCCGCTTACGAGAGTGTCCGTTAAGAGAGCTTCGACTGTATTTATCTTTAAATAAAACCATGGAATAGGGGAATCTTTATACCACTACAATCTATAATCAGATATAATCTTGTTGCAAAATAGGGCCCTACTAGTCTGGGAGCAAGTGTAATCCCGTGGGAATTTTTTGATGAAAGCAAACCAATAGTCTAGAAATGTTATTTGGGACCTAGTAGACATGAAAAGTTTTGGTGGCAACTTTGCAACTTGCTCAGACGGGAATTATGGGGGTTCGAAATTCTGACACCTGAAGACCAGCATGGAAACGAGGCTGGAATATTGAATCCTTTATAACTCGCATGAAACTAGACCGTTACTCACCAAACTTGCCTACAATATGTCATTCTCTGCTCTCAATCGGTTTTTGCTGGATTTTTATTTAATTAGTGGTCACGTGACCTTGTAGCATGGAAACGAGGCTGAAATAGAAAATTCCTTATAACTCACGTGAATGTACACCGTTACTCACCAAACTTGCCTACAATATGTTATTCTCTGCTCTCAATCGGTTTTTGCTGGATTTTTATTTAATTAGTGGTCACGTGACCTTGTAGCATGGAAACGAGGCTGAAATAGAAAATTCCTTATAACTCACGTGAATGTACACCGTTACTCACCAAACTTGCCTACAATATGTTATTCTCTGCTCTCAATCGGTTTTTACTGGTTTTTTGTTTAATTAGTGGTCACGTGACCTTGTAGCATGGACACGAGGCTTGAATAGAAAATTCCTTATAACTCGCGTGATCACAGACCGTTACTTACGAAACTTGGCTACAATATGTTATATTCTGCTCTCAATTGATTTTTGCTGGATTTTTATTTTTATTTAGTGGTCACGTGACCTTGTAGCATGGAAACGAGGCCGAGATACAACAGTCCTTATGATTTTCATATTTACCGACCGTTTATTACCAAACCTGGCTGCATTATCGGTTTTGGCATTTTTATTTGGAACGTTGCTCACGTGTTATTGAAAGTATGGAAGTGGTGCTGTAAAAAGAATTTCTCTAAGGCAAGTGAATTTAGCAAATAAGCCAGTGACAAGCAGTCATAATAGACACGCCACATTTATTTCACTAGTGATAATGTCTACACGTTGAGAAAGGCTTCCTTCTGACAACTAAACCCTATTGAAAATCCATGATCTCTGTTGAAATGCTTGAGAAAGAAACATCAACGTTTGGACAGACCCCAAACAAAAAGAGTTCTTTCACACATGCTCCTAGCAGACGGCTAGTATTAGGGACTGGTCAATAAGTACAGGGGGGGTGGGCCGGAGCAGAAAGGGGGTGGGTCATCAGTTTTTGAGCCCTCGAAAAGGGGTGGGTTACGTAATTTTAAACTACACGTAGGGGGTGGGTCATCTTATTTATTCACTAACTTTAAACTGTTATACTTCCAAGAAAAGTTGTATTCATCAGTATATAAAATTGATAAATTTCTCCATGTGAGCAGTTTTAAATGAATTTCTAGCGATTTCAAAAGGCCCAAATATAAAAATTTCCCAGGGGGAGCATGCCCCCTGACCCCCCTAGATGGCTTGTGATCATAACATCGGTTTTGCCTTCTCTCTTCAACCTGCATAGATTCATGCTGGGCTTTAGGTCTTTTAATACCAGTAAACTCTTTACTGAAACACTTTGCAAATATGAATGATGGACAGACACAGTGGTTGTAGTTTCTGTTCTTAATTTCTGTATAAAAATATGAACTCTTCAAAAATTGATTATGAATTAATATTACATACTGATTCAGTTTGTGCATATGTTTGTGTCTAAATTTCCCTATGGATTTTTCACACAAATATGTGGAAAACTTAAAAAAGACTATTAAAAGAAGTGATAAATTCGTCCTTCTTTGGTGTATTAAGAAATGGAAAAAGACGTACATGGAACAGCAGTGTCAATCAGGAAAAATGTCTATGTACTAGGGAATTTCACTTTCAAAGCTGAAGTCAAATCAAAAACATTCAACCCCTAACAGATGATAAAGAAATGATTGGTCCCTTGATTTTTTTAGCAAAGGGGGTGGGTCATGTAATTTTCAACCCCCTATCAGGGGTGGGTCAGTCAGTTTTGAGTCAGAAGGACGGGGTGGGTCACTAATTTTCGAGCCATCACTTTTCCAATTGCTCCGGCCCACCCCCCTGGTACTTATTGACCAGTCCCTTAAAGCTGTTTAAAGTATTCAGCAATAAATACATTGTGCTAGGTGAATCGTTCAAAATGAAATAACTTAAGATATCTCCTCAGCACTATTTGCTGCTCTTTGCATCTTTACTCAGACTCTTACTCATCGCTGCTTTCGTCATCATCACGTCGCCATTTTGCTGGTTCTCACATTCACTATCATCAGAACAGCTACACAGGTCTGCACAGCGAAGCCCAGCTCTGCGGCACTGGCATCGATTGGACGAGCATCGCTCCTTTGAGCACCTGCACTTGACAAGTTGTATGATGTGCCAGAGTTGTCATAACAGGAACCCACTCTCTATTCTCCATTGCCCATCCATAATCACTCGGTGAGGGCAGCACAGGGTTTGGAACAGCATCCTTGTTCCAAACCATCAACTGAAAATGAGCACGCAGTATGGCTTGGTGCAGTGCAGCTTGTGTTGGTGGCAACCTGTCAGACTCTGCTTGCTTCTTTTTAAACAGAGACCACCTCAGCTCTTTGACAGTAGTTAAATCTGTCTTTGGTACGTAGATTTGACACACAAACTTTTCAATTCCACTCTTGATTTCGACGTCTGGCTGTTCCTCTCGACCAAGATTACCAAGGGAGCTCAGAATAGAATCATCCGCTTCCAGAAACTCCTTCCAACAGGACATCTTCCCTTTTCCCGAAAAGCTACCAGTATTATCAGCTTCTGTGATGGCATGAAATGCGGGCAGTGCAGCTGTCTTGGCAGGTCCAAGGGCTTCCACAATTGGCTGCAACTTAATAGATCGATGATTTGCACCTCTTCCAGTGACAAATGAAGTGTTGGGGCATAATTCTGAGTACCGTCGGATTGCTATTACAAGCACATCTGTGTCTGGCGAATGAATGGACAAGTGCGTTGCACCGTCATCAGTGGCATCCAGAGCATGCAGTATCATCTTGGTGTCAGCCTCTTCATGGTCACTTTGAAGATGCGCCATGTCTTTGTGCGTCGCTTCACATTCTGTTCCCCATGCCACAACAATCTGCCTTCCAACAGCCTCGCCACGTTCCTTCACCTTCTTTGCCAGAAATGCGGTCAGCTCTGCCTTCGTCTTTGTATGCGAGGGCAGTTTCTTCAACAGTACTTTGCCAATATGTGTGGAATCAGTTATTCGATAATAAACGGGGTCTTTGGATCCTTGTCGTCTGGTCCTTGTAGCACATTTCAGTGACGATGGGACATCATATCTGTCAAAGATTACGCGAATTTCCTGAGTGTCATCATACTTGCTGAAGAGACGATTGTTAAAGTGTTCTGCCAGGTGTTTGCAGGTATTGATCCAGTCCGGCTTGCCTAATGACTGGACTTCAGCCATTGCATCAACTATGGCGACCTTGACTCGCACGTCGGCATTCTCGGTACTGGTTTCAGACGTTACACCAATACTTGACTCCCCCTTGAACTTCTCCAAAATGTTCATAAGGGTACTCTTGCTTGAGCAGTGCAGCATGCTACCGTCGGGAGCAAAGAAAGACCTTGGGACTACCGAGAAGTCATAAAGGCCAACTGCCTCCTTGATGTCTACTTGATTGGTGACACTTGAAACCCAGGCTCTGCTCTGGCGTAAATTGGATTTTATCAGTATCAAGTAAAATCGTAATAAAAACACCATCAAACTAGCATGTTAAGTTTCTTTGTGGAAGAAAATCCAGAATTTGGTATAATCTTTTTAATATTAATAATAACAATTATTGACATTGATCTCTGAGATAACGTTGAAAGCTATTCTATTCAGCTGTAATATGATAATAGAGTCCAGTTCAAAAGTTGTGTTAAATATAGCCAAATTAGACGAGGCGTTCTTGTCTGTGGCCTTTCAAATTACGCATCTTAAGTAGATTTGCTGGATTTTGAAAGCCTCGTTTCCATGTCAATTTGGTCATGTGACTATTTCTTTTAACTTTTAAACCATTTTTAGCAACCAGGTGCATTGATTGTCATAATGCAGCCATGTTTGGTAATAAACGGTCGGTAAATATGAAAATCATAAGGACTGTTGTATCTCGGCCTCGTTTCCATGCTACAAGGTCACGTGACCACTAAATAAAAATAAAAATCCAGCAAAAATCAATTGAGAGCAGAATATAACATATTGTAGCCAAGTTTCGTAAGTAACGGTCTGTGATCACGCGAGTTATAAGGGATTCTCTATTCAAGCCTCGTTTCCATGCTACAAGGTCACGTGACCACTAATTAAACAAAAGTCCAGTAAAAACCGATTGAGAGCAGAGAATAACATATTGTAGGCAAGTTTGGTGAGTAACGGTGTACATTCACGTGAGTTATAAGGAATTTTCTATTTCAGCCTCGTTTCCATGCTACAAGGTCACGTGACCACTAATTAAATAAAAATCCAGCAAAAACCGATTGAGAGCAGAGAATGACATATTGTAGGCAAGTTTGGTGAGTAACGGTCTAGTTTCATGCGAGTTATAAAGGATTTAATATTCCAGCCTCGTTTCCATGCTGGTCTTCAGGTGTCAGAATTTCGAACCCCCATAATTCCCGTCTGAGCAAGTTGCAAAGTTGCCACCAAAACTTTTCATGTCTACTAGGTCCCAAATAACATTTCTAGACTATTGGTTTGCTTTCATCAAAAAATTCCCACGGGACCTTTTATTATGACATTTGCTCCCAGACTATACAGTGTAATACGAAATAGTACAGTGTAATGACATGACGAGCTTCTTGCGACTTTGAAATTCGCAGCAGGGTATGAGTTTAATTTCCGGTCAGTGGTGTTAGGTGGTAAGCGATCTGTCGTGACCGTGTACTTTGCGGTAATTGTGGTGTTGCAAATGTCACGGCGTGAGTAAATGAAGAAGACCAGATAATCTGGACATTTATGGAAGATGATCATGCGGTGCGAATATCTAATACGTAACTAATAATAGGGAAAACAAGGGTGAGAAAGAATGGCGGCATGTGCGTGAGTCATCTCGTTACAAATTGTTTGAATCTTCGCTTTCTAAGACTACAAATCGGTGTGGTGTTTCGAATAAGTTGTCTTGCAGACTAATTTAAATATCGTAGCCAGCACAGAGCCCGGTATTAGGTGTAATCGTGGAGCTCGAGGTAGCAATCTACGATCTAGCCGATTGTAAATATGGCGCGAAAGTCGATCGGCGAGAGACATCGTTTTCGCTCTTTTTGTATTCTGACCAAAGCTCCGGCGAGAGAAAATACGAAAGGCGATAAATTAATCGGTTTAGTGGAGTTCCATGCGGTCCGAGACTTACAAATTCACATCCTTCGATGAAATGGTGGGAAGAAGTGAGTTTCCCGCCATCTTGTTCGAAACGCCGCTGCACTTTCTAAGTCGCGCTGCAAATCAAAAAGTTCACACGACTGCATGAGGATATCGACTGTGTGGTAACCGGCGACATAGGAAATGTAAGTCCTCGTGATTGCTTTTAAATGCTTCAGTTCTTAACATTTATTAGTACATTGTGCATGTATCAACTTGCGAAACTGTCTATTCCAAGGTTTCGCATTTATTGATATATTTTTTGTCCATTTAATACACTGCAAAATTTAAAACTTTATAAACAGAAGCTAAATTAAAAAAATTAAATCTTAGAGACCAAATATCGTTTGCTCAGCTTAGCCTCCTCAGGCTGTGGCTCTGTGAGAATTCTTTCTCCAGGTGTTTCATTGAACATTTGTTTCATTGGGAACTTAAATTCAGGCTTAAAACATTAAAATAATAATTTAAATATTTTGAACCAAGTATCGTTTGGCTTTATCCCTGAACATTAATTTTAATCTTGGACAGCATTTATTGTTTGGCTTTATCCGTGAAGCAGCAGAGCAGCTTAGTCTTTTTAGGCTGTTTCTCTGTGAGAATTCTTCCTCCAGGTGTTTCATTGGGAACTAAAATTAAAAATTTAGGCTTAAATGCATTGAACATTAATTTTAATCTTTGACAGCAGATATTGCTTGGCTTTATCCCTGAAGCAGCAGAGCAGCTTAGCCTTTTTAGGCTGTTTCTCTGTGAGAATTCTTCCTCCGGGTGTTTCATTGGGAACTAAAATTAAAAATTTAGGCTTAAACACATTGAACATTAATTTAAATCTTTGACAGCAAATATTGTTTGGCTTTTAATATCCCTGAAGCAGCAGAGCAGCTTAGCCTTTTTAGGCTGTGACTCTGTGAGAATTCTTTTTTCAGGTGTTTCATTGGGAACTTCAATTGACAGGCTTAAAAAAAATTAAAAACATTTATTTAAATATTTAAGAGCGAATTTTTTTGTAGACCGCGTGAAAACAAAAATATGCGGTACAAACTTCCAAAGTCATCTACCTTCATTTTTGGCTCAGAGATACCTTATGGTAAGTCGATAAACGTGGTGTATTTTTTTCGTTTAAATCTATTTTAATTTTCGAGAAAATATTCAGACACTGTAACGAGTGCCCGGCGACATAAAATGGCCGAAACAAGAGCGACGAACATGGTCACAAGAACTTAGCTCATCAAAAGCGTAAATTGAAGATGACCTTTCTCAAGTTTGTATATTTGTACAGGAGGCATTGACGAATGTTATGAGTCTAAAATAAGGATAATCAACTGAACTATGAAATCCAGGCAGGCGTTTAAAAATCGCCATTTTCTCATTGTTTACAGATTTCATTTTGGAGACGTTTTTCACGAAGTACTTTTGCTATGCGGTATAACTCGGATTCGCCTGAAACTTTGGCTTAGATAAGTAGAAATGATGTACTTTTTAATTATATAAAAATTTGCTCTGGGCTTTTGATTTTATCCAAGAAATAGACCGTCCTACTTCGAAGAAATCGCTCGACAGTGACTTATGTAAACAAAGCAAATAATCGAATTACGCAGTACACTTTCTCTTAATATAGCCAAAATTCGAACACAATCTTATCATTTAGCTACACACGAGTTTATTTATTAATATTTTACTCTTACCTTGCAAAAGCAGTGGTAAAACATTGTTTTTCCCCATTCCTGACATTCTTTTGTCGGCAAATTGCACGGGCAAGCGGCTATGTTGCTTATGATACAATCAGTCGATATTAGCAAAGGCCCTCGTAAACATGGTATTTCTTGACAATTTTAACCACATTTCAGGTTCCATACAGCCATTCGTGCAAGGGATTTGATAACACGATGAACAGATTCACTTAACGACGTTTTAAGCCTCAAATGAGATGTTGTGAAATTCAAAGAACGGTTACATGTCATTGCTCGTGAACCCTCGTATTTGTCACGCAATGAGTCACGAACTCCCGGGGGGTGGGTGGGTACTTTACAGGGGGATCCCTTCAAAGTCTGCATTTTTCAACTGCCATTTAGATACAGTCGACTCCCGATAACTCGAATTCACGTTTTAAAAGTTTTCTCATGCTCTCTTGTTCGTCCACATGTGCAACCTCTCACTCGGTCATAAAAAAGCCGCTTTTTGAACTCCATTTTCCCTTTTATTTATTCAATACAAAATAATCAAGATGTACAGACTTGAAAAAGCACTGCATCTAGCACCAACGGTACGGTAATTTCTACAGGCTTTTTATTCCTGTTAAAATTATAATACTATTATACGGAACCCCATCTGGGCGTGGTAAAAGATTTTTAATTTGACCCCGGAGCCGGATACCATTTCTATGTCTTATCAATGATCTGAAGACTGCCAACAAATCACGAGAGTATGTTTTACTTTGAGTGCAGCTCAAAACGGAACCTTTTTGGTTAAACTGACAGGCAGCCTGCCATGTCCTGAACACCCTATATGTGTGACCAAAATCCGTAACTTACCCATAATATGGGAGTTCACCCTTCCCGCTTCCAATACACAGAGGAGTCTGTCATAAACGTTTTTACTTTTATTCATTTTACTTTGGGGGGGGGGGGTGATCAACTTATCAGTACGAGATAACTAGGAAGGTCCCGCACACTTTTAACGGGATCGCGATAATGTTCGACTGCATTCACATAGGCCTGCATAGCAGGCGTCGGAAAGGGGGGTGGGGGGGAGGGGGGAGCTGGGAAGAGGGGAGAGAAAGAGGGAAAAAAACGTAGGGGGTTCTTAAGGCAGGCGTTCCCTCTTCCCCGTCTTTTTCCCTCCCCTTTTTACGCCTGCCGCGCAGGCTAGCATTCACTCGAATGCGGTGCTGTTTCAGCATATTATTACGTCAGGAAAACGTTACATAATCGACATTTGTTATCAGACGGCGCTAAGCTCGATTTTATATATATCCGTCACCACCGTTGCCAGAATTTATCAGACTAAAACAGAGAAAAAGAACAAATCACACTGTGTTAGGTTTCTCCTTTTTAAACTTAATAATATCGCATTTTATATAGCCACAATATTAAACGGACTGAGAACTGACTTACAATAAACCCCTTCTAGCTCGAATTCGATGACGATAACGCTCATTCATGAACATAGCGCACTCGAGGCGTCACAGTTTCTATCCTTCGAAGCTTCACTTATTGGGTAATTTACGATTCCGATTATAATTACATAGTTTCTGGAGGAAGAAAGTGGCATTTAAATTTTGAAAGAGTTTGGTCTTAAATATAATATTCATGAAAAATTGGAATTCCGGACAATCGGAAATCTGGATAATCGAGGTTCGACTGTACTTTCTATAGAAAATTAACAAAAATCGCAGACTTACCAGACCCAGCAGGGACAAATATGCCCGTACGTCGAAAGATCGTTCTCAAAAGCGCTTTGTTGATTTCCGGGGGGGACTCGCCTATGAAAGTGACGGGGGTATAAATTTTTGATATTTGGTCTCACTTAGGGTCTTCCGCGAAAAAATAGCAATATTTTCAGCCAAAATGGTCTCGTTCAGGGTTATACACGCAGAAATATACAAATAGCAATTCTATTTTTAGTTTTTTGGAGGCGTCTAGGGGTCAAGAAAAGCTAGAGCCACACCCAGATTGTTCTCTTTTAGGGGTTCTTTTCAAAATTTCTGACGAGCATCCCCGTCCGTTTCATACAGTCCCCCCGGGTGTTGATTCCGCGGTCAGACTTGCGTGATTTCCCTTTTTTGGCATGCCTCAATAATTCTGCGGGAACGCGGCACCGTTGCGAACCTCTTCTCCATCCATTGCCCAGAGAAAACCGATGAGCTGGGCAGATAGTAATGTCCGAAATATTCAAAGGTACATTGAAGATTGATGCCGCGCTAAAATGATATGAACGCAGAGGGAGTATAACAGAATTTCTTTCCGCAGCTCGACTTCGCATATCTTGGAGGCAGTATCCCCCAACTAATCTTTGAAAAGAGTAATTGATTTCCATTCTATACTCTGTAAAATTCTCTACTTATTAAAAGCACGAATCAACAAAATTAATTATCAGTTCTTGTTTGCTTTGGAAACTATGGCGCGACGCTCATTATATTGTTAGAGCTGCACCTAATCTAGTTTATTTTTCCTTTCTGATTTTTAAATAGAATCTCTGATATTTAAAAATGCTATTTCCACTTTGTTAAAACAAAAAATATGTGACCCCTTTCTTTAATCCGTGCCAGACCTTGACGTTAAAACCCCTCCCCAAAATAAAACCAAAAAATAAAAAAATAAAAGCTACTTCGAAAAAACAAAACAACCAAAAATACAGCTGCAGTACTCCGTTAAAAATGCAACAACAACGGCAACAGTTACTCAGTGACCTTCCCCGTTTCAGGTTTAATAATTTTTTTTCTATAGTATCTTTATGTGTGTTTTTTTTTAACGTGAAAACGTACTTTCATCTACATATGCCGTGACTTTTTTGAAAGGGTTTTTAGACTTTTTATTACCCCGTTTATGTGCCATTACGTTTATATTAAGCCCCACCAAAACCACGTACGAAGTTGTATAAATCCAAGGATTATAACCGAAAGTTTACGGTATTTCTCAAAGTACATAGCCCACCAAATTTAATTCAATGGGTAACCTCCCCTCAAGTGACATATCATTGCGTGACAGATGTCAAGCCGCCATTTTCGCTCTAGTTGATCTTCTGCAAAAACAACGGCCAAAACGCGGTTTTTAATCTGTGAAGCAAGTTTCTTCTATGAATTGGCCGTTTTCACTAAATGTGGTTGGAACTGTGAAGACCGGAATGCGGTGGCAAAGTTCTGGCAAAGTTATTGCTGATTTGAAATTCTCGGGAATTCTGAATACTGTGATTTGGTAAACACCGTTCGAGTGCTGGTAACGTATTTGAAACAAAAGTAGGATACAAAGCAATCTTCAACGAATTGTTACGCCAGGTAAGCTAAATATTGAGTTTTGGATCAAATAGGGTGTTTACTAATAAGATTTTGTCGGAATTTTGGCTTTGAGAAGGGAAAGCGTAATTCGAGCCTTATTCGATTATTTGCGGTTGTTGACAAGTCGGTGTTGTGATTTCGTCCAAATTAAAAGGGGAAGTTCTTCGTAGCAATTAAAAGCCCAAGGCTGATTTTTATACCATTAAAAAGAACATCATTTCCGCTTATTAAAACCCAAGTCTTAAGTGATTCTGAGTTATACCGCATAGGAAAAGAGTTCTTTGAAAAAATGCTCCAAAATGAGATTTTTAAGCAATCAAATTTTTGTAATTTTTAAACAGGCTCTAAATATTCAAATCGATCTTTGCAATACTGTTCTTAGACTCAAATCATTTGTAAATGCCTCCTTAACAAATACACAAAATCGAGAGAAGTCTGCTTTATTTTGCGCTTGTGAGCAGCATCATTCTTATGCTCTTAATCGTGGTATGAAATTCGACCATTTCATGGCAGTCGGCAGGCGTGACAGTTTTTATTTTTTTTCTGCCAAACAAAGATAGCTCTTAAAGAAAAAATCATAGCACGTTGATCGACTCACCATAAGGTATCTCTGAAAAAAAATTGAGGGTAGGCTTGTTTAAAATTTTGTACCACCTCTCACTCGGTCACGGGAAAAATTCGCTCTTAAATATTTAAATCTTTTAAACCAAATATTGTTTGGCTTTATCCGTGAAGCAGCAGAGCAGCTTAGCCTTTTAGGCTGTGGCTCTGTGGGAATTCTTTCTCCGGGTGTTTCATTGGGAACTTAGGCTTAAAAAATAGACATTTAGAATTAAAATCTTTCATCTATCTCAAGTTGATTATCTCAATCATCAAGTTGAGTATTTAAACATGTTACATTTCAGTGTTTTGTTCCGGTTCTCTCGAGCTTCATCGTGTTTAGCCAAAAAGAAACGTTTTGCGAGTGAAAAGCCGTCATGCCTCCGGTATCTACAGTGGTATACTAGTGTGTTGTTTTGAGTCTTTTGTTTACATGGGTAATTTCGTATCAAGAAATGGGTCGAAAATTCGAAAACAATAGGTATTGTTAAGGTGTTTTGAGATGGCCATATTAGGTAGTCCCATGGTCGGCGTAAACAACAACCTGCTAATGCACGAGGGAGATTCAAAATTCCCGATTACTACACTCGCGGCAAATTCAAATCTTCGGCGAAAGCCGAGTTATGACTAATTTTCCCGGCGGAGAGGGCAAGAGTTAAATTTGACATGACGCAAACAGTGCCGCTGGGCTAGGCGGTCTGGGCCTTGACTCGGATGACGCAGCGAACGTACCTGTGGTCGAGAAAGCAGCTTTTTTCGCCCGAAAACACGGGTAAACGCATAACAAATAAAATAATAATAATAAAATAAATAAATGGGAATTTACAGTGGGATCTTCCACAAGGTGGCTCTTCTTGATCCCACTAATTCCAGATCGAATTGGAATTTGGAAATGTTGGTTTTTGTGGAGGGAGGAAAACCGGAGAACCTGGAGAAAAACCCTCGGAGCAAGGACGAGAACCAACAACAAACTCAACCCACATATGGCGCCGGGCCGGAATCGAACCCGAGCCACATTGGTGGGAGGTGAGCGCTTTTACCACTGCGCCATCCCTGCTCCCCATGCATTTAAATCTCGCGCTGCATAAATAGCTTTCTAAAAAGATACTGCGTGCTTGCAAGTGCTTTTTGCAAGCCCGACTGTAAGTCTAAAGCCGCCAAATCACGCACCGCATATATTCGATTCCTTAATTACATAAAAACCATTCAAGTTGCACAATTAGAATATAATCAAGATTATACTGTTTTTGAAGTAACGTAAATTTTAAACGAGTGTTTTGACGACAATAGAGCTTCATGCATAATAATAATAATAATAATATCAAAGTTTGCAAACCGCTGTAATTTGAATCCTTTGGTCCATGAGCTCCTTTGGACAACAAAATCGCCAGAGTCCACTGCTTGATGCACAGATGGGTGGTTCTGCTCGAGGGCTAACATGTCGCACAAACACACAGGAAGGTACCGTGCGTAATTAGTACGATCATAAGCAAACATCCACGGTAACATCTCTTTGACACACACAAGGTGTAAGCGCCAAATTCCTTCTCTCGTTGCCCGTATGAAGCGCAGTAGCAGGGTGACCATTTCAATGTAAGACTGCCAGAACTTTCCCATCTTGCCACTTGATGACCTGTTGAAATCTTCAAAGCTTTGTAGGAGATCTTTAAGCTCTGGATTACCAGTAAGTGCTTGAATGTTGACAGATGTTGGGCCCTCTCTTACATTCTGTCGTGCTGCCTCTACAGCCTCTAGCTGGCGGGTAATGCTGCTGCGTTGAGATTCTCTGTTACACTGCATGAAGGCTTGCCAGTTGAGACGCATCAAGGCCTCGAGGACAACCTTGTGTATGCGAAGTGCACGGTTGTAGTGTTTCCCTTCTAACACGCCATTCAGTGACCCACTTCCAATTATTCTGGACTCTGTCAGAAGATCACGCAGCCCAGCGTCCCCGAAACGTTTTCCTATGACCGCAAGAAACACACAGGCAACATGGAAGTCTCCCATCATAAGCACTACGCTTTTGAACTCTTGTTGTTGCTTCCATACGACTTCTAAAGCTTTTGCGTAGATTGCTTGATCTAACACAATTACTGTATCATCAAGGCCAAGACGGTTTGCCATAGTAACAGACTTTTTGAGCAAAGTGTAGACTGTGGAAAGCTCGGTTGGCGACGCATCTATTAGCTGACAATAACCAACAACACTTTTACAGGGGACATCATTTCTGTTGACCACCATGTTGAACCCACTCCATCCCGGGACAGACTGCTGACTCTCTACTGTTGCGTCAGTAGTATCACCATCTTCATTCAAAGGAAGCCTTGAAAGAAACCATGCAAAATCTTTCACCTTTGCAGAACAGTGAGCATCTGCATTTTCTTTTACGAAATCAACAACTTGTTCTTCGTATGTTCCTGGACCACATCGTCTTCCTGCATTGTACTGATGAACCTAAACTAAAGTAAGAGCATATTATATTTGCTATCTAGCCAACCAATACTTGTACTTCACCAATGCTGTTTTTTACAAACTACAAACTCTCTTTTCATAATAGTCAATCAAACAAAAAAATGAAACGAAAAATTACAATGTAATGTATTGTATCTTAAATGAAATAATTATAGTTTACTATGCGGAAAATTACCTGGCTTGGCACACTTTGTAGTGTGCGCCTTCCTCTCCGTCTGTCCTGTCTTTCTAGTGAAGGTGGTGGTTCACACCAGGCGACTTGTCGCTGAACTATTATTCCATTTGTGCAATGGGTTGTTCCTTTGCCAGACAGAGTCTCCTCAAGGAGATCAATATTGTCCCAGCAGAACATGCTGAACAAATTTGGCCGAACACTGCTTGGTAGTACCACCCCTTGGACCTCAGCCTCCATCTGCTTCTCTGCCAGTCCCGTCTCGATGGAAAGTACCTGCTCATATGAAATGCCATGTCCAAAACGATTGAGCAAAGTTATTACCTCTTTACATCCGGTGAGATTCTTAACAGTTATTGGCAATGCTACATGTTTGGGTGTTTTTTGTCTCCCTTTGGAAACGTTGTAGATTAGGTCTTGGCCTAATGAGAGGATCAGACGATGAACAGCGGGATCATTTATGGTCACTTTCTCATTGTTCTCTATTGGCTGAGTATCTTTGTCTTCAGTTAAAATCCAAGCAAGGAGATTGTAGAGGACATGTGGGAGAACTACACTATCTTGCGTGAGGTCAAGGTCAGTTGCACAGGGAGGCCACGGCATTTTGATATCATGATTGATAAGGGCAGTACGGATGGTCTTTGCGCAGTGATAAACGTGGTGAACAGCTTCCTCATCTTCTTTGTCTCGACATATCTCTTCTTCAAAGCTTCGCTGGTATCCACACTCAACTACCTGCCCTTTGGGTACTTCGTCATAATACAACAACTCCGTCTCAGAACGATGTCTTGGATGCCAAAAGCCCACCTTCTCACCAAACGATTTTATTAAACGACCTTTCAACTTTTCAGTGCGGTATTCTGGTCTAAATATGCCTCTACATGAGAGCAGTTCTACATATCTATCTCTGAGCGAAGACATCTTAACCACTTCGAATTCTTTAAACAGTTTATTTTCCAACTCATTCTTGAGTTCTTGAAATGCTTCCTCAAATATCTCATTTTCAATCTCATCACTTTCCTCCTTGCTCGCTTCTGAAATCTTCACGTTTGTATATTTTCGATAGCATGACCTGTGATAGCAAACTTCTATCGCAATCAAATCTCGATCATGTAATTCCAGCACAATTCTCTGATCGCCCCTAATTTTTGCCGCGTTTAAAAGAGATTCTCCAGCAGTTCGTGTCTGGCACATTGTCAGGCTCTCCTTCCTTCTCCTATTTTTTGAGTCTACCTTTTCATCCTGACAGATTATACATCTTTTAATGTCCGTTAATTGAAGGGCAGAACGTGTCAGAGGAGTTTCTTTTTGCACCTCCGAAATGTCTTCTTCTTCGGATACCTCCTCTAATTTTCGCTTTTTAACAACTCGCTGGAGGTGAGATTTTGCCGTATACATTTGATAACACACACGATGATACCCACCAAAAGGACCAACATCCCACTTTTCTTGCATACTTTCATAGATTGAATCTTTTCGCAGAAAGGCTGACTCTTTGAACGTCTGCCAACTTATTTCAGTAAAAGATGTGATTGTGCCTTTGATGCCTTCTGTGTGACACAAGCATGATTTGCATGTACTGTTGGGCTGTGGTCTAGGATTCAAGCTGAATGCCATTGTTATTCTATGTTGAAAATACAAAGCGACTACAGCTTTTTTTTCGAGGTTCGGAAAGGTAAACAGAATTCCATTGATCGCTACCTTTAAATTAGGGAAAGAAAAAAGAAAAATCCTAATAATTAGGTAAAATCATTTGAAAATGATGTATCACTAACCTAATTTTTCATCGATAGCAAGTTGGTACCTTTGGTACCTTTGGACCGACTTTGCCAGATCAGGTTGCCTTATAGCGTCTTCAACCAACACGAGGAACTCACTTTGTGCATATATTACTTTCATCCTCTGGATTGGCTCTATCAACCATTCGAGGTAGTGAAATAAAATGCGGCCATTTTCTTTTATCAGATTATAAAGACACATAAATTAAAAGAAGATTTCATTCATTTTATGAAATTACTACACTCGATGCACCGCATTTTATTTCACTACCTCGAATGGTTGATAGAGCCCTCGTCTGAGGCTTGGGTTCTAACTACGCCCTACTGGATGTGGGGACTTGGCTATTATCTTTACTAGAGTATTAAGACATAGAAACAGAGTATAATCAGTCTATAAAAATGAATGACCAGCGTGATATACGTTGACTAAAACTTCTGGTCTTTCCTAGAATCCATGGATGAAATCATCTACACAATAGTCTGTTCGTCGTTACGCTCAATTGCTAAGTGTGTTATGACTTTTAACTTGGCCTTGCCAAAACAGTGATAATTAACCAGGCTATTTATTGACTGTTTCCTCCTTATCTTTTGTCTAGAGGCGACACAAAGACAGCTAAGCGACAAAACGCTTTTAATCTTAAGTTTACGACCAAACTCTGAGAAAGGTATGTGTTTGACGACAATAGAGCTTCATGCATAATAATAATAATATCAAAGTTTGCAAACCGCTGTAATTTGCATTCCTTTGGTTTTTCTTTTTTCGAATTATATCAAATTTGAGGGTGCTTTACGATTGTAAGCAAGAATGTTTTACAAAATGATAAAAAGCTAACGATGTAATCAATGTTATTTCTCTGGCAGTGCCTTTTCGATGGCAGATTTTAGTACCAAAACTATACAGTGTGCCTCGGGCAAATTACACCAAAATAGTGACCAACTAATTACAGCCGGTTCAGTTGTTGTTCAGGCAGAGTTTAGTCTTCTAAGGATAGAAGATATTTGAATCTAGAAAGAGCTATGAATATAGAAATTGGACTTGATGGATGTGCTTAAAGCTGAGTCTGAGTTTGATTGCATTCGCGAGGTTTAAATCGTTATAGAATATTCTCGTGGATAGCTTTTTCATACAAAGAGCTATTCTTCATCGGAGTACAAAGAATATATATGACGACGGTACGTCTGAATTAACCTCGCTGCTTTGCATCGAGTGTAGTAATTTCATAAAATGAATGAAATCTTCTTTTAATTTATGTGTCTTTATAAACTGATAAAAGAAAATGGCCGCATTTTATTTCACTACCTCGAATGGTTGATAGAGCCCTCGCCTGAGGCTTGGGTTCTAACTACGCCCTACTGGATGTGGGGACTTGGCTATTATCTTTACTAGATGATTAAGACATAGAAACAGAGTATAATCAGTCTATAAAAATGAATGACCAGCGTGATATACGTTGACTAAAACTTCTGGTCTTTCCTAGAATCCATGGATGAAATCATCTACACAATAGTCTGTTCGTCGTTACGCTCAATTGCTAAGTGTGTTATGACTTTTAACTTGGCCTTGCCAAAACAGTGATAATTAACCAGGCTATTTATTGACTGTTTCCTCCTTATCTTTTGTCTAGAGGCGACACAAAGACAGCTAAGCGACAAAACGCTTTTAATCTTAAGTTCACGACCAAAACTCTGAGAAAGGTATGTAGACTTTTGGAAGCGGATGATTAAGTAATCATTTTTGAATTGTGATTTTTTTTAACAAACGCCTATCTTAATTTCTCATACGCGGTGCGTGGATTCGAACTTTGATAAGTTTTTAATTTTTTCAGTTGTTGGTTCGTTTTCTATAGAGATCTATAGATAGTGCAAACGTAAATCTTTTGGCTGAAACGTTAAGCTGTTTAAGTATTAAAACTACAGATTGCACACCGCAAGACAGTTTGGAACGTCAACAAGAAACTGATGAGTGAATTCGAAAGAATGTCGCGAGTGAACGCATTTTTAAATTTTTAACGTGACGCTCAGTTTGGAACTGAAATGACGACGAACGACAAGAAAGCCGCCGTGAAATTACGACAGCGACAAAGATAATTTAAGCAAAGTAAACAGCGACATTGGCATTTTTTAAACTAGACATAAGTGATTGGTATTGTTATGCTCTAGAAAAAGCTAAATATTTTCAAGTGTTTTCACACAGTATGACAGGTTTGTTTGCCTTTCAAAAGGCAATAATGTACGTTGCGAACTGGCTGCAACTGAGACACCATTATAGACATAGGCGTACGGGCACCTTCGGACCTGGGGGGGGGCGGAGACCTTGTTGCCCGAAAAAAAAAATGGCATGGGTTGAAAGCCGAATAAACAGGCATACGAAATGGACAACAGAACGTGCGTTAAATTAATCTCGTGACGTTGCCCAAAGATGTCAATGCACTGAATCCTTTTTCTTCGGAAATTTTTTTTATTCACGTAAGTTCAGCAAAAATGAAAGTATTTTTAGGAGGCAATTTACATTGTTTTCCCCCACTTGAAAGTTATTTAAAATGCGTGAAACATTTAGAAGATGAACGGGTTGAAACATATTGTTGAAAGTTTTGAGCTCACTTGAGTCAAAAGCATTAGCTTCCTTACATTTGTAACCGTATCGCAGCTTTGTTTTTGGGTCCACCGCTCGCAAACGTTCAAACTATGGAAAAGCTGATTGCAGCTGAATCGTGCAGAATTTGCGAGAAAATCGAATATGATTATAGCAATTTGCAAGATGAAACGAAAGCAGATTAATGAGAAATTTGGACTTTTGAACTACAAAGTTCGGTATATTTCCAATATTTTTTTCTGTTGATATAATTCGTTTTGATTGTAATTTTGAGGTTTGTCTGCTTATTTTTTTTTCTCTGGCTTGTTGCCCGAATTCTTAGCGTTTTGCCCGAAAAATTTTGGCACTGGGGGGGCTGCAGCCCCCCTCGCCCCCCCCCCCCCCCCCGCCTCGTACGCCTATGATTATAGATGTTTATCTTCTTTTAAAAAAAAAAAACTGAACAATACATAGACCTCAAAGATTTATTATATTATGTCCGCTGAGCTAATGCAAAAGAAACACTCGGCGTCAAAACTACTTCCAGGTAGCAACCTCTTCAACTTCAATTGTATTTTTGCAGCAACTGTTTTAACTGTGCCTGGAGCAAGTTAAACAGCTCTTATGCGTAATTCAGAATGCTGCACAAATTGATTGTTTGGTTGTTTTAAGACGAAAAACGTTTAATTAAATAAGAATAATTTCATCAAAAAATGCATAAAATGGAACAAATTTTATCGAAAGGAACCCCTAACTATAAACATGTCTACTGCCAGTTTCTAGAATCAACGGATGAAATCCCATACACAATGACATTATTTACTACCACGTTAGTAAGTATGTAATGGCGTTCTATTTTGGAATTGTCTTGAATGATAAATTATTAATTTTATTATTTCTTTGTTTTCTTTCAATTATGCCGCGTCCCCTACTTAAGAAGCTGGCTCAAAGAACTTGCTTCATTTCGCACTAAATCTCGGAGAGGTAAGTACATTTTTTGACGCGCCCTACCGTAAGTTTTCGTACATGATTTGAAATTTTTTCTTTTCAGTAGCCAGTTGACTGTGCTGCGTTTCTAGAGCAGAATCTTAAGCGAAGTACTTTCAAACTTTGGTGAGTTGTACAGTTAAGTTAGCAGTTAAGTTAGTCTTGAATTCTTTCGCAGCCGAAAGTGCAACCGCAAATCTGTTTCTTAAAAGTTAGGATTTTAATACAGAAAAACATTATTTTGCACATCGCCAATGCCTTTTTGGAGCGTCAACAAGAAAAGAAAATTTCTCAAGGTCAGTACAGTATAAACTAATCTTGTCCAGTGCCTACGATATTAGCGAGCAAAAACCTAGCTAGGCGACTGGATAATCGTGGTTAAACAGGAGTGCTTTGTTCAATTCGTGATTGATCAGGACGCCCAGCCATGATTGTTAACGTCGATAAATGAAAATAGTTTTTCAGCGTTGTTCTTTCCAATTCATTGTTTTTAAGTCCAGTCCGGTTTATAACGGTTTAGGCAAGGACTGAAAGTTTGTTGTCGAGAATTGGGAGTCTTGACTCTCATGTTACCTGCGAAATAAGCTGTGCATATACGAGTCATTTTAAGGTCGAAAGTAAAACAAACACATTATTTTATTTACATATGTACTGTACTACTTTTTTACAAAGTGCTATCTTGAAATTTTGACTCTATTTTCCACTGCTTTCCCCTCGTCTTTCTATGCACAGGCCGGATTGAGCTTCGACTCATTGACCTGTTTTAAAAAGCTAAATGTGGTTCAAGTAATTTGCATGTGTTATTGATCCGACCCTGACAATAATTGGCGCAAAAAGCACGCAACTTGTTAACTGTGAAAATTGAACAATTTTAAACAATATTGAACTGGAAGGCAGATTGCAGAATTTAAGTTTCATCGTCAATTCGAGCTTCTACAAAATCCCGAGATACGGCTTTTAGAAAAAAAATATATTTGAAGATACTTTACATTACCCCTTCAAGTTAGTTAAGCTTGGTATTTACGGGGCGTCCTTCTATGCCTTGGAAAATTATTAGACGTGAACTAATCCTGTGGGTGATATGATAATTTTCTTGATATTATTTACAATTACACGTCGGATAAGCAAAGCTTGTGGATATTTTTTGAATATAAAGATCAGCGATAATAAAATACAACGTTTCGACATCTTCGTGATGTCATTGTCAAGTGAAAGATTAGATTAGTTCCTGCTTTGTAAATAGATCTACGATTATGTACAAAAGACGACAAATGAAAATAAACAAGAAAACGTGACTTTTGGAAACAATGCCAATAAACAAACAATTTTGCTCGGATTGAGTCTCACTGGAAGTTAAGACTTGGTTGAATATCTCTAAGTTTGAGTGTGTTACGTAACTATTTTGTTCCCGCGTTTTGCGATGAAAGTCATTTTTAGCGTCTGAAACTTTATCGCAAATTAAGATGCCGTTGCGCTCTTTGAAACCCGTTTCTTTGAGGATAAGAGTAAAATTCTATCTGAATGAGAATTTTGTTCTTACAAGGACACAATTTAGCGCCGGAAGATGTTTTGTTTCGTAACTGAATAAGCCGTCGTGCTTCCTAAACTCATCCCATGGCCAAATGGTCGGTTTTGCAAATAATTTTTGGTTATTGTCGTCTTAGTTAATCCGCTGGTTTCCTCAGTGAATGTTGTCCGTTTGCATCCTTGTTTTCCGGCATTTTCGACTGTATACGTACTGTGGTATATTTAGTTAAAAAAATTCCTGTATTCTGTCGATCAACCTGGTGGACGTGAACATTTGCTGACAGATCGATATTCGAGTAAATTGATTCCTTAACACATCTCTGGCGAAGAGGCGTCAAGGAATTTCATTCATACGTGTCGAAAAATCTAGACCCCCTGCTAATGTTCTGCAGTAAAAAACTGCAGAACATCGGCAGGGGTCCACGATTTCAAATTCGCAAGAAGCTCGTCATGTGTTATATTTTGTCACTGACCTCATATGGTCAAATGACGTAATAGTGTAATAATAAATATAATTAATATTAATAACATGCTTATTATCCCACAGTCCTGCGAGATATCCATTCAGTACCTCAGACTCTCATCACCGAACAACTTCGACTAAAAATGAAGTACTTTCTTGTCCTTTGTGCCGTTTTCTTCTGCTGGAACTTTGTCTCTGGTAAGGTCGTAGTTAGTCAATTCTGCCATTTTGTGTGTCTTTTTTTAACTTCGGAGAAAAAGCATAAATTTTTCCAAAGCATGAACGTACCTCATTTAAATAAAAACTTAAAGACGACCGTAATCTGTGATCAGTGAATCATCACTACTTTGCTTTTTACCCCCGCGCGGATTTGCAGAGTAGCTTATACTAGTATCTCCGAGCATTTCACAGTACACAGCCCAATGGACAAAAACAAGACCACAACACTGGAAACTCCACACCCTACGCGCCCTTTAGTGAATAACTAAACGACGAGTGAAGAAAATCTCAATGCAATCTCAATTTCCCCAGTCCTTTGGCACTTCGTGAAATCGAGGTTCCACTGTACTTGTCAACAACACATGCGCCTTAACTGAGCTATTTTTTTTCTTTTATTTAAGCTGGCAGCATCGATTGTTACTATTGTACCGGTACGGACGATGAATGCGCAAAGGATAAACTGGTAGCAGACAAAGCTAAATACTTGGTGACATGTTCATTATCAACGGATTGCTGCATTTCGGTCTCATCGGTTCAAAAGTTTGGCAAAATTTCAGTGTGGAAGTCGTGCGTCACGAAATCAAAGTGTGATGCTTACAAAAGGGCCTGTGAACTCATACCAGGACTATGTGCTGTCAACTGCTGTGATACTGACGAATGTAACGCGGGCTCACCTGGATTGTCAAGTGAGAAAAAAATTTCTAACTTTCTTTAGTAGCATAACGCAGTGACTGACTGTTAGGCAAACTCGCAATGTGATTGGCTACGCATGCGCGTAATTTTCGATAGATTGCCTTGGGAGCGCGCAAAACCACAAACCAAAACTATAAATAATAAAACTATAAATAAAATAAATGAACCCTCTCTTTTTTTACATGAGCCTTTCTTCGCACACAACTCCCCACTCAATCTGCAACAGCGTTCAGTTCTTTTTTTATTTCCTCCACAGATTCCAAGTAGCAATCAGGCAATGAAGGACTCATCGGTTTGAATTAATTCAAGAAACTTGATAACAGTTAACAGGTTAACTGGTTAAGGAAAAAACAAGCTAGGACACAAGATACTAGAAACGTGGAAGTAAAATAAAACAAAAAATAAATTCTGTAAGTTAAAGATAATAAAGAAAAGAAGCAATGAACACAAGCCGTTTGTTTGATGTAGTGGGGATAGTTAATACACCGGTACCTCGAATTCCAAAGGAAGATAGGTAGGTAAAGTCTTCGTCGAGTGACCCATACCGTCGGAGCTTATCCGGTTTCTGTAGCATTAAGCGACTAGGAGTAGTTCTACTTCCCCCTGGATTGAATGCTTGTCCATCGCAGGGCCGATTACCCCAGTATTATGTCGCCGATACCCATTTATACACCGGGGAGGAGAGAGGCACTAGCGCACTATGAGAGTAAAGTGTCCTGCCCAAGAACACAAAACAGTGACCCTGGCCAGGGCTCGAACCCAGACCGCTGTATTAGCGGTTTAGCGCGCGAACCATTAGGCCACCGCGTCTTCCACGCGTTTCCTGAAAGAAGCATTAAAAACATCTCGTCTTTTTGTGCTAAATACTGCACATTCGCCACCAGCCTACACTGCTTTTGCGCTATCTTGTTCTGCCTTAAAACGCACAAAAACTATCAGCTCTGACAAGGAGCTCGAGGTTGCTGAAAGAGTTTTGTTGTCAGCCAAGCGAAGAACAATAATGCTACGTCGACAGTCGTTTATTTTTTTCGGCTTAGCGAGCAACCATAAATGAACGTAAAGTAAAAGAGTTCATTTCTTGATATGAACTTTTAGTTCCTTTTTAAAATTGAAAATATATTGTTTATATCGTAAAATTCTCTAGAGACAAGGAGAATATTCATCTTGTTTTCTGACGCCTGCTTCAATAATTTTCTTTATTCCTTTTAACAATCGCTTTCCGCAGCTATTGCGAGTCGTATTGTGTTTTAATTTGAAAAATAAAATTCATAAATATGAAAAACTTGTATAAATTTATTTCGCTCTTTCCACTGATTAAACATCAATTAGTGGGATGCAAACAATCTACCGTAATCTATCTATCAACAAAGAAAAGTTTGGACACTTTATGCTAGATCTACACTGAAAATGAAATTCTCCACGAGTTGTTTTTAAAGGTTTTTTTTTTCGTATATACGGACATGTATCATTGATTGTATCGCCAAAAAATTCAGTCTTTATTAAAATATATATAAAGGATGAGCAGTTCAAAGCACTTTGCAGATACTTTAATATCTTGAAGATTTTTAGAACTTAAAATTTACATATGGGGATTGAAAATGGAATTAAAGTCTTCGCGCTCTTGTAATTATAAAGTGTGCCTGAAAGCCCAAAATACTAAGAGTGCTCCATTCGTATTGAATATTAATTTAAGAATAATTTTCCTGGATTCGAGAGCGCTAATAACACACAAACATCCTTGCATTTTTTTTCGTTTTTAGATTCTTAATTCCGCGAACAAGTTAAAAGAGTAAAATTGTAGACAGTAAAAATTGTAGTCTTGTTTTAAGTTTTTCCAACAATTGTTTTTCTTCGCATTTTCACAAAAGCTATGGCAGCTGATGTAAGCTAAATTAAGCCACGTTTGTTTTTGTCAACATTCCAAAAACAGTAAAATGTTAAGTAAACTCTAATATACCGGTAACGTATATCTTAAAACTCAAATTATAATAATGACCTCTTTATAGTCTTTCAATTAAAAAATGTTTTGACGGGTTCATACACAAGAATAATAATTTAGCTTTTAGCCATTCGCATTGAATATTTGAAACTAAAATACAACCTCCCACAGACCCTAAAGTGTTCAAAACGTGTAGATGAAACTGTTCCCAAATGTAAAGTGAGTGTAGAGAAATAGTTTCTGCGAAAAAATATAATTCGACAGTCCTATTTATAACGATGAATTTATACGGGGGCTTATGTCGAAACTGGCTTCTTGAAAGCCTTTTAATAAAAAACGTCTTGAGGTTTTTATGCATCGGTTATAATTAAGCCAAACCATTCGAATTGAATAATTAAAAGTAGAACACGTATAATTTTCCCGCATGTTTTGTTTGCATGTTTTGAGAGTAGCATTCTTGGCAATTACGGGTAAAAAGAATTGTAGTCTTGTTGTTAGAAGTTTTTTCTTTCGTTTTATCAAATGCTTCCGCAGGTGATGCGAGCAAAGTCATCTTTTTTTTTTTTTAATTTAAGTTTTGATGCGAGCAAAGTCACACTTATTTTGTCAACACTCTAAAGGAATATTAAAATATTAAGGTTGTTTTTTTTTTTTACCGTCCCAGGCATAATTAAGACATTAAACGTGAAAATTGAAACTGTTTTCCTTGTTGTGAGAGCTGTATATTTTTTTTTGATCCGTTCTTAGAAAAAAATCTACTTTCTCTGACAAGAAAAAGGGAAAAATAATTTAACAATTTAAAAGAATAATTACAACGGTTTATCTTTCTGTTTTTCCAAGAAACTGTCCACTCAGTATAACTTAAGGTCGTATTTCGTCAAACTCAACTTATGAATTTTTAACCATAACAGATAAGTAAACATATCAACTTTTTACTAACAGATCCAAGTTATATACCAACGACAAACGTATTAACAAAAACATGTCATTTAATAGACTCAATAGTTTCTTGCGAAAATCGAAGTTAACTTTTATAATTACGCAAAACACTTTGCAATATTAGCTAGTGTTGACATAGCTTGTTGAATTTAATAGCACTTGTAGAGTTTAAGTGCTACCGACTGTAATTTTCGAGAAAAAAATTTCAAAACTGCAAATTCGCATTTCTTCATATTCAGTCAAAAGAAACCCTTTGGTGAACTATTTACGAAAATGACATTTAAAATTTTCAAAGCGTTTTTATATTTGAGAAAATCGGCAAAAGGTGAAATGCCGTTTTCGCGTCCCCGCCGCCATAAAATTTTGTCGAATTTTTGTAGGTATTCAAAACACTCATACGGAAAGAAGGTTGAACGTATGAAATTTATCTTTGGTAGGTATGCAGGGCATCCAATATACTACACAGAAACTTAAAAATATTGCAAAACGATGCAGTTAAACAGATCTTTTTGAAAGCCCGAAAATTGGTATTTTGAGCACTTTGGCAAACACTTGAAACAAGGGTAACTTTGGTGGCAAAAATCGTGTCCTGGTACATCGAAATTTGGAATAAAAAATAGATCGGCGTCAAGTACTATTATGGTACTGTAACATATAAAAAATCCAGCCCGGGCAATTGAAAAACCATCCGTTGAGAGAAGTAAACGCATAGTAAATATTTCATGTATTGACTACAAAAATTGTCACGGTCACGCAACACTAGTAAACACATTTCGATTGGATTTATTCAATGTGTTTTAATTTTGCTCACTTTGGCTACAGTTTATGCTCGAATATAAAATCTATCTATGTTATGTATTATTTACTGTTTTGTATTCATATCAAAATTAATTTTAGAGGAGGGGATAATTGATCTGACCACAAAAATACAAAGGTCAAGTTTCGTGTCATATTTACCGACTTTGCCGCTCACACTGTGTAACTCGCACTGTGAAAGAAATAAAACAATTTAAAGCGAAATGTCTTCACAAAGTAGTCTCGAAGCGTGTCATATTTTATCCTGGTGGTTCTGTTTCATTAAATTACTAACTATTTAACACTGGTAAAAGTTACTTTTAGTTCCGGCTGTATCGATTCTGTAAAGTTTTTCGAATACCTCAGTCTGTGTGTCAACAACATGAATTTTGCAAATACAGTATGTGTTCATAAACAAGATGATCTTATCGACAAGCGTATCCATAGGAGAACATCGAAAAATGAAGTAACTGTGTTCAACTGTTTGTATTTCCTTTTTAAGAGTGCGGGTCCTCGACTTGATATTATACGCCAGAACTGAACTGTCCAGAACTGATACATGTACATGTTTACCAAGAACTGCAAGAACTGGAATTAGATGTCTGTCTGAATGTCTGTTGATTTCCTGTTTAACAATAACAATAAAAAAACACTCTTGGCTATAAAGCAAAAGATACTATACCACCAGCTTACCATACATGTCCAAACACAACAAGTAGCGATTCTCGGCTGGTTGAGCAACTGGAGCAAATACCAAACACATTCGAAAAGGCGATCTCCGCAGCCGTTGTCAGCCGTCGTCACGCTCTCCACTGTTGCAAGGCTGCCTGCCTTTCTCCCGTTTGCAATTTTAACACAAGTTCTCTGCCTTTTTACCGCATTCACAACCAATCTCGACTCACTCTTTTTACCTCCAGACTCTTAAAATCAAATTCGATCCTTTGGAGAGCGGGGAAAGGGGGGGGGGGGGGGCGGAGGGGGTCAAGGTTTATTTTGTCATTGATCTTATTGTCCTACGAAGTGACTGACCAGATTACCTGGAGTAATCTTTACCTTAAGGTTTAAGATGGTACTAATTTTAGCGATTTTTCTGAGCAAGATTTAGCGACAATGTAATTTAGCTATTTTCAGATTTTTTTTAAAAAAAAAAAAAAACAGCAGGCCCTAGAAAAAAAATACCCAGTGTAAACCAGTATTTCATAAAGTAATAGCTTAGATGGAAATAAATGTTCAGTAAAAGAACAGAATCACTAGACGGCATTGTCAGAAAGAACAAAGTTACGATATCCATTTCTTAAAAGAATTTTTGATGTCGACTATGATTAATTTATTTTCCTTTGGGGAGGGGGGAGGGGGGTACCAAAATTTAACGAGTATTAAATTTGACCAAGACTAATTTTAGCGACTACTTAATTTAGCGATTTTCTGTACTCGCTAAAATCACTAAAATTAGAAGCCGTTAAAAATTGCCACCTTGAAGTATGTTGTACTTACAGCAGCCTGGGAACTAGATAAGGGTTGACCCTCAGATACTGAGGTGGACAGGAATTCAGGAAGAGAGGTTTAACTTAAAAAACAACAGCGAAAAAAAACCTTGTAGTAGAGAGAAGAAAAGGACCAACCTTGCAGAAAAAAATTGGTCGGAAATCATTTCCTGTCTCCACTTCTCAGTATTTAAAGGTTTGCCCCTTGCCTTATTTTAGTATATGTGGGACGATTAAATGCAGAGGGCCACACAACGTTAGGAAGACTTTGGCACAATTCTTTGTCAGATCTCACGTAGCTTGGAGATGTGTGTACTAGAACTCACTCGAGGTGTATAAAACAGTAATTTTAAATGCACGGCTAGTACGACGACACTTTGTATTGGACAATTTATTAGCAGTTAGCTTATGTGTACTAAACAGTGGCCGATCCAGACCTTTAGGTAGGTGGGGCCCCCAATCATCCTGACCTGAAATTAGCTCTTGAAGATGATTTTTCTTGGTCCCGTGGGCCTCGGTTTAGCCTAAAAATAATGTGGAGTCCAGGGCCCAATGGCTCCTCCCCTTGATCCGCCACTGCTTTTAATAGTTGCAGACGCAATAGAACACAGAGCATTTTAACTTGGTCCCGCATTCATGCAACTACATTCCTGGACAAGTTCTTGCAACAGGACCACATAAAGAGCCCTTTTCCTCACTTGTGGAACAGAAACAGCTAGTCCAAGTTCATTGCAAAAGAATTGTAGCTGCCACAGTTTTTTTTCTTCGAAAGAGAGTTTGCCTAGACCATTTCCCACACAAGGGCCTGGTTAAAAAAAAAAAAAAAATTATGAAATCGCTAAATTAAATAGTCGCTAAATCTTGCTCAGAAAAATCGCTAAAATTAGTAGCCGCTAAAAATAGCAACCTTAAGGTAACGATTACTTCTGCAATTCTGGTAATCTGGTCAGTCAATTCGTGGGACAATAAGATCAATGACAAAATAAACCTTGACCCCCTACCCCCCCCCCCCCCCGAACACCCGTATATAACATTCCCTAGCCTCCCACGCAGTCGTTCTTAGGGGCGATCGTGTTTCACTCGATCGCCCCTAAGAACAACTGCGTGGGAGGCTATCCCTTTCCCCGCTCTCCAAAGGATCGAAATTGTTTTTAAGAGTCTGGAGGTAAAAAGAGTGAGTCGAGATTGGTTGTGAATGCGGTAAAATGGCAGAGAACTTGTGTTAAAATTGCAAACGGGAGAAAGGCAGGCAGCCTTGCAACAGTGGAGAGCGTGACGACGGCTGACAACGGCTGCGGAGATCGCCTTTTCGAATGTGTTTGGTATTTGCTCCAGTTGCTCAACCAGCCGAGAATCGCTACTTGTTATGTTTGGACATGTATGGTAAGCTGGTGGTATAGTATCTTTTGCTTTATAGCCAAGAGTGTTTTTTTATTGTTATTGTTAAACAGGAAATCAACAGACATTCAGACAGACATCTAATTCCAGTTCTTGCAGTTCTTGGTAAACATGTACATGTATCAGTTCTGGCGTATAATATCAAGTCGAGGACCCGCACTCTTAAAAGGAAATACAAACAGTTGAACACAGTTACTTCATTTTTCGATGTTCTCCTATAGATACGCTTGTCGATGAGATCATCTTGTTTATGAACACATACTGTATTTGCAAAATTCATGTTGTTGACACACAGACTGAGGTATTCGAAAAACTTTACAGAATCGATACAGCCGGAACTAAAAGTAACTTTTACCAGTGTTAAATAGTTAGTAATTTAATGAAACAGAACCACCAGGATAAAATATGACACGCTTCGAGACTACTTTGTGAAGACATTTCGCTTTGAATTGTTTTATTTCTTTCACAGTGCGAGTTACACAGTGCGAGCGGCAAAGTCAGTATTAAAATATGACACGAAACTTGACCTTTGTATTTTTGTGGTCAGATCAATTATCCCCTCCTCTAAAATTAATTTTGATATGAATACAAAACAGTAAATAATACATAACATAGATAGATTTTATATTCGAGCATAAACTGTAGCCAAAGTGAGCAAAATTAAAACACATTGAATAAATCCAATCGAAATGTGTTTACTAGTGTTGCGTGACCGTGACAATTTTTGTAGTCAATACATGAAATATTCACTATGCGTTTACTTCTCTCAACGGGTGGTTTTTCAATTGCCCGGGCTGAATTTTTTATATGTTATAGTACCATAATAGTACTTGACGTCGATCTATTTTTTATTCCAAATTTCGATGTACCAGGACACGATTTTTGCCACCAAAGTTACCCTTGTTTCAAGTGTTTGCCAAAGTGCTCAAAATACCAATTTTCGGGCTTTCAAAAAGATCTGTTTAACTGCATCGTTTTGCAATATTTTTAGGTTTCTGTTGTATAATCAAACCACACGCACAACTTCAAGATACGCACTTTAACCAGCGATTTGCTGAAATAACAAACAACACAGACAAACTAAACTTACAGCGAAAGAAACAAACGGAAAACTAAAACAGAAAGTGAAAAAACAATGGAAAAAATACGAAACTTACAAGATTTGTGCGAACACTTCGGCGACTTTAACATACTGACAACGAAAACTTAAAAAACACCGCAGAAAACGCTAAACAAAACAATAGAAATGGTAGATATAAAAAATGCACACGAAAATATAACACGTAACGTAACCTAAAAATAACTAACAAAGCTAATTACAAGAAAAATATGCGCAACAAAAAACGGAAACAAAGGACTCGACAAATAAAAACGAATAATAAGGGCTCCGTGGCTACATCTGTGTAGTATATTGGATGCCCTGCATACCTGCCAAAGATAAATTTCATACGTTCAACCTTCTTTCCGTACGAGTGTTTTGAATACCTACAAAAATTCGACAAAATTTTATGGCGGCGGGGACGCGAAAACGGCATTTCACCTTTTGCCGATTTTCTCAAATATAAAAACCCTTTGAAAATTTTAAATGTCATTTTCGTAAATAGTTCACCAAAGAGTTTCTTTTGACTGAATATGAAGAAATGCGAATTTGCAGTTTTGAAATTTTTTTCTCGAAAATTACAGTCGGTAGCACTTAATAACTTGTAGTATAAATAGCATTCATAAAACCTGTCAATCGAAATTGACAATATAGCTGACTTGTTCAGACGTGAGTTGAATTTAAGGTCTTCCTGCACGGAAAATGAAAACTTTTTCCTTGTTAAAAGACCAGACGAACAATTTTTTGCAACTCTTTTGAAATCCTTCATTACATGAACAAGATAAGAATGAAAATTTCTCGACAATAAAGAATAATTGTAAATTATTACAGTATTGTTTTCTGTTAGTGACCAAGCAACAGTTTTTTCTTCCGTTTATTAACCAGGTGTTGCAGGTCATTATCGTATTTTGCCGTCTTCCTCCTAGCATTTCAAACTAATGTAACAACGATTAACAAAAACGCCTCGCTTATACACAGAAAAGAGAGTAAACAGAGATTCGAGTTATTGCAAGTGTGAGAAAAAAAAAAGTAAAATTCTTCTCAATTAAAAAGAATGGTAGTCTTGTTTTAATTTTGTCCCAGGCAGAAATTTTCCTTTCCTTTTAAACGAATGCTTTAACAGGTGTTACAACGGTAGGCATATACGATCTTGTCAACAGTCCAAATAAAAATATTAAGAGAACCCAAATATAGAAAACGTTTATACGATAATAAAAACTGTAATTGACGTCCTCTTAGTCATATAATGTGATGAGGGTTTTACGTTTCGCCCCCAAAACAAATAAGTCACTTTAGACATGAGAATTAAAACTGTTTTTCTTGTTATGAAGTTTGCATTATTTTTGCACCTCACGAGCACCTTTTAGTTTTTAAATCTTATAAAACTACAAAGGAATCGTCTTTTCCGCGGTCAAGAAAAAAATTCTCGAAAACTAATAAAAATCATTAATGTTCGCTTTCTGTTTTTACCTAGTAACTGTTTTTGGCTTTTTTTAACAAAAGCAGGTGATGTGAGTCATATTGCATTTCGTCAAAAAAAAGAAGCAAATTATGATTATAATGTTTGATTATGAAACAGAAATACCCATATCATCTTTCTATCTAAAAACTCAGTTATTTCCCAAGATTTAACTTGCTAACAAAACGCGTCGTCCCTCTTTAAAATTCGAATTTCGAAAATTCGAAAATTTGTAAAAGCTCTGAAAATTCCAAACTCAAATTTTAACTTAATTTTTAAAATTACACAAACCATTTTGCAATATTGACATAAACAGCTAGGAAAAATTAATAACGTAAAGCACTGTACGTAACGTAAAAATCTGTCAATTAACATAACTGACATATTCAGACATGGCTTGAAACTTAAGGTGCTCCTGCATCCTCAAATAACACATTTTGTTGTTGGCAGCCCCGCGTCATGCTGCTGCTACCACTCCTGCTGTTTGTTATCTCCCAAACGATGCGCGCTATGGAAAACAGCGCGCTTTATCGAAATCCAACAGGCGACTTTTCTGTTGGGGAATTTAACCAAAATTCCTTCTATTATCTATGGGTGCAGAAAATAACATCGTCCAAGGTGGCAGACCAGTTTGATTGCACTTTCCTTTGTGTTGGCGAACCAAAGTGTTTCTCGTTTAACGTTGCCGCGTATCCTGACTCGAAAGGTCTCTATCTGTGTGAGTTGTTGGCCACTGACAAGTACAGAGCAACTAAAAAGTTTCACGCCAATGCTACATTCCATCATTACAGTCCACAGGTAAGAGTTATCAGATCATACACAAGTTCTCTGCTGACTTATTAATACTTGCAGGTTGGATATCATAACCGATATTGACTTTATTTTCAGTCTCCATGTGAAAGCGAGCCTTGCAAGAACGGTGCCGAATGTGTTCCTGAATATGAACTGAACTCCTATCGATGTCGCTGCAAGTCGGGATTCTCTGGAACTTACTGCGAATTGGCAGCAGGTACAAATTACAAAAGTTCACACGTTAATATATACAACTGCAAAGCTCGTTAGATTGAAAAGTTACGAAGACTTTTTACGACTGTGTTTTTTAGTCGAGATTCCCGTCATTTTGTTCTGATGCGCATTTCTAGTACGTTTTAGTATCATTACATCCGCTCCCTAGCAGTCCCTGCGCCTCGTCAATTTTTAAATAATAAAACCAACTTGGTAATTTGTAATTTATTTTGACATTTCAACATTTTCTCTTGCAGAAAGCTGTGGTGTGATTAAGTTAAGCAATCCTAAAGCTCCAAGTGGCTCTTACGTCATCGACCCTGATGGAGAAGGAGGCGTGACAACGTTGGCGTGACAGTCATCAGTCACGACAGTGAAGACAGAACACACGTGACAGGATGTTCCCCACAAGGCTGTTACAAACGTGACATCCACTACACTGGGGCAGATCTTCTCCAGCTGGGAAGCCTAGCGGCCATATCTGCACACTGTGAGCAGTTTATCAAGTATGAGTGTCATGGATCAAGGCTCTTCAGAAACATGTATGGCTGGTGGGTGTCACGTGATGGAGACAAGATGACGTATTGGGGAGGAAGTAACTTCAGCTTTCCTTACAAGTGCGCATGCGGAGTAACTGGCACCTGCGCAAACACCGCATATGGATGCAACTGCGATGCAAATGATGGCACGTGGCGCGAGGACAGCGGTTTGTTGACTGACAAATCCCATCTTCCCGTAAAACAGCTGAGATTTGGAGACGCCTGGAACTCTGTTCAGCATGGCTATCACACTCTGGGGAAACTGAAGTGTTACGGAGTTACAAGCAAATGACTGACTTACTAATTTAACATTGCATTTAGATAAATCAGTTTCAGTAGTAATCTGCCATTGTAGGTCATGGACTTAATTATTACTACTACTATTTTGAATTAGGCACCGACCTTATGCCACCTCAGCCTGTTTGTTATAAAGAGAAATTGGACTAAATAGCAGAGTTAAAATTGTACTCCTTTTTTCAGCCGATACTTGAAATCAAAGATAAGTTTCGAATAATTTTAAAAAAATAACAACAAATCAGAGTAAAATAATTCTTTTCAGTTGTAAATTAAAGTACTTCCGATTGTATGATTTATGGTTTTCTGTCAAGCCGGTTGCACCACTTGTAATAAGAGTAAAGTTAACAAAGCAAGAGTAAAATAAAAAAAAAGTGTATGGTTATTCATCCGCTGAAGACTAAAGTTAATATATATAGCAAGATTGTCACTGTGAAAAGAACAAAAATAAATGAAAGACCCGAGAGCTGTTTTAGTTTCGATTGGCAGGCTTTTAAAAAACATCTATCCCCATCTTGTCTATCCACCTGACACGAGTTTCTGATTTAGGAAGGAAATCACACGCCAGCTTGAGCGAATTTATAGTTGAAAGCGAATGAAGGCTTCTTCAACTAACAAACATTTTTATGAAAACACTGAGACGGAGGAAGAGAAAGGACCCTGACAAACAATGTGAGAATAGCGAGCTTCAAAAGAGATAGCTTGGGCGAGAGAACGTGCGCGAGCATCTTTAGAATGATCTGTGTACACGCGAGCGTATAAACGCGCGAGGAGGTAACGTCACTAAATGCAGTTCTAAGGGGACGGACCACGAACACAATTGTTTTTCCTGTAAATATCTAATTGCCGTAACTGCTCTTCAGAAGTTCAAGGAAAGCGATACAATTTTTGCCTGGTGCGGATCATCCCTGTAGCTGCCAAACAATGCACAATCCCGACTTAGCGATGTCATGGGCTTTCGCCAAATTTGATAATGGTGTACTTCCAAAGATCTTAAGGTCGATCACGTGTCTACTCGCATCCCAGGCCACCACGCAATTCCGCAACATGTACTGGGAGACCTGTGGCTTTCAAATACTGCAGGTCAGGCTTTCAGGGTCTGCTGATCAGGCCCAAACTTTGAGATGAAACGACATATTCACAGTATGAATTTGTAAACTGTGGCTCCAGTCAACTCTTTGGCTTCAGAATAATTCAAGGTTAATTGGAAAATTGGTGGACCGAAAGGGGACACCCCTAGGACCTATTGCAAATATGTCCGCTTATGGGAGTTTAAAAATGTAGTTTTTTGTATGTGGATGGACCTTAATATGAGTCCGTGGATGGACCTTAATATGAGTCCGCTTATGGGATGTGCCTTTTAACAAAAATTACAATTGCACTCATAAAGAGCTCAACATAATACCAGGGTGAAAATACTCAACGCGTGTCATTTCATAATTTCAGTTGTTCCTATCCTTAATTTCCATTCGTTTGTAGCTGAAAACAATAACAGCTATCGTTGCTAGCTTATTTTTATAAAAATTCTTCATAGATTTATCGCAGACCAAGCGTTCTTTACATTATATCTTGTATGACTGCTTTGATAGAATATTGAGATGCGCGTAGCCTGAAGCGAGGACTCGTGAGAGCGACTCGGTGACGTCACCGATGAAGGTGGGGTTCAGGCCCTCTTCTGTAACTGACTTCCCAGTGAAAAAGGCAGGAAAATAAATTTCGTCTAGAGGTACTGTTTAACACCTGTCCACTGCCTGTGAAAACTATTGATTCCATTCTTGAAAGAAATTCAAGAATAAAACGCAATTCTCCCCACCCCCCACTACCTTCCACTTACCTAACCTACTTCACCATTCCTGTATCGGATTAAAGGTGATCAAAAAATGAAACTAAGATAATTAACTTTATTCTATCGCATTAAGGTGTAGATAAAACTTTCTCCAAATATAAAGAAAACTTTAATAATAAGTCGAGAGAAACAATTTTCTGCGATGAAATATAGTATGAAGGTCCTATTTAAAACTCGATGACTTTTATATGGAGACTACTTTCACTGAGTCGAAATTGACTTCTTCGTAGCCTCTTAATTACGAAATATTTTCATGTTTTTATGCACCTGTCATAACTAAGCCAGATCATTCAATTTGAATAATTAAAATTAGGACTCGCATAATTTTTCTGCATGTTATGTATTTTTCCAAAACAGCCAAAATGAAGGGTAAAATTCTTGAAAATTAAATGTAAGAAGAATTGTTGTTTTGTTTTGTGTGTTTTCAAGTTTTTCTCTTCATTTTATTAAATGCTTCGTCGGGTGATGCAAGCAAGTAATATCTTATTTTGTCAACATTCTAAAGGAAAATATAAATATTGGCCATGATAATGAATTTTTATTTACTGTTCCACCGGCTATTAGTCAATATAGACAATACAGCTAACTTGTTCAGACGTAAATTGATTTTTAACGTCTTCCTGCACAGAAAATTAAAACTACTGTATTTTTCTTGTTATGAGACCTACATGACTTAATAACGGACGAACTATCAGTGTTATGCAATGATATCTTGCAAAAATTGAACTTAACTTTTATATACAATTACAAAAACCACTTTGCAGTTTTAGGTAGTGTTGAGCTAGCACTTTGCGTTATGTAAATATAGCATTGAATTTCATAAATCCTTCAATCAATGATACTGACTTGTTTTTACCCACGCCTTAAAAGACGTAATTGAAATTTAAGGTCTTCCTGCACGGAAAATTAAAACTACTTTTCTTTAACACCGGACGAAAATTTTCTTGTACTTCTTTTAAAAATTAAAAAAGGAAATCGTCCTTTACACGAACGACATAAGAAAGAAAAATTCTCGACAATTAATTAAGAATAATTATAATAATATTGATTTCTGTTTTGACTCAGCAACAATTTCCTTTTCCGTTTATTAACCAGGTGCTACAAGTCGTATTTATTTCGTTTTCTTCCTCCTAACATTTCACACTGAGGCACTTACCAACAATTAACTTAAGAATAAAAACAGGGCAAATTAAAAATTAAAAATACGTCCTTATTTCTCGGACCACAACATTTAATTCTTCACAAATAGTAAAAAAATTGTAGTCTTGTTTTAAGTTTGTTTCAAACAGAAGTGTTCCTCTTCTCTTTAACGCACGCTTCGGAAAGTGTTGCAAACATGGGCATATATTATTCTGTCTAACAGTCCATACAAAAAATGTTAAAAGAACCGGCCTAATAATAAACGAGACCAATCAAGTGGATAGCGTTTATATGGGGATTTAAACCGAAAATGATGTCCTCTTAGTCGTTTAATTTTCCGAGGGTAATAATTAAGTCATTCAGACATGAAATTTAACACTGTTTTCCTTGTTGCGAGAACTACATTAGCACGAAATTGTTTTGGAACTTTTAAAATATGAAAAGAAATCGTTCAATAGTAAAAAAAATTCTCGATAATAAAGAAAAAGTTATTAATAATGGTTTTGGTTTCTGTTTTTACCTAGTGACGGTTTATGGCTTTTTTACTAAAGAAGGTGATGCAAGTTATATCACATTTCGCCAAATAAAATTTATACTCATACAATGTCGGATTATGAAACAGAAATATAATATATAACATATAAAAAATCTTAACGTTATTTCCCAACATTTATTTGCTAGCAAAAACATGTTGTTAATACTCGCTAAACTTCGAAAATTCGAAAATTTTCGAAAACTCCACACTCAAATTTCAAGTTAATTTTTATAATTAGACAAAAGATTTCCATTATTGCCATAACTAGGAGAAATTAATAACGTAAAGCATTGCACGCGATGTGAAAAACATGTCAATCAACATAACTGACATATTCAGACATGGCTTGAAAATTTCAGGTGTTTCAGCATCCTCAAACAACACATTTCGCTGTTGGCAGCCCCGCGCCATGCTGTTGCTACCACTCCTGTTGTTTGTTATCTCCCAAACGATGCGCGCTATGGAAAACAGTGCGCTTTATCGAAATCCAACAGGCGATTTTTCTGTTGGCGAATTTACCCAAAATCCCTTTTATTATCTATGGGTAAAGAAAATAACATCGTCCAAGGTGGCAGACCAGTTTGATTGCACTTTCCTTTGTGTTGGCGAACCAAAGTGTTTCTCGTTTAACGTTGCAGCGTATCCTGACTCGAAAGGTCTTTATCTGTGTGAGTTGTTGGCCACTGACAAGTACAGAGCAACTAAAAAGTTTCACGCCAATGCTACATTCCATCATTACAGTCCACCGGTAAGAGTTATCAGATCATACACAAGTTCTCTGCTGACTTATTAATACTTGCAGGTTGAATATTATAACCGATTTTGTCTTTATTTTCAGTCTCCATGTGAAAGCGAGCCTTGCAAGAACGGTGCCGAATGTGTTCCTGAATATGAACTGAACTCCTATCGATGTCGCTGCAAGCCTGGATTCTGTGGAACTTACTGCGAATTGGCAGGTAAAAATCCAAAATTTCACATGTTGACATAAGTCTAGTTTATCCGCGAAGCTAGTTAGATTCCAAAGTTATTAAACGTTTGTTACAACTGTGTTAAAGCAGAGATTATTGTTGTTTTGTGCTGATGTGCATTTCGAAGTACGATTTTAGCATTATTGAACCCCACTCTCCGCGACTTACAATTTGAAAATATTAAACCTTACTTGCATTTTTCTCGTAGCAAATAAAAGCTGCAGTATGATTAAGCTGTGTAACCCCAAAGCTCCAAGTGGTTCTTACGTCATCGACCCTGATGGAGAAGGAGGCGTGACACCTTTCACTGTTGACTGTGACATGACTGACAAGAACAACGTTGGCGTGACAGTCATCAGTCAAGACAGTGAAGACAGGACGCGCGTGGGACGATGTTGGCCACGAGGCTGTTACAAACGTGACATCCACTACACTGGGGCAGATCTTCTCCAGCTGGGAAACCTAACAGCCATATCTGCACACTGTGAGCAGTTTATCAAGTACGAGTGTCGTGGCTCAAGGCTTTTACTGAACGGTGACATGTATGGCTGGTGGGTGTCACGTGATGGAGACAAGATGACGTATTGGGGAGGAAGTAACTCCAGCTTTTATTACAAGTGCGCATGCGGGGTATCTGGCACCTGCGCTAACCCCGGATATGGATGCAACTGCGATAAAAATGATGGCACGTGGCGCAAGGACAGCGGTTTGTTGACCAACAAGTCCCATCTTCCAGTAAAACAGCTGAGATTTGGAGACGCCGGGAACTCTAATCAGTTTGGCTATCACACCCTGGGGAAACTGAAGTGTTACGGAGTTACAAGCAAATGACTGACTTACTAACTTAACATGGCATTTAGATACATCGGTTTTAGTCAATTGAAAAAGTAGTCTGCCAATGTATGGTCAAGCACTTTACACTGAAAATGAATAATTGCTATGTTGAATATGTCAGGTTAAAAATGTACTCCTTTTCGTTACCGATGGTTGAAGTCAGAAATAATTTTAAAACATGATAACAATTTAGGGTCAAATATTTCGCTTTAGTTGTAAATTAAAGTAATTCTGACTGTATGATTTATTGCTTCCTGTTAAGCCAATTGTGCCACGTAAATTAAGGTAAAGTTAATAAAGCAAGAGTTAAATAAAAAAGTGTATGGTTATTCATCCGCTCAGGACTGAAGTTAATATATACACCGAAATTGTTCACTGTGAGAAGAGAAAAATTGAATGAAAAATTTGATAGCTGTTTAAGTTTCGAAATAGCCGGCTTTAAAAAATCATCAATCCCAACCTCATATATCTACCTGACACGGATTTTTTTATAAAGGAACACCAGCTTGGAAAAGCAGGGGGTGGGTGGGTGGGTGAGAAGGAGGGGGGGGGGGGGGTTGTAAAAGGAAATCACACGCCAGCTTGAGCGAATTTATAATCGAAAGCGAATGAAGACTTTTTCAATCAACAAACAATTTTTATGGATTCAATGAGACGGAGTAAGAGAAAGGGCCCTGTTAAAGAATGTGAGAATAGCGAGCTTTACAAGAGAGAGTGCGTGCGTGAGCATCTTTAGAATCCTCTGGGTACTCGCGAGCGTATAAACACGCGAGGAGGTAACGTCACTAAATGCAGTTTTAAGGGGACGGACCACGAAGACAATTGTCCTTCCTGTAAATATGTAATTGCCATAACCGCTCTTCAGTAGGTCGAGGAAAGCGATACAATTTTTGCCTTGTGCGTATCATCCCTGTAGCTGCCAAACAATGCAAAATCCTGACTTAGCGATGTCTTGGCCTTTCGCCAAATTTGATAATGGTGTACTTCCAAAGATCATAAGGTCGATCACGTGTCCACTCGCATCCCAGGCCACCACACAATTCCGCAACATGCACTGGGAGACCTGTGGCCTTCAAATATTGTAGTCCAGGTTTTTAGGATCTGCTGATCAGGTCCCCCCTTTTAGATAAACTATTTATTCACAGCATGAATTTGTAAACTTTGGCTCCATTCCCTTTTTCAGCTTCAGAATTCAATTTAAATATGAAATTAAGTGGACCTTCCCGAAAGCGGACACGCGTTGGACCTGAAAAAATGTCGACCCCTTAGGAGAGATTTCCGCCTCTGGGTGCATAAAAATATAGTTTCTGTAGGTGGATGGACCTTGATAAGTGTCCGCTTATGAGAGGTGTCCGTTAGTAAAGGTTCAACTGTACTCATACAGAGCTTAACATAATAACAGCGTGAAATATTCAGCGCAGGTCATTTTATAATTGTTTCTGTTATTAATTTCCATTCGTTTGCAGCTGAAACGATAACAGCCATCGTTGCTAATTTATGTTTAGAAAAATTCTTCATAGGTTTATTGGAGAATAAAGTGTAGTTCACTTGTAATATTTTCTCTTGTTTAACTGCTTTGACAAAATATTGAGATGCGCGTAGCCTGAGGCGAGGACTCGTGAGAGCTATTCGGCGACGTCACCGATGAAAGAAGGTGGTGTTCAGGCCCTCTTCTGTAACTGAATTCACAGTCAAAAAGGCGGGAAAATAAATTTCGTCTAGAGGTACTGTTTTACTCCTGTCCACTGTCTGTGAAGACTATCGAATCCATTCTTGAAAGTAATTCACGGCGACCATATACAAGTGTAAGCTGCTTGGATTTTTACGAGGCTTTACGCTAAAATCGACCACCTCTGATCTTGTAAGTCACTGGACATCATATCGCACATGAACACATTCGATGTTTACTCTTAGAATTCCAACGAAGGCACTGTAGCCTCACTTTGATGCGAGCATGCGCAAAAGAGTAACTAGACCCAGGTTCCATTCGGATGATTGAGAGGAATTTTTCCATTTGTCGAGCTCGTTTCAGCCATTTTGAATCGTTCAAGTTGTTTGCGATGTTTAAGTCTCATTTGTCGATAAGTTGACCTAAATCTTTGATAAAAGTCCTCCACCATTTGTTGAAGCTCTAATTTTGCCTTCATGTATTCTCTTCTCTGTCTTCTCGTTATTACTAAAAGTATTTGATAAGAAAAGAAAAAAACATTTAATAGAATAGTCAAAAGTGCTGACACTCGAAGAGATATGTTACAGGGACACATTGATGCAGCAGAGACAAAATCACTCCGTGTACAGACACCAAGAAAATGTAGCAGGGGCATACTGCAGTAAAACATCCCATTTTGGGACAGTTGAAGGTAGGAAGGCAAGTCACAAGCTTCACCTTGCAAAGTGTAAAGTTTCATATCAGCGAATTTGAAAAGCATCAAAGACAAAAGGTATATACAACGAAAACAATGTGAAAGTGTAGTATTAAAGCTCACCAAACCACGTCGACTGAAAGACGATATTTAGTAACTAAATTACTAACATATTTCTAACCGAGATGGCGTCCTCTTTAAGCCTGGTTTCTTAGAGGTCTCCTCGCCCTTCCTTACTGTTAAATTTGTATTAATATTAATTTTGTGGCTAATACTAATAACAAGTGGCTAATAAATGATGATGATGATGATGATGATGATTATGACGATGATGATGATGGTGATGATGATGATGATGATGATGATTATAGCTACATCTAAATATCAGTCCTGGGATTTGTTTTCTGCACTGGTCTTGAGTCTAACATTCCAGGGGCCTTTTTTTGGAGTGCACCTTATTATAAGAATTTTAAGGTCTGGTAATACCTTGTATCTCGTATCTTCTTTTTTGCATCCCTTTATACCACGAGTGGTACACCATACCCATAAAGACAGCTAGACAGAGCATAGCCAGCAAAACAAAGATAGTCACTCGATAGATATGCGTACTTGGGTCCAGGAGAGGTATTTTGTTTGATTGGGTGTTTCGGTCTGTTATCTCCTGATAGTAAAAAAGGAAATTTTAACGTTAGCCAAGTTTAAATGAGAACGAAAAGGAAGTACAGTAGAAAGAGGAGGAAGAGGAGAAGGAGGAGGAGGAGGCAAAATGAATGTAGTGGTGGAGAAGGATAAGGACAAGAAAGTGACGTGATGAAGGAGGTGTAGAAGAAGCAAGGGAAATAGGAAGGTTGGAAGAGAGGAGAGGTAGGCAAAGTGGACGAGGGGGAGGTGAAGGGTTGAAAAGGAGCAGGAGTAGCAGGAGAAAGGGGAGGAGGGGAGGTGGGGAGGAGGACAAGGAGAAGGAAGTGGAGAACGACGATAAGGAGGATGAAGAAGGGTAAGGGAGGAGAAAGAGAAGGAGCAGATATAGAAGAAGGAGGGCGAGAAGGTGAAGTAAAAAGGAAGTGAAGTACTAACTTGTGACTAGAAATTTTAAAGAAGGGAGAGACTTTCGCTATCAGCAGCTCCTAAGAGAATTCTACTTAAAGTGACATTGATAGATACCCCGCCCTTTTTCCTTCTTGTAAAAAGAAAACAAAGACAAAAAGCACACGAGCTTCTCGTACCTTGTTGCTGCCTTCATTTGTTTTCTGTAGTATCTCTGTAACCACAGTGCTCCTGTTCCCAACATAATCCCGAAAATGCTGTTCAAGCTTTGCCGCATTTTCACTGATCACCACTCCAGAAGTAAAATCAAAAGAGATTATTTGACTGACCACTATCCAGGTTGCATTAAACAAGTCACCTCTGTAATTTGCTGTGTATAGGTCCACTAAGATTCCATCAACATCGCCATACTTAAGGGCATTTACAAGCCTCTCTAGGGTAGGGAACGTGCTGCCTTTGCAAGAAAATATAAATAATTCTGTCAGTCTATCAATGCTCGTCAGGGGACTCAACGTGCGCAAAACATATTAACCAACTACCTTCTTAAAAGTCTAGCAAGTTTCTTTCTGCCTAATAAGCGTGACCTGTATGTTCTGAAAAGCGAATTGCTATGATTTTGGCTATCATTTGTAGTGCAGTAGTGGTTCTGCCAAGATCGGGACGAAACACTAACCCTTGATATATTAGCTTTCCGAGTTTGCTATGGCGGTTTATTCACCTAGCAACTTCAAGTTTACAATAAGTAAGTGTCCCCCTTAAACGCCAATGAACTGAGCATAACAGTTGCTGCACAAATCTATCGCCCTATTGTGTTTTGCTGTCAAAATCCCTTGCTAAATTCAAGTCATAGTTGTTTGTTCAGCCTGGCCCGCTGTGAGTGGAATCTCAGTTAGCAGAAACTAAAGTGGACTCAGGTTTGCGCACCTGAGTGGTCTTGAGTTCATTCACCAACTAGAGAATAACGGAAACATTGACATTAACTTACTTTCGCCTGCTTTGGATATGAATCTGATGAGAAGGTCATACTCTGGAAACTGAGCCAGCGAGCCTACCTGTGTGAAGAACAGTAAAATTACATCCCACCTTCAAAGTCATGCGCAACTGTACAAAGCCAATACTTTTTTGCTGATATGGCTTATTGGGAAAACCAATCTTATAGCTGACTGGTTTTATATTTTTTTTAGATGTACAGCTAAGAAAGGTAAAACATTTTATTGACTAACAGTCGCCTATCTGTATCAAAATATTAGATAAGTAAATAGCGAGAAGAAAATTTCATCATTTTACCATAAAGGGTAACCGTCATATGACGGATTCAATCGATGGAGTATCACAAATGAAGCATTTCAACGAAACCTCGAACCCGGTCTTTCGGGCTAGAGGAATCGAGGATGCAGTGGAAAAGAATGCAGAACCTCTC